>NC_053035.3:343144869-344394869 GCF_002575655.3 Aegilops tauschii subsp. strangulata | reverse complement strand
AGGAATAATTATTTTGCACGTAATAAGGAGGCACTTCCTTGCTGCGGCCATGGACCCAGCTGTCAGCCTCTCCACGTATAGTCCACGTCCGATGGAAGCCGTTCCTTGACCCAAAAGCATACTGTCCAGTTGACGGGCCGAATCTGATATGGGCCATAATTGAGCCCAAAGCCTCTTAAAGGGCCGGACCTGATCTGTGCCGTAATTTGGCCCAGAACGTGGTAGGCTTTTAACGGGCCGGATCTCATATGGGCCACTATTAGGCCCGGAGCGTGGCAGCCATTAATGGACCGGATCAAATATGGGCCGGCATTTGGCCCAAAACATGGCAGCCAGTTAATGGGCCGGCCTACTAGGGTCTTCAAAATCTTGTGGGCCTACAGCTGGGCCGGCGCATTAATGCCGGCAAAATCTCGTGGGCCTTTAGCTGGGCCGGCCCATTATGATCCGCAAGAATCTTGTGGGCCTTTACCTGGGCCGGCCCATTATGGCACACAAAAAATCTTGTGGGCCTTTACCTGGGCCGGCCCATTATGGCCCGCAAATTCTTGTGGGCCTTTAGCTGGGCCAGCCCATTATGGTCCGCAAAATCTCATGGGCCTTTAGCTGGGCCGGCCCATTATGGTCCGCAAAATCTTGTGGGCCTTTAGTTGGGCCGGCCCATTTATACTTGATGGGCCGGTCCACGTGTCAACATATCATAGGCGCGTCTCGCCCATTGGATGAGTGACACCTGTGCCAACGCGGACCTGACACGTGTCTCCTCCAGCCAATGATGATTTTACACGTGGAAAATCCCCATTGGTCGGGGCTGTTAACGGGTTATCGGATCCAAAACCCGACCCGATAGCTTAACAGCGTTCCGTTACGGTGGATGCCATGTGTCGGTCACCCTTGACGAAAGCACTTCTGTGACGCGCGATTTATCGTCATGGAAGTGGACACTTCCGTGATGATAATTTTGGTAATGTCATGGAACACTTCTACGATAGCACATGTATGACTATCTTGATTCTGTCATAAATTTGTCATGGATGTACATGCATGAAAAAAAACGCGACCTATTGTGACAAACACGTATCATCACGGAAGTGTATTTTTTTGTAGTGAAAGGTCTACCAAGAATAAGAGGACACGAAGGATTGCAATCTATATTAAGAACAATAAAATCTACGGGGACATAATTCCTATTTGCAATAATAAGAACATCATTAATTCTTCCCATAGGTTTCTTAATGGTGGAATCCGCAAGGTGCAAGTTTAAAGAGCAATCATCAAAATCATGGAAACCTAGCAAATCACATAATGTTTTTGGGATCGTGGAAACACTAGCACCCAAATCACATAAAGCATAGCACTCATGATCTTTAATCTTAATTTTAATAGTAGGTTCCCACTCATCATAAAGTTTTCTAGGGATAGAAACTTACAACTACAGTTTTTCTTCATAAGATTGTATCAAAGCATCAACGATATGTTTAGTAAAAGCTTTATGTTGGCTATAAGCATGTGGAGAATTTAGCACGGATTGCAACAAGGAGATACAATCTATCAAAGAGCAATGATCATAATTAAATTCCTTGAAATCCAAAATAGTGTGTTCATTAATATCTAGAGTTTTGATCTCTTCAATCCCACTTTTACCCATTTTTGCATCAAGATCTAAAGACTCCGAATTTTTGGAACGCCTTCTAGGTAAAGGTGGATCATATTCAGTCCCATCATTATCAAGATTCATATTGCAAAACAAAGATTTAATAGGGGACACATCAATAACTTTTAGATCTTCATCTTTATTTTCATAAAAATTAGAAGAACACGCTTTCACAAAGCAATCTTTCTTAGCATGCATCCTAGCGGTTCTTTCTTTGCACTCATCAATGGAATTTCTCATGGATTTGAGAGACTCATTGATATCATGCTTAGGTGGAATAGATCTAAGTTTCAAAGAATCAACATCAAGAGAAATTCTATCAACGTTCCTAGCCAATTCATCAACTTTAAGCAATTTTTCTTCAAGCAAAGCATTGAAATTCTTTTGTGAATTCATAAATTCTTTAACACTAGTCTCAAATTCAGAAGGTATCTTATTAAGATTTTCATAAGAATTGTTGTAGGAATTACCATAATTATTAGAGGGATTACTAGGGTATGGCCTAGGATTAAAGTTTCCTCTATACGCGTTGTTACCAAAATTATTCCTACCAACAAAATTCACATCCATAGATTCATTATTATTCTCAATCAAAGTAGACAAAGGCATGTCATTAGGATCAGAAGAAACATTTTTACTAGCAAATAATTTCATAAGTTCATCCATCTTTCCACTCAAAACATTACTTTCTTCTATCGCATGCACTTTTTTATTAGTAGATCTTTCAGTGTGCCATTGAGAATAATTAACCATAATATTATCTAGGAGTTTAGTAGCTTCTCCTAAAGTGATTTCCATAAAAGTGCCTCCCGCGGCCGAATCTAAAAGATTTCTAGAAGCAAAATTCAATCCGGCATAAAATTTTGTATGATCATCCACAAATTCAAACCATGTGTAGGACAATTACGTATCATTAATTTCATCCTCTCCCAAGCTTGTGCAACATGTTCATGATCAAGTTGCTTAAAATTCATGATACCATTTCTAAGAGAGATGATCTTAGCGGGAGGAAAATACTTAGAGATAAAAGCATCTTTGCACTTATTCCAAGAATCAATACTATTTTTAGGCAAAGACGAAAACCAAGCTTTAGCACGATCTCTAAGCGAAAAAGGAAATAGCTTCAATTTAACAATATCATTGTCCACATCTTTCTTCTTTTGCATATCACACAAATCAATGAAGCTATTTAGATGGGTAGCGGCATCTTCACTAGGAAGGCCGGCGAATTGATCTTTCATGACAAGATTCAACAAAGCAGCATTAATTTCACAAGATTCAGTATCGGTAAGAGGAGCAATCGGAGTGCTAAGAAAATCATTGTTGTTGGTATTGGTAAAGTCACACAACTTAGTATTATCTTGAGCCATCGTGACAAGCAAGCAATCCAACACACGAGCAAACAAGAAGCAAGCGAAAAAAGGCGAATGGAAAATAGAGGGCGAATAAAACGGCAAGGGTGAAGTGGGGGAGAGGAAAACGAGAGGCAAATGGCAAATTATGTAATGCGGGGGATAAGGGTTTGTGATGGGTACTTGGTGTGTTGACTTTTGCGTAGACTCCCCGGCAACGGCGCCAGAAATCCTTCTTGCTACCTCTTGAGCGCTGCGTTGGTTTTCCCTTGAAGAGGAAAGGGTGATGCAACAAAGTAGCGTAAGTATTTCCCTCAGTTTTTGAGAACCAAGGTATCAATTCAGTAGGAGGCCACGCACGAGTCCCTCGCACCTACACAAACAAATTAATCCTCGCAACCAACGCAATAAAGGGGTTGTCAATCCCTTCACGGTCACTTACGAGAGTGAGATCTGATAGATATGATAAGATAATATTTTTGGTATTTTTATGATAAAGATGCAAAGTAAAATAAAAGGCAATGAAAATAGCTAAGTGTTGGAAGATTATTATGATGGAAAATAGACCCGGGGGCCATAGGTTTCACTAGTGGCTTCTCTCAAGAGCATAAATATTATGGTGGGTGAACAAATTACTGTTGAGCAATTGACAGAATTGAGCATAGTTATGAGAATATCTAGGTATGATCATGTATATAGGCAACACGTCTGAGACAAGTAGACCGACTCCTGCCTGCATCTACTACTATTACTCCACACATCGACCGCTATCTAGCATGCATCTAGAGTATTAAGTTCATAAGAATAGAGTAACATTTTAAGTAAGATGACATGATGTAGAGGGATAAACTCATGCAATATGATATAAACCCCATCTTGTTATCCTCGATGGCAACAATACAATACGTGCCTTGCTGCCCCTACTGTCACTGGGAAAGGACACCGCAAGATTGAACCCAAAGCTAAGCACTTTTCCCATTGCAAGAAAGATCAATCTAGTAGGCCAAACCAAACTGAGAATTCGAAGAGACTTGCAAAGATAACCAATCATACATAAAGAATTCAGAGAAGATTCAAATATTGTTCATAGATAAACTTGATCATAAACCCACAATTCATCAGTCTCAACAAACACACTGCAAAAGAAGATTACATCGAATAGATCTCCACGTATTGAGATCCAAAAAGAGAGAAGAAGCCATCTAGCTAATAACTATGGACCCGAAGGTCTGAGGCAAACTACTCACACATCATCGGAGAGGCTATGGTGTTGATGTAGAAGCCCTCCGTGATCGATGCCCCCTCCGGCGGAGCTCCGAAAAAGGCCCCAAGATGGGATCTCACGGGTACAGAAGGTTGCGGCGGTGGAATTAGGTTTTTGGCTCTGTATCTGGTAGTTTGGGGGTACGTAGGTATATATAGGAGGAAGAAGTACGTTGGTGGAGCAACGTGGGGCCCACGAGGGTGGAGGGCGCCCAGGGGGGTAGGCGCGCCCCCTACCTCGTGCCTTCCTGGTTGATGTCTTGACGTAGGGTCCAAGTCCTCTAGATCACGTTTGTTCCGAAAATCACGTTCCCGAAGGTTTCATTCCGTTTGGACTCCGTTTGATATTCTTTTTCTGCGAAACTCTGAAATAGGCAAAAAACAACAATTCTGGGCTGGGCCTCCGGTTAATAGGTTAGTCCCAAAAATAATATAAAAGTGTATAATAAAGCCCATTAATGTCCAAAACAGAATATAATATAGCATGGAACAATAAAAAATTATAGATACGTTGGAGACGTATCAGGGGGCGGTGGTTGGCCTTCGCCTGCTATAAATGAGGAAGGGGGCGGAGCCCCCGTCCCCCACTTCTTCCCATTCCGCCTGCTTCCTCCTCCTCTGCTCCACCACGGTCTCCAATGGCGCCGTGGAAGAGGTTCTCCGCCGCGGAGAAAGGAAAGGCCCCTTGCGAGCGGCCCGGCTCCCCGGCGCCCAAGCGGGGACGCGGCCGTCCCCGTAAGCACACCACGACTCCAAGCCATGCCCCCTGCTCCCGGGGTGGCACCGCTGCGCGTGGCATGGGTCGCTCCGGTCACGGCAGCCCCATCGATGAGGTGAGACGTGCCGTGGTTGCGCGGCCTCCTCGGCCACGCTTCCACTTGGCAGAGGTGCTGCCGGAGTTTGTTGTCTCGTTGGAGGATCCGGCCGGCAACTGGCTTCAGCTTCCGCGCTTCTTCGTCGACGAGCTGCCGGCCTCTGGTCCAGGCGGGCTCTGGCTACGGGCGGACGGCTGCTGCAGCAGGGCCTGGGTCGCGGTTGAGGTCTCCGCCGCGGGCAACATAGCTCTGGCCCGCGGTTGGCAGACATTCGCCCGCGCGCGCGGCCTGGGCAGGCGGTGCACCCTCCATTTCAAGTACGACGGTGATGCGACCCTCTATGTGAGGGTGTTTGGGGAAGATGGTCGCCGCGCCGGGTGCTGCCCCGAGACGAACGACGGTGAGGAGGGGCTTGGACTCGGCGATGGTCGCGACGAGGGCGAGGGCGAGCCTGCCGGCTGCGCCTCGTCCAGTTACGGTGGCTCTTCTCTTGGAGAAAGCTCCAGCAGCGGCGGCTACGACCAGCCGCCACGCCGTCGCACCCGCTTCGAAGGTGGTAGCAGGTCATCTCGTCGCCGCGCCTCTGTGAAGCGCGAGGTGGGATCCGGCTAAGCTCAGGACGTCGCCAGAGGCCTGCCCCCGTGGATCACTGTAACGCCGCTTTTGTTTTGTTCCTCTTCCCTTTCCTGCATCAAAATGAAACCAGTATGGCCCCGAAGGGGCGTGTATCGAACTGTGGTTCCTCAACCTTTATGCTATGCTTGTTATTTCCGTGCTGTGTCGTTATTTTGTGCGGAGATAACTTAGCCTGGCGCGTTCGGGGCAGCCTCTTCTTCACAAGGCACTTGTTTCCTCGTGCCCGTCTTGGCTTAGTGGTTGCTCAGGAACTGCAAAAAATTTGTTAGGAAGCTCGCTAGGAGACTTATCGTTCACCCAAGCCTTGACCCAGTGCTTCATATCGCGGTACCCGAGGGGCACGGATTAGGAGAGATGTGCCGGCTTGTGGGCTCGAACGAGGGTGCCTCACGAGAAAGCAGACCGAAGGCAGAAAGAAGGACCAACACAGGAGGAAGAAACCCTCGCGAGGGCACCTGCCTAGCCCCCTCGGGAGGTATGCGAGAGAGAGAACACAAGCGAACTAGAGTCGGGAAAGGCGGCAAAAGGCGACAAAAACAAACCAGCAAGGAACACCAGAAGCAAACTTCGATTAAGAGAAGGCGAGTCAACTACGGGAAGCAAATGAAAAGCCGCGTCCGGCACCTAGTCTAGTATTCAAGTCTTCTCACCAGCACGGAGCTAAGTGCTGCCACTAGGCGTGGGAGGGAGCCCCCGAGGCCTGAGGGCGGCACTCCTGAGACTCCGGGGCGTGTATAGCCCCACTCATTATTACGTGAGAGTGTCACGGGCGTCGATTCTTCACAGGCACCGGGCCTTCTTCACAGGCACTGGGCCTTTCTTCACAGGCACTAGGCCTTTCTTCATGGGTAGAACTTCCGGAGGTGCTGGATGTTCCAGGCGTTCTAGATGGGTACCCCGTCCTGCGTCTCCAAGCGCGCGGCGCCAGGCCTGGAGACATGGACGACCCTGAACGGGCCCTCCCACATGGGTGAGAGCTTGTGCAACCCTTCCTTGGAGAGGACCCGCCTCAGGACGAGGTCGCCCTCCTCGAGCGTCCTGGAGCAGATGTTGCAACAGTGATATCGCCGCAGCGCCTGCTAGTACCTTGCCGCCCTCAGTGCAACTTCGTGGCGACGTTCCTCCCCTAGTACGAGGTCCATCCCCCGCGTGGCATCCTGCTGCGTTTCATCAAACGCCAGGACCCATGCGGAGCGATGCTTGACCTCGTGAGGGAGGACCGCTTCGGCTCCGTAGACAAGGAAGAATGGGTCTTGCCCATCGGCTTATTGGCGGTGGTGCCGATGGACCACAGCACGGACTGGAGCTCGTCGTGCCAGCCCCTGCCGCAGGCCTCGAGCTTCTTCTTGAAGGTCCTGGTCTTGAGGCCTCTCAGGACCTCCGCGTTGGCGCGTTCAGCCTGGCCATTGCTCCTGGGGTGCGCCACCGAAGCGTAGCAGATCTGCGTTCCAAGGTTAGCACAGTATGTTTTGAAGAGGTTACTGGTGAACTGCGAGCCGTTGTCGGTGATGATGCGGTTGGGAACCCCGAACCGGCTCACGAGGCCCTTGATGAACTTGACCGCGGAACCGGCTGGGATGGTGCAGACGGCTTCCACTTCCGTCCACTTGGTGAACTTGTCGATGGCGACGTAGAGGTAGCGGTAGCCCCCTGGTGCTCGAGGGAATGGGCCCAAGATATCCAGCCCCCAGACTGCGAAAGGCCATGTGAGCGGTATAGTCTAGAGGCCCTGAGCTGGCTGATGGATCTGCTTGGCGTGGAACTGGCAAGCTTCACAGGACTTCACCAGCTCAGCTGCGTCGTTGAGCGCCATGGGCCAGTAGAATCCACTGCGGAATACCTTGCCGACGAGAGTCCGTGACGACGAGTGGTGTCCGCAGTCCCCGCCGTGTATGTCAATCAGCAACTCCTTCCCCTGGTCCCTGGAAATGCAACGCAGCGAAACATCATTTGGTCGCTTCCTGTACAACTCACCGTCCTGGATGCAGTATGCCGTGGCTTGCCGGGCCACGCGGTCTGCGTCCTCTTCCTTCTCCGGTAACGCCCCTTGCATCAGATATTCCTTGAATTCCTTGGTCCAACATCGCTCTTGGGGCTCGAGCGCCAAGAGCAGGCGAGCTCCTGAGGTTGGGCCACAAGCTGGGGCTCCCGTGGCTGGCGGTTGTGGGAGCTCCTCCCGAGACCGTGCTGTGCTTGAAAGTGGTGGCGTCACTGACGGCTTGAAGAGCCGCTCCTCGAAGACGCCAGACTCTTGGGGCTGCCGCTTGGATTCCCTCCTGGCGATGTCGTCGGCTTCCTCGTTGGTGCCACGGGGTACATACTGCACCTCCAGGCCTAGGAACTGCTTTTCCATCTTACGTACTTCTGCGAGGTACGCCTCCGTGTGCTCGTCCTTTGGCTCGTACACTTTGTTGGAGAAGTTGACGAGGAGCTGTGAGTCGCCCCTAACGGTGAGGCGCTTCACCCCTAGAGCTGCCGCGGCCTTCAGGCCAGCTATGAGGCCTTCGTATTCTGCGATGTTGTTGGAGTCCTTCTCGCCCTGCTGAAAACAGAGCTGCACAACATAGTAGAGCTTGTCCTGCGTGAGCGAGATGAGTACTGCTCCAGCCCCCGCGCCCTGGTGCGCGAAGGCACCATCAAAATACATGACCCATCCGTCGGGCGCCTCACTTCCTGGCGAGGTGGACCGGTCCTCGCCTACTTCCAGCGTCGGGGCATCCGTCCATTCTGCCACGAAATCAGCGAGTGCGGCTCCCTTGATGACCCTGGTGGTGCTGAACTCCAACTGGAACGCCTGCAGCTCGATGTTCCACTCGGCGACCCTTTCGGCAGAGTTGGGGCTCCTGAGCACCCTCTCCAACGGGTAGGCCGAGACGACTTTGATGGGGTGGCCCTGGAAGTAGTGCCGCAACTTGCGCGAGGCCACGAGGAGCGCGAGTAGGAGCTTCTGAGGCATGGGATATCGTGCCCTCACATCCCGCAACACCGTGTTGACGAAATACACTGGGTGCTCGACGAGGATAGGCGTGTTGGTGAGGCTCGCATCTTGCGAAAGTTGGGGTGCCTCCTGAGGTGGTGGGACCCCTGGCGCCTAATTGCTTCTGGGAATCTCTACGGCGTTGTCCTGCCAAGCCTGGTCATCTATTGTTGTCGCTTCGGCTCTTGCTGCGCCTTCCTGACCTTGCGTCATCTCTGCTGGCAGCGTAGCTTGGCGCAGCACGCTCTTGGCTTGGTGCTCCTCCCGAACCGCCACTAGCACAGCGCTGGCAGAGTATGGGGTGGCGGCAAGATAGAGTACTAGAGGCTCGAGAGGCCATGGCACCACCATCACCCGGAGGGCTGGTTAGGTATCTCTTGAGGTCTTGGAAGGCTCGGTTAGCCTCCGGGGTCCACTCAAACGGGCCCTTCTTCTTCATCAGCTTGAAGAAGGGTAAGGCGCACTCTCCCAGCTTGGAGATGAAGCGCCCCAACGCAGTCACCCGGCCAGCCAGCTTCTGCATTTCCTGGAGGGTCTGCGGTGGGCTCATGTCCTCAATGGCCTTGATCTTCTCCGGGTTCGCCTCGATCCCTCTGTAGGACACGAGGAATCCCAACAGCTTGCCGGAAGGGACACGGAACACACACTTTTCCGGGTTAAAAGCAAGTTCACCTGGTGCAGGCTCTTGAAGGTCTCCTCCAGGTCTTGGATCAAGGTTCTTGCCTCCCGAGACTTCACCACAATGTCGTCGACGTAGGCCTCCGTGTTTCTCCCGAGCTGCCGCCCTAAGGCGATGTGCATCAGCCGCTGAAAGGTCGCACCCACGTTGCGCAGTCCGAAGGGCATGCAGGTGTAGCAGTACACCCCACACGTGGTCAGGAAGGCTGTCTTCTCTACATCTTCCACCGCCATCTTGATTTGGTGATACCCTGAGAACACATCCAGGAAGCACAGCAGGTCGCACTCGGCGGTGGATTCGACGATCTGGTTGATGCGCGGGAGAGGGAACGGATCTTGAGGGCATGCCTTGTTGAGGTTGGTGAAGTCGACGCACATTCGCTCCTTCCCGCCTTTCTTCGGCACCACGACGGGGTTCACCAGCCATTCGGGGTACCTAACCTCACGAATAGCACCTGCCGCCTCCAGCTTGCGGGTCTCTTGGGACGATGAAGGCCTGCTTCTCCGTGGACTGCCGCCTTGCTCGCTGCTTCACAGGGCGCACATTGGGGCATACCCTTAAGTGGTGTTGAATCACCTCTCTCGGGACCCCCACCAGCTGATTGGGCTCCCATGCGAATATATCCTTGTTCGCACGCAAGAACTTCACCAATGCTTCCTCTTGGCTGGGGTTGAGGCCGGCACCTATGGTGAAGGAGGCTCCTGAGGACCCGTCCTCGTCGACCAACACTTGCTTGGTTTCTGCCTTGTCTTGGGTGAACAGCTGCTTCTTCTTGGTTGACGCGGCCTCCTTGGCCTCGGGGGCACCGGCGCCGACGGGCTGCGCCACCGCAGCGGTCTTGAAGGCAAGTTTGAGCGCCGTCACGGCCTCCTTGGTGTCCCCCTTGACGGTGAGGACACCTTTGCTCCCGAGGATGGCATTGTACGGGAGGCCGATGCGGGCGATGTCGAAGTCGACCAGCTCGGTTCAGTAGTTGTCACGTGTGCCAAAGGTGACGGGAAGGCGGATCTGCCCCAGGGAGCAGGCAGCGCCGCCACCAACTCCTGAGAAAGGCTTGCTGAGGCTGAGCCGCTCGAGCGGCACGTGAAGAAGGCTGAAGGCTTCCACGGAGAGCACGTTGAGGCCAGCGCCACCGTCGATGAGGGTATTGGTGACGGCCACGTTGCCGATGGTGGGCGTGCAGAGCATCGGAAGCATGCCCGAGTCGGCGGTGGTGACGGGGTGGTCTTCTGAACTGAAGGTGAGGTCAGCCTCAGGCGCGGCCCAGCCGGGCGGAGCCCCCGAGCGCTTGGAAGCGTCACCAATCTGGCGGAGGAACGACTTGATGTGGCAATCTGAAGGCAGCGCCTGAGAGCCACCTAGCAGGGCTGCGACCGCGTGGTGCGCCGGTGCCGTGTAGCTCGCAGTGAAGAGGTCACGCAGCTCCTCCCAAGATGCCACCGTGGATCCGGGAAGGTTGAGCAGCCAGGCGTGCGGCTCGCCGGCGAGGGCCATGGGAAGCCAGTTGGCCATGACCTTGTCATCACCCCCGGCGTCGAGGACGGCCTCCTCATATGCCAGCAGGAAAGCCGACGGTTTCGTCGCGCCGTCGTAGCGCGGCGGCATCTCCGGCTTGAACTTGGGTGGCCACCGCACCCGCCGCAGGGCGGGGGCCAGGGATCGGAGCCCCCTAGCCCCATCGTCAACGCCAACCGTCGGAGTCGGTGGCCGGGCGCCTGCCATGTGGGCGGAGCACAGATCGACAGAAGAGAAGCTACGGCGCACCCCTACCTGGCGCGCCAAATGTCGGATCACGGGTTTCGGAAAAACCCTCGAGGTTCGAAGACTGGGGTGCGCGAGAAGATCTCCTCCCTATCGATCTGCGCCCTAGCTCTCTAAGATCTCGCGGACGAACTCGACGAACTCGCAACACAAAGACACAAGATTTATACTGGTTCGGGCCACCGTTGTGGTGTAATACCCTACTCCAGTGTGGTGGTGGTGGATTGCCTCTTGGGCTGATGATGAACAGTACAAGGGGAAGAACAGCCTCCTGAGGTTGAGGTGTTCTTGTGCTTGACAAACTTGTGTGGGTGAGATGCCTCTGAATGAGTTATCCACTCACCCCCTCTACTATGATGGCTAGTTCTACTTATATAGGCCATGGTCCTCTCCTCAAATATTGAGCGGGAAGGGAGCCAACAATGGCCAATTTGAAAGGGGACAACTAGTATAGCTTATCCTGACAAAAGCGGTCTTCGCCTGCAAAAGGCTCTGGTGGTGACGCCGTCTTGGGCTCCATGGTGACCTCCATCTTGTTGTCCTGCTGGTCTTGGTCTCGTTGCACCGATATGGAAACCTTTGCTTGATGCCTCGGTACTCCGCGCCTGCGCTTACCCCCTTGGCACAAAAGAGGAAACAAGGACGCTGCGCGCGCTGGCGCCCGCCTGGTCTCGGCCGTCATGGCTCACGTCACGAGGACCTCGCGAGGTCTGCCTTGCCTTGATCTCTCCGCCCCTCGTGAGCCTGCCTGGTGAGGCCGCTCCCGAGGAGGTCTTGTATCGTCCGCCTCGCGAGGCCTGGCCCCTCGTGAGGGTCTTGAATACCTCGCCGATGAAGATGGGCCGTACGGGCCTGCTAGCTCAGCCACGCTGCGGGCCGCAGGCAGGCAAGTCTGGGGACCCCCATTCCCAGAACGCCGACACATGTGCGTTCTATTTGAAACTCGTTCAAATCTTCACTGTGTCCTGTCAGCTGAAGAATTTGCGAACGGAACATTTAACTTATCTAAATTTTTGGCTTTGCCGCTCAAACCGTTCCACATTCCACGATAACACTTATCTATTCACCCACGATCTCACACGATCGCCACCTCTCAGTACGTGGGTGACACATGTGAAGCGAATGAGAAGGGTCAGGGGCATGTTCGTCCAATTTCTTCGGGCGAACAGTTTTTCACCGTGGCTATAAATACCCGTCCCCTTCCTCACTTCTCTTTTACTCCGCTCGACCTCACTCCAGCTCGAGCTTCTCAAACCCTAGCGCCGCCGCTACTTCATCATCGCCGGTGAGGAAGAGCTTCACTGCCTCGACCTCGTCGCCGTCGTACTCGCGTTGGCTGCGGATTTCTTCACTCCGCCACCGCCGTAGCTGTCTTCCTCAGCCGAGTTAGGGTGTGGAGATCTGAGCTGACGAACTTCACATCTACACTTCCCAGTTCGTCATGTTCTTCGTCCAGGGTAATTAAAAGTTACTTTTACTGCCCTCTTTGATTCAAATGATTTCTACACACTAAAACACCTCACATGTCATCTGTTCTTGATTCGTTTCTCTAAGCAATATTTTTCTTCATGATTCCTCAATTGTGTGGATTTTTGATCTGTACAACTCTGGAACCTAAGACAAAGAACGCTTAGTGAAATTCTTCAAGACTCATCTGGTCAAATTCCTCAAACTTGTTCTTTTTGCAAAAACCTTCTGAGAACGCATATGACCTCTCCAAATTCCTCGCAACTATACTCTGTTCACAGGTACTCAAGTCCGCTGCTGAATCATTAGGTTCTCATCAACTTAACTCATTTGCAGCGTTCCTTGAAGAAAAGTTGCACACATCTTCAGAAGATTCAGTTGCTCATATTCCTCAGCTGAAGAAAATTGCTGATGGAAAGAAGCCACAGAAAGGAGGAAAGAGGCCTGAGGTCAATACTGCCTTTGAGATCCCTGATGACATATACAAGGAGTATTGCACTCCTGATGAGGCCAAGTTTGGCAAGGAGGACAAAAATCAGCGCAAGGTGCACATCCAAAGAATAGAGAGGAGATGGGCAAGGGAGTGGAGGGAGTACAGGTATGTTACTCCCAAGTATATGAAGAAATTCGCTCTAAATCCTCCATGCCCAAGACATCCATTGGCACCTGGCCAAGTAGCAGATCCCACCAGCCTCAAGCGCGGTGAGGACTATCCTGAAGAATTGGCCAAGCGCCAGGCCAAACTGGCCAAACAGGCAAGAGAAGCAGTGAGGAAATTTAATGAAGACTCTGCTGCTGCTGCCACTGCTGAGGCTTCTGCAAGCAAGCCGAAGAAGGCCACGGCAAAGAAGCCTGCTCATAAGCCAAGTGCTTCACCCTCAATGCCCTCACGGCCAAGTTCCCCAGCAATGCCCTCACGGCCAGATTCTTCAAAGATCTCATGGCCAATTCCTTAGACTGCTCCAGCTCCTCCGCCAAAGTTCTCACCTGCTCCGTCCAAATCCTCAGCACCTGTGCATCTCGCCACGTGCCAATGGACAATAGGCATCTCTATTGCCTCAGGAGCTTCTGCTAGTTCCTCAGCTGCACCAAATTCTTCAACTGGCCCCTCTCTGCTGAAGACAAAGACCACTGCTGGACGAGGCTCTCGCCCAAGTCCTCACAAGAAGCAGGTCACCTTCCAAGTGCCGTCTGATGAAGATGAAGCTGATGATGAGGAACTTGCCGAAATTATCAGAGACAGGCAGCTCAAGGCCGCTAGAGCCAAAGTCACAAATGTGCCTCTTCTTTTGGATCCCAAGTTGATCCTTGATTACATTGATCTCTGGCACAAGGACCCCAACACTCCTATGCCTGATTTTAAGCTGACTCCTGGCCAAAGTCATATGCTGACTGCCTTCATCCAAGAAGAAAAATGGAAATTTGAAAAGGCTAGGCAGATCAAGAAAGTGCAGTACAGGAAGGAGCGCTTCCTGGAGAAAAACGTTGTCTCTATGACAACTGAAGAACTTGTCACTATTCAATCTAAGATCAAGAAACTTAGTGATGAATTTGACGTATACCATGCTGACTGGCTTGGAGCCAAATTCAGGTTTGTGAATTTGACTAAAAAGTTCACTTCCAATGTTGCAGCCCCAACACAACAAGAAAATCCTCAGGCTGAAGCATCTGCTCAGCCGACTGAAGAAAATGCCAGCACCGCTGATGATATTCAGACTGCTGAAGAAACTCAAAGTACCAGGGCTGATGACTGCATTCCAGCCACTGAAGAAATTACCAGGGCAACCACTAGTGTTGCGCCTGAAGAAACTGAAGAAGTTAGGGCAACTTCATCAGTTGTGCCTGAAGAATTTGAACCAAATTCCTCTGCTCCTCCTACGCCTACACCAACTTCGATCCTTCCATCTGCAACAGATGTAAGAAAACCAAGGCCGCAGAGCGTGCAAGAGTGAAGAAAAGGAAGGCATCAACTTCATCAGATTTTTCAGCTCCGAAGAAGATGAAGCCATTGACCAGCTCTTTTGCAAATCCAATTGATGCTGTTCCAGTCTCCTCCATGGCATCAAAGGACCTTGTTCCTTTTGATGAAGAATATGTGATTCCAAGTGAATCTGATGATGACATTCCCTCTGCTGCTTCGTCAGAGCAGCTGGATGAAGAAATTGAAGCGGATGCAATCCCTTCAACCCCACAAGTCTCATCGCCCATGCCTCAGTTCACTGCTGAAGAGGCCAGCGTTGAAGAAAAAGAAGAAGATGAAGATGTGGACATTGGGTGTACAACACCAGTGCTGAATGATGACTTTTGGGAAAGTCAGCACCCCAACTCTCCTTTGTTCACACCACTTCAACAAATTCCTCAGTCCCCTGTCAACACTGAAGTACAAATGGGATCTGAAGAACCTCGTGCAACTCCTTCTGTACATGAAGAGTTCCAGCCACTAGTGCCGAAGAAAATGTAAATGAAGAATTGAAGACCCAGGCTGCCACTGAAGAAGAAGCTGAAATTCCTTAGCCCGTGGAACCTGAGATTGCGATTCCTGAGGTAGTAATGCAATTGACTGATACTCCTCAGCCCAAGCCAAAGGATCCATTCTCGAAGAAGCAGAAATTCAAGGCTGATGACTTCTTCGGCGAGCACGTATTCTTCACTGATTATAATCCTGATGACTCTGCTCGTCTTAGAAGGAAGCGCTTCTGGACTGCCAGCCAGGCCAACTTCTATTCTTCACTGCTCTTCAACAAGGATAAAGTCTTCGACCACGAGCACATTCGTCATGTGTACATGGAATCCCTGCCATGCCTCACACCTGTCCTCAGTGTGCTTCATGATGCAGGCCTCCTCAACTTTTGCTCTGACATTGTAGATTGGAATGAAGAGCTTATTCTTCAGTTCTACGCAACACTTCATGTCACAGGTGACGCTGACGATATCAATACTTGGGTGTTGGACTGGATGACTGAAAACACTCATTATAAAGCACCGGCCTCTGAATAGCTTCATGCCCTGCCAATCAGTCCTCCACCTGAAGGAGCTCGTTGCATGTACCAAGAGCCTGAACTCATTGCCCATTATATGCAAGTTCTTATGAAGCCTCTGAAGCCTGGTCAAGCCCCAAGGACCAATTTCCTCGTGAGGGAATTGCTCTATGTGCGAAGAACTGTCTATCGCATTCTGACGAAGACAATGAGTCCGATCAAAGGCCACGACTCGTCTGATGAGGAAATTGTTGGCATCATGAAGAATCTGCTATTCAACATCATGCATGGCATTCCTGTCAACTATCATGATTTCTTCATGAGGACTCTGGCAAATGTTGCACTCTCTCCGTTTTAGTTGAAGCCTTACGCTCCTTGGATTATGAGATTCCTCAGAACAAGGTCTTCACTCAACTACAAGGCTGATTTTCAGAATCACCTCAGCTACTTGCCCCCAATCGAAGTCCTCAAGCGGACATATTCCTCAGCTGATGAAAAGGGCAAGGCACCAGCTATTATTGATGAAGGCATTCGTCCATTGGATGGTTAGTTTCACAAAGCTGCATCTTATTCCACTAATGATGACTCTGCCACTCATGATTCTGCTGCCAATGCATCCAAGCCTACTCCTCAAGCCACAGCTCCAAGGGTGATGACTGACCGTGAGCTGCTTCTTAGTCTTCACCAGAAGGTGGATCGAAACCATAAATGGGTTAAGCATCAGTTTGGTTCCATTCTTCACAACATGACTGCTACACATAATGCAATGAAGAAAAACCATTACTACCTCCATGAAATCTTTGGTCGCACCTGGGCTATTCTGTCACATTTATATGGTGAAGAAGATCTGAAGCAAATGGGTCTCAAGGAGGATTTTGACTGGTCTGCACCTCCACCGAAGAAATACAAGAAGGTCAAGGTTCCATCCTTGGTGGCCAGCTCATGTTCCTTATCACGCGACACCGACGAGTATGAAGACTTGGACGACACTGCGGCAGGCCCTACAACAACAAACGACCCCAACAATGCTAGCGCTCCTCCATCAACATGATATTCTTCAGGGGCATTAGTCCTCATTTTTCGATCCTTTTGGTCATTCGATGACAAAGGGGGAGAAATTTGAGTTAGTCTTCAAGCGGGTCTATCTTATATGGGCATTTTTTTCTTAAGTTAGAACTCTCGTTCTTTTGAAGACTTTGCTGGATCGAGTTGTAAACTTAAACTCTATGGTGGCCTGATACTTTTGCTGAGATTTTTTGCATGCTTATTCCTCATTAATGTTTATGCGCGCATGCTGAATTTCATCAGTCACCATATTTCATCATGCATTTCAAATTCTTCATGTATTATGTCAAATGTGTGTATGAATTACAAGATATAGGGGGAGATCTCCATGATTCTACTCTTCAAGTGTGCATTGCTTCAAAAGCAAATTCCTCACTATGCACATCTTCAGGGGGAGTTCTTCTATATCTTGCAATCAAATTCCTCAATTTCAGTATTTACACTTCATATGTTTATCCCTGTTGAAAACTTAACCTATATTGTCATCAATCACCAAAAAGGGGGAGATTGTAAGTGCATCTAGTGCCCCTTAGTGATTTTGGTGTATTGAAGACTTATAGGTTAAGGGACTAATGTGTTTATGAGTGTACACAGGTCTATAACTCTATGAGGAGTTTGATATTTACAGAGAAAGTCTACCCCTAAAAATGAAGTTCTTCGACTAAAGACTTTGAATTTCTGAAGACTTTGAAAGTGAAGAAATTGGTGTGACCTTGAAGACTAGGTATCCATTCGAGGAACATGAAGCGTGAAGACTTTTGTTTTCGTAGTTTCATTTTCTCTTTCTTGAGTCATAGGAAACACCGTACTGTTAAAGGGGGTCGAGGAAATACTAAGGAAAAATTTCCAAGTGATGCTCAACTCAAAATCCTACACCTACCAATCCCTTCGAGTGAAGCCATCGGTCGAGGAAATTGAAGCTGTTGTTATGATCGATGGCGACTCCCACCCCTCTCCTCTCCACCTCTGGCGACTCCCATGGTGATTCTAGGGTTTAACCCTACGATCTCCATCCGGCAAATCCAATGGATGGCCTCCTCCATTGGGACTTCTCCCCCGGCCTTAAGGTCGAGGCATAGGTGCGTGCACGGTTTGGATCTACGGTCCACTTCGTCCCCAACCCCGGCTCCAAGGAATTCTTCCTTGAAGTTTCCTTCTCCTCGGCCTCTTTTCCCCTCTCGGTGGATTCGGTTGGTTTGGATCTTCAATCATGTATTGGAGGGCTCAGTGATGGTTTCAATGTTGTTCTCTTGGGTGATCGTCATTTCCGGTTCTCGGTGGCATCAAATCGAGTGGGTCACTTTATCTTTGGTCTACGGGACCGTATTTGGCTGGATTTTATCTGTCACTTTCATTTGCACCGTGGTATGGATGATCGCCCCCCGGATTCAATCATGGCATGCGGACTCTGAGCTCACTGGTTTGGCTTCTTCACCTGGTCCGGCTATCAAATCCAAATGGTTATCTTCATAGCATAATGCGCCTATGGATCCTGCATCTATTCCAGTGTTTCAAAATTTGGGTTTGATCCCGCCGCCGACGGCCTTGCATTCCGGCGAGCCTCCTGCTGAGATATCTTTTGGTAGTTTTCTGGCTCCGGTTTCTCCGGATATTCTTCGGATTGGGTCCATATCCCTACCTATCTCCTCCGATAATCCGCCAAGTTGCCGTCTTTTCGAGGTGGGTTGTTTAATTTGGGATCATGGGAGTCCATCCCTGATGATACTCTTTACTCCATCTTGGATGGATGGCAGGCTGGTTATGATAATGACAGTGTTAAGCTCATGGTACAAATTTCATCAGTTCCAACCAAAGATTATATATACAAAAGGCTTAAGCATTGTTCTATATGTGATCGGCTTGGACATGTCGCAGACACTTGCACTGGGTACTTTCATCAAAGTTGTGGGGATGTTTCTGGGGATTGTTCTTGTTTTTCTTCACGTAGAAACTCCCACAAGCATGTGCCATGCAAGGTGGGCCTGGACCCTTTAGGTCATCCATGCAATGCTTGCTCTGCAACTGACCACATGACTAGGCTTTGTCCTGGGCTTCGTCGTTGCACGCTTTGCCACCGTCTGGGTCATGCGGCCCGTAAGCCCAGATCCTGCAAATTTTTACCTCATTGGGCTTGGGCACAAAAATCCCTACAAGTAACAAAATCAGAGAGGATCTTGCCTCGGGGTGAGTCGGGTGTGTCTGCGTTTGGAAATTCTATGGTTGTTGGTATGGCCCGTGTTGTGAGGGATACGCGTGCTCGTTGGGTTTGGAAATAGAAACCGAAAATCCCACGCTCCTCGGACGTGGCCACCCCCCATTGCTATGCCTCCCCGGTCAGGGTGTAGTCAATTCAGCCTACCAAAAACCCCAATCGGGTGAGCCGACGTCTTCCTCGAGCTCACCACCCCCACCTTCATCGCCCCCGCTCCCATCGCCTTCGTCTCGGAGCAATCTCTGTCCATCATCGGCGATCTCCCTTTGGGCGGATACCAAACCCCCGGCAACTCAAGCTATGGCGAACTTCCCAGTGCGCCCGTTCGCCTTCGCTCCGGCTGGATCGACCTTCGACCGTGGCCCTGCTCATCGAGTCCAGCACCATGTCATGGTGGTAGATGATCCGCCCCTCAACCATGACAGGTACGCTATTGTTTCAGTCCATCCTCCAGTCCCTGATCATCAAAAGGAGTTTTGGCTAGCCGAGGTCTGTCGCATTATCACTGGGGATCTAGAGTATGATTTGGTGGATGATTTTATTTACCCGCTGGGAATTGGATGTGTGGTTTTTGTGGATATGGAGAGTAGGGATGCTGCCATTAGAGAGGGGCCTCACGCTCTGACTGAGGATTCTACTTTCTCTTTAGTCCCTCATGACGAATGTTTCAATATGTGCATGCCTGCTTTTGAATATGAGGTTTGGGTCATGTTTCTCGCTTTCCCAATGGACTATCAGACTAAACACTATATTCATAAGGCTCTCTCTAACTTTGGAAAGATTCTTGTCTGGCCACGCCCAGGTCACAACAAAGCTAGAGTTCTGATTAAGTGTCATATCAAAGATGTTGCTGAGGTGCCGCATAGTCTGTTGGTTACCAGGGTTGGTTTGCCGCCAGGTCTTGCTCGATCTTGGTCTGTCCCTGTGTATGTTCTAAATGGCAGAAATACTATTCCCAGCTTAGTTGGTAATGAAGATGTTCCTCCTCTTCTGAATGCATCACCCCACCCATATGAGCTTCCATACTACACCCTCATGCAGCAGGCAAGAATTGATGAGATGACTGCACAAGAGGCTCTGAATGAAGAGGCATGGAACGCCCCGAAACCTGCCCAGGAGCACATTCAGGAAAATGGTTGGCCTATGTGGCCCGTGGTTCCTCCGCCATACACAGGGTTCAGTTTTAGAACTTTCTTCCAGTACGATGGGCCGTCCCTGATGGATGGTGTGGACCCAGAAAACAACGTCCAGGACAACCTGTCTGATATTTGGTCTTCTGATTCAGAGTTTCAGGCGGTGGAAGCGTTGGCTGATGGCTTTGTGCTTGGGAATCCTGCTGCACGACTGGCGTTTGTCAGAGCAGGAGGGGATTCAGTTAATTTCTTTGTGGTTGTTGATCATGAGCTGTTGCTTTGGATGGGAGGGATGCTCAAACGCATATATACGCCGGCCCTCACCTTTCAGCAATCTGAGGCTGTTATGTTACCCCTTAACCCGTTCAAGTTTCTCCAGAACCAACTGAATGCTGCTGCGGCTGCCTAGCTTGAAGGCATGGTCCCAGAGCGTGATGTTATGTCAGCAGTGTTCAGTTCAACCTTTCAGTTGGGGGCTGTCATCATACCCTCGTCTCTGCTGCAGGAGTCTGTTGAGCACAGGTCTGAAGTGATAGATACTGATTGGGAGATGGCGGCTCGCTCTCCTGGTCTCAAGGCGATCTCACGATTTGTTTCTGAAGATGCAGAGTTACAGTCAGTGCCCCTGTCAGATCAAGATACTGCTCTTTAGGTGATTGCTTCTGCTTCTCTTTATAATGCTCCTCAGCCCCGCAATGTGCTAGTGCCTCTAGACACAACCACTGTCAGAAGAAGCACTCGATCTAACAAGTATGATGGCTTCAAGACCAATCATGTCTCTGACATCAAGCGATCTAAGTCACGGGTGAAACCACGCGAGACCTCTTTTATCACAGCTGTTTCTTTGGCTGCTGCCCCCGTGCAGGTTATGTCTGGTGCTTGTCCCCCTCCTACGTCGATCGAAGATCTTCAACAGATGGGTAGCCGTTGCGGGATTGTGCAGGATGTTCTTTCTCCCGAGAAGCTGCTGGATGATCAGCGCTCGTCCACTGGAGCTGGCGACTAAATTTTCACTCCCTCATGAATAAGTCGTGGAATGTACTGTCGTGGAACATCAGGGGCATCAACTCTAATGCTAAGACTTTGGCTCTTAGGAATGCTATTGATACTAGCGGTTGTTCTGTGCTATGTATCCAGGAAACTAAGCATGAATCTTTTGATCTGGCATTTATTAAAACTTTCTGCCCTAAGCATTTTGATAAATTTGTGTTTGCACCATCCGTGGGTGCCTCTGGTGGTCTTATTATAATATGGAATAGTTCTGTGTTTGTGGGCACGCCTTGGTATGTTGACTCGTTTATTGTGGGTGTCTCTTTTGTTGCTACTCAGTCTAGTGATTCTTGGAAATTGATCAATGTCTATGGTCCATCTCTGGTCAGCGTCGGGTGGATTTTACTAACTGGTTATTTGACCTAAATATACCTGATGATGAAAATTGGTCGATCCTTGGAGATTTCAATTTTATTCGTTCCACGAATAATAGAAACAAGCCTGGGGGCGACACTGCGGACATGTTGTTGTTTAATGAAATCATTCGAGCGCAGTCTCTGATGGAGTTACCTGTGAAGGGCAGAGCATATACCTGGAGCAACATGCAAGACGACCCCCTGCTCGAACAGCTCGATTGGTTCTTTTCTTCCTCTTGTTGTACTACCTCCTTCCCAAACACGATGGTCATGCCATTGGGGAAACCGGTGTCTGATCATATTCCGTGTGTGGTTGCAATTGAATCTAATATCCCCAAGTCCAAGCTCTTCCGCTTTGAGAATTTTTGGGTTAACCATGTTGGGTTAACGGATGTGGTTGCCGCCTCTTGGTCCAAGGCATGCCATGCCCCGAACGCTGCTGCCCGCATTTGTAAAAAACTGAAAACTCTGAGATATGATCTCAAGAGATGGAGCAGAGGTATCTCAAAGCTGAAAATTATGATCCAGAACAGTAATGAATCTTTAGTTATGATGGATAATCTCGAGGAAAAAAGACCTCTATTTATCCAGGAGTCAAACTTTAGGAGGATTTTGAAATCTCACTTGCAGACACTGCTAAAGTTTCAGAACGAGTACCGGAGGAAAAGATGCACGATCAGGTATTTCAGATTTGCTAATGAAAACACCAAGCTCTTTCAATCTCTGGCCACTGAGAGATATAGACACAATTCTATTGCCATGCTTCGTGATGATGCTGTGGAAATCCATGACCATGTTGGCAAGGAAGGCATGCTGTTCAAAACCTATAAGGAACGTTTGGGTTTTTCTAAACCCACTAACATGCATTTTGATCTTTCTAGAATCATTCGTCGGATCGAGGGACTGGATCTATTGTCGGCACCCTTTTCCAATGAAGAGATAGATACTGTAATTAAGGAAATGCCGAGTGACAGGGCTCCGGGCCCTGATGGTTTTAATGGTTGTTTCCTTAAGAGCTGCTGGCAGATCATCAAGTCGGATTTCTATAAGCTGTGCCATGCCTTTCATGCTAGAGGGCTAGATATCACCAGCATTAGTGAGGGGTACATCACCTTGATCCCTAAGATCTCTTCTCTAGAAACTGCAAATGATTATAGACCAATTAATTTACTGAATTGTTGTCTGAAAATCATCACAAAGATCTTGGCTAACCGGCTGCAGAAAGTCATCCTCAAAATCATCCACAAAAACCAGTACCGTTTTATCAAAGGGAGGACAATCCAAGATTGCCTGGCGTGGTCGTTTGAATACATCCATCAATGCCATACCTCAGCGAGGGAAAATATCCTCCTCAAGTTAGACTTTGCTAAGGCGTTTGACACAATTGAGCACGCCCCCATGATGGAGATCATGAAGCACATGGGTTTTGATGACAAATGCCTCGGATGGATGAAAACGATCTTTGGCTCGGGGGTTTCTTCTGTACTCCTTAATGGAGTTCCTGGTCAGAAATTTAATTGTAAATGTGGTGTGCGACAGGGTGACCCTCTCTCACCGTTGATCGTTGTCCTTGCGGCTGACCTTCTCCAAGCAGCAATTAATGATGCTTTTGCTCGAGGACTAGTTGATCTTCCAGACCCCAGGGTCTATCGTTCCGTCGTACGCCTCTATGTTCACAGGTTTGAATCCCTCTGGAAATTCGTGATCCAGCACCTCATCGGTGAAACATAGGGGGTGTGCGGCACCCCTGTATTTGCATGTGTCATGGCGTTCTGACGGTTGTAGTGTTCGGTTTTGATTATGCGCTGGAGCGCGCTTCCTAGATCTGTAGATGGATCTGGTCACGCCGGCCCTTTGATGCAAGTCCTTGCTTGGATCGTGTGCTAACTTATGTGCGGCCTCGTTAGCCGCCCTATCGCGGCCACGAGGTAGTCGATCCGACCGGTCGGCCATTTTATTTTACGGCCGTGTGGGCTCTAAGGCCTCATCATCGAATTCGGGCAACAACTTGCGCTTTGGATAGCTCTTTGTGTGGCGACTGCCACCATACTTTTCTTCAGTGTCAAGCACTTTGTTCCATCTACTGTTGAGCGTATTCTGCGCGGCCTTAAGCCTTTGCTTCTGCTTCTTCAGACTCCTCGCGGTGGCAATAAGCCTTCTACAAAGGTTCTCTTGTTCCAAGTGCCTTTCCGGGATGATGTGTGCATTGTCGTCCGGACTGTTTTCCTCTCCGGAGAGAGGTTGATGAGCTTTATCCTCGGTGTCGCCATGATCGGATAGCGGCTCCGTACTCTGTTCGTCGTCCGCTGGTTCATCCTGTTCTATCGCTGGGTCAATGTGGTCGTCGTTTCCTCTGGAGTCGACCGGGGTGTTATTTTTTCTTGCGTTGTTATCGCTGTTCTTGCCGAGGCGGGATTTGGAGCGGCGCCTACGTCGTCGCTTTGGTTGCTTCTCGAGGGAGCTATCCTTCGCTGCGTCCTTCCATTCCTCGTCATTGTTTTCTTTGGGTGTATCCACCATGTATATATCATGTGATGAAGTGGCTGTCCAGCGCCCTGTGGGCGGTGGTTCCTGTTCCTCTCCTGCATCGTCGTCCATACCGTCGATGTCTTCGGAGTCGAAATCAAGCATGTCGGTCAAATCGTCGACAGTGGCTATTAAGTGGGTGGTGGGCGGGGAACGAATATCTTCGTCGTCCGCTTCCCATTCTAGCCGGACATAGTTCGGCCAAGGGTCTCGTGACAAGGAGAGAGACCTCAATGAGTTTAACACATCGCCCAGTGGTGAGTGCTAGAAGATATCCGCGGAGGAAAACTCCATGATCGGTGCCCAATCAGATTCGATAGGCACGGACGCAAGCGACTCGGAGCCCATGGCCGGGGACGAATCCAACGGTTCGGCAACACGGGTCTCGTAAGAGGTGAAGTCAGTAGTCGGCTCTATCGCCACTGAGTATGCGGCCTCCGTGGCGGGGTCCATCCCCTCGTCTTCATATGGCGCAATTTGTTCCGGATTAAGGGCCGGAGGAGTCGCGGGTGTGATCTCCCGAACACTGTCCGACGACAGAGCTAAGTCGTGATCGTCGTGATCGTGCGGCGCACCTGACATGGGCTCGAATCCGTCGAATATCAAATCTCCGTGGTTGTCGGCAGTATAGTTTAAGTTTCCAAACCTGACCTGATGGCCAGGGGCGTAGCTCTCGATCTGCTCCAGATGGCCAAGCGAGTTGGCCCGCAGTACGAAGCCGCCGAATACGAAGATCTGTCCGGGGAGGAAAACCTCACCCTGGATCGCATCGTTGCCGATGATCGAAGGAGCCATCTAGCCTTACAATGATGGCACAGTGGAACTCTCAATGAAAGCACCAATGTCGGTGTCAAAACCGGCGGATCTCGGGTAGGGGGTCCCGAACTGTGCGTCTAAGGCGGATGGTAACAGGAGGCGGGGGACACAATGTTTACCCAGGTTCGGGCCCTATCGATGGAGGTAATACCCTACTTCCTGCTTGATTGATCTTGATGATATGAGTATTACAAGAGTTGATCTACCACGAGATCGTAGAGGCTAAACCCTAGAAGCTAGCCTATGGTATGATTGTTGTTGTCCTACGGACTAAACTCTCTGGTTTATATAGACACCGGAGGGGGCTAGGGTTACACAGAGTCGGTTACAAGGGAGGAGATCTACATATCCGTACTGCCAAGCTTGCCTTCCACGCCAAGGAGATTCCTATCCGGACACGGGACGAAGTCTTCAATATTGTATCTTCATAGTCCAACAGTCCGGCTAAAGGATATAGTCCGGCTGTCCGAGGACCCCCTAATCCAGGACTCCCTCACCTACAAACCCAAAGTGATTGAGCATCACAGAAGAGATTGATCTTGCGTAGATCCAATGCTTGTTACCTTTGAAGACTGTGCTTCTTCCAGACGGTTAGGCGTCATGGTCTAGAGCATCCAAGAGGAAATTGTGGATCACCGAGTGACCGAGTTTGTGAAGGTTTGGAAGTCACCCGAAGACTTACCACGAGTGATTGGGCGAGGTCTGTGTGACCTTATCTCAAGGATAATACGGTGAGGACTGTGTGTCCTTAGGTTTAAATACCTAGCCGCTCCAACCAGACGTACGACTGACACACCAGTTGGAAGTGGTCTACCAAATCATTGTCTTCACCACGCTTACTGGTTCTATTTCCTCAACTCTTTCATTTCCTCATTACTGTGTTGTGTGCCTATTCATATCTGTTCGAAGACTTTGACTGAAGACTTTCTCAATTTCCTTAGTTCAATTTCTTCAGTCTGTTTGTCTTCATCCTGTGTTATCCTGTGTTTATGCTTTCTGTACTCTGTGCTTGTCTTCATTTCACCATGATGACCATGCTTGTGTTCTGTTATGTTTACTTCTGAGTACTTATTCCACTGCAAGTAGTTCTTCATTAAGGAATTTCCTCACCCGCAAATTCCTTAGTGAAGAATTCATAAAAATCACCTATTCGCCCCCTCTAGTCGATATAACGCACTTTCAGGGGCCATCATCATCACCGCAATCTACAGTAACAACTTCACCTCCATCATCACCAACTCTCCCCCCTCTATGCAGCGGTGTAACCCCTCTTTTACCCGCTGTAATCTCTACTTAAAAATGGTGCTCAATGCTATATATTATTTCCCAATGATGTATGGCTATCCTATGATGTTTGAGTAGATCCGTTTTGTCCTATGGGTTAATTGATGATCGTGATTGGTTTGAGTTGCATGTTTTATTATTGGTGGTGTCCTATGGTGCTCTCCGTGTCGCGCAAGCGTGAGGGATCCCTACTATAGGGTTTGCAATATGTTCATGGTTTTCTTATTGTCTGCGCTGCGTGAGTGACTGAAACACAAACACAGATAAGTGGGTCATGGTGTATGGGAATAAAGAGGACTTGATACTTTAATGCTATGTTGGGTTTTACCTTAATGATCTTTAGTAGTTGCAGATGCTTGCTATAGTTCCAATCATAAGTGCATATGATCCAAGAAGAGAAAGTATGTTAGCTTATGCCTCTCCCTCAAATAAAATTGCAATAGTGATTACCGGTCTAGTTATCGATTGCCTAGGGACAAATAACTTTCTTGTGTGACAACAAGCTCTCTACTAAAACTAACTTAGTTGTGTCTTCTTCTAAACAGCCCCTACTTTTTATTTACGCACTCTTTATTATCTTGCAAACTTATCCAACAACACCTACAAAGTACTTCTAGTTTCATACTTGTTCTAGGTAAAGCGAACATTAAGCGTGCGTAGAGTTGTATCGGTGGTCGATAGAACTTGAGGGAATATTTGTTCTACCTTTAGCTCCTCGTTGGGTTCGACACTCTTACTTATCGAAAGAGGCTACAATTGATCCCCTATACTTGTGGTTTATCAAGACCTTTTTCTGGCGCCGTTGCCGGGGAGTCATAGCGTGGGGTGAATATTCTCGTGCGTGCTTGTTTGCTTTATGACTAAGTAGTTTTTACTTTGTGCTCTTGTTTTCTATCTTTAGTTAAGGGTAGGAAACGCAAAATACCAAAAAAATTATTTGTACCTACTACACCAATGGTTGAAGAACCACTCAAAATCTATCACACTCCTAAAGCTTTTTACTTGGATCATCTTCGATCCCTATGTGCTCGTGCTGAAACCCCAACTAGCTTAGTTGAGGGCAAATCTTTAGATGAGCATGCTTGTTATGCGGGACACCGCTTATCTAAAAAAGGGAAACTTTTACTGGATCAAATTCATCGTTTGCAGTGCTATGCTTGGAATTTATGTGAAATATATGATTGTACTTGTTGTTCTAAAGACCCTAAGAAACACCTTCCTTACCAATGTGGGTTTAGTGATAATGGAATCGTATCTTCCTATACTAAGGGTGTTTATAATTACTATGATGTTCAACAAATTGAAGAATTTGTTGCTTTTAGGGGTACTTGTGAAATTGCTTCTTTTATTGAAGAGTGTGATACTACTCTCTACAAATCTGAAAATTTGGCCATACTTAAATATTGCTATGATAATTATGCTTCTAATCCTTATATCAAACCATATATTGAGGACTCCTCCGCTATCCAAGAAGAGACTAATATTTTGCAGGAGTCTATGGGAGAAGAAATTTTTAATTACATTGTGAGCTCATTGGATGATGAGGAGGAGAGCGATGAACAAAAGGAGGAAGAGCGGATTGATCACCCGTGCCCACCTTCTAATGAGAGTAACTCTTCAACTCATACATTGTTTAACTTCCCTTCGTGCTTACCGAAGGATGATTGCTATGATGATTGTTATGATCCCGTTGATTCTTTTGAAATATCCCTTTTTATGATGCTTGCTATGCTTGTGGCCAAGATGCCAATATGAATAATGCTTATGGAGATGAACTTGCTATAGTTCCTTATGTTAAACATGAAATTGTTGCTATTGCACCCACGCATGATAGTCCTATTATCTTTTTGAATTCTCCCGACTACACTATATCAAAGAAGTTTGCCCTTATTAAGGATTATATTGATGGGTTGCATTTTACTACTACACAGGATGATTTTGATAGATATAATATGCATGTGCTTGCTTCTCCTACTTGCAATTATTATGAGAGAGGAACTATATCTCCACCTCTCTATGTTTCCCACACGATAAAATTGCAAGAAACTTCTTATGCTATGTATTGGCCTTTACTTTGTGTGCATGAATTATTCTTTTATGACATGCCGATGGATATGAAGAGAGTTAGACTTCGTCATTACATGATATATGTTACTTTGTGCTCACTACTAAATTACAAATCATTGTTAATTAAAATTGGCTTTGATATACCTTGGGATCCGGGTGGATCCATTACTTGAGCACTATATGCCTAGCTTAATGGCTTTAAAGAAAGCGCTGCCAGGGAGACAACCCGGAAGTTTTAGAGAGTCATTTATTTCTGTTGAGTGCTTTTATATAGTTTAAAAACCAAAAAAATAAAGAGGGGAACCCAAAACTTTTTCAAAAAGAAAAGCGAAAGTGAGAAACATGAGCATTGTTAAAATGGGAGCTAGCCTTGAACTTTGTTCATGCCCATGGAAACTTTGTGATCCTTGATTACATAAACTTTTCAACAAAAATAATTATCCCCTTGTACAATTCCATTTTATTATAAAAATAATGTGCCAAGATTTGCTTTTAGGGTGTTTACATTGCTTGTTGGTTTGTGCGGTGCAGAACAGAAACTTTGGCTGTAGTGCGCGATTTTACATTTTTTACTGGAACGTCAAACGGTTCTGAAACTTTTTGCACTGTATTTCTATACAAATTTTCTATTTTTATTAATTATTTATGAATTTTTGGAGTACTAGAGATATGGTGAATGTTCAGATTACTACAGACAGTCCTGTTTAAGACAGATTCTGTTTTTGATGCATAGTTTGCTTGTTTTGATGAAACTATCAATTTATATCAGTGGATTAAGCCATGGAAAATTTATATTACAGTATCTAAAATGCAAAAACAAAATATGAATTGGTTTGCAACAGTACCTAGAGTAGTGATTTGCTTTACTATACTAATGGATCTTACCGAACTTTCTGTTAAGTTTTGTGTGATTGAAGTTTTCAAGTTTTGGGTGAGATCACGATGGATGAAGGAATAAGGAGTGGAAAGAGCCTAAGTTTGGGGATGCCCGAGGCACCCCAAGGTAATATTCAAGGACTCCCAAGCAACCAAGCTTGGGGATGCCCCGGAGCTATATTTTACTTGGAGCTATATTTTTATTCGTCAGATGATATGCGTAAATCTTGGAGCGTCTTTTGCATTTAGTGTTCACTTTTCTTTTATGCACCATGATGGTATGAGATAGTCCTTGGTTGATTTATAGAATGCTCATTGCACTTCACTTATATTCTTTGAGTATGGCTATATAAAATGCTTCATGTGCTTCACTTATATCATTTGAAGTTTGGATTGTCTGTTTCTCTTCACATAGAAAACCGCCATTTGTAGAATGCTCTTTTGCTGCACTTATATTTGTTAGAGCGTGGGCATATCTTTTGTAGAAAGAATTAAAATCTCTTGCTTCACTTATATCTATTTAGAGATATGACAGGAACTGGTCATTCACATGGTTAGTCATAAAATCCTACATAAAACTTATAGATCACTGAATATGATATGTTTGATTCCTTGCAATAGTTTTGCGATATAAAGATGGTGATATTAGAGTCATGCTAGTGTGTAGTTGTGGATTGTAGAAATACTTGTGTTGAAGTTTGTGATAACCGTAGCATGCACGTATGGTGAACCGTTATGTGATGAAGTCGGAGCATGATTTATTTATTGATTGTCTTCCTTATGAGTGGCGGTCGGGGACGAGCGATGGTCTTTTCCTAACAATCTATCCCCCTAGGAGCATGCGCGTAGTACTTTGTTTCGATAGCTTTGCAATAAGTATGTGAGTTCTTTATGACTAATGTTGAGTCCATGGATTATACGCACTCTCACCCTTCCATCATTGCTAGCCTCTTCGGTACCGTGCATTGCCCTTTCTCACCTCGAGAGTTGGTGCAAACTTCGTCGGTGCATCCAAACCCCGTGATATGATACGCTTTGTCACACATAAGCCTCCTTATATCTTCCTCAAAGCAGCCACCATACCTAGCTATCATGGCATTTCCATAGCCATTCCGAGGTATATTGCCATGCAACTTCCATCATCATCATATACATGACTTGAGCATTCATTGTCATATTGCTTTGCATGATCGTAAGACAGCTAGTATGATATTTTCATGGCTTGTCCGTTTTTTGATATCTTTGCTACGCTAGACCATTGCACATCCTGGTACACCACCGGAGGCATTCATATAGAGTCATATCATTGTTCTAGTATTGAGTTGTAAGTAAATAAAAGTGTGATGATCATCATTATTGGAACATTGTCCCAGGTGAGGTTATCAAAATAAAAGAGGCCAAAGAAGCCCAAATAAAAAAAAGAGGCCAAAGAAGCCCACCAAAAAAGAGAAAAAAATAAAAAAATAAAAAATGAGAGAAAAGAGAGAAGGGACAATGTTACTATCCTTTTACCACACTTGTGCTTCAGAGTAGCACCATGTTCTTCATATAGAGAGTCTCTTGAGTTATCACTTTCATATACTAGTGGGAATTTTCATTATAGAACTTGGCTTGTATATTCCGATGATGGGCTTGTTGGAAATATGCCCTAGAGGCAATAATAAAATGGTTATTATTATATTTCCTTGTTCATGATAATTGTCTATTGTTCATGCTATAATTGTGTTATCCGGAAATCGTAATACATGTGTGAACACATAGACCATAACATGTCCCTAGTGAGCCTCTAGTTGACTAGCTCATTGATCAATAGATGGTTACGGTTTCCTGACCATGGACATTGGATGTGATTGATAACGGGATCACATCATTAGGAGAATGATGTGATGGACAAGACCCAATCCTAAGCATAGCACTAGATCGTGTAGTTCGTTTCCTGAAGCTTTTCTAATGTCAAGTATCATTTCCTTAGACCATGAGATCGTGCAACTCCCGGATACCGTAGGAATGCTTTGGGTGTACCAAACGTCACAACGTAACTGGGTGGCTATAAAGGTGCACTACAGGTATCTCCGAAAGTGTCTGTTGGGTTGGCTCAGATCGAGACTGGGATTTGTCACTCCGTATGACGGAGAGGTATCTCTGGGCCCACTCGGTGTTGCATCATCATAATGAGCTCAATGTGACTAAGTAGTTAGTCACGGGATCATGCATTACGGAACGAGTAAAGTGACTTGCCGGTAACGAGATTGAACGAGGTATTGGGATACCGACGATCGAATCTCGGGCAAGTAAAGTACCGATTGACAAAGGGAATTGTATACGGGATTGCTTGAATCCTCGACATCGTGGTTCATCCGATGAGATCATCGTGGAACATGTGGGAGCCAACATGGGTATCCAGATCCCGCTGTTGGTTATTGGCTAGAGAGGTGTCTCGGTCATGTCTGCATGATTCCCGAACCCGTAGGGTCTACACACTTAAGGTTCGATGACGCTAGGGTTATAAGGAAGGTTTGTATGTGATTACCGAATGTTGTTCGGAGTCCCGGATGAGATCCCGGACGTCACGAGGAGTTCTGGAATGGTCCGGAGGTAAAGATTTATATATGGGAAGTCACGATACGGTCACCGGAAATATTCGGGGGTATACCGGTATTGTACCGGGACCACCGGAGGGGTTCCGGGGGTCCACCGGGAGGGTCCACCTGCCCCGGAGGGCCTTATGGGCTGTAGGTGGAAGGGAACCAGCCCTTAGTGGGCTAGGCTCCAAACCCCCTAGGGCCCATGCGCCTAGGGTTTGGGGGAAACCCTAAAGGGGGGCGCCCCCCCCTTGCTTGGGGGGCAAGCCACCTCCCCCTTGGCCGCCGCCCCCCCTCTAGATCCCATCTAGAGGGGCCGGCCCCCTTCCCCCTTCTCCCTATAAATAGAGGGGTGAGGGGAGGGCTGGAACACCACATCCAAGGCGCAGCCCCTCCCCTCCCCGACACCTCTCCTCCTCCGCGTGTGCTTGGCGAAGCCCTGCCGGAGAACTGTCACTCCACCACCACCACGCCGTCGTGCTGCTGTTGGAGCCTTCTTCCTCAACCTCTCCCTCCTCCTTGCTGGATCAAGGCATGGGAGATGTCACCGCTCCGTACGTGTGTTGAACGCGGAGGTGCCGTCCGTTCGGCGCTTGGATCATCGGTGATTTGGATCACGACGAGTACGACTCCATCAACCCCGTTATCTTGAACGCTTCCGCTCGCGATCTACAAGGGTATGTAGATGCACTCCTCCCTCTCTCTCGTTGCTAGCATCTCCTAGATTGATCTTGGTGACACATAGGAAAATTTTGAATTATTGCTACGTTACCCAACAGTGGCATCATGAGCCAGGTCTATGCGTAGATTCTATGCACGAGTAGAACATAAAGTAGTTGTGGGCGATGATTTGTTCAATTTGCTTACCGTTACTAGTCTTATCTTGATTCGGCGGCATTGTGGGATGAAGCGGCCCGGACCGACCTTACACGTACACTTACGTGAGACAGGTTCCACCGACTGACATGCACTTGATGCATAAGGTGGCTAGCGGGTGTCTGTCTCTCCCACTTTAGTCGGATCAGATTCGATGAAGAGGGTCCTTATGAAGGGTAAATAGCAATTGGCATATCACCGTTGTGGCTTTTGTGTAGGTAAGAAACGTTCTTGCTAGAATTCCATAGCAGCCACGTAAAACATGCAACAACAATTAGAGGACGTCTAACTTGTTTTTGCAGGGTATGCTATGTGATGTGATATGGCCAAAAGGATGTGATGAATTATATATGTGATGTATGAGATTCATCATGTTCTTGTAATAGGAATCACGACTTGCATGTCGATGAGTATGACAACCGGCAGGAGCCATAGGAGTTGTCTTAATTTATTGTAAGACCTGCGTGTCAATGAAAACACCATGTAATTACTTTACTTTATTGCTAACCGTTAGCCATAGTAGTAGAACTAATAGTTGGCGAGACAACTTCATGAAGACACGATGATGGAGATCATGATGATGGAGATCATGGTGTCATGCCGGTGACGAAGGTGATCATGCCGCGCCTCGAAGATGGAGATCAAAGGCGCAAGATGATATTGGCCATATCATGTCACTTTATGATTTGCATGTGATGTTTGTCATGTTTACATCTTATTTGCTTAGAACGACGGTAGCATAATGTCACGACCGGGTTTTCGGGATATTAATTTCCCAGAAAACGGCCTTTGTGCTCACCAGCCCCAGGATTACTGTTAGCTGATGAGGTACCAACTTGATACAAGAATTCCAAGCAAAGTACAAACTATGTAGTACAAGACCATTCTGGCCTAGGAGTACAACACTTGGTTTCTAGTGGTTGATGGCGGAAACGATTTGTGGTACATCTGCATCTATGGGACTCCATTTCCCACAAGAACAGCTGACCAGGATAACTCCTATCTTTGCGAGGCTGCTATCGTCACAGCGTAGGTTCCGGGGCTGTCATCGCAATGCTATCCCCACGCGCGAGATCTGGCCCAGACAATAGCCAGGGACAAGCCAGTGAGTACGTTTGAATGTACTCGCAAACATTAAGAACACGGGTATAATACAACAAGGGATAATCATGCTCCGAAATATTCATGATCATAACGTCTGCCACGAAAATCTCTGATGCACGCATGCAGAAAAAATATGGACATATAATACGGGAGCAAAAATGGAAGGCACTGACCGAGTGTCTGAAATGACTCCTCGAAAGGTTGCGAATAAATTAACAATGCCGCAGTCGGGCGTCTGAGCGACACCACATAAAGGGCTTATAAAGAAAATAAATAACAAACATGCCGCAGTCGGGCGTCTGAGCGACACCACATAAAGGGCTTTATGAAAGATAAATAAATAGCGTGCATGCCGCAGTCGGGCGTCTGAGTGACACCACAGAGAGGGCTTATATAAGAATAATCACAGTGAATATCCAGGAGGTAGAACCGTCCCAGGGATACTCAATAAATTCAAATAATGCAAATGGTTAGTCCATAATAATAATAATCATAATCCTCATGTGTCACAGGTCATAAACAAAATCTAGTCTAGCCGTTTCTCCATCCGAAGACCGTCACTAGATCCTAATTAAACCGTTCTCCATCCGAATACCGTTAGTATGATCCAGTTTATTCGTGTCTCCATCCGAATACCGTTACTAGACCCATCTCAGACTGAAATCTATACCCAAGGACACGGTTGTCCAAAAAGGTATTGCCTCTGCAGAGGGTGTACTCTTTACCCACGAGTAACGGATTTATTCAGTCCATCGGGACTAATTCCGCCTACGGCCTTTTAATTGAAAACACGCCTGACCTGCACACACCAGCTTAACTTACCGGTGTCTGGAATCACGCACGACACCCGTCAAGAAAAACTCTAAGTGGGGAGGCTACAACCTCGACGTAGCATGGGATCAAATTTATATACGCGCGCTCTAAGGGGTGCCCCCCTCTCTGTCCCAACCGGAAACACCCATGCCCCCGGACCAGGTGGCATGCCTACCGGATGCACCCGGTATCTTCCACCATGGCCTCTCTGTACGGTGTGTGCATTGGTAAGGGGTTGACAACTTACTGAACCATACCCTACCCGCGGCAGGGACAAGTGGTAGTACAAAACAAGTAGTGGAAGTTACTAAACAAGACTCGACCTACGACCGACTCAGGTGGTCCAAGAATTCTCCGAACGATTGGCATATCCAAAATATTCCCATTAACAGATAAACTTACCACTCATCAAGCCTCACCATGCCATACCGGACATACCCGTCTCAACGATGAACTAGGGACAAGCTCGTGTCTACCCAAGACCACGACTTTCCCGGCTTCCTTCCGATATGCATGAGAAGCTCACAAGGATGACCACTAATACCAGCATATCCATTACTAACAACCAAACATCTCCAAAATGCATTCACGCGTGAGACTTTATCGTTACATAAAGATGACGTATACTCCAAGTCCAAGTGGTGTTGTAACCATATCAAAACACCTCACAAAAATATTATGCCAGAGTTCAGAATGCTTGCCTTCAAGAGTATGCAAAGGGTGCACTTTTTGAAAGCTTTCTTCTCTCTCCATTTTCCTATTTTGCAGAAATATTCAAATAACAAATATTTCAAACACAGTACAAAAAGTTGTCTCAAATATTTTTGAAATAAATCCTAAAATAAACTAGATAAAATTTGAGAGAGGTAGGAAAAAGAATCAACTCATTTGGAGTTTTATTTTAAAAGATATAGCCAGTCAAAGTTTGGTCAAATCTCTGTTTTTAATAAAACCAGAAAAAGAAAACGTTTCGAGGGGGAATACGCTTTCGTGGTAGGGGATACGTACTCGCGGAAATAAGCTTCCACTTACGCCAGCGTGGGTGGTGCGGGGGTCACTGACAGTGGGTCCAGAGGGCCCACTGGTCAGGTTTGACCATTCCCCCTCTCCCTCCTCTCCTCTGCCCGAACGGGAGCGGGGCTCCGGCGATCGCCGGCGACGAACGGCGGCTCCTCGAGGGCACCTGAGGGCAGGGATGGACCCGCCAGACCGGGGCGGTCCTCTCGGTGGTCTCCGGGTCGACGGTGGTGGGAGGAGTCGTCGGCGGCGAGCTCCGCGGCGGAGAGGGCTACGGGAGTGAAGTGAGTTTTGGGCTCCAATGGTTTCCGATCGAGGTTGAGGCGTTTGGCAGCTCCGCAAGAACGAGGGGAAGCGGTTGGTGCCGCTGGATGGGCGGGGGAGTGCCTGTTTGCGATGAAAGGCACCGGACGGCAGAGGCGGCCGAACCGGACGGAGTTGGGGAAGATGGCCTCTTCCGGTCAATCCTCGGCTAGGGGAGAACTAGGGGGAAAGCCTGAGGTCGCCTGAGGTCTTGAACGAGTTCGGGGATCCCTTAAATAGGCGCTCGAGGCTGATCCCGCGGCGGCTGTGGATAAGAACGCCGGCGACCGCGGTGTTGTAGCTGCAGGGCGACGTGGCGGCGACGAGCGCGTGCCGACGGGCTCCGAGATAAGCTCGAGCTGTTCATAGGGGCAGCTGGCGCGCTGGTGTGGTTTGGGCGCCGCCGTCCATGGCAGAGGCTCGCTGCCGACACCGGCGTGCCGCCAAAAGCTCTGCCAGCGGCGCTGTAGAGCGCCAGGGGTGGCGTGGAGAGTGGGCGAGGTTAGTGCGCGGTTCAGCAGGCGAGCTGGGGCCAGGGACGGGACGCGTCAAGGGCGGCAGTGCGGCGCGGCGGCTTAGTGCGCGCGCGTGCAAAACGTGCGCTCTGGGCGCGCCCAGAGCATGCACGGGACATGCTCGACGAAATGCCAGGGCAGCCTAGAGTGCGAGGGTGAGGCTGGCAATTAACAGGACTAGGGTAGGGATGGCTAGGAGCTTAGTGGACAAGGTTGCTGGGTCAGCGGAACAAGATCACAGTGCAAGCTAGGAAACATGCCCAAAACTGACTGTGCACACCAAGTGTTCGACAGAATGCCAAGTGCACTTGGGCAACTCTTGGAGTGACCAAAATCTCCAGATTAGGGTCTCTCTAGTTGTTGGTGATGATGGTAAGATCATTTGGGCAAAACCAGAAACTGGCTAGTGCAAGTTTTGCAAAACTCCAGTTTTGGACAGAAAGAAGAAGGTCTCATTGCATGCACTTAAAATCCTCCAAAGGGTCCACTCTCCTGGACTTAAGGGTTTGGTAGGGAGGGCTACAAGCAGGAAAAAGCTCAGGGTCACTAGAGCAAAATAAGATGGGGTTGCAGTACAAATCACCAAACTGGACCAGAAAGAAAAAGAGGTTGATTCACTCAAATTTTTCGAAGAACAACACTGGGTTTTTGCATGAAGTTGAATTATATACATCTACTGACATCTCCAAACACTTGGAAGAATTTTTAAAGAAATATTTAAATAGGTTGTAGTGCAAAAATGCCTACTGGACCAGATTTGAAAAGTTGATGTAGAACTCAAAATCTCCAATAACCAAAAGATATTTTTTGCATAAAAGTGATGTGGAAACATCACATGACATCCCCAAATTTTGGTGGAAATTTTTAAAAGCATTTATCAAATGGTTGCAGTGCAACAGAGATTTTAAATTCAAAAGGAAATCATTTTAAAAGAATAAAGCTCAGAGAAAACAATCTTGCAATTTAAATCCACTGATAAAGAATTGTTTCATAGAGAGAGTGTACAAGTCCAATAATACTTTTGCAGAGATTCCACTTGAGGTAAAAACCCATAGTATCAAAAGGGTAAATCAAGACAAATGGAAAAGTTTTATTTCCTGGCAAAAATTTTAATTAGTAAAACAAGGTCACAATTTTGGGGTGTCACACATAAATAAGATGATCCCTCACTAAAATTTCAAGAGACGTGTTCCCCCTAACTGTGCACCGTTGCCAAGGTTCGTTGTTTCGAAGCACCACGTGATGATCGGGTGTGATAGATTCTAACGTTCGCATACAACGGGTGTAAGCCAGATTTACACATGCGAAACACTTAGGTTGACTTGACGAACCTAGCATGTACAGACATGGCCTCGGAACACGGAAGACCGAAAGGTCGAACATGAGTCGTATAGCAGATACGATCAACATGAAGATGTTCACCGATGATGACTAGTCCGTCTCACGTGATGATCGGACACGGCCTAGTTGACTCGGATCATGTATCACTTAGATGACTAGAGGGATGTCTATCTGAGTGGGAGTTCATTAAAAATTTGATTAGATGAACTTAATTATCATGAACATAGTCAAAAGGTCTTTGCAAATTATGTCGTAGCTTACACTTTAGTTCTACTAAGATATGTTCCTAGAGAAAATTTAGTTGAAAGTTGATAGTAGCAATTATGCGGACTGGGTCCGTAAACTGAGGATTGTCCTCATTGCTGCACAGAAGGCTTATGTCCTTAATGCACCGCTCGGTGTGCTGAACCTCGAGCGTCGTTTGTGGATGTTGCGAACATCTGACATACACGTTTTGATGACTACGTGATAGTTCAGTGTGTGATGCTAACGGTTTAAAATTGTGGCACCAAAGACGGTTTTGAAACGTCGCAGAACATGTGAGATGTTCCAAAGACTGAAATTGGGATTTCAGACTAGTGCCCACGTCAAGAGGTATGAGACCTCTGACAAGTTTCTTAAGCCTGCAAACTAAGGGAGAAAAGCTCAATCGTTGAGCATGTGCTCAGATTGTCTGAGTACTACAATCGCTTGAATCGAGTGGGAGTTAATCTTCCAGATGAGATAGTGATGGTTCTCCATAGTCACCGACACCAAGCTATTAGATCTTCGTGATAAACTATAAGATATCAGGGATAGACATGATGATCCTTGAGTAACTCGCGATGTTTGACACCGCGAAAGTAGAAATAAAGTAGGAGCATCAATTGTTGATGGTTAGTAAAACCACTAGTTTCAAGAAGGGCAAGGGCAAGAAGGGATACTTCATGAAACGGCAAATCAGTTGCTGCTCCAGCGAAGAAACCCAAGGTTGAACCCAAACCCGAGACTAAGTGCTTCTGTAATGAGGGGAACGGTCACTGAAGCAGAACTACCCTAGATACTTGGTAGATGAGAAGGTAGGCAAGGTCGACAGAAATATATTGGATATACATTATATTAATGTGTACTTTACTAGTACTCCTAGTAGCACCAGGGTATTAGATACCGGTTCGGTTGCTAAGTGTTGGTAACTCGAAATAAAAGGCTACGGAATAAACGGAGACTAGCTAAAGGTGAGATGACGATATGTGTTGGAAGTGTTTCCAAGGTTGATGTGATCAAGCATCACATGCTCCCTCTACCATCGAGATTGGTGTTAAACCTAAATAATTGTTATTTGGTGTTTGCGTTGAGCATAGACATGATTGGATTATGATTATCGCAATACGGTTATTCATTTAAGGAGAATAATGGTTACTCTGTCTATTTGAATAATACCTTCAATGGTCTTGCACCTAAAATGAATGGTTTATTGAATCTCGATCGTAGTGATACACATGTTCATGCCAAAAGATATAAGATAGTAATGATAGTACCATATACTTGTGGCACTGCCACTTGAGTCATATTGGTATAAAACGCATGAAGAAGCTCCATGTTGATGGATCTTTGGACTCACTCATTTTTGAAAAGATTGAGACATGCGAACCATGTCTATTAGTATAGATGCATGAAGAAAGTCCATACAGATGGATCGTTTGGACTCACTTGAGACATGCAAATCATACCACATGGGCAAGATGACTGAAAGGCCTCGTTTTCAGTAAGATGGAACAAGAAAGCAACTTGTTGGAAGTAATACATTTTGATGTGTGCAGTCCAATGAGTGCTGAGGCATGCAGTGGATATCATTATGTTCTTGCTTCACAGATGATTTGAGTAGATGCGGAGTATATTTACTTGATGAAACACAAGTCTGAATTATTGAAAGGTTCAAGTAATTTCAGAGTGAAGTTGAAGATCGTCGTGACAAGAGGATAAAATGTCTATGATATGATCATAGAGATGAATATCTGAGTTACGAGTTTGGCACACAATTAAGAAATTGTGGAAATTGTTTCACGACTAATACCGCCTGGAACACCATAGTGTGATGGTGTCTCCGAACATCATAACTGCACCCTATTGGATATGGTGCATACTATGATGTCTCTTATCGAATTACACTATCGTTTATGGGTTAGGCATTAGAGACAACCGCATTCACTTTAAATAGGGCACCACACAATTTCGTTGAGACGACACCGTATGAACTATGGTTTAGAGAAACCTAAGCTGTCGTTTCTTAAAAGTTTGGGGCTGCGACGCTTATGTGGAAAAGTTTCAGGCTGATAAGCTCAAACCCAAAGCGGATAAATGCATCTTCATAGAATACCCAAAACAGTTGGGTATACCTCCTATTTCAGATCCGGAAGCAAAGTGATTGTTTCTAGAAACATGTACTTTCTCGAGGAAAAGTTTCTCTCGAAAGAATTGAGTGGGAGGATGGTGGAGACTTGATGAGGTTATTGAACCATGACTTCAACTAGTGTGTAGCAGGGCACAGGAAGTTGTTCCTGTGGCACCTACACCAATTGAAGTGGAAGCTTATGATAGTGATCATGAAACTTCGGATCAAGTCACTACCAAACCTCGTAGGACGACAAGGATGCATGCTACTTCAGAGTGGTACGTAATCCTGTCTTGGAGGTCATGTTGCTAGACAACAATGAACCTACGAGCTATCGAGAAGCGATGATGGGCCCGGATTCCGACAAATGGCTCGAGGCCATAAAATCCGAGAGAGGATCCATGTATAAAAACAAAGTGTAGACTTTGGAAGAACTACTTGATGGTCGTAAGGCTGTTGGGTGCAGATGGATTTTAAAAGGAAGTCAGACAATGATGGTAAGTGTCACCATTAAGAAAGCTCGACTTGTCGTTAAGATGTTTTCCGGCAAGTTCAAGGAGTTGACTGCGATGAGACTTTCTCACTCGTAGCGATGCTAAGAGTCTGTTGGAACTATATTAGCAGTTACTGCATTATTTATGAAATCTTGCAGATAGGATGTCAAAACATTGTTTCCTCGACGATTTTCTTGAGGAAAGGTTGTATGTGATACAACCAGAAGGTTTTGTCAACCCTGAAAGATGCTAACAAGTATGCAAAGCTCCAGCAATCCTTTTAAGGATTGGAGTAAGTATCTCGGAGTTGGAATGTACGCTTTGATGAGATGATCAAAGATTTTGGGTTTATACAAAGTTTATGAGAAACTTGTATTTCCAAAGAAGTGAGTGGGAGCAGTATAGAATTTCTGATGAGTATATGTTCTTGACATATTGTTGATCAGAAATGATGTAGAATTTCTGGAAAACATACAGGGTTATTTGAAAAGTGTTTTTCAATGCAAAACCTGGATTAAGCTACTTGAACATTGAGCATCAAGATCTATAAGGATAGATCAAAAACGCTTAATAGTACTTTCAAATGAATACATACCGTGACAAGATTTTGAAGGAGTTCAAAATAGATCAGCAAAGAAGGAGTTCTTGGCTGTGTTACAAGGTGTGAGTATTGAGTAAGACTCAAGACCTGACCACGGCAGAAGAGAGAGAAAGGATGAAGGTCGTCCCCTATGCTTTAGACGTAGGCTCTACAAGTATGCTATGCTGTGTACTGCACCTGAAGTGTGCCTTGCCATGAGTTAGTCAAGGGGTACAATAGTGATCCAGGAATAGATCACATGACAGCGGTCGAACTTATCCTTAGTAACTAGTCGACTAAGGAATTTTCTCGATTATGGAGGTGGTAAAAGAGTTCATCGTAAAGGGTTGCGTCGATGCAAACTTTGACACTAATCCGGATGACTCTAAGTAGTAAATTGGATTCGTATAGTAGAGCAGTTATTTGGAATAGCTCCAAGTAGCGCGTGGTAGCTGCATCTACAAGATGACATAGAGATTTGAAAAGCACACACGGATCTGAAACGTTCAGACCCGATGACTAGTAACCTCTCTCACAAGCGAAACATGATCAACACCAGAACTCTATGGGTGTACGATTCATCACAATGTAACTAGATTATTGACTCTAGTGCAAGTGGGAGACTGTTGAAAATATGCCCTAGAGGCAATAATAAAACGGTTATTATTATATTTCCTTGTTCATGATAATTGTCTATTGTTCATGCTATAATTGTGTTATCCGGAAATGTAATACATGTGTGAACACATAGACCATAACATGTCCCTAGTGAGCCTCTAGTTGACTAGCTCATTGATCAATAGATGGTTACGGTTTCCTGACCATGGACATTGGATGTCATTGATAACGGGATCACATCATTAGGAGAATGATGTGATGGACAAGACCCAATCCTAAGCATAGCACTAGATCGTGTAGTTCGTTTGCTGAAGCTTTTCTAATGTCAAGTATCTTTTCCTTAGACCATGAGATCGTGCAACTCCCGGATACCGTAGGAATGCTTTGGGTGTACCAAACGTCACAACGTAACTGGGTGGCTATAAAGGTGCACTACAGGTATCTCTGAAAGTGTCTGTTGGGTTGGCTCAGATCGAGACTGGGATTTGTCACTCCGTATGACAGAGAGGTATATCTGGCCCACTCGGTATTGCATCATCATAATGAGCTCAATGTGACTAAGTAGTTAGTCACGGGATCATGCATTAGGGAACGAGTAAAGTGACTTGCCGGTAACGAGATTGAACGAGGTATTGGGATACCGACGATCGAATCTCGGGCAAGTAAAGTATCGATTGACAAAGGGAATTGTATACGGGATTGCTTGAATCCTCGACATCGTGGTTCATCCGATGAGATCATTGAGGAACATGTGGGAGCCAACATGGGTATCCAAATCCCGCTGTTGGTTATTGGCTAGAGAGGTGTCTTGGTCATGTCTGCATGATTCCCGAACCCGTAGGGTCTACACACTTAATGCTCGATGACGCTAGGGTTATAAGGAAGGTTTGTATGTGATTACCGAATGTTGTTCGGAGTCCCGGATGAGATCCCGGACGTCATGAGGAGTTCCGGAATGGTCCGGAGGTAAAGATTTATATATGGGAAGTCACCATACGGTCACCGGAAATATTCGGGGGTATACCGGTATTGTACCGGGACCACCGGAGGGGTTCCGGGGGTCCACCGGGAGGGTCCACCTGCCCCGGAGGGCCTTATGGGCTGTAGGTGGAAAGGAACCAGCCCTTAGTGGGCTGGGAGCCAAACCCCCTAGGGCCCATGCGCCTAGGGTTTGGGGGAAACCCTAAAGGGGGGCGCCCCCCCTTGCTCTGGGGGCAAGCCACCTCCCCCTTGGCCGCCGCCCCCCTCTAGATCCCATCTAGAGGGGCCGGCCCCCTTCCCCCCTTCTCCCTATAAATAGAGGGGTGAGGGGAGGGCTGGAACACCACATCCAAGGCGCAGCCCCTCCCCTCCCCGACACCTCCCCTCCTCCGCGAGTGCTTGGCGAAGCCCTGCCGGAGAACTGTCACTCCACCACCACCACGCCATCGTGCTACTGTTGGAGCCTTCTTCCTCAATCTCTCCCTCCTCCTTGCTGGATCAAGGCGTGGGAGACGTCACCGCTCTGTACGTGTGTTGAACGCGGAGGTGCCGTCCGTTCGGCGCTTGGATCATCGGTGATTTGGATCACGACGAGTACGACTCCATCAACCCCGTTCTCTTGAACGCTTCCGCTCGCGATATACAAGGGTATGTAGATGCACTCCTCCCTCTCTCTCATTGCTAGCATGTCCTAGATTGATCTTGGTGACACGTAGGAAAATTTTGAATTATTGCTACGTTACCCAACAGGGCTTCCTCAAATGCCCGAGGTCTTCATGAGCAAGCAAGTTGGACGCACACCCACTTAGTTTCCATTTTGAGCTTTCATACACTTATAGCTCTTAGTGCATCTGTTGCATGGCAATTCCTACTCCTCGCATTGACATCAATTGATGGGCATCTCCATAGCCCGTTGATTAGCCGCGTCGATGTGAGACTTTCTCCCTTTTTTTGTCTTCTCCACACAACCTCCATCATCAAATTCTATTCCACCTATAGTGCTATATCCATGGCTCACGCTCATGTATTGTGTGAAAGTTGAAAAGGTTTGAGAACATCAAAAGTATGAAACAGTTGCTTGGATTGTCATCGGGGTTGTGCATGATTTGAATATTTTGTGTGGTGAAGATGGAGCATAGCCAGACTATATGATTTTGTAGGGATAACTTTCTTTGGCCATGTTATTTTGAAAATACATGATTGCTTTATTAGTATGCTTGAAGTTTTATTTTGTTAATGTCAAATGATAGACTATTGCTTTGAATCACTCGTGTCTTAATATTCATGCCATGATTAGATTACATGATCAAGATTATGCTAGGTAGCATTCCACATCAAAAATTATCTTTTTTATCATTTACCTACTCGAGGACAAGCAGGAATTAAGCTTGGGGATGTTGTTACGTCTCCGTCGTATATATAATTTTTGATTGTTCCATGCCAATATTCTACAACCTTTACATACTTTTGGCAACCTTTTATACTATTTTTTGGGACTACCATAATGATCCAGTGCCCAGTGCCAGTTCCTGTTTGTTGCATGTTTTTTGTTTCGCAGAAAATCCATATCAAACGGAGTCCAAACGGGTCAAAAACTGACGGAGATTTTCTTTGGAATATATGTGATTTTTGGGAAGAAGAATCAACGCGATACGATGCGCTTGGGGGCCACGAGGCAGGGGGCGCGACCCTGGGGGTCAGGCGCGCCCTCGGCCCTCGTGGCCACCCCGTAAGGCGGTTGGTGCTCTTCTTCCGCCGCAAGAAACCTAATATTCGGATAGAGGTCGTGTCCAAAATTCAGCCCAATCGGAGTTATGGATCTCTGGGAATTTAAGAAACGGTGAAATGTCAGAATCAGGGAACGCGGAAACAGAGAGAGACAGAGAGACTGATCCAATCTCGGAGGGGCTCTCGCCCATCCCATGCCATGGAGACCAAGGACCAGAGGGGAAACCCTTCTCCCATCTAGGGAGAAGGTTAAGGAAGGAGAAGAAGAAGGGGGGCTCTCTCCCCCTCTCTTCCGGTGGCACCGGAACGCCGCCGGGGCCATCATCATCACCGCAATCTACACCAACAACTTCACCGCCCTCATCACCAACTCTCCCCCCCTCTATGCAGCGGTGTAACCCCTCTTTTACCCGTTGTAATCTCTACTAAAACATGGTGCTCAACGCTGTATATTATTTCCCAATGATGTATGGCTATCCTATGATGTTTGAGTAGATCCATTTTGTCCTATGGGTTAATTGATGATCGTGATTGGTTTGAGTTGCATGTTTTATTATTGGTGCTGTCCTATGGTGCTCTCCGTGTCGCACAAGTGTGAGGGATCCCCGCTGTAGGGTTTGCAATATGTTCATGGTTTGCTTATTGTCTGCGCTGCGTGAGTAACTGAAACACAAACACGGATAAGTGGATCATGGTGTATGTGAAAAAAGAGGACTTGCTACTTTAATGCTATGGTTGGGTTTTACCTTAATGATCTTTAGTAGTTGCGCATGCTTGCTAGAGTTCCAATCATAAGTGCATATGATCCAAGAAGAGAAAGTATGTTAGCTTCTGCCTCTCCCTCAAATAAAATTGCAATAATGATTACCGGTCTAGTTATCGATTGCCTAGGGACAAATAACTTTCTTGTGTGACAACAAGCTGTCTACTAAAACTAACTTAGTTGTGTCTTCTTCTAAACAGCCCCTACTTTTTATTTACGCACTCTTTATTATCTTGCAAACTTATCCAACAACACCTACAAAGTACTTCTAGTTTCATACTTGTTCTAGGTAAAATGAACGTTAAGCGTGCGTAGAGTTCTATCGGTGGTCGATATAACTTGAGGGAATATTTGTTCTACCTTTAGCTCCTCATTGGGTTCGACACTCTTACTTATCGAAAGAGGCTACAATTGATCCCCTATACTTGTGGGTTATCAAGGTGGCAGCGCGCCCTTTGCCTCTGCTCTGGCGACCTGAGGACGGTGCGGGGGGTGAAGGTGGCCCGACGTGGCCGTTGATCTGGACGTGGTTATGTCCACGACGCCCTCAGTTGGCGGCGCTCGCGAGTGGTGCATGGATGGCTTCTTGACCGCATGGGCGGTGAGTCGCTGGTGGATCTCCTCCTCGCCGCAGCCTCTCTCCCGCTACACTTGGTGGCTTGCGGCCTCGGCCGCCGGCCTTGGTGCGTTGGCTGGGGCTAGTAGAGGTGGATTCAGACTGGAGGAAACTATGGATGGCTCTCTGATCCCGATGGGACCAGTGGAAGTAGGTCGTATTCACGAAGGAGGAGCGGCGTGGCATCTGGCACGTCGACAACGGCGGGGCTCGGCGACATGGAGCGGCGGGGTCTAGGCGGTGGACGCGTGTTGATGGATGAGTGCAGGATGGTGGCGCTGTCTGACGTCGTGGCAGCGTCGACGATAATTGGGCCTGACAAGGTCGATGCGTCAGTATCTGCTCTCAAGAAGAATCTGTGGAAGATGGTGTCGGTGGCCTCTGTAGCATGCACGTGCGGTGACCACTGAGAGTGCGACGGACCGGTGTGTGCCCCAGACCCGGCAATGCGGCTTGGTTGGGGCCTCCAGCTTTAGAGGCTTTGGTGTGAGGTCCAAGTATGCGGCTCATACAATTTGCACCCTGATACGTCTCCAACGTATCTACTTTTCCTAACGCTTTTCCTCTTGTTTTGGACTCTAATTTGCATGATTTGAATGAAACTAACCCTGGACTGACCCTGTTTTCAGCAGAACTACCATGGTGTTGTTTTTGTGCAAAAATGAAATTCTCGGAATGGAACGAAACTTCGTGAGGAGTTTCTATATAATATATAAGAATTTCTGGAGCCAAGACCTACCGGAGAGGGGCCCCTGGGTGGGCACAACCCACCAGGTCACGCCCCCTCTCATGGCGCGCCCAGGTGGGTTGTCCCCACCTGGTGGCCCTGCAGACCCTGAAACCGACGCTGTATATTCCTATTTTTCCAGAAAAAAATTAGGGAGAAAGTATTATCGTGATCCATGAGACGGAGCCGCCGTCACCTCCTGTTCTTCATCGGGAGGCCAGATCTGGAGTCCGTTTGGGGCTCCGGAGAGGGGGATCTTCGTTCTTCATCATCACCAACCCTTCTCCATCGCCAATTCCATGATGCTCCCCACCGGGAGTGAGTAATTCCTTCGTAGGTTTGCTGGTCGGTGAGGAGTTGGATGAGATTCATCATGTAATCGAGTTAGTTTTGTTAGGGCTTGATCCCTAGCATCCACTATGTTCTTAGATTGATGTTGCTATGACTTTGCTATGCTTAATGCTTGTCACTTTGGGCCCGGGTGCCATGAACTCAAATCTGAACCGTTTATGTTATCATAATTATATCCATGTTTTAAATCCGATCTTGCAAGTTATAGTCACCTCCTACGTGTTATGATCCGGCAACCCCGGAGTGACAATAGTCGGGACCACTCCCGGTGATGACCGTAGTTTGAGGAGTTCATGTATTCACTATGTGTTAATACTTTGTTCCGGTTCTCTATTAAAAGGAGGCCTTAATATCCCTTAGTTTCCAATATGGACCCCGCTGCCACGGGAGGGTAGGAAAAAAGATGCCATGCAAGTTCTTTCCATACGCATGTATGACTATTTATGAAATACATGCCTATATTATATTGACGAACTGGAGCTAGTGCCGTATCGCCCTAGGTTATAACTGTCTCATGATGAATATCATCCAACAAGTCACCGATCCAATGCCTACGAATTTATCTTATATTGTTCTTACTAAGTTACTATTGCTATCATCACTGTTACACTTGCTACAAAATTACTACTATCACTGTTACTGTTACCGTTACTGATGTCCCTACTTCAAAACTATCATATTACCTTGCTACTGGTTACTTGCTGCAGATAATTAATCTCCAGGTGTGGTTGAATTGACAACTCAGCTGCTAATACCTTCAAATATTCTTTGGCCCCCTTGTGTCGAATCTATAAATTTAGGTTGAATACTCTACCCTCGAAAACTATTGCGATCCCCTATACTTAAGGGTTATCACACCCCCTCATCAAGTTGATTGGAATAATGACAAATGTTGCCGAGATGATGGCTTCAGACTTATTGATGTATTACTTTGTAAGATCTTGATGAATAGTTAATAAAATGGCTGCATGCAGCGCGCTGATGCAAATGTCGGGGGTCATCATCTTTTTCGAAAAAAAGATGGTGGTGACTGGTAGTTGAGATTCTTTTACCCAGTAGTCAAGATAAATTGAAGTGATTGTTGTAGTATTCAAAGAGACTTACACTGCAATTATAGCCTCTGAACCATATACGTAATTTTGTATGCATAACTTTGAAGAATGCAATTCATATTTCAGGAAATATTTTTTCACTCCCCAACCGTCCCAGTATAGAATACCGTACTGCATGTGGTATGATTTTTGGAAGCAGTAATTATTTTCTTTTCTATTAGATTTTATTTTTTTGCCTTTTACTAGTTAGTACTAAAGTATCAAGTGCTTCTTGTTTTACCAATCTCTTATAGTCCTATGGCATATAACCAAAGCGGTAAAAAAAATTGCTAGCCATATGGTTATACCTTGAAAACTAATAGATGACAATATATTGCGAGACGAGCCACCAGGGCCCCACACGGTCCACGTGGCGCACCCATGCCACCAGGCCGAGTGGGGGCCTGGTGGGTCCCCTCTGGTACTTCTTTGCTTCATAAATCTTCTTATATTCCAAAATAATTCTTCAAAAACCCACGTTGCATTTGAAGCTCTCAAAAATTGTTTTTTCTTCTGTTACATTTTAGGTCCAGATTTTCAGCTGTCCGGCAATTCCCCTCTCTTTGTATTCCTTGCATTTTAAGAGAGAAAAGGCATCAAAATTGCATCATAAATGTGAAATATATAATTGGAATATGATAAATTATAATAGAAAATAGTGATGCAAAATGGGTGTATCACTCCTCTAGTCTAAAAAATAGGTGATATGTTTATGTTTTTCGGAAATACTTCTTTCACTTGCACCAAAAGTACTAAAAACAACGGCTAAGACTTGTCACTCAATTAATATGTTAGACCAATAAAAATAATAAGAAAGTGTGACAAAACTATATTTAAATGATATGAATATATCATTAGCACAACAACAATTATTGAAACGTTTAAGACGTATCAGGCATCTCATGTCATATCATGTGGCTTGTCGCGTCTATCAAATTTGTGGGAAGCATTGATCGGGGGCATTAAGTGACTTATGCATTGACTTGTCATATCTAACGAATTTGTTGAAAGGATTGGATAGGAGCAATAAGTGGGAGAGTATTTGTGGCACGAAGGTGCGGGGGCATCTACCCCTTGCACACTCCTTTTATTTGGCTTAGGATATTAAATTTTTCATATCTGAACGAAAAGTCTAAATTAAGTTCCGTTTTCGTATTTTGTGTTTCTCGTGACGAGGGTTTTCAAATGAGATCCATTTCGAATATGTTTTGATGAGTTTTTAAAACTTTGTTTAGTTTTTACTTTTGAAACTTAGTACCAATTTAGTCACTGTCATCTAACGAATTTGTTGGAAGTACTGATCGCATCTAACAACTTGTCATGTTTATTAAACTTACGAGAATTATTTAGTGGACAAATCTCCAATGATAATGACTTTCAAGTCCACTCCACTTAGAAAGAGTTGTTAATTTGTTATCCCCCGTTAAGTGGGGCGGTTACTAGATCTCACGAGGAGAGCGACGCTAGAGGAGCACACAACTTGGAATGTCCCGGCCCGAAAGCACCATCAGTTGCAGATTCACACGGCGTCGACGTGTCGGAAAAAGGAAAATAGCTCTGCCTATTCCCTCGACCAGCAGCTCCGATACACTTTCGTTTATAAGTCACCGACGCTCCCCGGCCTGCTGCTGCAAAGATAACGTGCTCCGGCCTTCCTCTCTGCCTGCGCTCAGCTCGAGGTTGAGCTTGACCAACCCATCGACTGGTGGCGGTGGGTGCCTCTTTCATCGGCGTTCTTCTCCGTTTCCTTCGTTGTTCATCATACATGCATGGTTCCCTTCCCTTGTTGAACCTGCTGTTTGCTGCTCGCCATGGTTCAGGCTATTATTTTAGTTTAAGGAACTTGGATCACATTTGCTGTTCATTTGAAGTGGGTGGCGTAATCCCCAGGTGATCTCCCGCGCCTTTCGCTGGACGGACGTCGCTGCCATCCGAACTTGGCCGTGCTTAGTGGTCAGTGCACACCCTGCACTCCATATAGGTCTGCCGGTGGATTCCTCAAGGCAAATCAGTAGCCGGTGCGTGTCTCTTCGTTGGTTCTTTTCCTCATTTTTGCCCAGTCCCATGCTCAAATCAAATCAAAATAATTGCAAAAAAACTCCCCCAGGACTATTGTTAGTTGGAGGCACCCGTTGTTTCGGGCCAACCATGGATTGATGCTTGCTGGTGGTGGGGGAGTAAAAACTTTACCATTCTGTTTGGGAACCGCCTATAATGTGTGTAGCATGGAAGATATCGAGATCTCTCGGTTGTTATATTGACAATGAAAGTATGCCGCTCAAAATATTATTCATCTATATTTCAAAATTGAGCTCTGGCACCTCTACAAATCCCTGCTTCCCTCTGCGAAGGGCATATCTATTTACTTTTATGTCGAGTCATCATCCTCTTATTAAAAAGCACCAGCTGGAGAGCACCGCTGTCATTTATATGGATTATTATTAGTTTATATTGAGTATGACTATGACTGGATCTCTTTTACCATGAATTACAATGTTTAGTCAGTCCTTGATCTTCAGAGGTGCTATGCATTTATGTTTTGCGGTCTCAGAAAGGGCTAGCGAGATACCATCTTGTTATATCATATTATGATTGTTTTGAGAAAGTGTTGTCATCCGAGATTTATTATTATTCCTTGCTAGTTGATTATCTCATTGACATGAGTCAATATGAGACCTAAATGTTATTGTGAATATGGTTAGTTCATAATCTTTGCTGAAAACTTGAATGCTGGCTTTACATATTTACAACAACAAGAGCAAACAGAGTTTGTAAAAGTTTTTCTTTATCACTTTCAGTTTATCAACTGAATTACTTGAGGACAAGCAAAGGTTTAAGCTTGGGGGAGTTGATACGTCTCCATCGTATCTACTTTTCCAAACACTTTTGCCCTTGTTTTGGACTCTAACTTGCATGATTTGAATGGAACTAACCCGGATTGACGCTGTGTTCAGCAGAATTGCCATGGTGTTATTTTTGTGCAGAAATAAAAGTTCTCGGAATGACCTGAAACTTCACGGAGAATATTTTTGAAATATATAAAAAGTACTGGCGAAAGAATCAAGGCGAGGGGGCCCACACCCTGTCCACGAGGGTGGGGGCGCGCCTACCCCCCTGGGCGGGCCCCCTGCCTCGTGGGCCCCCTAGTGCTCCACCGACCTCAACTCCAACTATATATTCACGTTCGGGGAGAAAAAAGCAGAGAGAAGGATTCAATGCGTTTTACGATATGGAGCCGCCGCCAAGCCCTAATCTCTCTTGGGAGGGCTGATCTGGAGTCCATTCGGGGCTCCGGAGAGGGGAATCCGTCGCCATCATCATCATCAACCTTCCTCCATCACCAATTTCATGATGCTCACCACCGTGCGTGAGTAATTCCATCGTAGGCTTGCTGGACGGTGATGGGTTGGATGAGATTTACCATGTAATCGAGTTAGTTTTGTTAGGGTTTGAATCCTAGTATCCACCCTGTTCTGAGATTGATGTTGCTATGACTTTGCTATGCTTAATGCTTGTCACTAGGGCCCTAGTGCCATGATTTCAGATCTGAACCTATTATGTTTTCATGAATATATGTGAGTTCTTGATCCTATCTTGCAAGTCTATAGTCACCTATTATGTGTTATGATCCGTTATCCCCGAAGTGACAATAATCGGGATACTTACCGGTGATGACCGTAGTTTGAGGAGTTCATGTATTCACTAAGTGTTAATGCTTTGGTCCAGTACTCTATTAAAATAAGGCCTTAATAACCCTTAGTTTCCAATAGGACCCCGCTGCCACGGGAGGGTAGGACAAAAGAAGTCATGCAAGTTCTTTTCCATAAGCACGTATGAATATATTCGGAATACATGCCTACATTACATTGATGAACTGGAGCTAGTTCTGTGTCACCCTATGTTATAACTATTGCATGAGGAATCGTGATACGTCTCCGTCGTATCTATAATTTTTGATTGTTCCATGCCAATATTCTACAACTTTCATATACTTTTGGCAACTTTTTATATTATTTTTGGGACTAATATATTGATCCAGTGCCCAGTGCCAGTTCCTGTTTGTTGCATGTTTTATGTTTGGCAGAAACCCCATATCAAACGGAGTCCAAACGGGATAAAAACGGACGGAGAATATTTTTGGAATATTTGGAGAATATGGGAAGAAGAATCAACGCGAGACGGTGCCCGAGGGAGGCACGAGCCAGGGGGCGCGCCCCACCCCCTGGGCGTGCCCCTGACCCTCGTGGGCCCCTCGTAAGGCGGTTGCTGCTATTCTTTTGCCGCAAGAAAGCTAATTTTCGAAAAATTATCTCGGCGAAGGTTTCAGTCCATTCGGAGTTACGGATCTCTGGATATATAAGAAACGGTGAAAGGGCAGAATCCCAGAACGCAGAAACAGAGAGAGACAGAGAGACATATCCAATCTCGGAGGGGCTCTCGCCCCTCCCATGCCATGGAGGCCAAGGACCAGCGGGGAAACCCTTCTCCCATCTAGGGAGGAGGTCAAGGAAGAAGAAGAAGAAGGGGCCCCCTCTCCCCCTCTCTTCCGGTGGCGCCGGAACGCTGCCGTGGCCATCATCATCATCACCGCGATCTACACCAACACCTCCGCCATCTTCACCAACATCTCCATCACCTTCCCCCCTCTATCTACAGCGGTCCACTCTCCCGCAACCCGCTGTACCTGTTGGGGATCGTTGCAGAAATTAAAATTTTTCTACGCATCACCAAGAACAATCTATGGAGTCTTCTAGCAACGAGAGGGAAAAGAGTGCATCTACATACCCTTGTAGATCGCAAGCGGAAGCGTTCAAGTGAACGGGGTTGATGGAGTCGTACTCGTCGTGATCCAAATCACCGATGACCGAGCACCGAACGGATGGCACCTCCGCGTTCAACACACGTACGGAGCGGCGACGTCTCCTCCTTCTTGATCCAGCAAGGGGGGAGGAGAGGTTGATGGAGATCCAGCAGCACGACGGCGTGGTGGTGGAAGTAGCGGGATTCCAACAGGGCTTCGCCAAGCGCTGCGGGAGGAGGGAGATGTGTCACGGGAGGGAGAGGGAGGCGCTAGGGCTTGGGTGCTGCTGCCCTCCCTCTCCCTCTATATATAGGGCCCCTGGGGGGCGCCGGCCCTAGGAGATGCAATCTCCAAGGGGGGCGGCGGCCAAGGGGGTGGCTTGCCCCCCAAGCCAAGTGGGGCGCCCCCCACCCCTAGGGTTTCCAACCCTAGGCGCAGGGGAAGGCCCAAGGGGGGCGCACCAGCCCACCAGGGGCTGGTTCCCCTCCCACTTCAGCCCATGGGGCCCTCCGGGATAGGTGGCCCCACCCGGTGGACCCCCGGGACCCTTCCGGTGGTCCCGGTACAATACCGGTGACCCCCAAAACTTTCCCGGTGGCCGAAACTGGACTTCCTATATATAATTCTTCACCTCCGGACCATTCCGGAACTCCTCGTGACGTCCGGGATCTCATCCGGGACTCCGAACTACTTTCGGGTTACCGCATACTAGTATCTCTACAACCCTAGCGTCACCGAACCTTAAGTGTGTAGACCCTACGGGTTCGGGAGACATGCAGACATGACCGAGACGACTCTCCGGTCAATAACCAACAGCGGGATCTGGATACCCATGTTGGCTCCCACATGTTCCATGCTGATCTCATCGGATGAACCACGATGTCGAGGATTCAATCAATCCCGTATACAATTCCCTTTGTCAATCGGTACGTTACTTGCCCGAGATTCTATCGTCGGTATCCCAATACCTTGTTCAATCTCGTTACCGGCAAGTCACTTTACTCATACCGTAATGCATGATCCCGTGACCAAACACTTGGTCACATTGAGCTCATTATGATGATGCATTACCGAGTGGGCCCAGAGATACCTCTCCGTCATACGGAGTGACAAATCCCAGTCTCGATTCGTGCCAACCCAACAGACACTTTCGGAGATACCCGTAGTGCACCTTTATAGCCACCCAGTTACGTTGTGACGTTTGGCACACCCAAAGCACTCCTATGGTATCCAGGAGTTGCACAATCTCATGGTCTAAGGAAATGATAATTGACATTTGGAAAAGCTCTAGCAAACGGACTACACGATCTTGTGCTATGCTTAGGATTGGGTCTTGTCCATCACATCATTCCCCTAATGATGTGATCCCGTTATCAATGACATCCAATGTCCATAGTCAGGAAACCATGACTATCTGTTGATCAACGAGCTAGTCAACTAGAGGCTCACTAGGGACATGTTGTGGTCTATGTATTCACGCATGTATTACGATTTCCGGATAACACAATTATAGCATGAACAATAGACAATTATCATGAACAAGGAAATATAATAATAACCATTTTATTATTGCCTCTAGGGCATATTTCCAACAGTCTCCCACTTGCACTAGAGTCAATAATCTAGTTACATTGTGATGAATCGAACACCCATAGAGTTCTGGTGTTGATCATGTTTTGCTCTAGGGAGAGGTTTAGTCAACGGATCTGCTACATTCAGGTCCGTATGTACTTTACAAATATCTATGTCTCCATTTTTAACACTTTCACGAATGGAGTTGAAGCGACGCTTGATATGCCTGGTCTTCCTGTGAAACCTGGGCTCCTTGGCAAGGGCAATAGCTCCAGTGTTGTCACAGAAGAGAGTCATCGGGCCCGACGCATTGGGAATAACTCCTAGGTCGGTAATGAACTCCTTCACCCAGATTGCTTCTTGTGCTGCCTCTGAGGCCGCCATGTATTCCGCCTGTCATGTAGATCCCGCCACAATGCTTTGCTTGCAACTGCACCAGCTTACTGCCCCACCATTCAAAATATACACGTATCCGGTTTGTGACTTAGAGTCATCCAGATCTGTGTCGAAGCTAGCATCGATGTAACCCTTTACGACGAGCTCTTCGTCACCTCCATAAACGAGAAACATATCCTTAGTCCTCTTCAGGTACTTCAGGATATTCTTGACCGCTGTCCAGTGTTCCATGCCGGGATTACTTTGGTACCTTCCTACCAAACTTACGGCAAGGTTTACATCAGGTCTGGTACACAGCATGGCATACATAATAGAACCTATGGCCGAGGCATAGGGGATGACACTCATCTTTTCTCTATCTTCTGCCGTGGTCGGGCATTGAGCCGTGCTCAATTGCACACCTTGCAATACAGGCAAGAACCCCTTCTTGGACTGATCCATATTGAACTTCTTCAATATCTTGTCAAGGTACGTACTTTGTGAAAGACCAATGAGGCGTCTTGATCTATCTCTATAGATCTTGATGCCTAATATATAAGCAGCTTCTCCAAGGTACTTCATTGAAAAACACTTGTTCAAGTAGGCGGTTATACTTTCCAAGAATTATATATCATTTCCCATCAACAGTATGTCATCCACATATAATATGAGAAATGCTACAGAGCTCCCACTCACTTTCTTGTAAACACAGGCTTCTCCATAAGTCTGTGTAAACCCAAACGCTTTGATCATCTCATCAAATCGAATGTTCCAACTCCGAGATGCTTTGCACCAGCCCATAGATGGAGTGCTGGAGCTTGCATACCTTGTTAGCATTCTTAGGATCGACAAAACCTTCCGGCTGCATCATATACAATTCTTCCTTAAGAAAGCCGTTAAGGAATGCCGTTTTGACGTCCATTTGCCATATCTCATAATCATAGAATGCGGCAATTGCTAACATGATTCGGACGGACTTCAGCTTCGCTACGGGTGAGAAAGTCTCATCGTAGTCAACCCCTTGAACTTGTCGATAACCCTTAGCGACAAGTCGAGCCTTATAGATGGTCACATTACCATCCGCGTCTGTCTTCTTCTTAAAGATCCATTTATTTTCTATGGCTCGCCGATCATCGGGCAAGTCAGTCAAAGTCCATACTTCGTTTTCATACATGGATCCTATCTCGGATTGCATGGCTTCAAGCCATTTGTTGGAATCCGGGCCCGCCATCGCTTCTTCATAGTTCGGAGGTTCACCGTTGTCTAACAACATGATTTCCATGACAGGGTTGCCGTACCACTCTGGTGTGGAACGTGTCCTTGTGGACCTACGAAGTTCAGCAGTAACTTGATCTGAAGCTTCATGATCATCATCATTAACTTCCTCCCCAGTCGGTGCAGGCACCACAGGAACATCTTCCCACGCTGCGCTACTTTCCGGTTCGGAAGGGGTGACTATCACCTCATCAAGTTCCACTTTCCTCCCACTCACTTCTTTCGAGAGAAACTCTTTCTCCAGAAAGAACCCATTCTTGGCAACAAAGATCTTGCCTTCGGATCTGAGGTAGAAGGTATACCCAATGATTTCCTTAGGGTATCCTATGAAGACGCATTTTTCCGACTTGGGTTCGAGCTTTTCAGGTTGAAGTTTCTTGACATAAGCATCGCATCCCCAAACTTTTAGAAACGACAGCTTAGGTTTCTTCCCAAACCATAATTCATACGGTGTCGTCACAACGGATTTCGACGGAGCCCTATTTAAAGTGAATGCGGCAGTCTCTAAAGCATAGCCCCAAAATGAGAGCGGTAGATCGGTAAGAGACATCATAGATCGCACCATATCCAATAGAGTGCGATTACGACGTTCGGACACACCATTTCGCTGAGGTGTTCCAGGCGGCGTGAGTTGTGAAACTATTCCACATTTCCTTAAGTGTGTGCCAAATTCGTGACTCAAATATTCCCCTTCACGATCTGATTGTAAGAATTTTATTTTCCTGTCACGTTGATTTTCAACCTCACTCTAAAATTCCTTGAACTTTTCAAAGGTCTCAGACTTGTGTTTCATTAGGTAGACATACCCATATCTACTCAAGTCATCAGTGAGAGTGAGAACATAACGATAGCCTCCGTGAGCCTCAACACTCATTGGACCGCACACATCAGTATGTATGATTTCTAATAAGTTGGTTGCTCGCTCCATTGTTCCGGAGAACGGAGTCTTGGTCATTTTGCCCATGAGGCATGGTTCGCATGTGTCAAATGATTCATAATCGAGAGACTCTAAAAGTCCATCAGCATGGAGCTTCTTCATGCGCTTGACACCAATGTGACTAAGGTGGCAGTGCCACAAGTATGTGGGACTATCGTTATCAACTTTACATCTTTTGGTATTCACACTATGAATATGTGTAACATCACGTTCGAGATTCATTAAGAATAAACCATTGACCAGCGGGGCATGACCATAAAACATATCTCTCATATAAATAGAACAACCATTATTCTCGGATTTAAATGAGTAGCCATCTCGCATTAAACGAGATCCAGATACAATGTTCATGCTCAAAGCTGGCACTAAATAACAATTATTGAGGTTTAAAACTAATCCCGTAGGTAAATGTAGAGGTAGCGTGCCGACGGCGATCACATCGACCTTGGAACCATTCCCGACGCGCATCGTCACCTCGTCCTTTGCCAGTCTCCATTTATTCCGCAGCTCCTGTTTTGAGTTACAAATATGAGCAACCGCACCGGTATCAAATACCCAGGAGCTACTATGAGTGCTGGTAAGGTACACATCAATAACATGTATATCACATATACCTTTGGTGTTGCCGGCCTTCTTGTCCGCTAAGTACTTGGGGCAGTTCCGCTTCCAGTGACCACTTCCCTTGCAATAAAAGCACTCAGTCTCAGGCTTGGGTCCATTCTTTGGCTTCTTCCCGGCAACTGGCTTACCGGGCGCGGCAACTCCCTTGCCGTCCTTCTTGAAGTTCTTCTTACCCTTGCCTTTCTTGAACTTAGTGGTTTTATTCACCATGAACACTTGATGTTCCTTTTGATCTCCACCTCCGCTGATTTCAGCATTGAATATACCTCAGGAATGGTCTTTTCCATCCCCTGCATATTGAAGTTCATCACAAAGCTCTTGTAGCTCGGTGGAAGCGACTGAAGGATTCTGTCAATGACCGCGTCATCCGGGAGATTAACTCCCAGCTGAGTCAAGCGGTTGTGTAACCCAGACATTTTGAGTATGTGCTCACTGACAGAACTATTTTCCTCCATCTTACAACTGAAGAACTTGTCGGATACTTCATATCTCTCGACCCGGGCATGAGCTTGGAAAACCATTTTCAGCTCTTCGAACATCTCATATGCTCCGTGTTGCTCAAAACGCTTTTGGAGCCCTGGTTCTAAGCTGTAAAGCATGCCGCACTGAACGAGGGAGTAATCATCAGCACGCTGCTGCCAAGCGTCCATAACGTCTTGGTTCTCTAGGATGGGTGCGTCACCCGTTGTATTGCGTGTGTAAATCTGGCTTACACCCGTTGTATTCGAACGTTAGAATCTATCACACCCGATCATCACGTGGTGCTTCGAAACAACGAACCTTTGCAACGGTGCACAGTTAGGGGGAACACTTTCTTGAAATTATTGCGAGGGATCATCTTATTTAAGCTACCTTCGTTCTAAGCAAATAAGATGTAAAACATGATAAACATCACATGCAATCAAATAGTGACATGATATGGCCAATATTATTTTGCTCCTTTTGATCTCCATCTTCGGGTGCCATGATCATCTTCGTCACCCGCATGACACCATGATCTCCATCATCATAATCTCCATCATCGTGTCTTCATGAAGTTGTCACGCCAACGATTACTTCTACTTCTATGGCTAACGTGTTTAGCAATAAAGTAAAGTAATTTACATGGCGTTGTTCAATGACACGCAGGTCATACAAAAAATAAAGACAACTCCTATGGCTCCTGCCGGTTGTCATACTCATCGACATGCAAGTCGTGATTCCTATTACAAGAACATGATCAATCTCATACATCACATATATCCTTCATCACATCCTTTTGGCCATATCACATCACAAGGCATATGCTGCAAAAACAAGTTAGACGTCCTCTAATTGTTGTTGCAAGTTTTTACGTGGCTGCTATAGGTTTCTTAGCAAGAACGTTTCTTACCTACGCCAAAACCACAACGTTCATAAGGACCCTTTTCATCAAATCCGTTCCGACTAAAGTGGGAGAGACACACACCCGCTAGCCACCTTATGCAACTAGTGCATGTCAGTCGGTCGAACCTGTCTCACGTAAGCGTACATGTAAGGTCGGTCCGGGCCGCTTCATCCCACGATGCCGCCGAAACAAGATAAGACTAGTAGTGGCAAGAAAATTGACAACATCTACGCCCACAACAAGTTTGTGTTCTACTCGTGCATAGAAACTACGCATAGACCTAGCTCATGATGCCACTGTTGGGGATCGTTGCAGAAATTAAAAAATTTCTACGCATCACCAAGAACAATCTATGGAGTCTTCTAGCAACGAGAGGGAAAAGAGTGCATCTACATACCCTTGTAGATCGCAAGCGGAAGCGTTCAAGTGAACGGGGTTGATGGAGTCGTACTCGTCGTGATCCAAATCACCGATGACCGAGCGCCGAACGGACGGCACCTCCGCGTTAAACACACGTACGGAGCAGCGACGTCTCCTCCTTCTTGATCCAGCAAGGGGGGAGGAGAAGTTGATGGAGATCCAGCAGCACGACAGCGTGGTGGTGGAAGTAGCGGGATTCCAACAGGGCTTCGCCAAGCGCTGCGGGAGGAGGGAGATGTGTCACGGGAGGGAGAGGGAGGCGCCAGGGCTTGGGCGCTGCTGCCCTCCCTCCCCCTCTATATATAGGGCCCCTGGGGGGGCACCGACCCTAGGAGATGCAATCTCCAAGGGGGGCAACGGCCAAGGGGGTGGCTTGCCCCCCAAGCCAAGTGGGGCGCCCCCACCCCTAGGGTTTCCAACCCTAGGCGCAGGGGAAGGCCCAAGGGGGGCGCACCAGCCCACCAGGGGCTGGTTCCCCTCCCACTTCAGCCCATGGGCCCCTCCGGGATAGGTGGCCCCACCCGGTGGACCCCCGGGACCCTTCCGATGGTCCCGGTACAATACCGGTGACCCCCAAAACTTTCCCGGTGGCCAAAACTGGACTTCCTATATATAATTCTTCACCTCCGGACCATTCCGGAACTCCTCGTGACGTCCGGGATCTCATCTGGGACTCCGAACAACTTTCGGGTTACCGCATACTAGTATCTCTACAACCCTAGCGTCACCGAACCTTAAGTGTGTAGACCCTACGGGTTCGGGAGACATGCAGACATGACCGAGACGACTCTCCGGTCAATAACCAACAGCGGGATCTGGACACCCATGTTGGCTCCCACATGTTCCACGATGATCTCATCGGATGAACCACGATGTCGAGGATTCAATCAATCCCGTATACAATTCCCTTTGTCAATCGGTACGTTACTTGCCCGAGATTCGATCGTCGGTATCCCAATACCTTGTTCAATCTCGTTACCGGCAAGTCACTTTACTCATACCATAATGCATGATCCCGTGACCAAACACTTGGTCACATTGAGCTCATTATGATGATGCATTACCGAGTGGGCCCAGAGATACCTCTCTGTCATACGGAGTGACAAATCCTAGTCTCGATTCGTGCCAACCCAACAGACACTTTCGGAGATACCCGTAGTGCACCTTTATAGCCACCCAGTTACATTGTGACTTTTGGCACACACAAAGCACTCCTATGGTATTCGGGAGTTGCACAATCTCATGGTCTAAGGAAATGATACTTGACATTTGGAAAAGCTCTAGCAAACGAACTACACGATCTTGTGCTATGCTTAGGATTGGGTCTTGTCCATCACATCATTCTCCTAATGATGTGATCCCGTTATCAATGACATCCAATGTCCATAGTCAGGAAATCATGACTATCTGTTGATCAACGAGCTAGTCAACTAGAGGCTCACTAGGGACATGTTGTGGTCTATGTATTCACACATGTATTATGATTTCCGGATAACACAATTATAGCATGAACAATAGACAATTATCATGAACAAGGAAATATAATAATAACCATTTTATTATTGCCTCTAGGGCATATTTCCAACAGTACCCTCTACTTGAACATGGTGCTTTATGCTTCATATTATTATCCAATGATGTGTTGCCATCCTATGATGTCTGAGTAGATTTTCGTTGTCCTATCGGTGGTTGATGAATTGCTACGATTGATTTAATTTTCTTGTGGTTATGTTGCTGTGCTTTGGTGCCCATCATATGAGCGCGTGCGTGGATCACACCATAGGGTTAGTTGTATGTTGATAGGACTATGTATTGGAGGGCAAGAGTGATAGAAGCTTCAACCTAGCATAGAAATTGATGCATACGGGATTGAAGGGGGACCAATATATCTTAATTCTATGGTTGAATTTACCTTAATGAACCTTAGTAGTTGCGGACGCTTGCTAATAGTTCTAATCATAAGTGCATAGAATTCCAAGTCAGCGATGACATGCTAGCAGTGGCCTCTCCCACATAAAACTTGCTATCGGTCTAGTAAAGTAGTCAATTGCTTAGGGACAATTTAGCAACTCCTACCACCACTTTTCCACACTCGCTACATTTACTTTATTGTATGTTTATCTAAACAGCCCATAGCTTTTATTTACATGCTCTTTATATTCCTGCAAACCTATCCAACAACACCTACAAAGTACTTCTAGTTTCATACTTGTTCTAGGTAAAGGGAACGTCAAGCGTGCGTAGAGTTGTATCGGTGGTCGATAGAACTTGAGGGAATATTTGTTCTACCTTTAGCTCCTCATTGGGTTCGACACTCTTACTTATCGAAAGAGGCTACAATTGATCCCCTATAATTGTGGGTTATCAAGACCTTTTTCTGGCGCCGTTGCCGGGGAGTCATAGCGTGGGGTGAATATTCTCGTGTGTGCTTGTTTGCTTTATCACTAAGTAATTTTTATTTGCTGTTCTTAGTTGTTCTCTATCATTAGTTATGGGTAGCAAACACAAAATACCAAAAAAATTAGTTGTACCTACTGAACCAATGGTTGAAGAACCACTCAAAATCTATCACACTCCTGAAGCTTATTACTTGGAACATCTTTGATCCCTATGTGCTCGTGCTGAAACCCCCAACTAGCTTAGTTGAGGGCAAATCTTTAGATGAGCATGCTTGTTATGTGCGACACCGCATATCTGAAAAAGGGAAACATTTACTGGATCAAATTCATTGTTTGCAATGCTATGCTTAGAATTTATGCGAAATATATGATATTACTTGTTGTTCTGAAGACCCTAAGAAACACCTTCCCTACCAATGTTTGTTTAGTGATAATGGAATCGTATCTTCTTATGCTAAGGGTGTTTATAATTACTATGATGTTCAACAAATTGAAGAATTTGTTGCTTTTAAGGGTGCTTATGAAATTGCTTCTTTGATTGAAAAGTATGATGCTACTCTTTATAAATCTGAAATTTTTTCCATACTTGAATATTGTTATGAGAATTATGCTTCTAATGCCTATGTTAAACAATATATCGAGGTCTCCTTCGCTGTCCAAGAAGAGGCTAATATTTTGCAGGAGTCTATGGAAGAATAAATTAATGACACTGTGAGCTCATTGGATGAAAAAGATGATGAGGAGAGTGAAGAACAAAAGGAGGAAGAACGGATTGATCACCCGTGCCCACCTTCTAATGAGAGTAACTCTTAAACTCATACATTGTTTAATTTCCCTTCGTGCTTACCGAAGGATGATTGCTATGATGATTGCTATGATCCCTTTAATTCTATTGAAATATCCCTTTTTGATGATGCTTGATATGCTTGTGGCCAAGATGCCAATATGAATTATGCTTATGGAGATGAACTTGCTATAGTTCCTTATGTTAAACATGAAATTGTTGCTATTGCACCCACGCATGATAGTCCTATTATCTTTTTGAATTCTCCCGACTACAACTATATCGGAGAAGTTTGCCCTTATTAAGGATTATATTGATGGTTTGCCTTTTACCGTTGCACATGATGATTTTGATAGATATAATATGCATGTGCTTGCTTCTCGTACTTGCAATTATTATGGGAGAGGAACTACATCTCCACCTCTCTATGTTTCCAACATGGTAAAATTGCAAGAAACTGTTTATACTATGCATTGGCCTTTACTATGTGTGCATGAATTGTTCTTTTATGACATGCCAATGCATAGGAAGAGAGTTAGACTTTGAAATTGCTTGATATATGTTACTTTGTGCTCACTACTAAATGCTAAATCATTGTTAATTAAAATTGGCTTTGATATACCTTGGGATCCGGGTGGATTCACTACTTGAGCACTATATGCCAAGCTTAATGGCTTTAAAGAAAGCGCTGCCAGGGAGACAACCCGGAAGTTTTAGAGAGTCATTTATTTCTGTTGAGTGCTTTTATATAGTTTAAAAACAAAAAAAGAAAGAGGGTAACCCAAAACTTTTCAAAAAGAAAAGTGAAAGTGAGATAGACGAGCATTGTGAAAGTGGGGGACGTCCTTGAACTTTGTTCATGCCCATGGAAACTTTGTGAATCTTAATTACAGAAACTTTTCAACAAAAATAATTATCCCCTTGTACAATTCCATTGTATTATAAAAATAATTTGCCAAGGTTTGCCTTTAGGATGTTTACAATGCTTGTTGGTTTGTACGGTGCAGGACAGAAACTTTGTCTGTAGTGCGCGATTTTACATTTTTTACTGGAATGTCAAACGGTTCTGAAACTTTTTGCACTGTCTTTATATACAAATTGTTTATGTTTACTAATTTTGGTAGAATTTTTGGAGTACCATAGGTATGGTGAATGTTCAGATTATTACAGACTGTTCTGTTTTAGACAGATTCTGTTTTTTATGCATAGTTTGCTTGTTTTGATGAAACTATCAATTCCTATCAGTGGATTAAGACATGGAAAAGTTATATTACAGTAGCTACAATGCAAAAACAAAATATGAATTAGTTTGCAACAGTACTTAGAGTAGTGATTTGCTTTATTATACTAACGGATCTTACCGAGTTTTCTGTTGAAGTTTTGTGTGGATGAAGTGTTCGAAGATCGAGGAGGTCTCGATGTGAGGAGAAGGAGGAGAGACAAGAGCTCAATCTTGGGGATGCCCAAGGCACCCCAAGTAAATATTCAAGGAGACTCAAGCGTCTAAGCTTGGGGATGCCCCGGAAGGCATCCCCTCTTTCTTCAACAAGAATCGGTATGTTTTCGGATTCGTTTCGTTCATGCGATATGTACAATCTTGGAACGTCTTTTGCATTTAGTTTTCACTTTTCTTTTATGCACCATGCTGGTATGAGATAGTCCTTGGTTGATTTATAGAATGCTCATTGCACTTCACTTATATTTTTTTGAGTATGGCTTTATAGAATGCTTCATGTGCTTCACTTATATCATTTGGAGTTTGGATTGCCTGTTTCTGTTCACATAGAAAACCGCCATTTGTAGAATGCTCTTTTGCTTCACTTATACTTGTTAGAGCATGGGCATATCTTTTGTAGAAAGAATTAAACTCTCTTGCTTCACTTATATCTATTTAGAGAGATGACAGGAACTGGTCATTCACATGGTTAGTCATAAAATCCTACATAAAACTTGTAGATCACTGAATATGATATGTTTGATTCCTTGCAATAGTTTTGCAATATAAAGGTGGTGATATTAGAGTCGTGCTAGTTGAGTAATTGTGAAATTGAGAAATACTTGTGTTGAGGTTTGCGAGTCCCGTAGCATGCACGTATGGTGAACCGTTATGTAACGAAGTTGGAGCATGAGGTGCTCTTTGATTGCTTTCCTTATGAGTGGCGGTCGGGGACGAGCGATGGTATTTTCCTACCAATCTATCGCCCTAGGGGCATGCGTAGTAGTACTTTGCTTCGAGGGCTAATAAACTTTTGCAATAAGTATATGAGTTCTTTATGACTAATGTGAGTCCATGTATTATACGCACTCTCACCCTTCCATGATTGCTAGCCTCTTCGGTACCGTGCATTGCCCTCTCTCACCTCGAGAGTTGGTGCAAACTTCGCCGGTGCATCCAAACCCCGTGATATGATACGCTCTATCACACATAAGCCTCCTTATATCTTCCTCAAAACAGCCACCATACCTACCTATCATGGCATTTCCATAGCCATTCCGAGATATATTGCCATGCAACTTCCATCATCATCATATACATGAATTGAGCATTTATTGTCATATTGCTTTGCATGATCATAAGATAGCTAGCATGATATTTTCATGGCTTTTCCTTTTTTGATATCTTTGCTACGCTAGATCATTGCACTTCCCGGTACACCGCCGGAGGCATTCATATAGAGTCATACTTTGTTCTAGACATTGAGTTGTAATATTGAGTTGTAAGTAAATAAAAGTGTGATGATCATCATTATTAGAGCATTGCCCCAGTGAGGAAAGGATGATGGAGACTATGATTCCCCCATAAGTCGGGATGAGACTCCGGACTTTAAAAATAAATAAAAGAGGCCAAAGAAGCCCAAATAAAAAAAGAGGCCAAAGAAGCCCACCAGAAGAAAAAAAAGAAAAAATGAGAAAATAAAAAAATGAGAGAAAAAGAGAGAAGGGGCAATGTTACTATCCTTTTACCACACTTGTGCTTCAGAGTAGCACCATGTTCTTCATATAGAGAGTCTCTTGAGTTATCACTTTCATATACTAGTGGGAATTTTCATTATAGAACTTGGCTTGTATATTCCAATGATGGGCTTCCTCAAATGCCCGAGGTCTTCATGAGCAAGCAAGTTGGATGCACACCCACTTAGTCTCCAGTTTGAGCTTTCATACACTTATAGCTCTAGTGCATCCGTTGCATGGCAATCCCTACTCCTCACATTGACATCAATTGATGGGCATCTCCATAGCCCGTTGATTAGCCGCGTCGATGTGAGACTTTCTCCTTTTTTTGTGTTCTCCACATAACCCCCATCATATTATTCTATTCCACCTATAGTGCTATGTCCATGGCTTGTGCTCATGTATTGCGTGAGGGTTGAAAAAGCTGAAGCGCGTTAAAAAGTATGAACCAATTGCTCGGCTTGTCATCGGGGTTGTGCATGATTTCAATGCTTTGTGTGGTGAAGATGGAGCATAGCCAGACTATATGATTTTGTAGGGATGAGCTTTCTTTGGCTATGTTATTTTGATAAGACATGATTGCTTGGTTAGTATGCTTTAAGTATTATTGTTTTTATGTCAAATGATAGACTATTGCTTTGAATCACTCGTGTCTTAATATTCATGCCATGATTAGATTACATGATCAAGATTATGCTAGGTAGCATTCCACATCAAAAATTATCTTTTTTATCATTTACCTACTCGAGGACGAGCACGAATTAAGCTTGGGGATGCTGATACGTCTCAGTCGTATCTATAATTTTATTGTTCCTTGCCAATATTCTACAACTTTCATATACTTTTGGCAACTTTTTATATTATTTTTGGGACTAATATATTGATCCAGTGCCCAGTGCGAGTTCCTATTTGTTGCATGTCTTATGTTTCGCAGAAACCCCATATCAAATGGAGTCCAAACGGGATAAAAATGGACGGAGAATATTTTTGGAATATTTGGAGAATATGGGAAGAAGGATCAACGTGAGACGGTGCCCGAGGGAGGCACGAGGCAGGGGGCGTGCCCCACCCCCCTGGGCACGCCCCTGACCCTCGTGGGCCCCTCGTAAGGCAGTTGCTGCTATTCTTTTGCCGCAAGAAAGCTAATTTTCGGAAAAAATCTTGGCGAAGGTTTCAGTCCAATCGGAGTTACGGATCTCCGCATATATAAGAAACGGTGAAAGGGCAGAATCCCAGAACGCAGAAACAGAGAGAAACAAATAGAGACAGAGAGACAGATCCAATCTCGGAGGGGCTCTCGCCCCTCCCATGCCATGGAGGCCAAGGACCAGAGGGGAAACCCTTCTCCCATCTAGGGAGGAGGTCAAGGAAGAAGAAGAAGAAGGGGGCCCCTCTCCCCCTCTCTTCCGGTGGTGCCGGAACGCTGCCGTGGCCATCATCATCATCACCGCGATCTACACCAACACCTTCGCCATCTTCACCAACATCTCCATCACCTCCCCCTCTATCTACAGCGATCCACTCTCCCGCAACCCGCTGTACCCTCTACTTGAACATGGTGCTTTATGCTTCATATTATTATTATCCAATGATGTGTTGCCATCCTATGATGTCTGAGTAGATTTTCGTTGTCCTATCGGTGGTTGATGAATTGCTACGATTGATTTAATTTGCTTGTGGTTATGTTGCTGTCCTTTGGTGCCCATCATATGAGCACGCGCGTGGATCACACCATAGGGTTAGCTGTATGTTGATAGGACTATGTATTGGAGGGCAAGAGTGATAGAAGCTTCAACCTAGCATAGAAATTGATGCATACGGGATTGAAGGGGGACCAATATATCTTAATGCTATGGTTGGGTTTTACCTTAATGAACGTTAGTAGTTGCGGACGCTTGCTAATAGTTCCAATCATAAGTGCATATAATTCCAAGTCAGCGATGACATGCTAGCAGTGGCCTCTCCCACATAAAACTTGCTATCAGTCTAGTAAAGTAGTCTATTGCTTAGGGACAATTTCGCAACTCCTACCACCACTTTTCCACACTCACTATATTTATTTTATTGTGTATTTATCTAAACAGCCCCTAGCTTTTATTTACGTGCTCTTTATATTCCTGCAAACCTATCCAACAACACCTACAAAGTACTTCTAGTTTCATACTTGTTCTAGGTAAAGCGAATGTCAAGCGTGCGTAGAGTTGTATCGGTGGTCGATAGAACTTGATGGAATATTTGTTCTACCTTTAGCTCCTCATTGGGTTCGACACTCTTACTTATCGAAAGAGGCTACAATTGATCCCCTATACTTGTGGGTTATCAAATCGCATCCGACATAATTATCCATCACCGATCCAATGCCTACGAGCTTTTCATATATTGCTCTTCGCTTAGTTACTTTACCGTTGCCACTGTTACAATTACTACAAAACTGCAACTGTTACTTTTGCCACTGTTACCGTTACTTCCATACTACTTTGCTACTAAATACTTTCCTGCAGATATTATGTTATCCAGGTGTGGTTGAATTGACAACTCAACTACTAATACTTGAGAATATACTTTGGCTCCCCTTGTGTCGAATCAATAAAATTGGGTTGAATACTCTACCCTAAAAAATTGTTGCGATCCCCTATACTTGTGGGTTATCAAGCACTGGACCCTATAGATGTTGGAGGTGTTGGCGTTGTAGATCTACACCTTCAAGCCCATTCTGGAAAGCCGCAGGACGAGCAAGTCGTCATGTGTCGCTAGCAAAACTACTCCTAGCCCCACCCGAGCACCATGTGCCCCTTGAAGATCTGCACCTGGACCCAAAACTCACACCACTTTTTGGTAGAGAGGCTGACGACAAGAGGAGGGTTGACGACCAACCATTGCTTCATCACCGTCCTGAAGGCGGACGAGATGACTAGCATGGCGATGTCCTCCTAGTCTCCGCATGTAGAACCTGGTCGGCTCCCGTTGTCGGTGTCAAAATCGGTGGATCTCATGTAGGGGGTCACGAACTATGCGTCTAAGGTCGATGGTAACAGGAGACAGGGGACACAATGTTTACCCAGGTTTGGGCCCTCTCTATGGAGGTAATACCCTACTTCCTGCTTGATTGATCTTGATGAATATGAGTATTACAAGAGTTGATCTACCACAAGATCGTAATGGCTAAACCCTAGAGGTCTAGTTTGTATGACTATGGTAATGATCTCCCCTTTCCGGACTAAGTCCTCCGGTTTATATAGACACCGGGAGGATCTAGGGTTACACAAGGTCGGTTACAAAGAAAGGAATCTACATATTCGGTCGCCAAGCTTGCCTTCCACGCCAAGGAGAGTCCCATCCGGACACGGGGGCAGTCTTCGGTCTTCGTATCTTCACAGCCCATCAGTCCGGCCCATGGCTAACAGGCCGGACGCCCGAGGACCCCTTAGTCCAGGACTCCCTCAGTAGCCCCCGAACCAGGCTTCAATGACGAGGTGTTCGGCGCGCGGATTGTCTTCGGCATTGCAAGGCGGGTTCCTCCTCCGATGACTTCCAAGTAATGTATTCGGCTTTTAATTCAATGACGCACCCCTCGGCTTCTGTGCATCGATGACTTCAGTTTCCACGTGTCAGGCGAATGCGGACGGTCAGGGTATTTTTTGCAAATAACACCCTGGCCATGCAAGAAAGAGCGTCTATTTAAAGAGATTGGGTCTCAGATCCATTCGGCACCACGCGGAGAAAATCCTCAGAGATTGCCAGGAAAGACCATTCCAACATGGCAAGCATTCCTAGCTCCTCCTCCCGTGCTGACCCGGAGAAAGGCGAGTGGGAGTGGTGCTCCATGTCCCACAGTCAATTGGCGAAGTTGCAATGCAGGGATTTCTCCCCCCTGCGGATCTGGTCCCTGTTCGAGCAGGGTTGGCTTCCTTCAACAGCAAAACCCAGGCGGAGGATTTTCCCAATCCATCTGCGGGGGAACGAGTGTGCTTCGTCCCCTATCTGCTGAGGACGTGGGATTTCCAGTTCACCCATTCCTCCGAGGGCTTCTGGAGTATTATGGTCTCCAGCTGCACAATTTTACCCCAGCCTCCATCCTGCACATTGCGGGTTATGTCGCTTTATGCGAACTATTCCTGGGTTGTGAGGCCCATGTTGATCTGTGGAGAAGGTTGTTTTGTCTTGTCCCGCGCAACCATGAGGGATCGATATTTGAAGTGGGCGGGGCCGAAATAGGGCGCATTGCTGAGACCGGATACCTATCTGGCACACCAAAGAAAGCTTCCGAAGAGTGGACCTCTGAATGGTTTTACATTGAGGACGTCATACTTCTAGATCCAGTCCGGAGGGGTCTCCCCGATTTTACAAGTGTCCCTCTGAAGAAACGCCACAGCTGGTGCCCTTGGAGCCTCGAGGAGGAAGATAGTGCGGAAGTCTGCCAACTCCTGAGCAAGATCAGGACGCTTGCCCAGTCCGGATATACGATAGTCGAAGTGATGGCAACCTCCATAGTGCGGGGGGTCCAGCCACTCCAATACAGAGGACTCCCCATGTGGAACTACAATGGGGAAGATGACGCCTCTCGCTGCGGCAGGAAAGGTCCGGACACCCCTGCCGCCCTGGCCAAAATATTGGCCGAACTATTCAAGGGTGAGGAAGAGGAGTTCCTGCGTATCACGCACAGAGAAGGGTATTCCATGTACAGTCCTCCTAGCTGGGTAAGCCCCCAACTCTTCTGCTCTACTCATTCCACTCTTGAGCTTCGTTCAATGAATATTAACCCGTCCATTTATGACAGCACTGGCGAAAGATTACCGAGGGGCTTCACAGCCCCGCCTCGCAGCCCGAGGGCCACAATCAGGACCTTGACCCTGGATTCGAAGAGGATCCGGATATATTTGTGGTGCTCGAGAATGGGACATTTTATCAAACGAGCTATGACGGCACAGAGGTGGCCATCATCACTGACTATCCCGGCGTTCTCCCTGCTTCTCATGTAAGTAATCAGGAGACACTTTGTCCTAGAGGGTTTTCTCATTCTTCCTCACTCACCGCACCATCCTGTGCTCAGAAGGGGAGGCGTTTGGCACGTCGTGCTGCCCCAGGGGCATCTCCAGAGAGAGCGGCTCCCGCGTCGGGTAGGCCTTCGAAGAGGAAGGCAAACAGAGATACGGTCGGGCCTTCCTTGAAGAGGTATGGGTTCGCAACTATGCTCTTTTTAGCAGTCGCGTCCAACTGTGACTCATATGTTCATTTTGTATCAGGGAAAAGGTTCGACGGACTGTGTCCGGGGACCCGACCAGTCGTACTCCTAATAACCAAGATTCGGTCACCAATTCGGAAGTGGAGAGCGCCATGAATCACCGGCGCTGGAGGGCCATTTTCCGAAATCCCCGCTTCTCAACAGAGGCGTTCGGTGCCTTCAGCTCGGCTGATGCATACATCCAAGCTGCTCGAGATGGGCTTAACAGAGCCACCGAGCAACATTTGAAAGATGTACAGGTAAGTTTACCTTGTCCGAATTTGATAACCATGTGCCCGTAGCCCCCGAGACTTGAAGCAGTTGGGACAAATGTTTTAACGATCGTTGTATAACCAGGTTCTTACGGAGAAGAACGACCTGCTAGCCCAAGAGCTGGAGCAGTGCCGGACACAGCTAACTGCTGCTACCACTGAACTGGAAAAGTTCAAGAAGACGTTCTCTGGTAATATTTCCCTCCATCGAGAAACAAAAAATGATACGCCAGCTTTATTGAAACTGCTGCTTGTCTCATAACAGGGTCATCGGACCAACTGGGAGAGGAACTGAAGTCCGCTCAAACGAGCGAAAAGGAGGCAAAGAGACAACATGCCGCAGGCGAGCGCATTCTGACCCGAGTCAGAGAGGAGAAAAATAAACTCCAGGATTCAAACACCAAACTGGGTGAAGAACTGAAAGATGTGCGAGCCCAGCTAGCCGACTCCGTGAAGGAGAACAAAAAGCTGCGAGGCGGCATATTCAGTATGTGGCCGCATTTATCTTATAACAGTTTGGAGGTAAAATTAGTTGATATAGCTATGATTGCAGGTATGTTGACGGGTCGTCCCGAAGAGGAGGTGTCCGGATCATCTAGTGATCTTCTGCAAGGGCTATCGCAGTTGCACGAGCAAGCTTGGTAGGCAATGCGGAGTGTAGCCAAGGCCTTATGGCCATCCGCCTCCCCTCCACGGAGTATGGAGAAGCTTGTAGAGCTGTTCAAGGGAGCGCGGCGGTGTATCCGACTATGGAAGATATCGGCCTGCCGAGAGGGTGCGCGAGAGGCCTGGGCCATGATAAAACGCGGTATACCAAGCTGGATCCGAATCACATGGCCCGGGTTGGACCGCTAGGGTCAAATGGGGAAGAAATTCCCGTTAGTTTAGTATATGACCAAGTAGAGGTGGCCGCTAGATATTCCCAATAGGATTGTAAGTTAGACCGCATGTTGGATGGTATAGACACTACAAAAAAAGACACATCCGTGACATTTTGGGCCGAACGAAAATCTTTTCTGTCATACTTATGACACTTCTATGACAATAATTGTGACAAAACATGGTATCATCATAGATGTGGTGGGGTCCTACTTCTATGACAAAAAATCATGACAGAAAATGGGCTTTTTGTCCTGGGCGGGCCGGAGACGCAGCTGCATGACATTCTTTGGGCCGTCCATGATGGAAAAAACCGTGGTAGAAGCGAGGGCGAGGAAAATATCGGGGTGTTCCCGGTTACGATGGGTAGTCGGGCCGAGCGATGCGCGTTTCTCTCGTACATGCACGCACGTGGGTGCGAGGCATTGGGCTCTAACTGAACCCGAGCGAGGCGTTGGGCTCTAACTGAACCCGAGCGATTGCACTGCAGGCTACGCGTTACTGAACCCGAGCGATCGATCGATGGCTGATAACTGAACCCGATCGACCGATTCCTTCGCTACTGCTGCTAACTGAAGCCGATCGATGCTGCCTCTGGATGAACAGTGAGCGTTGCTGGGGGGTTTGGATGAACAGTTCCCGGTGGGGGTGGATGAACAGGACCCCGTGGCGTTGCCTTTGGATGAACAGGACCCCGATCGTTCGAGCCGATTGGGGCTGCATGAACAGGACCCCGTGGAGGGCAGGATGAACAGGACCACCCCATGGAGGGGCAGGATGAACAGTAGACGGTGGAGGCAGGATGAACAGTAGCCCGTGGAGGGGTGGTTGAACAGGATCCCGTGGAGAGGGCTGATTGAACAGTTGCCGGTGGAGTAGCGTGCGGTGGAGGCTGGATGAACAGGAGCCCGTGGATGAACAGTCGCAGGTGGAGGCTGGAGGAGGTCAACGGAGGATGAACAGTAGCCCGTGGAGGCTGGAGGGGGTCGACGGTGGAGATGAACAGTATCCCGTGGAGTCCCGTTTTGCGGTACGCCACACCCCTCCTGATGAATAGGACCCCCGTTTCGACCGTAGCGCTCCAACACAAGTCCGTTTCCTCCGTTTTGCGGTACGCCACACCCCTCCCGATCAACAGGACCCACGTTTTGACCGTAGGAGGTCCGTTTCCTCCGTTTTGCGGTACGCCAGACCCCTCCCGATGAACAGGATCCCATTTCGAGCGTGGCCAGTTGAACACAAGGCCGTTTCCTCCGTTCTGCGGTACGCCAGGCCTCGTTTCCATCCGTGGTTCCGTCCAAGCCCTCCCGATGAACACGACGACGCATTCCGTTCCGACCCAGCCGGTTGGCTCCCCATGAACACGACGACGACGCTGTTTCTCCGTTCCGACCCAGCCATGTACACGAGCCCTGGCCGTACGTATGCGCGAGTAGGCATTCGAGACCCTGCCCGTATGTACGTACGTGGCTGTATTTTCTTTCTTGCACACTGGCCGTTGTGCGTACGTGCACATGCTACGTGCGCGCCTCTACTACGACACGTGCGTGCCTCTACATCGACCAGTATGTACGTACATGTTCGCGACCGGAATGACAATGCTACGTACGCTTCGACCAGGTGGGTCCCGACTATCAGGCACTTCCTTGCCTGCAAAGATGTAGCTGGTGGGTCCCAGCAGTCAGGGGGGCGAATCGTTTTTTTTGCCCGGACACACTTCCTTGCGTGTGAAGATGTAGCTGGTGGGTCCCAGCAGTCAGGGGGAAACGTTTTTTTGCAAAATACGGTGGCCCGTCCGGTGGATCCCCGCTGTCAGGTGGAGGAATAATTATTTTGCGCGTAATAAGGAGGCACTTCCTTGCTGCGGCCGTGGACCCAGCTGTCAGCCTCTCCACGTAGAGTCCACGTCCGATGGAAGCCGTTCCTTGACCATGTTGACCACGCCACGCCGAGAGCTCCAGGGCAGTCGACGACGGCGGAGCTAGGGAAGACGCGACAGTGGATGCCCACACGGAGAGGAGTATGAGGGTTCACTGGTTCGCTGCGGTGTGAGACTGCCGTCGCCGCAGAATAACAGGGGCTGTGGGTGAGTAGAGGGGTGGCCTAGCCAGCGGTGGGAGTAGTAGGGGCGGTGAGGCCTCCGCCGCATCGCAGCCGGCCACGGGAGGCAGGAGCACGAGTCACGACTGGCGCTGGTTTGGGCGGCTGGAGCAAGAAGACCAGAGGTTGAAGAAGCACTACGGCCGTTGGATGGACATTGTACGGTCACTGCAGCTAGAATCGTGCATATTGACTAAGTTGACAAAGCACTCCGTCCCCGTCAACTTAGTAGGCCCACAAGTCAGCCTCCCACCAAGGTGGGTCCCAACCAGCAGGGGGTATTCATTTTTTGTGCGTAATAAGGAGGCACTTCCGATGGGTCCGAGCTGACAGCGGGGGGAACATTTTTTTTGCGCAATACGGTGGCCCATCCGGTGGGTCCCAGTAGTCTGGGGGGAAACGTTTTTTTTCATGAAATACGGTGGCCCATCTAGTTGGTCCCTGTTGTCAGGTGGAGGAATCATTATTTTCCGCATAATAAGGAGGCACTTCATTGCTTCCGTCGTGGACCCAACTGTCAGCCTCTCCACGTATAGTCCACGTTCGATGGAAGCCGTTCCTTGACCACGTTGACCACGCCGCGCCGAGAGCACCAGGGCGGTGGACGACGGCGAGGCCTAGGAAGGGGACGACGCGGAGCCGGGGAAGACGCGGCAGTAGAAGCCCACGCGGAGAGGAGTACGAGGGTTCACTGGTTCGGCTGCGGTGTGAGGCCGCCGTCGCCGCGGAATAACAGGTGGTGTGGGTGAGTAGAGGGATGGCCTGGCCAGCGGTGGGAGTAGTAGGGGGCGGTGAGGCCTCCGCGGCATCACAACCGACCACGGGAGGCAGGAGCACGCGGCACGACCGGCGCTGCTTTGGGCGACTGGAGCAAGAAGACTAGAGGTTGAAGAAGCACTACGGCCGTTGGATGGACATCGTACGGTCACTGTAGCTAGAATCGTTTATATTGACTAAGTTGACAAAGCCCTTGGTACGCGTCAACTTAGTAGGCCCACAGGTCAGCCTCCGAAACGGTGCGCCCCAGATGTCAGGGGGAGGAATCATTTTTTGGGCGGCTGAAGCAAGAATATCCGAGATTGAAGAAGAAGCACGACATCCGTTGGATGGACATCCAATGGCCACAGCTGCCAGAACCGTGTGTTGTTGACAAAGCCTTGCATACGTGTCAACTTAGTTTTTTTAGGGTACGCGTCAACGTAGAAGGCCCATAAGTGTGTGGTAGAGAACATATAGCCCATTTGTGATTTGTAAGAATGTACAACCCATTTTTTAATTCTAATGGAATTTACTACAGCCCATTTACAGTTTGTTAAAAGTACAGCCCATTTTCTAGCTAGGACAACGATTAATAATTTCAACCAACTGCTCAAAACAGAATTAAAAAAAATCCCACATTTTTATGGGATCCCAAATATTTTTATCCGAAATTTCTAGTCAGATTAAATATAATTTCAAAATAAAGTTGTATTACGTTAAAATCCAACGAAATATTGCGCGCGCAACAAGTAAAGAAATTGAAATTTTCAAATTCCGAAAATAATATATTTTTTAAACTAATTACGTGTTTGGTGCATCTTTTTATAGTTACTGCCGAGTTCTTATAATTACATCCCATTTATTATTTCTTAAAGTCCATTTTCTTGTTAATCCTAATGCATACCTCCTAGGAAAGTTTGCAACCCAGCGGGGCGGAGAATAACAAGTTGACCCGGATATTGTGTACATCTGTCGGCCTAGTTGCATTGCTGATGTTGAAAAAAAGGTCTGTGTAGTACAGTACAACCTAACATGGCTACTCAGCCCACATTCAGCGACGCCGGAAAGGCCCAAACAAGGCTTCTGTACAACTTTTTTAAGTCACTGAGCTCAATTAATAACTTAAGAAAAAAGTTAGATTACAGTGGAACCTAATTAAAAGCTGTCACGAGCAAAGAAATAATTCAACAGGTCCCACTTGTGCGTGTGTGTGTGTGTGAGAGAGAGAGAGACCCATCGATCGATGCTCGTAAATACATCTTTCAGCCATATGCATTGCTGATGCTCAGTAGAAACTTATATAGTTGACACAGTCATATAGAACATCATAGCACACTTAACTTGCATACAAAAATTTCACGCAGGCGGCACAATCAGGATGGAAGCAGTGGATCGCTACGGGTAGGGCTATGTTGAAACCAACGAACTCGTACATAACGGTTCATATTCTTTATCAATGACAGGGAAATATCTTGAATGCTGTGCAAAGAAAACAGACAGACAACACAATAAGTTCTGCTAGCACATTAAGTTGACGTACAAAATTAGAACTGGTCACAATCAAAAAAAACAGACAGACAACACAATAAGTTCTGCTAGCCCTTTCTAAAAAAAGTTCAAGTACAAAATTAGAACTGGTCACAATCAAATGTACTGGCACATCAGTGCTTCACACCCATAGCTCGGATTTAACTAGTATCTGACAAGATTCAATTGTTACCTCAAATTAGAGCACATCCAGGCAGCCAGCCCTGCCTCTTCTCCCAAAGAAGCAGTGGCCTCCGCCGCGCGATGGAGTAGGCCCTGTGCCATCCATCGTTCCGAGCAACACGGGGAAAGTCTGACGTTGACTCCTGTAATGGACGTCGTCGACGGACCCTGGCACCAGCGGCGGCGGCAGGACTTCGATTGATGGATTGACCACTTCTTCGACATGCACGAACACTCGATACAGGTACATCCCTAACGTGGTCCGCGGCGGCCTTGGTGGCGACGAATAGTACAACCCTGGTTCCTGCACCGGTATCTCAACAAAGATCACCTTCGGTATGGTGGACGGCTTCTTCATCCATGCTATAACCGTCAGAGCCCAGCTGTCAGGAGGAACAAACATACTTACGAGCTCACCTCCAAGGTCGTTGATAAGCTCATTCATGGACTTGCTGTTCCAAGCACGTCGAGGCATGCCGTGGAAGGTATGCTTTGTTAAAAACTCAAGCTCAGAGGGCACTGAGCCCCATCCTGGGTGCCACCGATCAAAGCTCACCAGCGCGCCATCGCAGAACAAACGCTGGGAAGATTCGAACACACGACTGCAGTCGAAAGTTGTCCGGAACCTGACGAAGAAATTTGCCGGTGGCGGACAGACTTCGACGAGCAAGTCACTTATTTGGATGCCGTGCACAATGCCAAGAGCTTTGACAAGGTCATCCGGCGAGACGGGAGGCCGGTCGCCGTTGATGGTTACCATCAGCACTTTGCCGGCAAACTGGTCGTCAAGCGCCGCCATGCCACTGTTGAGCGATAGCACGCAGCGACCGAAGGCAGGACGGACCTCAGGATCTCTGGCTCGGAGATCCGCGTTGACCGGCGACATGATAGTGAGCTTGAGTACAGGGAGTATAGGAGGGGGATTTGGGGGAACTGGAGTAGGAATCGAGATTCCAGGGGTGGGGGAGGGGCGGGAGATTGGGGATGAAAAGGTAGCTTGAATTTCAAACACGCGCCAATATGCTCTCGGCGCGCAAGCGCATGAAAACACCGGTGGCGCCCACATGTCGGCCTAAGTGTCCTTATTCTTTCTTTTTTGGAGAGCCCGGCCTTTTTTAGGATCTTTTGAGAGCCCGGCCTGAGAGTCATAATTGACCTTTTTTGGCTTGCGTTACTACTCGGCCCATATTCAACGACACCTCACTGGCCCAAACAAGTGTACATCATCGAAAAGACACTGAGCTCAAATTATATAACTTGAAAAAAGGAGATACACTCTGAACACTGGAGAATGGTGATGCCCTCATTTAGCCCACCAGTAGTTCGAGACAATAAACAGTTCAAAACAACGATATATACAACATTCAAACACTGACTAGTGACTACTACTGACATAAACAGCAAGACATGATAGTTCATAAGAAGTCTTGCTACACCACCAAAACGCACCCATCTGCAGCGCTCAGACTCTCGTGATCCAGACGAGAATGACATTCTAAACAGAGCCAACTATTACATAGTAAGAGTGACAAAGACAAGGATGACCAAATGACAAGGAATATGCATAACAAAAGAAAGAACTACCCATCCAGAACAAGCAGCAAAGACAACAAAGTCATTCGAAGAGATGATCCAACACCATCATAATTTGCAGCCCCGCTTCAGCGACCAATGATCCGGAGACACCAGTACTCCACCCTTTCGATGCAACAGCCCAATTACCTATCAACCTGAAGGCTTGAACCACATCACTGCCTGTCGTAATTGAGAGATCCAAGGATCAAAGTTAATCCAGATGCCTTTGTCATTCTCACCTTCTTTTGGCTGCAGGCTGTATCGTTGACAATTAGGGGAGTTTTCTCCCGAACTCCTAGGGCTCGCCGTGTAGACATAGTTTTCCATAGCAAACAGAGCCTCTCTGCCATCAAGGTCCTTGCCAACGGTGATCTCCTGGTTAATCGGATAACTGAGTCCGAGAATCAGAGAGTGTGAACTAAGGCTGTTTACCCGCCTCCAACTAAAAAATCCTGAAGGCCCCAACAAGCTGGTATCCTGCTCATAGACGTAACAGCCACTGTCCTGATACTCACGTATTTCACGGTGCTTGTATACAATGGGGTTTTTGCAATATAACTTTTCCGGCTCATGTGTCCGAAAGATCATCAGTCTTTTGCCGTCATCTGATCGAGCGAGGAACCAGTTGTGCTTCCCTGTTTTTGGCAAAGGTGGTGTGATTAAAAAGGGCAGTAACTGTAGAGACACTGCATCATATCAAAAAGGACAGGCATTGTTAATGTAAGATCAGCATTGTTCAGAGTATGAGTAGGATAATGCAAGAAACAGCATTGATATGTCCCTGTTGGAACTGGGAGAAAATACAGGGAAATGTATACTGGGTTCAAAAATATAGAAGTGCCATGCATGGTTATACTCATGTTATCTCACAATCGATTCTTCACAGGAAACTACCATGTCATGCATGTTATGGAATCATGTTCTGTCCTCACAAACAAATTCTTCAAGGTAACTAACAGACCATGCATTGTTATATACTCGTGTTCTGTGGGAAAAATATTTGTGAGGATATTATTCTAGCCATTGATTGCTGAAGGGCGAATATAGGTATGTACACATGGTAAGCATTACAGGATTTCACTACTTCCAAATATAGAGTTCTCCATATGCACATTTACTTCCCTAATGTATGGTTAGATGAAACCAACAGTGTGGTGCATGTTTCTACATAATGAAAATGAGGAAACTAACATGGCCATTGATACACACTCATATTTAGTAGTAGTATATAGATTACTGTAAAATAAGGAGAATATCCATATATTCCTAACCGTTTGATTATTCAGGGGTACAAATTGGCCGTAATGACATGATCACAATCGCATGAATTAACTCATTCCAAATATAGCTGATTTACGGCGTCTCTAATACATTGTCATAGTTCTACTCAAATTCTGCTCAACAGGGATATGCCAATCATCACAAAAAGTTCAAACAGTGTCATGGCGTCATCATTAACATGAGACGGAAACAACTTACATGCGCCATCCCAGCAATACGTGGTGCCATCTGCTTTGTCGATCGCGTAGATGATGCCATTGTGTTCAATAGCATCACAGAAGTGTGTATCAGCTTTGACGACGATCCACTGCGAGTTGAGTTGTCTCCATCTAAAGAAGGCACCGGCGAAAAGATAGGCGAGTCCCTTGTCGAACAAGGCAATTAGCTTGAAGTCTGCATAATCCGCATGTCGTGTGGGCACTTGGCAGATTACAATCTTCTGCAAAACAAGGTCCGTCCAACTGACGCGGTAATCTAGATGACTAGGACCGCGATGGTAATACTCTATATAATCCAATGGAGGAAGGATAATCTCATGGGAGGTCTGGAAGTTCACGAGCACCAACTTTTTACCGTCTTCTCTGACGGCTACCATCTGGTGGGAGTTCATGCCGACCTAATACATACCTGCCAAGAAGTTTCGGGCGATGGTGATCGGATCGAAGTCGAGGGAAATGATGTACGGCGACCCACTACATACCTGCAAAGAAGTTTCGGCTAATGGAGATCGGATTGAAGTCGAGGGGCATCATGTATGCCTCCGTATCATGGTGAGCCAATCTCGCAAGACCAGATAGCAGCAAGCAGGGTGTCTTGAAAAGCTTAGGCCTCGCTTCAACGATGGCCGTGTGCATGCCCCTCGAGCATGCAGCCAGCCGCAGGGCGCTCAACATATCCATACACGAACAACAGAGGTCGAGGATGTCACTGGGGAGATAGCTCCAATCGCGGCTGATATGGATCTCGCGCGGTTCGCATTCGGCCATGGTGGAGTTTGGAAGGTGGGGTTTTGGGGGGCTTGATTTATGGTGGAGAAGGCTGTCGGTGCTGGAGCGGCTAGCGAGGGAATAGTGGTACTGGGGGAGGCGAGCGAGGCGAGGGTATGCGGGGGCACAGTGAGATAATGAAGAGTGACCTCAGGATCTCCGGCGAGACGGAGATGGAGATGGAGTGGTGCTATGGGAGAGGGAGACAAGGCGAGGCATGCTATACAGCGGCGGTGACAGTGACTGCACAGTGCACAAGGTGAGGCTGACTTTGGTAACCCGGACACGCCGCCTAGACTGGTGTCACCTCGGGCGCAGGGTCTTGTCACTTCACTGTGAGGACCGGATGAATAATAGTATTTTGACCATCAAGTGTACCACAGTTGTACTACTACTACTAGTAGGAGTAGTAGGAACATGAGTACACTCCCGTGCTAGCATGCCTCTGGGTTCACTTCATCCTCCATATTGCGAGCAGAACCAAATTCTCGTGCATGCGAAAGCGCGAAGAAGGACTTTTCTTTTTTTGGGATAACCGCATATTCCTTAACCGTAGTAGGAACATGAGTAGTACTCCCTCCGGTCCTCTTTTGTCTGCGCATAACTTTTTTCAGTATTTCTCTAATTAGTCTGCGTATATACCCTTTTGCATGCGCCCATTTCCCTCCATGCCCCGCATTCACAACATTAATTAGCGTACGCATGAGCAGCTGCAGCCCGACTCCAGCGAATAAACTGCAGCATGCAAGTGGGCCACTCTGTGCGCGTGGGAGAGAGAAAAGGCAACCGAAGAGCCCGTCCAATCCATTGCATGCAGCAGTCAAACCACCACACCTCTCCTTATGCATGCGCATAACTTCTCCCATTCACTTCTCCATCGGGAACCGATTTTCCTCGGCTTTTTCACTACTCCTTGATCTTCATTTGCATCCAAACCACACTGCAGTCACATTGTTTTAACCTCTTCACATCCTCCTGGAGTAATTCCGAAGCCCCTATAAATAATCATCTTCTTCAGTTAGATTAGCCATCTAATCCTAATTCTCCAAACCATAGCCCTCCGGTCCAGCGGTTCCAAATGGCGAAAGAGATCGAGATGCAGGTTTTTAACGTCCAACATGTCCTCGTCAAAGGCTCGTTGAGCATAGTTGCCACAGTCACTGACCACCCAAGGGTTGTTCGGAAGTGGATCAACAATGTATCCAACTCCCTCCAAAAGGTGGAGATGAATGTCATCGGTATCGACGCAGAGTACACGGAGCGTGCCACTGGGAAGATCCAACGCGCCGCTGTCCTTCAGCTGTGCCTCGAAGATGATGTTTTGGTGTACCACATCATACACGCGCCCTCCATACCAGGTGAGCTTCACGATTTCTTGTCTCGGGAGGACATATAATTCTGTGGGGCAGCCATCGCAGGGGACAAACAGAAGTTGGAGCCGTACAACCTTGATTTGAAAAGCATCGCTGACCTACAAACCAGAATAAAAATTCCTGTAGAAGATTGTGATAAACCGACACCATCCCTATTCGACGTAGCAAATTTTGTGCTAGGAACAAATCTTCAGAAGGGTGACGAGACGCTGGCATTAAGGTCGTCTGGATGGGAGAATTATCCCTTGACGTACGAGCGGATAAAATATGCTGCCCTCGATGCCCGTGTGAGTTTAGAGATAGCTGCAAGGTCCAGAGAGCTTGTTGCGAAGCCGTCTCCCACAGAAAATGAGAAGAAGAAGAAGAAGAAGAAGAAGAAGAAGAAGAAGAAGAAGAAGAAGAAGAAGATGCTGCACCAGCAGCAGGGCATTATGGATGGATGAACTATTTCCTCTCTTGTAAAAAAAATATTCCCTCTCTATGTATATTGATATAGATGGACTATTTCGATGGTGTGCATGTCTTTGGAACAAGTAGTAGCGTGGGTCTGCTTGACTATAAGGAACTATTTATCTGCCTAGCTTTCTCTACTACTCCTTCTAGTGATCGGTATGCAATGCATGTGTCCATAGACATGACAGCTTGTCCATGGAAGTTCAACTACGGCGACCATCACGTTTCATCCACTGCCACTCGTGATTCCCACGATGCCGCTCCAACCCACGGCACCACGTCCCCCGACGTGCGCCTCACCCCTCTCGGCCGCACCACCCCTCTACCTTTGTGTGCATGACATGTGGGCCACCTTAAATGCGGCGAGCATCAAGTTTCTACCACAGCCACACGCGATTCCCACGACACCGCACGAACCCATGACACCACACGTCCCGCACCATCGAATTTTCATCCAGCGGCTGTGACACATTTCGTCCCGGGCATCAATCCTCAGCTGGAGTACTTCTGTACTGCAGGTAGTACCCGCCGGTGTGGCCATCTACGCCTCATAACGCCCCGACACCCAGCTGTGGCACCCTCGCCACGGCCACGCCACCACCGGCCGGTTCATCTCGAACGAGTGAGTCGCAAACCACACCACCACCATGAGAATGACATGTGGGCCAGCCGCATTTAACGTCCGCATGTCATTGACTCAGAGCATGGTTAATAATATAGCCGGCTGCTGGCTATATGATGTTGCGACGTCACATATAGCCAAGCTTGTAGCCAGCAAGTACAATAGTTGAATATTAATATGTACTACTTTGTTGTTACATGACCCACCTCGCTCTCTCATAAAATGCCTAGGAGCTCGTGCTGCAGCCGGCTGTTAACTAGTAGCCCGCTTCTCTTCTCTTTCATCTTCTCTCTCGTCCAACTAAGCAAAAAATATAATATTTAATGTCTTACAGCCCGCCTACATCACCTTATTATACTGGCTCTCATAGGCCGGGCACTAAGCCACTGAAGTTCGATCCCGTGGGCCCCGAGAGGGAAATGTAACTCCTGCGGCAGGCCTTGTGGTGCTCCCGCAGTACGAGCTCGTGCCAAACCCGGAATTTGTTTCTTACTACTACTACCAACTACTAGTACTAGTAAGGTACACGTGCATTGCACGCATGAGATTCTGGTGGTTTGTGCATTATGCTTCTACATGTGGAGTCTTCTAGATTCTACATGTGGCAAAATCTGGTGGAATGTAGATGATATCCAACGACCAGTAGTGCTTGGATTTGCCATCTTTGTACCATCGGATTGGCTTCATCCAATGACCAACTTTCAAAGTTATGGTTTTGTTTGTAGCCTAAGGTTGCCACGCCTAAGCTTAGGCGTGCCGGCATGTGTTTGGTTCATTGCTACACTTGTGGCTTGCCACACTTTTCGAGCTACATGGTCCACATGTCATAGACTCAACTTCTTGCCAAATCTTGCCACACTTGTGGTGGCCATTTTGTTAGCCACATTTTTTGTGGCACACACACTTTGCCTAAGCTTAGTTGTGGCAAAGTTAGTCATGAATGAAGTTCAACCATGGAGTCTTCTAGATTCTACATGTGGCGGAATCTGGTGGAATGTAGATGATATCCAACGGCCAGTAGTGCTCGGATTTGCCATCTTTGTACCGTCGGATTGGCTTCATCCAACGACCAACTTTCAAAGTTATGGTTTGGTTTGCAGCCTAAGGTTGCCACGCCTAAGCTTAGGCGTGCCACAAGTGTGTTTGGTTGCGTTCTCGTCTCAGCATAGTTGTTCCCTCTTCATGCATGCTCAACTCAACACTCCTCTTCATGTATGCTCTCTTCATGCATGCTTCTAGTGTATTTGTGCTAATCTAGTGTGGACTCATGCACCCTCCATACACTCTGCCAAACACCCAAAAATGGGTCGAGAAGGGACCTCTTGGGATAATGCACCCTTCATACACCCTACCAAACACACCAGACATGTGTTTGGTTCATTGCTACACTTGTGGCTTGCCACACTTTTCTAGCTACATGGTCCACATGTCATAGACTCAACTTCTTGCCAAATCTTGCCACACTTGTGGTGGCCATTTTGTTAGCCACATTTTTTTGTTTCAGACACACTTTGCCTAAGCTTAGTTGTGGCAATGTTAGTCATGAATGAAGTTCAACCATGGAGTCTTCTAGATTCTACATGTGGCAGAATCTGGTGGAATGTAGATGATATCCAATGGCCAGTAGTGCTCGGATTTGCCATCTTTGTACTGTCGGATTGGCTTCATCCAACGACCAACTTTCAAAGTTATTCACACACTATATAGGGGGTATAGATATAGATGTGCCGGCCCGTTGCAATGGATCCAAAGTATATCTATTTAGTGGAGTGCACTCTAAACACATTATCTATTTATTTTTCTCTAACATTTCGTAGCCATGAAACCAAGCCACATAAGCTTCATGGGTGCCCCCCACATCATATTATTCATACTACGTTGACAGAAAAAAGATAAATCACCCAAAACAAGATCTTCATGTTTTTTGTTCCTACGATGATGTGTCGTGCACGTACCTGCTAGTTGTATAGTGGTAGTACTAGTTGTATAGAACAAACTTGGTACTAGTAGGATAGTACAGAATGCTCCTACTCTATCAACGAGCCCCATCTGACACCAAATTTCTTGGCTTCCGTGCTACAGCTAGATCTTCCCCTCGTTTCTGTTTTCCAACCCGGCGGCGGGCGGGGTGCGGTTTCCCAATAGTCGGTTTGCTCAACGGCTGTCCCACATGAAAGTGAAAATGCTAGGCAACACGCCTTCCCTAAGCTATGTGTCGTGCCGGACGGGCCGTGGAGTACTCCCGATTCCCGGGCGTGTGTGGGGGGAGTGCGACGCGAACGCGGCTGGCCTTTTCCTTTTACTAGCAATGTGCCCGTGCGTTTCGACGGATCCAAAGTAGTAGAATAGTAGTACTTGTTCACAAACTTGAAAGAAATCACTCTTGTTTTGATATACTCCTAATATATTACTCCCTCCGTTCCTAAATATTTGACTTTTTAGAGATTTCAAATGGACTATCACATACGGATTATATAGATATATTTTGAAGTGCAGATTCACTTATTTTGCTCCGTATGTAGTCACTTATTGAAAAATCTCTAGAAAGAAAAATATTTAGGAATGGAGGGAGTACTTTTCACTCAAAATATATTTCTCAGGTTGTTTTGATGAGGTGAGGGAGGGATGTGGTTGCTTTCAAGTTAATAAGGGGTTTTCACTAAATTGGAGTAGAGAAGTGGGCTATTGTTGCAAAAATTCCACAACTTACCTCACAGCCGTTAGATGCAGATCTAATGGTCAGAAACGACGTATGGCAGACACACCACCATCACCAACTGAGTCTTTTATAGGAGTATATATTTCTCAGGCTGTTTTGATGAGGTGAGGAAGGGATGTGGTTGCTTTCAAGATAATAAGGGGTTTTCTGCAAATTGGAGCAGAGAAGTGGGCTATTGTTGCAAAACTGCCACAACTTACCTCACAGCCGTTAGATGCAGATCTAATGGTCAGAAACGACGGATGGCAGACACACCACCATCACCAACTGAGTCTTGTATAGGAGTAGGAGTAGAGAAATATGTATAAATTGTAACATTTTGGTTCTGCTCCTTGGCACGATCGATACATATAGAAATAACGATTGGAAACGCTAGGGCGGGGCTATTTCCGCCAGATAAGCAGGGTACGTAGTAGCTAGGTTGGCGCATCATCGGTTTGGTCACACGCGGTCCGACATGTTCTAGTGTTTCTAGCAAGATGCCCGCGCGTTGCACGAAGTTGATGGAAAAGGTAAGCACAACTTATAAATTGACGTATGGAGTACTAGTTAGAGTGATGCATATAATTAAGCAAAGGGATCGCACATGTCGGTATTGACTAGAACGAGAATGCAACACCACAATAAGAATTAAGGCCACGATATGATGCGATCATAGTGATGGTCACAGAAGGCAAGAAGAAAGATGCATCCATCAACGTACGACCTCCTCCTCCTCAACTTAGTGCGCCGGGCCACTGACCGGCGGCTAAGGAGCGGCGGCTTTTTTGGCGAGGTCGAGGTGCTTCTCAGCAAAGGCATCCAAGGCTTCCAGCCGGTTGAGGAAGGCCAACGTCGTAGCGTCCTCACTGGCCTTGTAGATACCTATGTACATGATTTGCTCGTACACGTGGATGTGTAGGTCGACGAATTCTTGCAGGGCGAGGCGCCTCGCGGCGAGCGCGACCTCCAGGTGGACATTCTTCGTGGCGTCGGCGGGCAGTCGCAGGGCCACCAGTGCTTGAAAGAGGTTCCGGCCATGGAGGCCGATTAGGTTGGCAGGCAATGAGGAGCCCGGGCGCGCGGGCTGGAGGAGTACGGCGATGTCGTCCGCGAGCTTCTTGAGGACGGTGAACTTGTCGGTGGTGGCAACGATCATCTGGTCCAACTGAGAGTCGTAGTTGGCATCGACGGCGGCCATCCACCAGCCGGTCTCCAACACCGTCTGGAGAGATCCTCGGCGCCATGCCGCAGGCCGATGTCGTGGACCATCTGGCACAGCCGCTGGCCGCTCGTGCGCATCGCCACCATGGGTCTGGAGTGAGCTCTTTTTCACTTAGTGTAGGTGCTTCGGCAAAAGCTTAGGTGCGTACGATGTGGAGATGCATTGGAATGGAGGGGCGCCTTTATGTGAGGGCAAACTGCGTTGCATTCACATCGTCCAGCCTCTTTTCCCGGTCCTCCTCCCATTACTTCCCTCATGCATTAATTGAAGGAGGATGCATTGGCCGTTCAACATTTCGGGAACCGCTACTCCCTCGCTCGTCTGCATTAAAGCCATATCGGGAACTGCGCCGCCCGCTGTCAAATCGAATAGTAGTACTGCGCCGCCCATTGCACGCCTGGCTGAACACGCCTCCTTGCCTCCATCAAACCCCTCCGTTAAACCCGCATGCAAACCGAGAAACCTACTCCGGCCACACGTCCGTTCATGAGTGGGCCGGAATTGAATGCAACACCGGCCAAGCTCCTCCCGTCCGCCCTCATTTTAAACGAGTCCAGACGCCGGCCAAGCTCCTACTGTCTGCCCTCTATTTACACGAGGCCAGACAGACAGCGGGCAAGAATCGCACCCCTCCGCCGCTCCCCCATCTCCGCCTTCACCAATTTCTCCACTCTTCCGATGGCTTCCGAGGAGCCGTTCTCCGGCATGTTACCCGGCTGGGTGGCCCGCCGAGCCCTCCGGATACGGGCGAGGCCGCTCGGTGCTTCACCAACCTCGCTTGGCCCGACGGAGCCAGTTGCCGCCCCAAGCAGGCGCGTGGTTCAGCAACTCGCGGCTCCAGTTCAGCTCGATGAGGAGTGGCGACTTGCTCCACGCCGGCACGGCGGCGAGCACACTAGTACGGGCGTTGTCACTACCGTGTCGTACCGGCCTCCCATGTCTGTGGGCGCGCCTCCCGTGCCTGCGACAGCGCCATGCAGGCAGAGACAGAAGTCGGGTGCATGAACAGCGACGAGTCGGTGGCCAGCTTCTCCGTGTCCGCCGTCATCATCGTGGAGAAGTAGAACACGGGAGGCCGCCACCACTTGGGTCCCATGAAGGCCATCGCCGAGGCGACGACTGCGCATTCAGGTGGTTTCTTTGCTTCTTCGTCTCTTCCGAGGACCTTCATCAACCCCGCAAAGTGTCTGCCGGACATGAGGAAGACAAATGGATCCGCGGGCGGCCATTTAGATTATGTACTCCCTCTCCAGCTGGCGGGAAATTTTTGTTCTAAGAATGGATAAATTGTATGTATCTATAACTAAAATAAGTCTAGATACATCCATTTCTAGGACAAGTATTTCCGGACGGAAGGGGTATTAATTATACCAAGATAGCCGGATTGGCACCGCTTAGTTCATGTAAATGTAATGAAATCCATCATGTTTATACGAAGATCCGGCTTTTTTATACGAAATCCTTCATGCTTATATGAAATCAGTCCGTGTTTGCACGAATTTCATCTGGTTGGTTAGAGTTGTGTAAATGTATGCCGCTGGCGTTTGATGTCGTCCTCCGCGGAAGGAGACGGGAGGAAATTTGCCGGCTGCCGTTGGAGATGCTCTTATGCTGGAAATAATAGAGTGACATCCAATCCATTTGAGTTAATTGCATGTATGATTGTCCCTCTATAAAAAGTTAATTGCATGTACAGTGTACACATGACTTGCAGGGTGGCTACAGCTTCATACAGAAAGTTAAAAAGAAACAAGTCCATCCTTAATCTTGTATTCTAAGTACTCTGTGGGTTCCACTGTCAGTACAGTAGCGAAAGAAGTATATATTAAATAAGTAATATATAAAATAAAAATCTAAAGTTAAAGACAGAATTCGAACTCATGTCATCGCGTTGCGAGCATCCGGCGCTAACCAGTCCAACACATTTTTGTTGTAGACCATGCTGCTGATATATCTCCATGTCTACTCTTATACTCCACCCGTTCCTAAATATTTGTCTTCTTCAGATTTCAAATGGACTACCACATACGGATGTGTATGTAGACATATTTTAGAGTGTAGATTCACTCATTTTGCTCCATATGTAGTCACTTGTTGAAATCTCTAAAAAGACAAATATTTAGGAACGAAGGGAGTAGAAAACAGAGTTCGTGATGATGGTGTGCGTGCCATCCTGCAATATAGGCCGTCGGATTTATATCTAACGGATAGGAAGAAAACTATGGCAATTTTGCAAAAATTTACCCACACCCCTCTCCACATTCGCAAATACGGCCTTCCCTCGTTCATCCTTTTCTCTCACAAGATAAACTACTCATACAAATGCATCTTGATTTTCCGTGGAACGCACGGGCATCTAGCTAGTTTCTTTTAAAATAGTTACTGCGATAATTGGGTTGAAGTGATATATTTTATGTCTGCCTCGAATGATTTCGGATTCACTAGTAGTAACAAAGAAAAGGTTGCCTTGTTAATTAACACAAAACAGGGTGAAAACTATCACATGAGGCCGGTAAAAACGAGGCACACTGGGTTTAGCGTCATTGTCACTATAGCTGTGCGCGCGCGAGAAGTCTACATATCGAGGGGGCTACTGAGCGAGGCGCAGAGACACAATGTTCGAGAGAGAAACCAATTGACAGATTACGATCAAATTGAGTTGTCACCCTTCTGCTGTCATTGTTGGGGTGGGAGGAGAGGAAGGGAGAGAAAGACGTATCGAGAGTGTGCGCGGTAGGCACAGAGGCACAACTAGGGAGTGTGTGTGTATGTGTGTGTGTGTGTCTGAAAGAGGAGTAGATAGATTACTATCAAGATCGAGGTGCCGCCCTACTCATTCGATGTCGGGTAGTGTGTGTGTGCGTGTGTGTGTGTCTCCCACAAGATAAACTACTCATACAAATGCATCTTGATGTTCGGTGCAACGCATGGGCATCTTGCTAGTAGGGAGAAGGAGTTTGTGTGACACATATCTAGCTATATTAAGGGATAGGTAGATAGCACTTGTGCGAGGCATACTTAAAGCATCACGAAGATAAACAAAATTGTGTGCATGCAAGTGCCGGAAAAAATGAAGCGAGAAACAATGTGTTGGAGAGAAAGAGAGAGAGCGAAATCTCAAAACAAAAGGTGCTCTATTGGAATCCCATTGTATGTATTCATATGGTTCCGGAACTCGAGTTAACCTTAGGCATATGTATGAGAGACATTATTATACTTTGAGACATTAGTGGTTGTGGGTGGGCGGAATTAAAGGGGTGGGCGTGTTCGATACAGAGGGCGTGTGTGTTTCTGTGTGAGAGACTTGTAGGACGGGGTAGAAAGAGGAATTCTAACCTTGACGGAGGGAGAGAAATACACGAAGTGCGCGTGTGTGATTCCGATGACCACAGGGAAATGAGATATGTATGCGTGTGAGAGAGATTGCACAATTCATTCACGTAAGACTATCTAGCGATTGTGGACGTGTGTCGCTTGAACATAAATCAATATCTACTTCGTATCGTGGCCAAAGGTACAATATCGATTCAACGCTATAAAGATTGGACACTCACATATCACATTTTTTTCTATTTAAATAAACCTTCCAGTTGTGCATGCCAAAGTTACAGTGATGTTTCTTCAAACAACCAATGTAGCTATCATGTACATGCACCATTGTTACTCTTGCATTCAAAATCATTAGTCTTCGATGATTTAAGGTTCTATTATGAAGTAATATATGTAATATTCATATATGAATTCAACGGGTACGCAATTTATGAAATGGAGGCTATGTAATCATATGAGGTAACACTTTTAAGTAGCGGACTTCTTTTTGTGCGCCTCTACACTAACACGTCAATGCATTATGTTTAAAGTAAATAACCAATTGCACTAAATTATCTATTTACACGAGAAATACATAGGATGAGCGTTTGATCCCTTTTTTTGTGAATGCGCCACTACACCCGTACGATCGGCCGCGCTCATGTGAACATCCAAGTTATCGGCGCATCATCCCGCGTTATTGTCTTTTTCTGGGGTGGACACACCAGTTATTAACTGCTGACGCGTGCCCCGTGTACACAGTCTCGCATGACCTTCCCGCTAGCACGGTCCAAAATTAGTTGAAACTGGATACGAACGATCCCACGGGCGGCAAAATCTCCCGCCTCCTTCTAAAATTTCCGCCACCTTAGTCTTTAGCATGCGAAATTCCCCTTTTGTCCTTGGTGCACGGAGACCAACAGTTACAATACCGCCCTCATCTACATAATAGGTCGGGGCTGCTTTGGTAACTTCCGGTTCCCCCCACTACACGGCACCCCCATTTCCTCTCCCCCTCCCGCAAAAACGACTAACTCCACAGCAGCAGATCATCTCACATCACGCCGTCCGTACTTCATCGGCCTTTCTCCCCTCCCCTCTCGAAACCCTAAACTGCTCATCCACCGGCGTACCAGAGCCCATTCACTGCCAGCGGCGTCCACCTCGCCGGATCTGCTTCGGCGGCCGCATCTACCCCTCCCACCTCCCCTAGAAACAAGTAGACTGCTCATCCACCATTGTACCACAGCCCATTCAGTGCCGGCCTTGTCCACGGCGCCGGATCTGCTTCGCCGGTACTCTCGTCAACCGCGGCTCATTCGTACTCCCCACCGGAGACGCTTCGTCCACACCCCCCCGGAGCCGCCCCACCGACGCCCCCGTCAACGGCCTCTGATCCTCTTCGCCGACACCTTCCTCGACCCTACCGGAGCCGCTTCGCCGACAACATCGTCAACCCCACCGGAGTAACTTCGCCTATACCATTTTCAACCCTACTGGGGCCGTTTGCCAACTCACAAGTCCACGGCCTCAGATCCGCTTCCTCGCTCCCTCATCCAACCTACCGGAGCAGCTTCTGACGCCCCATCCACGGCCGCAGATCCTCATCGTCGACACCATCCTTAACCCAACCACCGGAGCAGCTTCACCTACGCCCTCGTCCACGGCCACAGATCCGCTTCGCCCACACCATAGTCCACCCTACCGGAGCCGCTCCACAAACACCCTACTCGACGGTTCTAGATCTCCTTACCGGACCCCGACAGCCAGCGCAGCATCATCACCCTTGACGTTTCTAACCTGATTCCCACCGTCTGGCAAGATGCCAAGCACCCGCCACGGCCTAGGTACTTGTCACCTTTAAACCCGTCCAACATCACCTGCCCGATGTACTTCAAATATACTAACAGGTCGCTTTTACCTGTTATGCAGCTGGCAAAAACTACAAGGACGATGTTTCTTCTGGATCTAACAGCTTGGCCAACCAAGATCCTAGACCGAGGCATTGCTATGATCTTGTAAGTGTGTCTCTCTCTCTCTTGTATTGCTCTGTGCCTGCCAGTGTGCTTTGCTAGGATTTTTGACCAGTAATCCCTTTGTGCAGACAATGATTTCTACTACTGGCTGCTAAATTAGATATGTAGATGTCATACATGATACTACCTCGTACCTCCGTTCCTAAATATAAGTCTTTCTAGAGATTCCAATATAGGCTACATACAGAGCAAAATGAGTGAATCTACACTCGAAAATGCATCTATATACATCTGTATATGGTCCCTGGAATCTCTAAATAGACATATATTTAGGAACAGAGGCAGTACATTACACAAAATCGTAGGTGGCATGTCGGAATTCCAGTACACTACATTAGACTCCCTTAGAGTGCCTGCTAGTCCAGCACACAGAGTCATGGCTAGTTTATGCTACACACACAATCATTAATTGGTGGTTTAAATATGCGCAAGGGATATGCAATGTATTATCATGTAGAGATGTCTGAAATTAGCCGTGCCAACTTGCAGATTGGGTTACACAATGAAAAAGTACAAGATGTATGTGGCAATTTCATGGAACATCGCAAAAAAGGAGAGCCAGCGGTGAGCCTATACAGTGTGCTATGGTACATCGCTCCTCCATTGCAATCATCGTGACATGTTATTTGTATGCCAGTTCTATTGGCCAAGTTTCTTAGGGACAGTTATTACGAGTTATCCTAAGAAAATAAGCACCTGTGAAAATAAGCTCCATGTAATAAGACAACCAGTTCTTTTCATTGCGTTTTCAGCTTATCTTTGGTATGATAAGTGAAAAGTCTAGATTGCACTATATTTTTTCAGTTTGCTGCCCATATGAAAATTAATTTGACTTGCAAACATCACAAATTGAACCCAGTGCAGTAATTAATATGATAGGAAAACAGACCATCACTATTTGCTCAAAATGCAAATACAAAGATTCCATCTACTTGGCACAATCTACTTTGGTCAATGTTTTCCATAGAGATCCCATTGCCTAATTTAAACGAAAAACGCATGACCCACGTTTAAATGAAGAACAATTATTTATTGAAATTCGATGGTCCAAGGGGCTGGTTATTATCATATAGCAGCACCACCTGAAAGCATCATATAGCAGCAGCAGCAACTCATCATACAGCAGCAGCAGTGTGCAATTCATCATATACCAACAACAGCTCATAGCAATTCATCATATAGCAGCAGCAGGAGAAGCTCATAGCAATTCATCATATAGCAGCAGCAGGAGCAGCTCATAGCAATTCATCATATAGCAGCAGCAGGAGCAGCTCATAGCAATTCATCATATAGCATCAGCAGGAGCAGCTCATAGCAATTCATCATACATCAGCAGCAGGAGCAGCTTATAGCAACTCATCATATAGCAGCAGTAGCAGCTCATAGCAATTCATCATATAGTAGCAGTAACAGCTCATAGCAATTCATCATATAGCAGCAGCAGCAGCTCATAGCAATTCATCATATAGTAGCAGCAGGAGCAGCTCATAGCAATGCATCATATAGCAGCAGCAGAAGCAGCTCATAGCAATTCATCGTATAGTGGATCAGAATGAAAATTTGGCAAAAAATCAGAGGAGATCCTCACCTTGTTGGATGAGCTCATCCTTCAACAGCACCTCAAGGCCACGGCCTGGGAGGTGGGGAGGGGGAATAAGGTGCCATCTGTCACAGTGTGGCATCAGCCGAGTAGTGCGTCGGACGAACCACAGTGGAGCAGCTGCTGGAGACCATGAGAATGAGGGGCGGCACCAGAGGGAGGAGCAGCCAGGGAGATTTTCCCCTACCCGCCGGCCATGTAGCCTAGCTGGACAGAGCATCATCGAGGACCAGGCCAGATGGGACCAGTGGCGACGACTTGCTGGAGGAACCCTAGTGCTGCAGGCAGGGATCGAGGTAGAGGGAAAGGGGAGAGGAGATGCAAGCGGGCAGGGCAATGAACGCTTGCGTGTTTGTTTTTAATTGAGGGTGAGGTGTGACGCGGGCGTCACCAGTTGCATTTTGAGTGCAATATAGGCAGACAACAAAGCCATTTCACTATTCCCCTTCCCTTCAATTTTTAGTGAGGTTCTACCCGAATCACCCCCCTCCAAAGCGAAATTAGTTAAGCCCAAGCCCATAACTCAAAAATGACTTATTTACATCTTTTATGGCTTATTTTGACAATAAGCCCTGAAAAGGCGGAACAGAACTGGCCCTTAACCTGCAATTCAATTGTGCGTGCAATGATGAATCACTCCTGCCTGCTATAGTGTACATTTAGGCATCATCATACATGGCATAACCTAATACATGTGCATTCCATTGTAGAATTTGGAATATGCAATGTTTATGTTAGTTCATACGTTGCACATGATGTTTAAATGCCCCTTAAATCTGGTTAGTCAAGTGATGGTCTTTAAGCCTCCTTCTTTGCTTCTTTTCTTGATATGTAACATTTGCTCACACATCTGTTCAATTGCTTGTTTGCATCAGCCAGCCATACTAGGACTGTTTGCTTTGATTACTTGCTGTTCTTGACCTAACACTCTAACAGAGCTTGTCAACGATTTAAACACCAAGGGCTGCTGTGGTGGGGCCTTTTCTAACTCATAGGTGACATAAAGGTTTGGCTGTACACTAAAGTAGGCTCTACAAGAGTACCTGGAGATCCAGTTCGAAGGTATGCCTAGTTTTTATATAGTGCACACATAGTAAATGCTCATTTCATTGTGTGCAAGTGCAAGAGATGCGGCATGTTTCATTATGTGGTGTTGTTTTGTTATAATCTCATCCTTTTGTGTTCACAGACTGGAAAGTATGCATATTTATCTTCCAATGAGATGAGTAACTAGTTTGTGTCACCTTGCAGAGGGGGTGCAATGAAGATAAGATTGAGGATTTCCAAGTACAAGATGTTAGGAAGGAGCCTTGCAAGAGAAGTAGGAGCTGCGCTGAGCCTCTTCAACCTGTTAAGGTAAGTCACTGTATCCAACTCAACAGTTCAATTTCTTGTTTGTTTCAGGCATAGTTAATTTCCTCTTTTTAATTGCTTTATTTGTCCTCGGTTAATGAGATGCCCAAAGAATGATGCCTGATGTTGGGTACTTGTATAACTATTAGTTGACATAATTAAAGGCCTTACCATTTAATTACTCTGCCGAAGTGTGCCTGAAGCTTTGAAGTCTATTAACCAACTATTATTGAATGAGGCTCACAATCTAGTTTATACTAGGCTAATGATTGCATAGTTTTGCTTGCTTTAGTATGTTTGTATAAATCCTCTGTTGTTCATTATGCTCCCTAAGACTTTAATTGAGCTACAGAATGGCCAACTGCGTGCTTACTTCTACGCAACGTGCTGTCTAAATTTGTAACTTGTCTATGTTTTGGATTGGGCCCCAACATCATGCTCCTCTGGTGAGCTAAGAGAGATTTCTGTATGCAGGCTGCACAGACTACCTTTTTTATAATTTTTAAAATACCACCTGCTTATGCTTCATGACGTGTAACATTATTGTTAGTCCTGTTTTGCCATGTACAAAATAGTCTGTCTTGCTCGCTTCACTGTTGTAACTATATTTTTGCCCTAGTCATGTGTACTTATAGAAAAACATTTCAGGATGAAGTGACATCAACACAAAGATTTGCGAGCAGTGCGGCATGGCCGTTACCGAATGATTATGGATTGGAATTGGAATGTGCTGATGTTCTCGAGCATCAACTAGAGGTGGCAAGACAACGTGTACATGATTCTGAATGTACAATCAACAAGTTGAGACTGGACATGCACGTATTAGATGCAGGAGTCAAAAAAATGAAACAAGACACTGAGGTAACAACGAAGGAATTGGAGATTTTGCAGACTGAAATTTCTGCTATCTAAATCCGGCCAATCCTATTTTCTAAAGAGATTATAGTTCGAATGGTAAGTTATGTTGATGCGCGTCCATGATGTATGAGCTGTATTTGCCCAGTGTATGTAATTTGCTGTTTGTGTATTCTTTATAATCACTGGTGCCGAACCATAATGCCCAGTGGGTATAATCGTCTGTAATTTCTTTATTGTATAGTGTAGGATTATTCTACGTTTCTATGCCTTAGTCTCTTTATTGTATAGTGTATGTTTTTTAGAGGTGATAGTATAGAGTAGGATAATTCTTTGAATATGCTATATTGTTCAAACGGGGGCCAATTCGCCCAATTGTTGTAGTGACCATGGCCCTCCACAAGCCGTACGTTCCATGGGCCATCTACGGGACGGACGATTCCTGGCCTTCTGTGGCCGTCGGATTCGTGGGCCTTCTATGGGCTGTCGGATCCATGGGCCTTCCATGGGCCAGCGGATCCATGGGCCTTCTATGGGTCGTCGGGTCAATGGGCCTTCTGTGGGCCATCGGGTCAATGGGCCTTCTACGGGCCGTCTCATCTATGGGCCTTGTACGGGCCGTATAAGGGGTCGTAAACGGGCTAGAGTGGAAATCGTACGTTTTATGGGCTGACTATAACGGGCCATTAAATGGCCGTATTTGATGATGCTATGAAAATGGCCCAACAGATTAACGGGCCACAAACGGGCCGACTGTATCCACGGGCTGAATTTGGCCCACAAGCAGAAAAGGCCTGTAACGGGCCGTAAGTAAACGAATGCTGGAAATGAGCTCAAGAATAAATGGGCCCTGAGAAGGCCAAAAGATAACATGGGCTGGAAACGGCCCAACGGTATAATGGGCCGTTAATGGGTATAAAGTGATACACTGTTCATCACGGGCCAGTTTTACCACGGGCCGTTAACGGGCCGAGGGTTACTAAGGGCCTCAGATGGGCCAAAAGACGTCATGGGCCATACATGGGCCGGAAGTTAAAACGGTCTGGAATTATATTGGACAGCCCACATGACGCTACTGGGCCTAATTCGGATAGGCCGTAAATGGGCCCTGGGTTAGCGGGCTGTAAATGGGCTATATGCGAACAGGCCGTTAATAGGCTTGCCGTGGGCCGGCCCGCCACCTTTTGACCAAGTCAAACGGGCCGGCCTTTTCACAGGAATGGGCCTCTGTTGGGCCGTGCCACGTGTCGACGTATCATAGGCACTTTGGGTCCAATGAGTGGATGACATCTGTCCCAACGGTGAGCCGACACGTGTTTCCTCCAGCCAATGATGATTTTACACGTGGAAAATCCCCATTGGTCGGGGCTGTTAACGGGTTATCGGATCCAAAACCGGACCCGATAGCTTAATGGCGTTCCGTTACGGTGGATGCCACGTGTCGGTCACCCTTGACGAAAGCACTTCTGTGACGCGTGATTTATCGTCATGGAAGTGGACACTTCCGTGATGATAATTTTGGTAATGTCATGGAACACTTCTACGACAGCACAGGTATGACTATCTTGATTCTGTCATAAATTTGTCATGGATGTACATGCATGACAAAAAACGCGACCAGTGTGAAAAACACGTATAATCACGGAAGTGTATTTTTTTGTAGTGAGAGGAGGAAGTCTTTAAGTCCTAAGTGACTATGTACTTTCCTTCCAGCTGGATTGTAAAAAGATTGTCATGGCCGACCTTTTCGCTTCGACCTCTCGACCCGAAGGTGCGGAGTGTTTTCCGAATACCTGAGCGGCAAAATAAACCGGGGTATGCGTGAAAACCAGGCCCAGGGGTCATAGTTGCTTGAACAGACAAGTTGTATCTGGCTAGTTATGTTATATTACATTAAAATTGTAAGAAACATCTTCCAGAGAGAATAGTTCCGTTAAGGGTTCCTTTCCCTGGGTGTGCATGCATCGATGTGCATGTCCGGACTGTGATGAAGAAATCATAATGTGTATAGCTTCTGGGGGTTCACGAAGGAATGAATGCAAAAAACATCTTTAGTTCACCGACCGAATATTCCCTTAAGAATGTTAGCTTTCGGCTTCACCCAGTCTGAGGTACACATCCGGATGACCCGGCAGTAACAATCGCAGAGGTGCTCCCTTTATGCCCTAGCCGAACTAACGGGAACGTAGGGCATAAGCACAGGAGCCAGGCAACCCAGCTTGGCCAAAACTTAAGTCATATCAATGCATATAATGGCGAAGAGAAGGTACATATGGGAGAAAACGCATATGTAATGAGGTTGATGCTCAGAAAAATAATAACAGCAAGATTCTGTCCAAGAAGCCCCCAGGTATAATAGACGTACATACTTGAAGATGTATGCGTCGGGTGTGCACGGTCTAACCGCACGAAAGCTTTTAAGGCTAAAGAGAAAAAACGAAAAGAGAGAAAAAATGATGAAAACAATAGGGGGGAGGAAACGAACAAAGGGTTCGACGCTCGGCATAGAATCTTCAGAGTCTGGCCGCATTCCAGGGGTTCGGCTCTAGTCGGTTGTCTGACGCATCACGCAAACGATACGCCCCTCCGGTGAGAACTTCGTCGATGATGAAGGGACCCTCCCACTTGGGCTTGGGTTTGTCCTTTTTCTTCTTCGGTAGGCATAGAACGAGTTCGCCGACGTTATAAGTTTTAGCCCGCACTTCTCTGCTTTGATACCTTCGAGCCTGCTGTTGATAAAATGCGGAACGGGCTTTTGCGACATCACGCTCCTCCTCCAGGGCATCTAGGCTGTCCTGCCGATCGAGCTCGGCCTCTCTCTCTTCGTACATGCGCACTCAACGTGAGTCATGAATAATGCCGCAGGGTAGCACTGCCTCTGTGCCGAACACCATGAAGAAAGGTGTGTATCCGATAGTTCGATTGGGCGTGGTCTGCAGCCCCCAGAGTACGGAGTCGAGCTCCTCAACCCAGTGCTTGTCTGATTCTTTCAAAGACCGCACTAGTCTAGCCTTAATGCCGCTCATAATAAGACCATTGGCTCTTTCGACTTGACCATTTGTTTGTGGATGATAGACAGAGGCGTAATCGAGCTTAATGCCCATATTAGCACACCAGGTTTTCACTTTGTCGGCTGTGAAGTTGGAGCCGTTATCGGTGATGATATTGTGCGGAACACCATAACAGTGTACGACGCTGGATATGAATTCTATCACCGTCCCGGACTCGGCCGTTTTAACTGGTTTGGCTTCTATCCACTTGGTGAATTTATCCACCATGGCCAGCAGATATTTTTTCTTATGGCTTCCTCCTTTAAGGGGTCCAACCATATCCAGTCCCCGGACCGCAAAAGGCCAAGTGATGGGGATTGTTTGTAGGGCAGTGGGGGCATGTGGCTTTGGTTGGCGAAGAGTTGGCATCCGACGCAACGTTGGACAAGGTCATGTGCATCTGCTCGGGCCGTCGGCCAATAGAATCCTGTACGGAAGGCCTTGCTAACAAGGGCACGAGCTGCGGCATGGTGCCCGCCGAGACCGGCATGAATCTCAGCCAGGAGATGCTGCCCCTCCTCCTCGGAGATACACCTTTGAAGGACTCTGGTAGCGCTTTTCTTATAGAGCTCTCCATCATGAACCTTGTAGGCCTTCGAACGCCGGACGATGCGGCAGGCGTCATTCTGATCCTCAGGAAGTTCTTTCCTATTAAGGTAGGTCGGGAAAGGTTCGGTCCATGGGGAAATGACTGCCATAATGAGATGGGCCGACGGTGTTATTTCGGTGGCTGAGCCGCCGATGATATCTGTGTGTTCGGCATCTGGGGTTGTGCTCGGATCCGGACTAGTGTTGCCGCTTTCCCCCTGCCACAACACAGATGGCTTAAAAAGCCTTTCCAGAAATATATTAGGTGGGACGGGGTCGCGCTTGGCGCCAATACGAGCGAGAACGTCCTCCGCTTGATTACTTTCACGGGCCACATGATGGAACTCGAGCCCCTTGAACCGAGCCGACATTTTTAGGACGGCATTACGATAAGCCGCCATCTTTGGGTCTTTGGCATCGAAATCTCCATTTATTTGAGATATTGCAAGGTTTGAGTCCCCGCGCACCTCTAGGCGTTGTATGCCCATGGAGACAGCCATCCGGAGACCATGCAACAAGGCCTCGTATTCAGCTGCGTTCTTGGAATCTATGTATAGTATTTGGAGTACGTACTGAACAACGTCTCCAGTAGGAGATGTTAACACGACGCCGGCTCCTAGTCCTGCCAGCATTTTGGAGCCATCGAAATACATGACCCAATTGGAGTATGTGCCGTACTCTTTAGGGAGTTCGGCCTCTGTCCATTCGGCGACGAAGTCAGCCAGTACTTGGGATTTAATAGCTCGACGTGGTTTGTATGTAATATCGAATGGAAGGAGCTCAATGGCCCATTTGGCGATCTGGCTCATGGCATCGCGGTTGGTTATTATGTCGTTGAGTGGTACTTCGGAAGCCACCGTGATCGAACACTCCTGGAAGTAGTGTCGTAGCTTTCGAGATGCCATGAAGACCACGTATGCTATCTTTTGATAATGGGGGTACCGGGATTTGCATGGTGTAAGGACAGTGGATACGTAGTACACTGGCTTCTGAAGCGGGAATTTGTGTCCGTCCTGTTCTCGTTCAACGACGAGCACAACGCTCACCACCTGATTTGTTGCCGATATGTATAGTAACATGGGTTCGCCGACGTTTGGCGCGGCCAGGATTGGGTTGCTCGCTAGAAGGGTTTTTATTTCTTCCAGTCCGGTTGTTGCCGCGTCCGTCCACTCGAAGTGATTGGTTCGCCGTAGAAGGCGATAGAGTGGCAGTGCCTTTTCTCCCAATCTGGAGATAAAGCGGCTTAGAGCGCCATGCAACCCGCGAGCTTTTGGACTTGTTTAAGGTCTGTTGGGGTAGCCAATTGTGACAGAGCTCAGATTTTGGCTGGATTTGCTTCAATTCCTCAGTTGGAAACAATGAAGCCCAGCAGTTTTCCAGCGGGGACGCCGAAAACGCACTTTTCCGGATTGAGCTTAATGTCATACGCGCGGAGGTTGTCGAATGTGAGACGTAAATCGTCTATTAGTGTTTCGACGTGCCTAGTTTTGATGACGATGTCGTCCACATAAGCTTCAACTATCTTGCCGATCTGTTTCTCCAGGCATGTTTGAATCATGCGTTGGTATGTGGCGCCGGCGTTCTTGAGCCCGAAGGGCATGGTGTTGAAGCAGAATGGCCCATATGGGGTAATGAATGCTGTTGCAGCTTGATCGGACTCCTTCATTTTGATTTGATGGTATCCGGAATATGCATCAAGGAAACACAGTGAGTCGTGTCCTGCGGTAGCATCAATGATTTGATCAATGCGGGGGAGGGGGAAGGGATCCTTAGGGCAAGCCTTATTGAGGTCTTTGAAATCGACGCACAAGCGCCATGATTTGTCCTTCTTTGGTACCATCACCAAGTTTGCCAGCCAGTCCGGATGTTTTATTTCTCTAATGAATCCGGCCTCAATTAGCTTGGCTAACTCCTCCCCCATAGCTTGGTGTTTGGGTTCGGAAAAGCGCCGCAGTGCTTGTTTGACTGGTTTATATCCCTTTAATATATTGAGACTATGTTCGGCCAGCTTGCGTGGGATTCCTGGCATATCAGAAGAGTGACAGGCGAATATATCCCAGTTTTCGCGAAGGAAATCCCGTAGTGCAGCGTCGACCGTTGGGTCTAGTTGTGCTCCAATAGATGCTGTCTTCTTGGGGTCCGTTGGGTGGACCTGGAATTTGACTATTTCTTCTGCCGGTTTGAAGGAGGTGGATTTGGGTCGTTTGTCTAAGATCACATCGTCCCTATCCACCGTGGAGCGCAGTGCGGTTAATTCTTTGGTCGCGAGGGCTTCAGATAATGCCTCAAGGGCCAGGGATGCGGTTTTGTTTTCGGCGCGGAGTGCTATGTCCGGATCACTGACAAGAGTGATTATGCCGTTTGGTTCGGGCATTTTGAGCTTCATGTACCCGTAATGAGGTATAGCTTGGAAGCGTGTAAAAGCATCTCGCCCCAACAGGGCGTGGTATTTGCTGCTGAAAGGAGCCACTTGGAAGGTTATTTCTTCAGACCAATAATTCTCCGCGTGCCGAATACCACGTCAAGTGTGATTTTTCCCACACACCGCGCCTCCCGACTGGGAATGATTCCTCGGAAGGTCGTGCTGCTTTGCTCGATGCGGCTTCTGTCTATTTCCATCTTGTGGAGTGTATCCTCATAGATGAGGTTTAGTCCGCTGCCGCCGTCCATGACGACCTTGGTGACTCGAAAGCCGTCCACGATGGGACTGAGGACTAATGCAGCTGGTGCTCGGACTGTCCTGTATTTTGGTTCGTCACCGGCATTAAAGGTTATAGCAGTGTCGTTCCAAGGGTTTATCGCGGCGATTTGACAGACTTCAGCGAGGTCGAGGAGTGCCCTTTTGCACTTATTGTTCGAAGCGAATGTCTCGAAGACCGTCAATACTCTGGGGTCGTCGTCTTCTGGAGGGTATTGCTCTGGGCGTTTTTGGCAAGGATGTCCTCGCCGCTCTTGGCTACCTGCCGGAGTATCCAACATGCTCTAAGGCTGTGGGTTGGTATGGTGTCCGGTGTTGTGTGTATTTTGCATGGGCCATCGAGCGATCCCTCCAGAACGGTTTCGTACCGCGTAATGGGTTTATATTTCTTAGCTATTGGACTGGGCGTGTCACGAGGATGCGCCCTTTTCGCCTGGACCAGCGGTTGAGTTGGGACCGATGGCTCCCAACAAGCTGCCTGATCTTTCCAGGCGCTTTCCATTGCGCTGTACTTCTGTATGATAGTCGCCAAGTCAGCGAAGTGTAGTATGCGGCGGCGATTAATGGCGTTGAGGATTCCTTCGTTCATGCAATTGTTGCAGAACGCTGATATCGCGTCCTCGTCGCGGCAATCTTTAACCTTGTCCTTGACAAGGAGGAATCTGGCCCAGAAGTGATGGACCGTTTCCTGAGACTGCTGTTGTATGCTCATGAGAGCGCTTAAGTCTGGGTGGGTGGGTGGACTTGGATCCGGACGCTGATCCGATCAATGATCTGGAGTCTGAAGGTTTTCCAGACTTAACAGTCTGGGCTCCGGAGTATCTTCTTGTTGCTTGTGCCAGCCGTCCGATTCTATGTTCGGAAGGTTGGTCACCTCCTTTTGCTGGCGGGTATCCGGCTCTGCAGGGTCGGCGATCCGGACATAGTCCGTCTTGAGTATAGGGGAAGAGTCGCCGTCTTGCTCCTCGACTACCGCTATCTGGTGGGTGACCGATGGAGATTTGATTTCTCTTTGGTCGGGTTTAAGCCCGATCCGATTGTAATCTGTGGCGATTCCCAGGGCGGCGATGCGATCAAGGAGCTCGTTTAAAGACGAAAACTCCGCTGGATTCATCTGCTTGGAGTGTTTGGAGTCGATACGAAGGGGATTTTCGATGGCCCGAGAGGTCATCGTCGACTTAACGGTTGAACGGGCGGTCATGGTAAAGCCGCCCTGCCGGAGGGTTTGGTCTGGGCCAGTTCTCCTCCAGCGGTGATATTTTCTTTAAGGACGAGGCGAGTCATCGATCCTGTCGTCGACGTCACAGTGGAACTCTCATTGAAAGCACCAATGTCGGTGTCAAAACCGGCGGATCTCGGGTAGGGGGTCCCGAACTGTGCGTCTAAGGTTGATGGTAACAGGAGACAGGGGACACAATGTTTACCCAGGTTCGGGCCCTCTCTATAGAGGTAATACCCTACTTCCTGCTTGATTGATCTTGATGAATATGAGTATTACAAGAGTTGATCTACCACGAGATCGTAATGGCTAAACCCTAGAGGTCTAGTTTGTATGACTATGGTAATGATCTCCCCTTTCCGGACTAAGTCCTCCGGTTTATATAGACACCCGGAGGATCTAGGGTTACACAAGGTCGGTTACAAAGAAAGGAATCTACATATTCGGTCGCCAAGTTTGCCTTCCACGCCAAGGAGAGTCCCATCCGAACACGGGTGCAGTCTTCGGTCTTCGTATCTTCACAGCCCATCAGTCCGGCCCATGGCTAATAGGCCGGACGCCCGAGGACCCCTTAGTCCAGGACTCCCTCACCCGTGCACCCTCCTCGTGGCCGATCCTCGACCTCCTGCCAGCACCCAGTGGCACGCTCATGGCCGCCACCCTGCCCGGAACCTCCTCCTTCTTCAGCCAGCAGTTTGTGGGGATGAGGTCCTCAGCAGCCTCGGCGCCGACGATGACATGCGCCCCCTTCACTGGTTGTGTCCCACTCCGTCTTCATTATCTTGGCAGTTAAGTGGACGACAGTTAGCAAAGTAGTGATGATGATTGGCATTTATCATTTGCAATTGCTGTTGATTAGTGGCAGTTGCATTTGAGTCGTGCTATGATCAGATCATAGCACCACACAAGTGCAAATGCCAATGATCCGTGCTACCATCAGATCATGACAGTTGTCAAATGCGCATGCTTAAATTTGTCCTACTACTATTTTTGGCATTCAGGTTTGTTCTACTAGAATGCACATGCATTGTCCTACGTTGATCATGCAATCATGTAGCACCTACTGATCATGCACACACACATCAATCTAGCAACATACAGAAAGAACACCACCAAAACGGCAAGAACAATAGCATTAAACGTAGTAACAATGTGGCATGATGATACCTCTCCAACGTATCTATAATTTTTTATTGTTTCATGCTATTATATTATAAATCTTAGATACTTTATATGCAATTTTATATCATTTTTTGGGGACTAACCTATTAACTTAGTGCCCAGTGCCAGTTGCTATTTTTGCTTGTTTTTGGCTTTTGAATCGATACCAAACGAAGTCCAAACATGATGAAACTTTACGGTGATTTTTTTCTGGACCTGAAGAGACCCTAGAACGTTCGGGAGGAGGCCAGAAGATCTATGGGAGAGCCACGAGATCACACGACGCGCCCCCAGGGGGCGCACCACCTGAGCTCGTGGGTCCCACGCAGCTCCGTTTGACATAATTCCAGCGCTGTAAATTGCCACACAACCTCGTGACAGAAGGGGTAGTGAGGCACGTATTTGTATTGTTGTCATTAAGGGTAAAACGACGGGGTTCAATCATATTGCTTGGTTTATTCTTTCTATATTATGTCATCATACTTCATGCATTACTTTGTTTGTTATGAACTTAATACGTAGAAAGGCAAGCACATAAGCCCTCTCAAAGTGGGATAATAGTAGTACATGCAGAATCGTTTCGGTCTACTTGTCACAGACGTAATGCCTATATACATGATCATTTCGATGAACAACATCATAACTATGCACTTTTCCATCAATTGCCCAACAGTAATTTGTCTACCCACCGCATGCTATCTTTATGAGAGAGAAGTCTCTAGTGAAAACTATGGCCCCGGGTCTACCTTTATCATATTACAAAAACCAAAAATGGCTTGCTGCAATTTATTATCTTTTATTTTACTTTACAATTTATTTACCTACCATTATCAGACTTAATCCTTGCAAGTAACGAGTTCAAGGGGATTGACAAACCTCTTGCCGCGTTGGGTTCAAGTATTTTCTCTTATGTGTGCAGGTACTATTTGACTAGGATTTGTGTGGTTCTTCTATTGGTTCGCTGACCTTGGTTCTCACTGAGGGAAATACTTATCAGCTACTATATTGTTTCACCCTTCCTCTACAGAGAAAATACCAATGAAACTCACAAGTATCACATGAACATACCAATCTACCATGAGTACCGTAGGTAGTATCAATGTGGCAAGAACAACAACAAATGCATCAATCTAGCAATACTAAGGTAGCATCATTCTCATCTAAGTAGTAGCAACATCTGCATTGCTCTGATTCAATCCAAATGTACTAGATTCGAATCGAATCCGGTTGAATCGAATTGAGCCAGATCGAATCCAATCCAGCGTGAACAATCAAATCTAACATTGACCTAAACATTACTCGAAGTACGCTAAGAACCCTAACTACGAACTCGTCTACAAGGGGGAGAAATCGAAGCTTACTAGAGTGGGGGCCGGTGCAGCGTAGGCCGGCCGAGGAGAAAACCCTGGCGGGAACAGGGGTGCCACCGCCGCCGAAGATGAGCCGGCCATTCCGAGGGTTGCGGCCGTGGTCCTCGTTGCATGTCGGTTGGCGGATGAGCGCACCATCCTCGAGCTCGCCTCCCCTTGCACCAGATGCATGGGAGAAATAACCCCATAAGCCGGACCTTCCAAAGTCGCAAGCGGTGGGGTCTGTAACCCTGACGTCGTCAAGCCTAGGATGAGGAGGTCTGGCACCGGTGGGGGAGTCAGAGCGTGCGCCGGCGGTGGTGCATTGGCCCGTGGCGGCGACATTGTGCAGAAAGGGGACGACGCTGGGAGAACCGTGGCGAGATCCGGCCCGGAAGAGGGGAGGCCAACAATCCGCCTCTCCTGGATGGGATTGCTACCGTTGATGGTGGAAGTGGGGGTGCGACGGTGGCTCTGCCATCGGAAACACCGAAGAGGCGGTGAGGGGAGAGAGAGCGGGTGTGAGTGAACTGCAGTGGTAGGTACTGGAGAGAGCGTGGGAGTTATGAGACATCACATCGTCTCACGTGCTTCCCAGCGCATGCACACGCTCGTCACGCGTAGCTCGAGCGAGCCTGGCTCGGGAAAAACGAACGATTCGATTGTTCCACTGGATGTAGACCCAGAGCTACTTTAAGTTTCATGCGGGTCATGAAACAGATGCAGCCCAGACAATCAAACAGATCGATTTCATCCCCCGCGCGGGCCTGGCTAAGGGTAGTGCAGCCTACCAAACGCGTCCTCGATGACTAAAGATGGGATAGATTATCTCTGGTACATTGTCAGGTAAGAAAATTTCCTCAAAGGTGTTTTTGTTCATCATTTGCATTTACTTATTTAGTTATTCTGAATCACTATGCTAATTGTATTAGTACTTAAATGCAGCTATGTACGTACTGTATATAGAAGTGACGATGGCCAGCTTGTGCTTAATATTGAGTCACGAGCACATGTACTGCACGCTTTTGTCAACACTGGGTACATAGATAGGTTCTTCATCTTGGCATTTACCTTGGCGCACATGGGTTTCGAATCAGCTTCGTCTACATGGACAGGCTTCTCGTAGGTACGGACGCGTGCGTGAGAAGGCGTGTCCTTTCTTATTCTACGTGGCGCCCAGTACGAGCTCCGCCCGCGACGTGTCCTGCCCGCGGGCTCTATCCGTATGGTAGCCGCAGCTTATAAATATTCCCTGTTCCAAGCTCCTTGCAGCAAGCAGCTGATCCGAGTTAACCATTAGCCAAAAGTAATCTTGCTTTTCCATTTCCCGAGAGAGCTCAGTTCGTGTCTGCACTCCAGTCCAGTGTTTGTTTGAGCAGCAGCCATGGCCTCCAACCAGGACAAGGCAAGCTACCGCGCCGGCGAGGCCAAGGCCCACACCGAGGTGACCATCTCCGCCGATCTTCTTCAAGTTGTTGCCGGAGCACACGGTCCGTGTTGAGTCTCCTGAAATGCTTCCATCCATCGCTCGTACTACGTTGCAGGAGAAGGCCGGACAGGTGACCGGCGCGGCCAAGGACGAGGCGTGCGACGCCAAGGACCGGGCGTCGGGCGCGGCGGGGCAAGCGACGGGGAAGGGGCAGGGCGCCGTGGAGGCCACGAAGCAGAAGGCCGGCGAGGCGGGGCAGAAGACGTCCGAGACGGCGCAGGCCGGCAAGGACCGGGCCGCCGAGGGCAAGGACCGGACCGGCAGCTACCTCGGCCACGCGACCGAGGGGACCAAGCAGAAGGCCTCCGAGGCGACGGAGTACACGCAGGACAGGGCTTCCGACGCGGCGCAGTACACCAAGGACTCCGCCGTCGCCGGCAAGGACAAGACCGGCAGCGTCCTCAGCTAGGTCATTCAGCCACTTGCACTCATCGAAGACGACATTGCCGTACAGTATTCTGTTTGTACCCGTTTGTGCTACGTATGCTGAAGCTGAACTTGGTTTCTGTGTAGGCCGGCGAGCAGGTGAAGAACGCGGTGGTCGGCGCGAAAGACGCGGTGGCGAGCACGCTGGGGATGGGGGGAGACAACACCTCCAGCGCAACCAAGGACGCGAGCACCACCGAGACCATCACCAAGAGCCGTCACTAGATTATACCTGTCGCGGTTGCATAATGCTTTCTGTCCTTTAGTTCCCCTCGAGCTCCACATTCCTGTGGTGTGTCCGAGTCTCTATGTCGAGGTCGGGCGAGAATGTCTGACTGACGAGAGATGTATCTTGGTGTTCAGAGTTCTCGTTTTAAGTTCCACAATGGTGTAATAATAACAATAATAATAAAGTACTGCGTACCGTAAGTAATTTCGTCCTTAAGCGTACAGACCATGCTCATGATTTCAAGTTGTCAACATCCTGGTATCTGATATGTTAATGCTCCTTCGGTCGTTTTCATGAAGTAAAATATTAATGCATTTTGTGCTCTTACATTTCTATGCGATCTTCTAAAAGTTAGTGGAGTATCTGGCGAGTAAATGTTTTCTCACTAACGATGGCAGCTAAGCCGATTCCTTAAAATAAAATTGTGTAGATTTTGTGTGCTTGAACTTCGAACACTACCCAATACATGTCTTAAGAGCAACTCCAACGGGCCGTCCAGAACCGTTTTTCGTTTGGGTCGGTCAGGCGGACACGAACATCCGCTTCCGCATTTGGGTGGTTGGTGCGTGTGCCCAACACTGGCCCGGCCTATTTTTTGATGGCGTGAGAAAAAAAAGCATGCAATAATTATACATTAAGCCGGCCACGTGAGAAAAAAAAGCATGCAATAATTATACATTAAGCCGGCCACGAAGACCGGCGAGAATCCACACGTCCATATTAGCATTAATAAAAACTAAACATAAACTAAACTACGAGGCGGCGCGCTGCTCTAGACGTCGTCGTCGTCCTCGGGATCCGTGAGATCGATAAACGTCGGCGCAGGGCCGGCCCAGGAAAACGCCGAGTTCCAGAGGGCATTCATGTCGGGCACCGGCTGTGTGGCCGCCTGTGCCGCCGCGGCCTAGCGCGCCTCCTCCTCAGCCTCGCGCTGCTCGGCCTCGGCGTCGCGCTCAAGCATCTCGAGGTACTCGCCGTCGCGGTGCTCCTCGGCCAGCCGGATGTGGCGCCAGTGCTCGAGGTATGCCGCCTCATGCGCCGACGTCGCCCCCACCCAGACCGGCGGCGTGCGGACCCACTCGCGCACTACTCCCGTCCAGGAGTAGCGCTCGATGGGCTCCGGCTCCGGCTCCGGCTCGGCTTTCACAGGGGCCGGCGGGGTCACCGGCGGCAGGACGCAATTGCCCGCCGCGGAGAGGGCCATGGCCTGCGCCATGGCCGCCTCGTACGCCGCCGCCTCTTCCTCTACCGCCGTCGCTCTGCGCCGCTCGTCCTCCTCGCTCTCCTGGTAGACCGCCGCAAGGGCAGCCTGGTAGGCGGCCTCCGCCGCCTGGTCCTCCTCGCGGACGACGAGCGGGGGCGGTGGCAAGGTGCGGTCGACCTCGCGGACGCCGCGTCGCCTCGTCTCCTTGTGCTCGAAGGCGAACCAGCGCGCCCAGTTGGGCGAGTCGAAGGCGTAGGCGGAGTCCCGGCGCTGCTCCGGCGTCAGGAGTGCCCGCCGGCGCCGCACCTCCTCCGTGCGCGCCCTGGCCGACCGCGGGGCCGCCGGCACCGGGATCCTCTCCGGATCTAGGTGCCAGTCGGGACAATAGCATCTCGTCTCTTCGCTGACCCCTGGCACACAATCACTATAAGGCAAAGCTGTTGGGGAATGTAGTAATTTCAAAAAAAATCCTACGCGCACGCAAGATCATGGTGATGCATAGCAACGAGAGGGGAGAGTGTTGTCCACGTACCCTCGTAGAGCGAAAGCGGAAGCGTTAGCACAACGCGGTTGATGTAGTCGTACGTCTTCACGATCCGACCGATCAAGTACCGAACGCACGACACCTCCGAGTTCAGCACACGTTCAGCCCGATGACGTCCCTCGAACTCCGATCCAGCCGAGTGTTGAGGGAGAGTTTCGTCGGCACGACGGCGTGGTGACGATGATGATGTTCTACCGACGCAGGGCTTCGCCTAAGCACCGCTACAGTATTATCGAGGTGGACTATGGTGGAGGGGGGCACCGCACACGGCTAAAAGATCAACAGATCAATTGTTGTATCTCTAGGGTGCCCCCGCCCCCGTATATAAAGGAGCAAGGGGGGAGAGGCGGCCGGCCAGGAGGGGCGCGCCAGGAGGAGTCCTACTCCCACCGGGAGTAGGACTCCCTCCCTTTTCCTTGTTGGATTAGGAGAGGAGAGGGAAGGAGAGAGAGGGGGAAAGGAAAGGGGGGCGCCCCCCTCCTTGTCCAATTCGGACTTGGGGGGGGGAGGGGCGCGCGGCTGCCCCTTGGCCGCCTCGCCTCTTCCACCAATTGGGCCCATGAGGCCCAATAACCTCCGGGGGGTTCCGGTAACCCCCCAGTACTCCGGTATATATCCGATAACCCCCGGAACCATTCCGGTGTCCGAATATAGTTGTCCAATATATCAATCTTCATGTCTCGACCATTTTGAGACTCCCCGTTATGTCCGTGATCACATCCGGGACTCCGAACAACCTTCGGTACATCAAAACATATAAACTCGTAATATAACTGTCATCGAAACTTTAAGCTTGCGGACCCTACGGGTTCGAGAACTATGTAGACATGACCGAGACACGTCTCCGGTCAATAACCAATAGCGGAACCTGGATGCTCATATTGGCTCCCACATATTCTACGAAGATCTTTATCGGTCAGACCGCATAACAACATACGTTGTTCCCTTTGTCATCGGTATGTTACTTGCCCGAGATTCGATCGTCGGTATCTCAATACCTAGTTCAATCTCGTTACCGGCAAGTCTCTTTACTCGTTCTGTAATACATCATCCCGCAACTAACTCATTAGTTGCAATGCTTGCAAGGCTTAAGTGATGTGCATTACCGAGTGGGCCCAGAGATACCTCTCCGGCAATCGGAGTGACAAATCCTAATCTCGAAATACGCCAACCCAACAAGTACCTTCAGAGACACCTGTAGAGCACCTTTATAATCACCCAGTTACGTTGTGACGTTTGGTAGCACAAAAAGTGTTCCTCCGGTAAACGGGAGTTGCATAATCTCATAGTCATAGGAACATGTATAAGTCATGAAGAAAGCAATAGCAGAATACTAAACGATCGTGTGCTAAGCTAACGGAATGGGTCAAGTCAATCACATCATTCTTCTAATGATGTGATCCCGTCAATCAAATGACAACTCATGCCAATGGCTAGGAAACATAACCATCTTTGATCAACGAGCTAGTCAAGTAGAGGCATACTAGTGACACTCTGTTTGTCTATGTATTCACACAAGTATTATGTTTCCGGTTAATACAATTCTAGCATGAATAATAAACATTTATCATGATATAAGGAAATAAATAATAACTTTATTATTGCCTCTAGGGCATATTTCCTTCAGTCTCCCACTTGCACTAGAGTCAATAATCTAGATTACACAGTAATGATTCTAACACCCATGGAGCCTTGGTGCTGATCATGTTTTGCTCGTGGAAGAGGCTTAGTCAATGGGTCTGCAACATTCAGATCCATATGTATCTTGCAAATTTCTATGTCTCCGACCTGGACTAGATCCCGGATGGAATTGAAGCGTCTCTTGATGTGCTTGGTTCTTTTGTGAAATCTGGATTCATTCGCCAAGGCAATTGCACCATTATTGTCACAAAAGATTTTCATTGGACCCGATGCACTAGGTATGACACCTAGATCGGATATGAACTCCTTCATCCAGACTCCTTCATTTGCTGCTTCCGAAGCAGCTATGTACTCCGCTTCACACGTAGATCCCGCCACGACGCTTTGTTTAGAACTGCACCAACTGACAGCTCCACCGTTCAATGTAAACACGTATCCGGTTTGTGATTTAGATTCGTCCGGATCAGTGTCAAAGCTTGCATCAACGTAACCATTTACGATGAGCTCTTTGTCACCTCCATAGACAAGAAACATATCCTTAGTCCTTTTCAGGTATTTCAGGATGTTCTTGACCGATGTCCAGTGATCCACTCCTGGATTACTTTGGTACCTCCCTGCTAAACTTATAGCAAGGCACACATCAGGTCTGGTACACAGCATTGCATACATGATAGAGCCTATGGCTGAAGCATAGGGAACATCTTTCATCTTCTCTCTATCTTCTGCAGTGGTCGGGCATTGAGTCTTACTCAACTTCACACCTTGTAACACAGGCAAGAACCCTTTCTTTGCTTGATCCATTTTGAACTTCTTCAAAACTTTGTCAAGGTATGTGCTTTGTGAAAGTCCAATTAAGCGTGTTGATCTATCTCTATAGATCTTGATGCCCAATATATAAGCAGCTTCACCGAGGTCTTTCATTGAAAAACTCTTATTCAAGTATCCCTTTATGCTATCCAGACATTCTATATCATTTCCAATCAGCAATATGTCATCCACATACAATATTAGAAATGCTACAGAGCTCTCACTCACTTTCTTGTAAATACAGGCTTCTCCAAAAGTCTGTATAAAACCAAATGCTTTGATCACACTATCAAAGCGCTTATTCCAACTCCGAGAGGCTTGCACCAGTCCATAAATGGATCGCTGGAGCTTGCACACTTTGTTAGCTCCTTTTGGATCGACAAAACCTTCCGGTTGCATCATATACAACTCTTCTTCCAGAAATCCATTCAGGAATGCAGTTTTGACATCCATTTGCCAAATTTCATAATCATAAAATGCGGCAATTGCAAACATGATTCGGACAGACTTAAGCATCGCTACGGGTGAGAAGGTCTCATCATAGTCAACCCCTTGAACTTGTCGAAAACCTTTTGCAACAAGTCGAGCTTTATAAACAGTAACATTACCGTCAGCGTCGGTCTTCTTCTTGAAAATCCATTTATTCTCAATGGCTTGCCGATCATTGGGCAAGTCAACCAAAGTCCACACTTTGTTCTCATACATGGATCCCATCTCAGATTTCATGGCCTCAAGCCATTTTGCGGAATCTGGGCTCACCATCGCTTCTTCATAGTTCGTAGGTTCGTCATGGTCTAGCAACATAACTTCCAGAACAGGATTACCGTACCACTCTGGTGCGGATCTTACTCTGGTTGACCTACGAGGTTCAGTAACAACTTGATCTGAAGTTTCATGATCATCATCATTAACTTCCTCACTAATTGGTGTAGGTGTCTCAGAAACCGGTTTCTGTGATGAACTACTTTCCAATAAGGGAGCAGGTACAGTTACCTCATCAAGTTCTACTTTCCTCCCACTCACTTCTCTCGAGAGAAACTCCTTCTCTAGAAAGATTCCCAATTTAGCAACAAAAGTCTTGCCTTCGGATCTGTGATAGAAGGTGTACCCAACAGTCTCTTTTGGGTATCCTATGAAGACACATTTTTCCGACTTGGGTTCGAGCTTATCAGGTTGAAGCTTTTTCACATAAGCATCGCAGCCCCAAACTTTAAGAAACGACAACTTTGGTTTCTTGCCAAACCATAGTTCATAAGGCGTCGTCTCAATGGATTTCGATGGTGTCCTATTTAACGTGAATGCAGCCGTCTCTAAAGCGTAACCCCAAAACGATAGCGGTAAATCAGTAAGAGACATCATAGATCGCACCATATCAAGTAAAGTACAATTACGACATTCGGACACACCATTACGCTGTGGTGTTCCGGGTGGCGTGAGTTGCGAAACTATTCCGCATTGTTTCAAATGAAGACCAAAACTCGTAACTCAAATATTCTCTTCCATGATCAGATCGTAGAAACTTTATTTTCTTGTTACGATGATTTTCAACTTCACTCTGAAATTCTTTGAACTTTTCAAATGTTACAGACTTATGTTTCATTAAGTAGATATACTCATATCTGCTCAAATCATCTTTGAAGGTGAGAAAATAACGATATCCGCCACGAGCCTCAATATTCATCGGACCACATACATTTGTAGTATGATTTCCAACAAATCTGTTGCTCGCTCCATAGTTCTGGAGAACGGTGTTTTAGTCATCTTGCCCCTGAGGCATGGTTCGCAAGTACCAAGTGATTCATAATCAAGTGGTTCCAAAAGTCCATCAGTATGGAGTTTCTTCATGCGCTTTACACCGATATGGCCTAAACGGCAGTGCCACAAATAAGTTGCACTATCATTATCAAATCTGCATCTTTTGGCTTCAATATTATGAATATGTGTATCACTACTATCGAGATTCAACAAAAATAGACCACTCTTCAAGGGTGCATGACCATAAAAGATATTACTCATATAAATAGAACAACCATTATTCTCTGATTTAAATGAATAATCGTCTCGCATCAAACAAGATCCAGATATAATGTTCATGCTCAACGCTGGCACCAAATAACAATTATCCAGGTCTAAAACTAATCCCGAAGGTAGATGTAGAGGTAGCATGCCGACTGCGATCACATCGACTTTGGAACCTTTTCCCACGCGCATCATCACCTCGTCCTTAGCCAATCTTCGCTTAATCCGTAGTCCCTGTTTCGAGTTGCAAATATTAGCAACAGAACCAGTATCAAATACCCAGGTGCTACTGCGAGCATTAGTAAGGTACACATCAATAACATGTATATCACATATACCTTTGTTCACCTTGCCATCCTTCTTATCCGCCAAATACTTGGGGCAGTTCCGCTTCCAGTGACCAGTCTGCTTGTAGTAGAAGCACTCAGTCTCAGGCTTAGGTCCAGACTTGGGTTTCCCTGAGCAGCAACTTGCTTGTTGTTCTTCTTGAAGTTGCCCTTCTTCTTCCCTTTGCCCTTCTTCTTGAAACTGGTGGTCTTATTGACCATCAACACTTGATGCTCCTTCTTGATTTCTACCTCCGTAGCTTTTAGCATTGCGAAGAGCTCGGGAATCGTCTTATCCATCCCTTGCATGTTATAGTTCATCATGAAGCTCTTGTAGCTTGGTGGCAGTGATTGAAGAATTCTGTCAATGACGCTATCATCCGGAAGATTAACTCCCAGTTGAATCAAGTGATTGATATACCCAGACATTTTGAGTATATGCTCACTGACAGAACTATTCTCCTCCATCTTGCAGCTGTAGAACTTATTGGAGACTTCATATCTCTCAATCCGGGCATTTACTTGAAATATTAACTTCAACTCCTGGAACATCTCATATGCTCCATGACGTTCAAAACGTCGTTGAAGACCCGGTTCTAAGCCGTAAAGCATGGCACACTGAACTATCGAGTAGTCATCTGCTTTGCTCTGCCAGACGTTCATAACATCTGGTGTTGCTCCTGCAGCAGGTCTGGCACCAAGCGGTGCTTGTAGGACGTAATTCTTCTGTGCAGCAATGAGGATAATCCTCAAGTTACGGACCCAGTCCATGTAATTGCTACCATCATATTTCAACTTTGCTTTCTCAAGGAACGCATTAAAATTCAACGGAACAACAGCACGGGACATCTATCTACAGCAACATACACAAGCAAGATACTATCAGGTACTAAGTTCATGATAAATTTAAGTTCAATTAATCATATTACTTAAGAACTCCCACTTAGATAGACATCCCTCTAATCCTCCAAGTGATCACGTGATCCATATCAACTAAACCATGCCCGATCATCACGTGAGATGGAGTAGTTTCAATGGTGAACATCACTATGTTGATCATATCTACTATATGATTCACGCTCGACCTTTCGGTCTCCGTGTTCCGAGGCCATATCTGTTATATGCTAGGCTCGTCAAGTTTAACCTGAGTATTCCGCGTGTGCAACTGTTTTGCACCCGTTGTATTTGAACGTAGAGCCTATCACACCCGATCATCACGTGGTGTCTCAGCACGAAGAACTTTCGCAACGGTGCATACTCAGGGAGAACACTTATACTTTGATAATTTAGTGAGGGATCATCTTATAATGCTACCTTTAATCAAAGCAAGATAAGATGCACAAAAAGATAAACATCACATGCAATCAATATAAGTGATATGATATGACCATCATCATCTTGTGCTTGTGATCTCCATCTTCGAAGCACCGTCATGATCACCATCGTCACCGGCGCGACACCTTGCTCTCCATCGTAGCATCGTTGTCGTCTCGCCAATCTTATGCTTCTACGACTATCGCTACCGCTTAGTGGTAAAGTAAAGCATTACATGGCGATTGCATTGTATACAATAAAGCGATAACCATATGGCTCATACCAGTTGCCGATAACTCGGTTACAAAACATGATCATCTCATACAATAAAATTTAGCATCATGTCTTGACCATATCACATCACAACATGCCCTGCAAAAACAAGTTAGACGTCCTCTACTTTATTGTTGCAAATTTTACGTGGCTGCTACGGGCTTAGCAAGAACCGTTCTTACCTACGCATCAAAACCACAATGATAGTTTGTCAAGTTGGTGTTGTTTTAACCTTCGCAAGGACCGGGCGTAGCCACACTCGGTTCAACTAAAGTTGGAGAAACTGACACCCGCCAGCCACCTGTGTGCAAAGCACGTCGGTAGAACCAGCCTCGCGTAAGTGTACGCGTAATGTCGGTTCGGGCCGCTTCATCCAACAATACCGCCGAACCAAAGTATGACATGCTGGTAAGCAGTATGACTTATATCGCCCACAACTCACTTGTATTCTACTCGTGTATATGACATCTACGCATAAAACCAGGCTCGGATGCCACTGTTGGGGAACGTATTAATTTCAAAAAAATCCTACGCACACGCAAGATCATGGTGATGCATAGCAACGAGAGGGGAGAGTGTTGTCCACGTACCCTCGTAGACCAAAAGCGGAAGCGTTAGCACAACGCGGTTGATGTAGTCGTACGTCTTCACGATCCGACCGATCAAGTACCGAACGCACGGCACCTCCGAGTTCAGCACACGTTCAGCCCAATGACGTCCCTCGAACTCCGATCCAGCCGAGTGTTGAGGGAGAGTTTCGTCAGCACGACGGCATGGTGACGATGATGATGTTCTACTGACGCAGGGCTTCGCCTAAGCACCGCTACAGTATTATCGAGGTGGACTGTGGTGGAGGGGGGGCACCGCACACGGCTAAAAGATCAACAGATCAATTGTTGTGTCTCTAGGGTGCCCCCTGCCCCCGTATATAAAGGAGCAAGGGGGGAGAGGCGGCCGGCCAAGAGGGGCGCGCCAGGAGGAGTCCTACTCCCACCGGGAGTAGGACTCCCTCCCTTTTCCTTGTTGGATTAGGAGAGGAGAGGGAAGGAGAGAGGGGGAAAGGAAAGGGGGGTGCCCCCCCCTCCTTGTCCAATTCAGACTTGGGGGGAGGGGCGCGCGGCTGCCCCTTGGCCGCCTCTCCTCTTCCACCAATTGGGCCCATGAGGCCCAATAACCTCCGGGGGGTTCCGGTAAGCCCCCGGTACTCCGGTATATATCCGATAACCCCCGGAACCATTCCGGTGTCCGAATATAGTCGTCCAATATATATCAATCTTCATGTCTCGACCATTTTGAGACTCCCCGTTATGTCCGTGATCACATCCGGGACTCCGAACAACCTTCGGTACATCAAAACATATAAACTCGTAATATAACTGTCATCGAAACTTTAAGCGTGCGGACCCTACGGGTTCGAGAACTATGTAGACATGACCGAGACACGTCTCCGGTCAATAACCAATAGCGGAACCTGGATGCTCATATTGGCTCCCACATATTCTACGAAGATCTTTATCGGTCAGACCGCATAACAACATACGTTGTTCCCTTTGTCATCGGTATGTTACTTGCCCGAGATTCGATCGTCGGTATCTCAATACCTAGTTCAATCTCGTTACCGGCAAGTCTCTTTACTCGTTCTGTAATACATCATCCCGCAACTAACTCATTAGTTGCAATGCTTGCAAGGCTTAAGTGATGTGCATTACCGAGTGGGCCCAGAGATACCTCTCCGGCAATCGGAGTGACAAATCCTAATCTCGAAATACGCCAACCCAACAAGTACCTTCAGAGACACCTGTAGAGCACCTTTATAATCACCCAGTTACGTTGTGACGTTTGGTAGCACAAAAAATGTTCCTCCGGTAAACAGGAGTTGCATAATCTCATAGTCATAGGAACATGTATAAGTCATGAAGAAAGCAATAGCAGAATACTAAACGATCGTGTGCTAAGCTAACGGAATGGGTCAAGTCAATCACATCATTCTTCTAATGATGTGATCCCGTCAATCAAATGACAACTCATGTCAATGGCTAGGAAACATAACCATCTTTGATTAACGAGCTAGTCAAGTAGAGGCATACTAGTGACACTCTGTTTGTCTATGTATTCACACAAGTATTATGTTTCCGGTTAATACAATTCTAGCATGAATAATAAACATTTATCATGAGATCACCTCATTAGGAGAATGACGTGATTGACTTGACCTATTCCGTTAGCTTAGCACTCGATCGTTTAGTATGTTGCTATTGCTTTCTTCATGACTTATACATGTTCCTATGACTATGAGATTATGCAACTCCCGTTTACCAGAGGAACACTTTGTGTGCTACCAAACGTCACGACGTAAATGGGTGATTATAAAGGTGCTCTACAGGTGTCTCCAAAGGTACTTGTTGGGTTGGCGTATTTCGAGATTAGGATTTGTCACTCCAATTGTCGGAGAGGTATCTCTGGGCCCACTCGGTAATGCACATCACTATAAGCCTTGCAAGCATTGTGACTAATGAGTTAGTTGCGGGATGATGTGTTACGGAACGAGTAAAGAGACTTGCCGGTAACGAGATTGAACTAGGTATCGAGATACCGACGATCAAATCTCGGGCAAGTAACATACCGGTGACAAAGGGAACAACGTATGTTGTTATGCGGTCTGACCGATAAAGATCTTCGTAGAATATGTGGGAGCCAATATGGGCATCCAGGTCCCGCTATTGGTTATTGACCGGAGACGTGTCTCGGTCATGTCTACATAGTTCTCGAATCCGTAGGGTCCGCACGCTTAACGTTACGATGACAGTTTTATTGAGTTTTGATGTACCGAAGGAGTTCGGAGTCCCGGATGAGATCGGGGATATGACGAGGAGTCTCGAAATGGTCGAGACGTAAAGATCAATATATTGGAAGACTATATTCGGACTTCGGAAAGGTTCCGAGTGATTCGGGTATTTTTCGGAGTACCGGAGAGTTACGGGAATTCGTATTGGGCCTTAATGGGCCATACGGGAAAGGAGAGAAAGGCCTCAAAAGGTGGCCGCACCCCTCCCCATGGTCTGGTCCGAATTGGACTAGGGAAGGGGGGCGCACCCTTCCTTCTTTCTCCTTCCCCCTACCCTTCTCCTACTCCCACAAGGAAAGGAGGAGTCCTACTCCCGGTGGGAGTAGGACTCCCCCCTATGGCGCGCCTCTCCCCTTGGCCGGCTGCCTCCCCCTTGCTCCTTTATATACGGGGGCAGGGGGGCACCCCAGAGACACAACAATTGATCCTTGAGATCTCTTAGCCGTGTGCGGTGCCCCCCTCCACCATATTACACCTCGATAATACCGTTGCGGAGCTTAGGCGAAGCCCTGCGTCGGTGGAACATCATCACCGTCACCACGCCGTCGTGCTGACGAAACTCTCCCTCAACACTTGGCTGGATCGGAGTTCGAGGGACGTTATCGACCTGAACGTGTGTAGAACTCGGAGGTGCCGTACGTTCGGTACTTGATCGGTCGGATCGTGAAGACGTACGACTACATCAACCGCGTTGTGATAATGCTTCCGCTATCGGTCTACGAGGGTACGTGGACAACACTCTCCCCTCTCGTTGCTATGCATCACCATGATCTTGCGTGTGCGTAGGAATTTTTTTGAAATTACTACGTTCCCCAACAGTGGCATCCGAGCCAGGTTTTATGCGTTGATGCTATGCACGAGTAGAACACAAGTGAGTTGTGGGCGATATAAGTCATACTGCTTACCAGCATGTCATACTTTGGTTCAGCGGTATTGTGAGATGAAGCGGCCCGGACCGATATTACCCGTACGCTTACGCGAGACTGGTTTCACCGTTCGGAGCACTCGTTGCTTAAAGGTGGCTGGCGGGTGTCTGTCTCTCTCACTTTAGTTGAACCGAGTGTGGCTACGCCCGGTCCTTGCGAAGGTTAAAACATCACCAACTTGACAAACTATCGTTGTGGTTTTGATGCGTAGGTAAGAACGGTTCTTGCTAAGCCCGTAGCAGCCACGTAAAATATGCAACAACAAAGTAGAGGACGTCTAACTTGTTTTTGCAGGGCATGTTGTGATGTGATATGGTCAAGACATGATGTGATATAATGTGTTGTATGAGATGATCATGTTTTGTAACCGAGTTATCGGCAACTGGCAGGAGCCATATGGTTGTTCCTTCATTGTATGAGATGCTATCGCCATGTAATAGTTTTACTTTATCACTAAGCGGTAGCGATAGTCGTAAAAGCAATAAGTTGGCGAGACGACAACGATGCTACGATGGAGATCAAGGTGTCGCGCCGGTGACGATGGTGATCATGACGGTGCTTCGGAGATGGAGATCACAAGCACGGTTCTTCGGAGATGGAGATCACAAGCACAAGATGATGATGGCCATATCATATCACTTATATTGATTGCATGTGATGTTAATCCTTTATGCATCTTATCTTGCTTTGTTTGACGGTAGCATTATAAGATGATCCTTCACTAAATTATCAAAGTATAAGTGTTCTCCCTAAGTATGCACCGTTGCGAAAGTTCTTCGTGCTGAGACACCACGTGATGATCGGGTGTGATAGGCTCTACGTTCAAATACAACGGGTGCAAAACAGTTGCACACGCGGAATACTCAGGTTAAACTTGACGAGCCTAGCATATAACAGATATGGCCTCGGAACACAGAGACCGAAAGGTCGAGCGTGAATCATATAGTAGATATGATCAACATAGTGATGTTCACCATTGAAACTACTCCATCTCACGTGATGATCGGACATGGTTTAGTTGATATGGATCACGTGATCACTTAGAGGATTAGAGGGATGTCTATCTAAGTGGGAGTTCTTAAGTAATATGATTAATTGAACTTAAATTTATCATGAACTTAGTCCTGATAGTATTTTGCAAATTATGTTATAGATCAATAGCTCGCGTTGTTGCTTCCCTGTGTTTATTTTTGATATGTTCCTAGAGAAAAATTATGTTGAAAGATGTTAGTAGCAAAGATGCGGATTGGATCCGTGATCTGAGGATTATCCTCATTGCTGCACAGAAGAATTATGTCCTTGATGCACCGCTAGGTGACAGACCTATTGCAGGAGCAGATGCAGACGTTATGAACGTTTGGCTAGCTCAATATGATGACTACTTGATAGTTTAGTGCATCATGCTTAACGGCTTAGAATCGGGACTTCAAAGACGTTTTGAACGTCATGGACCATATGAGATATTCCGGGAGTTGAAGTTAATATTTCAAGCAAAATACCCGAGTTGAGAGATATGAAGTCTCCAACAAGTTCTATAGCTAAAAGATGGAGGAGAATCGCTCAACTAGTGAGCATGTGCTCAGATTGTCTGGGTACTACAATCGCTTGAATCCAGTGGGAGTTTATCTTCCAGATAAAATAGTGATTGACAGAATTCTCCAGTCACCATCACCAAGTTAGTAGAACTTCGTGATGAACTATAGTATGCAAGGGATGACGAAAGTATTTCCCGAGCTCTTCGTGATGCTGAAATCGACGAAGGTAGAAATCAAGAAAAACATCAAGTGTTGATGGTTGACGAGACCACTAGTTTCAAGAAAAGGGCAAAGGGAAGAAGGGGAACTTCAAAAAGAACGGCAAGCAAGTTGCTACTCAAGTGAAGAAGCCCAAGTCTGTACCTAAGCCTGAGACTAAGTGCTTCTACTGCAAAGGGACTGGTCACTGGAGGCGGAACTGCCCCAAGTATTTGGTGGATAAGAAGGATGGCAAAGTGAACAAAGGTATATTGGATATACATGTTATTGATGTGTACTTACTAGTGTTTATAGCAACCCCTCAGTATTTGATACTGGTTTAGTTGCTAAAGAGTAGTAACTCGAAAACGGGAGTTGCAGAATAAACAGAGACTAGTAAAAGGCGAGGTGACGATGTGTGTTGGAAGTAGTTCCAAGATTGATATGATCATCATCGCACACTCCCTATACTTTCGGGATTACTGTTGAAACTAAATAAGTGTTATTTGGTGTTTGCGTTGAGCATGAATATGATTTAATCATGTTTATTGCAATACGGTTATTCATTTAAGTTAGAAAACAATTGTTGTTCTGTTTACATGAATAAAAACCTTCTATGGTCATACACACCAACGAAAATGGTTTGTTGGATCTCGATCGTAGTGATACACATATTCATAATAATGAAACCAAAAGATGCAAAGTTAATAATGATAGTGCAACTTATTTGTGGCACTGCCGTTTAGGTCATATTGGTGTAAAGCGCATGAAGAAACTCCATACTGATGGGATTTTGGAATCAATTGATTATGAATCACTTGATGCTTGCGAACCATGCCTCATGGGCAAGATGACTAAAACGCCGTTCTCCGGAACTATGGAGAGAGCAACAGATTTGTTGGAAGTCATACATACAGATGTATGTGGTCCAATGAATATTGAGGCTCGTGGAGGATATCGTTATTTTCTCACCTTCACAGATGATTTGAGCAGATATGGGTATATCTACTTGATGAAACATAAGTCTGAAACATTTGAAAAGTTCAAAGAATTTCAGAGTGAAGTGGAAAATCATCGTGACAAGAAAATAAAGTTTCTATGATCTGATCGTGGAGACAAATATTTGAGTTACGAGTTTGGTCTTCAATTAAAACAATGTGGAATAGTTTCACAAATTTATGCCACTTGGAACACCACAACATAATGGTGTGTCCGAACGTCATAACCGTACTTTATTGGATATAGTGCAATCTATGATGTCTCTTACCAATTTACCACTATCGTTTTGGGGTTATGCATTAGAGACAGCTACATTCACGTTAAATAGGGCACCATCAAAATCCGTTGAGACGACGCCTTATGAACTGTGGTTTGGCAAGAAACCAAAGTTGTCATTTCTTAAAGTTTGGGGTTGCGATGCTTATGTGAAAAAGTTTCATCCTGATAAGCTCAAACCCAAATCGGAGAAATGTGTCTTCATAGGATACCCAAAGGAGACAGTTGGGTACACCTTCTATCACAGATCCGAAGGCAAGACATTCGTTGCTTAGTATGGATCCTTTCTAGAGAAGGAGTTTCTCTCGAAAGAAGTGAGTGGGAGGAAAGTAGAACTTGATGAGGTAACTGTACCTGCTCCCTTATTGGAAAGTAGTTCATCACAGAAATCTGTTCCTGTGACTCCTACACCAATTAGTGAGGAAGTTAATGATGATGATCATGTAACTTCAGATCAAGTTACTACCAAACCTCGTAGGTAAACCAGAGTAAGATCCGCACCAGAGTGGTACGGTAATCCTGTTCTGGATGTTATGTTACTAGACCATGACGAACCTACGAACTATGAAGAAGCGATGGTGAGCCCAGATTCCGCAAAATGGCTTGAGGCCATGAAATCTGAGATGAGATCCATGTATGAGAACAAAGTGTGGACTTTGGTTGACTTGCCCGATGATCGGCACGCAATTGAGAATAAATGGATCGTCAAGAGGAAGACGGACGCTGATAGTAGTGCTAATTTTTTTTAAATAATACATTTTTTTAAATTACAGAAATAATACGCAGGAAAAAGAATTTACAAAAATAATACACCGTCGGCCCACTGCAGGCCGACTGAGCCCAGTCGGCCCACAGCAGGCCGATCGGCTAGCAGGAGGCCGACTGCAGGCCGGGCTGGCACGCGGCGGCCTGTGGTTGGTCAGGCCACGTCGCGAGGGGGAGGCAGTGGCCTGTCGGCGTGGTGCGCCCCTGTCGGCCTGCCGCCCGCCGATCGGCCACCTGGTGGCCGACAGGGTGCTACCCACCTGACGCGCGCTGGCCGGCCCGCCCTTATCCTCTCCTTCCTCCATTCTTCTTCTCCCGTGGCTCATTTCTTCTGTGTTCTTCCTCCTCTTCTCTCTACAGAAAAATGGCACACATTTGTACACCTAAATGAGCTACATTTTCGCGATTTTGGCACCGTGAATGGGTTCAACTCATTTAGGGCAGCCAAAAGAGGTGTCGATCTACTGACGGGGTAGCTCGTGGTGGTCGTGGTGAGCATTTTGGTGGAGGTGGTGGTGGTGAAGTTGGGGCAGTGTGGTGGTGGTGAAGTTGGGGCAGTGTGGTGGAGGTGAAGCTGTTGTTCGTCGTTCTTCGTTGGAGCCGGAGCAGCGGCAGTTTTTCGTTCTCCTCGTTCGTCGTTCGTCGTTCTTCGTTCGCACGCATGCTTCAAGGGTATATTTCAGCCCACATTTTATTTTTCGTAGGTGCTCCGGTAGTATACGTAAATATTGTTATTTGCCCCGGTAGTATACGTAAATATTTGTGTGCGATTATTGTTATTTGGCCCGGTTGTATACGGAAATATTGTTATTTGCCCCGGTAGTATACGTAAATATTATTCGTTCGCACGCACGCTTCGTTCGATGTGAAATTAAATTTGTGTGCGATTATTGTTATTTGCCCCGGTAGTATACGTAAATATTTGTAGTTGCTACGGCAAATATTCGTAATATAGTTGTAGGTGTGTGAATTGTATTAGTTGTTAGTGGGGATAATAAGTTGTTGCTTAATACTTGACACGTACATAGGTGCGTGATAATAAGTTGGAAACATGAATAAAAAGTTGGAAAGAAGAGACAAGTTTTTTTTAAAGAGTTGGGGTCGGCATGTGCATAGCATGTCACTGTGATGGAAATTTAACAAGCAAACAAAAAAGGAAAAAGTAGAACTACATGTTAAAAAACGTTTCAGTCCGTACCCGATGCCAATATGAAGCGGATTACCCGCTAACCTTTATTATGCGTATTTTCTAAAGTTTAACCCATAACAAGCAATGCCACACTGTTTTTTTTAAACGACCACGCTGTAGTTTAACAAAAAAACTTCAGATAAAAACTTCTTTGCAAGGAAGAATTTTACATGATCGTAGAAATAAGACGCATGCCTTTTTCTAAATTATTCTTAACATAGATTAAAATAAAAAATACATCAACATGGGGCATATAATTCAAATAAACTGAATTATCATATTGCTCGGTTATATTATTATTATTATTTGAGGCCTATTTATTATTAGTAAACATGGGCCTATTTATTATATTATTATTAAAACAAGAGTCAAGCAACTCATCATAATCGTCCACATAGATTAAATTATATTGATCGTGAAATTTACTATGGTCCTGGTAATATATATATAGACATGTCTAATACTTGTATTTCGTTGTTGAAAAAAAATAGGTGAGTCGAGATGTCCGATGTAGTGAAGTTGAGATTTTACTATGGTCCTGGTACTGTCCAAACAAATGAGTTGGGAGCAGATCTGAGTGAATTTACTCACATAGAGGTGGCAATCAGCGCACCACAAACATGGTCTGTTAGTCAGTTGAAAGAATGGATTGCGGCAAGTTTAGGTCTTGATACTGAAACACACACCGTCGGTGTTCATGCATTGTGGACACGGTCAAGTTCAAAAATTTACTTTTATTTGAGGCCAATAGAGGGAGACTCCGATTGGGTGCGGTGGTTACAAGGTTGTGAACGAAGGGGATGCAATCCTGTTGCTTTAGTGCTTCCCGTCGTGAAGGAGGTCACTGCACATGAAGGGGAGGGTGGCTACAAAGGACAGAGCAGTCATGTAGAAGGAGGAAATGCTTATGGTTATGAACAAGGACAGAGCAGTCAGGTAGAAGGAGGAAATGCTTATGGTTATGAACCAGGGCAGAGTAGTCAGGTAGAAGGAGGAAATGCCGATGGTGATTACAATGGCGAGGTGGACGCTGACGAGGTAGATGGGCACATGCAGAACCAGATGGAAGAAGAAGACACCGATGTTGAAAGGGGTCATGCCGATGATTCTGACGAGTCAGATGAAGAAGAAAATGCAGAGGAGGTCCCGAATCCTGCATGGTGGAATCATGACTTATCATCTGCAATGACCGTGAATGATGGATATGATTCAGCCTGGCAATATCACCAGAACAATATTGCGACGGGTGCTATGTATCCGAACAAGCAAACCCTGAAGGATGCAATAATTAATTGGGCAATGTCCACGCAAAGGGTTTTCAAAGCTGAGGTGTCCAGTCAGAAATTCCTCACAATGGTATGCAAGAACGCAGATTGTCCCGCAAGGGTGCACGGCTTTCTCCCTAAGTATGGCACAAGTTGGGTGATAAGTGACTTAGTTAATCACACTTGTCTTATTCCCTGCATCCCTCAAGATCATGCCAACCTTTCATCCACGCTTATTGCTCGACTGTTTTACGATGAGATAGTGCAAGGAAAAGCTATGGAAGTGAAGGCAGTGCAGACAAAAGTGTTCGCCAGGTTGAAGTACATAATTTCTTATGGCAAGGCTTGGAGGGCTAAGCATGCAGCGCTTGAGAGGAGATTTGGTTCTTATTTTGATGCATATGACTCTGTTGTCCACCTCCTCCACACCCTGCAGCAGCGGAATCCAGGCACCTATATCGATATCCAAGACATGTTCATGCCAGAGTTCCCAACTGTGAGGGTGTTGCATCGTCTCTTCTTCTCTTTCGGTGTATGCATCGAAGCTTTCAGGCATTGCCGACCGGTGATATGTGTTGACGGTACTTTTCTCACAGGAAAGTACAAGGGTCAGATCCTGACAGCCATAGGTCAAGACGGCCAAAATCAAGTCGTCCCACTGGCATTTGCTTTTGTGGAGAGTGAGAACATTGAAAGTTGGACATGGTTCTTCAGGCAGTTGAAAATATCAGTTGTGAAGGAGAAGCCCAATGTGTGCATCCTTCATGACAGGCATGCAGGTATACTCAGTGCGATAAGGACACTGACAAACCCAGGCCCTGAGGAACAAGTTCCATGGCAGGACTTGCAGAGCCGTTGGTGCATGCGCCATCTCGGGGCTAATTTCTTCTCGCAGTTTAGAAATAAGAACCTGATGAATCTGTTCAAAAAACTTTGCAAGCAGAACCAGTTATGGAAGTACAATTTGATACGCGACAGACTTAATGTGTGCACGCAGAGACACGTGAGGGACAGGAAAGCTGCAAGAGATGCAGCGGTGAGGGCACATGTTGAAGCAGTAGCTGCACAGTTGGCAACAGGAACAGCGGCCGTGGAGGAGGAGGCTGTTGGGCTATGTGACCTGCCAGGCTTTGACCCACCTGGTACTAGGAGAAGGCTCGGGAGGTGGATTAAAACCTTCGAGCAGTGGATAGAGCATGAGCCTCTAGAGAGGTGGTCTTTGCTACATGACACACATGGAGCAAGGTACGGTGTCATGACAACGAACCTCGCGGAAACATACAACTTTGTCCTCAGAGGAAACCGGGCATTGCCACTTACAGCCATCGTTGAGGGTATTTTTTATGGCACCGTCAAGTATTTCAGAGACAGACGTCAAATAGCAGAGCAGCATATGTTGAACAACCCAAATACACGGTACTGTGAAAGAGTCACGAAGTACATGGACAACAAGATGCAAAAAGCTAGGTCACACACTATAGTCGCCATCGGTAATCAAGAAAGAAGGTTTGAGGTCCGCTTAGCCAACAAAAAATCCGGATGTGCAAATGAGTTGAGGACGCATGAGGTGAAAATTGGCAATGAAGCCCGGCCAATGTGTGAGTGCACATGCAATAAACCGAAATTGCTTCACCTACCTTGCTCACATGTACTTGCTGCTTGCGGGCATCTTGGAATGGACGCAATATCGTTTGTGTCTCCATATTTTCTGAAAGAGGCTGTCCTCAATACCTGGACAGGTGAGCTGATGGGTTTTCGATCAATGGGTAATTTCAACAGCGTCAACCCCGCCGAAAGGCGTTACATTCCAAACCCAGAGCATATGCGTACAAGTAGAGGCAGACGGCAGTGTCAGCGCATCCGAAATGATATGGATGAATCTGAAGCAGGAGGTCCGACTAGGCAATGCATTCTATGCAATGAATTTGGCCATAGGGACACTAATTGTCCCACTTTCGTCACTGGGCGTGGACGAGGCAACCGGGGAAGAAGAGGAGGTAGAGGTAGTAGAGGAGTAAGGGCGAGAGGAAGAAGCTAAGCTAGCACTAGTTTGTTCTGAATTTGTATTAAGTGTGTTGTGGCACTATGTTCTGAATTTGTATTAAGTGTGGCACTATGTTATGAATTTTTATTAAGTGTGGCACTATGTTCTGAATTTTTATTAAGTGTGGCACTATGTTCTGAATTTGTAATAAGTGTGACAGTATGTTCTGAATTTTTATTAAGTGTGGCACTATGTTATGAATTTTTATTAAGTGTGGCACTTTGTTCTGAATTTTTATTAAGTGTGACACTATGTTCTGAATTTTGTATGTGCAGGAATGTCGGGATTGTGGTTGCTGAATGGGGACATTGATAGGGGTCATCGTGCTGCGATATGGTATGAGCGCAAGCTTGAGCCTCTGGTCACTCGCACTCCTAAGGAAAACTGGAAGATACACTCAGGATGGCTTCAGCGGTACGTGCTTTATTAATTTGCACACTGACATGCATATTAATGGTTGAAATGGGAGACACTAACTAAAAAGTTCTCTGATGAAGGTTGAAATGGGCCGGCCTTTTACCTTTCGCGCGTCTGGTTGAGTCTATCCCGGGTGAGAAACGCGTCGCCATCGATGGGTCTTTGCTGAGCTGCTTAGTGGACCGTTGGAGGCCAGAGACCCACACGTTTCACTTCAGATGGGGAGAGATGGCTCCTACTCTGGAGGATGTGTCACTTTTGCTCGGACTACTGTTGGCAGGTCATGCCGTAGGACCGTTGGACGCACCGGCTAGTTGGGAGCGAGCTCTTACAGAACGTTTTCACGGTGTTTTTCCGGATGCTCCGGATCCGGTATGGGAGCATCACGGACCTAAGTATGAGTGGTTGCTAAATTTCCGGGTAATTTCCCCTACCTATTATCTTCAAGTTATCGCGCATAAAGTTTTACAGAAAATAACTGCGGCTTACTAAAACTTTCTCTTCGCTTAATGCAGATCCAGAACTTTCGGGCGCCGTTGACTGCGGAACAGATCACTCGGAGCCTCGAGGCCTACTTACTGTGGCTTTTCGGCAAGGTGATGTTCCCGGAGAACCATGTCACCACTATTAGCGCCCTCTACATCCCTATGGCACTCAAGATAGCGAGCGCTCAGACGGCGGATCAGATCAGACAGAGCAGTTGGGGTTCGGGGGTGTTAGCGGCTACATACCGAGGTATGTGCAACGGTTGCCAGCTTACATCGAGAAAGCCAACCCTTCTTGGATGCCCTGTATTCCTACAGCTGTGCTCGTGGGAGAGGTTCTCTATAGGGCGACCAGATGTACGTGTTCATGAGCCTATAGACGCCATGTTTGATGTTGACGGCATCGACATGCCTACTTTCGGTCTGTGTTGGACTCGTCGCAAGGTATGCACCGTGTTGTAGTTTAATGCAACTTTTTCTGCACAAGAGATCGTTCGATGCTAGCGGCTACTAACTTTTATTCTCTGCAGAGACGCTTTGCTAGTGACCAGACCAGGAAGGCATACACAGCATTGAACGAGCAGTTCGATGCGTACACTGGGGTCATCTGGCAGCCCTACACGGAAGCAGCCATACAAGCGACATACCCTGCTGGTATGTCTGTGCTATGCACAAGGGACCGAGATTACTGGATGACAAAATCGAAGATCATCTTCGATGTCTTCGTCGAGGAGATGGCACAACAGAGGGTTATGAGGCAATTTGGTCTTCTGCAGTTGGAGCTACCTCCCCCTATAGAGAACCCGGTGCCAGCACACATCCACAGGTATTAACCAGTTTTTCAATGTTGCATTTTCTTTCATAGTACTCCATTCGAAGCTTTAGGTAATTGTTGAACACACACCACAATTTTAGGACGACAAGGAAGGGCATGAACAGGACAACTGCTGACTGGCTAGTTAGACTAGAGCCGTATGTTATAGAATGGGAGACAGCAAACACAAATCTATGGCACGAGAATCACAATTTCGATCTCGATGAATTCAATCTCTATTTGCGGCGCTACATGACCGGAACACGGTTACGCATTGTTGAGTACTCCCACCCAGAGGAGTTACCGGATCCTACTCCGTCGGATATGTACCCGAGCTATGATACTTCGGGCTCTAGGCAGTACGCGGTAAGATATTTTTTCTTTACGTAATGTTGTCACATACTTTGATGTGCAAGAGACAGACATTATTAATCGTCATGGAAATTTGCAGGCTACCTTGACACGCGAACTGTACGACGCCGTGACCACCTTTGGACGATCACTATCGTCTGGACCTCTTCTTCATCATCGTCCAGTGGTACAACCCTTCTTGGAAAGAATTCAGAATAAGATACGGACTGTGTACGAGGCTATCACGTGCACCCGGAGAACCGATATTGTTCAGCACGAGCAGGAGCAGCCGCGTCACTCCATGCACCGACATCAACCACGTCCACGCCTAGCACAGCAGCCGACAACCAAGCCACCCCGTCCTGACCAACCTGGCAGTTCTACGTGGCACCCGCAGCACTATGGTCCCACGTCGAGCTTTGTGTTTTCTCCACAGCCACAGCAACACGGTCCCTCGTCGAGCTTCGTGTTTTCTCCACAGCCACAGCAGCACGGTCCCTCGTCCAGTTTCGTGTTTCAGCCAGAGCAGACGTCACACCCAGCAGGTATGTGTCTTCATATTTATTGTTTTCAATATTAATTGACGCGACCTCATTCTTCATGATGAAACGTTCCATCGCGTAGGGGCCTATGGATATCAGGCGTCTATGTCGGCATCACATGATACGTGGGGGAGTGATCAACATCCCGAGGACAACATACAGGCTCAGATGTCGCAGCACACCCAGTGGATGAACATGTTTTCGACTCCTCCACCAGGCCCCACACAGGATACACAGCATGACCAGGGAGAGTTTGAGATTCCTCCTCGTCACATTAGGGCACCCGGCAGGTTGGGATGGTCCCCGATTCCAGATCCGCCTCCCCGCCAGGCCAGACGTCATCACTGACGCTTCTATGTATCAGTAGAGACATTACCATCTATTTCTGTGTAAGACTTATGTCTATTCTATGTATGAGACAAATGACTATGTACTTATGTACGAGACATATGCCTACTCTATTTTAGTACTCTGTTATCGGAACTACAAGATCATATTTAGATAGAACATAATATTCATACAACGAGACATTGCAAACAATTAGATAGAACTACATCTAAATTAAATGGCACGTAACTGAACTCACAACATACAGCATAAAAACTACATGAAGTCATCATCGTCATATGTTCGCGCCAACTTTTTCCCGCCATATGTTCGCGCCAACTTTTTCCCGCCACCCGTTTCCCGCCACCCGTTTCCCGCCACCCGTTTCCCTCCTCCCATTTCCCGCCCCGTTTCCCGCCACCCGTTTCCCGCCACCCGTTTCCCTCCTCCCATTTCCCGCCAACCCTTTCCCGCCATACCGCAGTCGTTCTTTCCCGCCATTTTCTCCTCTCTACCTATAAAACCCCCTTCAGACGGAGCTGGATAAGCATTGCAGTGTGCTGGTGGTGAAGTTGGGGCACTGTGGTGGAGGTGACGCTGTTGTTCGTCGTTCTTCGTTGGAGCCGGAGCACCGGTAGTTTGGTGGCCGCCGTTCGTCGTTCTTCCTTCGCACGCACGCTTCAAGGGTATATTTCAGCCCACATTTTATTTTTCGTAGGTGCTCCGGTAGTATTTGTTAATATATTTAGATGTCAACTAATTAGTTGTGTAAAAATGTGTACTTGCTCTGGTAATAATCCGTCCTATATGTGGATGTCAAGTATTTAGGAGTGTCAGTATATGTAGGAGTCCAGAAAAAAGGTCCGTAATATAGGCAGTCCAGTCAAATATATTAATCTGTCAATATTTGTAGTTGCTACGGCAAATATTCGTAATATACTTGTAGGTGGGTGAATTGTATTAGTTGCTCCGTTAATATTCTGTAATATATAGCTTCGTAATATATAGACATGTCTAATATTTGTTAGTGGGGATATTAAGGGGTAGGGTAGGTACTCAATGCGATTTGTGTGTTGCAGATGGCTGAGGGTACTCAGTGGGTGCTTAGCCCTATTGTTCATGTCCAAGGCTTGTCTCCAAGTGTTGTGCAAGTTAGTGAAGTGGACCTCACTTTTGATTGGTTGAAGACTAAATTCATGTTGAAGCAAGGGTTGAAGGAAGACGATTTTGTGTACTGCGTCAGCAGGAAGCATTCAGATGGCCCTGGGGAAAGAAAATTGATTGACATAACTGATGATGGCAAGATTCAAGAAATGCTGAGCGAATGGGAATGGAAAAGGGTTGTTCAGTTGCATTGCTACAGGAAACCGAGTTATATGTGATGAATTTGTCATTCGAGATCCGCCTCCCCGGCAGGCCAGACGTCGTCATTGCCGCTCCTATCTATCAGTAGAGACATTACCATCTATTTCTGTGTGAGACTTATGTCTATTCTATGTATGAGACAAATGACTATGTACTTATGTACGAGACATATGCCTACTCTATTTTAGTACTCTGTTATCGGAACTACAAGATCATATTTAGATAGAACATAATATTCATACAACGAGACATTACAAACAACTAGATAGAACTACATCTAAATTAAATGGCACGTAACTGAACTCACAACATACAGCATAAAAACTACATGAAGTCATCATCGTCATCCTCGACCGATGCAGAACTCTTGCCCTTCGACGATGAAGAACTCTTGCCCTTCGACGATGCAGAAACCTTGCCCTTCGATGATGAAGAACTCTTGCCCTTCGACGATGCAGAAACCTTGCCCTTCGATGATGAAGAACTCTTGCCCTTCGACGATGCAGAACCCGGAAGCGGCGGCATGAAGATATCATCTTCGTCCTCGCTCTCCTCAGTCCATAAACATGGATTATTTGCTGCAATCCTTCTGAAAGTTTCACTCTTCGGCACCACTACCTTCTTCCACCTGTCATGCAACCTAAGAAGTTCTACACGTACCTCCTCATAGGTCCTTTCAGGCCACCCAGACCTACGTAATTGGTGAGCCAACTCATTCATTATGGTGTCACTACCGGTGAGTTCGTCCCATGGAACTATCCTATTATCCATCCTGAAATCGGTAGCTAGCCTCGGAAGAGTCCTGCTCATCCCAGGGTGAAAACTACGATCGAAAGGATAATGGGACATCTCAACTACACTACACTGCAATGCTTATCCAGCTCCGTCTGAAGGGGGTTTTATAGGTAGAGACGAGAAAATGGCGGGAAAGAACGACTGCGGTATGGCGGGAAAGGTTGGCGGGAAATGGGAGGAGGGAAACGGGTGGCGGGAAACGGGTGGCGGGAAATTGGTTGGCGGGAAATGGGTGGCGGGAAAGGGTTCGCGGGAAATGGGTGGCGGGAAATGGGTGGCGGGAAAAGCGCAGTTTGGAAATGTCGATAACTTTCAAAACAAATGTTCATCACAATGGAAAAAGGTTCCCGCCTTTCAAAAAATGCATGCAATTTTTTTGGTAAATATGAAAAGAAATGGTTCGTGCCACTAAATGAATGTACGTCACCTTTGCTGCAAATATTCTCGTGTTTCCAAAAAATATCCATGACATAGTAAAAAATGGTACTCCCTTCATCCCATAATATAAGATGATATTACAATCAATATACTCACATATCACGTGGGTTAACAAATGTTTAGATGGATCATGACATTTTAAGAAAATATTTGCATGTTTCTAAAAAAAGTTTGTGAAAATTTCAGAAAAGCATTTAAAAAAATGTTGTGTGGTTTAAAAAAATGGTATTTCCATTAAAAATGTATTTGAAGAAATGTTACCATGTATTCATAACGTGTTAAAACATATACTTTTAAAAAATATCATCATGTATTATTAAAAATAGGCATGCACCAGTCGGCCCACAGCAGCCCAACTGAGCATAGTCGGCCCACTGCAGGCCTATCGGTGTACTGCAGGCCGACTGGACCCTGTCGGCCAACTGCAGGCCGACTGGGCTTGATCTGGTGGCCGACAGCCCAATCGGCCAGCAGCAAACTGATGGGCCACCAGTCGGCCTGCTGTGGGCCGACTGGGCTCAGTCGGCCTACAGTGGGCCGATGGTGTATTATTTTTGAAAATTCTTTTTTTTGCGTATTATTTCTGTAATTTAAAAAAATGTATTATTTAAAAAAAAATTAGCGATAGTAGTGTTACTATCTACAAAGCTAGAATTGTCGCAAAAAGGTTTTTCGACAAGTTCAAGGTGTTGACTACGATGAGAGTTTCTCACTCGTATCTATGCTTAAGTCTGTCTGAATCATGTTAGCAATTGCCACATTTTATGAAATATGGCAAATGGATAAACAAAACTGCATTCCTTAATGGATTTATTAAAGAAGAGTTGTATATGATGCAACCAGAAGGTTTTGTCAATCCTAAAGGTGCTAACAAAATATGCAAGCTCCAGCGATCCATCTATGGACTGGTGCAAGCATCTCGGAGTTCGAATATACACTTTGATAAGTTGATCAAAGGATATAGTGTTATACAGACTTGCGGTGAAGCCTGTATTTACAAGAAAGTGAGTGGGAGCACTACAACATTTCTGATAAGTATATGTGAATGACATATTGTTGATCGGAAATAATGTAGAATTATTCTGCAAAGCATAAAGGAGTGTTTGAAAGGAGTTTTTCAAAAGAAAGACCTCGGTGAAGCTGCTTACATATTGAGCATCAAGATCTATAGAGATAGATCAAAACGCTTGATAAGTTTTTTCAATGAGTACATACCTTAACAAGATTTTGAAGTAGTTCAAAATAGAACAGTCAAAGAAAGAGTTCTTGCCTGTGTTACAAGGTGTGAAATTGAGTAAGACTCAAAGCCCGACCACGGCAGAAGATAGAAAGAGAATGAAAGTCATTCCCTATGCCTTGGCCATAGGTTCTATAAAGTATGCCATGCTGTGTACCAGATCTATTGTATACCCTACACTAATTTTGGCAAGGGAGTACAATAGTGATCTAGGAGTAGATCACTGGACTGCGGTCAAAATTATCCTTAGTGGAATAAGGATATGTTTCTCGATTATGGAAGTGACAAAAGGTTCGTCGTAAAGGGTTACGTCGATGCAAGTTTTGACACTAAATCTAGATGACTCTAAGTCTCGGTCTAGATACATATTGAAAGTGGGAGCAATTAGCTAGAGTAGCTCCGTGCAGAGCATTGTAGACATAGAAATTTGCAAAATACTTACAGATCTGAATGTGACAGACCCGTTGACTAAAATTATCTCACAATCAAAACATGATCACACCTTAGTACTCTTTGGGTGTTAATCACATAGCGATGTGAACTAGATTATTGACTCTAGTAAACCATTTGAGTGTTGGTCACATAGAGATGTGAACTATGGGTGTTAATCACATGGTGATATGAATTATTGATGTTAAATCACATGGCGATGTGAACTAGATTATTGACTCTAATGCAAGTGGGAGACTGAAGGAAATATGCCCCCCTGCACGGCTAAAAGATCTCAAGGATCAATTGTTGTGTCTCTAGGGTGCCCCCCTGCCCCCGTATATAAAGGAGCAAGGGAGGAGGAGGCCGGCCCTAGGAGGGGGCGCACCAAGTGTGGAGTCCTACTAGGACTCCCTAGTCCTAGTAGGATTCCACCTCCCATATGGAATAGGAAAAGAGGAAGGGAAAAAGAGAAGGAAGGAAGGGGGCGCCCCCCTTCCCTAGTCCAATTCGGACCAGACCAAGGGGAGGGGTGCGGCCACCCTTGAGGCCCTTTTTCTTCTTTCCCGTATGGCCCAATAAGGCCCAATACGTATTCCCGTAACTCTCCGGTACTCCGAAAAATACCCGAATCACTCGGAACCTTTCCGAAGTCTGAATATAGTCGTCCAATATATCGATCTTTACGTCTCGACCATTTCGAGACTCCTCGTCATGTCCCCGATCTCATCCGGGACTCCGAACTCCTTCGGTACATCAACATACATAAACTCATAATAAAACTGTCATCGTAACTTTAAGCGTGCGGATGTTGGAAATATGCCCTAGAGGCAATAATAAATGGTTATTATTATATTTCTTTGTTCATGGTAATTGTCTATTATTCATGCTATAATTGTATTGTCCGAAAATCGTAATACATGTGTGAATACATAGACCACAACGTGTCCCTAGTAAGCCTCTAGTTGACTAGCTCGTTGATCAACAGATAGTCATGGTTTCCTGACTATGGACATTGGATGTCATTGATAACGGGATCACATCATTAGGAGAATGATGTGATGGACAAGACCCAATCCTAAGCATAGCATAAAAGATCGTGTAGTTTCGTTTGCTAGAGCTTTTCCAATGTCAAGTATCTTTTCCTTAGACCATGAGATCGTGCAACTCCCGGATACCGTAGGAGTGCTTTGGGTGTGCCAAACGTCACAACGTAACTGGGTGACTATAAAGGTGCACTACGGGTATCTCCGAAAGTGTCTGTTGGGTTGGCACGGATCGAGACTGGGATTTGTCACTCCGTGTGACGGAGAGGTATCTCTGGGCCCACTCGGTAATGCATCATCATAATGAGCTCAATGTGACTAAGGAGTTAGTCACGGGATCATGCATTGCGGTACGAGTAAAGAGACTTGCCGGTAACGAGATTGAACAAGGTATTGGGATACCGACGATCGAATCTCGGGCAAGTAACATACCGATTGACAAAGGGAATTGCATACGGATTGATTGAATCCTCGACCCCGCGGTTCATCCGATGAGATCATCGTGGAACATGTGGGAGCCAACATGGGTATCCAGATCCCGCTGTTGGTTATTGACCGGAGAGGCGTCTCGGTCATGTCTGCATGTCTCCCGAACCCGTAGGGTCTACACACTTAAGGTTCGGTGACGCTAGGGTTGTAGAGATATATGTATGCGGAAACCCGAAAGTTGTTCGGAGTCCCGGATGAGATCCTGGACGTCACGAGAGGTTCCGGAATGGTCCGGAGGTGAAGAATTATATATAGGAAGTCAAGTTTCGGCCACCGGGAAAGTTTCGGGGGTTACCGGTATTGTACCGGGACCACCGGAAGGGTCCCGGGGGTCCACCGGGTGGGGCCACCTATCCCGGAGGGCCCCGTGGGCTGAAAGTGGAAGGGAACCAGCCCTTAGTGGGCTGGGGCGCCCCCCTTGGGCCTCCCCCCATGCGCCTAGGGTTGGGAACCCTAGGGGGGAGCTTCCCCCTTGCCTTGGGGGGCAAGGCACCCCTTCCCCCCCCTTTGGCCGCCGCCCCCCCTTGGAGATCCCATCTCCCTGGGTCGGCGCCCCCCCCAGGGGGCCTATATAAAGGGGGAGGGAGGGCAGCAACACACAGCCTTGGGCGCTTCCCTCTTCCCCTGCAACACCTCTCTCTCTCTCTCGCAGAAGCTCGGCGAAGCCCTGCCGGAGACCCGCTACATCCACCACCACGCCGTCGTGCTGTTGGATCTCCATCAACCTCTCCTTCCCCCTTGCTGGATCAAGAAGGAGGAGACGTCGCTGCACCGTACGTGTGTTGAACGCGGAGGTGCCGTCCGTTCGGCACTCGGTCATCGGTGATTTGGATCACGGCGAGTACGACTCCGCCATCCACGTTCATTGGAATGCTTCCGCTCGCGATCTACAAGGGTATGTAGATGCACTCCTTTCCCCTTGTTGCTAGTATACTCCATAGATGCATCTTGGTGAGCGTAGGAAAATTTTAAAATTATGCTACGATTCCCAACAGTGGTATCAGAGCCAGGCCTATGCGTAGTTACTATGCACGAGTAGAACACAAAGCAGTTGTGGGCGTTGAGTTTGCCAATTCTTCTTGCCGCTACTAGTCGTTTCTTGTTTTGGCGGCATTGTAGGATGAAGCGGCCCGGACCGACCTTACACGTACGCTTACGTGAGACAGGTTCCACCGACTGACATGCACTAGTTGCATAAGGTGGCTAGCGGGTGTCTATCTCTCCTACTTTAGTCGGAACGGATTCGATGAAAAGGGTCCTTATGAAGGGTAAATAGAAATTGGCAAATCACGTTGTGGTCATACGTAGGTAAGAAAACGTTCTTGCTAGAAACCTACAAACCACGTAAAAAACTTGCAACAACAATTAGAGGACGTCTAACTTGTTTTTGTAGCAAGTGCTATGTGATGTGATATGGCCAGAAGATGTGATGAATGATATATGTGATGTATGAGATTGATCATATTCTTGTAATAGGAATCACGACTTGCATGTCGATGAGTATGACAACCGGCAGGAGCCATAGGAGTTGTCTTTATTATTTTGCATGACCTGCGTGTCATTGAATAACGCCATGTAATTTACTTTACTTTGTTGCTAAACGCGTTAGCCATACAAGTAGAAGTAATCGTTGGCGTGACGACTTCATGAAGACACAATGATGGAGATCATGATGATGGAGATCATGGTGTCATGCCGGTGACGAAGATGATCATGGTGCCCCGAAGATGGAGATCAAAGGAGCATGATGATATTGGCCATATCATGTCACTATTTGATTGCATGTGATGTTTATCATGTTTTTGCATCTTATTTGCTTAGAACGACGGTAGTAAGTAAGATGATCCCTTATAATAATTTCAAGAAAGTGTTTACCCTAACTGTGCACTGTTGCGAAGGTTCGTTGTTTCGAAGCACCACGTGATGATCGGGTGTGATAGATTCTAACGTTCGAATACAACGGGTGTTCACGAGCCTAGCATGTACAGACATGGCCTCGGAACACACGCAATACACTTAGGTTGACTTGACGAGCCTAGCATGTACAGACATGGCCTCGGAACACGGAGGACTGAAAGGTCGAGCATGAGTCGTATAGAAGATACGATCAACATGGAGATGTTCACCGATCTTGACTAGTCCGTCTCACGTGATGATCGGACACGGCCTAGTTAAACTCGGATCATGTTTCACTTAGATGACGAGAGGGATGTCTATCTGAGTGGGAGTTCATTAAATAATTTGATTAGATGAACTTAATTATCATGAACTTAGTCTAAAATCTTTACACTATGTCTTGTAGATCTAATGGCCAACGTTGTCCTCAATTTCAACGCGTTCCTAGAGAAAACCAAGCTGAAAGATGATGGCAGCAACTATACGGACTGGGTCCGGAACCTGAGGATCATCCTCATAGTAGCCAAGAAAGATTATGTCTTAGAAGCACCGCTAGGTGAAGCACCAATCCCAGAGAACCAAGACGTTATGAACGCTTGGCAATCACGTGCTGATGATTACTCCCTCGTTCAGTGCGGCGTGCTTTACAGCTTAGAACCGGGTCTCCAAAAGCGTTTTGAGAAACATGGAGCATACGAGATGTTCGAGGAGCTGAAACTGGTTTTTCAAGCTCATGCCCGGGTCGAGAGATATGATGTCTCCGACAAGTTCTTCAGCTGTAAAATGGAGGAGAACAGTTCTGTTAGTGAGCACATACTCAGAATGTCTGGGTTGCATAACCGCTTGTCTCAGCTGGGAGTCAATCTCCCGGATGACGCGGTCATTGACAGAATCCTCCAGTCGCTTCCACCAAGCTACAAGAGCTTTGTGATGAACTTCAATATGCAGGGGATGGAAAAGACCATTCCTGAGGTATATTCAATGCTGAAATCAGCTGAGGTAGAGATCAGAAAAGAACATCAAGTGTTGATGGTGAATAAAACCACTAAGTTCAAGAAGGGCAAGGGTAAGAAGAACTTCAAGAAGGACGGCAAGGGAGTTGCCGCGCCCGGTAAACCAGTTACCGGGAAGAAGTCAAAGAATGGACCCAAGCCCGAGACTGAGTGCTTTTATTGCAAGGGAAGTGGTCACTGGAAGCGGAACTGCCCCAAATACTTAGCGGACAAGAAGAAGGCCGGCAACACCAAAGGTATATGTGATATACATGTAATTGATGTGTACCTTACCAGTACTCATAGTAGCTCCTGGGTATTTGATACCGGTGCGGTTGCTCATATTTGTAACTCAAAACAGGAACTACGGAATAAACGGAGACTGGCGAAGGATGAGGTGACGATGCGCGTCGGGAATGGTTCCAAGGTCGATGTGATCGCCGTCGGCACGCTACCTCTGCATCTACCTACGGGATTAGTTTTAAACCTCAATAATTGTTATTTAGTGCCAGCTTTGAGCATGAACATTGTATCTGGATCTCGTTTAATTCGAGATGGCTACTCATTTAAATCCGAGAATAATGGTTGTTCTGTTTATTTGAGAAATATGTTTTATGGTCATGCCCCGCTGGTCAATGGTTTATTTTTGATGAATCTCGAACGTGATGTTGCACATGTTCATAGTGTGAATACCAAAAGATGTAAAGTTGATAACGATAGTCCCACATACTTGTGGCACTGCCGCCTTGGTCACATTGGTGTCAAGCGCATGAAGAAGCTCCATGCAGATGGACTTTTGGAGTCTCTTGATTACGAATCATTTGACACGTGCGAACCATGCCTCATGGGTAAGATGACCAAGACTCCGTTCTCCGGAAAAATGGAGTGAGCAACCAACTTATTGGAAATCATACATACCGATGTGTGCGGTCCAATGAGTGTTGAGGCTCGCGGAGGATATCGTTATGTTCTCACTCTCACTGATGATTTAAGTAGATATGGGTATGTCTACCTAATGAAACACAAGTCTGAAACCTTTGAAAAGTTCAAGGAATTTCAGAGTGAAGTTGAGAATCAACGTGACAGGAAAATAAAATTCTTACGATCAGATCGTGGTGGAGAATATTTAAGTCACGAGTTTGGTGCACACTTAAGGAAATGTGGAATAGTTTCACAACTCACGCCGCCTGGAACACCTCAGAGAAATGGTGTGTCCGAACGTCGTAATCGCACTCTATTGGATATGGTGCGATCTATGATGTCTCTTACCGATTTACCGCTCTCATTTTGGGGTTATGCTTTAGAGACTGCCGCATTCACTTTAAATAGGACACCGTCGAAATCCGTTGAGACGACACCGTATGAATTATGGTTTGGGAAGAAACCTAAGCTGTCGTTTCTAAAAGTTTGGGGATGCGATGCTTATGTTAAGAAACTTCAACCTGAAAAGCTCGAACCCAAGTCGGAAAAATGCGTCTTCATAGGATACCCTAAGGAAACTATTGGGTATACCTTCTACCTCAGATCCGAGGGCAAGATCTTCGTTGCCAAGAACGGGTCCTTTCTAGAGAAGGAGTTTCTCTCGAAAGAATTGAGTGGGAGGAAAGTGGAACTTGATGAGGTGATAGTCACCCCTTCCGAACCGGAAAGTAGCGCAGCGCGGGAAAATGTTCCTGTGGTGCCTACACCGACTGGGGAGGAAGTTAATGATGATGATCATGAAGCTTCGGATCAAGTTACTGAACTTCATAGGTCCACAAGGACACGTTCCACACCAGAGTGGTACGGCAACCCTGTCCTGGAAATCATGTTGTTAGACAACGGTGAACCTTCGAACTATGAAGAAGCGATGGCGGGCCTGGATTCCGACAAATGGCTAGAAGCCATGAAATCCGAGATAGAATCCATGTATGAAAACAAAGTATGGACTTTGACAGACTTGCCCGATGAGCGGCGAGCCATAGAAAACAAATGGATCTTTAAGAAGAAGACGGACGCAGATGGTAATGTGACCATCTACAAAGCTCGACTTGTCGCTAAGGGTTATCGACAAGTTCAAGGGGTTGACTACGATGAGACTTTCTCACCCGTAGCGAAGCTGAAGTCTGTCTGAATCATGTTAGCAATTGCCGCATACTATGATTATGAGATATGGCAGATGGACGTCAAAACGGCATTCCTTAACGGCTTCCTTAAGGAAGAGTTGTATATGATGCAGCCAGAAGGTTTTGTCGATCCTAAGAATGCTAACAAAGTATGCAAGCTCCAACGCTCAATCTATGGGCTGGTGCAAGCATCTCGGAGTTGGAACATTCGCTTTGATGAGATGATCAAAGCGTTTGGGTTCACACAGACTTATGGAGAAGCCTGTGTTTACAAGAAAGTGAGTGGGAGCTCTGTAGCATTTCTCATATTATATGTGGATGACATACTGTTGATGGGAAATGATATAGAATTCTTGGAAAGTATAAAGGCCTATTTGAATAAGTGTTTTTCAATGAAGGACCTTGGAGAAGCTGCTTATATATTAGGCATCAAGATCTATAGAGATAGATCAAGACGCCTCATTGGTCTTTCACAGAGTACATACCTTGACAAGATATTGAAGAAGTTCAGTATGGATCAGTCCAAGAAGGGGTTCTTGCCTGTATTGCAAGGTGTGCAATTGAGCAAGGCTCAATGCCCGACCACGGCAGAAGATATAGAAAAGATGAGTGTCATCCCCTATGCCTCGGCCATAGGGTCTATTATGTATGCCATGTTGTGTACCAGACCTGATGTGAACCTTGCCGTAAGTTTGGTAGGAAGGTACCAAAGTAATCCCGGCATGGAACACTGAACAGCGGTCAAGAATATCCTGAAGTACCTGAAGAGGACTAAGGATATGTTTCTCGTTTATAGAGGTGACGAAGAGCTCGTCGTAAAGGGTTACGTCGACGCTAGCTTCGACACAGATCTGGATGACTCGAAGTCACAAACCGGATACGTGTATATTTTGAATGGAGGAGCAGTAAGCTGGTGCAGTTGCAAGCAAAGCGTCGTGGCGGGATCTACATGTGAAGCGGAGTACATGGCAGCCTCGGAGGCAGCACAGGAAGCAGTCTCGATGAAGGAGTTCATTACCGACCTAGGGGTGATTCCCAATGCGTCGGGCCCGATGACTCTCTTCTGTGACAACACTGGAGCTATTGCCCTTGCGAAGGAGCCCAGGTTTCACAGGAAGACCAGGCATATCAAGCGTCGCTTCAACTCCATTCGTGAAAGTGTTCAAAATGGAGACATAGATATTTGTAAAGTACATACGGACCTGAATGTAGCAGATCCGTTGACTAAACCTCTCCCTAGGGCAAAACATGATCAACACCAGGACGCAATGGGTGTTCGATTCATCACAATGTAACTAGATTATTGACTCTAGTGCAAGTGGGAGACTGTTGGAAATATGCCCTAGAGGCAATAATAAATGGTTATTATTATATTCCTTTGTTCATGGTAATTGTCTATTATTCATGCTATAATTGTATTGTCCGGAAATCGTAATACATGTGTGAATACATAGACCACAACGTGTCCCTAGTAAGCCTCTAGTTGACTAGCTCGTTGATCAACAGATAGTCATGGTTTCCTGACTATGGACATTGGATGTCATTGATAACGGGATCACATCATTAGGAGAATGATGTGATGGACAAGACCCAATCCTAAGCATAGCATAAAAGATCGTGTAGTTTCGTTTGCTAGAGCTTTTCCAATGTCAAGTATCTTTTCCTTAGACCATGAGATTGTGCAACTCCCGGATACCGTAGGAGTGCTTTGGGTGTGCCAAACGTCACAACGTAACTGGGTGACTATAAAGGTGCACTACGGGTATCTCCGAAAGTGTCTGTTGGGTTGGCACGGATCGAGACTGGGATTTGTCACTCCGTGTGACGGAGAGGTATCTCTAGGCCCACTCGGTAATGCATCATCATAATGAGCTCAATGTGACTAAGGCGTTAGTCACGGGATCATGCATTGCAGTACGAGTAAAGAGACTTGCCGGTAACGAGATTGAACAAGGTATTGGGATACCGACGATCGAATCTCGGGCAAGTAACATACCGATTGACAAAGGGAATTGCATACGGATTGATTGAATCCTCGACACCGTGGTTCATCCGATGAGATCATCATGGAACATGTGGGAGCCAACATGGGTATCCAGATCGCGCTGTTGGTTATTGACCAGAGAGGCGTCTCGGTCATGTCTGCATGTCTCCCGAACCCGTAGGGTCTACACACTTAAGGTTCGGTGACGCTAGGGTTGTAGAGATATATGTATGCGGAAACCCGAAAGTTGTTCGGAGTCCCGGATGAGATCCCGGACGTCACGAGAGGTTCCGGAATGGTCCGGAGGTGAAGAATTATATATAGGAAGTCAAGTTTCGGCCACCGGGAAAGTTTCGGGGGTTACCGGTATTGTACCGGGACCACCGGAAGGGTCCCGGGGGTCCACCGGGTGGGGCCACCTATCCCGGAGGGCCCCGTGGGCTGAAAGTGGAAGGGAGCCAGCCCTTAGTGGGCTGGGGCGCCCCCCTTGGGCCTCCCCCCATGCGCCTAGGGTTGGGAACCCTAGGGGGGAGCTTCCCCCTTGCCTTGGGGGGCAAGGCACCCCTTCCCCCCCCTTTGGCCGCCGCCCCCCCTTGGAGATCCCATCTCCCTGGGCCGGCGCCCCCCCAGGGGGCCTATATAAAGGGGGGGGGAGGGAGGGCAGCAACACACAGCCTTGGGCGCCTCCCTCTTCCCCTGCAACACCTCTCTCTCTCTCGCAGAAGCTCGGCGAAGCCCTGCCGGAGACCCGCTACATCCACCACCACGCTGTCGTGCTGTTGGATCTCCATCAACCTCTCCTTCCCCCTTGCTGGATCAAGAAGGAGGAGACGTCGCTGCACCGTACGTGTGTTGAATGCGGAGGTGCCGTCCGTTCGGCACTCGGTCATCGGTGATTTGGATCACGGCGAGTACGACTCCGTCATCCACGTTCATTGGAACGCTTCCGCTCGCGATCTACAAGGGTATGTAGATGCACTCCTTTCCCCTCGTTGCTAGTATACTCCATAGATGCATCTTGGTGAGCGTAGGAAAATTTTAAAATTATGCTACGATTCCCAACAGCGGACCCTACGGGTTCGAGAACTATGTAGACATGACCGAGACACGTCTCCGGTCAATAACCAATAGCGGGACCTGGATGCCCATATTGGCTCCCACGTATTCTACGAAGATCTTTATCGGTCAGACCGCATAACAACATACGTTGTTCCCTTTGTCATCAGTATGTTACTTGCCCGAGATTCGATCGTCGGTATCTCGATACCTAGTTCAATCTCGTTACCGGCAAGTCTCTTTACTCGTTCAGTAACACATCATCCCGCAACTAACTTATTAGTCACAATGCTTGCAAGGCTTATAGTGATGTGCATTACCGAGTGGGCCCAGAGATACCTCTCCGACAATTGGAGTGACAAATCCTAATCTCGAGATACGCCAACCCAACAAGTACCTTTGGAGACACCTGTAGAGCACCTCTATAATCACCCATTTACGTTGTGACGTTTGGTAGCACACAAAGTGTTCCTCCGGTAAACGGGAGTTGCATAATCTCATAGTCAGAGGAACATGTATAAGTCATGAAGAAAGCAATAGCAACATACTAAACGATCGGGTGCTAAGCTAACGGAATGGGTCAAGTCAATCACGTCATTCTCCTAATGAGGTGATCTCGTTAATCAAATGACAACTTATGTCTATAGCTAGGAAACATAACCATCTTTGATTAACGAGCTAGTCAAGTAGAGGCATACTAGTGACACTCTGTTTTTCTATGTATTCACACATGTATTATGTTTCCGGTTAATACAATTCTAGCATGAATAATAAACATTTATCATGATATAAGGAAATAAATAATAACTTTATTATTGCCTCTAGGGCATATTTCCTTCAGTCTCCCACTTGCACTAGAGTCAATAATCTAGTTCACATCGCCATGTGATTTAACATGAATAGTTCACATCACCATGTGATTAACACCCATGGTTCACATCGTCATGTGACCATCACCCAAAGGGTTTACTAGAGTCAGTAATCTAGTTCACATCGCTATGTGATTAACACCCAAAGAGTACTAAGGTGTGATCATGTTTTGCTTGTGAGATAATTTTAGTCAACGGGTCTGTCACATTCAGATCCGTAAGTATTTTGCAAATTTCTATGTCTACAATGCTCTGCATGGAGCTACTCTAGCTAATTGCTCCCACTTTCAATATGTATCTAGACCGAGACTTAGAGTCATCTAGATTAGTGTCAAAACTTGCATTGACGTAACCTTTTACGACGAGCCTTTTGTCACTTCCATAATCGAGAAACATATCCTTATTCCAGTAAGGATAATTTTGACCGCTGTCCGGTGATCTACTCCTAGATCACTATTGTACTCCCTTGCCAAAATCAGTGTTGGGTATATAGTAGATCTGGTACACAGCATGGCATACTTTATAGAACCTATGGCCAAGGCATAGGGAATGACTTTCATTCTCTTTCTATCTTTTGCCGTGGTCGGGCTTTGAGTCTTTACTCAATTTCACACCTTGTAACATAGGCAAGAACTCTTTTCTTTGACTGCTCTATTTTGAACTACTTCAAAATCTTGTTAAGGTATGTACTCATTGAAAAACTTATCAAGCGTCTTCATCTATCTCTATAGATCTTGATGCTCAATATGTAAGCAGCTTCACCGAGGTCGATCTTTGAAAAACTCCTTTCAAACACTCCTTTATGCTTTGCAGAGTAATTCTACATTATTTCCGATCAACAATATGTCATTCACATATACTTATCAGAAATGCTGTAGTGCTCCCACTCACTTTCTTGTAAATACAGGCTTCACCGCAAGTCTGTATACAACTATATGCTTTGATCAACTTATCAAAGCGTATATTCCAACTCCGAGATGCTTGCACCAGTCCATTGATGGATCGCTGGAGCTTGCATATTTTGTTAGCACCTTTAGGATTGACAAAACCTTCTGGTTGTATCATATACAACTCTTCTTTAATAAATCCATCAAGGAATGCAGTTTTGTTTATCCCTTTGCCAGATTTCATAAAATGCGGCAAGTGCTAACATGATTCGGACAGACTTAAGCATAGATACGAGTGAGAAACTCTCATCGTAGTCAACATCTTGAACTTGTCGAAAACCTTTTTGCGACAATTCTAGCTTTGTAGATAGTGATACTACTATCAGCGTCCGTCTTCCTCTTGACAATCCATTTATTCTCAATTGCTTGCCGATCATCGGGCAAGTCAACCAAAGTCCACACTTTGTTCTCATACATGGATCTCATCTCAGATTTCATGGCCTCAAGCCATTTTGCGGAATCTGGGCTCACCATCGCTTCTTCATAGTTTGTAGGTTCGTCATGGTCTAGTAACATAACCTCCAGAACAGGATTACCGTACCACTCTGGTGCGGATCTTACTCTGGTTTACCTATGAGGTTTGGTAGTAACTTGATCTGAAGTTACATGATCATCATCATTAACTTCCTCACTAATTGGAAGTACAGTTACCTCATCAAGTTCTACTTTCCTCCCACTCACATCTTTTGAGAGAAACTCCTTCTCTAGAAAGGATCCATACTTAGCAACAAATGTCTTGCCTTCGGATCTGTGATAGAAGGTGTACCCAACTGTCTCCTTTGGGTATCCTATGAAGACACATTTCTCCGATTTGGGTTTGAGCTTATCAGGATGAAATTTTTTCACATAAGCATCGCAACCCCAAAATTTTAAGAAACGACAACTTTGGTTTCTTGCCAAACCACAGTTCATAAGGCGTCGTCTCAACAGATTTTGATGGTGCCCTATTTAACGTGAATGTAGCTGTCTCTAATGCATAACCCAAAACGATAGTGGTAAATTGGTAAGAGACATCATAGATTGCACTATATCCAATAAAGTACGGTTATGACGTTCGGACACACCATTACACTGTGGTGTTCCAGGTGGCGTGAGTAGTGAAACTATTTCACATTGTTTTAACTGAAGGCCAAACTCGTAACTCAAATATTTTACCTCTGCGATCATATCATAGAAACTTTTGTTTTCTTGTTACGATGATTCTCCACTTCACTCTGAAATTCTTTGAACTTTTCAAATGTTTCAGACTTTGTGTTTCATCAAGTAGATATACCCATATCTGCTCAAATCATCCGTGAAGGTCAAAAAATAATGATACCTGCTACGAGCCTCAATATTCATCGGACCACATACATCTGTATGTATGATTTCCAACAAATCTGTTGCTCTCTCCATAGTTCCGGAGAACGGTGTTTTAGTCATCTTGCCCATGAGGCACGGTTCGCAAGCATCAAGTGATTCATAATCAAGTGATTCCAAAATCCCATCAGTATGGAGTTTCTTCATGCGCTTTACACCAATATGACCTAAACGGCAGTACCACAAATAAGTTGCACTATCATTATTAACTTTGCATCTTTTGGCTTCAATATTATGAATATGTGTATCACTACGATCGAGATCCAACAAACCATTTTCGTTGGTGTGTATGACCATAAAGGTTTTATTCATGTAAACAGAACAACAATTGTTCTCTAACTTAAATGAATAACCGTATTGCAATAAACATGATCAGATCATATTCATGCTCAACGCAAACACCAAATAACACTTATTTAGTTTCAACACTAATCCCGAAATTACAGGGAGTGTGCGATGATGATCATATCAATCTTGGAACTACTTCCAACACACATCGTCACCTCGCCTTTTACTAGTCTCTGTTTATTCTGCAACTCCCGTTTTCGAGTTACTACTCTTTAGCAACTGAACCAGTATCAATTACCGAGGGGTTGCTATAAACACTAGTAAAGTACACATCAATAATCTGTATATCAAATATACCTTTGTTCACTTTTACTAGTCTCTGTTTATTCTGCAACTCCCGTTTCGAGTTACTACTCTTAGCAACTGAACCAGTATCAATTACCGAGGGATTGCTATAAACACTAGTAAAGTACACATCAATAATCTGTATATCAAATATACCTTTGTTCACTTTGCCATCCTTCTTATCCACCAAATAGTTGGGGTAGTTCCGCTTCCAGTGACCAGTCCCTTTGCAGTAGAAGCACTTAGTCTCAGGCTTAGGACCAGACTTAGGCTTCTTCACTTGAGCAGCAACTTGCTTGCCGTTCTTTTTGAAGTTCCCCTTTTTCCCTTTGCCCTTTTCTTGAAACTAGCGGTCTCGTCAACCATCAACACTTGAAGTGGTCTCGTCAACCATCAACACTTGATGTTTTTCTTGATTTCTACCTTCGTCGATTTCAGCATCACGAAGAGCTCGGGAATTACATTCGTCATCCCTTGCATACCATAGTTCATCACGAAGTTCTACTAACTTGGTGATGGTGACTAGAGAATTCTGTCAATCACTATTTTATCTGGAAGATAAACTCCCACTTGATTCAAGCGATTGTAGTACCCAGAAAATCTGAGCACATGCTCACTAGTTGAGCGATTCTCCTCCGTCTTTTAGCTATAGAACTTGTTGGAGACTTCATATCTCTCAACTCGGGTATTTTGCTTGAAATATTAACTTCAACTCCCGGAATATCTCATATGGTCCATGACGTTCAAAACGTCTTTGAAGTCCCGATTCTAAGCCGTTAAGCATGATGCACTAAACTATCAAGTAGTCATCATATTGAGCTAGCCAAACGTTCATAACGTCTGCATCTGCTCCTGCAATAGGTCTGTCACCTAGCGGTGCATCAAGGACATAATTCTTCTGTGCAGCAATGAGGATAATCCTCAGATCACGGATCCAATCCGCATCTTTGCTACTAACATCTTTCAACATAATTTTTCTCTAGGAACATATCAAAAATAAACACAGGGAAGCAACAACGCGAGCTATTGATCTATAACATAATTTGCAAAATACTATCAGGACTAAGTTCATGATAAATTTAAGTTCAATTAATCATATTACTTAAGAACTCCCACTTAGATAGACATCCCTCTAATCCTCTAAGTGATCACGTGATCCATATCAACTAAACCATGTCCGATCATCACGTGAGATGGAGTAGTTTCAATGGTGAACATCACTATGTTGATCATATCTACTATATGATTCACGCTCGACCTTTCGGTCTCTGTGTTCCGAGGCCATATCTGTATATGCTAGGCTCGTCAAGTTTAACCTGAGTATTCCGCGTGTGCAACTGTTTTGCACCCGTTGTATTTGAACGTAGAGCCTATCACACCCGATTAACACGTGGTGTCTCAGCACGAAGAACTTTTGCAATGGTGCATACTCAGGGAGAACACTTTTATCTTGAAATTTTAGTGAGAGATCATCTTATAATGCTACCGTCAATCAAAGCAAGATAAGATGCATAAAGGATTAACATCACATGCAATCAATATAAGTGATATGATATGGCCATCATCATCTTGTGCTTGTGATCTCCATCTCCGAAGCACCGTGCTTGTGATCTCCATCTCCGAAGCACCGTCATGATCACCATCGTCACCGGCGCGACACCTTGATCTCCATCGTAGCATCGTTGTCGTCTCACCAACTTATTGCTTTTACGACTATCGCTACCGCTTAGTGATAAAGTAAAACTATTACATGGCGATTGCATCTCATACAATAAAGCGACAACCATATGGCTCCTGCCAGTTGCCGATAACTCGGTTACAAAACATGATCATCTCATACAACACATTATATCACATCATGTCTTGACCATATCACATCACAACATGCCCTGCAAAAACAAGTTAGACGTCCTCTACTTTGTTGTTGCAAGTTTTACGTGGCTGCTACGGGCTTAGCAAGAACCGTTCTTACCTACGCATCAAAACCACAACGATAGTTTGTCAAGTTGGTGCTGTTTTAACCTTCGCAAGGACCGGGCGTAGCCACACTCGGTTCAACTAAAGTGAGAGAGACAGACACCCGCCAGTCACCTTTAAGCAACGAGTGCTCCGAACGGTGAAACCAGTCTCGCGTAAGCGTACGCGTAATGTCGGTCCGGGCTGCTTCATCTCACAATACCGTTGAACCAAAGTATGACATGCTGATAAGCAGTATGACTTATATCGCCCACAACTCACTTGTGTTCTACTCGTGCATAGCATCAACGCATAAAACCAGGCTCGGATGCCACTGTTGGGGAACGTAGTAATTTCAAAAAAATTCCTACGCACACGCAAGATCATGGTGATGCATAGCAACGAGAGGGGAGAGTGTTGTCCATGTACCCTTGTAGACCGATAGCGGAAGCGTTATCACAACGCGGTTGATGTAGTCGTACGTCTTCACGATCCGACCGATCAAGTACCGAACGCACGGCACCTCCGAGTTCTACACACGTTCAGCTCGATGACGTCCCTCGAACTCCGATCTAGCCGAGTGTTGAGGGAGAGTTTCGTCAGCACGACGGCGTGGTGACGGTGATGATGTTCTACCGACGCAGGGCTTCGCCTAAGCTCCGCAATGATATTATCGAGGTGTAATTTGGTGGAGGGGGCACCGCACACGGCTAAAAGATCTCAAGGATCAATTGTTGTGTCTCTAGGGTGCCCCCATGCCCCCGTATATAAAGGAGCAAGGGAGGAGGAGGCCGGCCCTAGGAGGGGGCGCACCAAGTGTGGAGTCCTACTAGGACTCCCTAGTCCTAGTAGGATTCCACCTCCCATATGGAATAGGAAAAGAGGAAGGGAAAAAGAGAAGGAAGGAAGGGGGCGCCCCCCTTCCCTAGTCCAATTCGGACCAGACCAAGGGGAGGGGTGCGGCCACCCTTGAGGCCCTTTTTCTTCTTTCCCGTATGGCCCAATAAGGCCCAATACGTATTCCCGTAACTCTCCGGTACTCCGAAAAATACCCGAATCACTCGGAACCTTTTCGAAGTCCGAATATAGTCGTCCAATATATCGATCTTTATGTCTCGACCATTTCGAGACTCCTCGTCATGTCCCCGATCTCATCTGGGACTCCGAACTCCTTTGGTACATCAACATACATAAACTCATAATAAAACTGTCATCGTAACTTTAAGCGTGCGGACCCTACGGGTTCGAGAACTATCTAGACATGACCGAGACATGTCTCCGGTCAATAACCAATAGCGGGACCTGGATGCCCATATTGGCTCCCACATATTCTACGAAGATCTTTATCGGTCAGACCGCATAACAACATACGTTGTTCCCTTTGTCATCAGTATGTTACTTGCCCGAGATTCGATCGTCGGTATCTCGATACCTAGTTCAATCTCGTTACCGGCAAGTCTCTTTACTCGTTCCGTAACACATCATCCCGCAACTAACTTATTAGTCACAATGCTTGCAAGGCTTATAGTGATGTGCATTACCGAGTGGGCCCAGAGATACCTCTCCGACAATCGGAGTGACAAATCCTAATCTCGAAATACGCCAACCCAACAAGTACCTTTGGAGACACCTATAGAGCACCTTTATAATCACCCATTTACGTTGTGACGTTTGGTAGCACACAAAGTGTTCCTCCGGTAAACGGGAGTTGCATAATCTCATAGTCAGAGGAACATGTATAAGTCATGAAGAAAGCAATAGCAACATACTAAACGATCGGGTGCTAAGCTAACGGAATGGGTCAAGTCAATCACGTCATTCTCCTAATGAGGTGATCTCGTTAATCAAATGACAACTTATGTCTATGGCTAGGAAACATAACCATCTTTGATTAACGAGCTAGTCAAGTAGAGGCATACTAGTGACACTCTGTTTGTCTATGTATTCACACATGTATTATGTTTCCGGTTAATACAATTCTAGCATGAATAATAAACATTTATCATGATATAATGAAATAAATAATAACTTTATTATTGCCTCTAGGGCATATTTCCTTCAAGAACCTGCCAGGTACTGGAGAACCTGACGTCCATAGCAGCCATGTAGAGATGGACGTGCTCGTCCTCCTCCCTGACATGGCAACGCACCACCTCCGGCAGGGCCGGCTCCCTCTGCACCGAATGTGGCCCACGCAAAGGCCACCAAAGGAGATCAGGGTCGACGACGGGACCCGAGGCCGGGTTCCTCACCAAGCGGTGCGCCCCTGCAGGTAGCACCTCCCAGTGCCAGCCTGGCGGAGCCCAATCCCGGACATGGGTCAGCCGGACGTCGTCGCGAATGGGTCGACGGCGAGGATGCGGGCCGGGCATCGTTGAGAACAAATACTATATGCCCGCAAAAAGTAACATTTTTTTAATGATTGGATTGTGATAACTAAAATTCTATATGCAAATTCTAAATTTTTCTAACAATTTGACATTAATCTAATTCATCTAGCTAAAACTGATTCTAAAATTGTTAACTGAGGGAGTCCTGGACTAAGGGGTCCTCGGGCGTCCAGCCTGTTATCCATTGGGCCGGACTGATGGGTTGTGAAGACATGAAGGCCGAAGACCGTACCCGTATCCAGATTGGACTCTCCTTGGCGTGGAAGGCAAGCTTGGTGACCGATCTATGAAGATTCCTTCTTATGTAACCGACACTATGTAACCCTAGATCCCCCCGGTGTCTATATAAAACGGAGGGGTTAGTCCGGAAAGGATATACTCATTACCATAGTCATATAGGCTAGACTTTTAGGGTTTAGCCATTACGATCTCGTGGTAGATCAACTCTTGTAATACTCATATTCATCAAGATCAATCAAGCAGGAAGTAGGGTATTACCTCCATAGAGAAGGCCCGAACCTGGGTAAACATCGTGTCCCCCGTTCCTGTTACCATTGATCCTAGACGCACAGTTCGGGACCCCCTACCCGAGATCCGCCGGTTTTGACACCGACATTGGTGCTTTCATTGAGAGTTCCACTGTGCCGTCAACGAGAGGTTCGATGGCCCCTCCGAGCATCTATAGTGATGCTGTCCAAGGAGAAACCTTCCTCCCCAGACAGATTTTCGTATTCGGCGGCTTCGTACTGCGGGCCAACTTGCTTGGCCATCTGGAGCAGATCGATAGCTACGCCCCTGGCCACCAGGTCAGATTTGGAAGCTTGAACTACGTCGCGGATATCCGTGGAGACTTGATCTTCAACGGATTCGAGACCGCGGCGATCGCTCCCCCTCGCCCCGATGAACATGACTTAAATTTGTCATAGGATCACATCTAGGAGATGGCTCCTGTTGCTGCAACGGCCTTAGAACCGGAGCGTATCGTGCCATCCGAGGCCGCAGAGTCCGCGGTGTTGGAGCCGCACACGGACTCGACACCCCGCAGTATTCGCGTCAATGGAACTTCGGACTCATCTCCGGTTATAAGTTCTGGACCGGGTACGCCTGCGGACACCGAGCTGGATCGGTTATCGATTTTTGAATTTAGCGCCACAGACATCTTCCAGCACTCACCTTTGGGTGATGTGCTAAACTCTCTAAAGAATTTGTCCTTGGAGAAGGACTCACAGCCGGACTATGTTCGGTTCGAGCTAGAGGCTGATGACAGGGAATTTTGCTTCCCACCCGCCACCCACTTCATAGCCACCGTCGACGACTTAACCGACGTGCTTGATTACAGCTCCGAAGACATCGACGGTATGGACGACGATGCCGACAAGGAGCAAGGCCAGGACCCGCCATTTACTGGACGTTGGACGGCAACCTCTTCGTACGATGTGTACATGGTCGACACACCTAAAAAAGCTAGCGACGATGACAAAGGGGATCCAGTTGCGAATAAACCTTCTGAGACACAGTCCAAGCACCGGCGCCCTAAATGCCGTTCTAAGCCTCGTCGCTCAAAAGATGGCAACACTGGCACCGGAGAAAATAGTACTCCGGGCGACGCCGAAAACAATGAAGACCCTGTTGGAGCTGCATCCGAACAGGAGGAACAAGACAACGGGCAAGATAACCCTGATAAACAGGCCATGCCCAATGACCCGGATGATGATAGTTATCGTCCAGTCTCCGAAGATGAGGAGAGCCTCGGCAGCGAGGATTTCATCATGCCTGAGGCACCCCTAGAGCAGGAGCGCTTCAAGCGCCAGCTAATAGCTACTGCCAGAAGCCTAAAGAAAAAGCAGCAGCAGCTCCAAGTCGATCAAGACCTACTCATCGACAGATGGACCGATGTCCTGGCAGCCAAAGAATACGGCCTCAAGCGCCCAGCCAAGAGTTACCCAAAGCGCAGACTGCTACCTCAATTTGATGAGGAGGCACCAGATCCCATACCTCCCTCGCGCAATGAGGACCGACTACCACGTGGCCGGGATAGGGCGGCGGACCGACCACCCCGTGGTCGGGATAAAACAGCAACTCAGGCCGAACAACAGCCCGCCCCCACCGCCTCGTAAAAACAGGGACAAAACAACTCGGGACCATGCATACGACCTTCGGCAGGATCTGGACAGCAGAGCAGGACATACCAGATCAATCTACAGATCGCGAGGATGCCTCCCGACTCGAGATGACGGCTACCTATTCGGACATGACAAACCTAGTCACACCCGGGCCGATAATCGCAGACGGACTTCATCGGAGGTGCGCCGTGACGCGGCCCGATATAGAGGCGCCGCACACCCTCTCTGCTTCACAGATGAAGTACTGGATCACGAATTCCTCGAGGGGTTCAGGCCTGTCAATATTGAATCATACGACGGAACAACTGATCCCGCAGTATGGATTGAGGACTTTATTCTCCACATCCACATGGCCCGCGGAGACGACCTCCACGCCATCAAATACCTCCCACTAAAGCTCAAAGGGCCAGCTCGACACTAGCTAAATAGCCTGCCTGAAAACTCTATCGGCAGCTGGGAGGACTTGGAAGAAGCCTTCCTTGACAACTTCCAAGGTACATATGTCTGGCCACCCGATGCCGATGACTTAAGCCACATAGTTCAACAACCTGGAAAATCAGCCAGAAAATTCTGGACTAGGTTCCTAACAAAAAAGAATCAGATCGTTGACTGTCCGGATGCCGAAGCTCCAGCAGCCTTTAAACACAGCATCCGTGACGAATGGCTAGCACCCCACCTTGGCCAAGAAAAGCAGAAAACCATGGCAGCCCTCACAGCACTCATGACCCGCTTTTGCGCGGGTGAGGACAGTTGGCTGGCTCGTAGCAAAAACACAGCCAGCGAGGCAGGCCCCTCCGAGGCCAAGAACAGCACCGCCAAGCTCCGGCGCAATAGGCACAAACGCCGAAACAATGGTGATAACACCGATGACACCACAGTTAACGCCGGATTCAGCGGCTCCAAGTCCGGCCAACGGAAGAAGCCCTACAAAAGGAATAGTGAGGGGCCATCCAGCCTGGACCGCATACTCGATCGTCCGTGCCAGATACATGGCACTCCAGATAAACAAGCCAATCATACCAACAGAGATTGTTGGGTTTTTAAACAGGCTGGCAAGTTGAATGCCGAGAACAAAGAAAAGGGATCACAAAGCGAGGACAAGGACGAAGAGACCCGGCAGCCGAACACTGGGGGCAGAAGAAATTTCCCCCTCAAGTCAAAACGGTGAACATGATATACGCTACACACATCCCCAAAAGGGAGCGCAAGCGAGCACTCCGGGACGTCTACGCGGTAGAGCTAGTCGCCCCAAAATTCAATCTGTGGTCGTCATTCCCGATCACCTTCGATCGTCGAGATCACCCAACTAGTATCCGCCATGGCGGTTCGGCCGCACTGGTCCTTGACCCAATCATCAACGGATTTCACCTAACACGAGTCCTGATGGACGGTGGAAGCAGCCTCAACCTGCTCTATCAGGATACAGTGCGGAAGATGGGCATTATTCCCTCACGAATCAAACCCACAAGGACTACCTTTAAACGAGTCATACTAGGCGTAGAGGCCCATTGTACGGGGTCAATCACGCTGGAGGTGGTCTTCGATTCTTCGGACAACTTCTGAAGCGAAGAGTTAATCTTCGATATCGTCCCCTTCCGCAACGGCTACCACGCACTGCTTGGACGAGCCGCGTTTGCTAGATTCAACGCGGTGCCGCACTATGCTTATCTCAAGCTCAAGATGCCCGGTCCACGCGGCGTCATAACAGTCAATGGCAACACTGAACGCTCCCTCCGAACAGAAGAGCACACAGCCGCCCTTGCAGCAGAGGTACAGAGTGGCCTTCTCAAGCAGAACCGTAATCCGGCTGCCGAGCCCCTGGACATCACCAAGAGGGTCCGGACTGCACCGCAACAGGACAGCGCGGCTCGTCAAGAGCTCGATTAGCAACTCGGCCTCCGTCCCAGTCCCGATGAGGTAGTGGCATTCGTACCACGCGTACGTAATTACGCACTCAAAATTCCATGGGCATCAATGGAGGCACAAGCTAGCTCGGGATCTACAGTTCGGCTAGACCGATCCCGGACACACATATAACTTTACTATTTCCTTTTCCTTTTTTCAGGTTTCTCTTATGCGGGCCTCCTTCGACGGCCTGATTAATGGTCCTGTCAAAGGATAAACACACCGGATTGACACGGAGCACAGGCGTACATGGGAAGCCCTAGAGGCTAACTCAGCGATTACTCTATCCATTTTCAGGACCCACACGCAGCTCGCCTTTGGTTGTGGCATGTCAAATAGCAAGTTGCTTATTGCACTATTTTGTATCAATGTGCTTTGACGCATTAATCCAACTATAATGGAAATGGTTCATAGTCCAAATTCAAGACCCAAGATACTATCTCGGTTCTCCTTCTATTTTCCTTTAAATTATTTATTTCCTAGCAACCGTACACTCTGGTACTTTTCATATTTGCCAGGGGCTCCTCATCGCCCCATAACACGGCAACAAAGTCCCAACACTTCCTATAGAGAAGTTCGGCAGCCCGAATTTAGCATTATATGCATCGGCTCCGAATCATGTCTTTGGTCAATAGTTGGGTTGTCCGGCTCCTGTGTTTGCTACCCTACGTTCCGCTACATCGGCTAGGGTAGTAAAGGGAGAACTGCTGCGATTGTGCCCTGGTCTAAACCGGATGAGCGCCTTAGTAGAGAAAGCCAAAAACTGACTGTCATGATGCGCCGAGAGTCGGTCAGCTGTTCGAGGGTTACAAATCGTTGGAGATTTTTTCCGCATTACGCGAAAGATCGGTACTTCCTGATCAGATGCTGACAGCACTCTGGTTCGAACCAGGGGCTGCGCCCATGCTTTATTATAAAACTCCTATGGCTAAGTGAGGGCGTTTAAGCCGCATAGTCTGATTGTCTTGTTCGTCGCGCTAAACAACTCCTTCAAGGACCATATAATTGGATCAAGATTGTTTAGATACCATCCCGAACACCTCCGTAAGGGCAGAAGTTGACGACTGGCCAACCCTCAGATTACATACAACACGGCCGCACAGGAGGAAAAAATTAAAGCATAACAAAAATTATATTACAAACAGGCTTTGTTTTCATAATACAAGGCAAAGGCAACATGAATACATTTATTCAAATACGATGTCCTGCGAACATTGTGTTGCCGCAAGGCGAGACCCCTCCAGGACATCCGCAAAATACCGTTCGGGTGTGCGGTGCTCCTTGCCCTCCGGTGGCCCTCTGGTCACCTCGATGGCGTCCATCTTCGCCCACCACATCTTGCAACGAGTGACTGCCATGCGCGCACCTTCAATACAGGCCGAGCGCTTGACGATGTCCAGCCGAGGACAAGCGTTCACCATCCGCCTCATGAGTCCGAAGTAGCTGCCAGGCATAGCTTCGGCTGGCCATAGCCGGATTATCAAATCCTTCATGGCTAGTTCGGCCACCCTATGCAGCTCCACCAGCTGTTTCAGCTGATCGGTGAAGAACACGGGAGGCTCTGGCGCCGCATATTGCGACCAGAATAGCTTCTCCGTAGAACCCCCTCCTTCGGCTCGGAAGAACTCTCCGGCGTCCGATACACTGCATGGTAAATCCGCAAAAGCCCATGGGGAACTCCGAACCCGGGTTAGTAGAAGGTACTGCTTCTCCGCATACTTGCTTTGCCTCTTAAATGCCTTACCCGCCGTGATCTTCTTGGCCTCCTGGATCTCCTGGAGGGCGGCCTGGGCTTCATTCCGTGCGGCCTCCGCGCTCTGACGAGCCTTGGCGAGTTCGGTCCCTTGAACCGATGCATCATGCTCCAAGGCCTCGCATTTCTTCACCGCATCCTGGAGCTCCTGCTCGACTTCTTTGACCCGGGCCTTGAGCTTCTTACGGGCGGCTTGCTGCTAGACAGCCTTCTCCCGGCGTCGCCCAGGGCCTTCTTCAGGGCCTCGACCTCGGTCGCGGCTCCTGCACATATTACGACACTACGGTCAATATACAGCGCCTGTTTTTTCCGAACACACAGCAAGTCGTCACTCACCTTGCTTCTCCTGGAGCCGAACCTTAACCTCGCCAAGCTCGTTCTCGGTCCGCTCCAGCCTCTGCCTCAGTTCAGAGGCTTCGGCAGCATACGAGGTTGCGGCCAACAGCGACGCCTGCTTATTGATATGTCTCCAACGTATCTATAATTTTTGATTGTTCCATGCTATAATATATTCTGTTTTGGACATTATCGGGCTTTATTATACACTTTTATATTATTTTTGGGACTAACCTATTAACCGGAGGCCCAGCCCAGAATTGTTGTTTTTGCCTATTTTAGAGTTTCGCAGAAAAAGAATATCAAACTGAGTCCGAACGGAACGAAACCTTCGGGAACGTGATATTCGGAACGAACGTGATCCAGAGGACTTGGACCCTACGTCAAGACATCAACCAGGAGGGCACGAGGTAGGGGGCGCGCCTACCCCCCCCCCCCCCCGGCGCGTCCTCCACCCTCGTGGGCCCCCTGTTGCTCCACCAACGTACTGTTTCCTCCTATATATACCTACGTACCCCCAAACTACCAGATACGGAGCCAAAAACCTAATTCCACCGCCGCAACCTTCTGTACCCGTGAGATCCCATCTTGGGGCCTGTTCCGGAGCTCCGCCGGAGGGGGCATCGATCACGGAGGGCTTATACATCAACACCATAGCCTCTCCGATGAAGTGTGAGTAGTTTACCTCAGACCTTCGGGTCAATAGTTATTAGCTAGATGGCTTCTTCTCTCTTTTTGGATCTCAATACAATGTTCTCCCCCTCTCTTGTGGAGATCTATTCGATGTAATCTTCTTTTGCGGTGTGTTTGTTGAGATCGATGAATTGTGGGTTTATGATCAAGTTTATCTATGAACAATATTTGAATCTTCTATGAATTCTTTTATGTATGATTGGTTATCTTTGCAAGTCTCTTCGAATTATCAGTTTGGTTTGGCCTACTAGATAGATCTTCCTTGCAATGGGAGAAGTGCTTAGCTTTGGGTTCAATCTTGCGGTGTCCTTTCCCAGTGACAGTAGGGGCAGCATGGCACGTATTGTATTGTTGCCATCGAGGATAACAAGATGGGGTTTATATCATATTGCATGAGTTTATCCCTCTACATCATGTCATCTTGCTTAAAGCGTTACTCTGTTCTTATGAACTTAATACTCTAGATGCATGCTGGATAGCGGTCGATGTGTGGAGTAATAGTAGTAGATGCAGGCAGGAGTCGGTCTACTTGTCTCGGACGTGATGCCTATATACATGATCATACCTAGATATTCTCATAACTATGCTCAATTCTGTCAATTGCTCAACAGTAATTTGTTCACCCACCGTAAACACTTATGCTCTTGAGAGAAGCCACTAGTGAAACCTATGGGCCCCGGGTCTATTTTCCATCATATTAATCTCCCGACAACAAGCTATTTCCATAGCCCTTTTTATTTTGTTTACTTTACTTTGCATCTTTATCATAAAAATACCAAAAATATTATCCTATCATATCTATCAGATCTCACTCTCGTAAGTGACCGTGTAGGGATTGACAACCCCTTATCGCGTTGGTTGCGAGGATTTATTTGTTTGTGTAGGTGTGAGGGACTCGTGCGTGGCCTCCTACTGGATTGATACCTTGGTTCTCAAAAACTGAGGGAAATACTTACGCTACTTTGTTGCATCACCCTTTCCTCTTCAAGGGAAAACCAACGCAGGTAGCAAGAAGGATTTCTGGCGCCGTTGCCGGGGAGTCTACGCAAAAGTCAACATACCAAGTACCCATCACAAACCCTTATGTCCCGCATTACATTATTTGCCATTTGCCTCTCGTTTTCCTCTCCCCCACTTCACCTTGCCGTTTTATTTGCCCTCTCTTTTCCGTTTGCCTCTTTTTGCCCGTCTCTTGTTTGCTCGTGTGTTGGATTGCTTGCTTGTCACGATGGCTCAAGATAATACTAAATTGTGTGACTTCACCAATACCAACAACAATGATTTCCTTAGCACTCCGATTGCTCCTCTTACCGATACTGAATCTTGTGAAATCAATGCTGCTTTGTTGAATCTTGTCATGAAAGATCAATTCGCTGGCCTTCCTAGTGAAGATGCCGCTACCCGTCTAAATAGCTTCGTTGATTTGTGTGATATGCAAAAGAAGAAAGATGTGGATAATTATATTATTAAACTGAAGCTATTTCCCTTTTCGCTTAGAGATCGTGCTAAAGCTTGGTTTTCATCTTTGCCTAAAAATAGTATTGATTCTTGGAATAAGTGCAAAGATGCTTTTATCTCTAAATATTTTCCTCCCGCTAAGATTATCTCTCTTAGAAACGATATTATGAATTTTAAGCAACTTGATCATGAACATGTTGCACAAGCTTGGGAGAGGATGAAATTAATGATACGTAATTGCCCTACACATGGTTTGAATTTGTGGATGATTATACAAAAAAATTATGCCGGATTGAATTTTGCTTCTAGAAATATTTTAGATTCGGCCGCGGGAGGCACTTTTATGGAAATCACTTTAGGAGAAGCTACTAAACTCCTAGATAATATTATGGTTAATTATTCTCAATGGCACACTGAAAGATCTATTAGTAAAAAGGTGCATGCGATAGAAGAAATTAATGTTTTGAGTGCAAAGATGGATGAACTTATGAAATTATTTGCTACTAAGAGTGTTACTTCTGATCCTAATGATATGCCTTTGTCCACTTTGATTGAGAATAATATTGAATCTATGGATGTGAATTTTGTTGGTAGAAATAATTTTGGTAATAATTTTGGTAACTTTAATCCTAGGCCTTATCCTAGTAATTCCTCTAATAATTATGGTAATTCCTACAACAATTCTTATGGGAACTTTAATACGATGCCCTCTGAATTTGAGACTAGTGTTAAGGAGTTTATGAATTCACAAAAGAATTTCAATGCTTTGCTCGAAGAAAAATTGCTTAAAGTTGATGAATTGGCTAGGAACGTTGATAGAATTTCTCTTGATGTTGATTCTTTGAAACTTAGATCTATTCCACTTAAGCATGATATCAATGAGTCTCTCAAAGCCATGAGAATTTCCATTGATGAATGCAAAGACAGAACCGCTAGGATGCGTGCTAAGAAAGATTGCTTTGTAAAAGCGTGTTCTTCTAGTTCCTATGAAAATAAAGATGAAGATCTAAAAGTTATTGATGTGTCCCCTATTAAATCTTTGTTTAACAATATGAATCTTGATAATGATGGGACTGAATATGATCCACCTTTACCTAAAAGGCGTTCCAAAAATTCGGAGTTTTTAGATCTTAATGCAAAAATTGGTAAAAGTGGCATTGAAGAGATCAAAACTTTAGATATTAATGAACCCACTATTTTGGATTTCAAGGAATTTAATTATGATAATTGCTCTTTGATAGATTGTATTTCCTTATTGCAATCCGTGCTAAATTCTCCTCATGCTTATAGTCAAAATAAGGCTTTTACTAAACATATCGTTGATGCTTTGATGCAATCTTATGAAGAAAAACTTGAGTTGGAAGTTTCTATCCCTAGAAAACTCTATGATGAGTGGGAACCTACTATTAAAATTAAAATTAAAGATCATGAATGCTATGCTTTGTGTGATTTGGGTGCTAGTGTTTCCACTATTCCAAAGACTTTGTGCGATTTGTTAGGTTTCCGTGATTTTGATGATTGCTCTTTAAACTTGCACCTTGCAGATTCCACCATTAAGAAACCTATGGGAAGAATTAATGATGTTCTTATTGTTGCAAATAGGAACTATGTGCCCATAGATTTTATTGTTCTTGATATCAATTGCAATCCTTCATGTCCTATCATTCTTGGTAGACCTTTCCTTTGAACGATCGGTGCAATTATTGATATGAAGGAAGGAAATATTAGATTCCAATTTCCGTTAAAGAACGGCATGGAACACTTTCCTAGAAAGAAAATAAAATTACCATATGAATCTATCATATGAGCCACTTATGGATTGCCTACCAAAGATGGCAATACCTAGATTTATTCTTGTATTTATGCCTAGCTAGGGGCGTTAAACGATAGCGCTTGTTGGGAGGCAACCCAATTTTATTTTTAGTTTTTTGCTTTTTGCTTCTGTTTAGGAATAAATTTTTGATATAGCCTCTGGTTAGACTTGTTTTTATGTTTTAATTAGTGTTTGTGCCAAGTTTAACCTATAGGATCTTCTTGGATGATAGTTATTTGATCTTGCTGTAAATTGCAGAAACTTTCTGTTCACGAAAATAATTGTTAAAAATCACCAGAACGTGATAAAACATTGATTCCAATTTCTTCTGATCAATAAAAAATTGTCTAGGTCGTCCTATTTTGGCTGAATTTTTGGAGTTCCAGAAGTTTGTGTTAGTTACAGATTACTACACACTGTTCTGTTTTTGACAGATTCTGTTTTTCGTGTGTTGTTTGCTTATTTTAATGAATCTATGGCTAGTAAAATAGTTTATAAACCATAGAGAAGTTGGAATACAGTAGGTTTAACACCCATATAAATAAAGAATGAGTTCATTACAGTACCTTGAAGTGGTGTTTTGTTTTCTTTCGCTAACAGAGCTCACGAGATTTTCTGTTAAGTTTTGTGTTGTGAAGTTTTCAAGTTTTGGGTGAAAGATTTGATGGATTATGGAACAAGGAGTGGCAAGATCCTAATCTTGGGGATGCCCATGGCACCCCAAGATAATCTAAGGACACCAAAAAGCCAAAGCTTGGGGATGCCCCGGAAGGCATCCCCTCTTTTGTCTACTTCCATCGGTAACTTTACTTGGAGCTATATTTTTATTCACCACATGATATGTGTTTTGCTTGGAGCGTCTTGTATGATTTGAGTCTTTGCTTTTTAGTTTTCCACAATCATCCTTGCTGTACACACCTTTTTGAGAGAGACACACTTGATTCGGAAATTATTAGAATACTCTATGTGCTTCACTTATATCGTTTGAGTTATATAGTTTTTGCTCTAGTACTTCACTTATATCTTTTAGAGCACGGTGGTGGATTTGTTTTATAGAAACTATTGTTCTCTTATGCTTCACTTAGATTATTTTGAGAGTCCTACAAAACAGCATGGTAGTTTGCTTTGACAATGATAGGCATTCAAGATTAGTAAAAAAAATCTTATGAGTGTGTTGAATACTATGAGAAGTTAGATGCTTGATAATTGTTTTGAGATATGAAGATGGTGATATTAGAGTCATGCTTAGTTGTGAATTTGAGAAATACTTGTGTTAAAGTTTGTGATTCCCGTAGCATGCACGTATGGTGAACCGTTATGTGATGAAGTCGGAGCATGATTTATTTATTGATTGTCTTCCTTATGAGTGGCGGTCGGGGACGAGCGATGGTCGTTTCCTACCAATCTATCCCCCTAGGAGCATGCGCGTAATACTTTGCTTTGATAACTTGTAGATTTTTGCAATAACTATATGAGTTCTTTATGACTAATGTTGAGTCCATGGATTATACGCACTTTTCCTCCTTCCATCATTGCTAGCCTCTCTAATACCGCACAATTTTCGCCGGTATCATACACCCACCATATACCTTCCTCAAAACAGCCACCATACCTACCTATCATGGAATTTCCATAGCCATTCCGAGATATATTGCCATGCAACATACCACCGTTTCGTTTATTATGACATGCTCCATCATTGTCATATTGCTTCGCATGATCATGTAGTTGACATTGTATTTGTGGCAAAGCCACCGTTCATAATTCTTTCATACATGTCACTCTTGATTCATTGCATATCCCGATACACCACCGGAGGCATTCACATAGAGTCATATTTTGTTCTAAGTATTGAGTTGTAATTGTTGAGTTGTAAGTAAATAAAAGTGTGATGATCATCATTTTTAGAGCATTGTCCCAAGCGAGGAAAGGATGATGGAGACTATGATTCCCCCACAAGTCGGGATGAGACTTCGGACAAAAAAAAAGAAAAAAAAAAAGGCCATAAAAAAAAGGCCCAAATAAAAAAATGAGAGAAAAAGAGAGAAGGGACAATGTTACTATCCTTTTACTACACTTGTGCTTCAAAGTAGCACCATGATCTTCATGATAGAGAGTCTCCTATGATATCACTTTCATATACTAGTGGGAATTTTTCATCATAGAACTTGGCTTGTATATTCCAATGATGGGCTTCCTCAAAATGCCCTAGGTCTTCGTGAGCAAGCGAGTTGGATGCACACCCACTTAGTTTCTTTTGTTGAGCTTTCATATGCTTATAGCTCTAGTGCATCTGTTGCATGGCAATCCCTACTCACTCACATTGATATCTATTGATGGGCATCTCCATAGCCCGTTGATACGCCTAGTTGATGTGAGACTATCTTCTCCTTTTTGTCTTCTCCACAACCACCATTCTATTCCACATATAGTGCTATGTCCATGGCTCACGCTCATGTATTGCGTTAAGATTGAAAAAGTTTGAGAACACTAAAAGTATGAAACAATTGCTTGGCTTGTCATCGGGGTTGTGCATGATTTAAATATTTTGTGTGGTGAAGATAGAGCATAGCCAGACTATATGATTTTGTAGGGATAACTTTATTTGGCCATGTTATTTTGAGAAGACATAATTGCTTAGTTAGTATGATTGAAGTATTATTATTTTTATGTCAATATTAAACTTTTGCCTTGAATCTTTCGGATCTGAATATTCATACCACAATTAAGAAGAATTACATTGAAATTATGCCAAGTAGCATTCCACATCAAAAATTCTGTTTTTATCATTTACCTACTCGAGGACGAGCAGGGATTAAGCTTGGGGATGCTTGATACGTCTCCAACGTATCTATAATTTTTTATTGTTCCATGCTATAATATATTCTGTTTTGGACATTATCGGGCTTTATTATACACTTTTATATTATTTTTGGGACTAACCTATTAACCGAAGGCCCAGCCCAGAATTGTTGTTTTTGCCTATTTCAGAGTTTCGCAGAAAAAGAATATCAAACGGAGTCCAAACGGAATGAAACCTTCGGGAACATGATTTTCGGAACGAACGTGATCCAGAGGACTTGGACCCTACGTCAAGACATCAACCAGGAGGGCACGAGGTAGGGGGCGCGCCTACCCCCCCCCCCCCCCCCAGGCGCGCCCTCCACCCTCATGGGCCCCCTGTTGCTCCACCGACATACTTCTTCCTCCTATATATACCTACGTACCCCCAAACTACCAGATACGGAGCCAAAAACCTAATTCCACCGCCGCAACCTTCTGTACCCGTGAGACCCATCTTGGGGCCTATTCCGGAGCTCCGCCGGAGGGGGCATCGATCATGGAGGGCTTATACATCAACACCATAGCCTCTCCGATGAAGTGTGAGTAGTTTACCTCAGACCTTCGGGTCCATAGTTATTAGCTAGATGGCTTCTTCTCTCTTTGTGGATCTCAATACAATTTTCTCCCCCTCTCTTGTGGAGATCTATTCGATGTAATCTTCTTTTGTGGTGTGTTTGTTGAGACCGATGAATTGCGGGTTTATGATCAAGTTTATCTATGAACAATATTTCAATCTTCGCTGAATTCTTTTATGTATGATTGGTTATCTTTGCAAGTCTCTTCGAATTATCGGTTTGGTTTGGCCTACTAGATTGATCTTTCTTTCTATGGGAGAAGTGCTTAGCTTTGGGTTCAATCTTGCGGTGTCCTTTCCCAGTGACAGTAGGGGCAGCAAGGCACGTATTGTATTGTTTCCATCGAGGATAACAAGATGGGGTTTATATCATATTGCATGAGTTTATCCCTCTACATCATGTCATCTTGCTTAAAGTGTTACTCTGTTCTTATGAACTTAATACTCTAGATGCATGCTGGATAGCGGTCGATGTGTGGAGTAATAGTAGTAGGTGCAGGCAGGAGTCGGTCTACTTGTCGCGGACGTGATGCCTATATACATGATCATACCTAGATATTCTCATAACTACGCTCAATTCTGTCAATTGCTCAACAGTAATTTGTTCACCCACCGTAAACACTTATGCTCTTGAGAGAAGCCGCTAGTGAAACCTATGGCCCCCGGGTCTATTTTCCATCATATTAATCTCCCGACAACAAGCTATTTCCATTTCCCTTTTTTATTTTGTTTACTTTACTTTGCATCTTTATCATAAAAATACCAAAAATATTATCCTATCATATCTATCAGATCTCACTCTCGTAAGTGACTGTGTAGGGATTGACAACCCCTTATCGCGTTGGTTGCGAGGATTTATTTGTTTGTGTAGGTGCGAGGGACTCGTGCGTGGCCTCCTACTGGATTGATACCTTGGTTCTCAAAAACTGAGGGAAATACTTACGCTACTTTGTTGCATCACCCTTTCCTCTTCAAGGGAAAACCAACGCAGGTAGCAAAAAGGATTTCTGGCGCCGCTGCCGGGGAGTCTACGCAAAAGTCAACATACGAAGTTTATGATATGATCATAGAGATATGTGATTTACGAGTTTGGCACACAATTAAGACATTGTGGAAATTGTTTCACAACTAATACCGCCTGGAACACCATAGTGTCATGGTGTGTCCGAACATCATAGCTGCACCCTATTGGATATGGTGCATACCATGAGGTCTCTTATCGAATTACCACTATCGTTTATGGGTTAGGCATTAGAGACAACCGCATTCACTTTAAATAGGGCACCACGCAATTCCGTTGAGACGACACTGTATGAACTATGGTTTAGAGAAACCTAAGTTGTCGTTTCTTAAAAGTTTGGGGTTGCGACGCTTATGTGAAAAAGTTTTAGGCTGATAAGCTCGAACCCAAAGCGGATGAATGCATCTTCATAGAATACCCAAAATAGTAGAGTATACCTCCTATTTCAGATCTGGAAGCAAAAGTGATTGTTTCTAGAAACGGGTCCTTTCTCGAGGAAAAGTTTCTCTCGAAAGAATTGAGTGGGAGGATGGTGGAGACTTGATGAGGTTATTGAACCGTCACTTCAACTAGTGTGTAGCAGGGCACAAGAAGTTGTTCCTGTGGCACCTACACCAATTGAAGTGGAAGCTTATGATAGTGATCATGAAACTTCGGATCAAGTCACTACCAAACCTCGTAGGACGACAAGGATGCGTACTACTTCAGAGTGGTGCGTAATCCTGTCTTGGAAGTCATGTTGCTAGACAACAATGAACCTACGAGCTATGGAGAAACGACGGTGGGCCCAGATTCCGACGAATGGCTCGAGGCCATAAAATCCGAGAGAGGATCCATGTATAAAAACAAAGCATAGACTTTGGAAGAACTACTTGATGGTCGTAAGGCTATTGGGTGCAAATGGATTTTAAAAGGAAGACGGACAATGATGGTAAGTGTCACCATTAAGAAAGCTCGACTTGTCGTTAAGATGTTTTCCGACAAGTTCAAGGAGTCGACTATGATGATATTTTCTCACTCGTAGCGATGCTAAGAGTCTGTTGGAATTATATTAGCAGTTACTGCATTATTTATGAAATCTTGCAGATAGGATGTCAAAAACATTGTTTCCTCGACAATTTTCTTGAGGAAAGGTTGTATGTGATACAACCAGAAGGTTTTGTCAATCCTGAAAGATGCTAACAAGTATGCAAAGCTCCAGCAATCCTTCTAAGGAATGGAGTAAGCATCTCGGAGTTGGAATGTATGCTTTGATGAGATGATCAAAGATTTTGGGTTTATACAAAGTTTATGAGAAACTTGTATTTCCAAAGAAGTGAGTGGGAGCACTATAGAATTTTTGATGAGTATATGTTGTTAACATATTGTTGATCAGAAATGATGTAGAATTTCTAGAGAGCATATAGGGTTATTTGAAAAGTGTTTTTCAATGGAAAACCTTGATTAAGCTACTTGAACATTGAGCATCAAGATCTATAAGGATAGATCAAAAACGCTTAATAATACTTTCAAAAGAATACATACCGTCACAAGATTTTGAAGGAGTTAAAAATAGATCAGCAAAGAAGGAGTTCTTGGCTGTGTTACAAGGTGTGAGTATTGAGTAAGACTCAAAACATGAGCACGGCAGAAGAGAGAGAAAGGACGAAGGTCGTCCCCTATGCTTTAGACGTAGGCTCTACAGTATGCTATGTTGTGTACCGCACCTGAAGTGTGCCTTGCCATGAATTAGTCAAGGGGTACAAGAGTGATCCAGGAATGGATCACATGACAGCGGTCGAACTTATCCTTAGTAACTAGTGGACTAAGGAATTTTCTCGGTTATGGAGGTGGTAAAAGAGTTCGTCGTAAAGGGTTACGTCGATGCAAACTTTGACACTAATCCGGATGACTCTGAGTAGTAAACCGGATTCGTATAGTAGAGCAGTTATTTGGAATAGCTCCAAGTAGCGCGTGGTAGCTGCATCTACAAGATGACATAGAGATTTGTAAAGCACACAGGGATCTGAAAGGTTCAGACCCATTGACTAATATCCTCTCTCACAAGCGAGATATGAACAAACCCCATGGGTGTTGGATTCATTACAATCACATAGTGATGTGAACTAGATTATTGACTCTAGTGCAAGTGGGAGACTGTTGGAAATATGCCCTAGAGGCAATAATAAAATGGTTATTATTATATTTCCTTGTTCATGATAATTGTCTATTGTTCATGCTATAATTGTATTAACTGGAAACCGTAATACATGTGTGAATACATAGACCACAACATGTCCCTAGTAAGCCTCTAGTTGACTAGCTCGTTGATCAATAGATGGTTATGGTTTCCTGACCATGGACATTGGATGTCATTGATAACGGGATCACATCATTAGGAGAATGATGTGATGGACAAGACCCAATCCTAAGCATAGCACAAGATCGTGTAGTTCGTTTGCTAAGAGCTTTTCTAATGTCAAGTATCATTTCCTTAGACCATGAGATTGTGCAACTCCTGGATACCGTAGGAATGCTTTGGGTGTACCAAACGTCACAACGTAACTGGTTGGCTATAAAGGTGCACTACAGGTATCTCCGAAAGTGTCTATTGGGTTGGCACGAATCGAGACTGGGATTTGTCACTCCGTATGACGGAGAGGTATCTCTGGGCCCACTCGGTAATGCATCATCATAATGAGCTCAATGTGACTAATGAGTTAGCCACGGGATCATGCGTTACGGAACGAGTAAAGAGACTTGCCGGTAACGAGATTGAACGAGGTATTGGGATACCGACGATCGAATCTCGAGCAAGTAACATACCGATAGACAAAGGGAATTGTATACGGGATTGATTGAATCCCCGACATCGTGGTTCATCCGATGAGATCATCGTGGAACATGTGGGAGCCAATATGGGTATCCAGATCCCGCTATTGGTTATTGGCCGGAGAGGTGTCTCGGTCATGTATGGATGGTTCTCGAACCCGTAGGGTCTACACACTTAAGGTTCGGTGACGCTAGAGTTGTTATGGGAAATAGTATGTGGTTACCGAAGGTTGTTCAGAGTCCCGGATGAGATCCCGGACATGACGAGGAGCTCCGGAATGGTCCGGAGGTGAAGATCGGTATATTGGACGAAGGGTATTGGAGTCCGGAATTGTTCCGGGGGTACCAGGCTATGGCCAGCATGTCCGAAAGGGGTTTCGGAGGCCCCGGCAAGCATTGGGGGGCCTTATGGGCCAAGGGGAAGGGGCAAACCAGCCCACTAAGGGGCTGTGCGCCCCTCCCAACCCCTCTCACGTAACCAGGAGAGGTGGGGGCGCCACCCCTAGGGCAGCCGCCACTCCCGGCTTAGGGGGCAAGTTTCCTAGGGGGTGGGGGCGCCCAAACCCATCTAGGGTTTCCCCTGGCCGCCGCCTCGTCCTCTAGATCCATCTAGAGGGGCCGGCCCCCTCTCCCCTTCCCCCTATATATAGTGAGGGGGTGGGAGGGCAGCCACACCCTTCCTTTGGCGCAGCCCCTTCCTCGTCATACATCTCCTCCTCCTCCGTAGTGCTTGGCGAAGCCCTGCCGGAGAACCACGAGCTCCATTGCCACCATGCCGTCGTGCTGCCGGAGTTCTCCCTCAACTTCTCCTCTCCCCTTGCTGGATCCAGAAGGAGGAGACGTCCCCGGGCTGTACGTGTGTTGAACGCGGAGGCGCCGTCCGTTCGGCGCTAGATCGGATCTTCCGCGATTTGAATCGCCGCGAGTATGACTCCATCAACCGCGTTCTTGCAACGCTTCCGCTTAGCGATCTTCAAGGTTATGAAGATGCACTCCCTCTCTCTCGTTGCTAGCATCTCCTAGATTGATCTTGGTGACACGTAGGAATTTTTTGAATTATTATTACGTTACCCAACAGTGGTATCAGAGCTAGGTCTATGCGTAGATTCTATGCACGAGTAGAACACAAAGTAGTTGTGGGCGATGATTTGTTCAATTTGCTTACCGTTACTAGTCTTATCTTGATTCGGCAGCATTGTGGGATGAAGCGGCCCGAACCGACCTTACACTTACTCTTACGTGAGACAGGTTCCACCGACTGATATGCACTTGATGCATAAGGTGGCTAGCGGGTGTCTGTCTTTCCCAGTTTAGTCGGATCGGATTCGATGAAGAGGGTCCTTATGAAGGGTAAATAGCAATTGGCATATCACTGTTGTGGCTTATGCGTAGGTAAGAAACGTTCTTGCTAGAAACCCATAGCAGCCACGTAAAACATGCAACAACAATTAGAGGACGTCTAACTTGTTTTTGCAGGGTATGCTATGTGATGTGATATGGCCAAAAGGATGTGACGAATTATATATATGTGATGTATGAGATTGATCATGTTCTTTAATAGGAATCACGACTTGCATGGCGATGAGTACGACAACTGGCAGGAGCCATAGGAGTTGTCTTAATTTATTGTATGACATGCGTGTCAATGAAAAACGCCATGTAATTACTTTAGTTTATTGCTAACCGTTAGCCATAGTAGTAGAAGTAATAGTTGGCGAGACAACTTCATGAAGACACGATGATGGAGATCATGGTGTCATGCCGGTGACGAAGGTGATCATGTCGCGCCTCGAAGATGGAGATCAAAGGCTCAAGATGATATTGGCCATATCATGTCACTTTATGATTTGCATGTGATGTTTGTCATGTTTACATCTTATTTGCTTAGGACGACGGTAGCATAAATAAGATGATCCCTCACTAAAATTTCAAGAGATGTGTTCCCCCTAACTGTGCACCGTTGCGAAGGTTCGTTGTTTCGAAGCACCACGTGATGATCGGGTGTGATAGATTCTAACGTTCGCATACAACGGGTGTAAGCCAGATTTACACATGCGAAACACTTAGGTTGACTTGACGAGCCTAGCATGTACAGACATGGCCTCGGAACACAAGAGACCGAAAGGTCGAACATGAGTCGTATAGTAGATACGATCAACATGGAGATGTTCACCGTTGATGACTAGTCCGTCTCACGTGATGATCGGACACGGTCTAGTCAATTCGGATCATGTATCACTTAGATGACTAGAGGGATGTCTATCTAAGTGGGAGTTCATTAAATAATCAGATGAACTTAATTATCATGAACATAGTCAAAAGGTCTTTGCAAATTATGTCATAGCTTACGCTTTGGTTCTACTATTTAAGATATGTTCCTAGAGAAAATTTAGTTGAAAGTTGATAGTAGAAATTATGCGGACTGGGTCCGTAAAGTGAGGATTATCCTCATTGCTGCGCAGAAGGCTTATGTCCTTCATGCACCGCTCGGTGTGCTGAACCTCGAGCGTCGTCTGAGGATGTTGCGAACATCTGACATACACGTTTTGATGACTACGTGATAGTTCAGTGCGTAATGCTAACGGTGTAGAATTGAGGCGCCAAAGACGTTTTTGAAACGTCGCAGAACATATGAGATGTTCCAAAGACTGAAATTGGGATTTCAGACTAGTGCCCATGTCAAGAGGTATGAGACCTCTAACAAGTTTCTTAAGCCTGCAAACTAAGGGAGAAAAGCTCAATCGTTGAGCATGTGCTCAGATTGTCTGAGTACTACAATCGCTTGAATCGAGTGGGAGTTAATCTTCTAGATGAGATAGTGATGGTTCTCCATAGTCACTGCCACCAAGCTATTAGAGCTTCGTGATGAACTATAACATATCAGGGACAGACATGATGATCCTTGAGCAACTCGCGATGTTTGACACCGCGAAAGTAGAAATCAAGTAGGAGCATCAATTGTTGATGGTTAGCAAAACCACTAGTTTCAAGAAGGGCAAGGGAAAGAAGGGATACTTCATGAAACGGCAAATCAGTTGCTACTCTAGTGAAGAAACCCAAGGTTGAACCCAAACCCGAGACTAAGTGCTTCTGTAATGAGGGGAACGGTCACTGAAGCAGAACTACCCTAGATACTTGGTAGATGAGAAGGCAGGCAAGGTCGACAGAAGTATATTGGATATACCTTATATTAATGTGTACTTTACTAGTACTCCTAGTAGCACCAGGGTATTAGATACCGGTTTGGTTGCTAAGTGTTGGTAACTCGAAATAAAAGGCTACGGAATAAACGGAGACTAGCTAAAGGTGAAATGACGATATGTGTTGGAAGTGTTTCCAAGGTTGATGTGATCAAACATCGCACGCTCCCTCTACCATCGAGATTGGTGTTAAACCTAAATAATTGTTATTTGGTGTTTGCGTTGAGCATAGACATGATTGGATTATGTTTATCTCAATACGGTAATTCATTTAAGGAGAATAATGGTTACTCTGTTTATTTGAGTAATACCTTCAATGGTCTTGCACCTAAAATGAATGGTTTATTGAATCTCGATCGTAGTGATACACATGTTCATGCCAAAAGATATAAGATAGTAATGATAGTACCAAATACTTGTGGCACTGCCATTTGAGTCATATTGGTATAAAACGCATGAAGAAGCTCCATGTCGATGGATCTTTGGACTCACTCATTTTTGAAAAGATTGAGACGTGCGAACCATGTCTATTGGTAGATATGCATGAAGAAACTCCATACAGATGGATCGTTTGGACTCGCTTGATTTTGAATCACTTGAGACATGCAAATCATACCACATGGGCAAGATGACTGAAAGGCCTCGTTTTCAGTAAGATGAAACAAGAGAGCAACTTGTTGGAAGTAATACATTTGATATGTGCAGTCCAATAAGTGCTGAGGCACGCAGTGGATATCGTTATGTTCTTACTTCACAGATGATTTGAGTAGATGCTAAGAATATTTACTTGATGAAACACAAGTCTGAATTATCGAACGGTTCAAGTAATTTCAGAGTGAAGTTGAAGATCGTCGTGACAAGAGGATAAAATGTCTATGATATGATCATAGAGATATCTGAGTTACGAGTTTGGCACACAATTAAGACATTGTGGAAATTGTTTCACAAATAATACCGCCTGGAACACCATAGTGTGATGGTGTGTCCGAACATCATAGCTGCACCCTATTGGATATGGTGCATACCATGATGTCTCTTATCGAATTACCACTATCGTTTATGGGTTAGGCATTAGAGACAACCGCATTCACTTTAAATAGGGCACCACGCAATTCCGTTGAGACGACACTGTATGAACTATGGTTTAGAGAAACCTAAGTTGTCGTTTCTTAAAAGTTTGGGGTTGCGACGCTTATGTGAAAAAGTTTTAGGCTGATAAGCTCGAACCCAAAGCGGATGAATGCATCTTCATAGAATACCCAAATAGTTGGTATACCTCCTATTTCAGATCGGGAAGCAAAAGTGATTGTTTCTAGAAACGGGTCCTTTCTCGAGGAAAAGTTTCTCTCGAAAGAATTGAGTGGGAGGATGGTGGAGACTTGATGAGGTTATTGAACCGTCACTTCAACTAGTGTGTAGCAGGGCACAAGAAGTTGTTCCTGTGGCACCTACACCAATTGAAGTGGAAGCTTATGATAGTGATCATGAAACTTCGGATCAAGTCACTACCAAACCTCGTAGGAAGACAAGGATGCGTACTACTTCAGAGTGGTGCGTAATCCTGTCTTGGAAGTCATGTTGCTAGACAACAATGAACCTACGAGCTATGGAGAAACGATGGTGGGCCCAGATTCCGACGAATGGCTCGAGGCCATAAAATCCGAGAGAGGATCCATGTATAAAAACAAAGGATAGACTTTGGAAGAACTACTTGATGGTCGTAAGGCTATTGGGTGCAGCTGGATTTTAAAAGGAAGACGGACAATGATGGTAAGTGTCACCATTAAGAAAGCTCGACTTGTCGTTAAGATGTTTTCCGACAAGTTCAAGGAGTCGACTATGATGATATTTTCTCACTCATAGCGATGCTAAGAGTCTGTTGGAATTATATTAGCAGTTACTGCATTATTTATGAAATCTTGCAGATAGGATGTCAAAAAACATTGTTTCCTCGACGATTTTCTTGAGGAAAGGTTGTATGTGATACAACCAGAAGGATTTGTCAATCCTGAAAGATGCTAACAAGTATGCAAAGCTCCAGCAATCCTTCTAAGGAATGGAGTAAGCATCTCGGAGTTGGAATGTATGCTTTGATGACATGATCAAAGATTTTGGGTTTATACAAAGTTTATGAGAAACTTGTATTTCCAAAGAAGTGAGTGGGAGCACTATAGAATTTTCAATGAGTATATGTTGTTAACATATTGTTGATCAGAAATGATGTAGAATTTCTAGAGAGCATATAGGGTTATTTGAAAAGTGTTTTTCAATGGAAAACCTTGATTAAGCTACTTGAACATTGAGCATCAAGATCTATAAGGATAGATCAAAAACGCTTAATAATACTTTCAAATGAATACATACCGTCACAAGATTTTGAAGGAGTTCAAAATAGATCAGCAAAGAAGGAGTTCTTGGCTGTGTTACAAGGTGTGAGTATTGAGTAAGACTCAAAACATGACCACGGCAGAAGAGAGAGAAAGGACGAAGGTCGTCCCCTATGCTTTAGACGTAGGCTCTACAGTATGCTATGCTGTGTACCGCACCTGAAGTGTGCCTTGCCATGAATTAGTCAAGGGGTACAAGAGTGATCCAGGAATGGATCACATGACAGCAGTCGAACTTATCCTTAGTAACTAGTGGACTAAGGAATTTTCTCGGTTATGGAGGTGGTAAAAGACTTCGTCGTAAAGGGTTACGTCGATGCAAACTTTGACACTAATCCGGATGACTCTGAGTAGTAAACCGGATTCGTATAGTAGAGCAGTTATTTGGAATAGCTCCAAGTAGCGCGTGGTAGCTGCATCTACAAGATGACATAGGGATTTGTAAAGCACACAGGGATCTGAAAGGTTCAGACCCATTGACTAATAACCTCTCTCACAAGCGAGATATGAACAAACCCCATGGGTGTTGGATTCATTACAATCACATAGTGATGTGAACTAGATTATTGACTCTAGTGCAAGTGGAAGACTGTTGGAAATATGCCCTAGAGGCAATAATAAAATGGTTATTATTATATTTCCTTGTTCATGATAATTGTCTATTGTTCATGCTATAATTGTATTAACTGGAAACCGTAATACATGTGTGAATACATAGACCACAACATGTCCCTAGTAAGCCTCTAGTTGACTAGCTCGTTGATCAATAGATGGTTATGGTTTCCTGACCATGGACATTGGATGTCATTGATAATGGGATCACATCATTAGGAGAATGATGTGATGGACAAGACCCAATCCTAATCATAGCACAAGATCGTGTAGTTCGTTTGCTAAGAGCTTTTCTAATGTCAAGTATCATTTCCTTAGACCATGAGATTGTGCAACTCCCGGATACCGTAGGAATGCTTTGGGTGTACCAAACGTTACAACGTAACTGGGTGGCTATAAAGGTGCACTACAGGTATCTCCGAAAGTGTCTGTTGGGTTGGCACGAATCGAGACTGGGATTTGTCACTCCGTATGACGGAGACGTATCTCTGGGCCCACTCGGTAATGCATCATCATAATGAGCTCAATGTGACTAATGAGTTAGCCACGGGATCATGCGTTACGGAACGAGTAAAGAGACTTGCCGGTAACGAGATTGAACGAGGTATTGGGATACCGACGATCGAATCTCGGGCAAGTAACATACCGATAGACAAAGGGAATTGTATACGGGATTGATTGAATCCCCGACATCGTGGTTCATCCGATGAGATCATCGTGGAACATGTGGGAGCCAATATGGGTATCCAGATCCCGCTATTGGTTATTGGCCGGAGAGGTGTCTCGGTCATGTATGGATGGTTCTCGAACCCGTAGGGTCTACACACTTAAGGTTCGGTGACGCTAGAGTTGTTATGGGAAATAGTATGTGGTTACCGAAGGTTGTTCAGAGTCCCGGATGAGATCCCGGACATGACGAGGAGCTCCGGAATGGTCCGGAGGTGAAGATCGGTATATTGGACGAAGGGTATTGGAGTCCGGAATTGTTCCGGGGGTACCAGGCTATGGCCAGCATGTCCGAAAGGGGTTTTGGAGGCCCCGGCAAGCATTGGGGGGCCTTATGGGCCAAGGGGAAGGGGCAAACCAGCCCACTAAGGGGCTATGCGCCCCTCCCAACCCCTCTCACGTAACCAGGAGAGGTGGGGGCGCCACCCCTAGGGCAGCCGCCACTCCCGGCTTGGGGGGCAAGTTTCCTAGGGGGTGGGGGCGCCCAAACCCATCTAGGGTTTCCCCTGGCCGCCGCCTCCTCCTCTAGATCCATCTAGAGGGGCCGGCCCCCTCTCCCCTTCCCCTATATATAGTGAGGGGGTGGGAGGGCAGCCACACCCTTCCCTTGGCGCAGCCCCTTCCTCCTCATACATCTTCTCCTCCTCCGTAGTGCTTGGCGAAGCCCTGCCGGAGAACCACGAGCTCCATTGCCACCACGCCGTCGTGTTGCTGGAGTTCTCCCTCAACTTCTCCTCTCCCCTTGCTGGATCAAGAAGGAGGAGACGTCCCCGGGCTGTACGTGTGTTGAACGCGGAGGCGCCGTCCGTTCGGCGCTAGATCGGATCTTCCGCGATTTGAATCGCCGCGAGTACGACTCCATCAACCGCGTTCTTGCAACGCTTCCGCTTAGCGATCTTCAAGGGTATGAAGATGCACTCCCTCTCTCTCGTTGCTAGCATCTCCTAGATTGATCTTGGTGACACGTAGGAAATTTTTTGAATTATTACTACGTTACCCAACACATTCAGTCCACTCTTGGCGGACTGAACCTTCTCGGTCACCGCACCCATAAGGACACGGTGCTCGTCCACAACGGAGGCGCCTCGTAGCGCTTCCATCAGGTTATCCAGCGCCCCTGGATGGACAGGGGCCACCGGTGGAATCGGCGCACCCCCCCCTCCTTCGAAGGGGGCTGCTTGCCCGACTCTGGAGCCATATGGGTCTTCGAAATCGTATTCAGCTGAGGGCCGAACTGAATACGGCCCTCTTCGCCAGTCCCCATGGGGGTCTGCTCCCTCATGTGTCCGGCAGTGGAGGTCTCGCCTTGTGGCGCCTCCCGGACAGCGTCCTGGGTCCCTTCCCGGCTCGGAGCGGTCCTCCGGGACAACACTTCGGTGTCGTCCCTGGCCCCGGGGGAATAAGCGAGCGGCGGTGACATGCTCGCCATCTCCGACGGAGCCAACAGATGAGGATTGCTGGATGAGGTCGCGGGCCGGACTGTAATAGTACAGTTAACTATATCAAGATAATGAAGAGAAAGGGCCGGATGTGCGCATGTGCGAGCCATGTCACTTATGATGCAGCCTGGGGCTTAGTGCGGGGGCGTCGTTCCGGACTGCTGTCAACGTCCCACACGGTGCTGACCGCTGGGACGCCCTTCCCCTTCTTGGGCGTTTCCGCCTCCAGATGCGAGGAAGCCGCCCTCGGTTGTCCTCCTCCTCCTCCTCTTCCTCGTCATTGTCCTCAGGGACATAGGAATGGGCTTCGTCGTCTTCGGACGTCACGTCCGAAGTGCCCTTGCGACGGGGGGCACTCTTGGCCCCCTTGGCCTTCTTCTCCGGCGCCTTATAGGGCGCCAGCACCAGCATCTTCGCCAGACGCGGGATGACCGGTTCTTCGGGCAGCGGACCCGGACACTGGATCCATTTCGCCCTCTCCATCCAGTCTTGAAAAAGCAATGATAAACTCAGACATCATCCTCGAAAAAATTAAGTTGGGGACACGCCAGAACTAGCATACCTCGCTGGCAGGGTGTTTACAATCGTGACCACGGTCTGAATCCGTGGCCGGTGGCTTCTCGTTGCCCTTAAAGACCAACTTCCAGGCATCTTCGTGGGTGATTTCGAAGAGCCTCACCAGGGTTTGATGCTTCTTCGGATTAAAATCCCACAGAGGGCGACTTCTGCGCTGGCATGGGAGAATCCGGCGAACTAGCATCACCTGGATTACATCGACGAGCTTGACATCCTTGGCTATCATGCTCTGGACGCGCGTCTGCAATGCTATCAGCTCATCGGGCGAACACCAGTCCGGACTCTTCTCGACCCAGGAGGTGAGTCGCATGGGAGCACCGGAGCGGAATTCGGCAGCCGCGGCCCAAGTAGTGCCGCGGGGTTCTGTGATGTAGAACCATTGTCTCTGCCACTCCTTTACTGTCTCCGCGAAAGTACCTTTCGGCCAGGAGACGTTGGGTAGCTTGCTCACCATGGCTCCTCCGCACTCCGCGTGCTGGCCATCCACCACCTTCGGCTTCACGTTGAAGACTTTGAGCCACAGCCCGAAGTGGGGTTGGATGCGGAGGAAGGCCTCACACACGACGATAAACGCCGAGATGTTGAGGAAGGAATTTGGGGACAGATCATGGAAATTTATCTCGTAATAATACATCAGCCCGCGAACGAAAGGGTGGAGTGGAAACCCTAGCCCGCGGAAGAAATGGGGGATGAATACTACCCTCTCGGTGGGCTTCGGCGTGGGGACGACCTGTCCCTCAGCCGGCAGACGGTGGGCGATCTCCTTCGCCAAATATCCGGCCGCCCGAAGCTCAGTAATGTCCGGATCCGGACATGGTTGCTTGAGTGGAAAGGAGATGAGAACTTGGGCGCTGGAGCTCGAGATTGGAAAGGCGGAGACAGAGAGAGGGCGTGAGAGAGGAAGACGGAATCCTTATCCCCTTATAAAGGCAGCGAATATTAAACGCCTCTTCACTTGCCTTAAGATTCGCCTATTCCCAAGGGTTGTATAAACGGCACGGTTAGGTTACCCATGCCCGCATTGATGAGAATCCCGCAATAAGGGGACACGATCTCTGCTTGGACAAGACGTGCCAATGGCAACCGCGTCTCGGGACGTGGGGCGTCGAACACAAAAACGGTTTGGAATTATGATCGGTCGAACGTACTGTCGTGCTACGAAAAGTTGCCATCGGATGGAACTCGTGTAAAAATATATTCTCTCTGCGGTTGTGTATGGTGTGTGTGACAGGTCCGGATACTATCATCGCATCCGAAGACTATCTTGGAGTTCGGAAAAAGGGGGAACCCTCCTTGCAATGCTGAAGACAATCTGCGCGCCGGACTCCTCGTCATTGAAGCCAGGTTCAGGGGCTACTGAGGGAGTCCTGGACTAAGGGGTTCTCGGGCGTCCGGACTGTTATCCATTGGGCCGGACTAATGGGCTGTGAAGACATGAAGGCCGACGACCGTACCCGTGTCCAGATTGGACTCTCCTTGGCGTGGAAGGCAAGCTTGGTGACCGGACTATGAAGATTCTTTCTTATGTAACCGACTCTATGTAACCCTAGATCCCCCCGGTGTCTATATAAACCGGAGGGGTTAGTCCGGAAAGGATATACTCATTACCATAGTCATACAGGCTAGACTTTTAGGGTTTAGCCATTACGATCTCGTGGTAGATCAACTCTTGTAATACTCATATTCATCAAGATCAATCAAGCAGGAAGTAGGGTATTACCTCCATAGAGAGGGCCCGAACCTGGGTAAACATCGTGTCCCCCGTCTCCTGTTACCATCGATCCTAGACGCACAGTTCGGGACCCCCTACCCGAGATCCGCCGGTTTTGACACCGACACTAACATTTCTATAAATATTTCTATAACTAAAAAACAAAAAAAAATTATAACATTTATGATATTTATATAACTAAAAAACAGAAAATTTCTAACATTTCTATAACTAAAAAACAGAAAAATTTCTATAACTAAAAAACTACAAAAACAATGTGTGTGTGTGTGTGGACATGGCGGCCGGGGCAGGAGCTCACCGGCAAGGCGAGGCGACGGGGGGCGGCGACGGGGGCGGGGACGGGGATGGCGACGACGGGGATGGGGACGGGGCGGTGATGACGGGGACGGGGATGGGCCGGGCGGGGACGACGGGGACGGGGACGGCCTGGGCGGCGACGACGGGGACGGGGACGGCCGGGGCGGCAACGACGGGGATGGGGCGGCGACGGGGACGACGGGGACGGGGACGGCCGGGGCGGCGACGACGGGGATGGGGACGGGGCGGCGACGGAGGCGTCGACGAGGGGTGGCGACGGGGGCAGCGACGGGGGGCGGCGGGCGACGGGGCAGAGGAGAAGAAGCAGATGAGAAACTGAATTTTTTGAAGTGTTTTCTTATATAGGATGGGCCTTTAGTACCAGTTGGAGCCACCAACCGGTACTAAAGGTCAATTTTGGCCAGGCCAAGCGGCGGGAAGCGCCCACCTTTAGTACCGGGTGGTGGCTCCAACCGGTACTAAAGACCCACCCTTTAGTACCGGTTGGAGCCACCACCCGGTACTAAAGGGGGTGCGCTGGCGCAGGTGCGGTGCGGCATGTTTAGTCCCACCTCGCTAGCCAAGGGGCGTCCGCACTGGTTTATAAGCCCCAGTGCGGTAGCTCTCTCGAGCTCCTCTCCAAAGCAGGCCTACTGGGCCTAAATGTTCTGTGCTGCCCTGTGGGCCAACTGGGCCTTTGCGGGCCTGCATCCTGGCCCAACAACAGGTTGGGTTATCTAGTCATATGCAGGCCGTTGTGGCGCAGTAGGCGGGCTTTTTTATTTTCTTATCTTTTTGCTTTATTTATTTTTGTTTTATTTATTTTTGAGTTATTTTTTGCTATATTTAGAGTTTCTTTGTGAATATTTTTGCTTTAGGTACAAAAAATTACAAACTTTTTGTTAGTGCCGGTAGTTTTCAAATTTGAATAGTTTAAATTTTGAATTATTTGAAATTTGTGTGAATCACTAGTTTGTGAATAGCTTAACTTTGAAAATAGATTTTTCAGTGATTCTTTTTTCTTATGTTTAATATTAGTGTGTTTTATCATTATATTCAATTTGGTAATGCTTAGGTTATTTAAAAAATGAAATGCCTTTGTAAGAGATGAGTTTTTGTCTGAAACCCTGATACTTCGAAAGAGATTGTCCATTTTGTACACGAAGTGCATCCAGTTTTTGCGTAACCCTCTCTACTTTTTTGCACATGCTATGTGGGTGAAATTATGATACCATGTCAACTTTCAACCTTTTTTGAGTTCATTTGAAGTGTTTTTCAATTTCAGGGTCATTTAGCTCAAAAAATCAGTAAATGCATGAAAGAATTTGTTTGCACATAAAATTTCTTCGCGTTTCAAATGCCAAAACACATAACTACCCTAACTATTATAGAGATTCCCTCCTGGGTGTGAAACACAGAAGAAAGTGATGATAGTGAAGCCGATCACATCCCAGATCTTTGGGTGTGAAACTTTTTCTTCGCGCGTGTCCCTTTGCGCCGTAACCATGGAAGATCTTCATCATTTAACTGGATGCTCGGGTCAATATTCACTGTGAATGGAGCAATTGCATCAAACTTTTCATAATCTGCTGACATGTCTGTCTTGTCATCCACTCCCACGATGTTTCTCTTCCCAGAAAGAATTATGTGGCGCTTTGGCTCATCGTATGATGCATTCGCTTCCTTATCTTTTCTTTTTCTCGTCTTGGTAGACATGTCCTTCACATAGAAAACATGTGCCACATCATTGGCTAGGACGAATGGTTCGTCTGCATACTCAATATTGTTGAGATCCACTGTTGTCATTCCGTACTGCGGGTCTTCCGTTACCCCGCCTTGTGTCATATTGACCCATTTGCACCGAAACAAAGGGACCTTCAAACCACGTCCATAGTCAAGTTCCCATATGTCCTCTATGTAACCATAATATGTTTTTGTACCCGTCTTGGTTGCTGCATCAAAGCGGACACCACTGTTTTGGTTGGTGCTCTTCTTATCTTGGGTGATCGTGTAAAATGTATTCCCATTTATCTCGTACCCTTTGAAAGTCATAATATTCGAAGATGGTAACTGGGACAGCGAGTACAGGTCATCTTCAATAGAGGCGTCATGCATGGTACGTGTCTGCAACCAGCCGGCGAAAGTCCTCGTTTGTTCACGTGTAATCCAGTCATCAGACCGCTCTGAGTGTTTGGAGCGTAGAAAATTCTTGTGTTCGTCCATATACGGAGCCACCAAGGCGGAATTCTGTAGAACTGTGTAGTGTGCTTCAGTGAGAGAATGTCCGTCCATACATATTATTTGATCCCCTCCTATCGTGCCTTTTCCATCTAGTCTGCCCATATGTCGCGATTCAGGAACACCAATTGGCTTAAGGTCAGGAATAAAGTCAATACAAAACTCAATGACCTCCTCATTTTCATGGCCCTTGGAGATGCTTCCTTCTGGCCTAGCATGGTTATGAACATATTTCTTTAAGACTCCCATGAACCTATCAAAGGGGAACAAATTGTGTAGAAATACAGGACCCAAAACGTTAATCTCTTCGCATAGGTGAACTAGGACGTGTGTCATGATGTTGAAGAAGGATGGTGGGAACACCAACTCGAAACTGACAAGACATTGCACCAAATCATTCTCTAACCTTGGTATGATTTCTGGATCGATTACCTTCTAAGAGATTGCATTGAGGAATGCACATAGCTTCACAATGGCTAATCGAACGTTTTCTGGTAGAAGCCCCCTCAATGCAACCGGAAGCAGTTGCGTCATAATCACGTGGCAGTCATGAGACTTTAGGTTCTGGAACTTTTTCTCTGCCATATTTATTATTCCCTTTATATTCCATGAGAAGCCAGACGGTACCTTAATACTGAGCAGGCATTCAAAGAAGATTTCCTTCTCTTCTTTGGTAAGAGCGTAGCTGGCATGACCCTGATGTATGCCATCTTTTCCGTGCATACGTTGCTGGTCCCCCCGTGCCTTAGGTGTATCTTTTGTCTTCCCATACACGCCCAAGAAGCCAAGCAGGGTCACGCAAAGATTCTTCGTCACGTGCATCACGTCGATTGCGGAGCGGACCTCTAGGTCTTTCTAATAGGGCAGGTCCCAAAATATAGATTTCTTTTTCCACATGGGTGCGCGTCCGTCAGCGTCATTCGAAACAGGTTGTCCGCTAGGACCCTTTCCAAAGACTACCTTCAAATCCTTGACCATATCATGTACATCAGCACCAGTACGGTGGCGAGGCTTCGTCCGGTGATCCGCCTCACCTTTGAAATGCTTGCCTTTCTTTCTTACGGGATGCCTGCTCGGAAGAAATCGACGATGTCCCAGGTACACATTCTTCCTACAATTATCTAAATATATATTGTCGGTATCATCCAAAAGTGCGTGCATGCGCGGTATCCCTTGTTTGTCTGTCCTGAAAGGTTACTGAGAGCAGGCCAATCATTGATGGTCACGAACAGCAACGCCTTTAGGTCAAATTCTTCCCATCCGTGCTCATCCCACGCACGTACACATGTTCCATTCCACAGCTGTAAGAGTTCTTCAACTAATGGCCTTAGGTAGACATCAATGTCGTTGCTGGGTTGCTTAGGGCCTTGGATGAGCACTGGCATCATAATGAACTTCCGCTTTATGCACAACCAAGGAGGAAGGTTATACAAACATAAAGTCACAGGCCAGGTGCTATGGTTGCTGCTCTGCTCCCCAAAAGGATTAATGCCATCTGCGCTTAGACCAAACCATACGTTCCTTGCGTCACCTACAAACTCCTTCTTGCACTTTCTCTCGATTTTTCTCCACTGCGACCCATCAGCGGGTACTCTCAACTTTCCGTCTTTCTTACGGTCTTCACTGTGCCATCGCATCACCTTGGCATGCTCTTTGTTTTGGAACAAACGTTTCAACCGTGGTATTATAGGAGCATACCACATCACCTTGGCAGGAATCTTCTTCCTGGGGCGCTCGCCCTCGACATCACCAGGGTCATCGCGGCTGATCTTATAGCGCAATGCAGCACATACCGGGCAAGCATTCAAATCCTCATACTCACCGCGGTAGAGGATACAGTCATTAGGGCATGCATGTATCTTCTGCACCTCTAACCCTAGAGGGCAGACAGCCTTCTTTGCTTCGTACGTACTCTCGGGCAATTCGTTGTCCTTTGGAAGCATATTCTTTATCATTACCAACAACTTTCCAAATCCCTTGTCAGATACACCATTCTCTGCCTTCCATTGCAGCAATTCTAGTGTGGTGCCCAACTTTTTCTTGTCAGCTTCGCAATTCGGATACAACAATTTCTTGTGATCTCTAACATGCGTTGCAACTTCTTCTTCTCCAAATCACTTGCGCAGTTTCTCTTTGCATCGACAATGGCCCGACCTAGATCATCAGCGAGCTCATCTGATGCCTCTTCTTCAGCTTCTTCACGCATTGCCGTGTTGATGACCCACAAGTATAGGGGATCTATCATAGTCCTTTCGATAAGTAAGAGTGTCGAACCCAACGAGGAGCAGAAGGAAATGATAAGCGGTTCTCAACAAGGTATTCTCTGCAAGCATTGAAATTATAGGTAACAGATAGTTTTGTGATAAGGTAATTTGTAACGAGCAACAAGTAACAAAAGTAAATAAAGTGCAGCAAGGTGGCCCAGTCCTTTTTGTAGCAAAGGACAAGCCTGGACAATTTCTTATATAGAGGAAAGCGCTCCCGAGGACACATGGGAATTATCGTCAAGCTAGTTTTCATCACGTTCATATGATTCGCATTCGGTACTTTGATAATTTGATATGTGGGTGGACCGGTGCTTGGGTGTTGTCCTTACTTGGACAAGCATCCCACTTATGATTAACTCCTATTGCAAGAATCGGCAACTACAAAAGAAGTATTAAGGTAAACCTAACCATAGCATGAAACATATGGATCCAAATCAGCCCCTTACGAAGCAACGCATAAACTAGGGTTTAAGCTTCTGTCACTCTAGCAACCCATCATCTACTTATTACTTTCCAATGCCTTCCTCTAGGCCCAAATAATGGTGAAGTGTCATGTAGTCGACGTTCACATGACACCAATAGAGGAGAGACATCATACATCTCATCAAAATATCGAACGAATACCAAATTCACATGACTACTAATAGCAAGACTTCTCCCATGTCCTCTGGAACAAACGTAACTACTCACAAAGCATATTCATGTTCATAATCATAGGAGTATTAATATGCATATAGGATCTGAACATATGATCTTCCACCAAATAAACCAACTAGCATCAACTACAAGGAGTAATCAACACTACCAGCAACCTACAAGTACCAATCTCAGACTTAGAGACAAGAATTGGATACAAGAGATGAACTAGGGTTTGAGAGGAGATGGTGCTGGTGAAGATGTTGATGGAGATTGGCCCCCTCCCGATGAGAGGAGCGTTGGTGATGACAATGGCGATGATTTCCCCCTCCCGGAGGGAAGTGTCCCCAGAAGAATAGCTCCGCTAGAGCCCTAGATTGGTTCCGCCAAGGTTCCGCCTCGTGGCGGCGGAGTCTCGTCCCGAAAGCTTGCTTATGATTTTTCCTCGGACGAAAGACTTCATATAGCAGAAGATGGGCACCAGAGGGTCACCAGGGGGCCCACGAGGCAGGGGACGCGCCCAGGGGGGTAGGGCGTGCCCCCCACCCTCGTGGCCAGGGTGTGGGCCTCCTCTGGTATTTCTTCCACTCAATATTTTTTTATTAATTCCCAAAATGACTTTCGTGGAGTTTCAGGACTTTTGGAGTTGCGCAGAATAGGTCTCTAATATTTGCTCCTTTTCCAGCCCAGAATTCCAGCTGCTGGTATTCTCCCTCTTCATGTAAACCTTGTAAAATAATAGAGAATAGGCATAAGTATTGTGACATAATGTGTAATAACAGCCCATAATACAATAAATATCGATATAAAAGCATGATGCACAATGGACGTATCAACTCCCCCAAGCTTAGACCTCGCTTGTCCTCAAGCGGAAGCCGATAACGATAAATATGACCACATGTTTAGAGGTAGAGGTGTCGATAAAATAAAATACAGACATGAGGGCATCATGATCATTCTTATAACAGCAACATATATGGATATTGTCATATGATTTCTTATGCTCAAGTAATAATCTATTCACAATGTCAAGTATGAATCAGAAACTTTATTGAGAACTAACAAACTATAGTCTCAGTCATTGAGGCAATTGCAATTTATCATAACATCAGAAAGAGTCTATGTAAGAGCTTTTCAGCAAGTTCACATACTCAACTATCATTTAGTCTTTCACAATTGCTAACACTCACGCAATACTTGTGGTTACGGAGTTTTAATCGGACACAGAGAAAGATAGGGGCTTATAGTTCCGCCTCCCAACCTTTTACCTCAAGGGTAATGTCAACAATAATAGTTCATGCTAAGTTACATCCTATTGGATATATATATCATGATCTTTCCAACACACTGTGCTTGCCAAAGGATAAAATGAAAAAGAGGAAAGGTGAAGATCACCATGACTCTTGCATAAGGGTAAGAGATAAAAGTAAAAGATAGGCCCTTCGCAGAGGGAAGTAGAGGTTGTCATGCGCTTTCATGGTTGGATGCATGAAATCTTAATGCAAAATAACGTCACTTTATATTGCCACTTGTGATGTGGACCTTTATTATGCAGTCTGTCGCTTTTATTTCTTCCACATCACAAGATCATATAAAGCTTATTTTCTCCCACACTAATAAGTCATACATATTTAGAGAGCAATTTTTATTGCTTGCACCGATGACAACTTACTTGAAGGATCTTACTCAATCCATAGGTAGATATGGTGGACTCTCATGGAAAAACTGGGTTTAAGGGTATTTGGAAGCACAAGTAGTATCTCTACTTGGTGCAAAGAATTGGCTAGCATGAGGGGGAAAGGCAAGCTCAACATGTTGGATGATCCATGACAATATACTTTATTTCAGATGTAAGGAAACATAACCCATTACGTTGTCTTCCTTGTCCAACATCAACTCTTTAGCATGTCATATTTTAACGAGTGCTCACAATCATAAAAGATGTCCAAGATAGTATATTTATATGTGAAACCTCTCTTTCTTTATTACTTCCTATTAATTGCAACGATGACCAAAGCTATGTTTATCAACTCTCAACAACTTTTAATCATCATACTCTTTCTATGTGAAGTCATTACTCTCCATAAGATCAATATGATCTCTTTTTATTCCTTTTTATTCTTTCTCTTTTCTTTTATTCCCTCAAGATCATAGCAAAATAATCAAGCCCTTAACTCAACACTAATCTTTACTATATAGCTCACGGACTCGATTACACAAAGGGATCATAAAGCAAAACTCAAAACTAAATCATACTAAAATTTTATTCTACTAGATCAAGATACTACTAAAAGGATCGAACTAAGAAAAACGGTAAAGATAGGAGTGTGATGGTGATACGATACCGGGGCACCGCCCCCAAGCTTGGCAGTTGCCAAGGGGAGTGCCCATACCCATGTGATTATACCTCCTTTGCTGGTGAAGAAGATGGTGGAGATGATGGGTAGTCGCACATCGAGCGTAAGAGATCCTCCAACTTGCGGATAATGCCCTTGAGTGCAACGATATGCTCCTTCAACAAAATATTTTCACGTGTGAGATACTTGTATTATATACGAGCTAACTCAATCATCTTGAAAGCTTTGATCTCAGTTGGGGTAAGAAGATTGTGATCAAGTTGAAGGATGTCTTCTGCTGCCGGAACTTGGTCTTCCGTGGCCTTCTTGGTCCCTTCATCCTTGTTGATCTCCATGGGTTCTTCCCTCTTCAGCTCTATCTTCATTATCCAAGCATCGTTGTCACCATTGTTGGAGGAGGGGGACGACATGATGCCTGGCCTTGACAACCCTGACAGGAAACATCTCGAAACAAGAACAGAGGATAATCGCGTGGTACGGTGGTCAAAACCTTCGGGAGATTACATAATGAATTTTTACCGACCAAAAGAAGTGTCGTGCAAGAAAATGGAGTCCGGAGAGCGCGCGAGGTGCCCACGAGGCAGGGGGCGCGCCCAGGGGGTAGGGCGCGCCCTCCACCCTCGTGGAGGCCTCGTGTCCTTCCCGGGCTGCTTCTTATTTTTCTATTTTCCTAAATATTCCAAAACGGAGGAAAATTACCATTAGAACTGTTTTGGAGTCAGTTTACTTACCGTATCACATACCTATTCCTTTTCGGAGTCTGAAATGTTCTGGAAAGTGCCCTTTATGAATTCCTCTGGGGTTACGGTTTCAATAATATTAGTTTCAACGTTTATAGGATTACCTGAGATATAATGTTTGATTCTTTGACCATTCACCACCTTCGGATTTGTGCCTTCGAAGTTGTTGATTTTTATGGCACCGGAACGATAGACCTCCTCGATAACGTAAGGACCTTCCCATTTAGAGAGAAGTTTTCCTGCAAAAAATCTTAAACAAGAGTTGTACAATAATACATAATCACCTACATTAAACTCACGCTTTTGTATTCTTTTGTCATGCCATCTTTTAACTTTTTCTTTAAACAGTTTGGCATTCTCATAGGCTTGGGTTCTCCATTCATCAAGTGAGTTAATGTCAAATAACCTCTTCTCACCAGCAAGTTTGAAATCATAGTTGAGCTCTTTAATGGCCCAATATGCCTTATGTTCTAGTTCGAGAGGTAAGTGACATACTTTTCCATAAACCATTTTATACGGAGACATACCCATAGGATTTTTATATGCAGTTCTATAGGCCCATAATGCATCATCATGTTTCTTGGACCAATTCTTTCTAGATCTATTAATAGTCTTTTGCAAAATTAATCTGAGTTCTCTATTACTCAATTCTACTTGACCACTAGACTGTGGGTGATAAGGAGATGCAATTCTATGATTAACATCATACTTGACAAGCATTTTACGGAAAGCACCATGAATAAAATGTGAACCACCATCAGTCATTAAATATCTAGGGACTCCAAACCTCTGAAAAATAACTTCTTTAAGCATCTTAATAGAAGTGTTGTGATTAGCACTACTAGTTGGAATAGCTTCTACCCACTTAGTAATGTAATCAACAGCAACTAAAATATGAGTATACCCATTAGAGGCAGGAAACGGTCCCATATAATCAAAGCCCCAAACATCAAATGGTTCAATAACAAGTGAATAATTCATAGGAATTTCCTGACGTCTACTAATATTACCAATTTTTTGACATTCATCAGAAGATAAGACAAACTTACGGGCATCCTTGAAGAGAGTAGGCCAATAAAAACCGGATTGCAATACCTTATGTGCAGTTCTATCTCCAGTGTGGTGTCCTCCATAAGCCTCGGAGTGACACTTGCGTAGGATCTGTTCCTGTTCATGCTCAGGTACACGACGCCTTATAACACCATCTACTCCTCCTTTGTAAAGATGTGGGTCATCCCAAAAGTAATGTCTCAAATCATAGAAAAACTTTTTCTTTTGCTGGTATGTGAAACTAGGTGGTATAAATTTAGCAACAATGTAATTAGCATAATCAGCATACCATGGAGCAGTACGAGAAGCATTTATGACATTTAATTGTTCATCAGGAAAGCTATCATCAATAGGTAGTGGGTCATCAAGAACATTTTTTAACCTAGACAAGTTGTCTGCAACGGGGTTCTCAGCTCCCTTTCTATCAATAATATGCAAATCAAATTCTTGTAGCAAGAGAACCCATCTAATAAGTCTAGGTTTAGCATCTTTCTTTTCCATAAGATATTTAATAGCAGCATGATCCGTGTGAATAGTTACTTTAGAATCAACAATATAAGGTCTGAACTTATCACAAGCAAATACAACTGCTAAGAATTCTTTTTCAGTAGTAGCATAATTTCTCTGAGCACTGTCTAGAGTTTTACTAGCATATTGAATAACATTTAATTTCTTATCAACTCTTTGTCCTAGAATAGCACCTACAGCATAATCACTAGCATTGCACATAATTTCAAAGGGTAAATTCCAATCAGGTGGCTGAACAATAGGTGCAGAAATTAATGCTTTCTTAAGTATTTCAAATGCTTCTACACAATCATCATCAAAGACAAATGGTATATCTTTTTGTAATAGATTAGTCAGAGGCCGAGAATTTTTTGAGAAGTCCTTAATAAACCTCCTATAAAAACCGACCAAGAAAACTTCTTATACCTTTGATGTCCTTGGGACATGGCATCTTTTCAATAGCATCAACTTTAGCTTTATCAACTTCAATGCCTCTTTCAGAAATTTTGTGCCCCAAGACAATACCTTCATTAACCATAAAGTGGCACTTCTCCCAATTCAAGACAAGATTAGTTTCTTCACATCTCTGCAAAACTCGATCAAGGTTGCTCAAGCAATCATCAAAAGAGGATCCATAAACGGAGAAATTGTCCATGAAAACCTCACAAATCTTTTCACAAAAATCAGAGAATATAGCCATCATGCATCTTTGAAAGGTAGCAGGTGCATTACATAAACCAAAAGGCATACGTCTATAAGCAAAAGTACTGAAAGGGCAAGTAAAAGTGGTCTTAGCTTGATCATCAGCTGACACAGGTATTTGAGAGAAACCAGAGTAACCATCTAGAAAGCAAAAATGTGTATGTTTGGATAATCTTTCTAGCATTTGATCAATAAAAGGTAAGGGGTAATGATCCTTTTTAGTAGCCTTATTTAATTTACGGAAGTCAATTACCATCCTATAACCTGTAATAATTCTTTGCGGAATCAATTCATCTTTATCATTAGGAACGACAGTAATACCTCCCTTCTTAGGGACACAATGGACAGGACTTACCCACTGGCTATCAGCAACGGGATAAATTATACCTGCCTCAAGGAGCTTTAATATTTCCTTTCTTACCACTTCTTTCATCTTAGGATTTAATCGTCGTTGATGATCAATAACTGGTTTGGCGTCTTTCTCCAAATTTATTTTGTGTTGACATAGAGTGGGACTAATGCCCTTGAGATCATCAAGAGTATATCCAATAGCAGCACGGTGCTTCTTCAGAGTTTTCAACAATTTTTCTTCCTCCTTCTCTGAAAGGTTAGCACTAATAATAACAAGATATATCTTCTTTTCATCAAGATAAGCATATTTAAGAGTATCAGGTAAAGGTTTAAGCTCAAACACGGGATCACCCTTGGGTGGAGGAGGATCCCCTAGGATTTCAACAGGCAAATTGTGTTTCAGAATAGGTCCCTGTTTAAAGAATACTTCATCTATTTCCCTTCTTTCATTCATAAACATATCATTTTCATGGTCTAGCAAATATTGTTCTAAAGGATCATTAGGAGGCACAGCAATAGAAGCAAGACCAATAATTTCATCCTTACTAGGCAATTCCTCTTCACGGTGTTGTCTACGAAATTTAGAAAAGTTAAACTCATGAGACATATCACCCAAACCAATAGTAACAACATCCTTCTTGCAGTCTATCTTAGCATTAACAGTGTTCAAGAAGGGTCTACCAAATATAATGGGACAAAAGCTATCTTGTGGGGAACCAAGAACAAGAAAATCAGCAGGATATTTAGTTTTCCCACACAAGACTTCAACATCTCTAACAATCCCAATTGGTGAAATAGTATCTCTATTGGCAAGTTTAATTGTGACATCAATATCTTCTAACTCAGTAGGTGCAATATCATGCATAATTTCTTTGTATAAGGTATGAGGTATTGCACTAGCACTAGCACCCATGTCACATAAGCCATGATAACAATGATCTCCTATTTTAACAGAAATAACAGGCATGCCTATCACAGGTCTATGTTTATCTTTAGCACAAGGTTTAGCAATTCTAGCAGTTTCATCATAGAAATAAATAACATGCCCATCAATATTATCAGCCAAGATCTTTAACAATAGCAATATTATGTTCAACTTTAACTTGTTCAGGGGGTGTATAAGTTCTAATATTACTTTTGTTGACAACAGTTGAAGCTTTAGCATGATCCTTTATCCTAACAGGAAAAGGTGGTTTCTCAACATAAGCAGTAGGAACAATAGGATCATTATAAGTGATAGTCTTTTCTTCAACTTTAATAGGTGCAACTACTTTTACTTCTATGGGAGGATTATATTTAAACCACTTCTCCTTAGGGAGATCAACATGAGTAGCAAAGGATTCACAGAAAGAAGCTACTATCTCAGAGTCAAGTCCATATTTAGTGCTAAATTTACGGAAAACATCGGTATCCATAAAAGATTTAACACAATCAAACTTAGGTGTTATACCTAACTCCTTACCTTCGTCGAGATTCCAATCTTCAGAGTTGCGTTTAATTCTTTCCAATAAATCCCATTTGAATTCAATAGTCTTCATCATAAAGGAACCAGTACAAGAAGTATCGAGCATGGAGCGATTGTTGTCAGAAAGCCGAGCATAAAAATTTTGAATAATCATTTCTCTTGAGAGCTCATGATTGGGGCATGAATATAACATTGACTTAAGCCTCCCCCAAGCTTGAGCGATGCTTTCTCCTTCGCGAGGCCAAAAATTATATATATAATTACGATCACGATGAACAAGATGCATAGGATAAAACTTCTGATGAAATTCCAATTTCAATCGCTTTAGTCCCATGATCCCATATCATCACATAGCCTGTACCATGTCAATGCATCTCCCTTCAAAGATAAAGGCAAGACCTTCTTCTTGATAACATCATCGGGCATACCTGCAAGCTTAAATAATACACAAACTTCATCCACATAGATTAGGTGTAAATCGGGATGCAATGTTCCATCTCCTGCAAAAGGATCAGCTAGCAGTTTCTCTATCATACCCGAAGGAATTTCAAAGTAAACATTTTCATTTTCAATAGGTTTAGTAGGTTGAGGAGCAATTCTTTGCTCTACTGGTCGGCGTGAAGATACCCCGAACAAACCCCTCAAAGGATTACTTTCCATAGTAACAAGTGACAGTAAATTTCAACACACTATATAAATTTTTCCTTACCAAATTCCACCTACCAAAGGCGCCTCACTCCCCGGCAACGGCGCCAGAAAAGAGTCTTGATGACCCACAAGTATAGGGGATCTATCATAGTCCTTTCGATAAGTAAGAGTGTCGAACCCAACTAGGAGCAGAAGGAAATGATAAGTGGTTTTCAGCAAGGTATTCTCTGCAAGCACTGAAATTATAGGTAACCGATAGTTTTGTGATAAGGTAATTTGTAACGAGCAACAAGTAACAAAAGTAAATAAAGTGCAGCAAGGTGGCCCAATCCTTTTTGTAGCAAAGGACAAGCCTGGACAATTTCTTATATAGAGGAAAGCGCTCCCGAGGACACATGGGAATTATCGTCAAGCTAGTTTTCATCACGTTCATATGATTCGCATTCGGTACTTTGATAATTTGATATGTGGGTGGACCGGTGCTTGGGTGCTGTCCTTACTTGGACAAGCATCCCACTTATGATTAACTCCTATTGCAAGCATCCGCAACTACAAAAGAAGTATTAAGGTAAACCTAACCATAGCATGAAACGTATGGATCCAAATCAGCCCCTTACGAAGCAACGCATAAACTAGGGTTTAAGCTTCTGTCACTCTAGCAAACCATCATCTACTTATTACTTCCCAATGCCTTCCTCTAGGCCCAAATAATGGTGAAGTGTCATGTAGTCGACGTTCACATGACACCACTAGAGGAGAGACAACATACATCTCATCAAAATATCAAACAAATACCAAATTCACATGACTACTAATAGCAAGACTTCTCCCATGTCCTCTGGAACAAACGTAACTACTCACAAAGCATATTCATGTTCATAATCAGAGGAGTATAAATATGCATATAGGATCTGAACATATGATCTTCCACCAAATAAACCAACTAGCATCAACTACAAGGAGTAATCAACACTACTAGCAACCTACAAGTACCAATCTCAGACTTAGAGACAAGAATTGGATACAAGAGATGAACTAGGGTTTGAGAGGAGATGGTGCTGGTGAAGATGTTGATGGAGATTGGGCCCCTCCCGATGAGAGGAGCGTTGGTGATGACGATGGCGATGATTTCCCCCTCCCGGAGGGAAGTGTCCCCGGCAGAACAGCTCCGCCAGAGCCCTAGATTGGTTCCGCCAAGGTTCCGCCTCGTGGCGGCGGAGTCTCGTCCCAAAAGCTTGCTTATGATTTTTCCTTGGACGAAAGACTTCATATAGCAGAAGATGGGCACCCGAGGGCCACCAAGGGGCCCACGAGGCAGGGGGGCGCACCCAGGGGGGTAGGGCGCGCCCCCACCCTCGTGGCCAGGGTGTGGGCCCCCTCTGGTATTTCTTCCGCTCAATATTTTTTATTAATTCCCAAAATGACTTTCGTGGAGTTTCAGGACTTTTGGAGTTGCGCAGAATAGGTCTCTAATATTTGCTCCTTTTCCAGCCCAGCATTCCAGCTGCCGGTATTCTCCCTCTTCATGTAAACCTTCTAAAATAAGAGAGAATAGGCATAAGTATTGTGACATAATGTGTAATAACAGCCCATAATACAATAAATATCGATATAAAAGCATGATGCAAAATGGACGTATCATGGCTCAACTTCTTCCCCCATTGTTGTATCATCGTATTCAGGGAACCCATGGCCAGGATATCTGTCGTCGTCCTCTTCTACTTCATTGTCTTCCATCATAACCCCTCTTTCTCCGTGCTTGGTCCAAACATTATAGTGGGGCATGAAACCGAACTCAAACAGGTGGACGTGAATGGTTCTTGACTTAGAGTAATTGTGATCATTCTTACAGCCAGCACATGGACAAGACATAAAACCATCCGCCCGCTTGTTTGCCTCAGCCGCAAGCAGAAAAGTTTGCACGCCATTAATGAACTCGGGAGAGCATCGGTCATCGTACATCCATTGTCGGCTCATCTTCATTACACAACACCGAAAAGACCAAATTAATACAAGTCCATACATAAAGTTCATACAACACTTAAATGCAGCAAACAAATAACTCTCTAGCTAAAGCATTTAAATGCAACAACAAATGCGATCAAGATCGCAACTAAGGTAACAGTTGATCCAACAGCATAATGATACCAAGCCTCACTATCAATGGCATATTTTCTAATCTTTCTAATCTTCAAGCGTATTTTCTCCATCTTGATCTTGTGATCATCGACGACATCGGCAACATGCAACTCCAATTCCATCTTCTCCCCCTCAATTCTTTTCAATTTTTCTTTCAAATACTCATTTTCTCTTTCAACTAAATTTAACCTCTCGACAATAGGGTCGGTTGGAATTTTCGGTTCACATACCTCCTAGATAAAAATATCTATGTCTACTTGATGGGCATAATTTGTCATAAACACGAAATGCAACAAATAGTTTTAAAAGAGAATATACCACATCCGAATCATAACAAGGACAAGGGCCGACGGGGACGGATATCAAAACCATGGCACTATGTATAACAAACAACGTACGGGTAAGATAATTATACGAGTAACTATATATCCAAATCACACAAATATCAATTTTTTATATAAAACATTCATGAACAAGAGGCTCACCACAAGGTGGTGCCGGCGACGGGACGGTGTGGGCGATCGACGGTGGTTACGACGGAGATTTAGAAGGCACTAAGTAAACCACACCTACATATGCAAACTAAGTGTTATTTTTTGACCTCAAATTGCATATAAATCAAATACTAGCACATATAATTCCTCCCAAATTACTAAACTCACAAATTAATCACTATATAAAGCATTGCAAGAGCTAATCTAGCAATGAGAGATGAAAGGACAAAGTTGCTAACCTTTGTGATCATTTGAATGGATGGGGGCCTTCAAATCTTGACAAATTTTGGGCAAAATGTGTGATGAGCTCGAGAGGAAGAGGGGAAGAACAGAGAGGAGAGGGGAAAGGGGAAGAACAGAGCGAGCTCAGGTGGACGAAGGGTTTATGTAGGACGACCTTTAGTACCGGTTCGTGACATGAACCGGTACTAAAGGTGCTGGAGGGCCCCAAACTGAAAACATCCTGCCACCACTCTCATTAGTACTGGTTCGTGGCACGAACCGGTGCTAAAGGTTCGCCATGAACCGATACTAATGAGAGCGGCCCGGCTAGCCGTTGGAACCGGCACTAATGGACACATTAGTGCCGGCTCAAATTCAAACCGGCACTAATGTGCTTCACATTTGACCCTTTTTCTACTAGTGACCATTGAGTTTCTCACGACGAGTTCTTCAAAACTAGATCCCATATGGGTTGGTTTCGTCAAACTTTTTTTTGGGCAACTTTGGGTGCCATGGAGGCAACTATAGTGCTATACGAAAGCAACTTCTTTTTATCCTAGTAGACTGTTTGTTAGGTTGGTTTGTATAAAATGAGAAAAAACACAAAACATCGGACCCGTTTAGTGCTATATACAAAACAACTTCGCTGGACTATGTGTATCTGTGAATTTTGTTAACATTATCCCAACTTTCCTATCACGGCTACTCAGTTGTCTATTGTTTGATGGTTAGTTGCGTACGGTTGATGTTCAGTTGCCTATAAATACTATAAATTTCCTATCATTGATGCCCAGTTACCTGATATTGGTAATTAGTTGCTTATTTGCCCAGTTGCCTAACTTTGTAGAAATAGTTGCCTAGAATATTGTGAAGTGGTTTATCATTATTTTTCTAAGTTGCCTACAAATACTTTGAAGTTGCCTCGATTCACCACCAAGTTTCCTACCATAACTAGCAATAGCAGACAAAAAATGAGTATCAATGGTAGATGACATTGTAATATTATAGGCAATTTAGAAACAGTGACTTACGAGCATGAACAATAAATAACTTAGAAGTACCGGTGGGGAAGTTAGGAGAATGTCATACAAAATTAACTAGGACACAAAATGTAGATAAGTTGCCTATTTTTAGCACTAAAGTTGCCTCTAGTAAAAAGAAAGTTGCTTATGAAGGTGATGTGATGTTATCTACGTCTGTTTTGAAGTTGTTCTCTATTACTATTTCGTTGCTTATTGTTGGTAATTAGTTATTTTGAATGGAGTGAAGTTGCTTCTGTTTAGCACTAAAGTTGCCTCATCTGGTATTAAAGTTGCTTTTTTAAGAAAACATCAGTACATATCCATGTGGGGTTTAGTTTTGAAGAGCTCATCGCGACCTGGGTAGCCAATACTCACGCGCTTAGTAGTGTTGTCGGGCAGACTCCCCCCTAGAAAAGGAAAGCACATACATCATGTACCATCCATCCCCACATAGTTTCGAAATTTGAAATCATGATAGATGACTTAGATCCCATAAAAACCTTTTAACATCGTAGGCAACTTAGGTCCATTATGGACAACTTCCAAAGTATTGTAGGAAATTGAGGGTCACTCATAGCCAACTTCGTAGCGTCGTAGGCAACTTGGTTTCTGAAGCCATGTTGAAGAAGTTTCCACTCTATGGTAAGCAACTTTCACAGTATGGTAGGCAACTAAACAATCAAAAACTTAGTTTATGAACCATGGTAATCAACTATTACACTAGTGCACACAGCTAATTAGGAGGCTACTAGGCAAATTCACTTATACACACGATGCAATTCCTGTAGCATCAAAGTTGCTGATTTTTAGCACTAAATTTGCCTCATATAGCATCAAAGTTGCTTTTGAAAAAGTTTAGCAAAACATATTCATATGGAATCTAGTTTTGAAGAGCTCGTCGCGAGGAACCCAAGGTGAAAACGGTTCTTCGTTCTGACACCCGCTTCAAAAGTTGTAGCTTTTTGAAAAAAATGTAACGGAATAAATTGGTGACGTTACACATGCATGTGCATTCGGCGGTGGCTATCCACATGCACGCTGGCAGTCCCCACACACTAGCACCAACTGTAGTGTTAAATAGTCAAAGCATCAGCACATGCATGCATCGGACGACTCACACGCGTGCGCTCGCGACGCCCATATGGCGCAGCTACATGATTGAGTATTTAGGTTTAGATATAGCTTTTTCTATCCCTCAAAACAAAAAGATATAGTAGCTTTTTCTTTCTTCTCTAAAAAGATATAGCTTTTTCTTTCTTCTCAAAAAAAATATATAGCTTGATCTTAAGTGAATTTTAGATATAGCTAGGCTGGGAAATTCCTCACGCCCAAGGTCATTGCCTGGGGCTGGGGCCCAGCTCCTCTGTTGACCATGTCGTATCATATATATATATATATATATATATATATATATATATATATATATATATATATATAGACACACACACATAAACACTATTCTGATCACAACCTGAACTGCCTGAGTAACGCGCCTGAACTTCCCTCTGTACGAACACGACCTTCGGGCTATCTTCGCAACCGTGGCTTCCCCCGCGAATTATTCTTGTTAGTCGTGTTCTATATGATGTTAGTGTAATCTAGAAACATTTTTTAGCAACTAAATACCCGTTTCAAATAGGAATCTCGCTCGTTGGCGGATTTTGCTCTCGGGTCGTGATGAAATTGCATTTTTTGCAATTTTACTGCCTGAGTTGTTCGACCTGAACTTCTCCCAGTGCTAGGTTGAACTTCCGCCAACATTGCCCAAATGGGGCTTGCGATATACCATTTGAAAGCTATGGATACCAGTATCATGACCCAAGTTATATTTTTGGCAAAATGTAAGCGGTTTAAGAGCAGTTTTGAAAACCGTTTTTTCTTCATACAAAAAACTTGAATCGTATTTTCGATCGCATTTCTAAACTGTTTATCGGAATGAGGCAAACAATATGGCGTTGGAAAGCTGCTGCAAAACCGCTCCTTCCACATGTTGAAAGTTTTCTCTAATTCCCTACGGTTAAAGAGTAATTTGGAAAATCATAAAATTTCGCAAACCGAACAGCCGAGTTCGTATTTTCGATGTCATTTCTAAACGGCTAATCCAATTGAGGCAAATGATATGGCATTGGAAAGCTTATGAAAATGCTCTACTTTTTCATGTAGAAAGGTTTTTCTAATTTTGAACGGTTTAAGAATAATTTAGAAAACGGTACAAGTTCCACCGAGTTAGTATTTTCGATCTATTTTTTTAACCCTATGTCCGAATGCAGCAAATGATATGGCGTTGGAAAGCTTGAGGAAATGCAAAACTTTTTGGTATATATTGTTTCTCCCAATTCCTTACTGTTTTATGTAAATTTTGAAAATGGCTAAAAACATATTTTCACCATAATTTCTACAAACTTTATCGGAATGGGGCAAATAATATACCGTTTAAAAGCTAAGGAAAATGCGAAACGTTTTCATGTTGATAGTTTTCTGTGATTCCTATCCATTTTCAAGTAATTTTGAAAATGGCGAGATCATTCATTCTGCATTTATCGCGAAACAGATTCTTCAAAAATGCACCACGTGAAGAACGTGAACTTCTCGGCATGTCTACTTGAACTTCACTCTGTTTTTCACGTGCTTTTTTTGCTCGTAGCTCTCCATCCACTCACCGAAATTGAGCAAGTGATATACCGATGGAAAGCTGATGTAAACATGCAACTTTCCCGTGTTGATCATTTTTTCATACTCGCGACGATTTTAAAAGTTTTTCATCTGAAATTTATTCAGCGTAGTAGTTGAACTTCCTGCTATTTTCACGTTGAACTTCTGTGACGTATTTTTGTTTGTAATTTTCTCATCCATTCGTTAGTGTTACACAAATGATATTCTTTTTGTACAAACCTCTCTCACAATAAATTTTTTAACTTTCTCCGACCGAGGACTTGAACTTACACAAATGATGTATCCTGTCGTTTTGAAATAAATTATAAAATGGCGAGATCATGATTTCTGCGTTCATCGCGAATGAAAATGCACTCCGTGAAGTAGTTGAACTTCTCGAGCATGTCTGTTTGAACTTCACTATGTTTTTGATGTGCCGTTTTTTGTTCGTAAGTCCCAAACAACTTACCAAAATTAAGCAAATGACATAACGATGGAAAGTTGTTGAAAACACACAACTTTCCCATGTTCATCAGGTTTCATGCTCGCGACGGTTCAAAATATTTTTTTTGAATGCGTAAAAATGTGTTTTTAACGGTATACATCAAACTTTGGAACCATTTATCGGAATGTAGCATATAACATACCATTGGAAAGCTTATGAATATGAGCAGCTTTTTCATCTAGACAATCATTACAAATTCGTTTCTTTTTTAGAGCAGTATCAAAAATGAAAAAAACATCGTTTTTTGCTTGTTTTTAACATGTAATTGAAGGTCGAACGTCTCGCACTAGAGATCGTGAACTGCACCTGGAGGAGCACGTGAACTTCTTGCAACAAACCTTTTAGGCTTTTAGTTGTTTATTCGTTTTATTCTCATCTAAAATGCATTCCGTGTAGTAGTTGAACTTCCCGTTGTTTTCATTTTGAACTTCTACCACGTATTTTTTGTTTGTAATTTCTCTGCCGTTCATCGGAGTTGCACAAATGATATACCGTGCCGATTACCTCTCTCATAAAATGGCGACATCATGATTTCTGCGTTCATCGCGAACGGAAATGCACTGCGTGAAGTAATTGAACTTCTGGGGCATGTCTGTTTGAACTTCACTCTATTTTTGACGTGCTATTTTTTGGCGTACTGTTTTTTGACGTGCTATTTGTTGACGTGCTGTTTTTTGCACTGCGTAAAGTAGTTCAACTTCTGGGGCATGTATGTTTGAACTTCACTCTGTTTCACTTTATTGTATTTTTCTTATATGAAATGCAGACCATGTAGTACGTGTACTTCCGGTTGTTATCACTTTGAACTTCTCTCTGATTTGAGCGAATTATTTTAAAACACAAAAACAACTTATTTTTATGTATTTTTGGACATCTAAATACACGGTGAACATCTCTCACAAGAATTTTTTGAACTTTTCCTCGCTGAGCACTTGAACTTCTAGCAACCATTTTTTTCGTTTATGAGTTGTTTTTAAAAGTGCAAAAAATGGCGTCGTGTTTTTTATTTTTTGAACAGGTAAATGCTAGGTTTTAATAAACTCCAAACTTCTCTGTTATTTCAATTTGAACTTCACCTTTTTATATTTTGAGTAAAGAATTGTATTCGATTTTTATACGGAAAAAATCGAACATGGAAATACAAGGTGAACCTCTCTCGCAAGATTTTTTGAACTTCTCCGGACAGAGCACTTGAACTTCTTTCAACAAACCTTTTAAGATTTTTTTTATATTTTTATTCTCACCTGAATGCATTCCTTGCAGTACTTGAACTTCTCGTTGTTTTCACTATGAACCTATTTCAATAGATAATTTTTTTAAAATACATAAAAACGTGTTTTAAATGGTATACATGAAAATTTTAAACTGTTCACCGAAATGTGGCACATAATATACCCGGTGGAAAGCTTATGAATAGCAGCAAGTTTTTCATGTAGGCACGTGTTACAAATTCGTTGCCGTTTGAGAACAGTTTTTAAAATGGCAAAACAACGTTGTTTTTTGCCTATTAAAATAACTTGTAAATGAACGACGGACGTCTCGTAAATATAATTTTTCAACCGTGCAGGGTGGAGCACGTGAACTTCTTGCAACAAACCTTTTAGGCTTTCAGTTTTGTATTCTTTTATTCTCTTCTGAAACGTATTCCGTGAAGTAGTTGAACTTCCCGCTGTTTTTACCTTGAACTTCTGTCACGTATTTTTGTTCAACCTCTCTCACAAGAATTTTTGAACTTTCCCGGGTAGAGCACTTGAACTTCTAGCAACAAAATTTTTAGCATTTTCTTTTTCATTCTTTTTTTAATACGGAATGCACACCGTGTAGTACGTGAACTTCCGGCTCTTATCAATTTGAACCTCTCTCCGCTTCTCTTTAGTAACGTAAAAAATCTGAGTTTTTATAGACATCGAACCGCTCTAACTTTCTTATTCTCATTTGAAACGCATTTCGTGTAGTAGTTGAACTTCTTGCTGTTTTGGACGTCTCTGTGTCATAGTTTTTGAACTTTTTCGGGGCTTCACCTTTCTTTTATAGTTTTTTACATTAAACATACTAAAAGCACATTTTTTTGCATCAATGCATACTATTGAACTTCATGAAACAATAGAAAACAAGAAATTAGATAACCCGATGTACAAATGGGGGCCAAATAAACAAACGATCTTATTCCCTTTTCATACGGCTCACTGAATTTCACATGTCCAAATGGACTTCACTTAGTTGTCTCACCTTCATCATACACCTTATACATCCAAGCCCAAAATCAAAATCAAAACCATGCCTCTCCAAACACAACATGTGAACAGAGAGAGCTATAGTTGTTCCATCCCAGCTATATGTGAACTTGTACGGTCGATGTATTTTTTCTGTAGTAGATGCATAACAACTACGGGGAGGAGAATCTTTTTGTTAGTAATGGAAAAAATTCGAGTTTTTGTAATAAATATCAAACCGCTCCACTTTTTTGAAATTGAACTTCTTGGTCTATTATTTACTAACGAGGAAAATCTGGGTTTTTCATATGCATTAAACTATTCTATTTTAAAATTTGAACTTCTTGGTTTTTTCAATTTGAACTAGGTGCTATTTCTTTTAGTAACGGAAAAAAATCCTAGTTTCTGAATAAACATCGACCTATTCCGTATTTTAAAAATAAACTTCTATGTTTTTTAAGCAGAGATAATCCCTTTTTATATGAAATTGTTTGAGGTGCTTTTTTAATTTGAACATTCTATTTTTTTCAAACAAGTATTCAATTTAGCCTTTTCTCATTTTTTTTACTATTTCACTTTAGTTACATGATGTTTTACAATGGAACATTTTTATAAAATCCTCGATTCACAAGGTTCACTTGTCAACTCGTATTTTTCATGGACACCCAAGGTGTTTTGTTTTTTCGAAAGCGGTTTTTTTGAATAAGCATCAAACAATTTCCTTAAAGTTGAACTTCATACTTTTATTTTTTTAGGAACAGAAAGAATTTGAGTTTTCCATATACATTGAACTACTCTGTTTTTTTAATTTGAACTTCCTGATTTTATTTATTTATCAATAATGAAATTCTGAGTTTTTTTATACTTGTCGAACTGCTCTATTTTTGTAATTTGGACTTCTTGGTTTATTCTTTTAGTAACAGAAAAATCCTAGTTTTGTAATAAGTAATGAACCGGTACTTTATTTAAATTTCAACTTCTCATATTTTTATTTAGAAACAATGAAAATCCTATTTCTTAGGAATTTTCAACTGCTCCATTTTTTAAAATTGAACTTCTATTTATTGAATTAGAAACGGTGAAATATCTGCTTCAAAGTGCTCTGTCATTTTTGTACTGCTCTATTTTTTTAATTTGAGCATCTTGGTTTATTCTTTTGTAATGGGGAAAATCCTAATTTTCTAATAAATATCGAACCTTTCTGTTATTTATTTTCGAAGTTCTACTTTTTTAGAAATGGGCAATTCCATATTTTAGGAACGATTACGTATAAACTATATTTTTTAGTTGTTCTGTTATTTCAATTTGACCTTCTTGGGGTTATTTTAAAACAATATTTTATTTTACAAATTTTGAAAGGCTCTATTATTTTAATTTGAACTTTTTGGTTATCAATTTTCAATGACGGAAAAATTCATGGGAATATTGTTCATATACCAATAAAATTTTCTTCGAACTCTCCAATTAATCAAATTTGAACTTCGAGAATTAAAGAAATTCTATGTGACACTTGTTTTCTTCTTCTTTGTATATAAACATCGAAACATTGAAATGCTTGTTTATTTTAATTTGGACTTCCTCGTTTTTGTTTCTGAAACACAGGAATGTGAAAGGAAAGTTCGTGCAAATATCTTTTAATACAAATGCCCCTATTAAATATGCACGACAATCTTTGCATTTTTTAAGTGTGTTTCTTTTTGTCAACGCACTGTGGTAAATATATGTACTTAAACTAGTACCACATTTTTTCTATATGAAACAGTAAGTTTTCCATCGAATTTGTCAAATGTAATGGTCAAAAGATTATAGTACATCAAGATAATAGGGACCGGCCATCAGTGGCGCCCTGAGAATTAAAGAATGAACTACCAGCATCTAGATTTAAAGGTTAACATTTTAATGCAACGAACATGCAAGAACGCATCACTGAACAAATTGCTTTTTGGAAGCAACGCTGAACAAGTTAGCCTGCTAGTTTTGTCTGAACCTTTTCCTCCACTCTTTCCATGGGTGGTGTCGCACCTTCTTTCAACAGGAAGCTGCTGTTGTCCCATGTGCTACTGCACCTCACCACTTCGCAATCCAGGTGGCATTGACCGCCTCTCCTCGTCTCCACTTCGGCCATCAGACAAATCAAACACTAACCAAGGCTAGCAGGAGAAGAACTTTTGTCTCCTCGTCTCCACTGCTGCGGGGAAGCAAATGTAGTCGTTGCCGCAGGAAGTTCAGATGGGTGGAGCTGGCCGGTCGGTGGGAGCAGACTTGGATGGGAGGCGTAACCGAAGGGAGAGCAGAGCTATTACTTTTTTTTTCTGTAGTCAAACAGAAGAGCCAGCCAAGTTCACCTAACGTAATAACCATGGCCATGGGGGAGCACGAAACCTCGAGGATCCATGGTCGGGAGAGCCTCCGGGCATGGGCAAGTGGAAGTAGTGGAGGGCAGAGCTGAGGAAGTGCGCGAGCTCGCACTTGAGGTCGGCGCCATGGCGACGCCAGCGAGCAGGGGCGTTGTGGTGCGGGTTTGCGCCTATGCAGGAAGAAGGTCGAGGTTGGGGGTGCCGGCAGGGATCTCGGGAGTGGATCTCCGCTGGTGGACCTCGGGGCGGCGACCTCGTCGAGGAACACGGCGACGGGATGAGGACAAGGTTGGCGGGGCGGTGGTGGAGTAGCAGCGGCGTCTACGAGATCCGACGGGCCGCGCACCGGTGCGTGATGGCGGGATTGGTTCCAGGCGCGGAGCCGTGGGCAGCGGCGGCGCACGGGATTCCGAGGATCCGGCAGCTCGCGGTGGTACGGGGGGTCCGGCGGCGCATCGGGCCGGGGGGAGGGTCTGTCGGCGGCGTGGGGCGCGCTGGGGGCGGTGGCCGCCAGACGGAGGTGGTCGACAGAGGTGGCGCGGGAGGGGATGGGCCAGTTTTCTGTGTTTTCGGGAGTTCCGGAGGACCTGGTCGTCCCTACACAGGGCGAGGTGTGATCAGAAGACTATGGGAGTAGTAACATACCCATTTCCCTAGACTATATTACTACCTAATAGTGGGTAGTAACATAAGTGTGGTAACATGCAAAGCTTCATTTATTACGTTATAGACTCATATCGCCTTGGGACATGTGATGTTACAGTAACTAGCTAAGTTACTAGTACTACATCTCTCCTCATTAACTTATTGCCACATAAGCAAAATTGCTGAGTTGGACTCGATGTTACTACCGAAGTTACTCCCACTGTGGCTAGTCGAATAACTATTTTATCCCATGATCAAAGTAGTGCTACTCTATATATATATACTAGTAGAATGCCCGTGCGTTGCTACGGGCAAAAACCGAATACCTATATTTTGCCATGGAATATAAAAATATGGACACATAGATCAAATTATTATTTTAATTGAGATATACACATTAAGCATTGTGTCTTCCTATTTTCATCATACTCTTTCACATTTTTCCTTCTCGGCAATCTCCCTATCTTCTTAACATGTCAAATCACTCACCATCCAAGAACTTATAACTTGATATATACCACCCATGATTAAATAGCATAGTAGAATGCCCGTAGCACGAGCTACAATACATATAAATGACTTAAACAAATGATTAAGGTCGTCTTCATGGTCGAAACTCATTTCTCTTTTGTATGTTTGGGCAGGTTCAAACATCAAATGGGCGCCCAGTGGGCTCCCCAAAATTCAACCGTCTAGATAGTCAAGGCTTTCTCAAATCTAGCTCATGTGGGGGTGAAATGTGGTTTCCTGGTATATCCCAACACACACAAAAAACCACCCCGCAACGCACCCTTCCCTTTCCCTGCCGAACCGTCTCCTTTCTACTCGGTTTTCCGCCATAGCATGGCATTTCTCGCTGAAGCCCTCTCCTTTAAAATCAGATGACGCCCATCTTCGTCATGGCACCCTCTCTCCATCACACCATAACTAAACAAACCAACTCCAACCCTTATTCCGGTCATTCTCAACCCTCACTCTTATCACAAAATCCACTAATTTGTGGTCTAATTGAGCCAGCGATCGACGTCGTCGTGGCAGGCCAACAACAAGGGACATGGGCGGCAACCGCCTCCCCATCTTAGTGCTAGGAGGTGAGCTAGAGCACCCAATGCCCTCCCCCTCGTCGGCCAGCAAAAAACAGAGCACTGTGGAGTGCTCTGCTCGTCGGCGATGGGGCATATATAGGCAACTCATTGGTCCCGGTTCGTGGCTGGAACCGGGACTAAAGGGCATCCTTCTGTCCCGGTTCCTGCCACGAACCGAGACCAATGGTTGTGGGCCAGGAGCGAGGCCCATTGGTCGCGGTTCGTGCCAAGAACCGGGACAAATGGGCCCAGACGAACCGGGACCAATGCCCACGAGGCCCCGGCCGGCCCCCTGGGCTCACGAACCGGGACAAATGCCTCCATTGGTCCCGATTTGTGGCAGAACCGGGACTAATGGGCTGGCCAAGCCCGAACGAAAGCCCCTTTTTCTACTTGTGTCTCCCACACAGCTAGCCAGTCGTTGGCCGTTTGTCGCATTATCATACCCCCAAGCTATCAAACAGTATTGCTGACACTGCATATTTGGCTTCACGCAAAACTTTAGATCTCGTGTTGAATCTAACCTCATAGATTGAGTATGAAAACATTTACAAATATGTTGATACTAATGATAATAATATAATATATGATTCTGTCTACACCTGAGCATCTTCTCTAGCAGAATGCTCGGGTGTTGCCATAGAACAATATAAGAGAAATGCATCCAACTAAGTGTTTCATCTTAATATTAACAGGTATAATGCAAGGGAGGGCGATATGCCCCAATACCAACATGTGTCATTGATTGGTTGATGTGTGAAGTGTGATACTCTTGTTCTTATCTATGTCTTCAATAATGTGGATCGAGGTCCTTGCTTCCTCCTTCTATGTGCATCACATCTCTTTGTCCTCATGGGTTTACTCTTCTATGTCCATCACATCTCTTTCACCTCATTGTGTCTCCTACATCATCACCTCATAAGGTGACTCGTGCTTATGTCCTAGTTTTTTTAATTTTTGCAAACCCCTAGGTGTGTACTTTCATATATTCGTAGTAAAATTAAGGGATAGTGTACGAATGGCGAAAAACAACTCATAATTGCCACAAATGATTGTTGAGTAAAATAAGAAACAACACAAAGTTGCATGAGACCAAGAAAATATCAAGTCTGTATGATTTATTAACTATTTAAAAATATTCCTAGATGAAATGACAAATGTTTTTGTAGTGCCAAATTAATTTTGATAAAATTGTAGAACCCGATCCTGTTTTACGAATTAGTCATTCGATTCCAGAGAGGGCATCACAACTTACATGTTTTGAGACAGCAAATCGCTCCACAGTTGTTCGCTAAAAAAAGTATCCAGTAATTATCCTTCCACATGTTGTTGCCCAATCACTGGACTTTCCTTGTTGGGAAGTAAGTTCCTATTGTAGATGAATTCCTTAATCGTTATCTTCAAAATTCAATTAATACAAGATATATAGCATAACAGCAGAAACAACGCTAAGGCAAAAAACTGGTGCATAACAGGGGTAGGTTCTTTTGAGCACATATCACCTAGCTTCCTAGTCAAATAGCCTTAATTGGACCTTCAAGGGTTCACGTCAAATTACTAAATACTATATTTGCAACAAAATAATCAACAACTTTGAATATGTTTAGGCATGTACGCTGTCATTGGAAAATTCAAGAAAGGAAACAGCCAAAGACGACACTAATACTACAAGAAAGCAGTGACAGTAAGCCATGCCTGTGCACTTAAGATTACGTCGGAGACAGTGATCGACGCTGTTTTATTTCATGAAATTCATTGCATAAAAAGGAGATATTTATCTACTGATATTATTCATTGTGCAATATGATGGAGAAATAAGCACACAGTGGAATCTTTGATCAAGCTAGATGTCAAGACTTCATGCAAGATACTGATTTAAATAATTGTAGTTATAAATTATAAATCATGTGACCATGAGCAGCAGTAAGGCATGCTTTTGCAGATCAGATAATAATTCAACATTGAGCATGAATCCATGAACCGCAAAAAAATGGCATGTTTCTTTTACTAACAGGAAAACTCAAGTCAACACATAGAAAGTTACGGTAAGTATACTTCATTCCCGAGTGGTTTGCGTTAGCCTGATAGTATGCGTGTCTAATAGATATTGCTTATCTCTCATGACAATTGATGCTCTCCTTCAGCTTAGGGCCTTCCAAGATTGAAAGGTAAATGATTTCTGCAAAAAGAAAGAAACATGAAAAATCTATTAGATAACAATAATCTTGGATATTGCCAAATGTGACTATATCAGAATTCTAAGCGCACATGCATTCTGTAGTTTTTTATGGACAAACAGGTATTTCCAAAACCAACATACAGCCTCCTGCCCTCCTGCATAAAGCTATCGGTTTTAAGCCCCAGACAAACCAGGCAGTAAAACACGCTTTTATTGTATGAATTATGAATGAATGAAAGGGAGATGTACATTTTTTAAGAAAAAACGCATAACGAATAGAACAACACTACAGAGGACTCAAAAAAGTTAATACATATTTTGGGGGGGGGGGGGGGGGGGGGGGGGGCATTACATACCCAGTGGTCATTCACATTGGCTGCCTCGGCCTCGCGTCGTTGTCCAACAGCACATCGTCCATGGCCGCGCAACATCGTCCAGGGTTGAATCGGCAACATGAGAGATGACATCCGATTTGTTATTAGTGCAGTTTACCTGTCATAAATTCAGAGAAACATCAATTAGATCACAGGGCTGTGTTGTAAATGAACAGGAACCGGTGCACTAAACATCTGTAAAATTAGGCCTGCTCATGAGAGCTCAGCAATAACACATAAAATCTTCCCAGTACCAATATGTAACAACGACATCAATATTAATCAAAAAAATATTCATAGCTAAGTGTTCCAAACTGAAAATTGAGACAACCCAATAATGCACAAGGAACCAGAGGAGGAGACATGGAGCATCTACCAGTGGTGGCCAACAAATCTAACCAGGTCTCTTCGCGCACCTCTCCAGGGTCTCCGGCGGCGACAAGCTCGAACTGCCCCCACTTTCGTCTTCGTCGCCCCCGCCTGCTCTGGAGTCTCACAGTCCAGCTCGTAGTTGGTGACGAGATCGAAGTGCGTCTTGTCGAGCTCAAGCACGAGCACGAGCCGCTCGCCCTAGTCAAGCTCATACACGTCACGGGTGTTCTGGGACCGCCAAGCATACGAACGGCGGGGCGTACCCACTGACGCCATACTCGTCGGAGATGAGTCGGGCGATGGGGGAATCGACCCCACCAAGACGGACGGGGTCGTTGAAGCAAGCAAGGGCGAGGGAATCAATTTCCTACTTTGTGTTGTTCTCCCTCCAGACTCCACTTGCTAACACCACCAATGGAGTAGTGCTTTCATCGTCTTTGACTCGTCGTGGTATGTAGTCACGGAAGATTCTTTTATTGTTTTCTCATAAGTAATGTCTGCTCTTTTGCTCATGGCAGCAGTCTAAATTAGTTTGCACCCGCAGCATTTCATCAGACGTAAATATAAGGGTATGCTCAAACATTGCTTGTCAGATTATCCATTCCTTTCCTCTCATCCGAGATGCATCAAGAAAGTGAGCCAAAACTGGGAACTAAAGGTGCATATAGTGAATTAGTAATGCACATAGATAGACATATAAAATGTGGCAAACTAACCATGAGGAACTCTTTGCCTCTTAGAAATGAAATAACAACTTGGTTCAGGTAGAAAATGAAATACTCCCTCTGTCCCAAAATAAGTGTCACGGATTTAGTACAATTTTAGTGCAAAGGTGTACTAAGTTAACGGCACTTATTTTCGAACAAAGGTAGTAGTAAGTTACCTGAGATAATGTACGTATGATTTAATGATTAAATGACCTGACAAAAGGGCTCCCTCTGTATTAATCATTCTGCAGAAAAAACAAAATTATGAGTTCCTTGCTCTGAAGCACCTAACTGCAGTTTTGTAGTAAATGTCTGAAAAGTAAAATCATGCTAAAATACATGATATATGTCAGCAAATACAAACTTTTTTTTCATTTATATGTTTAGTAGAACTAAATCAACATATATAAATGGCAGGCATTACATCCATCAGAGTCCAAGGCTCTTTTTGGTGTCTTCAAATGCTGCACCCACTACTACCGGTTGGCTGGAACAATTGCTGATTTTTAATGACCCCCTCCATCTTAATCTTTCAGTATAACTACAATTGATTAAGAGCTCCTAGCTGTGAAGAACCTAACTGCAGTTTTTTTAATAAATGTCTGAAAAGTAAAATCATACTAAAATGGATGATATATGTTGCAAATATGAAGTATAAAAAGAAAGTTAATAATATACCATACAGTAATATGAGTAAACTCTGCAGATCTGAACATGCAGGCTTTAGCATCAGGGATTATAGCTTTGGCAGTGAGTTTCTCCTTCCAGCACACAGACATTGCCTTGTATCTCTTTGTACAGACCTCAACATGAGAATCTTGTGAACTTATTTCCATTACCTTGGGATGGTGAAATCTTTATGATACAAAGCTGATGCATGTATTAGTTAACCTGCAGAGAATTCCATATTTTGATCTATATAAGTAAGAAAGCGTACAAATGAGGAATAGCTTTATTTAGGGCTTCTCATATAGGCCATTGAGTAAATTGCATGAAAAAGAGTCTTATGTATTAAAATAGAAATACACAATTCATAAAATATTCAGGAACAAACAAAATATAGGAAACAAATAGAAACATGTAGTTGGTAAAGGAATCACACAAATAAATTATGATATATGATAAAAATTGCCAATGGCCTTAGTTACTGCTATCCAATATTCTGATTTCTGCAGTTAACTACTAACCCATGACCTGTAATCCAATATTACTACTCCGGATTAGTAGCATCCTCCTCATTCCCATCTTGTTCATCGTCCCTGTTACAAAGAAACATCATCTTGATGTAAAATCATAGTGCTTGAAACTAATTCGTATCTCTAGCAGTACATTACATCCGATGTACTGACTGAAAAAAATATAATCAATTTCTAGCAGTACATTACATCAATGTTAGGAAAAATGTGTAGTTGGCTATGTCGCATGTCCGTTGCTGGAAAAGGGCCAGAAGAATACCTTGGTCCAGAGAAATGGGGTTCAGTGCACACAACCCTCGTAAAATAACCTGGCTGAAAGGATATTAGAGTATCAGGTACCCACGGCGACACACATCCTAATTAAAACGTTAGATAACCTGCTAAAAGTGTTTCTCCGTGTACCAGAAGCACGGGTGCATGAGATGGACTAACTATGAGATGCAAAACTCTGTGTATTTGTAGGCATCTTTTGATTTTCTCAAGCATCAAGAAGAAAATGGGGAATATGCGAAATACACTTCAAGTTTTATGTGTGGAAAATACCTGAGAGCACAACCAAAGCACGCCCCTCAATTTTTTCGCTCAGATATTACTCTGCTCAACTCCTTCACCGGGTCCAGTGAAACATCAACCTAAAACAGCAATTACAACCAGTAAACCAAATGCTTGATACTTTTATTATTCAGAAAACACACAAAAGTTAGGTGGAGGGTTAAGACTACATCTCATGTTTGAGTTGTACCGAAGGCCAAGGGTGGAAACAGTTTGACAGAGCACATAGTTAGAACCAAGAGGGTGGAAGAAATTAGTAGTTAGTACCTTGGGGAGATTAGGCATTGGTCCATTGACGAACTGCAAAACACAGTATCACATATTGGGCAAGTCTGAAACCACATTAGCATGGCAAATCAGAGCGGAAAACACGATTTTGGATGAGGATGGTTTGTACCTGCACGTGTGCAAAGGGACCCGTGAGATCAGGCTGCGCGCGGTCCAGCAGCGTGTCCTCCTCGTCCTCGGCCGCCTCTGTCTCCTCCTCCTTCTCCTTCTCCTCGTCCACAGGCTCGGCGGCGGCGACGGGGTCGGCCACCGCCTGCTCGGGCTCCATCAGCGCGGCTCAAGCGGCGAGGCAGCAAAGCATGGCGGGATAGGGTTCGGATTGCGTGCGGGAGCGGCGCTTGGGGGCGGAGTCGCGGCAAAGGGTCGTGAGGCAGGAGGTGGCGGCGGCGCCCGTGGCATGAGGTGCTGCTCCACCGACGTGGAGGCTCTACGGCGGCTCCCCCGGCCGGATCTGGCACTCTCTCCGTCAGATCGTATTGGGGAGGGAAGCTCCGCAGGGATCGGCCGCAGATCGCTGGGAGGGCGGCGGAGAATGATCTGCTGTGGGCAGGAGGCATCGATCGTAGGGTTTTTTTTGGCATGTTTTTTTTTCACGGGAGGATTGCGAGTTAACGCAGGTGGAGGATGACGAAAAAAACCGGAGGTGGAAGGATGACGAAAAAAACCAGCGAAATTAAACCACGTAGACTATTCACCAAGTCGTCCATTAAGAGTAGAGACTAGTAGAGTGCCCGTGCGTTGCCACGGGCTCTTGAAATAGTTGCAAGAGTTACATGTTAAATTTCACATGTACAAACAATATTATGACACTTGTGGAATCCACGCAGTAAACATGTTAAATAATCTTATCCATTTGGCCATCTCGTAGATTATAGATGACTCACACATGTCGATTATGCCAATATTGTGACAAATATGGAATCCACGCAGTAAACATGTGATGGTGACTGGACTTGTTAGTGGTTACAACATGCCTACAATAAAGAAATATTTACTCAAAACAAATATTTCCAGGGATAATTTATTTGAAGGAAAACAAGATATTTGGGTTCATATCAAATTACCGCATATATCTTAGGTAACAAATTTCATCAACTCGGCATCTAAAACAGGACTTCTTATTAGAGTTATTCCTTTTAAAGGTAAGTCACATAACACCTAGAAACATATATTTTTTCTTCCTCTTGGACACACAATAAGACGTGTCATTGTATATAGAGGAAGTAAACTAATATAACTACAAACAATAGCGTTCTATTTTGCACAACGATCAGTATAAATATATTATTATGAAATTGTGCTAACAGGGTCTTGGGGGTGGCTGCCGCCCATGCGTCGCCCCAATGGAATCTTGCGGGAGGCACCGCTCGCGCCTCCCTAGTGCAGCCTTGGACATGCAACACAACCGCCCCATTTATGCCACCACCTCGCGCCACCGCATATCTTATTAGGTTAGCAACGATCACGTCAAACATGTACCATTAGGATCCTCACGCACACCAGACGATATTGTTGATTTTATACCTTCTTCCTCCCCAACTATCTTCTCATCTTCACCGTCCAAATCCAAACTCACCTCCTCGTCGATGACGCATTCGGCTCGCAACCTTCCACAAAGTTAAATTAAGACAACACAGATAAACAAGCATCTAGTCGATCGATCTCGTCTCACGATCCAAGTGGCCAAGCCCATGTACAATGCACATCAACAGCAATTCAAACGCTCGCTTGCTGACGGACAGTATAGAACAATATAGAGATATTTATATATAGTTAAAAGCAGGTGTGTTGCTATTACTCTTAAATCAACATAAAGTTACTATGTATTTACTATCTTTTTCTCTCAAGCTTCTACAACAAAATTAATCAAGCAGTGAATTTTGGAAAAAAAATATGAGCACAAATTACAATCTTAATCCTGTCATACGTTTTCTGTTCTTTGAAGATGATCAACACTAATAGTGAATTTGGAACATAAGAAAAGTTGAGGAACATTAGGCACTCTCCAGATTATTTGCTCATGGCCTACAGACAAAATAATAACAACGATTCAAATAGAGAGATCAAAGTTCAGAACTTCAGAACCCCAATGGATGGCATTTCCTCCAATTCTGATTGAATGTTTCTTAAAGGATGGTATAGTTTGGAACTATGGCCTCAATGAGAAAGCTTTCAAGGTAATCACTCATGGCCTACAGTACATGGCTTTTGTGAGTGCACTCTTTGCGGACCTTTCTTTATGTTTGTCCGTCACACCAAGAATGATACTCCATCCATTCCAGAAAATAAGGTGTATTGATATCCTCCAAGTCAACCATTCGAATGTTTGACCAAGATTATAGAATAAAATATCAACATCTGAAAAACCTAGTAGATAAAATATAAAACTACTTTTCATGACGGATCGAATGATATAAATTTGGTATAGTGGATATCAATATATTTTCTAAAAACTTGGTCAAACATGCACTCGTTTGACTTTTGAAAAAACAATTAGACTTTATATGCAGGAACGGGGGGAGTATGATTTTTTCAGTTGTTCCAACTAACAAAAATGAGCTTCTTGAATAGATGAAGAATTTATGACAGAAAAGGAGATAAGGACAAGACAAACTGGGCTAAGCCTTGATTAGGTAGAAGGAAACCCCAAACAGAGTTGGCACGATCTGAAAAGGCTCTAGGTTGGCACAATCCTATTAACATACCGGGACTAACTTGCGATAATTCACCTATCTGAATATATACGGCATAAAACAATAACTACATGGTTATCTTTCCAGGAAGTTCTGTACACAGCTTATAATAAAATAGCTCGGTTCATCTACACTGATTTTTGCTCAGATCAATGGTGGCACATGACAGAATGGTACACATAGCCTAAGCAAGAAGATTTAGAATAATCCAAAGTGGAAGGCAATACACCAACCATTAATCAACCAAGAATAATCAAAAAATTCAGAGCGTGTGTCATACTCATACCAAATGGAGAAAGATTGAAATGAGAAAATGTTTTTCTGTGAAGGAACAAAATTAAGAAATGGATAAAGTAAGAGGCTTGGTCCTTTGTGAAAAAGAACTGGGCAGGAAGTACAAATCTAACCTTGGAATGAGGATTCAGGATTGATTATTCATGTCTATCATCCCAACAAAGCATTCTCTCAACGCTTTCTCTCCAATGTAGCGTGCTAGCACTCTACAATGCAAAAAAAAAAATCATGAATATATTAGTATGTGAATACGATAAATAATATTACTCATGTATATGCATTAGATACTTGCCACATGAAGATACTGTTTTCTATGTGACATGCATGGAAACATGAAACTGGTACGGATACAATCATTTAGACCCCTCTCCCTCTCCCTCTCCATCGCTCCCTCCCTCCCTCTCTCTCGCGCGCGCACCATTGGTGATACAGCATAAAGAGAAAAGAGAGACTAAAACGCATGAGAGCTAGAGGATGTACATTTTATCTACATTTTTCATATATACAGAGAAGTAACCATGGATGCCAATGTTAATGCAGTAAGGAATCTCTTAGTATCTTAGTATGATCTAGGATATATGAAAACAAAAAACAATATTGAAATGGAAATTACCAAAATCTGGTACATGTTGCTAACAACAAATTGCATGATTGATAAACTACGTCAATTATGTCACAAGCTATCAGGCACTTCCAAATCATAATGAGTTTCACATTTAGTGTACATGAAGAGTCCAAGCAGTTAAGATACAATCTAGAAAAATAAACATGTGCATTAACTTAAGTACTCTCAATCAAATTAAGCAATTGACTTCACAATTATGGGATTATAGAGAACCCTCCAATGATAAAGAATGTTTCGGGTTTAAAAATAAGCACGATCAGGACTAACCTGCCAAAACACATTTTAGAACCTCTCTTAGTATCTGAATATATTCATCATTCGACATCTCCTTGACTGTTTCCATATTTTTGTTTGACTCGAGGAAATTAATTAACTCAACAGTATCTTGCAGCATGTACTTTGACAATCTTTAAAAACAGAAAAAAAAATCATGAAAAGCCTTAACGATATGCAGAAACAAATGATATTGAAGCATGCTCAGGAAACTGTACCGTCAAAGCATCAGAACCTTTCTACTTTAGTGAGCTCTGAATAATATATCTAACAATGGTAATGTAATTGCTTAAAAGAATCACTCACTCTGTTCACTTTTATAAGGCCTTGAAGACATTTCAGACAATGTGCAAAGTAGTTTATTTTGAGTTGTCTGAAATGACTTATAAAAGTGAACGGAGGGAGTAGCTTTGTTAAAGCACCTAATATCCAACTTCAGCTTTCTTACGGAAGAACTGACCAAGTATTTTCTAGACAGCAATTCAAAAATATTATAGCACATAATAACAGGAAGCTTTGCCTACTTTTACAGATATTGAATTAGGAAAGGGTGAAGATGATGCACAAGTAACGTCTAATATTCACACAATAAGCAGTTATGTATGCATGAGATATTGAGAGTTTGAGCAGAGATCTGAATTGTACTGGAGCTTCCTCTTCCAGTTCCAACTATTACGAAACAAATATGTTAGACATCAGCTTGCTTGTTTCTTTGATTCTTCGGTGGAGAGAAATCAGAGAATCGGTCAGCGCAAATGCTAGCCAAGGAGCAGACCTTAATCCCAGAGTGTGGCGCACGTGAGGGGGGGGAGGTTACTGGGGATGAGCAGTCAGCCATGGAGGCAATAACAGGAAGGGTGGCCGTCGCCCGTGCATCGCCTAGACATAGCTTGGGGGAGGCTCTCTTCCACTCGTCTCCATCTCTTTCCTGATGAAATCACTTGCATAGCTTCCTTTTGGAACCTTCCAAAGCACAGAGTCATACCTTTAGCATAAATATGACCATATGTAAGAATATTTTACTCGCAAGAACATAATTAACTTTCCGATATTAACACCACCATGATACATTAGTATCTGGAATGTTTGAGGGAAAAAGAAGTGTGAAATGAATACCCCCCAATTAAAAGGGTCCTCTTCCTGAATAGCTACTACTGCTGCTTGTTGCATATCTGATCCTGGAGGGAATGTTGCTAGTTCACACTCATCTGCCAGAGTAAATGAAGTTCTGTATAACCAAATAAGTCAATCTGAAGTAAATGAGACGAAAATGAAGAGGTGCAGTTTAAACCAAGTACTTATAAGTAGTTGTCACTCATTGCTATCCAACAACAAAATGATAGACATCTAGCAAAAGCTCAAAAGTGCCTTACCACCTTTTATAAAGACAAATATTTCCTTACCGAAAAATTTCCAGTTGCCCTTAATGTCGTCAACGCCAGCAAAATGAAAGCTTGGCAACAAATGCACATGAGTCAAACATTCCTGCTGAGGCCTGTACCACAGGTTCCAAAATGCAATCAGCATGAGATACTGTTGAAAAAAGGCAATGCAATACATCTAGTAAATCAACTCTGAAGACCTAGTATGCAAATGCACGAAATCCTCCACGAGAGTCAATGTCCACTGTGCCATCATGGGCACTGTAATTGAAAAGCACAGGAAATAGATAGGTAAGTTCCAAAGATGATTATGCATAAACCCCGCCAGATTTTTAGTTGTGTAAATCAAGCAGCACAATTTACCTAAAATCACGAATGTGCAATTCGTAGATGGTTATGTCAGAGCAGGAATCAAGTTTTGGCTTCTCATCGGCCAATTCATCCCAGGAAGCTGGCTTCAATGTTTCATTGTTAATGTCAACCAACCAGGTCCGCGCTCCATTTGCAGAAAGGCTGATCAAATAAACAACAAGCTAGTTTCTTCCTCTCCCTGAACTTTTTTCTTCTGCGGAAAGTTCCTCTCCCTGAACTACATAACTGAAATACGCACAGCCACATACCCTCTAGCATAAAGGTCACCAGCTAAACATTTCAGAATTTGTGCCTTAGTTGGATGATACACGTCAACTTCATATAAATAGTATCGGTTTTCCCACTCTCTTGGTCAAGTAAGACTCCAAACACCATTTGACTCCTTTGTTGCACCGTCTCTAGAGCAGGGCCGGCGAACCATCCAAGAACCACACACTCACATCTTGCAAGATATATTGGGGACATTTTACATATAAGCGGGAATAGTACAGAACCGGAGGCGACACTTGAGATGGTAAAATATGTCGTCGTTAGAAGCCAAACCTGTGTTGTAGGAGCCCAAAGGTGCAGGCTCACAGAGTCCTTGCTGAAAACCGCACCGAGCGGTCCTGTGTATGCAAACATGTCATCCAGCACGCCGGGTAATTGTAGTCCAGTAACATCTACGTGTTTCCCGTCAGCTGCACACAAGCAGTATGTAAGGATCTTACTCTGTCTCAGAACTTGTCTGAAGAATTTGACACTCATCTCTGAATCTGCATGTAAGGGTGCAAAGAATCGAGAATTACCACTGAAAGAAGCGACGAGTTGGCATTTCACAAGGCTGGCGACGTCGACAGAGCTCGGAACTCTGAATGCTCTGTAACTGCTGGTGAAAGGGAACTTCTGGGTCACCTGAAACATGTTGCGAATGGCACTCTAGGTTCACTAAACTGAAAAAAATACATCATTGAAAAAAGGGACAATTGCATTTTTACCCCTAGTTGGTTCCTACCCACGGGTTTTGCCCTTACTTTCCGAGCTTGCTCAGTTTTGCCCTTACTTTTTTCGTCATGGTCCCTCGAATGCCCTTTGACCATTTGACCAAAACTTTGAAAATTCATAACTAATTCATATGAACTTAGAAAAATGCTAATAAGATATCAAAGTGTTCAGATAAACATTACCTTTATGTGCATATCATTTGCACTCAGGACAAAAGCAGCCTTTAAACTACCTGAGGTAATTAATGATATTAACATTATTAAAAATAAAAAGGTATAAACAATATTTTTTTCATGAATAAAAATTACATGCAAATGTAGGTGATGTTTTCTGAACATCCTGATATCTTATTTGCATTTTTCTGAGTTCGTATCAACTTGTTATGAAGTTTCCAAATAATGGTCAAAGTCGTTAGAACATTCTTAACAAGATGATACGAACTCAGAAAAATGCAAATAAGATATCTGGATGTTCAGAAAACATCACCTACATTTGCATGTAATTTTTATTCATGAAAAAATATTGTTTATACCTTTTATTTTTAATAATGTTAATAACATTAATTACCTCAAGTAGTTTAAAGGGTGCTTTTGTCCTGAATGCAAATGATGTGCACATAAAGGTAATGTTTATCTGAACATTTTGATATCTTATTTGCATTTTTCTGAGTTCATATGAATTAGTTATGAATTTTCAAAGTTTTGGTCAAACGGTCAAAGGGCATTCGAGGGACCTCGACGGAAAAAGTAAGGGCAAAACTGAGCAAGCTCGAAAACTAAGGGCAAAACCCGTGGGTAGGAACCAACTAGGGGTAAAAATGCAATTGTCCCTTGAAAAAATTCATCCTCTCCCGTCTCCACTTCCACTATTTCCAACGTGCTCTCCTTGTCATCAATTCATCCCAAAAACTGAACCAACCATCCATGAGTGAGGTTCTCCACAATGTTCTCTCGAGAAATTGCAGAGCATAGCCAGATGGCTTAATGCAAGAGACTACCCTGACTTGGATTAAATTAGGGTGATCAAGGACATGACAAACAACCAGCAGTCTGCCGCAAGAGGAGCCATGTGGAGGCCTTGATGACACAGTCAGCAGAGCGTCTACCTCGTAGGCTCCTAGCTCACTGTCGTCAATGCCACAGTAGTTGACGGAGACGCACAGCAGGGAATGAGGTGGTCGTGGCCGCCGACGGTGAGTTGCTTGACGAGCTCCGGCACCCACCGTCGCAAGGACTGCTGCTGCTGCGCCGACGTTGAGTCTCTACGGTGGCTTCCCCGACCGGATTTGTCCAAAGTGACCACCGGAGTGGCAAGGCTTGGCCCTCTCTCCGTCAGATCGGGCCAGGGAGGGGAAGTCCTGGCCTTGTGTGCCGCCCCCGATTTAATCGTACACTAATCATGCACGCAAATGTGTACGATCAAGATCAGGGACTCATGGGAAGATATCACAACACAACTCTACAACATAAATAAGTCATACAAGCATCATAATACAAGCCAGGGGCCTCGAGGGCTCGAATACAAGTGCTCGATCATAGACGAGTCAGCGGAAGCAACAATATCTGAGTACAGACATACCTCCTGCCTGGGATCCTCCTAACTACTCCTGGTCGTCGTCAGCGGGCTGTACGTAGTAGTAGGCACCTCCAGTGTAGTAGGAGTCGTCGTCGACGGTGGCGTCAAGCTCCTGGGCTCCAGCATCTGGTTGCGACAACCAGGTAGAAGGGAAAGGGGGAAAAGAGGGAGAAAAGCAACCGTGAGTACTCATCCAAAGTACTCGCAAGCAAGGAGCTACACTACATATGCATGGGTATATGTGTAAAGGGCCATATCGGTGGACTGAACTGCAGAATGCCAGAATAAGAGGGGGATAACTAATCCTGTCGAAGACTACGTTTCTGGCCACCTCCATCTTGCAGCATGTAGAAGAGAGTAGATGGTAAGTTCACCAAGTAGCATTGCATAGCATAAACCTACCCGGCGATCCCCTCCTCGTCGCCCTATTAGAGAGCGATCACCGGGTTATATCTGGCACTTGGAAGGGTGTGTTTTATTAAGTATCCAGTTCTAGTTGTCATAAGGTCAAGGTACAACTCCGGGTCGTCCTTTTACCGAGGGACACGGCTATTCGAATAGATAAACTTCCCTGTAGGGGTGCACCACATAACCCAACACACTCGATCCCATTTGGCCGGACACACTTTTCCGGGTCATGCCCGGCCGTGGAAGATCAACACGTCGCAGCCCCACCTAGGCACAACAGAGAGGTCAGCACGCCGGTTTAAATCCTATGGTGCAGGGGTCTGCGCCCATCGGCCATTGCACACCTGCACGTTGCGAACGCGGCCGGAAGCAGACCTGGCCTAGCAGGCGTTCCAGTCCAATCCGGCGCGCGCCACTCAGTCGCTGACGTCACGAAGGCTTCGGCTGATACCACGACGTCGAGTGCCCATAACTGTTCCCGCGTAGTTGGTTAGTGCGTATAGACCAAATGGCCAGACTCAGATCAAATACCAAGATCTCGTTAAGCGTGTTAAGTATCCGTGAACGCCGACCAAGGCCAGGCCCACCTCTCTCCTAGGTGGTCTCAACCTGCCCTGTCGCTCCGCCACAAAGTAACAGTCGGGGGCCGTCAGGAACCCAGGCCCACCTCTACCGGGATGGAGCCACCTGTCCTTTCAGCCCCCTCATCAGAATCACTTGCGGGTACTCAACGAGCCGACCCGACTTTAGTCACCACATGTGTCATGTATATAAAGTATATAATATATACCCGTGATCACCTCCCGAAGTGATCACGGCCCAGTAGTATAGCATGGCAAACGGATAAGAGTGTAGGGCCACTGATGGAACACTAGCATCCTATACTAAGCAGTAGGATAGCAGGTAAGGGTAACAACTGTAGCAACAATGACAGGCTATGCAACAGAATAGGATTAACCAAAATCAGTAACATGCTACACTACTCTAATGCAAGCAGTATAGAGAAGAATAGGCGATATCTGGTGATCAAGGGGGGGGGCTTTCCTGGTTGCTCAGACAAGAAGGAGGGGTCGTCGGTGACGTAGTCGACCACAGGGGCATCAACATCGTCAGGGTCTACCGAGGAGAAGAGGGGCAAGAAACAGTAAATACATAGCAAGCAAGTGCATAACAGGACAACAGACAAAGCTAGACGTGTTCTAACGCGGTATGAGGTGATACCGGTGAAGGGGGAAAACATCCGGGAAAATATCCCCGGTGTTTCGCGTTTTCGGACAGATGAACTGGAGGGGGAAAGTTGCGTGTTTGCTATGCTAGGGATGTGTGGCAGACGAACGGGCTGCGTATCCGGATTCGTCTCGTCGTTCTGAGCAACTATCATGTACAAAGTATTTCCATCCGAGGTACGGTTTATTTTATATTAATTTTCAAAGTTTAAAATCATTTTTAGAATTAACAGAATTAATTTAATTCGAAACTGGATTTATGACATCAGCATGATGTCATGCTGACGTCAGCAGTCAACAGGGATTGACTGGTCAACCTGACCAGTGGGTCCCACTGGTCAGTGACACATTTTTATTAAACATATTAGTTAACCTAATCAAGATTAATTAGGGGTGGGCCCCACTGTCATTGACTACTTAATTAGCTAATTAGGTTAATTAGGTAACTAATGTTTAATTAGTTTAATTAGTTGTTTGGTTTAATTAATCAAAATTAATTAAGTTAATTAATTATTATTATTATTATTTATATTTTTTAATTCTTTTTTTATAAACGTTCTCAGGGGGCGTGGGCCCTCGCTGTCATAGGGCCAAGGGCGAATCGGGTTGACGGGCGTGCGGGCGCACGGGTGTGGTGCCCGTGCCCGAGTCCGACCACGGGCGCGGCCGTGGAGAGGCCGGCCGGCTGGAGCGCGCGGGCGCCAGAGGCGCGGGCGGCAGAGGACAGCGGTGGCAACGCGGGGACAAAGGTGGGGCGCGTCCCCAAGCGACTTGCGCGGGCGCTGGGGAAGAGGGCGCGCATGCGGGAGGGCAACTCTGGCGGGCGCGGGCGCTAGGCAGCGGGGGTGCGGCGAGTAGGGGAAGAGGAGGCCGGCAGACGGGGTAGCGGCACGAGGTGCGCGGGGGACCGCGGCGAGGCGCAGGGCCGAGCGTGGTCGGCGTGTGATGGATGGCGCCGGCGACAGAGAACAAGGGAAGAGAGGGAGGGAGGCCGGAGCCTCACCGGCTTTCGTAGGGAAATGGCAGCGTGCTCGAGCTCGAGGAGGAGGACGGGGACGTCGTTCCGGCGGGGAGGCAGGCCGTCGTGGTGGCTCCGGGTGGCGAGGCGGCGTCGGGGTCGTGCCCTGATCCAGTTATGGATCGGGAAGGGGGTGAGGACGGGGAGGCGAGCGACGGGGTCGAGGAGGCGGTCCGGCATGGGGGGGGGTCCGAGCGGCAGCGTCGGTGGTGGAGCACGACGGCGATGGGAGGCGCGGGATCGAGCCCTCCCCGATCCACAACCAGTCGAGTGGGAGGGGTCCGGGGAGGAGGACGGGTCGTCGGGCAAGGGGGGGGTTCTCCGGCGAGGTCAACGCGGGCGTCGGGGGCGAGGGGCGAGCACGATGGGGTCGTGCCCCCGATCCAGATCGTGGGAGGGAGTGGGGAACGGGGGGGGAAGTGGTGGATCGGGTAGGTAGCTAGGGTTTTGGGGAGAGGATAGGGCCATATAGGCCAGGGGAAGTGCGGGATGGGCCGGTCTTGTTGGGCCTGAGGCCAGCTGGGCCGGGGCCCAGCGGGGGGGGGGTCTTTTCCTTTCTTTCTTTTTTTGTTTCCTTTTCTTCTTTTTATTTTTATTTTCTGTTCTGTTTTATTTTAGATACACATTGTTTTTAGCTTAGAAAAAAATGATAACAACTCCTAAATTGATGTTTGAGAACCACCCACTGCCATAAATGTTTTACCCTGAAATAAATTAGTTTAGAATTTTATTAATCGAAAAAGGTATTCACTTAATTGTTTTGCTGCAGTTCTAATCACTTTAGAGTAATTAATTATTTTATAAAAATGTTGTTTATCCACCAATACTATCGATGATTTAATTGTCACAATAAGAACATTTTAGTTTTGAGAATTGAAAACTTTTATTGTTTGACTTTAATTCAAATTGAATTTGGATCGGTTCTGAACTAATACGAGATTAGCAACAGTAATCGTGGTGACGTGGCATCATACCAGAGGGTTACTGTAGCTTGATTACCCGGGCGTCACACCTTGGACGAAGGAAGGAGGGAGAGGAGGGCGGCGTGAGGCCACGAAGGAGTGGTCGGCGTCACAAGGCCGCGGAGGAAGGGTCGGGTGTTCCTTGCGAAGGAGAGGACGACAGCGTGAGGCCGTGGAGGAGTGGCCGGCGTCTGATGTGACGGCGACGGCGAGGCGCCGAGGAGTCGCCGGCGACGGCGAGGCGCCGAGAAGTCGCCGGCGACGGCGGGGTGCGAAGGAGATCAGATCGAAGGAGAGGGCGGCGGGAGGACGCTGAGGAGGGGCAGTCCTCGGCGGGATCTGATCTAGGGCGTGCGTCAATAGGCGCTCGAGGGCAGGAGGCCTCGCTCGTACGCACGCACGATCTTGTCGCGGTTTTTTCTCACTGGTTAATTTTCGCCTTTTTTTCGCTGGTTAATTTTCGTAGATTTTTTCTTTCGTTTGTGTTGGGTGCGACGGGAGGTTAGGTGCGTGGGGGCGGGTGGGGGACTCGGCAGGAGATTTTTTTTGGTTCTACGCGGCTCAGCGTTAGGTGGGAGCAGGTACCAAAAAAAACCATGGTAGGTGGGACGAAAATAAACCCGGAACGGAGACTACCAACTGAGACATTAGGAGTATATATATATATATATATATATATATATATATAGGTAAATTGTTTGGGACACCTAGGCACCTAGGACTGTTATGATAACTCATATTCTATATATATATATATAGAAGGCAGAAACAGCAAGTGAATAACACACCAGGGCTAATCCAAAGATTAACCACCGCACACAATACAACACAACACAATGAACTTTCCCTAAGCAAAACAACAAAGATGTGTCTCGACCAACATTGTTCACCAAGAAGAGCAACAACTAAAACCGGGCCTCCCTTGCGGATGCACCAATCACCCTTGAAGGCCTAAATAGGAGATGACGAGTGGGTGGGGCTCGGATGGTCTTGAGAAAGCCATCGTCTTTGACTCCCCGACAATGGCATACATTGCACCGATAAAGATTTATCTGGACCCGCGACGAGCACCGAAGAACCACAACATGAAACCTTCAAGTCATGTCTCCCCGCACGATGCTCCCAACAAACAACAAAGTAATGCCGCCAAGACGCCGCCATCGTTGATCCGAAGAAACCTAGGCTTTCGCGTGGAGACAACAACCCAAGCGAGATAGGGAGATGCGGACACACCTCCGCGACGTTTCCAGGAGGGGAACGACACACGCAAGCGTCGTTGCCGCAACACCGACCAAAGATGGGCATGATTTTCATCCGTAAAGGTCACACACCTCCATCCTTGCCCACCGGATTGGGGCCACTGTCCATGTTGGGTCACTTCGCCGCCGCTGCAGCACCTCGCCAAAGTGATCATAATGTTACGGAACACGAACACCCCGCACAGCCGAAGGCACGCATCCCTTCATCCTTCTCCCACCCGGCCAAGAACACGTAGCTCTGGATCATCCTCCACCACCAACATGGCCAAAGATCGTCGCACCGCCAGCCGTAGCCAACCCACCAGCTCCAGTCAGGCCATAGTGCAACAACCACAACCCTTCAAGGCTTCAACCCCAGATCGACAGCAACAAGACCCAGGTCAGCCCTGCGCCCCAGATCCAGATCGCACCTATGCTGCCAAAAATCAGCGTCGGGACCACCAGGAGGCCACCACGCTCAGCGCCTCCATACATGGTCGCTCACCTAGCCGAGCCTCGCTACCTCCCCTGGCCGAGTCACATTGCTGCACCGTTGCCTCCCACGTCGGCGACTCTTGGACAACACCATCCACCAGTACCTCCTATGCAAGATGCCGACCACACACCTCTGCACCGCTACGCTCCTCGTCGTGCACCAAGTATTAAGCAACGTATTCCCCACAAAGGGACGAAAGGAAAAGAAGAGTATCAAACCCGCAAAAAAGTATCAAAGCCATGTTCCTCAAAAAAGGGATATTTCACTGACCTGTCACTTCTCCTTCGTATCTGCCGAAGACGCAAGTAGCCCAACGACAGACTTGTGTGGAGTTGAATGACAACGCATAGAGGTCTTGGCGAACTGGGGCTCTTTGTCTAAATGAAGGGCAAAGTTAACATGCCAATCCCAGTTTTAGAATTGGAACAAAATTAAAAACAGCCCTCTTGCCCCCTCTTTTTACATGAGAGGTAAGAAGGTAAGAGTTAGTTAGACCCACTACTTTAAAATAAAATCAATGGTTCAGATCTATTTATATACTCTTACCTCTTATTATGTGAAAAGAAGAGGTAAGAGGGAACAGTGTTTTTAGGCATGAGAGCTCCTAATCGTCACCCTTCGCGCCAGTTACCAACCCGGCGTGCACACGTCCTTCTCTCCTGGGCCGACCCAACAAGTGAGTTGTGCGGCCAGTAAGAGAAAACTTCACTCAATCAGCGGTTGACTCGACCGTTGACTTTTTAAAAAATTTCACAAATTTGAAGAAAAAAAGTTTGCAGGTTTGAAAAAAGTTCATAGATTTTAGAAATGATTAGGGATTTTAGAAAACTTCACAAATTTGAAATAATTTTAAGTATTACAAAAAAATCATGAATTTTTAGAATGATCATGATTTTGGGAAAAGGTCTCATGAATTAAAAAAACAAAATTAAAAAAATCTCATGAATTTGAAAAAAGTGCATGTTTTTTGTGGAAAAGTCTATGAAATTAAAAAAGTGAATTTTAAAAAATCATGGATTTAAGAAGATGTTCATGGATTTATTTATTTTTGCAAATTTTAAAAAGGTTTACGAACATGAAAAAGTTTATTTTTTTAAAAAGAAAAAAATGAAGAAATACAGACCGAGAAAACCAAAAGAAAACCGGCCTGGAAGATTTCCAAAACCAGTAGAGCAGTTGCTGGGCCCGAATAAGGCCATAGTTGCCTTGACACCCCCACAGGCCACAGCCGACGAGCGACGAGCCCTTATTCTTCTTGCCTGGCTGCTGGCGACCACTCGCCTCTCCATGGCTGACGACGGAGCAGCCGCCGGCGTAGACCCCTCTCCTTCCTCTCCCCCTATCCATCCGGCGGCACCGGACAACCCGCCCATCGATGCCGCATCCTTCACCCACACCCCATACTACTGGTAATCGATCTCTCCGCCCTGATCCGTTCTTGCTCAGATTGGGTACAACCATGGCTCCACCACATATTGTTAATTCTTCCCGCCGTGCTCGGCCACAGGGGATTCTGGGCAGGAGGTGGAAAGGTTTCTTAATGATGAGGATAGACCTTTCCTACCCAGTTATCTACCTATATAAAGATTTTACTGATTCTGTTGAAGATGAATGATGTGCTGAATTGGAATGTAGACTAGGGTTGAGATATAGAGTTCAGTTCATATATTCTTGTTCTAGGCTTAAAACCTTGACTCTTAGAGTGAAATCATATTTGAAGTCGAACGAGGCACTGGCTAGGAACGACATCATGCTGAAGCTTGTAACTGTAAACTACTCTAGTTGCTAATTGCTAGTACCTACAACATGTGAAGCTTCGGCAGATAACAACAAGTTATAACTTCCTACTGGATATTAAATTGATTGAATTTCTTGGTATACTTTGTCTTACCTTCTTTACCAAATATGCAATTTATTTTGTGCGCGATTGGAGATTAGACTGATTTAACTGTGGATTAGCTTTACTAAGTGATTCAACGTTGCTTTAAAAGTCACCCTTTGGAAGAAGCTTGTACGCAATAAGGATGATTATCCAACTACAGTGGTTATCTTATTATTGCTCTATTGCATGCCACTTCTCCTAAACCATCATATATAATGTGTAATGAGTAGATTTCCTTATTTCTTTCATTTGTGTTGAATTATTGATGTTCGTCCTCTTGTTTCACTCTCTTCTAGAGTATTTCTCTCAAGCTTATACATACCACGGTCAAAATTCAAGTATTTTTTCTATTTGTATTTATTGGGTAATGGTTGCATTTAATTCTCACTGTGTAGTGAAGAAAATGTGCACTTGCTATGTAAGGAACTGATTAGAGCTGGACTTGCTGATCCTGCGGGCAATGACCTTTATGCTGTTTTCGTATCAAACGAGGAAAAGAAGGTGATTTTGTCTTATATTCTGTACTATGCTTCTTCTCTGTCAGTGCGTGTATTACTTGCTTTTGTTAGCTCCTTTTTTAGTTCGTTGTGCATTTATCCCTATTTTTTACATCGATTTTTATGGGTTGTGATGTATTTTTTTCAGATTCCTCTCTGGTATCAGAAAGCAAGTCGTACTAATGATGGATTTGTCTTGTGGGATTATCATGTAATCTGCATCCAGGTAAAGGCTAAATTGGATTAAGTGTCGCATTTCTCTATAGCTTGGTATTATGATAGAGCTGTACAAGAATTTAATTACTTTTTAATGAATTGTGAGAGGTTTAAGATGAAGTAAGAAACCTTAATTATGGTAAATAAATTAGGAGTAAGGGCATGTTTGAATCTTTGCACACTTTGCTCCACAAATTTAGGCTAGTATGACTATTTGGGCAACGATTTGGTTTACCATAACATGTTTGGCATGCCAAAGTTGCTTAACACCATGGTTTACGTGTCAGACATGGTTACTAGCCAAGAGCTGCCTAATCGGCTAATCTATTTGTGGTAGTCAACCAAGCATCCCATTTACCATGTATTGTTTCTGATTTGACAAATGAAATTTATCCTGAGTAAGTATGGTAGAGAATCTGGATTTTGTTTTCATGGGTGGGTTCTTTTTCTTTATGCTTTATTGATGTCTACCACAATTTGTTTTCATGTCTGTAAGATGAAAAGGGACATTAGGGAGACTATGTGATCGATTTGGCATTCTGATACATCATTGTTAGTACTCAGCTTTGATATATGCATTGAGATTTGGATTTATTGCTTATATAAAAGCATTGCATTTTGTATGAATAGCATTTTGTGGTACCTAATCATTGATGTGCATATGAAAGTCTAGGCGAAACAAAGGAGATGTTCTTGATCTTGTTTGGGATTTGGACTCCAGTCTTCCTTTCCCTTGTCCATTCCTCCAGTACATTGCTGATGCCATTCAACCACTAGCATTTGGCGACTCCATCTATGGAAGGTAAGGTTCTGTTGCTCTAGGTGTAACATTGGTGAGATAAAATTGTGATGGTGTCCATGCAAGATTACTCTTAAACAATGTGTCAATCTCCTCATATAGGGGAAACCTGATGCATATTGGTTCGGAATTACTCTTTTTTCTCTGCAATTTTTTTTATTGACTGATGGAGGACATGATAGCCCATGTTAGTTACACTGACACAAGATAATGTTGCTACTTATGTTCTCATCCTTGGTTAGACCCATTCTGCTCCGCTATCTCCGTGTAAATCTCAATAGGGATACATGTCTGTGTTGAAATATAGGAGGGCATGAATGATAGTTTGTTTTGGGGGTTGGAAATCAATACTAACTATCTACCATCTACTGTTTACAGACTTTTCCGTGTAGTTCATGGTCCGTTATTTCTTCGATCATTTGCATCAGACAGAAGCCACATGAAGGACCCCATGGGGAATTGGATTGAGTTACCCCCAAAATATGAACCAATTGTTGCGGAAGGTATCAGATTGTATGCCTGAACCATCTTCTTGTGAAAATTCATTGCACCATCATATTCTCCTAGTCATCAACTAGTTCCCGGAACAATCAGTTGTGCATAGGAAATTTACATTTCTAGACATACAATGGGAAGTTACTAGAAATTGGAAATTATCTCTGTAGTATGTTGAATTTTTATGGCCGTACGATATCTTTATAGTTCATAGTTTGGAACACATTTACTCATTCTTACTTCCAACCTGTTTCAGATGGAAACACCAATAACCTGAATGAGTACATCGCCATGTCTACTAATGATGTCGGAGACCTGGAAAGTATGGTTAATGATGTCTACCGCAACAAACATGGTGTGGTGATAAACGAAACGTTGCTCCCCGTATTCTTCTCCCGGTTGCCTGAATGACATCCTTAAGAGGAGCCCTCGGAGATATCTTGATTGGCTTGTCCCAACGGTTGAGTACTTGTAGTGAGTGAGATCTTATGAACCAGACGTAGTGCCTATCTGGAGTTTGTTAATCAAACAGTATCGCGCTTGTCTAATGATGTTGTGCCAGGCCATAATATTATTTTGAAGTTACTGTTGCTGTTGAGTTACTCAAACCTGAAATGATGAAACTGTTTTGTCAGCATTGTTTTGATTACTGTGAATATCAAGGATCCATATCTACCAAACTTTTTTTTGGGGCGATGAAATATCTACCAAACTGGTTGATTGCGCCGTTTCTATATATATACGTGTCCGACTTAAAAAAACTCTCGGTGCTCTGAATAAGAGTGTATAAATGAGAGAAACATGCGTCTCAACAGCGCCAGCTGCTCTTCTAACAACCAGAATAATACTGGCTTATCCCTAAACCACCACGTTAATAATAGCTGTAACGAAGAAGAAGAACGGCCATTGATCGTGCCTTGTTCCAGCAGGATCATCTTTCCACATCACGCCAGGCAGGCCTGCCGATCATCACCTACTACTTCCTGAGATGGGATCTCTGCTTGACAAAAATAAGATGCGACTCATGGATCACGGCTCGGTTCCATCAAATCACAGAATTGCGAGGACATCTTAACTCTAACGTACCAAACGGGGCAATAATTCCCGTCTAAAGCTTTCTCCAACGCACTGGCGAGTGACAACTCAGTGGCTCACTCACGTCTTGATTGTACGCACACAACCAGCTGCAACGATACAAAATTTCAGACATGACAAGAATATCAAGTACACGTACGCATGGAGCCAGCTACAACGGTACAAAATTTCAGACATGACAAGAATGTGAAGTGCACTCTTTGTATTTGCCGTTTGGTCACTACTAATAAGGTTTATTAAAGTGTCATATGATGGAATTTTTCACTTTCCAGTTTGTGGTAGTCGATAAAAGAGACCTTGTCATAAAAGGGGAGCTTTTTTGTACATGAGGTGTGAAAATGATCAAGCATAAAAGCAACACAAGGACACAAATTTGACCTCAGGGCAAAACTATTTCACTAACTAAACTGTTTTTGAAAGTACTTCACCCGGCTGACCCCTACTGTGCAGCGCTTGGCAGCAAGGCGCTGCACTCTACTGTGCAACGCCTAACACTCACACGCCACACTTGTGCAGCGCCCGACTGCTAGCGTTGCATTACACTGTGCAGCGCCTAGCTATAAGGAGCTGCACAGTAGAATGCAGCGCCTAGCTGTCAGGCTCTGCACAAAAGGGTCAACGGTGTGAAATATTTTCAAAAACAGTTTAGTTTGTGAAATACTTTCGCTCTGAGGTCAATTTTGCCTAATCACTGTGACGAGGCATTGAACCAGAAATATTTTGAAATTTATGCACACTTCTAATAAGGATGCAAAAAAAAAACTTACATGGCATTTACTTTTGAACACAGCACAGACGTAGACGTTCATACATACGTAAATACACTCACCCCTATGCACGCACACACGCACACCCCACCCCTATAAGCACCTCCGAGAGACTGAGCCAACACATAATCTTGAGTGGTTACATATTGTTTTTCATCACACTTGTGGAAAGATATAAATTAAATTATATGCAGCATTTATCAAAGATAGAAAACATATTTGATTTGTTTAATGTATTGAGTTGATCCTCGTGAGAGATTTAGAGCCTGTTCAGACTCTCTCCGCTCTGGAGCGGAGCAGCATCTTGTTCTAATTTGAGGAGAGGCTGAAAGGGCAAGACAAATTGTACTTGGTTTATACCTATTCTACCTTTGTTTCCTTATCTCTAACTAACACAATTATATTCTAACAGTTAGATTAGTGGGCATGTAAGTTTACTTCGTGTATCAGTGATTGATCTCCGTACAGTAAGTGATGTGACATGGAGACAAACAATCAGTGATCTTCGAATCCTTCCGAGACTGATTGTTCCAGCAAATGCTTGTGTTATTGATCACGAATCACCCAGTAATCTTTTGATGACGACAATCATTCTAGATGATAATACGAGAGGACAGTAGACATCTCCTTTTTCATGCTAGTAGTGTCACTTAGACGAGACTCGGTTAATTATCGTCTAGAGGAGAGCTAGCCACACCCGAGGTGGTTGATTTGTACTCCCTTCATCCGAAAAAATTTGTCTCAAATGGATGTAGGTGCTAGATACATCCATTTGAGGGACAAGCTTTTCCGGACGAAGAGAATAAGATTTCAGTTTTATTTTCACCGCTGAACTACTTTTGCTCTAGCTTCTAGATAAGAATCTGGAAGAGATCTGTTAGGTGCCAACAACTTCTATCCCATCATGTTGGACGCAAGAGGTCCATACAATGTAATCGCAGAATTTTCTCGTTTGTGCTTTCTAAAATGCCATGAATCAAAGGCTTTTCATATTTGTTCAACACTATCTTTGTCGAAAAATTTGTTCAACACTATGGAATGGTTGCAAGGCCTACCACTGGCTTCAGTTGTCCTCCACGACACAAATGTAATATGCATACAGTGTTAGGGTACAAAGTATCATGCATCATGTTCCTACTTCCCATGTTCACTCTCACCCACTCTTGTACCACCCCACCCCCATATACATGCACTTCTTCCACAGAATTACATTGCTGATTCGTCAAACATACAAGGTAGATCTCGATCAAGCTAATAAGACTGTAGTGTTCATAACCTCTTCTGCTGGCAGGCAAAAGCAATCCTGCATTTATTTTCCTTCACAAGTTCACGTGTACTACCCTGCTATGAACAAACCAATAAACCCCCAAACTTCTGGCCATTTCTGAGATAATTTCTATATCCTAGAGATGTCCCATATTGTCAAAATAAAGAATGCATTGAGTCCATATGATGACACGGACAGCTGGGCAAAACATTCATATGGAAGCAAGGACGGCAATGCTCATTTGTCCCACACATTTCATGTGATGAATATATTGACAATGAAAGCACCAACCCAATTCAAAATTGATAAGAACGACGCGCCCAATCAAAACCTATTAAAGGATGCTCAAGAAAAGACTAGCCACCATCCGCCATGCGTTCCATCTTCAAACCAAACAGGACACTTGTAAAGGTTTAATACTCCTTCCGTCCCAAAATTCTTGTCTTAGATTCGTCTAGATATGAATGTATCTAATATTAAAACGTGACTTGATACATCCGTATTTAGACAAATCTAAGACAAGAATTATGGGACGGAGGGAGTACATTCGTAAATACTAAAAAAATGAAAAGAATGTCTACTCTCTCATGCCTTATCACAAATGCAGCAACAGGGAGAATGAAGTATTAATGAACACAATGGTTGAATTGTTTCTTCCCCAATTTGACCAGAAATCCTGGTAGAGCCTTCATTTGAACAGTATGATTACTCACAGCCTATTGCAACGACAAATCACACGCTGCAGCTGCTCATTTTTGGAAGAGGTATTGGTCGACACAGGCAATAAAATACAGCACTGCCATTAGCAGTATAACACTGTAGCACACTGCACGCCTAGCACATGGAAGAGTAAGAGCATTGCAGGGTGGCAGTTCTTTATGTACCTTCTCAAGATAAGATGGAAATGTCAAAAAAAAAATCCCTCTTAAGATCCACTTCATCTGCCGTCCTGTTTACATACAAATCAATGAGAGCACTTGGTGATTCTTGTACGCAGACACAGGAAAAAGAATCAAGGAAGCTGCACAAAAGCTACAACAACAATCTATTCCAACTATGCATGCCGCCTTCAACGGATGTTCATTTTGAAGCTCCACATGATTTGATCTGAAGCAGCAAAATGAACATCAGTTGCTTACACGGAGTGTGGATTGCATTAACAGAAGTGCTGTATCATCATCTCACGACGTGCTGGACTGTGTTGTCGTTCAGACTTCAGAGTTTCCACAGTACCAGTACCATGTGACCTTGATAAACATTGCTGGCACAGTGGTAATGCTGCAAATGACGGACCACCTAGCTAGGATTTGAATTCCTAGGTCTTACTGGTAAATCATCACAAGTCACAGCCAGGCCATCCTATTTGGATAGATCAGATATTACCATCCCAGCACCAGAAGAGCAAGATTGGTGGTACCTCATGACTTCATGAGCTTTGTCCTTGAGATCGACTGCCAACAATAATTCATCAAGCTGGCCTCAAGAATAATTGTGTAATTTTAACTTTCTTTCAACTTGCATTGGATTTTCTCAGCCTTGTCTTGGATCTTCTCCACATTGTGTTGGACTAACTCCGTGTGCTCTTGGATTTTTCTTTCATTTTCTTGGACTTTCTCAGGCATGCCTTGGATTTTCTCAGCTTTCTCAAGGATTTGCCCAGTCTTTTCTTGGATATTCTCAGTTTTCCTTGGATTTTCTTGGATTTTCTCTGCTTTGTCAAGGGTTTCGCCTAGCTTTTCTTGGATTTTACCTTCCTTCTCTTGAATTTTCTCTGCTTTCTCTTGCACTCCATCCGCCTTATCTTGGATTTTCTCTGCTTTCTCTTGAATTTCATCCGCCTTATCTTGGATTTTCTCTGCTTTCTCTTGCACTCCATCGGCCTTGTCATGCATTTTCTCTGGTTTCTCTTGAAATTCTTTTGCCGGTTTATGCTTGATGCTTGCATCTGAACGTGAAACCCTTTCAACTTTACCGAGTACATCCGATTCAACCACTCTTACGGTTTGGTTCCTCCTCAGGATCAAGACTGCATCCTTTTGTATCAGATCACTAGTGCCGCGCACTGTTCTCGCTCGACTAATGCCAAATCTTTGGCCAGCAACACCATCAATCCGAGCCATCAGCTCCAAGAGATTTCTCCTCTCACCATCCCCTGCCTCAGAGAACACCTTTCCGTTCTTCAGTGGCCGTGGTGGTTTCTTGGCACCCACCAGCGGCACCAGCTCCTCCAAGGTTGCATCTGCCTCCTTTTCATCATCATCAAATGCCAATGCTGAAGTCGATTCCTTCTCCGATGCAGCAGCTCGCTTCGAGATGGTCTTCTGAACATCAACAATGGCACAAGGGTTCCCTACCACCGCCATCCCGTTCCACACCTTGGCAGACACCGCCTTGCTGATGACGGCGAGCCGCTCAACAATGTCAGCCATGGAAGGCCGTCGCTCCCGGCAGGACCGCACACAGCTTGCAGCCAGCGAAGCCAGGTCCCTCCGAGTGACTGGGTCGCGGGGCGGCGCCACCCGTGGGTCAAAGAGCGCGACGACCTTCCCCTTGCGTAGCAGGGGAACCGCCCACTCGACGACGGAGGGCGGCGAGTACTGAACGTCGATGGCCTTGCGTCCGCTCATGATCTCCAGCAGCAGGATCCCGAAGCTGAAGACGTCCGTCTTGGTGCTGAGGCTCTCCGGGGTGACGTAGGCCGGGTCGAGGTACCCGAGCGTGCCCGCGGGCGCCGGCGTGGCGGCATTGCCGGGGCCGCCGTCCCTCTTGGGGACGCGGAGGGCGAGGCCGAAGTCGCCGAGGTGCGCGTCGAGGTGGGCGTCGAGCAGGACGTTGGCGGACTTGACGTCGCGGTGGATGACGGCGGGCTCGGCGTCGTGGAGCGCGCGGAGCGCCCTGGCGGTCTGCAGCGCGAGGCGGACGCGGCGCGGCCATCCCGGCGGGCGCGGGTTGGAGTGGAGCAGGTCGTAGAGCGTGCCGTTGGGCATGTACTCGACGACGAGCAGGCGCGGGCGGCGGAGCGGGTCGGGGCCGGGGCCGGGGTCGGAGTAGCCGAGGAGGTTGACGAGCCGCGGGCCGCGCACGGAGGAGAGGATGCGGATCTCGTTGTCCACCTCGGCGCGGCGCGGGGAGGGGCGCTTGACGGCGACGGCGCGGCCCGAGGGGAGCACGGCCTTGTAGACGGCCCCGTGGCTGCCCCGCCCGAGCAGCGCGGCGTCGGCGAAGCGGGACGTGGCGGCCTCCAGGTCGTCGTACGCGAAGCGCTCGATCTCCGGCGGGGCGGCGGGCGGCGGCGCGGCGGCGGCGGCGGGGCCCCTCGCGCGGCGAGAGATGGGGAGCGGCGAGATGGCCGTGATGGAGCGGCACGTCGCCGCGGACGAGTCCGCCCGGCAGGAGAGGTACCCCATCCGGGGCCGGGCGGAGGCGTCGCGCGCCGCGGCCGGGGGCGGGAGGAAAGGGGATCCGAGGCGGGGAGAGGGAGGAGAGGAGAGGAGAGGAGAGGAGGAGAAGTGTGGAGTTGGAACGGTAGCGCGGAGGGGGCTGCGTGTTTTTGGAGAATGGTGGGCGCTTGGTCTCCGCGCGGCGCGGCGAGGCTGCGGGGCCCCGGTCGGACGCGCCGGACCGGCGGTGGTAACTTTTGAACCGGGACGGCCATGGATTTGCCCGATGATGAGTATTCGTAGAGTGATTCGTAATGGTGTGATGGGCAATCGGATTACAAGAGCAACTCCAACGCCGACCCGCGCATTTTGCCGGCCTCTTGTCCATTTAGATCAGCGTATCTGACCGTTCGTGTTTGGATTAGCGGTACGTCCAACGAGCCGACATATTTTCATCCACGCGGTCTGTATGCGGTCTTTTATGTTTCTTGCGTATTTATAAAAAAAAATTGCCCAAAGTTCACATATTTCAACCAAATACAAATGTCTCATAGTTTCCCAACCAAATAATATCTCATAGTTTATAAACCAGATAAAAGTTAAATTGTCACAAATACATTTAAAAGAAAAAAATAGCCGAGATATCTATTGGTTGCCAAGGTGAGCTCATATATACTCAACCAAATCATTTCGCAATTGAACGTGGGTTTCTCAATCACGCATTTGATAATGAAATTTGGTGAACTGTGAAAACGTTGTCGCTTCTCATGCTCAGGCACAACATTTTCAACGTGAAATTGAAAACCCCTGATCGCAGATTTCATCCTCACGCTCATCCTCTACGATTATGTTGTGCATGATCACACAAGCAATCATCACCTTCCACAACTTCTTGGTGCTCCAAATTGTAGCAGGATACCGAACGATACCCCATCGAGATTGAAGAACACCGAAAGCAAGCTTCACATACATCTAGCACTCTCTTGTGCTTAGGCAAATTTGTGCCTCTTCTCTCCTATCGGGTTGGGGATTGTCTTGATAAGAATGGTCTACTGAGGATAGATACCATCAGCTATGTAGTATCCTTTGTTGTAGTGGTGGCCATCGATCTCAAGATTGACCTCTGGGTAGTTCTGCAAGCCTTGCGAACACCGGAGAGCGCTGAAGCATGTTGATGTCATTGTGAGAGCCGGCCATGCCGAATAAAGAGTGTCAAATCCAGAGATCTTGTGAAGCCACGACCTCAAGTATGACAGTGCAAGTTTTCACATGTCCCCTATACTGCCCCTGCCAGGCAGAAGGGCAGTTCTTCCACCCCTAGTGCATACAATTGTTGCTACCAAGCATCCCGGGGAAAACCCTATCGACATTGATCACTAACAGCCGGATTGCATCTGCAGCAGTTGACTCTCTCAAGTACTCCAGGGCAAACACTGCTACCAAAACTTTGTAGAACCTATACATGGATTATAGGCACGCGGGCTCGCTCATGCGAACATGCTCATCAGTAAGATCATCGGGTATTCCGTATGCAAGCATCCGAATAGTTGCAGCGCATTTCTGATAAGAGAAGAAGCCAACATTTCCCAGGGCATCCTCCTTGCATTCAAAATAGTTATCAAAGAACCATCCCCTCCCAAATACGATTGAACAAATGTCTAGCCATCCAGAAGCGGCGCCGGAATAGGTTGTGTTTGAAGAGTGAGTCAGCGGACTCGAAGTAGTCCTGGCAGAGTAGGCACTGGCCGCTCTCTCTCTGTTGTGATTCAGCGCTGGATATGTGTCGGTGTACAAAAGTAGGGGCTCTCCTTTTGACCCCTTTACTTGTGCACGGGCAGTCAGAGCCGCGCGCCGCGACCACACTTAGCAGGGCAGAGGAGGGAAGCCGGAGAGAAGCCGAAGCACGAGGCGACCAGAAGCAACGCCAAGACCAAGAAACACAAAAGAGCAAGAGGGCGAGGTGGACTCCCCCGGCAAGACCCTTGCCGGAGCAGCCTCCGCAGCCCCGGCAAGAACCTTGCCGGGGCAACTTGCCCGATGCCAGCAGAGCAAGCCACCCTTGGGCCCACGGGTTCCAACACCACCAACCAACTACATTGGAACCAAGGCTCGGGAGGCACCTCTGTGGTGGCATGCAGATCTTCGTCAAGATCATGAACACACAAGATCAGATGAGGACCAGAAGACGACGACCCTCGACGAGATCCTTGCCGAGGAGATCCACGAGACCCCCGGCAAGACCCTTGCCGGGGACGACCACGGTGCCGCGGCAAGACCCTTGTCGGGGCCCCGGCAAGGCCCTTGCCAAAGACACCTACGGGGCCGCGGCCAGGCCCGCGTCTACCAAGGCTCCATCGCCGTCCCCATGCAGCTGCCAGCTCAACCAGCTAAGCAGGCACCTGCGTGGCAACGAGCGGCCTCCACGACCGACGCAGCAAGCACCTGCCTGGTAGCATGCAGGTCTTCGTGAAGGCTCCACCACCGCGCCAGCCCAGCAGCCAGCCAACGTGGCGCCCCGACGCCTCGTCAGCTCGGACGCGTGTCAAAGCCAGGCGAGGCGGCGACAGCTGGGACGTGCTTCCTTGCCGTCCCCGATAAAGCAAGGGGGGCACGTCGGCAGCGCATTAAATGCGTTTGTCCGACGGTCCCAGAGGATAGGCTTATCGACTGTAGACCTTTCCACCTCCTGTGTGCCATTGTGACAACCCCTTTTGCCTATAAAAGGAGGCCCGAGGCGACCAGGAGAAGGATTCAGATCTTTTGGGAAAGTTGCACCCCGTAGCTAGCTCAAGAACACAAGAACACTCAAATACATCCACCAAAGCAGGACTAGGGTATTACGCATCTTCGCGGCCTGAATCTAGGTAAACGATCTGTGTGCTTCCTGTCAGACCCGCTCTTTGCACAACCTCGCGCCCGCCAAACGTAGAAGGGATCCCAGTGATTCCATAGGTGTCGTTCCCACCGACATCTTTGGCGCGCCAGGTAGGGGGCGCAGTTGTGAGAATCTGGTCTAGCAATTAGCCTAGCAGTTCTTCATCGTCATGGCTCCCAAGAAGAAGATGATCACGGCGATCGGCTCGTCGGGAGCCGAACGGCCCGTGCCAGTGCGGGCGAGCAGCGGGCCGGTCGCGGACAGAACCCGAGCCGCGGCCCGCGAGCACCAACATCGCTCTGGCAGCCAGAGCCTGGCGAGCGGCGTCGTTCGTGCGCCAGACGACGGGCCGCACACCGCCAAATCCAAAGACAGGGCTAGGCCCCCCGCAGGCGGCGCGGGGCCCTCCAGGGGTGCCGCGGTGCCACCTACGGGCGGCGCAGCAACCTCCAAGACGCCTACACCGGCGCCCATGACGTGCTCTTCCCAGCGTGTGCGCGATGAGCAGCGTCACCATGCTGGTGACCCCGGCCGCCGCCGTGGGAAGAGTCAAGTGCATCACTCGCGGGACGGAGGAGGCCAGCATGCCCACTAAAGTGCTGGCAAAAATGGCGCGCAGCCGCCGGGCCGTGATAGAGCTCCTTCTAACGTGGTTAGAAGTCGGAGCGCGTCACGGTCCACGCAGCTTTCGCTGCCACCCACGCCAGCAGAAGCTTTGGCGCGCGTGCAGCTGCTCCTCGACTTCCCTCCTGCCGTGGAGAGGCTTGACGAATGGAGAGCCACCATCCGGAGCCTCGTCGCTGTCGCCAACAAAGATGAACCGCGACCGGCGGGGCCCTCGGGCCGGCGCTCCGTTGAGCCACCACATGCCCGCGGTGGAAGGACCAGAGGAGCTGCGGCCACGGTGCACTCTCCTCCCCCGCGCCAGATGCCGCAGGTGCCAGTCCGTCGTGATGACGCTTGTGATAACATTTCCATAGCGTCGTCCGATCCACGGACCCACCGCAATCAGCGCCAAGTTCTTCGGGAGCGAGCCCATGAAGACGCTCGAACCACCATCAAGCGCCGGCGCGACACACACCACCAGTCAGATAAGCGGGCGGGGCCCGCTATGGACCACCCAGCACCGGGAGGCTTCGGCGGCCTACCTTACGAGGTGGGTTGCCCAGCCTTTACCCGTGAGCCGCGGCAGTTCCAGTGGCCATCCCACCGCACGTTCAAGCCCGACGTCGGTGAGAAGTACTACGGCAAGACCCACCCGTCAGAGTTCCTCAGTATCTACACCATCGCGATGCAAGATGCTGGAGCTCGCGACGACAAGGTGCTTGCCAATTACTTCCCGTTGGCACTGAAACCCAACGTCATGTCTTGGTTGATGCACTTGCCGGCGGATTCCATTTCTTCTTGGTAGGATCTGTGCCATGAGTTCGTTGGTGCCTTCACTGGAGGCCACCAAGCTCATGGCCAGGCCAGTGATTTGCATATCATTCCCCAGAAGGAAGGGGAAACGCTGCGCAAGTACATACAGAGGTTCAGCCGGGTGCAGTACAACATCCCAGATGTTCATCCCGCCGCCGTGATTAGCGTGTTCCATCAGAATGTGCGCAATCGCAAGATGCGTGAAGAGCTGGCGATGAACAAGGTTAAAGATGTGGCCGAGCTTTATGTTCTGGCCGACAGGTGCGCCCGAGCTGAAGAGGGGAGGAAGTACCCCGGCGAGGACACCAGCGCGGAAACCGACTCTACGGATGAAGACACCGCCGTCCTGACGAAGAAGGGTCGGCGTCGCAACAGGAAACGCAAGGGCAAGGCCGTGCTTGCCGTCGAGGGATCCGACGACACCGGCGCTGCCAAGAAGGCCAAGGCAGACGATCCTGGCAAGGAGATTGCCGGGTGTGCCGCTTGTCGGGCCTTGGCGGCTGCCGACAAGCCAGGAGGCTCCGACAAGCAGTACTGCAAGATCCACCGCACCAAGGGCCATGACCTCCAGAACTGCCAACAAGTCGAGCTGCTTGCTGAGAAGAAAAAAGCCAAGCATGAGAGGCGGGACAAGGAGAAGGGTCGGGATGGTACCGAAGGATCCGGCAAGAAGCGTGGCGGCCAAGGAGGCCGCCGCGGCAATGATAACCAGCAAGAGAGGCCTGCTCGGGGCCGCGACAAGAAGCAGGAAGACGACGATCATGACGAGGACGACGAGTCCGGCGAGCAAGAGCTTCAGAAGGCTACGGAGGCCATGTGCGTCGATGGTGGCGCCTCGCTGCACACTTCTCACTGCCAGCTCAAGCAGTGGGCGCGTGAGATCACAGCAGCGGAGCCATTGTTCGATGCTCAGAAGCCGCTGAAGTGGTCCAGCACGCCCATCATCTTTGACGCCGAGGATCACCCTGATCGCACAACTGCGGTCAGGTGTTTGCCGTTGTTGGTTTCACCAACGATACACAACCTCAAGGTGAACAAGATGCTGGTTGACGGCGGGGCCGGTCTGAACCTGATCTCACCCGTTGTGATCAAAAGGCTGCAAATTCCTGACTGAGACCTCGAGGAGATGGGCACTGAGGGAGTCCTGGATTAGGGGGTCCTCGGACAGCCGGACTATATACTTTAGCCGGACTGTTGGACTATGAAGACACAAGATTGAAGACTTCGTCCCGTGTCCGGATGGGACTCTCCTTGGCGTGGAAGGCAAGCTTGGCAATACGGATATGTAGATCTCCTCCCTTGTAACCGACTCTGTGTAACCCTAGCCCCCTCCGGTGTCTATATAAACCGGAGGGTTTAGTCCGTAGGACAACAACAATCATACCATAGGCTAGCTTCTAGGGTTTAGCCTCTACGATCTCGTGGTAGATCAACTCTTGTAATACTCATATCATCAAGATCAATCAAGCAGGAAGTAGGGTATTACCTCCATCGAGAGGGCCCGAACCTGGGTAAACATCGTGTCCCCCGCCTCCTGTTACCATCCGCCTTAGACGCGTAGTTCGGGACCCCCTACCCGAGATCCGCCGGTTTTGACACCGACATTGGTGCTTTCATTGAGAGTTCCACTGTGCCGTCGCGATAAAGGCTTGATGGCTCCTTCGATCATCACCAACGATGCGATCCAGGGTGAGGTTTTCCTCCCCGGACAGATCTTCGTATCCGGCGGCTTCGTACTGCGGGCCAACTCGCTTGGCCATCTGGAGCAGATCGAGAGCTACGCCCCTGACCGTCAGGTCAGGTTTGGAAATTTAAACTACACTGCCGACATCCGCGGAGACTTGATCTTTGACGGATTCGAGCCCATGTCAGGTGCGCCGCACAGTCACGACGAGCACGACTTAGCTCTGCCGCCGGACGGTGTTCGGGAGATCACACCTATGGCTACTCCGGCCCTAGATCCGGAGTCGATTGCGCCGTCTGAGGATGGGTGGATGGACCCCGCCTCGGAGCCCACACACTCAGTGGCGATAGAGCCGAATACTGACTTCACCTCCTATGAGACCTGTGTCGCCGGATCCTCGGATTCGTCCCCGGCCACAGGCCCCGAACCGCCTGCGTCCATGCCTATCGAATATGATGGGGCGCCGATCATGGAGTTTACCTCCGCGGATATCTTTCAGCACTTGCCTTCTGGCGATGTGCTAAATTCATTAAGGTCTCTCTCCTTGTCAGGAGGCCCTTGGCCGAACTATGTCCGGCTCGAATGGGAGGCAGACAACGAAGAAATTCGTTCCCCACCCACCACCCACTTAATAGACACTGTCGATGACTTAACCGACATGCTCGATTTCGGCTCCGAAGACATCGACGGTATGGACGACGATGCAGGAGAAGAACAGGAACCACCGCCCACAGGGCGCTGGACAGCCACTTCATCACACAATATATATATGGTGGATACACCCAAAGAAAACAATGACGAGGAACGGAAGGATGCAGCGAGGGATAGTTCCCTCGAGAAGCAACCAAAGCGACGGCGTAGGCGCCGCCCCAAATCCCGCCTCGGCAAAAACAGCGATAACAGCGCAAGAAAAAATAATACCCCGGTCGACCCCAAAGGAAACAACGACCACACGGACCCAGCGACAGAGCAGGATGAACCCGCGGACGGCGAACATAGTACGGAGCCGCTGTCCGATCACGGCGACGCCGAGGATAAAGCTCATCAACCTCTCTCCGGAGAGGAAAACAGTCCGGACGACGATGCACACATCATCCCGGAAAGGCACTTGGAACAAGAGAACCTCCATAGAAGGCTTATTGCCACCGCGAGGAGTCTGAAGAAGCAGAAGGAAAGGCTTAAGGCCGCGCAGAATATGCTCAACAGTAGATGGAACAAAGTGCTCGACACTGAAGAAAAGTACGGTGGCAGTCACCACACAAAGAGCTATCCAAAGCGCAAGTTTTTGCCCGAATTCGATGATGAGGCCTTAGAGCCTACACAGCCGAAAAATAAAACGGGTGACCGGTCAGATCGACCACCTCGTGGCTGCGATAGGGCGGCTAACGAGGCCACACATAAGTCAGCACACGATTCACGCAAGGACTTGCATCAAAAAGCCGGCGTGACTAGATCCATCTACGGATCTAGGAAGCGCGCTCCAGCGCAGAATCAAAACCAAACACTACAACCGTCAGAACGCCATGACACATCCAAATACAGGGGTGCCGCGCACCCCCTATGTTTCACCGATGAGGTGCTGGATCACGAATTTCCAGAGGGATTCAAACCCGTGAACATAGAGGCGTACGATGGAACGACAGACCCTGGGGTCTGGATTGAGGACTTCATCCTCCATATCCATATGGCTCGCGGAGACGATCTCCACGCCATCAAATACTTGCCCCTCAAGCTGAAAGGACCAGCTCGGCACTGGCTGAAGAGCCTCTCCGAAAATTCAATTGGAAGTTGGGAGGAGCTTGAGGATGCTTTTAGGGCTAACTTTCAAGGGACCTATGTCCGACCTCCGGATGCAGACGATTTAAGTCATATAATTCAACAGCCCGGAGAGTCAGCCCGAAAGCTTTGGAACAGATTTCTCACTAAGAAGAACCAAATCGTTGACTGCCCGGACGCCGAAGCCTTAGCAGCTTTCAGACACAGCGTCCGAGACGAATGGCTCGCCAGACACCTCAGCCATGAAAAACCGAGGACAATGGCAGCCCTAACAAGCCTTATGACCCGCTTTTGCGCGGGCGAAGATAACTGGCTGGCCTGTAGTAGCACCAGCGACCCAGGCACATCTGAAGTCAGGGATGGTAACGGAAAACCACGACGCAGTAAAAGCAAGCGTCGAAATAATGAAGACAGCCCCGACAACACGGCGGTAAACGCCGGATTTAGGGGCTCTCGACCCGGTCAACGGAAAAAGCCTTTCAAAGGCAGCAGAGATGGACCGTCCAGCCTAAACAAGATTCTAGACAAATTATGTCAGATTTATGGCACCTCCGATAAACCTGCAAATCACACCCAGAGAGAATGCTGGGTCTTCAAGCAGGCCGACAAGCTAAACGCCGAACACAAGGGGAGGGAGACACCAAGTGAAGACGAGGATGAGCCTCGCCAGCAAAACACTGGGGGACAGAAAGAATTCCCACCAGAGGTCAAAACAGTGAACATGATTCACATAACAAAAAGAAGGAGCAAACATGCACTCCGAGACATATGCGCCGTAGGGCCCGTCACCCCTAAGTTCAACCCTTGGTCGGCCTGCCCGATCACTTTTGATCGTAGGGATCACCCGACTAGTATCCGGCACGGAGGATTGGCTGCCTTGGTGCTAGACCCAATAATCGACGGATACCATCTCACCCAAGTCCTCATGGACGACGGCAGTAGTCTTAATCTGATATATCAGGACACAGTCCGCAAAATGGGGATAGACCCGACAAGAATCAGCCAAAGCAATACTATCTTTAAAGGAGTAATACCAGGCCCAGAGGCCCGCTGTACGGGCTCTCTAGTACTAGAGGTTGTATTTGGTTCTCCCGACAACTTCCGAAGTGAAAAGTTAACCTTCGACATCGCTCCATTCCGCAGCGGCTATCAAGCACTACTCGGAAGAACGGCCTTCTCTCGTTTTAATGCAGTACCGCATTACGCTTCTCTTAAGCTTAAGATGCCCGGTCCACGTGGCATCATCATAGTTAGCGGAAACAGTGAGCGTTCCTTACGCGCGGAAGAACGTGTGGCGGCTTTAGCAGCCGAACACTAAATGGCCTTTCCAACCAGAATAAATGGTCGGTCGTCAAGACCGCGGACACGGCTAGACGAGTCCGGTGCACCACTAGCTGTAACAGCTTAGATAAACCTGATATTGGTTTGATGGATATACCCCCATATGCGGTACCACGGGCTTCCCGCATGTAAAAAGGACTACAGTTCGGTTTTACCTCATTTAGATTGAATTTTAATGAGAATAATCAGTTTTTCGCACCAAGACTTTCATCTAAATTTTTCTCTTTTACAAATGACAATCGTGCTACACCCTTCCAGGATACGGCACAACGGAGACACAGGCACAGACGTGCAGCAGGGCCCCGCTCAAAGGTTTCTTTTTATATTAAGACCCTGTGTAAACCTTTCTTACTGTCTCTTGTTGCTTGACACCCCCCGGATACCTAACACAACCGTGAGGGATGCTGGCGTTGTTGGCATTTCGCCACGACAGACTAATGCACGTACCTAGAAATTTAGGGTCCATTATCAAGGGCGTTACTCAGCCCGGTACATGTTGTAAAGACCGAACACCTTAGGGAGTGTTCGGCGTCGCGAGTTTGGCCTTATATGCACCAGCTCCGAATCATGTCTTTGGTCAAATGTTGGGTTTGCCCGGCTCCCGCGTTTTGCTACCTTACGTTCCGCTCTATCGGCTAAGGTGGCACCGGGAGAACTACTGCGATTGTGCCCTGGTTCATCTGGATGAGCACCTCAGTAGAGAAAGCCGAAAACTGACTGTCATGATAAAGCGCGAGACTGGTCAACCACTCGATGAATTAGCGGAATCTTCGGGATTCCTCCGCATTAACAAAGGGCCGGTTTTCCCGGTCATGTACGTACGCGCCGCGTACTCGGATGAGCGCGGAAGTACCAGGGGCTATATAGTAGCCCCACTGTTAAACTCTTATGGTTAAGTGAAAGTGTTAAAGCAATATAGTCTAATTGCCTCGTTCGCCGTGCTACCACCTCCTTAATGGACCAAGACGTTGGATCAAGTGTGAACACGCGCTTTTGCGAACACTGCTACCTCTTGAGCACTGCGTTGGTTTTCCCTTGAAGAGGAAAGGGTGATGCAGCAAAGTAGCCTAAGTATTTCCCTCGGTTTTTTAGAACCAAGGTATCAATCCAGTAGGAGGCTACGCGCGAGTCCCTCGCACCTACACAAAACAAATAAATCCTCGCAACCAACGCGATAAGGGGTTGTCAATCCCTATACGGTCACTTACGAGAGTGAGATCTGATAGATATGATAGGATAATATTTTTGGTATTTTTTTGATAAAGATGCAAAGTAAAATAAAAGCAAAGTAAAAGGCAAAGGAAATAACTAAGTGTTGGAAGATTAATATGATGAAGATAGACCCGAGGGGCATAGGTTTCACTAGTGGCTTCTCTCGAGAGCATAAGTATTTTATGGTGGGTGAACAAATTATTGTTGAGCAATTGACAGAATTGAGCATAGTTATGAGAATATCTAGGTATGATCATGTATATAGGCATCACGTCCGAGACAAGTAGACCGACTCCTGCCTGCATCTACTAGTCTTACTCCACACATCGACCGCTATCCAGCATGCATCTAGAGTATTAAGTTCATAAGAACAGAGTAACGCCTTAATAAGATGACATGATGTAGAGGGATAAATTCATGCAATATGATAAAAAAAACCCATCTTGTTATCCTCGATGGCAACAATACAATACATGCCTTGCTGCCCCTACTGTCACTGGGAAAGGACACCGCAAGATTGAACCCAAAGCTAAGCACTTCTCCCATTGCAAGAAAGATCAATCTAGTAGGCCAAACCAAACTGATAATTCGAAGAGACTTGCAAAGATAACCAATCATACATAAAAGAATTCAGAGAAGATTCAAATATTGTTCATAGATAATCTTGATCATAAACCCACAATTCATCGGTCTCAACAAACACACCGCAAAAGAAGATTACATCGAATAGATCTCCACGAGAGAGGGGGAGAACATTGTATTGAGATCCAAAAAGAGAGAAGAAGCCATCTAGCTACTAACTATGGACCCGAAGGTCTGAGGTAAACTACTCACACTTCATCGGAGGGGCTATGGTGATGATGTAGAAGCCCTCCATGATCGATGCCCCTTCCGGCGGAGCTCCGGAACAGGCCCCAAGATGGGATCTCGTGGGTACAGAAGGTTGCGGCGGTGGAATTAGGTTTTTGGCTCCGTATCTGATCGTTTGGGGGTACGTAGGTATATATAGGAGGAAGGAGTACGTCGGTGGAGCAACAGGGGGCCCACGAGGGTGGAGGGCGCGCCCTGGGGGTAGGCGTGCCCCCTACCTCGTGGCCTCCTCCTTTGTTTCTTGACGTAGGGTCCAAGTCTCCCGGATCATATTCTTGCTAAAAATCACGTTCCCGAAGGTTTCATTCCGTTTGGACTCCGTTTGATATTCCTTTTCTACGAAACTCTGAAATAGGCAAAAAAACAGCAATTTTGGGCTAGGCCTCCGGTTAATAGGTTAGTCCCAAAAATAATATAAAAGTGAATAAAAAAGCCCAATAATGTCCAAAACAGTAGATAATATAGCATGGAGCAATCAAAAATTATAGATACGTTGGAGACGTATCAAGCATCCCCAAGCTTAATTCCTGCTCGTCCTCGGGTAGGTAAATGATAAAAACAGAATTTTTGATGCGGAGTGCTACTTGGCATAATTTCAATGTAATTCTTCTTAATTGTGGTATGAATATTCAGATCCGAAAGATTCAAGACAAAAGTTTAATATTGACATAAAAATAATAATACTTCAAGCATACTAACTAAGCAATTATGTCTTCTCAAAATAACATGACCAAAGAATGTTATCCCTACAAAATCATATAGTCTGGCTATGCTCTATCTTCACCACACAAAGTATTTAAATCATGCACAACCCCGATGACAAGCCAAGCAATTGTTTCATACTTTTGACATTCTCAAACTTTTTCAATCTTCACGCAATACATGAGCGTGAGCCATGGACATAGCACTATATGTGGAATAGAATGGTGGTTGTGGAGAAGACAAAAAGGGAGAAGATAGTCTCACATCAACTAGGCATATAAACGGGCTATGGAGATGCCCATCAATAGATATCAATGTGAGTGAGTAGGGATTGCCATGCAACGGATGCACTAGAGCTATAAGTATATGAAAGCTCAACAAAAGAAACTAAGTGGGTGTGCATCCAACTCGCTTGCTCACGAAGACCTAGGGCATTTTGAGGAAGCCCATCATTGGAATATACAAGCCAAGTTCTATAATGAAAAATTCCCACTAGTATATGAAAGTGACAAAATGAGAGACTCTCTATCATGAAGATCATGGTGCTAATTTGAAGCACAAGTGTGGTAAAAGGATAGTAACATTGTCCCTTCTATCTTTTTCTCTCATTTTTTTTATTTGGGCCTTTTTTTATGGCTTCTTTTTTTTCGTCCGGAGTCTCATCCCGACTTGTGGGGGAATCATAGTCTCCATCATCCTTTTCCTCACTTGGGACAATGCTCTAAAAATGATGATCATCACACTTTTATTTTCTTACAACTCAACAATTACAACTCGATACTTAGAACAAAATATGACTCTATATGAATGCCTCCGGCGGTGTACCGGGATATGCAAAAAATCAAGAGTGACATGTATGAAAGAATTATGAACGGTGGCTTTGCCACAAATATGATGTCAACTACATGATCATGCAAAGCAATATGACAATGATGGAGCATGTCATAATAAACGGAACGGTGGAAAGTTGCATGGCAATATATCTCGGAATGGCTATGGGAATGCCATGATAGGTAGGTATGGTGGCTGTTTTGAGGAAGGTTTATGGTGGGTGTATGATACCGGCGAAAAGTGCGCGGTATTAGAGAGGCTAGCAATGGTGGAAGGAAGAAGAGTGCGTATAATCCATGGACTCAACATTAGTCATAAAGAACTCATATACTTCTTGCAAAAATCTACAAGTTATCAAAGCAAAGTATTACGCGCATACTCCTAGGGGGATAGATTGGTAGGAAAACACCATCGCTCGTCCCCGACCGCCACTCATAAGGAAGACAATCAATAAACAAATTATGCTCCGACTTCATCACATAACGGTTCACCATACGTGCATGCTACGGGAATCACAAACTTTAACATAAGTATCTCTTAAATTCACAACTACTCAACTAGCATGACTCTAATATCACCATCTTCATATCTCAAAACAATTATCAAGCATCAAACTTCTCATAGTATTCAACACACTCATAAGAAATTTTTTACTAATCTTGAATACCTAGCATATTAGGATTATTTAAGAAAATTACCATGCTATTTAAGACTCTCAAAATAATCTAAGTGAAGCATGAGAGATCAATAGTTTCTATAAAACAAATCCACCACCGTGCTCTAAAAGATATAAGTGAAGCACTAGAGCAAAACTATATAGCTCAAAAGATACAAGTGAAGCACATAGAGTATTCTAACAAATTCCAAATCATGTATGGCTCTCTCAAAAGGTGTGTACAGAAATGATGATTGTGGTAAACTAAAAATCAAAGACTCATATCATACAAGACGCTCCAAGCAAAACACGTATCATGTGGTGAATAAAAATATAGCTCCAAATAAGTTACCGATGGAAGTAGACGAAAGAGGGGATGCCTTCCGGGGCATCCCCAAGCTTTGGATTTATGGTGTCCTTAGATTATCTTGGGGGTTCCATGGGAATCCCCAAGCTTAGGCTCTTGCCACTCCTTGTTCCATAATCCATCTAATCTTTCACCCAAAACTTGAAAACTTCACAACACAAAACTTAACAGAAAATCTCGTGAGCTCCGTTAGCGAAAGAAAACAAAAGACCACTTCAAGGTACTGTAATGAACTCATTCTTTATTTATATTGGTGTTAAACCTACTGTATTACAACTTCTCTATGGTTTATAAACTATTTTACTAGCCATAGATTCATCAAAATAAGCAAACAACACACGAAAAACAGAATCTGTCAAAAACAGAACAGTGTGTAGTAATCTGTAACTAACGCACACTTCTGGAACTCCAAAAAATCAGCCAAAATAGGACGACCTAGGAAATTTGTTTATTCATCAGGAGCAATTGGAATCAGTATTTTATCACGTTCTGGTGATTTTTAACAATTTTTTTCATGAACAGAAAGTTTCTGGAAATTACAGCAAGATCAAATAACTATCATCCAAGAATATCCTATAGGTTTAACTTGGCACAAACACTAATTAAAACATAAAAACACATCTAACCAGAGGCTAGACCAAATATTTATTCCTAAACATAAGCAAAAAGCAAAAAAAAACTAAAAATAAAATTGGGTTGCCTCCCAACAAGCGCTATCGTTTAACGCCCCTAGCTAGGCATAATAGCAAGGATAGATCTAGGTATTGCCATCTTTGGTAGGCAATCCATAAGTGGCTCTCATGATAGATTCATATGATAATTTTATTTTCTTCCTAGGTAAGTGTTCCATGCCTTTCTTTAATGGAAATTGGAATCTAATATTCCCTTCCTTCATATCAATAATTGCACCAATCGTTCTAAGGAAAGGTCTACCAAGAATAATAGGACATGAAGGATTGCAATCTATATCAAGAACAATAAAATCTATGGGCACATAGTTCCTATTTGCAACAATAAGAACATCATTAATTCTTCCCATAGGTTTCTTAATAGTGGAATCCGCAAGGTGCAAGTTTAGAGAGCAATCATCAAAATCACGGAAATCTAGCAAATCGCACAAAGTTTTGGGAATAGTGGAAACACTAGCACCCAAATCACATAAAGCATAGAACTCATGATCCTTAATCTTAATTTTAATAGTAGTTTCCCACTCATCACAAAGTTTTCTAGGGATAGAAACTTCCAACTCAAGTTTTTCTTCATAAGATTGCATCAAGGCATCAACGATATGTTTGGTAAAAGCTTTATTTTGACTATAAGCATGAGGAGAATTTAGCATGGATTGCAACAAGGAAATACAATCTATCAAAGAGCAATTATCATAATTAAATTGCTTGAAATCCAAAATAGTAGGTTTATTAACATCTAGGGTTTTGATTTCTTCAATCCCACTTTTATCAATTTTAGCATCAAGATCTAAAAACTTCGAATTTTTGGAACGCCTTCGAGGTAGAGGTGGATCATATTCAGTCTCATCATTATCAAGATTCATATTTCAAAACAAGGATTTAATAGGAGACACATCAATAACTTTTAGATCTTCATCTTTATTTTCATAGAAATTTGAAGAACACGCTTTTATAAAGCAATCTTTCTTAGCACGCATCCTAGCGGTTCTTTCTTTGTACTCATCAATGGAAATTCTCATGGCTTTGAGAGACTCATTGATATCATGCTTGGGAGGAATAGATCTAAGTTTTAAAGAATCAACATCAATAGAAATTCTATCAATGTTCCTAGCCAATTCATCAACTTTAAGCAATTTCTCTTCAAGCAAAGCATTGAAATTCTTTTGTGAATTCATAAACTCTTTAACACTAGTCTCAAATTCAGAGGGCATCTTATTAAAATTTCCATAAGAATTGTTGTAGGAATTACCATAATTATTAGAGGAATTGCTAGGATAAGGCCTAGGATTAAAGTTTCCTCTATACGCGTTGTTGCCAAAATTATTCCTACCAACAAGATTCACATCCATAGATTCATTATTATTCTCAATCAAAGTAGACAAAGGCATATCATTAGGATCAGAAGAAACACTCTTAGTAGCAAATAATTTCATAAGTTCATCCATCTTTCCACTCAACACATTAATTTCTTCTATCGTATGCACTTTTTTATTAGTAGATCTTTCAGTGTGCCATTGAGAATAATTAACCATAATATTATCTAGGAGTTTAGTAGCTTCTCCTAAAGTTATTTCCATAAAAGTGCCTCCCGCGGCCAAATCTAAAAGATTTCTAGAAGCAAAATTCAAGCCGGCATAAAAGTTTTGTATAATCATCCACAAATTCAAACCATGAGTAGGGCAATTACGTATCATTAATTTCATCCTCTCCTAAGCTTGTCCAACATGTTCATGATCAAGTTGCTTAAAATTCATAATATCGTTTCTAAGAGAGATGATCTTAGCGGGAGGAAAATACTTAGAGATAAAAGCATCTTTGCACTTGTTCCAAGAATCAATACTATTTTTAGGCAAAGACGAAAACCAAGCTTTAGCACGATCTCTAAGCGAAAAAGGAAATAGCTTCAATTTAACAATATCATTGTACACATCTTTCTTATTTTGCATATCACACAAATCAACGAAGCTATTTAGATGAGTAGCGGCATCTTCACTAGGAAGGCCGGCGAATTGATCTTTCATGACAAGATTCAACAAAGCAGCATTGATTTCACAAGATTCAGTATTGGTAAGAGGAGCAATCGGAGTGCTAAGGAAATCATTATTGTTGGTATTGGTAAAGTCACATAATTTGGTATTATCTTGAGCCATCGGGACAAGCAAGCAATCCAACACACGAGCAAACAAGAGACGGGTAAAAAGAGGCAAACGAAAAAGAGAGGGCGAATAAAACGACAAGGGTGAAGTGGGGGAGAGGAAAACGAGAGGCAAATGGCAATAATGTAATGCGGGAGATAAGGGTTTGTGATGGGTACTTGGTATGTTGACTTTTGCGTAGACCTCCCCGGCAACGGCGCCAGAAATCCTTCTTGCTACCTCTTGAGCACTGCGTTGGTTTTCCCTTGAAGAGGAAAGGGTGATGCAACAAAGTAGCGTAAGTATTTCCCTCAGTTTTTGAGAACCAAGGTATCAATCCAGTAGGAGGCTACGCGCGAGTCCCTCGCACCTACACAAAACAAATAAATCCTCGCAACCAACGCGATAAGGGGTTGTCAATCCCTACACGGTCACTTACAAGAGTGAGATCTGATAGATATGATAGGATAATATTTTTGGTATTTTTTTGATAAAGATGCAAAGTAAAATAAAAGCAAAGTAAAAGGCAAAGGAAATAACTAAGTGTTGGAAGATTAATATGATGAAGATAGACCCCGGGGGCATAGGTTTCACTAGTGGCTTCTCTCGAGAGCATAAGTATTTTATGGTGGGTGAACAAATTATTGTTGAGCAATTGACAGAATTGAGCATAGTTATGAGAATATCTAGGTATGATCATGTATATAGGCATCACGTCCGAGACAAGTAGACCGACTCCTGCCTGCATCTACTAGTCTTACTCCACACATCGACCGCTATCCAGCATGCATCTAGAGTATTAAGTTCATAAGAACAGAGTAACGCCTTAATAAGATGACATGATGTAGAGGGATAAATTCATGCAATATGATAAAAACCCCATCTTGTTATCCTCGATGGCAACAATACAATACGTGCCTTGCTGCCCCTACTGTCACTGGGAAAGGACACCGCAAGATTGAACCCAAAGCTAAGCACTTCTCCCATTGCAAGAAAGATCAATCTAGTAGGCCAAACAAAACTGATAATTCGAAGAGACTTGCAAAGATAACCAATCATACATAAAAGAATTCAGAGAAGATTCAAATATTGTTCATAGATAATCTTGATCATAAACCCACAATTCATCGGTCTCAACAAACACACCGCAAAAGAAGATTACATCGAATAGATCTCCACGAGAGAGGGGGAGAACATTGTATTGAGATCCAAAAAGAGAGAAGAAGCCATCTAGCTACTAACTATGGACCCGAAGGTCTGAGGTAAACTACTCACACTTCATCGGAGGGGCTATGGTGATGATGTAGAAGCCCTCCGTGATCGATGCCCCTTTCGGCGGAGCTCCGGAGCAGGCCCCAAGATGGGATCTCGTGGGTACAGAAGGTTGCGGTGGTGGAATTAGGTTTTTGGCTCCGTATCTGATCGTTTGGGGGTACGCGGGTATATATAGGAGGAAGGAGTACGTCGGTGGAGCAACAGGGGGCCCACGAGGGTGGAGGGCGCGCCCTGGGGGGTAGGCGCGCCCCTACCTCGTGGCCTCCTCCTTTGTTTCTTGACATAGGGTCCAAGTCTCCCGGATCATATTCTTCCTAAAAATCACGTTCCCGAAGGTTTCATTCCGTTTGGACTCCGTTTGATATTCCTTTTCTGCGAAACCCTGAAATAGGTAAAAAACAGCAATTTTTGGCTGGGCTTTCGGTTAATAGGTTAGTCCCAAAAATAATATAAAAGTGAATAATAAAGCCCAATAATGTCCAAAACAGTAGATAATATAGCATGGAGCAATCAAAAATTATAGATACGTTGGAGACGTATAAAACACCCCCGCATTATATGCGTGGGGGCTGAAGCCGACGACTGCAAACTTTCAGGTTATATATATATATACATACATACATAAACGACCACACAGGAGGCATAATAATACTTTCAGGAAAAAGTATAAACACAGCCTCTATAATTCAAATAGCAGTGTTCTTACAATCGGGATACATGTCACTCGAACATGACACTCTTCGAGCACTGAGCCTCTATTAAACGAGCACCTTCTAGGACTTCTTCAAAATAATGCTCGGGCAAAACCTGGCCTACGGCCGGATTCTGGGTTGCAATAGCGGTGGCCTCCATCTTTGCCCAGTATGTCTTGACACAGGCAAGAGCCATCCGCGCACCCTCTATGCACACCGACCTCTTTATAGCGTCGATATGCGGCACAGCACCAAGGAATCGTTGCACTAGACCAAAATAACTATTCGGCCTTGGTCCTTCCGGCCAAAGACGATCCACGACAGACCTCATGTTAAGTCCGGACAACCTATGGAGCTCGGCCCACTCGGCCATTTGCTCATTTAACAGCAGCGGACGCGCTGGAGCATTGAACGCGACCAGAACAACTTTTCCACTTCGTGATCCTTTTGATCTTCGAAAAACTTGGTCGCATCAGCAGCAATCGCTGCCAAATCCAAGTACGCGTCCGCAGAACTCCATAATTGATCCAGAAGGGCATACTTAGGATCTCGGAACTTCGTCCGCAACAAAAAGGGCTTCCCAGCCGTGATATATCCGGCTTGACGTAGCTCCTCCTTCGCCGCACTGATTTTAGAGCGGGTTTCCTTGACTGGTACCGTGGCCTTTTCCAGGTCCGCCGTCTTTGTTTGACTTTCCCTTTCAAGAAGCTCATAACGGTCGGTGGCATCTTTCAACTCAATAGCCATCTTGGCCATTTTCTCTTTGCTCTGGCAATGCGCAGCTTGTTTGGCTCTTAACTCTTCAACCGCCTTTAGGGCAGCCGCATCACTCCTCCTGGCTTGTTCCTTGGCTTGGGCAAGTTCCGCCCGAAGGGTCTCCACGGCGGCAGCTCCATCTGCAGTCACAGCATATTATAGATACTACAATCATGCTCCTCTTAATATATATTGACCACCGGAGAATACATACCCTGTGCCTCGTCAAGCCGCCTGTTTACAAGCACGATGTCGGCATCCGCCGCATCAAGTTGCCGCTTCAGTTCGGCAAAATCACCAGTCCGGCTAGCCACCGGACCCTCAGCCGCCTGCACATGAAAGCAGCACGGTTATTACCTAGGACTATGATCCTCTGTTTGCCGCCTTTTTTGACAGCAACTAGAGTCTCAGGGGCTACTATCTGCATAGGGAACACCTAGTGTGTGCGGTACCATAAAAAATATACATATTACTTTGCATACCTCAAAGCCTCTCAGCAGGCTCATAAAAGCTTCATGCAGCCCGCTTTCGGCGGATGAAATCCTCTCAACCACCATACCCATTAGCGTACGATGTGCTTCTGAGATCGCTTGCTCCAGAAGATTCATCAGTGCGTCTGGTCGTGCACCGGACAGTTCCGGACTCTTTCTGTTGCTCCCCTTAGGAGCCAAATACTTCGGACTTCGGGAGGCCGAAGGGTTACCTTCTGGCCTTGGTGGATCAGGAGAAATCCTTCGTGACGACACCTCTGGGTCGTCCGCCTCATAAGGCGGGGAGGCATGGGGAGGCGTTTCGCTCTCCATCATCTCCGGAAGAAGATCCCCTGAAGACGAACTCTGTCGAGAAGGGCTATGATCCGAACTACAAGACATACGTCTCGGTTATTGTCCTCGGAAATAAAGTAAGATATATTTACTATAAAGTGCTTTTGTTTACTTACAGCTCGGTGGAGAGCTGGTCCCCTTGCGGGCACTGTGCGGTAAGGATGCCCTCTAGGGTAGGGCCCCCTGACAAAGGTTTCTTCCCTCGTTTGGAAACCATTGTTTCCAAGTCTTCAGAGGCGGCCCTCTTCCTTCCTTGGGGAGAGGGAATTTTAGATTCTTCTCCCCGGTTATGCTCCTTCGCGGAGGCACTAATTCCCCCGGTTTGGATGAATAATGAGTGAGGCTCGCTTTCGGCTTCTTTGTTCCTCCCTTTATCTTCCCCTAATGGCGCTTGATAAGGCGCAAGCTCAAGCATCCCGGCTAGAACAGGACCCGGTGAGCCTTCGGGAAGGGGGGCCGAACACCTGATCATCTTCGCCTTTTTTATCCAGTCCTGGACAAAGACCGACTTTTCAGAATGATGTTGTGATAAATAAAGAGACAGTATGTTCGTCCGAAGAATTACTTACTTGGGTGTCTAGACGATTGCAGTTTAGGCCCGCATCCTCGGTGGTGTCCGGACACTTTATTCGTGATCCGAAGAACAATCTGTACATCTCTTCGAGCGTCACGCCGAAGAATTGCTGAATGGTTCGCGGTCCTTCCCGGTTGAAATCCCACATACGGAGAGATCGACGTTGGCATGGCAGGACCCGACGAACTAGCATGACTTGCATTACTTTGACAAGGCTGACATCTCTCTTGAGGAAATCCCGGATGCGACTCTGCAATGTCGGCACGTCATTAGCCGGCCCCCAGTCCAGCCCCTTGTTGACCCATGGCACCAGTTGTGGCGGGGGGGCCGAATGGAAGGCAGGGGCATCTACCCACTTAGTACTTCGGGGAGCCGTGATGTAAAACCACTCCCGCTGCCATAAGTTGGACATCTCGGGGAAGGATCCCTTTGGCCATGGAGCATCGACACCTTTGCTTATTATGGCGCCTCCGCACTCTGCGTGTTGCCCATCGATCAACTTCGGCTTCACATTGAAGGTCTTGAGCCATAAGCCAAAGTGTGGGGCGAAGCGGAGGAAGGCCTCACACACGACGATAAACGACGAGATGTGAAGGATGGAATCCGGAGCCAGATCATGGAAATCGAGCCCGTAATAGAACATAAGCCCTCTAACAAAGGGATCAAGACTAAAGCCTAGCCCTCGGAGGAAGTGGGAAACAAATACGACGCTCTCGTTGGGTTCGGGTGTGGGGATGACCTGCCCTTGAGCAGGCAGCCTGTGTGAGATTTCGGCGGTCAGATACCTGGCTTCTCTTAGCTTCTTGATGTCCTCCTCTGTGAGGGAGGAGGCCACCCACCGGCCTTGAAGGTTGGATCCGGACATGATTGAAGGTCCGAAGCGCTTGGCCTCCGCCTTGGGTGCTGGGATTCGAGGTGGGAGAAAGGAAAGATCGAGCGCAAGAAGAAAAGGACAGGCCTTGACCCCTTTATAAAGAGGGTGAATATCAAGCGCCCTCCGCACGATCATCTGGAACTTGCCTAAAATCGAGGAGTCTTACCAGCGGGCGCGATTGGGTTACCCACACTCGTATTGATGAGAATCCCATGAAAAGAGGGACACGATCTCTGCTTCGACAAGACGTGCCAACAAAGCCGCCTCGCAACACGTGCAGTGGCAGGCTCAGAAAAAACGGTTCTTCATGACCAGATCACGGCAGAACGTCACGTTAAGAAAAGCTGTCAGCAGATTAGATTTGTGGAAATATTATTCTCTCTACGGTGGTATGTGGAATTTGTTTTGCAGAGCCGGACACTATCCTTGTGTTCAAAATCTTCTATGGAATATTCAGAGGAGGAACCCGCCTTGCAATGCCGAAGACGATCTGCGCGCTGGACTCGTCGTCATTGAAGCCTAGTTCAGGGGCTACTGAGGGAGTCCTGGATTAGGGGGTCCTCGGACAGCCGGACTATATACTTTAGCCGGACTGTTGGACTATGAAGACACAAGATTGAAGACTCCGTCCCGTGTCCGGATGGGACTCTCCTTGGCGTGGAAGGCAAGCTTGGCAGTACGGATATGTAGATCTCCTCCCTTGTAACCGACTCCGTGTAACCCTAGCCCCCTCCAGTGTCTATATAAACCGGAGGGTTTAGTCCGTAGGACAACAACAATCATACCATAGGCTAGCTTCTAGGGTTTAGCCTCTACGATCTCGTGGTAGATCAACTCTTGTAATACTCATATCATCAAGATCAATCAAGCAGGAAGTAGGGTATTACGTCCATCGAGAGGGCCCGAACCTGGGTAAACATCGTGTCCCCCGCCTCCTGTTACCATCCGCCTTAGACGCACAGTTCGGGACCCCCTACCCGAGATCCGCCGGTTTTGACACCGACAGGCACGTTTCAAGGGGTCAACCCGGGAAGGAGCCAGCCGAAGGGGAAGGTCATGTTGCCTGTGACGTTTGGAGGCGAGTTGAACTACAGGACGGAGAGGATTGTCTTCGAGGTAGCCGAGATCCCCTTGCCCTACAATGGGATCCTCGGCCGCCCGGCACTGCCAAGTTCATGGCGGCGGCGCACTACGCCTACAACACGCTGAAGATGCCTGGGCCGATGACCATCACCACCGTCCCCTGTGACAAAAAGGACGCGCTGATCTGCGCCGACCTACTCTACCGGGAAGCAGTTGCAGCAGCTGCCGCCAAGGCACTTGCTCCTGCCGCTGAAGCCCCAGGAGGGAAGAAGAAGAAGACCGGCAGGACCTCCCGCACCCACTCCGGCAAGCGCACCTCTTCGGAATGTTGCGCTACCATCGAGGACGTGCCAGAGAGCTCCACCGGCAAGAGCAAGAAATCCAGGGCTGCACCGCCAGAGACCAAGAAGGTGTCCGTTAAGGTGGATGGCACGGGAGGGGCTTTCACCATAAGCTCCACCCTCGACAGCAAATAGGAAGGCGCGCTCATCACCTTCCAGCGGGTGAATGTCGATGTGTTTTCATGGCAAGCATCCGACATCCCCGGCGTTCCCAGGGAGGTGATTGAGCACCACCTTGTTGTCTGTCCTCATGCGCTGCCCGTCAAGCAGAAGGTCAGGAAGCAGGCTTTGGAAAGGCAAGAGTTCATCACAGAGGAAAGCAGGAAGTTGGAAGCGGCAGGCTTGGTGAGAGGAGTACTCCATCCGACATGGTTGGCCAATCCGGTGCTGGTGCGCAAGGCAAATGGGAAGTGGAGGCTGTGTATTGACTACACAAATATCAATAAGGCTTGTCCCAAGGACCCTTTCCCGTTGCCGCGCATCGATCAGATTGTTGACTCCACGGCCGGGTGTGATCTGTTATCGTTCCTTGACGCCTACTCAGGATACCACCAAATCTTCATGACCAGAGAGGATGAAGAGAAGACAGCATTCATCACCCCATGTGGTACGTATTGCTTTTTACGGATGCCTTTCGGGTTGAAGAGTGCTGGATCAACATTTGCAAGAGCAATCCAAATTGGTTTTGAGCCCCAGCTACATAGAAATATGGAAGCATATATGGATGACATAGTGGTCAAAACAAAGGATAGGGCAACACTTGTGCAAGATCTGGAGGAAACGTTTGCAAATTAACACAAGATCAACCTCAAGTTGAACCCTGAGAAGTGTGTCTTTGGAGTTCCGTCCGGCAAACTTCTCGGGTTCTTTGTGTCACAGCGCGGGATCGAGGCGAACCCAGACAAGATCAAGGCTATCGAGCAGATTGAGGCGCCCAAGCGAATCAAGGATGTGCGTCGGCTCACTGGCTGTGCTGCCGCCATGAGCCGATTCATCTCCAAGTCTGCCGAGCGCGCCCTTCCCTTTTCCAAGATCTTGAAAAAGGCGGGCCCAATGGAGTGGACCCCGGAGGCCGAAGCAATGCTGTAGGATCTGAAGAAATACCTCTCCTCTACACCAGTACTGGTGGCGCCTAAACCACAAGAGCCGTTGCTGCTGTATCTGGCGGCAACGAATCAAGTGGTCAGTGCGGCGCTGGTGGCGTAGAGGGAGGTCGACGAAGAGGCAGTGGCAATGGCAGGACCGGCGGATGGCGAGTCAGAGATTCCCCCGGCAGGGCCTGGTACCGGCAAGGCAAGGCCCCCGGCAGAGTCTGACGCCATCGGGACAGGGCCCGCGCAGCCAAATGAAGTGGTGCAGAAGAAGAAGATGATGCAGCACCCGGTTTACTTTGTCAGCTCCCTCTAGCAGGGGGCTAGGTCAAGGTACTCCGGTGTGCAGAAATTGCTCTTCGGCCTCCTTATGGCCTCGAGGAAGCTGCGTCGTTACTTCCAAGCCCACGAGATCACTGTCGTCACCCGCCTCCCGTTGCAACGGATATTGCGTAACCCAGACGCAGCCGGGAGGATTGTGGAGTGAGCCTTGGAGATGTCGAGCTTTGGTTTGAAGTTTGAAAGTACTTCGACAATCCAGAGCAGAGTCCTGGCGGAGTTCGTTGCGGAATGGACTTCAACGCCCGACGAAGAGATCCAGGAGACCACTCTCCCCGGCAAGGAAGCAAGTCGCAACTGGATCATGTAATTTGACGGGGCTTTCTCGCTGCAAGGCGCCGGTGCTGGTGTGCTGCTCGTCGCACCCACCGGAGAGCACCTCAAGTATGTGATCCAGATGCACTTTCCCAGGGAGGTGTGATACGTCTCCAACGTATCTATAATTTTTGATTGTTCCATGCTATATTATATTCTGTTTTGGACATTAATGGGCTTTATTATACACTTTTACATTATTTTTGGGACTAACCTATTAACCGGAGGCCCAGCCCAGAATTGCTGTTTTTTGCCTATTTCAGAGTTTCGCAGAAAAAGAATATCAAACGGAGTCCAAACGGAATGAAACCTTCGGGAACGTGATTTTCGGAACGAACGTGATCCAGAGGACTTGGACCCTACGTCAAGACATCAACCAGGAGGGCACGAGGTAGGGGGGCGCGCCTACCCCCCCGGGCGCGCCCTCCACCCTCGTGGGCCCCATGTTGTTCCACCGACGTACTTCTTCCTCCTACATATACCTACGTACCCCCAAACTACCAGATACGGAGCCAAAAACCTAATTCCACCGCCGCAACCTTCTGTACCCGTGAGATCCCATCTTGGGGCCTTTTCCGGAGCTCCGCCGGAGGGGGCATCGATCACGGAGGGCTTCTACATCAACACCATATCCTCTCCGATGATGTGTGAGTAGTTTACCTCAGACCTTCGGGTCCATAGATATTAGCTAGATGGTTTCTTCTCTCTTTTTGGTGTTAATACAATGTTCTCTCCCTCTCTTGTGGAGATCTATTCGATGTAATCTTCTTTTGCGGTGTGTTTGTTGAGACCGATGAATTGTGGGTTTATGATCAAGTTTATCTATGAACAATATTTGAATCTCCTTTGAATTCTTTTATGTATGATTGGTTATCTTTGCAAGTCTCTTCGAATTATCAGTTTGGTTTGGCCTACCAGATTGATCTTTCTTGCAATGGGAGAAGTGCTTAGCTTTGGGTTCAATCTTGCAGTGTCCTTTCCCAGTGAAAGTAGGGGCATCAAGGCACGTATTGTATTGTTGCCATCGAGGATAACAAGATGGGGTTTATATCATATTGCATGAGTTTATCCCTCTACATCATGTCATCTTGCTTAAAGCGTTACTCTGTTCTTATGAACTTAATACTCTAGATGCATGCTGGATAGCGGTCGATGTGTGGAGTAATAGTAGTAGATGCAGGCAGGAGTCGGTCTACTTGTTTCGGACGTGATGCCTATATACATGATCATACCTAGATATTCTCATAACTATGCTCAATTCTGTCAATTGCTCAACAGTAATTTGTTCACCCACCGTAATACTTATGCTCATGAGAGAAGCCACTAGTGAAACCTATGGCCCCGGGTCTATTTTCCATCATATTAATCTTCCAACAACAAGCTATTTCCATTGCCTTTTATTTTTCTTTTATTTTACTTTGCATCTTTATCATAAAAAATACCAAAAATATTATCTTATCATATCTATCAGATCTCACTGAAGGGATTGACAACCCCTTTATTGCGTTGGTTGCGAGGATTTATTTGTTTGTGTAGGTGCGAGGGACTCGTGCGTGGCCTCCTACTGGATTGATACCTTGGTTCTCAAAAACTGAGGGAAATTCTTACGCTACTTTACTGCATCACCCTTTCCTCTTCAAGGGAAAACCAACGCAGTGCTCAAGAGGTAGCAAGAAGGATTTCTGGCGCCGTTGCCGGGGAGGCTTACGCAAGGTCAAGTCAAGATTTGGACTCCCGACAATGAGCCATTTCGGGCGCCGTTGCCGGGGAGTCTACGCAAAAGTCAACATACCAAGTACCCATCACAAACCCTTATCTCCCGCATTACATTATTTGCCATTTGCCTCTCGTTTTCCTCTCCCCCACTTCACCCTTGCCATTTTATTCACCCTCTCTTTTTCATTCGCCTCTTTACCGCTCGCTTGGTCGTTATGGCTAGTCCTCTTTCTACTCCGCTGTCTCCTGAGTTTGAAGTTTTTCACTTCAAACAAAGACAAGGAGAAAACTTAAAAGATGCTTGGTTTAGAATGATGGAGTCTTATCGCAATTGTACCTTTGAAGTAAACCTTAGAATTCTGCTTCGCAATTTTTATGTTGGACTGAATATGTCTCATAGACAACTCTTGGATTGCGTTGCCAAAGGCAATTTTATTGAAATTGATCCCAGTATTGCGCATGAAGTTATAGAAGGTATAGTGGGAACACTACCTCAACAAAAGGGGCCTCATCATACCCAGGAAGAAATGCAAGTTTTTGAGAAAATTTGCGAAGTAACGAAAATTTTACAAAAATCTCTTGAACCTCTTAAGGGTGTTAGTGGAAATCTTCACCGCATGAATATGTTGATTACCCATTGCAATAAGCGGTTGGATTCTTTAGATCTAAAAATTTCCGAATATGAAGGGAAACGTAAAGAACCTCCCAGATTCGAGCATGATTCCGCTAAAGAATTGAAAGCCAAAGATGGCAATACCTAGATCTATCCTTGCTTTTATGCCTAGCTAGGGGCGTTAAACGATAGCGTTTGTTGGGAGGCAACCCAATTTTATTTTTAGTTTTTTTTTGCTTTTTGCTTCTGTTTAGGAATAAATATTTGCTCTATCCTCTGGTTAGATGTGTTTTTATGTTTGAATTAGTGTTTGTGCCAAGTTAAACCTATAGAATCTTCTTGGATGATAGTTATTTGATCTTGCAGAAAATTCCAGAAACTTTCTGTTCACAAAAATAATTGTTAAAAATCACCAGAACGTGATAAAATATTGAATCCAATTTCTGATGATCAATAAACAAATTGTCTACGTCGTCCTATTTTGGCTGAATTTTTGGAGTTCCAGAGGTTTGCATTAGTTACAGATTACTACAGACTGTTCTGTTTTTGACAGATTCTGTTTTTCTTGTGTTGTTTGCTTATTTTGATGAATCTATGGCTAATAAAATAGTTTATAAACCATAGAGAAGTTGGAATACAGTAGGTTTAACACCAATATAAATAAAGAATGAGTTCATTATAGTACCTTTAAGTGGTGTTTTGTTTTCTTTCGCTAACGGAGCTCACGAGATTTTCTGTTAAGTTTTGTGTTGTGAAGTTTTCAAGTTTTGGGTAAAAGATTTGATGGATTATGGAACAAGGAGTGGCAAGAGCCTAAGCTTGGGGATGCCCATGGCACCCCCAAGATAATCTAAGGACACCAAAAAGCCAAAGCTTGGGGATGCCCCGGAAGGCATCCCCTCTTTCGTCTACTTCCATCGGTAACTTACTTGGAGCTATATTTTTATTCACCACATGATATGTGTTTTGCTTGGAGCGTCTTGTATTATTTGAGTCTTTGCTTTTTAGTTTGCCACAATCATCTTTGCTGGACACACCTTTTGATGAGAGACACACATGATTCGGAATTGATTATAATACTCCATGTGCTTCACTTATATCTTTTGAGCTATATAGTTTTTGCTCTAGTGCTTCACTTATATCTTTTAGAGCACGATGGTGGATTTGTTTTATAGAAACTATTGTTCTCTCATGCTTCACTTATATGATTTTGAGAGTCTTAAACAGCATGGTAATTTACTTAATCCTAATATGCTAGGTATTCCAGACTAGTAAAACTTTCTTATGAGTGTGTTGAATACTAAGAGAAGTTTGATGCTTGATGATTGTTTTGAGATATGGAGGTAGTGATATTAAAGTTGTGCTAGTTGAGTAGTTGTGAATTTGAGAAGTACTTGTCTTGAAGTTTGCAAGTCCCGTAGCATGCACGTATGGTAAACGTTATGTAACAAATTTGAAACATGAGGTGTTCTTTGATTGTCCTCCTTATGAGTGGCGGTCGGGGACGAGCGATGGTATTTTCCTACCAATCTATCCCCCTAGGAGCATGCGCGTAGTGCTTGGTTTTTGATGACTTGTAGATTTTTGCAATAAGTATGTGAGTTCTTTATGACTAATGTTGAGTCCATGGATTATACACACTCTTACCCTTCCATCATTTCTAGCCTCTTCGGTACCGTGCATTGCCCTTTCTCACATTGAGAGTTGGTGCAAACTTCGCCGGTGCATCCAAACCCCGTGATATGATACGCTCTTTCACACATAAACCTCCTTATATCTTCCTCAAAACAGCCACCATACCTACCTATTATGGCATTTCCATAGCCATTCCGAGATATATTGCCATGCAACTTTCCGCCATTCCGTTTATCATGACACGCTCATCATTGTCATATTGCTTTGCAAGATCATGTAGTTGACATCGTATTTGTGGCAAAGCCACCATTCATACTTTTTCATACATGTCACTCTTGATTCATTGCATATCCCGGTACACCGCCGGAGGCATTCATATAGAGTCATACTTTGTTCTAGTATCGAGTTGTAATCATTGAGTTGTAAATAGATAGAAGTGTGATGATCATCATTTTTAGAGCATTGTCCCAAGTGAGGAAAAAAATAAAAAAAGAAGAAGAGAAAGGCCATAAAAAAGAGAACAAGGCCCAAAAAAATAAGAGAAAAAGAGACAAGGGACAATGTTACTATCCTTTTTCCACACTTGTGCTTCAAAGTAGCACCATAATCTTTATGATAGAGAGTCTCTCTTGTTTTGTCACTTTCATATACTAGTGGGAATTTTCATTATAGAACTTGGCTTGTATATTCCAATGATGGACTTCCTCAAATGCTCTAGGTCTTCGTGAGCAAGCAAGTTGGATGCACACCCACTTAGTTTCTTTTGTTGAGCTTTCATGCATTTATAGCTCTAGTGCATCCGTTGCATGGCAATCCCTACTCCTTGCATTAACATCAATCGATGGGCATCTCCATAGCTCATTGATTAGCCTCGTTGATGTGAGACTTTCTCCTTTCTTGTCTTCTCCACATAACCCCCATCATTATATTCTATTCCACCCATAGTGCTATATCCATGGCTCACGCTCATGTATTGCGTGAAGGTTGAAAAAGTTTGAGATTACTAAAGTATGAAACAATTGCTTGGCTTGTCATCGGGGTTGTGCATGATGAGAGCATTCTTGTGTGACGAAAATGGAGCATGACTAAATTATATGATTTTGTAGGGATGAACTTTCTTTGGCCATGTTATTTTGAGAGGACATAATTGCTTAATTAGTATGCTTGAAGTATTATTATTTTTATGTCAATATGAACTTTTACCTTGAATCTTTCGGATCTGAATATTCATACCACAATTAAGAAGAATTATATTGACATTATGCCAAGTAGCATTCCACATCAAAAATTCTGTTTTTATCATTTACCTACTCGAGGACGAGCAGGAATTAAGGTTGGGGATGCTTGATACATCTCCAACGTATCTATAATTTTTGATTGTTCCATGCTATATTATATTCTGTTTTGGACATTAATGGGCTTTATTATACACTTTTATATTATTTTTGGGACTAACCTATTAACCGGAGGCCCAACCCAGAATTGCTGTTTTTTGCCTATTTCAGAGTTTCGCAGAAAAAGAATATCAAACGGAGTCCAAACGGAATGAAACGTTCGGGAACGTGATTTTCGGAACGAACGTGATCCAGAGGACTTGGACCCTATGTCAAGACATCAACCAGGAGGGCACGAGATAGGGGGCGCGCCCTCCACCCTCGTGGGCCCCACGTTGCTCCACCGACGTACTTGTTCCTCCTATATATACCTATGTACCCCCAAACTACCAGATACGGAGCCAAAAACCTAATTCCACCGCCGCAACCTTCTGTACCCGTGAGATCCCATCTTGGGGCCTTTTCCGGAGCTCCGCCGGAGGGGGCATCGATCACGGAGGGCTTGTACATAAACACCTTAGCCTCTCCGATGATGTGTGAGTAGTTTACCTCAGACCTTCGGGTCCATAGTTATTAGCTAGATGGCTTCTTCTCTCTTTTTGGATCTCAATACAATGTTCTCCCCCTCTCTTGTGGAGATCTATTCGATGTAATATTCTTTTGCGGTGTGTTTGTTGAGACCGATGAATTGTGGGTTTTGATCAAGTTTATCTATGAACAATATTTGAATCTCCTCTGAATTCTTTTATGTATGATTGGTTATCTTTGCAAGTCTCTTCGAATTACCAGTTTGGTTTGGCCTACTAGATTGATCTTTCTTGCAATGGGAGAAGTGCTTAGCTTTGGGTTCAATCTTGCGGTGTCCTTTCCCAGTGACAGTAGGGGCAGCAAGGCACGTATTGTATTGTTGCCATCGAGGATAACAAGATGGGGTTTATATTATATTGCATGAGTTTATCCCTCTACCTCATGTCATCTTGCTTAAAGCGTTACTCTGTTCTTATGAACTTAATACTGTAGATGCATGCTGGATAGCGGTCGATGTGTGGAGTAATAGTAGTAGATGCAGGCAGGAGTCGGTCTACTTGTCTCGGACGTGATGCCTATATACATGATCATACCTAGATATTCTCATAACTATGCTCAATTCTGTCAATTGCTCAACAGTAATTTGTTCACCCACCGTAATACTTATGCTCATGAGAGAAGCCACTAGTGAAACCTATGGCCCCCGGGTCTATTTTCCATCATATTAATCTTCCAACAACAAGATATTTCCATTGCCTTTTATTTTGCTTTTATTTTACTTTGCATCTTTATCATAAAAATACCAAAAATATTATCTTATCATATCTATCAGTTCTCGCTCTCGTACGTGACCGTGAAGGGATTGACAACCCCTTTATTGCGTTGGTTGCGAGGATTTATTTGTTTGTGTAGGTGCGAGGGACTCGTGCGTGGCCTCCTACTGGATTGATACTTGGTTCTCAAAAACTGAGGGAAATACTTACGCTACTTTACTGCATCACCCTTTCCTCTTCAAGGGAAAACCAACGCAATGCTCAAGAGGTAGCAAGGTGTCCACAAACAACACTACCGAATACGAGGGGTTGCTTGCCGGTCTCAGGATCGCAGCAGACCTCGGGGTTAAGAAGCTCATCGTCAGGGGTGATTCACAGCTTGTTGTCAGGCAAGTCAACAAGGATTATCAGAGCCCGTTGATGGAGGCCTACGTAGATGAGGTGAGGAAGCTGGAAGAGCGCTTTGACGGTATACAGCAGAGCACTTTCCCTGAGCGGAGAACGACAACGCTGATTACCTGTCAAAGCGCGCTGCCTTCAAACTACCCGTGGAACCAGGTACTTTGTGCTTCGGCTAACTCAACCATCCGTCGAACCATCAACGGAGCGGAACAAGCGGAGGCAATCAGGCCCCGGCAAGTACTTTCCCGCCGAGCCCCCTGGGGCCGCCGGCAAAGATAATGCCGTGGGTACTGAGCCTGCCGAGGGGCAGCTGACTCCGGCAGGGCGCCAAGCCCTGGCCGTAGAGACGGCCGCTCCCATGGCAGAAGAAATGCCTTTGGTCCTTGCCGTCGAGCCCCAGGCTCCGGCATGGGCACAGCATACCGTCCGTTTCTTCCAGACAAGGGAACTTCCTGAGGAGCAGGAAGAAGCGAAAAAAGTAGCCCGTCGGTCTGCTTTGTACCAGTTCGTCAACGACGTCCTGTATAGAAAAAGACCTATCGGTGTGAAATTGAAGTGCATCCCCCGGGAGGAAGGACTGGAGCTGTTGGCAGAGATACATGGAGGAATATGTGGCTCCCACATAGGGTCGAGGGCCCTTGCCGGCAAGGCTTCTTTTGGGCCACTGCCCTCCAGGATGCGACGACACTAGTAACCAGGTGTGAAGCGTGCCAGTTGCATTCGAAGAAGCTTCATCAACCAGCTCAAGCCCTTCAAACAATCCTTCTCTCCTGGCCGTTTTTGGTCTAGGGGCTCGACCTACTGGGCCCTTTCCCTCGCGCTGTCGGGGGCTTTGAGTACTTGTACGTTGCGATTGACAAGTTAACAAAGTGGCCGGAGGTGGAGGCAGTGAGGAAGGTTACTGCACAGTCAGCCGTCAAGTTCTTCAAAGGGCTAGTCTGCCGTTTTGGTGTGCCAAATAGGGTCATCACCGACAACGGCACGCAGTTCACAAGCCACATCTTCATGCAATACATCCAAGACCTCGGCGCCAAGGTCTGTTTCGCTTGCGTGGCCCACCCACGGAGCAACGGCCAGGCGGAGAGGGCAAATGTTGAAGTACTGTGAGGCCTGAGAACAAAGACTTTTGACAAGCTGCACAAGAGTGGAAGGCGCTGGATTGACGAGTTGCCGGCGGTTCTTTGGTCGATCAGAACGACACCAAATCGAGCCACCGACCAGACACTCTTTGCCCTGGTATACGGGGCAGAAGCAGTTCTCCCCATGAAACTCACATATGGGTCACCTCGAGTGCTCGCTTATGACGAGCTTGAGCAAGAGCAATTGCTGCAAGATGACGCAACGCTCCTTGAGGAAGATCGTCTTCGGGCGGCTGTGAGAGCAGCGCGCTACCAGCAAGCCTTGCACCGCTACCATAGCCGCAAGATTCATGCCCGAAGCTTTGAGGAAGGCGACCTTGTTCTTCGGCGCGTTCAGTTGGCCAAGAATTCCAACAAGTTGACGCCAAAGTGGGAAGGCCCTTATCGGGTAATACGAGTCACCAGGCCTGGCGCAGTCCGCCTGGAGACCGAAGATGCTATTCCAGTGAGCAACTCCAGGAACATTGAACATCTTCGCAAGTTTTACCCATAAGGCGCGGTTGCCGGGCCCCCCGGCAAACCACCTTTTGTACAAGCCTTGCCGACAAGGCATGTAACCCTCTGTACAAAGCCAGGCACAGACCCTGAGCATAAATAAATGAAGCGCTGGCGCCCTAAGTTATAGCATGCATGCTAGGTTGAGTCTCTCCCTCGGTTAGGGTTGATAGTGCTTAGCGGCGACTAACCCCTAGCATAGAGGTCGAGTGTGCGTTTCTCTGTTCCTTTCCATCCTCTTTGGTTCGCACGATACATGGATGTTTCTGCTGAGCTGTTTGGAAGAAAGAGAACGAGCCGGCGCTCCGGCCTCGGCAAGCCAAGGTTGCCGGGGGCTGCAGATACAAGAATCCAACCACGGCAAGCCAAAGCTGCCGGGGGGCTGCAGATTCAGATAAGTCTTTCATCCTCTGTTGTGCATTCTCGTATGGAGTTGGGGCATATGAAACCTCATTTTGCTCCTGGACCACCGTGCTCCCCCTTTTCTCTGTACCCAAGCCCCTGGGTCGGAACCGGGCCGTAGTCGCGGTGGCGAGGAAATAAACGAGGGGCCTAACTCTACTTCGCCCCTGCCTCCGCCAAGAGCGTGAGAATGGTCGGCCGAAGAAAGGGGATGGCAAGGCCTGTTGCCGAGCGTCAATGTTTACCTTAAAAATAACAAGGATTCACTCCTTGGCATGGGCCTAGCTCACGCATAAAGAACCCGGCAGGCACCCTTTTTCATTAAAAACATCCCATACAGGTACAGTTCATACGGGATGAAAAACATGAGCAAGGGGATTACAAATTTTAAATCTAACAAGTGCCCGAGGCTTACAAACTAAAAAGAGATAAGGTGCCCGTAATCCCTTTCTTGTCCCTCTCCTCAGAAGGTGGAACAAGATAGCGGGAGGGCAACGAGAGCGCCTAGGCGAGGTACGAGGAGCAGAAGGCACCAAGAGAACATCCCGGTGCCGGGAGGGGAGCTGGAAGATGAGGCAGCGGGCCGACAATACACGACGAAGGCGTCGGTGCCCACGTACTCCGACTTGACGGCCGCCACCCGCCTTCTTCGCCTTCTCCAGCCCTCCTACGCCAGCCGCCCAAGGAGACGATGGGGACCGCCCCGATGGAGGGCTTGACGAGGAAGGCCCTCGGCAGGGCGCGTGACCGAGGGAGGGTGATGCGGTCAATCAGAGTCGGGGTCGGCATCCCGCCGCTCGACTCCCTCGTCGTCGCTGTCGCTGTCCTCTATACGCGTTGTTACCAAAATTATTCCTACCAACAAAATTCACATCCATAGATTTGTTATTATTCTCAATCAAAGTAGACAAAGGCATATCATTAGGATCATAAGAAACACCTTTAGTAGCAAATAATTTCATAAGTTCATCGATCTTTCCACTCAAAACATTAATTTCTTCTATCGCATGCACTTTTTTATTAGTAGATCTTTCGGTGTGCCATTGAGAATAATTAACCATAATATTATCTAGGAGATTAGTAGCTTCTCCTAAAGTGATTTCCATAAAAGTGCCTCCTGCGGACGAATCTAAAAGATTTCTAGAAGCAAAATTCAATCCGGCATAATTTTTTTGTATAATCATCCAAAGATTCAAACCATGTGTAGGGCAATTACATATCATTAATTTCATCCTCTCCCAAGCTTGGGCAACATGTTCATGATCAAGTTGCTTAAAATTCATGATATCGTTTCTAAGAGAGATGATTTTAGCGGGAGGAAAATACTTAGAGATAAAAGCATCTTTGCACTTATTCCAAGAATCAATACTATTTTTAGGCAAAGATGAAAACCAAGCTTTAGCGCGATCTCTAAGCGAAAAAGGAAATGCAGCGCTCTCTTCATGGCGGTCCATGCAGCGCTCTCTTTTGGATTGGATTTCTCCCCGGGGATGAAGTTGGCGTCTGAGATCCAACGCAACTTCAACAGATCGGTGCACCCCACGGTGGACACGGGCCATTTCATTATGGTGGTCTCTTTTGCACGGCATACATTCTGGCTTGATGAGGAAAATGTGGGGTTCGCTCTCGAGGCGGCAATCGGAGGATCTCTCTTCTGGTTGTCTTCTTCCTCATGGCGGTCCATGCAGCGCTCTCCTTGGGATTGGATTTCTCCTCGGGGATGAAGTTGGCGTCTGAGATCCAATGCAACTTCAACAGATCGGTGCACCCCACGGTGGACACAGGCCATTTCATTATGGTGGTCTCTTTTGCACGGCATACATTCCGGCTTGATGAGGAAAATGTGGGGTTCGCTCTCGAGGCGGCCATCGGAGGATATTGTTCACACCTCAAGGTATCTTTCCTCCACCATGGCGTTTTCTCATTCAACATTTCTTGCAAGGAAGTGGGTTTTTTCATTCTGCACCAGAGGAGTTTTGTTGGTGATCAATTCAAGGGTTTCTTCCACCTTTGGGGTCATGGCGGCCTAGATTGGCGGAAAGAATTTCGTCTTTGGCAATCTGAATGCCAAGAGGAATGGGTTTTAGTTAGCCCCTCTAAGAGGAGAGCTCGCCTTGGTTTAGAGGCCATGAAAATTGCTCCGGCCAAATCCTCTCTCCGTGCTCGTGCGGCCAAATCTCTTCCTAAGAAACATGCTACGTTCGCCACGTTCATGCAATACCCGGCGCGTAAGGGCTATAGCTATGGCCCGTCCACCGATGAGGTGACCACGGTCAGAGCAGCTGGTTATCATGTCTCGTCCCATGAGGATGCGGATGTTCCTTCTCCGGTGACGACCCCGCCGCCGGCAAGGCTGGCGATTCAGTTTGGAACAATCCCTCCTTCCCCGGAGGGTTTATCTCCTGCTAGTTTAAACCCTAGAACCTCAGGTGGCCGATTAGTTTTTGCATTGGAAGGTTTGGATTCTCCTGCATCCCCTCAGCCACCCTCACCAGGCCACGTTCCTCCGTTGGGCTCCAGGTTCCAGCCCATCTGCCTGTCTGATGACGAGAGTTGCAGCCCATCACCTCTGGCCTCTAGAGCTTCCTCCCCCGAGGATATTATTAGAGATCTGCAAAGTTTTGACGATATGATTGAAGATATGGCTGCGAGTTATTAGGACTGTCAGAATTGCTTGGCTATGCGCCACACGTCAGAGACATGCACGAATCAGGTCCGGTGCCGCAATTGTTTTCGTTCGGGACACGTTAAAAAAAACTGCACCGGCAAGCCGCCTGACTTGTCCGTCTGGGTGCCTAAAGTCCCATCGCCGGGTTTTGGGAAGCGGGACCGAAAAGAGGACTTCCTTTCCTCCCCCGTCTCTCTAGTTTCCCGAGACCAAACGACTCCGGAGAAAACCCCATCCTCTGCTTCTCCGCCGCCACCATCGCCGCCTATCCGCCCTGCTTCGCACACCCAAGCTTCCTCCAGCTCTGGTCCGGCTCCTGCTCTGCAGCCTCCAATGGCGGTGTTCGAGGTTGACCCGCATCGCTTCATCCCAGCGGGTTTCGACATTGAAGATGGCGGAGCAGATCGTCTGCCCCGCACCTTCTACACGCCGACCGTTCCACCACCCCGAGCGCATGAGCATTACATGGTGGCCATTGTCGAGCCGATCCCGCCTCCAGAGCTGGTTGGTGTCCGTCGTCAGCAGGTTCTTGATTTCCTAGTTCAAGTGATGCATGTTCTGGTTATTTATGCTCAAACTTGGTTTCAAGGAGTTGGTTTGTTCGAGATGGAAGATCCAGTTGTCCGGGGCTCTTTTACTCTGCATCCGCCGTTTCCTTTAGGGGTCGATGATGAAGGCAATGAGTTTTTTGTCCGCTTTATCCCTCATAATCAGGGTGAAGGTTTTCGTGCTATTCATGGCCAATGGACGTGGTGGTTGATGTTCATCGGCATCCCTTTAGATTATAGAAACACTCAGTGCATTGCTGATATGGTTGGCTCCTTCGGACAGTTCAACTACTGGAATAGCACTAACAGTCGTAAGGTTAGATCTTTGGTTCGTGCCTCGTTCCCTGATAATGCGCTAGTCCCTCGCTCGGTCACCTTTCGGGAATTTGCCAATTGGGGTGATGTCATGGTATCATGGTCAGCTGGTTGTTATATCTTATCAGGGGAATTTGCTGGTGCCATGATCCCAGCGGATGAAGATCCTATGCCTCTTAATGGGAATCCCCACCCGTTGCCTGGAGTTGAGGTGCCACAACCGTTTTGGGCAATGCCTCCATACCCTGCTCTGGATGGAATGCAGTTCCTCCGAGCCCTAATCAAGGACAGAATGATGTGGCAGGATGGGCTAATAATGTGCAACATGAAGCGGGATGGGGCCCATGGGAGGAACAGGTTCAGCCTGATCAGCAGCAGCATGAGGAGGTTCAACCAGCCCGGGACCAAAATTCTATGATTTTGAACCTATCCGTGGACTCTTCTGATGATGAGGATATGGTTGAAGTCCAGCAGCCTCTGCAAGCTCCACCGATAGTGCAGTTGGACCCGATTCATCTTGGAATGGTCAGGGTCTTTTATGGGCCAGTTCTTCCGCCGGCAATGATCTGGGAGAGATCGTTCAAATCTTTATTGCCTGAATTTTTCATCAGGGGTATACCAGCTTGTCTGCCTGGATTTTCTGCGATGTTGATGCAAGTTAAATTTGGGTCTGCTGATCTGCAACAGAAATTTCTGTTCTTGTCTGCCAAGCAATGTGTCTCCGATCCTGGAAGCAGCTCTTCGGTGGTCATTGAAGAGTTGACACCTGATGATCTCTCGTGCTCCAATTCCCAGGTTCCACTTTCTCCTTCACAGGTTTCTCAGGAGGATTTTCAGTTTACTTCGGTCTCTCCAACTCCGCTGGGCAAGCGACCACGTCAGTCTGCACAGTCCAGGCGTTCTATCACGCTTGTGGAGCCAGTTCTGGACTTCTCCACCAGAAGGATGACGTGCAGTTCTGCCAAAAGGACGGGCATGAAGCCAGTTTCTGCAATCCCTCCGAGGTCTGCCCCCTGCGTCGCCTGAAGGCAAAGAAGCTTCGTCTTGACTATGAGCACAACCAGCTTCCTCTCCCACCCCCGACGCCTATTCCAACGATGCATGCAATTGGAGTGGCTCTGGGCATTGATCCGTCTGAGTTATCGGTCGAGAAGCTTATGGCTTCTCCATGTCCTGCTGAAGAACACGATGGTCCACATGATGATTGACAGCCCAAGAAGCTTCATGGAGAGTTGGGCACTTTTGTTTTTGTGTCCGTTTTATGTTAGTACTTTCTGTTTGTGTGACTGTCTGAAATCCTTGGTTACTGCTATTGCCACTTATGTTCTGATCTTGTCCACGCTGTTAAGCAGCTGGATCTGCAACTACTTCCCAGCGCTGTTTTTTATGGATAATTGTTATTTTCGAAATTGGAATGTGCTCTGTTGGAACGTGCGTGGGCTGAATTCTGAGGCTAGGCAGCGTGACCTACGTGCCAAGATTGAGGAGAGCAGATGTTCTGTACTTTGTCTGCAGGAAACTAAATGCGAGAACTTTGATATTCGAACGATTAGATCCTTCTGCCCTAGGAGGTTTATTCAATTCGTGTTCTCGCCTTCTGTTGGAGCCTCTGGTGGGATTTTAGTCGTTTGGAATTCTTCGATCTTTCACGGCCAGCTTGTTGATATTCAGAGATTTGGTGTTGTGGTCTCCTTCCAATCGTTGCAAAACTCCGAAAAATGGACCTTAGCCTCTGTATATGGGCCATGTGAGGGTCAGCCTAGGGACGAGTTCGTTAGTTGGCTATATCATCTAGACATCCCTCCCGATGAAAGTTGGCTATTGTTGGGGGACTTTAATTTCATCAGGTCATTGGATAACAGAAACATCCCGGGTGGTGATATTAATGATATTTTCCTCTTCAACGAAATAATTGGTCACCTTGGTCTCTTGGAGCTGCCCTTGAAAGGTCGTAGCTTCACCTGGTCTAATATGCAGCAAAACCCCCTGCTCGAGCAACTTGATTGGTTCTTTACTACTGCTGATTGGATTTCACATTATCCGAACACTGTGGTTAATCCACTCGCCAGAACGGCCTCGGATCACGTGCCTTGTGTGGTGTCCATTGACACTACCATTCCTGCGGCCAAGACTTTTCGGTTTGAAAATTTCTGGTTTGATATGCCGGGGTTCATGGATTGTGTCACCAAGTCTTGGAATGCACCAGTCTTCTCTGATCTTTCTGCTTCTGCGGTTATCAAAAGGAAATTTAAGCGGCTGCGGTATGATTTGAAAATTTGGAGCAAAAAGTTATCATACATCAAAAAACTTACTGTTGATTGCTCAAAGGTGATTCTACACTTTGATCAGCTGGAGGAAGTGCGACTTTTAACAAGGCCGGAATTCAATTTCTGGAAAATTGTGAAGTTCCACTATGAACATCTGTTGAAAATTCACTATATTTATTAGAAACAGAGGTGCACTATTCGGTATATAAAGGTTGGCGAGGAGAATTCCAAATTTTTTCATGCCATGGCCTCGGAGCGTATGAGGAGGAATTCAATCTCCAGTCTGAAGATCAGTTCCATGCTTGATCCTGTGACTGATCACGCTCAGATGGCGGGAATTCTTTGGGCTTCGTTCAAATCAAGGATGGGCCAGGCCCAAGGGATCAATATGGGCTTCGATTTGAATCAATTAATTCAGCCCATCCCGGGACTGGAGGAGCTATCCTTGCCGTTTTCTGATGAGGAAATTAACAAAGTTTTGAAGGAATTGCCGGTGGATCGGGCACCTGGTCCGGATGGCTTTAATGGGATGTTTGTCAAGCGCTGTTGGCCTATAATTGAGAAGGACTTCTTGAGGATGATTCATGATTTTTATGAGGGGAAGCTTTTGTTGGAAAACATTAATGCCTCCCTCATTACGCTCATACCCAAGATCATTTCACCAGAAGGGCCCGATGTTTTCCGGCCAATATCTCTCACCAACACTTGTCTTAAATTTCTAACAAAATTGTTGGCCAACCGGTTGCAGAAGGTGATCCTTAAGTGTATCCACAAAAATCAGTATGGGTTCCTTAAGGGTAGGTCAATTCAGGATTGTCTGGCCTCGAGTTTTGAGTATATTCATCAATGTAAATAGTCCAAGCGTCCAATCATAATTCTTAAGTTGGACTTTGCTAAGGCCTTTGACACTATCGAGCATGAGGTTATTCTTCAGATGTTGCAGCATAAATGGTTTGATGCCAAATGGATTTTTTGGGTTAAACAACTGTTGTCCACAGGTTCTTCGTTTGTGCTGTTAAATGGCATTCCTGGAAAGCAATTTAAGTGCAAGTGTGGGGTCAGACAGGGTGATCCACTATCACCTCTGTTGTTTGTCATCGCAGCAGATCTGTTGCAGTCTGTGGTCAACCAAATGCTGGAGCATGGCACGCTCTCTTTGCCTATTCAAACCCATGACAGAGAGTTTCCCATCATTCAATATGCGGATGACACGATCCTATTTCTTGCAGCTAAGGATGATGAGCTTGTTGCCCTCAAGAACATGCTGCTTACCTTCCAACAATCCATAGGTTTAAAGGTCAACTTTGCTAAATCTTCAATGGTTCCATTGAATATGACTGATGAGGAGGCTGCTAGGCTTGCTGCTATTCTTGGTTGTAAAATTGGCCAGCTCCCATTTACTTATCTTGGATTGCCTTTGGGAACTACAAGGCCAAGGATCATTGACCTCTTGCCCTTAGTTGACAGTCTTAAGAGGAGGTTAACTGCAAGCTCTTCTATGCTGAATCAAGGCTCTCGCTTGCAGCTTCTTACCTCTGTCCTGACCTCTCTGCAAATATACTTTCTATGCAGCCTCAATATTCCAGCAGGGATCATTAAGCAGCTAGACAGAATCTTCAGGCAATGTCTTTGGAGGGGTAATAGTGATGCTCCAAAACAGTCTCTGGCTGCTTGGGAGCTGGTTTGCAGGCCAAGAGATAAAGGGGGTTTAGGTATTATTAATCTGAACATCCAGAATAAAGGACTTCTTATCAAGCATCTTCACAAATTCTACAACAAGGTTGATGTTCCTTGGGTGACCCTGATATGGAACAGCTACTATGATCATGGGGTTCCACAGGCAACAGCTCATGCTGGATCTTTCTCGTGGAGGGATGTTCTGAAGCTGCATGAGGCTTATACTGCTATTGCCTCAGCTCATATCAACATGGGTGATTCTGCTCTGTTCTGGACAGATTCTTGGCACATTGGGGGCTCTGCTAGACCCCTATGTTGGAGATTGCCAAGGTTGTTTTCATTTGTCAATAATGATAGGATCTCAGTGCAGGAATTTCTTCAATCCCAGGATCTTTACTCTATGTTTTATTTGCCTCTTTCTCATGAGGCTGCTGCTGAGTTACACATGCTGGAAGGTTGGATCATGCAGTTAGACAGAGACCCCGCTATACCTGATGTTTGGATATGGCCTGGTCAATCAGGAGGATACACTGCCAAAAGTTTCTACACGATCATGCACTCACACCTACCTACAATACAACCTTGCAAATGGCTATGGCAGAGTAAGTGCACCATGAAGATCAAGGTGTTTGGCTGGCTGTTATTCTTTGACAGACTTAACACCAAGGATATGCTGGTTAGGAGACAATGGCGCTCAAACCAGGATGACAATCTATGTCTTATTTGCAGTGAGCTGGTGTATGAGGATAGAATCCATCTGTTTTTTAACTGCACCTTCAGCTGTAGAGTCTGGAGTTACTTGGGCATTGATTGGTCTGGAGGCTCAGATATTCTGCAATGTATCATGCATGCCAGGTCCAACTTCACGCACCCTTTCTTCTTTGAAGTTATGCTAACAACAGCATGGAATATTTGGATTTTAAGAAATGGCAGAACCTTCAGAGCTGAGAGAGCTACTTTCAGTGCTTGGAAGTGTAAATTCATCCATGATATTTCTTTGCTTGCTCATAGGGTGAAGGATTGTATTAAACCAAAACTCTTGGCTTGGGTTGATTCTTTGTTGTAAAGCAGGTAGGGTTGTTTAGCCATAGGTAGACTATTTTCTTTTTCCTTCCTTGTATAGTCTGTAATTTGTTTGTACAGTTGTGCTTTCTTTAATAAAGGGCAGTGGGGCTTTGCCTCACAGTAAATATTCAAAAAAGGAAATGGCTTCAATTTAACAATATCATTGTCCACATCTTTGTTCTTTTGCATATCACACAAATCAACGAAGCTATTTAGATGGGTAGCGGCATCTTCACTAGGAAGGCCGGCGAATTGATCTTTCATGACAAGATTCAACAAAGCAGCATTAATTTCGCAAGATTCAGCATCGGTAAGAGGAGCAATCGGAGTGCTAAGAAAATCATTGTTGTTGGTATTGGTAAAGTCACACAATTTAGTATTATCTTGAGCTATCGTGACAAGCAAGCAATCCAACACACGAGCAAACAAGAAGCAAGCGAAAAAGAGGCAAACGGAAAAGAGAGGGTGAATAAAATGGCAAGGGTGAAGTGGGGGAGAGGAAAACGAGAGGCAAATGGCAAATAATGTAATGCGAGGGATAAGAGTTTGTGATGGGTACTTGGTATGTCTTGACTTTTGTAGACTCGGCAACGGCACCAAGAATGGCTTGTTGTTGGGAGTCAAATCTTGACTTGACTTGGCACGAATCTCCTCGGCAACGGCGCCAGAAATCCTTCTTGCTACCTCTTGAGCACTGCGTTGGTTTTCCCTTGAAGAGGAAAGGGTGATGCAGTAAAGTAGCGTAAGTATTTCCCTTAGTTTTTGAGAACCAAGGTATCAATCCAGTAGGAGATCACGCTCGAGTCCCACGCACCTACACAAACAAATAAGAACCTCGCAACCAACGCGATAAAGGGGTTGTCAATCCCTTCACGGTCACTTACGAGAGTGAGATCTGATAGATATGATAAGATAATATTTTTTGGTATTTTTATGATAAAGAGAAATAAAGATGCAAAGTAACATAAACGGCAATAGAAATAGCTAAGTGTTGGAAGATTAATATGATGGAAAATAGACCCGGGGGCCATAGGTTTCACTAGTGGCTTCTCTCAAGAGCATAAGTATTATGGTGGGTGAACAAATTACTGTCGAGCAATTGATAGAATTGAGCATAGTTATGAAAACATCTAGGTATGATCATGTATATAGGCATCACGTCCGTGACAAGTAGACCGACTCCTGCCTGCATCTACTACTATTACTCCACACATCGACCACTATCCAGCATGCATCTAGAGTATTAAGTTCATAAGAACGGAGTAACACTTTAAGCAAGATGACATGATGTAGAGGGATAAACTCATGCAATATGATATAAACCCCATCTTTTTATCCTCGATGGCAACAATACAATACGTGTCGTTTCCCTTTCTGTCACTGGGATCGAGCACTGCAAGATTGAACCCAAAGCTAAGCACTTCTCCCATTGCAAGAAAGATCAATCTAGTAGGCCAAACCAAACTGATAATTCGAAGAGACTTGCAAAGATAACCAATCATACATAAAAGAATTCAAAGGAGATTCAAATATTGTTCATAGATAAACTTGATCATAAACCCACAATTCATCGGATCTCGACAAACAGACCGCAAAAGAAGATTACATCGAATAGATCTCCAAGAGAATCGAGGAGAACTTTGTATTGAGATCCAAAGAGAGAGAAGAAGCCATCTAGCTAATAACTATGGACCCGAAGGTCTGAGGTAAACTACTCACACATCATCGGAGAGGCTATGGTGTTGATGTAGAAGCCCTCCGTGATCAATGCCCCCTCTGGCGGAGCGCTGGAAAAGGCCCCAAGATGGGATCTCACGTGGAAACAGGGTTTCGTGGTGCTCCTGGATAGTTTCGGGGTACGTAGGTATATATAGGAGGAAGAAGTATGTCGGTGGAGCCACGAGGGGCCCAAGAGGGTGGAGGGCGCGCCCCCTGCCTCGTGGCCTCCTCGATGATTTCTTGACGTCCACTCCAAGTCCTCTGGATCACGTTTGTTCCAAAAATATCTCTCCCGAAGGTTTCATTCCGTTTGGACTCCGTTTGATATTCCTTTTCTGCGAAACACTGAAATAGGCAAAATAACAACAATTTGCACTGGGCCTTGGGTTAATAGGTTAGTCCCAAAAATAATATAAAAGTGTATAAATAAGCCCATTAAACATCCAAAACAAATAATATAATAGCATGGAACAATAAAAAATTATAGATACGTTGGAGACGTATCATTTGCCGTTGTTGGTTTCACCAACGATACACAAACTCAAGGTGAACAAGATGCTGGTTGACGGCGGGGCCGGTCTGAACCTGATCTCACCCATTGTGATCAAAAGGCTGCAAATTTCTGACGGAGACCTCGAGGAGACGGGCACGTTTTAAGGGGTCAACCCGGGAAGGAGCCAGCCGAAGGGGAAGGTCACGTTGCCTATGATGTTTGGAGGCGAGCTGAACTACAGGACGGAGAGGATTGTCTTCGATGTAGCCGAGATCCCCTTGCCCTACAATGGGATCCTCGGCCGCCCGGCACTAGCCAAGTTCATGGCGGCGTCGCACTACGCCTACAACACGCTGAAGATGCCTGGGCCGATGACCATCATCACCGTCCCCTGCGACAAGAAGGACGCGCTGATCTGCGCCGACCTGCTCTATCGGGAAGCAGTTGCAGCAGCTGCCGCCAAGGCACTTGCTCCTGCCGCTGAAGCCCCAGGAGGGAAGAAGAAGACCGGCAAGACCTCCCGCACCCACTCCGGCAAGCGCACCTCTTCGGAGTGTTGCGCTACCGTCGAGGATGTGCCAGAGAGCTCCACCGGCAAGAGCAAGAAATCCAGGGCTGCACCACCAAAGACCAAGATGGTGTCTGTCAAGGAGGATGGCACGGGAGGGGCTTTCACCATAAGCTCCACCCTCGACAGCAAATAGGAAGGCATGCTCGTCACCTTCCTGCGGGCGAATGTCGATGTGTTTGCATGGCAAGCATCCAACATCCCCGGCGTTCCCAGGGAGGTGATTGAGCACCACCTTGTTGTCTATCCTCATGCGCTGCCCATCAAGCAGAAGGTCAGGAAGCAGACTTTGGAAAGGCAAGAGTTCATCACAGAGGAAATCAGGAAGTTGGAAGCGGCAAGCTTGGTGAGTGGAGTACTCCATCCGACGTGGTTGGCCAATCTGGTGGTGGTGCACAAGGCAAATGGGAAGTGGAGGCTGTGTATTGACTACACAGATATCAATAAGGCTTGTCCCAAGGACCCTTTCCCGTTGCCGCGCATCGACCAGATTGTTGACTCCACGGTCGGGTGTGATCTGTTATCGTTCCTTGACGCCTTCTCAGGATACCACAAGATCTTCATGACCAGAGAGGACGAAGAGAAGACAGCATTCATCACCGCAGAGGGAGGTCGATGAAGAGGCAGTGGCAACGGCAGGACCTTGCGTCATTACTTCCAAGCCCACGAGATCACTGTCGTCACCCGCCTCCCGTTGCAACGGATATTGCATAACCCAGACGCAACCGGGAGGATTGTGGAGTGGGCCTTGGAGCTGTCGAGCTTTGGTTTGAAGTTTGAAAGTACTTCAACAATCCAGGGCAGAGTCCTGGCGGAGTTTGTTGCGGAATGGACTTCAACGCCCGACGAAGAGATCCAGGAGACCACTCTCCCCAGCAAGGAAGCAAGTCGCGACTGGATCATGTACTTTGACGGGGCTTTCTCGCTGCAAGGCGCCAGTGCTGGTGTGCTGCTCGTCGCACCCACCGGAGAGCACCTCAAGTATGTGATCCAGATGCACTTTCCCAGGGAGGTGTCCACAAACAACACTGCCGAATACGAGGGGTTGCTTGTCGGTCTCAGGATCGCAGCAGACCTCACGGTTAAGAAGCTCATCGTCAGGGGTGATTCACAGCCTGTTGTCAGGCAAGTCAACAAGGATTATCAGAGCCCGTTGATGGAGGCCTACGTAGATGAGGCGAGGAAGCTGTAAGAGCGCTTTGACGGTATACAAGAAGAGCACCTTCCCCGAGCCGAGAACGACATCGCCGATTATCTGTCAAAGCGCGCTGCCTTCAAACTACCTGTGGAACCAGGTACTTTTGTGCTTCAGCTAACTCAACCATCCGTTGAACCATCAACGGAGCAGAACAACCGGAGGAAATCAGGCCCCGACAAGTACTTTCCCGCCGAGCCCCCTAGGGCCGCCGGCAAAGATAATGCCGTGGGTACCGAGCCCGCCGAGGGGCAGCTGACTCTGGCAGGGCGCCAAGCCCTGGCCGTAGAGACGGCCGCTCCCATGGCAGAAGAAATGCCTTTGGTCCTTGCTGTCGAGCCCCAGGCTCCAGCATGGGCACAACATACCGTCCGTTTCTTCCAGACAGGGGAACTTCCTGAGGAGCAGGAAGAAGCGGAAAAAGTAGCCCGTCGGTCTGCTTTGTACCAGTTCGTCGATGACGTCCTGTACAGAAAAAGACCGAATGGTGTGAAATTGAAGTGCATCCCCTGGGAGGAAGGACTGGAGCTGTTGGCAGAGATACAGGGAGGCATATGTGGCTCCCACATAGGGTCGAGGGCCCATGTCGGCAAGGCATTCTGGCAAGGCTTCTTTTGGCTCACTGCCCTCCAGGATGCGACGACACTAGTAACCAGGTGTGAAGCGTGCCGGTTGCATTCGAAGAAGCTTCATCAACCAGCTCAAGCCCTTCAAACAATCCCTCTCTCCTGGCCATTTTCGGTCTGGGGGCTCGACATACTAGGCCCTTTCCCTCGCGCTGTCGGGGGCTTTGAGTACTTGTACGTTTCGACAAGTTCACAAAGTGGCTGGAGGTGGAGGCAGTGAGGAAGGTTATTGCACAGTCAGCCGTCAAGATCTTCAAAGAGCTAGTCTGCCATTTCGGTGTGCCAAATAGGGTCATCACCGACAACGGCACGCAGTTCACAAGCCACATCTTCATGCAATACATCCAAGACCTCGGCGCCAAGGTCTGTTTCGCTTCCGTGGTGCACCCACGGAGCAACGGCCAGGCTGAGAGGGCAAATGCTGAAGTACTGCGAGGCCTGAGAACAAAGACTTTTGACAAGCTGCACAAGAGTGGAAGTCACTGGATTGATGAGTTGCCGGCGGTTCTTTGGTTGATCAGAACGACGCCAAATCGAGTCACCGGCCAGACACCCGTTGACCTGGTATACGGGGCAGAAGCAGTTCTCCCCATAGAACTCACATACGGGTCCCCTCGAGTGCTCGCTTATGACGAGCTTGAGCAAGAGCAATTGCGGCAAGATGACGCAACGCTCCTTGAGGAAGATCGTCTTCGGGCGGCTATGAGAGTAGCGCGCTACCAGCAAGCCTTGAGCCGCTACCATAGCCGCAAGGTTCATGCCCGAAGCTTTGAGGAAGGCGACCTTGTTCTTCGGCGCGTTTAGTCGGCCAAGAATTCCAACAAGTTGACGCCGAAGTGGGAAGTCCCTTATCGGGTAATACGAGTCACCAGGCCTGGCATAGTCCGCCTGGAGACCGAAGATGCTATTTCATTGAGCAACTCCTGTAACATTGAACATCTTCGCAAGTTTTACCCATAAGGCGCGGTTGCCGCCCCCCCGGCAAACCACCTTTTGTACAAGCCTTGCCGACAAGTCATGTAACCCTCTGTACAAAGCCTAGCGCTGACCCTGAGCATAAATAAATGAAGCGCTGGCGCCCTAAGTTATAGCATGCATGCTAGGTTGAGTCTCTCCCTCAGTTAGGGTTGATAGTGCTTAGCGGCGACTAACCCCTAGCATAGAGGTCGAGTGTGCGTTTCTCTGTTCCTTTCCATCCTCTTTGGTTCGCAGGGTACATGGATGTTTCTGCTGAGCTGTTTGGAAGAAAGAGAACGAGCCGGCGCTCCGGCCTCGGCAAGCCAAGGTTGCCCGGGGATGCAGATACAAGAATCCAACCACAGCAAGCCAAAGCTGCCGAGGGGCTGCAGATTCAGATAAGTCTTTCATCCTCTGTTGTGCATTTCCGTATGGAGTTGGGGCGTATGAAACCTCGTTTTGCTCCTGGACCACCGTGCTCCCCCTTTTTTCTGTACCCAAGCCCCTGGGTCAGAAACGGGTCGTAGTCGTGGTGGTGAGGAAATAAACGAGGGGCCTAACTCTACTTCGCCCCTGCCTCCGCCAAGAGCGTGAGAATGGTCGGCCGAAGAAAGGGGACGGCAAGGCCTGTTGCCGGGCGTCAATGTTTACCTTAAAAATAACAAGGATTCACTCCTTGGCATGGGCCTCGCTCACGCACAAAGAACCTGGCAGGCACCCTTTTTCATTAAAAACATCCCATACAGGCACAGTTCATACGGGATGAAAAACATGAGCAAGGGGATTACAAATCTTAAATCTAACAAGTGCCCGCAGGCTTACAAACTAAAAAGAGATAAGGTGCCCGTAATCCCTTTCTTGTCCCTCTCCTCAGAAGGTGGAACAAGATAGCGGGAGGGCAACGAGAGCGCCTAGGCGAGGTACGAGGAGTAGAAGGCACCAAGAGAACATCCCGGTGCCGGGAGGGGAGCTGGAAGATGAGGCAGCGGGCCGACAATACGCGACGAAGGCGTCGGTGCCCGCGTACTCCGACTTGACGGCCGCCACCCGCCTTCTTCGCCTTCTCCAGCCCTCCTACGCCAGCCGCCCAAGGAGACGATGGGGACCGCCCCGATGGAGGGCTTGACGAGGAAGGCCCTCGGCAGGGCGCGTGACCGAGGGAGGGTGATGCGGTCAATCAGAGTCGGGGTCGGCATCCCGCCGCTCGACTCCCTCGTCGTCGCTGTCGCTGTCCTCCTCGTCACTCCCGCTCGAGGAGGAATCTTCATAGTCGGAGGAGCTCTCCATGCAGCACTTTAGGCGAGTTCCAAGATCTCCAAAGACCTTGACGGAGAGCAGGCCGCCCTCCATTAACTTGAAGTAGAGTACGAGCCCCGCTGTCAGGCTGTGGATGCGAGCAAATGTCTTCCATCCGTGACGGAGGTACATGATGTGAGGAGCGGGGAAGTCGACATCGACCCGCGTGCCACCGTTCCCGCAGCCCCTCATGTGCAGCCTGAGGGTCTGGGGCGGATCGAGCTCCATCTCCCGAGCAAATGGGGTAGGGAGACGGAGACAACGACGCGGTGGCCGGCGCAGCCTGATGAATAACTCACGGGGCTGGTCCCCGACGTGGCCCTCCATCATGGGAGGCATCGCTGCCGGGGGCAAAGCCAGTGCGCCGCCCCGTCCCCCTCTTCCCCGAGCACCAGCGACCTCGGCCTCGCCCCCTCCCCCTTCCTCTTGGGACCGGCTCCGCCGCCGCGGGCTCTTGGGAAGGAGGGACGTGCTGTCGAGCAGCGACCCTCGCCGCCACCGTTGAAGGGCCTGTGCCCCCTCTCGCCATGGCAGATGGAAGAAAGGAGCGGAAGTGGAAGGAGATGGATGCTGGTAGAATGTGGGATGACATCCCCTCCCCCTTCTTATAAAGGAGCGGGGTCAGGGCTCGGCCGCCCCACTCAACCAATCCAACGATCGGGGGCGCAGGGAATCGGGACCGACCCGCTGCCCCAATCAGCGACGGCCTAGTCTCCCGCCTCCGCCACCTGCCACCTGCATGGGGGACACGTGGTGAGCGAGCAGGATCGAGGGGACGGGTGTGGCGACCGTTCCATACCCCGTGATCGTGGGGCGCAGGCGCCTTGAAGACCGTGACCCGAGTCCACTCAGTAAATGAGCCGTGCCTCCGTGCCTCCCTCTTTCTTACGGGGAAGGTGTGAGCCGCCTCTTTACCACGATGTGATGCATGCATGCGGACACCGTCCCACGCATGCCCCCCACGTCACGCACGACCCTCCACGACGCGCATTCAACGCGGGTCGTGGGGAAGCGCAAGCAAGCGAAAAGTTACCACGGTAAAATCCCGCCCCCGCCTGCCCGCGCAACGTTCTGGGCCTGGCCCAACAACGCATCGCGCTTATGTGTGGCCCATACCCGGGGGCTCCTGTCGGTGTACAGAAGTAGGAGCTCTCCTTTTGACCCCTTTACTTGTGCACGGGCAGTCAGAGCCGCGCGCCACGGCCACACTTAGCAGGGTAGAGGAGGGAAGCTGGAGAGAAGCCGAAGCACGAGGCGACCAGAAGCAATGCCAAGACCAAGAAACACAAAAGAGCAAGAGGGCGAGGTGGACTCCCCCGGCAAGACCCTTGCAGGGGCAGCCTCCGCAGCCCCGGCAAGAACCTTGCCGGGGCAACTTGCCCGATGCCAGCAGAGCAAGCCACCCTTGGGCCCACGGGTTCCAACACCACCAACCAAATACATTGGAACCAAGGCTCGGGAGGCACCTCTGTGGTGGCATGCAGATCTTCGTCAAGATCATGAACACACAAGATCAGATGAGGACCAGAAGACGACGACCCTCGACGAGATCCTTGCCGAGGAGATCCACGAGACCCCCGGCAAGACCCTTGTCGGGGACGACCACGGTGCCACGGCAAGACCCTTGCCGGGGCCCCGGCAAAGCCCTTGCCAAAGACACCTACGGGGCCACGGCCAGGCCCGCGTCTGCCAAGGCTCTACCGCCGTCCCCATGCAACTGCAAGCTCAACCAGCTAAGCAGGCACCTGCGTGGCAACGAGCGGCCTCCACGACCGACGCAGCAAGCACCTGCGTGGTGGCATGCATGTCTTCGTGAAGGCTCCACCATCGCGCCAGCCCAGCAGCCAGCCAACGTGGCGCCCTGACGCCTCGTCAGCTCGGACGCGTGTCAAAGCCAGGCGAGGCGGCGACAGCTAGGACGTGCTTCCTTGCCGTCCCCGATAAAGCAAGGGGGGCACGTCGGCAGCGCATTAAATGCATTTTTCCGATGGTCCCAGAGGATAGGCTTATCGACTGTAGACCTTTCCACCTCCTGTGTGCCACTGTGACAACCCCTTTTGCCTATAAAAGGAGGCCCGAGGCGACCAGGAGAAGGATTCAGATCTTTTGGGAAAGTTGCACCCCGTAGCTAGCTCAAGAACACAAGAACACTCAAATACATCCACCAAAGCAGGACTAGGGTATTACGCATCTTCGCGGCCCGAACCTGGGTAAACGATCTGTGTGCTTCCTGTCAGACCCGCTCTTTGCACAACCTCGCGCCCGCCAACCATAGAAGGGATCCCAGTGATTCCATAGGTGTCGTTCCCACCGACTGTATGCCTCGGGATCGAGCCCCTAAACATCGGCCGCTGCCTACTAATGTGGTCATGGACGACCAAACCAGCAACCACAATGTCCTCCTCGTTGGATGACAAATCATCCGAATCGCAAATGAAGCTGTTGTGAAAAAGAACTCATCGCCACTATCCATTTGCACCTTGCGGGCGAAACGTCGAACACCTTGCAGGCATGGCGGAAGAAGCCAGTCGATGAAGAGCCGCATGTATTTCCCATACCAGGCAGCAGGCCTGCCTGTGTGCAAACGACCATGGCGGTAACTGGCGAGCGATGTAGCCGCGCTTGGAGAGTTGCTCCCGGAGACGGAGGCGAGGGGGTGGCGTGGACGCGGGGGTGCTACGACGACGACAAAACAGACCACCAAGGCCGGCAAGAACGGCGGTCGGGTGTGGCGTGTTGCTGGAAGGAGTATGTGGGTGCGGGCGGTGGAACTGGCCAGCGTCGGCGAGGGGTGTGTGCGTGCTGGCTATTGCTGAAATTTGGAATGGGCTTTAGGCCCATATAGCAATTTCTGAAAAATCTCTAAGGGCCCATGTGGGTTTATTGGCACTAGGTGGAGGTGGGAAGTTTAGTCCCACCCCGGAAGTGGAAGAGGAGTTGGACCTCTTTATATGGGATGTTCTTTTACATGATATTGGAGCTTGAGAATAGAAGAGGCCCTCGCGCACTCCTCCTCCGTCGCCTGCCTCGCCACGCCACGCCTCTTCAGGACGCGCCGCACTGCGGGTTGCGGGATTGAGCCGAGCCGAGCTCACCCCTACGCGCTTATTTTTGCCAGTCACTAAGGGAGAGTTCTCTGACAGCTGGGCCACGATTTGAGACATCGGATCGTGGGCTGTCACGGACTCGGACATGGGTCGAGCCCACATCTCTCCATGCGGCTACGCCTATATAAGTGTGTGGTGTCTCCTAACCCTAGCCGCCATGATCAGATCGTTTCTGCTTCATGCGCACACCCACGGTCGTTCCTCTACTGCCGCTGCCGCCGGTGACTCCATCCCATCCGCTGCGTACACGGTCGACGGGAGAGTAGGTCTACGAAACCCCGCCCCTCCAGTTCCTGTACGGGAGAGGGGCGAATAGGTTTTTGGGAAGCGACTACGCGACTGTGATAACCCAGAAGTATAGGGGATCGCAACAGTTTTCGAGGGTAGAGTATTCAACCCAAATTTATTGATTCGACACAAGGGGAGCCAAAGAATATTCTCAAGTATTAGCAGTTGAGTTGTCAATTCAACCACACCTGGATAACTTAATATCTGCAGCAAAGTATTTAGTAGCAAAGTAGTATGGAAGTAACGGTAACGGTGGCAAAGGTAATAGTACCAGTTTTGTAGTAATTGTAACAGTGGCAACGGAAAAGTAACTAAGCAAAGAGCAATATGTGAAAAGCTCGTAGGCATTGGATCGGTGATGGAGAATTATGTCGGATGCGATTCCTCATGCAATAGTTATAACATAGGATGACACAGAACTAGCTCATGTTCATCAATGTAATGTAGGCATGTATTCCGAATATAGTCATACGTGCTTATGAAAAAGAACTTACATGACATCTTTTGTCCTACCCTCCCATGGCAGCGGGGTCCTATTGGAAACTAAGGGATATTAAGGCCTCCTTTTAATAGAGTACCGGACCAAAGCATTAACACTTAGTGAATACTTGAACTCCTCAAACTACGGTCATCACCGGTAAGTATCCAGATTATTGTCACTTCGGGGTTAACGGATCATAACACGTAATAGGTGACTATAGACTTGCAAGATAGGATCAAGAACTCGCATATATTCATGAAAACATAATAGGTTCAGATCTGAAATTATGGAACTCAGGCCCTAGTGGCAAGCATTAAGCATTGCAAAGTCATAGCAACATCAATCTCAGAACATAGTGGATACTAGGGATCAAACCCTAACAAAACTAACTCGATTACATGATAAATCTCATCCAACCCATCACCGTCCAGCAAGCCTATGATGGAATTACTCACGCACGGTGGTGAGCATCATGAAATTGGTGATGGAGGAAGGTTGATGATGACGATGGCGACGGATTCCCCTCTCCGAAGCCCCGAACGGACTCCAGATCAGCCCTCCCGAGAGAGATTAGGGCTTGGCGGCGGCTCCGTATCATAAAATGCGATGAATCCTTCTCTCTGATTTTTTTCTCCGCGAACGTGAATATATAGAGTTGGAGTTGAGGTCGGTGGAGCACCAGGGGGCCCACGAGGCAGGGGGCGCGCCCCCACCCTCGTGGACAGGGTGTGGGCCCCCTGGCCTTGATTCTTTCGCCAGTATTTTTATATATTCCAAAAGTATTCTCCGTGAAGTTTCAGGCCATTCCGAGAACTTTTATTTCTGCATAAAAATAACACCATGGTAATTCTGCTGAAAACAGCGTCAGTCCGGGTTAGTTCCATTCAAATCATGCAAGTTAGAGTCCAAAACAAGGGCAAAAGTGTTTGGAGAAGTAGATACGATGAAAACGTATCAACTCCCCCAAGCTTAAACCTTTGCTTATCCTCAAGCAATTCAGTTGACAAACAGAAAGTGATAAAGAAATTTTTGTACAAACTCTGTTTGCTCTTGTTGTTGCAAATATGTAAAGTCAGCATTCAGGTTTTGAGCAAATATTATGAACTAACCATATTCACAATAACACTTAGGTCTCATGTTTACTCATATCAATGGCATAATCAACTAGCGAGCAATAATAATAAATCTCGGATGACAAAACTTTCTCAAAACAATCATAATATGATATAACATGATGGTATCTCGCTAGCCCTTTCTGAGACCACAAAACATAAATGGAGAGCACCTCTGAAGATCAAGGACCGACTAAACATTGTAATTCATGGTAAAAGAGATCCAGTCATAGTCATACTCAATATAAACTAATAATAATGCATGCAAATGACAGCGGTGCTCTCCAACTGGTGCTTTTTAATAAGAGGATGATGACTCAACATAAAAGTAAATAGATAGGCCCTTTGTAGAGGGAAGCAGGGATTTGTAGAGGTGCGAGAGCTCGATTTTGAAATAGAGATAAATAATATTTTGAGCGGCATACTTTCATTGTCAACATAACAACCGAGAGATCTCGATATCTTCCAGCTACACACATTATAGGCGGTTCCCAAACAGAATGGTAAAGTTTATACTCCCCCACCACCAACAAGCATCAATCCATGGCTGGCCCGAAACAACGAGTGCCTCCAACTAACAACAGTCCTCGGGGAGTTTTGTTTGCAATTATGTTGATTTGATTTGAGCATGGGACTGGGCATCCCGGTGACCAGCCATTTTCTCGTGAGTGAGGAGCGGAGTCCACCCCTCTTGAGAATAACCCGCCTAGCATGGGAGATACAGATAGCCCTAGTCGATACATGAGCTATTCGAGCATGCAAAACAGAATTTCATTTGAAGGTTTAGAGTTTGGCACATACAAATTTACTTGGAACGGCTGGTAGATACCGCATATAGGAAGGTATGTTGGACTCATATGGAATACCTTTGGGGTTTATGGAAGTGGATGCACAAGCAGTATCCCCGCTTAGTACAAGTGAAGGCTAGAAAAAGATTGGGAAGCGACCAACTAGAGAGCGACAACAGTCATGAACATGCATTAAAATTAATAAACATTGAGTGCAAGCATGAGTAGGATATAATCCACCATGAACATAAATATTGTGGAGGCTATGTTGATTTTGTTTCAACTACATGCATGAACATGTGCCAAGTCAAGCCACTTGAATCATTCAAAGGAGGATACCACCCTATCATACCACATCACAACCATTTTAATAGCATGTTGGCACGCAAGGTAAACCATTATAAACTCCTAGCAAATTAAGCATGGCATAAGCAACTATAATCTCTAATTGTCATTACAAACATGTTTCATTCATAATAGGCTGAATCAGGAACGATGAACTAATCATATTTACAAAAACAAGAGGTCGAGTTCATACCAGCTTTTCTCATCCCAATCAGTCCATCATATATCGTCATTATTGCCTTTCACTTGCACGACTGAACAATGTGTATAATAATAATAGTGCACGTGCATTGGACTAAGCTGGAATCTGCGACCATTTAATACAAAGGAGAAGACAAGGTAACATGGGCTCTTTGTTAAATCATCAATAATGCATATAAGAGCCACTTCAACATTTTCATTATGGTCTTCTCTTCTCGACCCCCAAAGAAAAGAAAAGAAGTAAAACTATTTACACGGGAAAGCTCCCAACAAGCAAAAGAAGAACGAGAAATCTTTTTGGGTTTTCTTTTAATTATTACTACTACAAGCATGGAAGGTAAACTAGCTAAAAGCTACAACTATTTTTTTGGTTTTTCTTAAGGTTATTCAAACACACAAGAAGAAAGCGAGAAAAAGAAAATAAACTAGCATGGATATTATAATGAAAAAGTATGAGCACTGACAACTAGAATGAGTGTGTGAACATGAATGTAATGTCGGTGAGAAGTACGTACTCCCCCAAGCTTAGGCTTTTGGCCTAAGTTGGTCTATGCCCAAGGATCAAAGTTGTAGCTGGGGTCGTACTGAGATGCAGCAACTATTGCCTCATGAGCTGCAGCTTGGAGGCGAGCTGCCTCCGTCCTCCTCTCATACTCGTTCGCCTCCTCCCTGGTTATAATATATCTCCTTTTTGCCTGAAAGTCAAAGAAACCAGAAGCAGGGAGAGCAACATGGACAATGCGACGCTTGTCAAAGGTTAGTCGGTATTGGAGGAACTGTTCGTTCCTCTCAACAAACTGATGACGAACCATAGCATCATAATCTAGATAAGCGAGAGGCAACTCCATATCATTTTCATGTATGGGTATCTCAAGAAAATTAGCCACACGGGTTGCATAAATCCCACCAAACAAGTCTCCACTTAAACTATTATTATGCAGCCTACGTGCAACAATGGCCCCCAAGTTATATTGTTTATCTCCTAGCACAGCACTCTTGAGAACACTAAGGTCTGGAACACACATGTGACATGCCTCATCCTTACCGTTTATCCATCTACCTATAAAGAGAGCAAAATAATGTATAGCAGGAAAATGAATGCTCCCTATGGTAGCTTGTGTTATTTCTCTAGATTCCCCCACAGTGATACTAGCAAGAAAAACTTTAAATTCAGATTTGCGAGGTTCACTAGCACTACCCCATTGCGGGAGTTTACAAGCAGTATTAAAATCTTCTAAGTCCATGGTATAAGATTTATTATAAAGATCAAATAGGACAGTGTGAGAATTGCGTGAAGATGTAAATTTTAACCTTCTCACAAAGGAATCAGTTAGGTGATAATACTTAGGGCACTTATCTAGCATGAAGCCCTCGAGTTCAGCATTACGCACATATGCGTCAAATTCCTCCTTAATTCCTGCTTGGACCATGAAATCTTCTGACGGCTATTCACAAGGCCGCACTTGAGCTTCTCTTGGTAGTTCATGGTCCGGCTCACGTATTGCGGGCCTGGGTCCTTGCTTCCTTGAAGAACCACCTTGGTACATTTTCCTAAACATATTTCTTCCTCTGAAAAATTTCTGAAATTTTTAGTAACTCAAAATAAAAGTGAACCAAACTCAACAAAATTGATAGCAACTACTCCCACAAGTGCCTAGAGACTATATCATGCATTAGAACTACTTGGGACCATATAAAATTGACATGCAAGCTCAAGAACAGGGTCACCTAAGCAGCAAAAATTGCAATGAATAAAGCACTAGAACAAAAACTAATTGGACCATTGGAGGAGTCACATACCGAAGAACAATCCCCCAAAGCAGTTTTGTGAGTGGAGCTTTGAGCAAGGAGATCGAAAATGGCAGCAAGATGAGCTATAACTCGTGCTTGAGCTGGTTGGTGATTTTTTGGGAGGAAGGAGTGTGTGGGTGCTGGAATAAGTGGAGGGGGCCACCAGGGGCCCACGAGACAGGGGGCGCGCCCTGGACCCTCGTGGCGAGGTGCTGGCTCCCCCTGATGCGTTCTCAGTGCCAAATATTCTTAAATATTCTAGAAAAAATCATATTTCAATTTCGGGGCATTTGGAGAACTTTTATTTTCAGGATATTTTTTATTGCACGGATAATTCAGAAAACACACAGAAAATACTATTTTTGCTTTATTTAATCTAAATAACAGAAAGTAAAAGGAGGGTACAAAATGTTGTGCTTTCTAAATTCATCCATCTCATGCTCATCAAAAGGAATCCACTAACAAGGTTGATCAAGTCTTGTTAACAAACTCATTTCGAATCGCATGAAACCGGAGAATTTTCGAATGGCACTATGTTACCTCAACGGGGATATGAACATCCCCAACAATAAGAATGTCATATTTCTTCTTGACAGTAGGAAGAGGAAATTTAAAACCTCCAATAGTAATCGTTGGAATTTTTCCAATAGAATTGGTACTGTGGACTTGAGGTTGTTTCCTCGGAAAGTGTACCGTATGCTCATTACCATTAACATGAAAAGTGACATTGCCTTTGTTGCAATCAATAACAGCCCCTGCAGTATTCAAAAAGGGTGTTCCAAGGATAATCGACATACTATCGTCCTCGGGAATATCAAGAATAACAAAGTCCGTTAAAATAGTAACGTTTGCAACCACAACAGGCACATCCTCACAAATACCGACAGGTATAGCAGTTGATTTATCGGCCATTTGCAAAGATATTTCAGTAGGTGTCAACTTATTCAAATCAAGTCTACGATATAAAGAGAGAGGCATAACACTAACACCGGCTCCAAGATCACATAAAGCAGTTCTAACATAGTTTCTTTTAATGGAGCATGGTATAGTTGGTACTCCTGGATCTCCAAGTTTCTTTGGTATTCCACCCTTAAAAGTATAATTGGCAAGCATGATGGAAATTTCGGCTTCCGGTATCTTTCTTTTATTTGTAACAATATCTTTCATGTACTTAGCATATTCATTTTAAGCATATCAGTCAAACGCATACGCAAAAAAGATAGGTCTAATCATTTCAGCAAAGCGCTCAAAATCCTCATCATCCTTTTTCTTGGATGGTTTGGGAGGAAAGGGCATGGGTTTCTGAACCCATGGCTCTCTTTCTTTACCGTGCTTCCTAGCAACGAAGTCTCTCTTATCATAATGTTGATTCTTTGATTGTGGGTTATCAAGATCAACAGCAGGTTCAATCTCTACATCATTGTTATTGCTAGGTTGAGCATCAACATCATCATTAACATTATCACTAGGTTCATGTTCATCACCAGATTGTGTTTCAGCATCAGAGATAGAAATATCATTGGGATTCTCAGGTGTGTCAATAACAGGTTCACTAGAAGCATGCAAAGTCCTGTCATTTTTCTTTTTCTTCTTCTTAGAAGGACTAGGTGCATCAACATTAGTTCTCTGAGAATCTTTCTCAATTCTCTTAGGGTGGACCTCGGGATACAAAGGTTCCTGAGCCATTTTACCCCCTCTAGTCATAACTCTAACAACATTATAATTTTTCTTATTATTTAGTTCATTGAGCAAATCATTTTGAGCTTTAAGCACTTGTTCTACTTGAGTGGTAACCATAGAAGCATGTTTACTAATGAGTTTAAGTTCACCTTTAACTCTAGACATATAATCACTCAAGTGTTCAATCATATAAGCATTGCGTTTCAATTGTCTACCAACATAAGCATTGAAGTTTTCTTGTTTGACAATAAAATTATCAAACTCATCTAAGCATTGCCTAGCAGACTTATAACGAGGAATATCACCTTCATCAAATCTATAGAGAGAATTTACCTTTACTACCTGTGTCGGGTTATCAAGACCATGTATTTCTTCAATAGGTGGTAAATTCTTAACATCTTCAGCTTTAATACCTTTTTCTTTCATAGATTTCTTTGCCTCTTGCATATCTTCAGGACTGAGAAATAGAATACCCCTTTTCTTCGGAGTTGGCTTAGGAGTTGGTTCAGGAAGTTTCCAATTATTTTCATTAGTCAACATATTATTCAATAGCAATTCAGCTTGATCAACGGTTCTTTCCCTGAAAACACAACCAACACAACTATCCAGGTGGTCTCTGGAAGCATCGGTTAGTCCATTATAAAAGATATCAAGTATTTCATTTTTCTTGAGAGGATGATCAGGCAAAGCATTAAGTAATGGGAGAAGCCTCCCCCAAGCTTGTGGGAGACTCTCTTCTTCAATTTGCACAAAATTATGTATTTCCCTTAAGGCAGCTTGTTTCTTATGAGCCGGGAAATATTTAGCAGAGAAGTAATAAATCATATCCTGGGGACTACACACACAACCAGGATCAAGAGAATTAAACCATGTTTTAGCATCACCCTTTAATGAGAACGGAAATAACTTACGGATATAGCAGTAACGAGTTTTCTCATCATTAGTGAATAGGGTAGCTATATCTTTAATTTAGTAAGATGTGCCACAACAATTTCATATTCATAGCCATAGAAAGGATCAGATTCAACCAGAGTAATTATCTCAGGATCGACAAAGAAATCATAATCCTTATCGGAAATACAGATATGTGAAGTAGCAAAAGCAGGGTCATATTTCATTCTAGCATTCAAAGATTTTTCTTTCAGCTTAGCTAATAATTTCTTAAGATCATATCTATCATTGCAAGCAAGAAAGTCTCTAGCAGTTTCTTCATCCATAACATAACCCTCAGGCACAACAAGCAATTCATATCTAGGGGGAGAATCTTCATCATCACTTTCATCAATATTATCAGTTTCAAGAATTTCATTCTCCCTAGCCCTAGCAAGTTGTTCATCAAGAAATTCACCTAGTGGCACAGTAGTATCAAGCATAAAAGTAGTTTCATCATAAGCATCATGCATGGCAGAAGTGGCATCATCAATAACATGCGACATATCAAAATTAATAGCAGAAGCAGGTTTAGGTGTCGCAAGTTTACTCAAAACAGAAGGAGAATCAAGTGCAGAGCTAGATGGCAGTTCCTTACCTCCCCTCGTAGTTGAGGGAAAATCTTAGTTCTTTCGTCTTTCAAGTTCCTCATAGTGATCAGCAGATATAAATCCCAAGTGACTCAAAGAATAGAGCTATGCTCCAGTAGCAGTTTTGTAGTAATTGTAACAGTGGCGAAGGAAAAGTAACTAAGCAAAGAACAATATGTGAATATCTCGTAGGCATTGGATCGGTGATGGAGAATTATGTCGGATGCGATTCCTCATGCAATAGTTATAACATAGGATGACACAGAACTAGCTCCAGTTCGTCAATGTAATGTAGGCATGTATTCCGAATATAGTCATACGTGCTTATGGAAAAGAACTTGCATGACATATTTTGTCCTACCCTCCCGTGGCAGCGGGGTCCTATTGGAAACTAAGGGATATTAAGACCTCCTTTTAATAGAGTACCGGACCCAAGCATTAACACTTAGTGAATACATGAACTCCTCAAACTACGGTCATCACCGGTAAGTATCCCGATTATTTTCACTTTGGGGTTAACGGATCATAACACATAATAGGTGACTTTAGACTTGCAAGATAGGATCAAGAACTCACATATATTCATGAAAACATAATAGGTTCAGATCTGAAATCATGGCACTCATGCCCTAGTGGCAAGCATTAAGCATAGTAAAAGTCATAGCAACATCAATCTCAGAACATAGTGGATACTAGGGATCAAACCCTAACAAAACTAACTCGATTACATGATAAATCTCATCCAACCCATCACCGTGCAGCAAGCCTACGATGAATTACTCACGCACGGCGGTGAGCATCATGAAATTGGTGATGGAGGAAGGTTGATGATGACGATGGCGATGGATTCCCCTCTCCGGAGCCCCGAACGGACTCCAGATTAGCCCTCTCGAGAGAGATTAGGGCTTGGCGGCGGCTCCATATCATAAAACGCGATGAATCCTTCTCTCTGATTTTTCTCTCTCTGAACGTGAATATATAGAGTTGGAGTTGAGGTCGGTGGAGCACCAGGGGGCCCACGAGGCAGGGGGCGCGCCCCCACCCTCGTGGACAGGGTGTGGGCCCCCTGGCCTTGATTCTTTCACCAATATTTTTTATATATTCCAAAAATATTCTTCGTGAAGTTTCAGGTCATTCCGAGAACTTTTATTTCCGCACAAAAATAACACCATGGCAATTCTGCTGAAAACAGCGTCAGTCCGGGTTAGTTCCATTTAAATCATGCAAGTTAGAGTCCAAAACAAGGGCAAAAGTGTTTGGAAAAGTAGATACGATGGAGACGTATCAGACTGCTCGCTGTTCGTCTACTTCCTCAACGTCCGCGGAATCTTCATCATCAACATGTCGCAATCCGACACCGACCGTCTTGCTGCCGAGAAGGTTGAAGCCGACAAGAAGGCTGCCGAGGATGCTGCTGCTGCCACCACCGCCGCGGCCTCTGCATGGCCTACTGGAGGGTATAACTCGCTTATCCCGCTCCTACTTTTTTTATGTTTTAGCCATGCTAGCGTTATACATAGATCTTTCTGCAATTAGCATGGTATGTGCTTGCTTAACTGAATATCAGTATGCGTTTATTTGTGTCAATGCCATGCTAGTGATTTACTCATGGATTAATTTAATCGAAAAATTGCCTATTTACTTAGCAATCCAAAAACCTATTATGTGTAGGAATTTTTCGGCAAGTGGGTTTGCCGCTGCACTGAAGCCGGATAAGTTTACCAGTACCTACTTTAAGCGTTGGCAGACTAAGACCACTTTATGGCTCACGGCTATGAACGTGTTCTGGGTCACCGGTGTCTCCACGGGAACGATTGCTCCTGAACAGGAGAAGGCGTTCAGGGAGGCCCCCGTCGTGTTCCTTGGAGCAGTTCTTAGCTTGATCGGAGATAAGCTGGTCAACGCATATTTACATGTGCATGTCGCCAAGGACTTGTGGGAGGCGCTCGAATCTAAGTTCGGGTCCGCCGATGCCAGGAGCGAGATGTATATTATGGAGCAGTTCCACAATTACAAGATGGTTGAAAACCGTCCTGTATTGGAGCAGGCTCATGAGATAATATGCATCGTTAAGGAGCTTGAGCTTCTTAAGTGCGATTTACCGGGCAAGTTTGTCGCAGGCTGCATAATCGCTAAGCTCCCTAATTCCTGGAGGAACTTTGCCACCACTCTGATCAGAGGCGTGAATTCTCTGTGGAGGATGTCATTGGCCATCTGAGTGTTGAGCAGAATTCGAGGGCAAAGGACTCACATGGAAAAGGGGTCGAAGGGACTTCTGTCGCCAACATGGTGAACCAGAAGAACTTCAACTCCCACAAGCCCAAGGGAAAGAACGGTGTCCAACACAATACCGACTTTAAGAAGAAGGGTAAGAAGACCTTCAAGAAGAACAAGAAGGATGAGGGATGCTTTACTTGTGGTTCTGTTCAATATTGGGCCAACAAGTGCCCAAACAAGTTTAAGAAGTCAGGACAGGACTCCAAGTATGTCAACATGATTGTGGGCAATAATGATAATGGTGCATCTAGGTACGGTAATTTATTTACTATTTTTTCAAAGCATCTGGACACAGGTGCAGGTGTTCATGTGTGTGCTGACATTTCATTGTTCTCTTCTTACCAGGTCACAGGTCACGGGTCCATACTGATGGGGTGCTTCTGTTCATGGTGTTGGCACGGTCGACCTGAAGTTTACTTCGAGAAGGATCGTGCAGCTGAAGAACGTGCAACATGTCCCCTCCATCAAGAAGAACCTCGTTAGTGGCTCCCTTCTGTGTAGAGAAGGGTTTAAGTTGGTTTTCGAGTCTAATAAGTTAGTTGTTACTAAATATGGACTATTTTTTGGAAAGGGTTATGAGAGCGAAGGGATGTTCCGCCTTTCTCTCACAGATTTTTGTAATAAAGTCGTGAACCATATTCATTCGAGTGTTAATGAATCTGAAGTTTGGCATTCACGTCTTTGTCACATTAGTTTCGGTGTTATGACGCGGCTAGCTAAGTTGGATTTAATCCTGAGTTTCACTTTAGCCAAAGGTTCTAAGTGCCTTTCATGTGTGCAAGCTAAGCAACCTCGCAAGCCTCACAAGGCTGCGGAGGAGAGACACCTGGCACCATTAGAACTCATACATTCTAATCTTTGTGAGATGAATGGTGTGTTGACTAAAGGTGGAAAGAAATACTTCATGACATTGATAGATGATTCCACAAGATATTGCTATGTGTATCTGTTAAATACTAAAGATGAGGCTCTACACTACTTTAAAATCTATAAGGCAGAAGTTGAGAAACAACTTGAAAAGAAAATCAAACGAGTCCGGTCAGATCGTGGTGGAGAGTACTTCTCGTGTGAGTTTGATTCTTTTTGTGTGGAACATGGCATTATTCACGAGAGGACGCCTCCCTATTCACCCCAGTCAAACGGGGTTTGCCGAGCGAAAAAACCGTACTCTAACTATTTGGTTAACGCCATGTTAGATACATCGGGTTTATCCAAGGTATGGTTGGGGAGGCTATATTGACGACATGTCATGTCCTGAATAAAGTTCTAACAAAGGATAATGAGATCACTCCCTATGAGAAGTGGGCGAAGAGGAGGACAACACTCTCGTACTTGCATACTTGGGGTTATTTGGCGAAAGTCAATGTGCCGATCCCCAAAAAGCGTAAGCTTGGACCCAAGACTGTGGACTGTGTTAATTTGGGCTACGCTAAGAACAACGTTGGCTATAGATTTATAGTAGTGAAATCTGAGGTACCTGACCAGAAGGTCGGTACAATTATGGAGTCTAAGGATGCTACATTCTTTGAGGATATTTTTCCTATGAGAGACATGCAAAGCACTTCTAGACAGGAATCTGAGGAGACTCCTGAGCCTGCCATTCCTATGGAATATTATGAACAAACACATGATGAAAATCCTGAGGAGGATGACGAGGAAACCCTTGGTAGGGGCAAGAGACAAAGGACTGCAAAGACCTTTGGTGATGATTTCTTCGTGTACCTCGTGGATGATACTCCCTCTTCTATTTCAGAAGCGTATGCCTCTCCAGAAGCTGACTACTGGAAGGATGCGGTCTGTAGCGAGATGGATTCCATCATGGCTAACGGGACATGGGAGATCACTGAGCGTCCCTATGGTTGTAAACCATTGGGATGTAAGTGGGTGTTCAAGAAGAAGCTTAGGCCTGATGGTACGATTGAAAAGTACAAAGCCAGGCTTGTGGCCAAGGGCTATGACCAGAAAGAAGAAGAAGATTTCTTCGATACTTATTCACCTGTGGCCAGACTGACCACCATTCGAGTATTACTCTCGTTGGCGGCCTCGCATGGTCTTCTCGTCCACCAGATGGATGTTAAGACGGCTTTTTCTGAATGGAGAGCTAAACGAGGAAATCTACATGCAACAGCCAGATGGCTTTGTGATAGATGGTAAGGAAAGAAAGGTGTATAGGTTGCTGAAATCTTTATATGGCCTGAAACAAGCACCTAAGCAATGGCATGATAAGTTTAATACAACTTTGACATCTGTTGGCTTCGTTGTTAATGAAGCTGACAAATGTGTATACTATCGCCATGGTCAGGGCGAAGGAGTTATACTGTGCTTGTATGTTGATGACATACTGATATTCGGAACCAACCACAAAGTCATTGAGGAGGTCAAGTCGTTTCTATCTCAGAACTTTGAGATGAAAAACCTTGGTGTGGCTGATGTTATCTTGAACATCAAGCTACTAAGAGATAATGAGGGTGGGATTACACTTCTGCAATGCCATTATGTTGAGAAGGTGTTGAGCCGTTTTGGATACCCGGACTGCAAACCATCTCAAACACCATATGATCCTAGTGTGTTGGTTCGAAAGTTCGAAGGCACAACTAAGGATCAACTAAGATACTCTCAAATCATTGGTTCACTCATGTACCTAGCGAGCGCAACGAGGCCTGACATCGCGTTTGCTGTGAGAAAACTGAGCCGGTTTGTTTCCAACCCGGGTGATGTGCATTGGCATGCTATTGAGAGAGTTATGCGCTATCTGAAGGGTACTATGAACTACGGACTTCACTATACGGGATACTCGTTGGTACTTTAAGGGTATAGTGATGCGAATTGGATCTCTGATGCTGATGAGATGAAGGCCACAACTGGGTATATGTTTACTCTTGGAGGTGGCGTTGTTTCCTGGAAGACTTGCAAGCAAACGATCTTAACGAGATCGACAATGGAAGCAGAATTAACATCATTAGACACATCTGGTGTCGAAGCAGGATGGCTTCGAGATCTTTTGATGGACTTGCCATTGGTTGATAAACCGGTTCCGGCTATCCTTCTAAACTGTGACAATCAGACTGTCATCACTAAGGTGAAGAGTTCAAAGGACAACATGAAGTCCAACAAACACATAAGAATGAGATTAAAAGCTGTCAGAAAATTAAGAAACTCCGGAGTGATAGCGTTGGAGTATGTCCATACGGCTAAGAATCTGGCAGATCCCTTTACAAAAGGGTTATCACGTGTTGTGATAGATAGTGCATCGAGGGAGATGGGTATGAGACCCACATGAGTTGCCATGGTGGTAACCCAACCTATGTGATCGGAGATCCCATGAAGTAGGCCTGGGAAAACAAGCTAGTGGTGAACTAAGGAGAGTAACTATACTGACCCACTCCATTGGAGATGCAATACTCTCGATACTGTATGGTAGGATGACTACTGTCTTAATGTGTTCCAAAGCTTATGTAAGCAAGATGCTATCCTACAGAGCGATCTTTGGAGGAACACATCTATGTGAGCCCGACTGATGGTCACAGTCTATGAGATTGGGGTGATCTCTAGTAAGCTCATGAATAGGCCAGGAGTGTGACTTATATGCTCCACCCGAGGGGCCAGCCTTCGGCAGCCTAGTACTAGTAAGACATGTGGTGAAACTTCTTTACGCCAAACTGACAATTTAAGTCATAGTCCATTGTTCAGTTGTGAAGGAGTGTAACTGCTTGCTCTAGGTGAAGTTCAACCTTAAAAGGTCTTCACTGAAACACTGGTATATCGAAACAGTAATTGAAAGAGAGGACACAATGGGCCCTCGAGATCTGGTGGGGGATTGCTGAAATTTGGAATGGGCTTTAGGCCCATATAGCAATTTCTGAAAAATCTCTAAGGGCCCATGTGGGTTTATTGGTACTAGGTGAAGGTGGGAAGTTTAGTCCCGCCCCGGAAGTGGAAGAGGAGTTGAACCTCTTTATAAGGGATGTTCTTTCACATGCTATTGGAGCTTGAGAATAGAAGAGGCCCTCGCGCACTCCTCCTCCGCCGCCTGCCTCGCCACACCATGCCTCTTCACGACGCGCCGCGGGTTGCGAGATTGAGCCGAGCCGAGCCGAGCTCACACCTACGCGCTTATTTTTACCAGTCACTAACGGAGAGTTCTCTGACAGCTGGGCCACGATTTGAGACGTCGGATCGTGGGCTGTCACGGACACGGACGTGGGTCGAGCCCACGTCTCTCCACGCGGCTGCGCCTATATAAGTGTGCGGTGTCTTCTAACCCTAGCCGCCATGATAAGATCGTTTCTGCTCCACGTGCACGCCCACCGTCGTTCCTCTACTGCTGCTGCCGCCGGTGACTCCATCCCGTCCGCTGCGTACACGGTCGACGGAAGCGCAGGTCTCTGAAACCCCGGCCCTCCGGTTCCTGTACGGGAGGGGGGCGAATAGGTTTTTGGGAAGCGACTACTCGACTGCTCGCTGTTCGTCTACTTCTTCAACGTTCCGCGCCATCTTCATCATCACCATGTCGCAGTCCGACGCTGACCGTCTTGCTGCCGAGAAGGTTGAAGCCGACAAGAAGGCCGCCGAGGACGCTGCTGCTGCCACCACCGCCGCGGCCTCTGCATGGCCTATTGGAGGGTATAACTCGCTTATCCCGCTCCTACTGTTTTCTGTTTTAGCCATGCTAGCGTTATACGTAGATCTTTCTGCAATTAGCGTAGTATGTGTTTGCTTGACTGAATATCAGTATGCGTTTATTTGTGTTAATGCCATGCTAGTGATTTACTCATGGATTAATCTAATCAAAAAATTGCCTATTTACTTAGCAGCTATCGATGGGAGGATGGAGGAATGACCAATGTGCCATAGACGGACGGGCTGGGGGTGGAAAAGGGCGGGCGTCACGCGCGTCCACTTTATGTCCGCGCCGACGGAAACCCGACCCAAATTTGGACCTGAAATGGGTCACGCGCGGACAAAAAAGTACACTCATCTGTTTGCGTCAGTGCATTTGGCCGCTATTTGTGTTCGTTTGAACCCACGCGTAGACAGTTTTGCATCGACGTGTTGGAGTTGCCCTAAGGTACTTCCTCCGTTCGGAAAGTTGTCACTCAAATGGATGTACGGGAGAAGTAGTTTTGATACGGACGGCGCCCATGTGGAGACGGTGCGCCTGATCGACGACGGGTCAAGACGAACGTGGCGGTCGCTGTTGTTGGGTGGTGCTCGCCGCGCCGGAGGAAAAGGGGGCCGGCTGGGGCTCTGTTTCTGTCTGGGTGTCCGGTCCCGGCTCGCACCTGGGACAGGTAGATACATACCAGCGGCGCCGGTACGCATGCCATCTTTGCTCTTTCGCCCTTTCCCCTCGTCGTCGTCTCTCTCAGTTGCCGCTTTTTTTTTTGTTTCTTTCCAGCCCTTGATGCCTACCTGCACCGCTCAGTTATCTGCACCAGACTGAGGCTGAACACACGCGCGCAAATTACAGGGAGCCAGCAACTGTAAAAGAGTCGATAATTCCGTCCAATTTTAACCGTCGGTTCAGAGAAACCAGATTGTTTTCAGAAATAGTACTAGCAATCAAACCGGTGCGCCTTCGCGGTCACGGGAATGTGGGTGCTGTGCCTGCACGGATCGGAGCGGCCGTACCTCCCTTGCTTAATTTATTGGTGGGCAGGCACTGATTAATCATTCCTTAATCGATTGGATCATGTAAGGTAATGAATGTAATCTCAGTCAGTGCCTCATTGCCTCCCTCCACCATGACGCATGTGACAGCAACCCGACTAGTACTCCACTGCAGTATAGTAGTATAATTGAGCCGGAAGAAGCAGAACAGAAGATAGTGGAGGCGATCAAGCCAGTTCCCTCTCTGACGTGGGGATGGGATTTGGGACTAACCTAGTCCTAGCCGGCACGCGACGTACCACTGGGCGCTCCATCCGGCCGGCGACCCCCCTCAGCACACGTGCCCGCCATACGGCTAATCTGACACTACTATATTTCTTCCTAAAAAAAGGAACATATCATGGGCTAATCTGGTCTTTGCTGGTTCATTCTTTTCAATTTTCATAGTTCCTGCCAGTGCACTGCTAGTACTCCAGTATTTCTTCTGGCCGGTCACAGGTTCAGTCATTGTTTGCCATCGAGCTCCTGCTTCGGGCGTAATGAAAGGGTTTAACCGCATGAATTTACCAAGTTGACTTCAGAGAGTCCACTCTAGACTGTCTTGTCAGCACCGGTAAGGTTGCGGCTTATTTTACGAGTTCCACGGGCGAGACAGTACGTCTCAGCTGTGGTGAGCTGTGCCCGTTTGACGATTTGACAATTGGTTGTTGGATGCAACTCAAAGAAAAAAAAAAGTTGTTGGAGGAGTCCATCACGACTGGCGTGGCGAGCCACTGACCGATCAGCCGGTGACACCCGGGCCCTGCGACTCTGTGAGGGTACGGCGTAGGCGTTGTGCGTGCGTCGACACGGAAAGGGCCCTCCCTCCGTCTAGTTGAGGCCGGAGCACAGTTGCGTCCATGGATTTTGCCGGTGGTTCATCTGCTCCCATGCACGCCTGTACGTGGATGGCGTACCCGAAATGACACGACCCCGCGGCGAGACCGTACAAAACCGGGTGATCTGGTTGATTGGCCATCCCATCGTAATTGTTAAGAAAACTATACTACTTCTTCCTTGCGATCAAAGCTCAAAGTGTGTGCTTCCCGCAGCAACAACAGCCCAAGTTGGTATCATTGTTCATAATAGTGACAGCAGGCCAAGTGGGCTCGGTTTTGTGGAAAATAGAAAATATATATTCAAGGTGTCAAAAAATTCTGAACAGAGAATTAACATGTACATATACGTGTGATTTATGTACCTACAAATTCTGAGGTGACATATGTTTTGTGGAAAATAGAAAATATATATTCAAGGTGTCCCCTCATTTGTATGGTCAGAGTTGGGATTATCCTCTGGCCCACCTCGGTATTAGCTACTCTGGGACGACGATCTTTCTAGATCGCGCTTATCGACGTCTTTTGGCCTACATTGAAGACTCTTTTTTCGCTGCTTTTTTTCACGAATACGCTAGACGCGTATCATTGCATTGACGGCGACCACGCTCCGCCACGGGGAACTCGCCGTGGACATGCTAACCCCCGCATCCCTCGCACTATCCTCGGCCAACCTGAGAGCGTGCAAAGCATGACTGGGCGCGCTTACCGCGCCTTCCACCTGCCCTATGCTGCTTCCGCTGGCGACTCCATTGCCATGATGAAGGTTTCAGCCAAACCCAAACTCCGTTGCCATGACACCTTTGCCATTCCCACCATAGAAGAGGTGGCTCATGAGGATGAGGACAGATGCTGCCTCAAACCCACCTTGCTTGCCGCCGAGGTCCGACGACCTCATGCTTTAGTAGCCTTTGACCCTGAAACTATGACCTTCACCTTCTCTGTGAGGCTTAGTAACTGTCGTTCTGCCTCTGGCGTTTTCGTAGTTGGAACGCTGGGGGTAGACGATGGATACTTCCAGTGCTTTGATCTCACTCTGGGCGAGCTCGCGCGCCAAAACTGTCGTTCCGTCCTCTTCAAACTTTGGCCCAAAACTTTCACGGGAAAATTCTGTGCCCGTACACTACCCCTTCTCCCCTCTGTCGAGTGCAAACACCCACCCAAGCCCACCGTCCTTCCTAGCCTGTTACCAGCTGATGGGCCCCTACTTTCACTTGGGGAAACGGACTTTGATCCTACACGCCGGATCCCCCTGGCCCAGATCAAGGTCCATGCCCACCAAGTCCTTAACACCAAGCCCATATGCACGCGGCCCTTCACCAAGGTGTCATCACCAGTCCTGGGCCTGCTGTCCAACAGCCTCTTCTCTCCTGTGGCTAACTCGGATATGAGGCACGGTGCTTGTGCCCTTCTTCCTGTTGCCACCAGTTTCTGTAGCTGCAGAGCACCATCGCAGGAGCCGCTAGCGGCAGATCTCAACGCCTTCCCACCCACTCTCCAGCTTTTCCCCCCACCCGCCATCACCATCTCCGATGATCCCCAACCTCCCTTGGCCACCGCTCCAGCAGTTTCCGCCCCCTTCGAGCTTGCTGCCGCCCCATCGGCCGCCGACCCGGCTCCACCCCTCCAGGTTGCTCCACCCAGTATGGCCTCTCCAGACACTGATGCTGCGCCTTCTCCGCGGCGCAGCTCGCGCATCCATAAGCTCTACGATGGGGCTCGGGTTGGCTCCATCGAGCGCGCTTCCAAGCGCAAAGCGGCTGGCATCGCTCCCGATTTGGGGGCGGGGCCATCCCATCGCCGCTCCTCGGGACGAAAGAAGACCAAGAAGGAGTGTGTGGCATCACTCCTCAAGCTGCCTCTCCAGGATACCCCCAGGCCGCTCACAAGGGGGAGGATCCGCCAGATCGCGTGGTGCTGCGATCTGAATGCAGACGCCGTGCTGGCCGATGCGGACGGCGCCGTGCCTCCATTGCCCTCTGCCAGCTCGGGCAACGCTTCGAGCTCCGGGACGTCCTCAAGGTCCATCCATGGATAAGCCCACTCGCAGCAAACACTGGGTGATGTTCCAGGCTTTCCACATGCATGATGTTTCCTGCTGTATTGTGTACCCAAGTTGCTTTCAGTCTAGTTGCATTCAGTCTGTCAGTCTCTGCATCCATGTAGTTTGGTTTCCTGGCTGCGCGCAGGCGGCTACGCTGCATTTCTTTAGTCCTTGCATTCCTGTAAGACATGTAGTGTGCCTTAATGGCTTTTGCATCCATGTAAGCTCGGTTGAGCACCCCCCCCCCAATCAAATGATTAGTTTGCATCTGTTCCTTGCCTCTCCTTCACATGTGTTTGGCTCAAGATTTAAATGAGGATTTTAAACTGGAATGTACGTGGCCTTGGTGACTCTGACAAATGCAAGTTAGTTAAGGATGCAATTATGTGCTGCCGGTCGAATGTTGTTTGCTTGCAGGAAACAAAGCTACAGGTGGTTGATGCAGCGAAAGCAAGATCCTTCCTCCCCTCCAACCTCAAATCTTTCTTCTTTATGCCGGCGTCTAGCTCTGCTGGTGGCCTGCTAGTTGCTTGGGACCAGGACTGTGTCACTGCTACTGAGATTTTCAGAAGCCAATACTGCATTTCAGTCCAAATGTGCTTTGTCAGTGACAACAATAGCTTCTATCTGACAACGGTTTACACTCCATGTGAAGATACGGAGAGGCCATAATTCTTTCATACTTTGGATCAAGTGGCTGGTTCAATCTTAGGGTCATTGATCCTTCTTGGGGATTTTAATATGTACCGATCCGCAGAAGAAAAATCGAAGGGCCGGAAAAACTGGGCCGTGATGGACAGCTTCAACGACTGGATTAGGGAGAATGCCCTGGATGACGTTGACATTCCAAACAGAGCATACACATGGTCCAATAAACGCAGGGACCCTACAACGGTTAAGCTGGACAAAGTTCTAGTGAATGCAGATTGGAACTTGGGTTTTCTCAATACTGAGGCGTTAGCTGTCACTGCGACAACTTCAGACCACGTTCCCATTACAGTTGATTTCAACAGACAAGGTAACAGAACCAACTTTTTCCAATTTGAGAATCACTGGCTGCACATACAAGAAGCAAGGGAGGTTATCCACAGTGCCCTCTCCAAGGGCACTAGACCTTTCGCATCTGCTGTTTCCTTGCTCAATTTCAAACTGAGACGAACCCGGGCAGCTATCCGAAAATGGGAACGCTCCAGGCCAGGCTTACAACCACTGCTGAAAAACTGCAAGCATGTTATACAGTACCTAGATGCCGTTGAAGAGAGAAGACAGCTTTCTGCCCTGGAATTCTCATTAAGGAAGTTCGCCACAGCCAGAGCACAACAGATTATCATATGGCAAACTGAAGCATGGATAAGGCGGGCGAAAACCAAAATTGTGTGCTGGGAGATGAGAACACTAGCTTCTTCCACGCGGCCGCAAATTGTCATCATCGGAAGAACAGGATCTGGATGCTTAAAAAGGACAATGTTGAATTCTTTGACGACTACAACAAGCTGGTCATAGCAACATACTACTTTACCACCATTTTTGGACAACAAGCACTCTCCCTCCCAACCGTTGATGTCAACAGGATATATGAGAAAACCAACTTGGAAGCCCTGGAAGAACCTTTCTCATGGGGCAAAATTGTCAGGGCTATTGACAAGTCGCCGAACCACAGGAGCCCTGGACCGGATGGGTACACAAATGAGTTCTATAAAGGGAGTGCTCAAAGAAGATCTTCTTCATTTTTTTCTAGGAGTTTCATCTAAATGGTGCTGACCTGCAGGGGGTAAATACAGCGCACGTCGTGCTTATACCGAAAAGGGAAACACCTGTTGATATAAAGGATTTCAGGCCCATTTCGCTCGTTCACAGCCTGCCCAAGCTAACTTCAAAAGTCCTTGCAAACATATTTCAACCTTTAATCCCGTCTTTAGTGCACTCGCTGCAGTCAGGCATCCTACCTGGACGAAGCATTATTGAAAACTTTCTATTAGCAGCTGAGCTAGTACATCAAGCGAAGAAGAGACACATGCCCATGATTGTCCTTAAGCTTGACTTCAGAAAAGCATTTGACAGTTGGGAGGCCCTTTTCAAAACCCTTGCTGCAAGGGGATGTGGCGGCAAATGGCTGGGATGGATCAGCTCTATACTATCTTCTAGCTCCTCGAGAGTCATGATCAATTGTACACTAGGAGAACAGATCAAACTGAAGTGTGGGTTACGACAAGGAGACACTCTGTCACCATACTTATTCATTCTTGTGGTCGATCTACTACAGCGATTATGCATTGCAGAGCACCAACTGGGCAATCTCGAGCACCCCCTTGCGACACATGCGCCTTTCCCTAAACTGCAGTACGCAGATGACACTTTGATCCTCATAAAGGGTACGTATGAGCAAGCCTCAGTTATCTACTAAGCATCTTCTCGGATTTCACGCGGTTACACATCAATTTCAACAAAAGTACCTTCGTCCCCTTAAACATGGATGAAGACACTTGCTGCAGAGTTGCAGATTTACTGCAATGCCAAATATCCTCCTTCCCCTGCACATACTTGGGCCTACCTCTCTCCACAAATAAGATCACCCACGGCCTGCTCATGCCTGTGATCCACAGGGTTGACAAACGACTGTCTGGTTAGCTTGCCACCTTCCTCTCTTGGGGAGGGAGACTCACACTTATTAATTCCGTTTTGGCTGCTATACCCAATTACTACATGGCATGCTTCCTCTGGCCGAAACAATCCTTGGATAGATTGGAGCAAATTCTGAGGGGCTTCTTATGGCAAGGCAAAAATAAAGCATCTGGTGGTCAGTGTCTTGTTGCCTGGGACTATGTTACTTTGCCAAAGGCCAATGGCGGCTTGGGGATCAGAGACCTCAGGGCTCATAACTTTGCCATGATATGCAAGCTCACATACAACATTCTGCAATCAAGTGGAATACCATGCTATGACTGGTTCGCTTCGCAATACTGCCAGCATACTATCCCCATGGATAAACATCATCGGGACACTGATACTTGGAAATGTCTGGCAACAGCCATCAAGACAGTAATAGACTCAACGAGATGTACCTTGGGAAACAGATCCAGAATCTCTTTCTGGCACGACTGGTGGCTGGATTGCGGAAGGCTGAAATTCTCTTTCCCGATTCTCTTCATCTTTGCGCAATCACCTTGTTGCACTGTTGCCTCGCAGTTCACTGATGGACAATGGAATATCAAGCTACATCCGAATCTGACTGCAACAGCCACAAGAGAACTGGAGGCTTTACTGACGATTCTAGTTGGAGTTCATCCATCTCCTCCTCACGCACACACGGATCAGAGGGGCCCTTCTATGAAATCTGGAAAAGTAACTACTGCCTTCTTCTATGAGCTGCTCACTTTCAGAAGGATCCTCTGCCCAGCTGCTCCAAAGATATGGGATGCTATAATACCTAACAGGTACCGGGTCTTCCTTTGGCTGGCCTTGCGAGGTAGATTAAACACAAGGGACAATATACTCAAGAAAGGCTGGATGTCCATCACAACGCACAACGGTTGCGACCTCTGCCCCGCAACTGAAACCAGCTGCCACATCATTCTCAGATGTAGACTTGCTGATGTTGTTTGGGAGCGAGCAGGCATACAGAGTGATGCAAGAAGATTCAATGACCTCCAAGAGTTCCTACTCGCCACGGAAGCCCCTGCATATGGCAACCTATGGCATACTGTCTTTGCAGCCTGCGCCGTGTCCCTCTGGACTGCCAGAAACGAGCAGGTCTTCCACAACACACGATGGTCCGCTGGCAAGGTGCTGAACACGATTGCGGACCTCCTCCGCCTATGGAGTAATCGTGCGAATAACGCTGAGGATAGGCTTAAGCTGTGTAATCTTGCTGCTCTTTTCCCTACCCCTTCTACCATTCTATAGGCTTGGTGACGGCCGACTGCATTGTCGTAGCGTTCACGCCACCTTCATGTAATTTGGTTCTGACTAATCGGGCTTTGCCCGTTTTGAATGCATACGGTAGATCATGATCTACCTTTTCCTTCAAAAAAATTGCATTGATAGGAGGAAAGCAACAACAATTAGGCAGTCCACAACACCGTACACAGATAGGCAGTGATGTGGATGCCGATGAGTAGTGGGGGAAGGGGGGGTGCTCAGCCCCAAGCGCAAGAATTTAAGTTACATGTAAAATGATGTCTAAGCCTTTGGCGCCAACCCTAGCCCAGTGACACGCCTCCTCTTTGACCGTCTTGGTGATCTTGTGGGTGGAGGGGGTCTCACCGTCGAAGATGCAAGCAGTCTTGTGCTTCCAGATTAGCCAGGAAGGGTGATGAGGGAGCCCAACCATTTCCGCTGACTGTGGGTGCTGGCAGAAGAGATGGCAAACCACCAAGTGAGGAAGCTCGATGAGCCATCAGGCGGCTGTAGAGGAAGACGTGCCCAAGAGAGAATTTCATGCCATGTAATTCGCAAGATCATGCAGCCAGCAAGGAGATGTTGCAAAGTTTCAGATTCCTAAGAACACAGGACGCATAGAGGCTCGTGGGGGAGGCCATGACTGACCAATCAATCGAATGTCCGCTGCTTTTACAAGCTCCTAAGTTTCAACAAGGTTTCCTTGGTAAGACGGTGACCCATAGAACGCAACGAATTTTGTTGCAGAAGAAGATGGGCCTGAGTTCTTCAAGTATGTGCTTGTAATTCATATATTTGCAAGCAAGTTCTCTTAATGTCTGGTTTTATTTAATACTACTTGGCCATGGGCATCTTTTTGAGAAAAAATACAACATCCATCTCAAAATATATGACGTTTTTGTAGACTAGTTTGTCCTATAAATGCGTCTTATAATTTGAGACGGAGGTAGTAGCACACAACACATACACTGTTTTGCTATTACAAACTCATGTATTTGTCTTTTTTGTGCTGCTTACATGGTAAAATATGTTTTAATGAAAAATTATTCCCATACATAGATATATTTCAGTATACATATGTAAAATTATGTTCATATATTTATAAAAAATATTTAACGGTAAGTTATATTATATTTTTATTTCCAGGATCACTCAAGCCTAGGCTCCAAATTTCTTCACCACAAGCAATGTGGCGTTATACCATTCAGTTTTACTTCGTTGACTTCTTAAATAGCACCCGCTAAAGAAAACTTCATATGAAAGTTGAATCCTATTGGCTTGTCCATGCAAGAAAGATTCTTGATGATTAGAGCCCTGCAATGTCATATCTCAGAACGATAGGACTTTGTGCGAAATACAAAATAGGACCCTGAAATTACAAAATCGAGATAGCAGACCGTTTCGACGGCGGGTGGATGCAGTGGGTTTTCTAGCAATGCTTGAACTCGCTTCCCCTCTTTTCTCTCTCCCTGGCAATGTTTCTGAAACTGGTGTATTTCCGTTCATTTGCAATGGAAAGGGGTTTAGCCCGGTTAAAAAAAATCGAGATAGCAGAAGCACATTTCAAAGTTATGACTTCAATATATGTTGTTTCTTATATTACTTTCTTATACGTATAACTCGCGTGACCACTGTTCGCACACGAACACGTCACGTGTACTGATAACCCACAAGTATAGGGGATCAATTGTAGCCTCTTTCGATAAGTAAGAGTGTCGAACCCAACGAGGAGCTAAAGGTAGAACAAATATTCCCTCAAGTTCTATCGACCACCGATACAACTCTACGCACGCTTGATGTTCGCTTTACCTAGAACAAGTATGAAACTAGAAGTACTTTATAGGTGTAACGGGATAGGTTTGCAAGAATATAAAGAGCACGTAAATAAAATCCAGGGGCTGTTTAGATAAAGACACAATAAAGTTAGTATAGCGAGTGTGGAAAAGTGGTGGTAGGAGTTGCGAAATTGTCCGTAAGCAATTGACTACTTTACTAGACCGACAGCAAGTTTTATGTGGGAGAGGCCACTGCTAGCATGTCATCCCTGACTTGGAATTCTATGCACTTATGATTGGAACTATTAGCAAGCATCCACAACTACTAACGTTCATTAAGGTAAAACCCAACCATAGCATTAAGATATATTGGCCCCCCTTCAATCCCGTATGCATCAATTTCTATGCTAGGTTGAAGCTTCTGTCACTCTTGCCCTCCAATACATAGTCCTATCAACACACAACTAACCCTATGGTGTGATCCACGCACGCGCTCATATGATGGGCACCAAAGGACAACAACATAACCACAAGCAAATTAAACCAATCATAGCAATTCACCAATTACCGATAGAACAACAAAAATCTACTCAGACATCATAGGATGGCAACACATCATTGGATAATAATATGAAGCATAAAGCACCATGTTCAAGTATAGGGTACAGCGAGTTGCGGGAGAGTGGAACGCTGTAGATAGATGGGGGAAGGTGATGGAGATGTTGGTGAAGATGACGGAGGTGTTGGTGTAGATTGCGGTGACGATGATGGCCCCGGCGGCGTTCCGGCGCCACCGGGAGAGAGGTAGAGAGCCCCCTCCTTCTTATTCTTCCTTGACCTTCCCCCTAGATGGGAGAAGGGTTTCCCCTCTGGTCCATGGCCTCCATGGTGGCGGAGGGGCGAGAGCCACTCCGAGATTGGATCTGTCTCTCTCTGTTTCTGTGCTCCTAGTTCTGCCCTTTCACCGTTTCTTATATTCCCGGAGATCCGTAACTTCGATTGGGCTGAAATTTGGACACGATTTTTATCTGGATATTGGCTTTCTTGCGGCGAAAGAAGGGCACCAACCGCCTTACGGGGTGGCCATGAGGGTCCAGGGCGCGCCTGACCCCATGGGACGCGCCCCTTACCCTCGTGGGCCCCTCGGGCATCATCTCGCATTGATTCCCCTTTCCAAAATTCACATATATTCTAAAAAATCTTCGTCAGTTTTTATCCCGTTTTGACTCCGTTTGATATGGATTTTCTGCGAAACAAAAAACATGCAACAAACAGGAACTGGCACTGGGCACTGGATCAATATGTTCGTCCCAAAAAATAGTATAAAAAGTTGCCAAAAGTATGTAAAAGTTGTAGAATATTGGCATGGAACAATCAAAAATTATAGATACGACGGAGATGTATCATGTACCCTCGACGCCGGGGGTGATGCACCGAGCTCACGTCGAAGGAGTCTCACCGGAAGCGCGATTCGCAAGTCGACAAGAGAGAACTTTTGAGGATCCGAAACCCTACACTCCCGGGAGGGACCCCGTCGGGGAGTGCGGTGTCTACGGGCTGCCCTAGGTCCGTCAAGCCACCCCTAGAGCCTCGCGATTCGCAGCTCTCCAACACGAAGAACGACGAAGAACGAGGGAGCAAGAACGAGGGAGGGACAAGACATAGATGAAAAAGTTGTAGATGCGTTTGCGATTGTGTGTTGTTCAATCGGCCGTCATCCCTTAGGTATATAAGAGGCGGATGGACTTCCCGTACAAGAAAAGGACTCCAAATCATGTCCAAATCACGTCCAAATCTTTCCAAAATTAACCGAACTCGGATTTAGGTAAGTCTGGAACATCAGTTCGGTTTTAGGTCCCACAGGCCACAAACGACCTCGGATGAATAGGAGCCCAAATACAAATTTGACCGTTTCGACGGGCGAACAACATTCATGTTTAACTTTTTTTGATCAGAGGCCATCTTGACGGGGTTTTCGGCTGTTTTCTGAAGACTGCAGCAGAGAAATCCAAAACCCGGACGAACATCCCGGAGTGTCTGGCCATCCTCAGAGAAACCCGAAACTCGGATGATTATCCCCGGAGTGTCCAGCCATCCTGACGCAGCCTGGCATTTTGGGCTCTAACTTTTGCATATGAACTCCGATTGAGACTTTTTTATATCAAAATCAACCGCTTCGACAAGGCACACAACTTTCATGTTGAAACTTTTCCCATCTGAGGCCATCCTAATTGGGTTTCAAGCCATTCTTTAATCTAGTGTTAATATGAGCATTTCTGAACTTGTCATAACTTTTGCATCCGAGCTCCGTTTTAGACCATCTTCATATCCATCTTGATCTTCTCGAAAAGAGCCATCCCATGGTGACTTTCAATAATAAGTTTGAATTAATTTTGGCATAGCTTTAAGCTACTCTTTATGATCGTGCCATTTTTGAGCGTCAACACATGCCCCCTGTTTTTCTGAAAAGCTAGCGTGCCGAAAAATAAATTGTACCATGTTGGTTCTAAGGACGATGTCAACACTCCATCGCCATTTATATGCTTAGGGCAATAATTATATATCAGTCATTATTATTTTTTGAATCCTTGATGCAAACTTGGGCGAAACCTTCTCAACTTCATTAACAATCCGATGATAAAGTTCCATAGATATGTATCTCAAGGTCATCCTCCGAACCATATTGTTCCCCCTTTTGCTAGGATTTTTTAGATAATCAACAATAAAATTTCTTCAATCCTTACTTTCGCCTGCATAAAAATTTCATTAGTGGCCGAAGCTGTGGACTTCGGTTCGGCCTTACCTATATTGACGAGACTAAGCATTGGCTATTGAGAGAAATGCAATACACCACGATTAACATAGTAGCCGGATGCTTGTTGTGCCAACTCTTTCAAATTGTCATGTCTAAATATATGAACAATTTTAAAGCAACCCAAGGTAAATTTTGCATCTAGACATACCCCAAGATAAACTATAAGTGATTCATCAAAACATTGATAACGCTTGGATATTTGTTGCACTACTCATAAAGAATCACTAAAAGCCTCAATATGTATAGCACCTATAGCAAGTAAAAGATTCAATCCGAATAACAATGCATATTTGGCTTTGATTAATTGTGCAAAAAAATATTCTAAGCGGCACGAGGCTTCAAAAATAGTACCATAAGGAGATATATAAACAACACCAACACCTTGGCCATTGCTACGAGTTGAACCATCAAAACATAATCTCCATAGTACTAGAGAGACAAGGCTAATATCAATATTATGCATGTCATTAATCTGATGTTCAGTAATAATATTAGCTATGATTTGGCCTCTTATAGATCTCAAAGATGCATAAGCCAAATCATATCCAAACAAAGTATAAGCCCACTAGCCAATTCCACAACTATGGATTGGTCTATGCAGCATATATTCAATGACATCGGTCATGATGTCTCAACTCCATTCAATCATAATATAGGCATACATATAAATTTCCATGAGCACGTACCTTGTCTCGCTCTCCAATCGAACTAAGGACGATGTTAGAATACTAAACCGACCATGCACTGACATACTCTTAGGACGATAGATAAATATTGGCCATTACCATGTAAATTTCATTCAAAGCCCATATAACCGAAATAAATAAATGAAATTACAAATCAAGTATTTCGGCCCTTTGAATCAGCAACAAACTTGTAGCTAATCAAATGTATAGTGATTTGGCAATAGCATTTCATGATGTAAGAAATTATATTGAAACCATGGATCATTATAAGCCCATTGAGAGTAACCAATCATACCTGATGACGAATTCCATGGAATAGGCATTAATGACATAGTTGAAGAATATGGATAATGTGTGGACCGAAGATGTTGAAACCTTCGGCTTGGTCCTTCATAGTTTTCACTCTTTCCCTTCTTCACCTTTGCCGCACTTCTTGTAATGGAAGCTTGCACATAATTCTTATTTTGAGTACTTCCTTTGGGAACCCATGTCATATATCTTTCCTCAAGTTCTTGTGCACTAAGTTTTTTGTAATTTCTTCTTTTGCCAATATGATAAGCCGAGTGAGCACCCCAGCTGTGATTTTGTTTGAAGCAATGGCAACTCTTGTTTTACCTTGTGCACTCTCAACTTCTTCTCTTTAGATTTGGCACTTGATTGACTTGCCTCATTGCCTTTAGTAGCCAATGTCAACACTTTAATTGGCTCTTTTTCATTTGAGATCAAATATGAAGTAGCACTCTTACGACCATCTTTTTTAACACGGTAAACTTGCTTGACCACCTCTTTCTTGTCCCTTGAGCTCCAGACCAATTCCTTATGATTGGAACGGTCTTTGACGCCTGATTGTTCATCAAATGTTGATCTTTTTGGAGCTATATAATGTTGGTTAGATGATCTAAAATAAGATGGATAATGTGTCCTTGTATCATACCTATCCCATGATGGATATGGATTTACATGAGCATAGGGAGGTATCCATGGCACTGGCATTGGCAACCCAAAATAAGAGTATGAATATGTTGCATTGCAATTTTCCCTTTGCCAATACCGGCCATCACATTTGCACCTATGGGGTGATCTTGACGCTTTAGAAATACTTGGCGGATAAGCAATTTTCTCCTCACTTATCTTCTGATATTTTTCCAATAGGTGCGCGAAAGTGACTTTCGGCCTTTTACCTTTGTGCTTACCTCGGCCTTTGCTTGCATCGATATTTGGATTTTCTTGTTGCCCCCCCCCCCCAGTACTTGGCATCTTCATTGCAATTTTGATGGAATTTCCCCCTCAAGAATATTATCATTATGCTCTTGAACAACTTCCTTACTTGAAATCTTGATCCCAATATCTGCAACTTTTACCTTCTCATGTTTAAATGGATCAGCTTGAAGCAGCCAATGCAAAAACCGTTTGCCATCAGGACCAATCAGAACAGACTGGTCATCTCTTGGTGTCTCAACAAATTTCAATCGTCCTTTATCAATGGCGAGTTAACTATTTGACGAAACATATTGCAATCCTCAAAATTATGTTTGAACGAATGATGCAACCTACAATACATTTGTCCTTGAATTGATGGCTTGACATGGTGATCAAGAATTCTTATATAATTATTTTTTAGCAACAAATCAAATATTTGATCACACATGCTTGAATTGAAGGTAAACTTTTTATTTTCTAGCCGATCTTGCTGTGAGAACGGCTTTGGAGTTAAGCAAACGAATGGCTCATATTTTGCATCACCCCATTCGGAATATTCTAGTCGTGCCACTCTTCATATGCATTGTGTTTTGCACTCTATCTCCGATGTCTTTGGGTAAGATATTATAATAGCAACGGTTTTCTCAACAGAATTTAACCTTGGCTTTAAATTTCTAAAATGAAAATACTTAGAACATACATGTCTCAATTGAGACCAAGTGCAAGCCAAGTACGAAATAAGCAAAGCTACCCAATTAGATATGAACTTTAGATAAAGCAACGGGGAAAGCTTTGGCTGCAACAATAAGTCATTATCGGTCTTTATAAATGGCGCAATGGGTTGACCGATATGTTCTATAACAATTTTATTGCTAACAAGTAAATTACCCTTCTTCATTGGTCTTTCAAAATTATTTATGAGGATTTTTCTAATAGATGCATCAACAATAAAGTTCTGACCAAATATGAAAATAGGTAAATTACTTGCTAAACATACCTCTTCAAATATGTTAGGAGAGCATGATGGTGGTGTGACTTGAACAATATCTTGCTCCGCCTTTGGATGGCTCCCCAACGCCTCTTCATCATATTTTTCTTGATTCCGTGCATCATTGCTTTGAAGATCCACGTCAGCCGAATTTTGTTCGGCTACTTGTTCTTGTCCTTGAGGCTTGTCAATTTCTGTGGCACGGAACTCATAGGGCAGGAAGTAGGTTCCATTGACTTCAGAAAAATCAAGCATGGTTGTTTTTCTATGCTTGCCATGCCCTTTCTCAAAAATGCTTGCCTCTTTGGATTTGATGGACCCAGAATATATACTACTTGATTCGGCTTTTTCAACCGAAGCACTTTCATGTTCCGAATCATCCTTCTTTTCACTGATTCTACCAATTGGCAATGTTTCTTTTATTTGAGACAATTCTTTTTCTGTTTGTTTCTGGCGGCGAGCGGCAAAATTCGCTTTAAGATTTTTTTCTCAATTTCATCCCACTCCGGATATGATTGCGCCCCAATGCTTTTAGATTCTTTCGGCAATGACACATGGGTGTTACCGAATCTTTGCAATTGTGTAGGGGGTCTATAATATGATGTAGTACTAGGTGAAGGCATATGCATTGTTGTAAAACCATATTTTTGCTTGCCAATTTTATCAATTGGCAAAGATTCATCTGCTTGCAAATCTCTAGCTTTTATGTATTATAATCAGGAACTAGCCCCTTATCATGTTCTTCAAGGCAAAGATCACTAATCTTATTATTTAGGGCTATATCCCTTTTTAATTTAGTCACTTCCCATTCTGTAAGGGATTGCTCCACAATACTTTTAGATTCTTTCGGCATTAAGGTGTTGCCGAAATTACGCAATTGCGTAGAGGATGCATTATATGCTACAATAGTAGATGATGGCATGTGCACTCCTGCAAAATTTTCACTTATTCGGCTATGACCGTGAAGGTGCGGAGACGAATTATGAGCATCTACAGTTGTATACGGTGCCGAATAATTACTAACATGAGGTGTAGCATATGACGCTTGAGAGTAACTGTCCGAATAACTAGTAGTAGCATGGCCAATTCTCCCATCCATCGGCATGGTTTAACTAGTATATTGTAAATTAGTTGCCGATGAATAAAAAGGTGAAACACTTTCTTGTATGCTATTGGAAATTTTAGCATGGAGTGTCTCAAATTGATTAACCAAACCCATCATGTTGTTCATCGGCATATGGATTTGTGGGGTTGCCGATGCATGAGAGTTAAGATACATATGTTTTACATTGCTAAAATCATAAGAATTTGAAGCATGGAGATCATTTTGCATCCGCCCTTGCACATAATTAGAAGCATGATTGATAAAACTAGGGCTAGCCGATACATTATGCTCATTAGATGATCTAGCAACAACATATGCATTATTTGCATCTACGTAAGTGAATTGGGTACTCATATTACCTTCGTAGATTGCGAACCCTAGATGATGATCTCTTCGTAGAAAGAACGGGCCGGAGACCGTTCAAAGCTTCGTCCCCAGCGGAGTCGCCAAAAAAGTGTGTTCGCACACGAACACGTCACGTGTACCTTCGACGCCGGGGGTGATGCACCACAGCTCACGTCGAAGGAGTCTCACCGGAAGCGCGATTCGCAAGTCGACCGAAGAGAACTTTTGAGGACCCGAAACCCTAAACTCCCAGGAGGGACCCCCTCGGGGAGTGCGGCGGCTATGGGCTTCCCTTGGTCGGTTAAGCCGCCCCTAGAGCCTCGCGATTCGCAGCTCTCCAACACGAAGAACGACGAAGAACGAGGGAGCAAGAACTGAAGGAAATATGCCCTAGAGGCAATAATAAAGTTGTTATTTATATTTCCTCATATCATGGTAAATGTTTATTATTCATGCTAGAATTGTATTAACCGGAAACTTAGTACATGTGTGAATACATAGACAAAACTGTGTGTCCCTAGTATGCCTCTACTTGACTAGCTCGTTAATCAAAGATGGTTAAGTTTCCTAGCCATGGACATGTGTTGTCATTTGATGAACAGGATCACATCATTAGAGAATGATGTGATGGACAAGACCCATCCGTTAGCTTAGCATAATGATCGTTTAGTTTTATTGTTATTGCTTTCTTCATGACTTATACATATTCCTCCGACTATGAGATTATGCAACTCCCGAATACCGGAGGAACACTTTGTGTGCTATCAAACGTCACAACGAAACTAGGGTGACTATAAAGATGCTCTATAGGTGTCTCCAATGGTGTTTGTTGAGTTGGCATAGATCGAGATTAGGATTTGTCACTCCGAGTATCGGAGAGGTATCTCTGGGCCCTCTCGGTAATGCACATCACTATAAGCCTTGGAAGAAATGTGACTAATGAGTTAGTTACGGGATGATGTATTAAGGAACGAGTAAAGAGACTTGCCGGTAATGAGATTGAACTAGGTATGAGGATACCGGTGATCGAATCTCGGGCAAGTAACATACCGATGACAAAGGGAATGACGTATGTTGTTATGCGGTTTGACCGATAAACATCTTCGTAGAATATGTAGAAGCCAATATGAGCATCCAGGTTCCGCTATTAGTTATTGACCGGAGATATGTCTTGGTCATGTCTACATAGTTCTCGAACCCGTAGGGTCCGCACGCTTAACGTTCGATGCTGATTTGTATTATGAGTTCTGTGATTTGATGACCGAAGTTTGTTCGGAGTCCCGGATGAGATCACGGACATGACGATGAGTCTCAAAATAGTCGAGAGGTAAAGATTCATATATTGGAAGGTTATATTCGGACATCAGAATGGTTCCGAGTGATCCGGGTATTTTTCCGGAGTACGGAGGGGTTACCGGAAACCCCGGGGAAGTTAATGGGCCTTAGTGGGCTTTAGTGGAGGGAGGGAAGAAGGGCCACAAGGTGGCGCGCACCTCCCCCCTGCCCAAACCGAATTGGACAAGGGGTGGGGGTGCGGCCCCCTCCTTCCTTCTCCTTCTCCCCTCCTTCGTTTCCCTCTGATGGAAGAAAGGAAAAGGGGGGCGAATCCTCCTTGGACTAGGAGTCCAAGTAGGACTCCCCCCTTGGCGCACCCCTCCTGGCCGCCAGCCTCTCTCCCTCCCTCCTTTATATACGTGGCCAGGGGGCACCCCAAAGCATAACAGACAATCTCTTAGCCGTGTGCGGTGCCCCCCTCCACAGTTTAACACCTCAGTCATATCGTCATAGTGCTTAGGCGAAGCCCTGCACCGGTAACTTCATCATCACCGTCAGCACGCCATCGTGTTGACGGAACTCTCCCTCATCCTCAACTGGATCAAGAGCTCGAGGGACGTCATCGTGCTGAACGTGTGCGGAACACGGAGGTGCCGTACGTTCGGTACTTGGATCGGTTGGATCGTCAAGACGTTCGACTACATCAACCGCGTTACTAAATGCTTCCGCTTTCGGTCTACAAGGGTACGTGGACACACTCTCCTGTCTTGTTGCTATGCATATCCCAGATAGATCTTGCGTGGTCGTAGATTTTTTTTTGAAATACTACGTTCCCCAACAGTGGCATCAGAGCCAGGTTTTTGCGTCGATGTTATATGCACGAGTAGAACACAATGAGTTGTGGGCGATAATAGTCATACTGCTTACCACCAACGTCTTACTTTGATTTGGCGGTATTGTTGGATGAAGCGGCCCGGACCGACATTACATGACCGCGTTCATGAGACTGGTTCTACCGACGTGCTTCGCACACAGGTGGCTAGCGGGTGTCTGTTTCTCCAACTTTAGTTGAATCGAGTTTGACTACGGTCGGTCCTTGTTGAAGGTTAAAACAGCACACTTGACGAAAAATTGCTGTGGTTTTGATGCGTAGGTAAGAACGGTTCTTGCTAGAAGCCCGTAGCAGCCACGTAAAACTTGCAACAACAAAGTAGAGGACGCCTAACTTGTTTTTGCAGGGCATGTTGTGATGTGATATGGTCAAGACATGATGAGATATAAATTGTTGTATGAGATGATCATGTTTTGTAAAAGTTATCGGCAACTGGCAGGAGCCTTATGGTTGTCGCTTTATTGTATGAAATGCAATCGCCATGTAATTGCTTTACTTTATCACTAAGCGGTAGCGATAGTCGTAGAAGCAATAGTTGGCGAGACGACAACAATGCTACGATGGAGATCAAGGTCTCAAGCCGGTGACGATGGAAATCATGACGGTGCTTTGGAGATGGAGATCAAAGGCACAAGATGATGATGGCCATATCATGTCACATATTTTGATTGCATGTGATGTTTATCCTTTATGCATCTTATTTTGCTTAGTACGGTGGTAGCATTATAAGATGATCCCTCACTTAAATTTCAAGGTATAAGTGTTTTCCCTGAGTATGCACCATTGCTACAGTTCGTCGTGCTGAGACACCACGTGATGATCGGGTGTGATAAGATCTACGTTCACATACAACGGGTGCAAGCCATTTTGCACGTGCAAAATACTCGGGTTAAACTTGATGAGCCTAGCATATGCAGATATGGCCTCAGAACACTGAGACCGAAAGGTCAAACATGAATCATATAGTAGATATGATCAACATAGTGATGTTCACCATTGAAAACTACTCCATCTCACGTGATGATCGGACATGGTTTAGTTGATTTGGATCATGTGATCATTTAGATGACTAGAGAGATATCTATCTATGTAACGCCCCGGACACACCCGCCGATGGCCGTTACTCCTGGCAGGATCTAGACTGGCCCCACAGATCAATACTAGTCTTTTCTCCGCACTTTGTCCTCCCTCGTGCGCACCCGGGAGCAACTTCCCGGTCGGTCACCCATCCTGAAATTACTCCAAGCTGAGCACGGTTAACTTTGGAGTTCTGTCCGAATGGGCTTCCGAAAAAGAAGGAATTCCTTATTGATATGAGTAGTCTATCATCCCTAATAAGCCAGGCTATCACATACACCCCCACTCAGAGGAACCGACGTCCTCGTCGGGCCACAGGAACGTTCCCCCTTGGCACATACGTCTGTGCTTCCAGTCCGACACATGTGCCATGACGTGTGCCACGACGGGTCACAAATGTTATGTACAACATGACCGCGCACCTGTCCGCAAACATCCATGTAACCGCGAGGGTCGGCTCTGATACCAACTTGTAACACCCCGAACACACCCGCCGGTGGTCGTTACTCCTGGCAGGATCTAGACGAGCCCCACATATCAATACTAGCCTTTTCTGCGCACTTTGTCCTCACTCGTGCGCACCCGGGAGCAACTTCCCGGCCGGTCACACTTAACTTTGGAGTTCTGTCCGAATGGGCTTCCGGAAAAGAAGGAATTCCTTATTGATATGTGTAGTCTATCATCCCTAATAAGCCAGGCTATCACAATCTAAGTGGGAGTTCTTAAGTAATATGATTAATTGAACTTTAATTTATCATGAACTTAGTACCTGATGGTTTTTTGCATGTCTATGTTGTTGTAGATCAATGGCATGTGCTACCGTTCTTTTGAATTTTAATGCGTTCCTAGAGAAAGCTAAGTTGAAAGATGATGGTAGCAATTACACAGACTGGGTCCGTAACTTGAGGATTATCCTCATTGCTGCACAGAAGAATTACGTTCTGGAAGCACCGCTAGGTGCAAGACCCGCTGCAGGAGCAACTCCGGACGTTATGAACGTCTGGCAGAGCAAAGCTGGTGACTACTCGATAGTTCAGTGTGCCATGCTTTACGGCTTAGAATCAGGACTTCAAAGATGTTTTGAACGTCATGGAGCATATGGGATGTTCCAGGAGTTGAAGTTAATATTTCAAGCAAATGCCCGAATTGAGAGATATGAAGTCTCAAATAAGTTATATAGCTGCAAGATGGAGAAGAATAGTTCTGTCAATGAACATATACTCAGAATGTCTGGGTACCACAACCACTTGACTCAACTGGGAGTTAATCTTCCTGATGATAGTGTCATTGACAGAGTTCTTCAATCACTGCCACCAAGCTACAAAAGCTTCGTGATGAACTATAATATGCAAGGGATGGATAAGATAATTTCCAAGCTCTTCGCGATGCTAAAGGCTGCGGAGGTAGAAATCAAGAAGGAGCATCAAGTGTTGATGGTTAACAAGACCACTAGTTTCAAGAAAAAGGGCAAAGGAAAGAAGGGGAACTTCAAGAAGAACGGCAAGCAAGTTGCTGCTCAAGTGAAGAAGCCCAAGTCTGGACCTAAGCCTGAAACTGAGTGCTTCTATTGCAAAGGGACTGGTCACTGGAAGCGGAACTGCCCCAAGTATTTGGCAGATAATAAGGATGGCAAAGTGAAAGGTATATTTGATATACATGTTATTGATGTGTACCTCACTAATGCTCGTAGTAGCGCCTGGGTATTTGATACTGGTTCTGTTGCTCATATTTGCAACTCGAAACAGGGGCTACGGATTAAACGAAGATTGGCTAAGGACGAGGTGACGATGCGCGTGGGAAATGGTTCCAAAGTCGATGTCATCGCCATCGGCATGCTACCTCTACATCTACCGTCGGGATTAGTTTTAGACCTAAATAATTGTTATTTGGTGCCAACGTTGAGCATGAACATTATATCTGGATCTTGTTTAATGCGAGACGGTTATTCATTAAAACCAGAGAATAATGGTTGTTCTATTTATATGAGTAATATTTTTTATGGTCATGCACCCTTGATGAGTGGTCTATTTTCGTTGAATCTCGATTGTAGTGATACACATATTCATAATATTGAAGCCAAAAGATGGAAGGTTAATAATGATAGTGCAACTTATTTGTGGCACTGCCGTTTAGGTCATATTGGTGTAAAGCGCATGAAGAAACCCCATGCTGATGGGCTTTTGGAATCACTTGATTATGAATCACTTGATGCTTGCGAACCATGCCTCATGGGCAAGATGACTAAAACTCCGTTCTCCGGAACAATGGAGCGAGCAACTGACTTGTTGGAAATAATACATACTGATGTGTGCGGTCCGATGAGTGTTGAGGCTCGCGGCGGGTATCGTTATTTTCTGACCTTCACAGATGATTTGAGAAGATATGAGTATATATACTTGATGAAACACAAGTCTGAAACATTTGAAAAGTTCAAAGAATTTCAGAGTGAAGTGGAAAATCATCGTAACAAGAAAATAAACTTTCTACGATCTGATCGTGGAGGTGAATATTTGAGTTATGAGTTTGGTCTTCATTTGAAACAATGTGGAATAGTTTCGCAACTCACGCCACCTGGAACACCACACATAATGGTGTGTCCGAACGTCATAACCGTACTTTATTAGATATGGTACGATCTATGATGTCTCTTACTGATTCACCGCTATTGTTTTGGGTTATGCTTTAGAGAGGGCTGCATTCATGTTAAATAGGGCACCATCTAAATCCGTTGAGACGACACCATATGAACTGTGGTTTGGCAAGAAACCTAAGATGTCGTTTCTTAAAGTTTGGGGCTGCGATGCTTATGTAAAAAAAGCTTCAACCTGATAAGCACGAACCCAAATTGGATAAATGTGTCTTCAAAGGATACCCAAAGGAGACTGTTGGGTACACCTTCTATCACAGATCCGAAGGCAAGATATTCGTTGCTAAGAATGGATCCTTTCTGGAGAAGGAGTTTCTCTCAAAGAAGTGAGTGGGAGGAAAGTAGAACTTGATGAGGTAATTGTACCTTCTCCCGAATTGGAAAGTAGTACATCACAGAAATCACTTCCAGTGATTCCTACACCAATCAGTGAGGAAGCTAATGATGATGATCATGAAACTTTCGATCAAGTTACTACTGAACCTCGTAGGTCAACCAGAGTACAGTCCGCACCAAAGTGGTACGGTAATCATGTTCTGAAGGTCATGTTACTTGACCATGACGAACCTACGAACTATGAGGAAGCGATGATGAGCCCAGATTCCGCAAAATGGCTTGAGGCCGTGAAATCTGAGATGGGATCCATGTATGAGAGTGTGGACTTTGGTTGACTTGCCCGATGATCGACAAGCCATAGAGAATAAATGGATCTTCAAGAAGAAGACTGGCGCTGCTGGTAATATTACTGTCTACAAAGCTCGACTTGTTGCGAAAGGTTTTCGACAAGTTCAAAGGGTTGAATACAATGAGACCTTCTCACCCGTAGCGATGGTTAAGTCTGTCCGAATCATGTTAGCAATTACTGCATTTTATAATTATGAAATTTGGCAAATGGATGTCAAAACTGCATTTCTTAATGGATATCTTAAAGAAGAGTTGTATATGATGCAACCAGAAGGCTTTGTCGATCCTAAAGGTGCTAACAAAGTGTGCAAGCTCCAGCGATCCATTTATGGACTGGTGCAAGCATCTCGGAGTTGGAATATACGCTTTGATAGTGTGATCAAAGCATATGGTTTTATACAGACTTTTGGAGAAGCCTGTATTTACAAGAAAGTGAGTGGGAGCTCTGTAGCATTTCTAATATTATATGTGGATGACATATTGTTAATTGGAAATAATACATAATTTCTGGATAGCATAAAAGGATACTTGAATAAGAATTTTTCAATGAAAGACCTCGGTGAAGTTGCTTATATATTAGGCATCAAGATCTATAAAGATAGATCAAGACGCTTAATTGGACTTTCACAAAGCACATACCTTGATAAAGTTTTGAAAAAGTTCAAAATGGATCAGTCAAAGAAAGGGTTCTTGCCTGTGTTACAAGGTGTGAAGTTGAGTCAGACTCAATGCCTGACCACTGCAGAAGATAGAGAGAAAATAAAAGTCATTCCCTATGCCTCAGCAATAGGTTCTATCATCTATGCAATGTTGTGTACCAGACCTGATGTGTGCCTTGCTATTAGTTTAGCAGGGAGGCACCAAAGTAATCCAGGAGTGGATCACTGGACAATGGTCAAGAACACCCTGACATACCTAAAAAGGACTAAGGATATGTTTCTCGTTTATGGAGGTGACAAAGAGGTCGTCATAAATGGTTACGTCGATGCAAGCTTTGACACTGATCCGGATGACTCTAAGTCACAAACCGGATACGTATTTATATTGAATGGTGGAGCTGTCAGTTGGTGCAGTTCCAAACAGAGCGTCGTGGCAGGATCTACGTGTGAAGCGGGGTACATAGCTGCTTCAGAAGCAGCAAATGAAGGAGTCTGGATGAAGGAGTTCATAGCCGATCTAGGTGTAATACCTAGTGCATTGGTCCAATGAAAATCTTTTGTAATAATACTGGAGCAATAGCCTTGGCGAAGGAATCCAGATTTCACAAGAGAACCAAACACATCAAGAGACGCTTCAATTCCATCCACGATCAAGTCAAGGAGGGAGACATAGAGATTTGCAAAATACATACGGATCTGAATGTTGCAGACCCGTTGACTAAGCCCCTTCCACGAGCAAAACATGATCAGCACCAAGACTCCATGGATGTTAGAATCATTACTATGTAATCTAGATTATTAACTTTAGTGCAAGTGGGAGACTGAAGGAAATATGCCCTAGAGGCAATAATAAAGTTATTATTTATATTTTCTTATATCATGATAAATGTTTATTATTCGTGCTAGAATATTATTAACCGGAAACTTACACTACAGGAATCAGCTACTTTGCCGTCTGCCACGGCAGACGGCAAAGTCAAGGATGGCGGACGGCAAAAGGCTCCGGCAAAGTAGGCATCAGCAAAGAGCTTCTTTGCCGTCTGCTTTTTGAAGCGGACGGCAAAGGGGCCTTTGCCATCAGCGGCGGACGACAAAGAAAGCCGACGGCAATAAATTCGATGTTAGTCCGTTAGGCGGCTAACGGCAGCCTTTGCCGTCCGCCGCTGACGGCAAAGAGCATCAAGCCTTTGCCATCTGCCACTATAGGCAAACTGACCAAATGGGTCAGCTGCCAGGAAGCACAGGTGGTTGCCACGTGGCTTCTTTGCCGTCCGCGGCAGACGGCAAAGAGCCTGCATTGCCTCTTTTTCTGTTTTTTCTTATACCCAACCATTTTCACAGCAAATAGATGATACATATATATTTTTCACATGGCAAGTTCACAGCAAACATATGAGATATCCAACACATATAATTTCATCATACATGCATAGTTCCATCAACCATACATAGCAAGTTCCACATACATGCATCCAACCATACATATTACAATAGTGTCATCCTACCATACATGCATAGTTCATCGATACAAAAGAAACATAGTTCATCCAAACAAGCACTCCATCTATAAAAGCACAAATGGAAAAGAAGCACTCCATTCATGCAAGCTTCCGTGAATTAAATCAAATCTGCAAAATGATAAACAAGATGTTAGAAAAAGAAGAAGAAAATGAAGAAGAAGAAGAAGAAGAAGAAGACTATAAGAAGTAAGCATACTTAAGTAAAATGGAGCTAACCTAGAAGAAAATGAAGAAGAAAAAGAAGAAGAAGACTAGAAGAATACTAGAAGAAGACTAGAAGAATACTAGAAGAAGAAGAAGAAGAAGAAGACTATAATTAAGCTTATTATGTAAACTTGGTCATTTTGTGCTAACATAAGTAATTTTGGAGTTAACCTATAGGAAACTAAGCATATTAGAGATAACTTAGCATATTAGAGCCAACTGAGGTAAAATGGAGCTAACCTAGCTAATTATGCCATCTTTGAGTGAACTAAGCATATTATAGCTAACTTATAGCTAACTTATGTCATTTTGGAGAAGAAGAAGAAGACTATAAGCTTATTATGTAAACTTGGTCATTTTGTGCTAACATAAGTAATTTTGGAGCTAACCTATAGGAAACTAAGCATAGTAGAGATAACTTAGCATATTATAGCCAACTTAGGTAAAATGGAGCCAACCTAGCTAATTATGCCATCTTTGAGTGAACTAAGCATATTAGAGCTAACTTATAGCTAACTTATGTCATTTTGGAGAAGAAGAAGAAGAAGACTATAAGCTTATTATGTAAACTTGGTCATTTTGTGCTAACATAAGTAATTTTGGAGCTAACCTATAGGAAACTAAGCATAGTAGAGATAACTTAGCATATTATAGCCAACTTAGGTAAAATGGAGCCAACCTAGCTAATTATGCCATCTTTGAGTGAACTAAGCATATTAGAGCTAACTTATAGCTAACTTATGTCATTTTGGAGAAGAAGAAGAAGAAGAAGAAGAAGAAGACTATAAGCTTATTATGTAAACTTGGTCATTTTGTGCTAACATAAGTAATTTTGGAGCTAACCTACAGGAAACTAAGCATAGTAGAGATAACTTAGCATATTAGAGCTAACATATGTAACTAAGCGTATTAGAGCTAACATAGGTAACTAAGCATATTAGAGGTAACTATATAGATCATTTTGGAGATCTAACATACCTGACATAGTTCAGTTCTCATTGTTCTTCTCCTTCTCCTTCCTCGGCCTGATGCGCCAAGAGCGGCGAGGCGGTGGAGGCAGTGGGATGTAGTCTTCTACCACAATTGGCGTGGTCATGTCGCCCAGTTGTGGGATCGCCGGCGCCACCACCGGCGTGAGGTCATTGTCAGGTACCACCACCATCGCGAGGCCATCTTGAGGCAGGACAGGCACGACCATCGCTAGGTCATCCTCAGCCACCACCATCTCTTGCCCATGGTGCGCCACCACCATCTCTTGCCCTTGGTCAGCCACCACCATCGCTAGGTCATCCTCAGCCTGATGCCCACTCTGCTCCTCTTCTTCCCCACTCCAGTCCGGATCATCCTCCTTGCTGTCTTTGCTGCAGCCCGAATCGCTGCTGCTTTTGCTACAGCCAGAATCGCTGTTGGTTTTGCTACAGCCAGAATCGCTGCTGCTTTGGCTGTAGCCAGTGTCGCTGCTGCTGCTCCCATTGCCTGTCCAAATGCAACAATTAATGACTGTTAACAATGGATGCGAGACAAAGCCAAATGTAGAGGAATAAGAAGAGGCAGAACGTACTGGCATCATCGTCCTCAGCGTAGCGCATGCGACACATAGTCGCGTTGAACACCTTCACGATGAGCATGGTCGCGTCGTCGTCGTACCTGAAGAGAAGGAAGTACCTCAGCCGCAGATCGTAGGCACGGTAGAATTTCTCCCAGCCACGACACAGGTACATGTGGCCCTCCTTGATCACCAACCCCACGTCCCACAGCCTGCGAAACCCGCTGCCGGCCTGTCGCAGCTTCACATTATTTGGTGGATCTTCACCCAGCATGTCCATAAAAGTGTCAGGCAGCCTCTGCAGTTTGGGACAAGGAGTGATGTAGCAAACATCAGAGTTATCATAATGAGATGGGTGAAGGGGAGATCTCTCCTTTTATATACCTGCCTCTTGGAGGAAGTCCCAAGTATGATACTGAAGAACTCAAAAGCATCCAACTCGTACTCCGGTGTGGCAGAGCGGTCCTGCGGTGACGGCCTCCCCCCATCTCTAATAAGCAGCAGAAGAGACCAATTAGTATCTAGCTAGAAGCATATCTATAAACATAGAGCCAAGTTTCTAGACATGAAAGAAAACTGAGAGAAAAAAAGCAATGCACTTGTGCTCAACAACATCAACAACACTTAGTTAATTTGGTAGGTTAGTTGGCAATGGCAATTGGCACCCTTCAAAACTAGGGATTTCTTTAGACGTGAAAGAAAACTGAAAATGTTGAAAAAAAGAGCATAGTAATATAAAAATAGGGGGGAAATACACTTCTTCTTTCTCCTCTTTATCTTTTTTTTCATCTTTCTTCTTTCTTCTTAACCAAAACTAAACCTAAAGTTCCTTCTGGTGTGATCACATTGGAATACTTGTGGCAACAAATCATAGTTGCACCATATTTTAGGTGGCTCTAGGGTGTATAGTGTCGTAAAATCAATTTACTTTGTATGCAAATCAGAATGTATAGTTTGCCTTTCCGCAAAAAAGAAAAGGAAAAGACGAGTATAGTTTGCCTCTTATGACATATTCCATAAGCAATATGCATGCCTTGTTGTTTTCTCAAATTAAACTAATTCGAGTGTTGCTGATTGATGAATTTGAATATATGCAAACGAATTTGAGGAAAGCTTTTGCTCTTCTCACTATTAGTTTCATAATCTTTTATACAACCCCTTCAAGGAGTCTGTGGATAACTTTCGTTTATAGTTCACTAGATATGTGTATTACATTTTCTATTGGAAATGCATTTGAATTCATTTATCACAAATACTAATTCTAAAGTTTAACTCTGATGATACGGTTGCCACGTACCTACCAAGACATGCCAATATTTTTTTCTTGTATACAAAAGAACTCGTGCACTAATATTTACTTCACTGAAAGATTTTTCACTTTGAAGGGAAATAGTTTTTGTTCCATCATCTATTAATAATATAACAATAATAATTCATTATATGCCAATGAGTTGAGAAATCTGGCTATCTATGCTCTAAACCTAAACTAAAGTAAACCTAAACTAAACCAAACCTAAAATAAACCTAAACTAAACTTAAAATACAGAAACAAAAACAGAAAAAATACAAGAGGTCTCATCGGGTGGAGGAGGGGGCGCCGAAGGGGTGGGGCGGCCGCGGTGGTGGAGGAGAGGGGCGTCGGGGCGGCCGGGTGGAGGAGGGGGCGCCGGAGCGGTGGGGAGGCCGCGGTGGTGGAGCAGAGGGGCGCCGGGGCAGCCTGGTGGAGGAGGGAGCGCCAGAGCGGCAGGGCGGCCGCGGTGGTGGAGCAGAGGGGCACCGGGGCCGCCAGGGTGGAGGAGGGGGTGCCGCGGCGACGTGGGTGGCGTGGGGCGGCGGCGGCTCGGGCACGGGCCGGCGCGGCGCGACGACGGGGATGGCGCGGGGCGGGGAAGGGGGTCACCGGGGCTGCTGGGGCGGCGCGGTGACGGGGGTGGCACGGGGCGGCGGCGGCACGGGGGCGGGATGGTGCGGGGCGGTGGCGGCTCGGGCACGGGGCGGCGCGGCGCAACGACGGGGATGGCACGAGGCGGGGAAGGGGGTCACCGGGGCTGCTGGGGCGGCGCGGCGACGGGGGTGGCGCGGGGCGGCGGCGGCTCGGGCACGGGCGGAGAGAGAGAGGGGACAGATGTGGGGCGCGGGCGGGCGTCGATATGGATTTTAGTTAGGGCACGGTTCTTTGCCGTCCGCCAGCAGACGGCAAAGATCCTAGCTAACGGGCGTTAGCTTGGCCACTTCCTTTGCCGTCTGCTAGCGGACGGCAAAGACAGTGTCTGTTAGGTGGTTGTCGGTAGTGGGCCACCCTCATTCTTTGCCATCCGCTGGAGGACGGCAAAGACTTGGCTGACGGCAAATACGGTCTTTGCCGTCAGCCAAGTCTTTGCCGTCAGCTTCTATTGAGCTGACGGCAAAGAAGGTCTTTGCCGTCAGCTAGCGGACGGCAAAGACATGGCTGACGGCAAAGATCCTGATTCCAGTAGTGTTAGTACATGTGTGAATACATAGACAATACTGATTGTCCCTAGTATGCCTCTACTTGACTAGCTCGTTAATCAAAGATGGTTAAGTTTCCTAGCCATGGACATGTGTTGTCATTTGATGAACGGGATCACATCATTAGAGAATGATGTGATGGACAAGACCCATCCGTTAGCTTAACATAATGATCGTTTAGTTTTATTGCTATTGCTTTCTTCATGACTTATACATATTCCTCTGACTATGAGATTATGCAACTCCCGAATACCGGAGGAACACTTTGTGTGCTATCAAACGTCACAATGTAACTGGGTGATTATAAAGATGCTCTACAGGTGTCTCCGATGGTGTTTGTTGAGTTGGCATAGATCGGGATTAGGATTTGTCACTCCGAGTATCGGAGAGGTATCTCTGGGGCCCTCTCGGTAATGCGCATCACTATAAGCCTTGCAAGCAATGTGACTAATGAGTTAGTTACGGGATGATGCATTGCGGAACGAGTAAAGAGACTTGCCGGTAACGAGATTGAACTAGGTATGAGGATACTGATGATCGAATCCCGGGCAAGTAACATACCGATGACAAAGGGAATGACGTATGTTGTTATGCGGTTTGACCGATAAACGTCTTCGTAGAATATGTAGGAGCCAATATGAGCATCCAGGTTCCGCTATTGGTTATTGAATGGAGATATGTCTCGGTCATGTCTACATAGTTCTCGAATCCGTAGGGTCCGCACGCTTAACGTTCGATGACGATTTGTATTATGAGTTATGTGATTTGATGACCGAAGTTTGTTTGGAGTCCCGGATGAGATCACAGACATGACGAGGAGTCTCGAAATGGTCGAGAGGTAAAGATTCATATATTGGAAGGTTATATTCGGACATCGGAATGGTTCTGAGTGATCCGGGTATTTTTCCGGAGTACCGAGGGTTACCGGAAACCCCGGGGAAGTTAATGGGCCTTGATGGGCTTTAGTGGAGAGAGGGAAGAAGGGCCACGAGGTGGCGTGCACCTCTCCCCTGCCCAAACCGAATTGGACAAGGGGTGGGGGTGCGGCCCCCTCCTTCCTTCTCCTTCTCCCCTCCTTCCTTTCCCTCCGGTGGAAGAAAGGAAGGGGGGCGAATCCTACTTGGACTAGGAGTCCAAGTAGGACTCCCCCCTTGGCACGCCCCTCCTGGCCGCTGGCCTCTCTCCCTCCCTCCTTTACATATGTGGCCAGGGGGCACCCCAAAGCACAACAGACAATCTCTTAGCTGTGTGCGGTGCCCCCCTTCACAGTTTAACACCTCGGTCATATCGTCGTAGTGCTTAGGCGAAGCCCTGCGCAGGTAACTTCATCATCACCGTCACCACGCCGTCGTGTTGACGGAACTCTTCCTCGTCCTAAACTAGATCAAGAGCTCGAGGGACGTCATCGTGCTGAACGTGTGCTGAACACGGAGGTGCCGTACATTCGGTACTTGGATCGGTTGGATCGTGAAGACGTTCGACTACATCAACCGCGTTAATAAACTCTTCCGCTTTCGGTCTACGAGGGTACATGGACACACTCTCCCGTCTTGTTGCTATGCATCTCCTAGATAGATCTTGCGTGATCGTAGGATTTTTTTTTTGAAATACTGCGTTCCCCAACAAGAACGAGGGAGGGACAAGACGTAGATGAAAAAGTTGTAGATGCGTTTGCGATTGTGTGTTGTTCAATCGGCCGTCACCCATTAGGTATATAAGAGGCGGATGGACTTCCCGTACAAGAAAAGGACTCCAAATCATGTCCAAATCACGTCCAAATCTTTCCAAAATTAACCAAACTCGGATTTAGATAAGTCTGGAACATCAGTTAGATTTTTAGGTCCCACATACCACAAACGACCTCGGATGAAGATGAGCCCAAAAAAAATTTGACCGTTTCGACGAGACGAACAACTTTCATGTTAAACGTTTTTGATCTGAGACCATCTTGAGAGGGTTTTTGGCTGTTTTCCGAAGACTGCAGCAGAGAAATCCAAAACCCGGACGAACATCCCGGAGTATCCGGCCATCCTTGGAGAAACCCAAAACCCGGATGATTATCCCCGGAGTGTCCGGCCATCCTGATACAGCCGCGCATTTTCGGTTCTAACTTTTGCATACGCATTCCGATTGAGACGTTTTTTATATCATAATCATCCGCTTCGACGAGGCGCACAACTTTCATGTTGGAACTTTTCCCATCCAGGTCCGTTTTAATTAGGTTTCAAGCTATTCTTTATTCTGGTGTCAAAATGAGCATCTCTGAATGTGTCATAACTTTTGCATCCGAACTCCGTTTTAGACAATCTTCATATCCATCTTAATCTTCTCGAAGAGAGCCATCCCATGGTGACTTTCAATAATAAGTTTGAATTAATCTTGACATAGCTTTTCAAGCTACTCTTTATAATCACGTCACTTTTAATTGTCAACAACACCGTACATGAGCCGCCATATAGCGAGCGTAGAGCATAGCAGACAAGGGTTGTTCAGCCCTCCAGCGACACTAAGATAACCTCACAACGAGCAATCTATCTAACTCTTTGGCGCCGGCTTGAGCCTAGAACCGTGCCTCGTCTTGGATATTGGCCACCATTGGTTACAATACCATCAGCTGCATCTGGAAGCACCACAACGGATGTGTCACGAGCTGTGTGGCTAGGAACCATCTTGGTGAGTGCGTGTTTGCTTGCAATGAGCAGCTTCATTGTTTTTCCGAACCTGAGTTGGCTGAGGAGCTTGCCATTCGGCATGCTCTCGAGGTTTGTCGACCTGAAGGCTTTATGACAATTGTTTTGGCATCTGATTGCCTCTCCACGGTGAACAAGATCAAATCTTCAGTTCAAGATCGACCAAGTGTTGGTATTGTTGTCTCGGACATCAAGTCTCTTGCGTCTGGGTTTACTCAATGTTCTTTCTTACATGCCAGGCTTGGTATGAATGTAGTGGCACAAAAACTACCTCGTAGTTGTGAGCATGTTGTTAATCGTTTCTATCTTGGTGTGATTCCGGATTGTATCAGGGACGAACTTTGTTGTGATATTCAGTAATCAATGAAGTATTGTTATTCTAAAAAGCAAAACAAAAAAGGATGTGTCACGGGCTATACTTGTAACCTACCCCATGACTCCCAGCCGGAGGTACAGTAGAAGAGAGTGCCAAACAGTTGTGGTGCCACATTGTGTCCGTGAGACCGTGGTGTCAAGTGGAATCACATGATTTGGATGTTAATTCTTAACTGCGCTAATACACTAGTGTTTAGGTGAAGTTTGTCTGCTTCTAAGCACATGAATATAGCTTTGGCATCACTTGTTCTAACTCCTAGCGCTGTCCCTGGTGCCAATGACACATCATAGTTTATGTTATCATGTTACTTACTTTTTCGATAAAGGGCGATTTTATTATCTCAAAATGTAGCATTAAGGGGATACAAAATATTATGAATAATACCCGGGCTCTGCATAACTAAGATGCACACAGCCAAATCCAAAAGTCTGACAAAAAACATGAAATATAAACCGACATATCGGCAACAGTAAAATCCTATAGACCGACACTATGCCTGACTTTTGAGCTTTTCCACCATTAATTGCGCTGAGCACACATCTTAACCTTTGATCACGCACTGGGTGACTCACATAACGTGAGGACGTGCGGTGCAGTGCAGTCGCAGCCCATAATTCATGCAGCCTACTGGCTAGCTTCAGCAGTACCATGCATAGTGCACCAGTATATAAACAGAAGGATTTGATCAATTGTCCTTAATAATGGCATGAAGCGCCAGTGAATTCTCCATGTACACTAGCCGAAATGTCCAAATCTACTCGCGCTAGCTGTTGTCAAGCTCAGATCGTAGCTAGGCCAGGCCATGCCAGGTAGCGAGGCAAGAACAGTATAAATCACTCTCATGGCACATCGTAGCACAAAGTCCAAAACTCATAAGTCAAGAAAGTGATCGGACATACGGACTACTCGACAAAATTCTGGCAATTATTGCTCCTCGCGCACCTTACTTCGCTTTGAAATTCAATCAATTCACATTCCATGCTACACCCATGTGGGCTTCGCGTTGCTGCCGGGATGAGCGTTTGGGGTGGAGCTATAGCCGACGATGACGACCTCGGCGATGGTTCTCTTTTCGGCGGAAATGTACTGGTGTTGGTACTCAGGCCGGTCGACGGTGAAAACCGGCTGAGCTTTTCTAACGAACTGAATAATTCTCTTCTTTTCTTTTAAGTTGGCCCGTTTGAACCCCGGTTCAAAATTTCACGTTGCATGCTCTTTGCCGGTTTTCAAACCTCAGTTCAGCTCGGAGGCTTTTCATCAGCCTACAAAAGTCGAAGCCGCTTTCCAAGCTTTGCCATCTCCCGCGTGCCTTTTGCAACTCAAAAGGCATCAGGCGCGACGCTGCGGGTGCACCACCCTAGCCGAAAACGAAAAGCCATGGCTGCCAAAGGCGACCGCGGCGGGCGTGACGAGCAGGCGGCGATGTCGGGTGGGCGCCGGCAAGCGCGCGTGCTGCACCAGCCGTGCGGCCTGTACTGCAGCTACTACTGCTACACGCACGCATGGCCGACCACGGGCATGAGGCTAGCCGAGCTATGAGCTGCTGATGCTCCTGCTCGAACGGGCCGGAAGTATATGTGGTTTGGAGACGTAGTGGCAAAGAAGAAAAGGTCGCATTTCCTTCCTCAGTCACGAGCGGCTTGTGGACTGTTGTCAGTGTGGATGTGGCCTCTGGGCGTCTTGCTGTTGCTGGATCCCTTGCTTTGGCTGCCGCTGTTGATCGCTGCACCTGCACGCACCGTCGTGCTCCGGCGCCGCGCCCACTACGTCGGCCGTTCTGGAAGGGGTCCAGTGAGTGTGCCGCACGTTCGGCTGCTTGCTCGCCGACCGCTGTCCCTATCCACAATGCATGCTGCGAGCCCCAACTCGTTTGTTCTATCTCAAGAAGGAAGGTCGTCTGCTTTTGTTCTGTCTGCTCCGTGATGAATTGTACGCTGTTGAACTTCTACTCCACATCTGTGTAACCTGTATATACGACACCGTCATCACTGTACCCAACCGGATCCATCCATTACATTCATTAATCTTCCTTTTTAATCGTGCTGGAGAAAAGTCTAAAGGGGAGAGCAAACTAGTCGACCAGTGCTCCTTCGGGAGTTTCACAACGATCAGTGTCACTTGGCCGCCCCTAGCCGCCCCTCCTCCTCTTCCCTTCCTCGCCGCCGCCTGAGGCAGCCGCCGGGCAAGCCCGGGGCGCCAAGGATGGTGGTGGCGGGGCCTTAGTTGCCCTACCTCTGCGTGGGGAACCCCGGATCTGGAGCGGCGGCTTCATTGGCAAGGCACGGCCGGCTAGCAGCCGTGCGGGCGGTGGATCTGGCGTCCCGGCCGCGCGGGCGGCGGGATCCGGTGGTCGTTGGCGGCCGGCGGAGGTTTCTGAGGTGGCCGGTGCGCGCGATCTGGCGCCTCCCCTCCTCCCCTGTTTGGCGTGCGGGCCAACCTCGTCGGGCCGCGCTTCCTTGGGTCGCCGGTTCTGTACAGGAGGTGCTGCTGGTGGCGGGGATCTAGTTCGGGAGAAATCCCTGGTCGGCCATCGCCGGCCGCGTCGACGGCGACGCCTGAGGGCGACGTTCCCCTCCGTGGAGGCGTCGGTATGGACTGATCCCCTCACTTCCCCTTCCCCTAGGTCTCCCGGGCGAAAGCCCTAATTTTGTTGGGCGGCGACGGCGCTCACGGCGCCGTTCCCTTCTTGAAGGCGCCGCTTTGGGAACCTTGAGGTTGGGTGGCGCTTGTGGGTGGTGGGCGACGGCGGTGGTGCGGCCCTATCCTAGCATGGATCTGCGTCCGTTGCTTGGAGATGGACTCATGTAGGTGGAGGTCGTCGTTTGGCGTCAAGGTGGCATCGATGGCGGAGGCACCTACCAAGGTTGGCACCTCAATCTGCTCTGAAGATGGGCTAGTGGAAGATGGCGGCGACAACACATGTGAGTGCGTCAGACCGGTTTGTGCCCCGGACCCGGTATGTGGCTCGGTCGGGGCCTCCGGCTTTAGATGTTAGGCTTAGGTGAGAGGTCTGCGTATTTGGCCCAGCTTGCACCCCTTCATCATATGAATTGGAGTAGCGGCAGATGTTGCCAAGATGGCGGATTGAGGCATATTGTTGTACTACTTTGTAAGGTCCTTGAGAATAATCAATAAAATGGCCGTATGCATATCCCAGATGCAAAGGCCGGGGGTCATCCTCCTTTTCTAAAAAAAAGTGCCACTTGGCGCGCTCTCAGCCATCCCGCCACGTGTCGCGCTTTGGGCACTTCCTTCGGAATTTTTTTTTTCACACGCGTTTTCGGTTTTTTAACGCTTTTTTTTGTTTTTTTTTACGTTTCTGTTTTTCACCGGTCTTCCTTAGCTTTTGGAAAAAATATTGGAAAAAACTTGCGTGAAAAACGCGTTTTCTTTTTCTTTTTCCTGCGAGAGGCACGGTTTGCTTCTAGGAGAGGCACGCTTTTCTTTCGCGAGAGGCACGACCATGTCTCTCGGAAACGAAAACTTCCGCCAGATGCACGGTTTTGCTTCTGCGAGAGACACGGTTTTGCTTTCGCGAGAGGCACGACCATGACTCTCGAAAACGAAAAAAACGCATTCTCTATTTTTTTCTTCCGCCAAAGGCACGGTTTTGCTTGCATTTTTTAGGCACGTTTTTGCTTTCGTGAGAGCACGACCATGACTCTCAAAAACAAAAAAAAAACACGTTTTCTGTTTTTTTCCTTCCGCGAGAGGCACGGTTTTGCTTTTGCGAAAGGCAACCAGCCTCTCGAAAACGCAAAAAACACGCATTTTTTGTTTTCCTTTTCTTCCGCGAGAGGCACTGTTGGGATTTCATGAGAGGCACGGTCGTGCATCTTTCGGAAAGGGAAAAAACCGTGCTCCCGGTTTAGTTTTTTCATCCTGGTTTATTTGTTTGAAAAAAAGTTTTTCAAAACCTATCAACATGAGGTCTAGTTTTGAAGATCTTGACGCGAGGAATCCAACAATGAAAACGGTTCGAGATTTGGATGCACGGTTTAAGAGATAAAACGTTTTGCATAAACCAATCTATGAAAAAGGGAAAACTTTCAGGTTGCGACAAGTGGCACCCATGCAACGCGCCACTTGTCATAACCTGGCGAGACAGGAGTGATCTTTGCAAGGAGTACTCCTCAATTAGTGATTTCGTCTAAAGGGTCACTCTATCCGCGTCACGGCCCAGTTTAGTTTGGTGTTTCTGATTTTTCTAACTTGGGTTTCTCTCGTGCAGTTTTTTGTGTTGGCTTGTGTTTGTTTTTTTGTTGGTTTTCAATATTTCCTTCTTTTTATTTTTTATTATTATCTTTTTATTTTTCGCGTTTTCTGCTCATTTTTCCTATTTATGTGCCTTTTCTTTGTCTGTTATCTTTGCTTATTTTTTTCTATTTTAAAAATGCCCACATTTTTTTAATATGCAAGCACTTTTCAAATTGCACTAAAATTTAGTAAAACATGTTAACCCTTTTTAAAAATTACATGAAAACTTTTTCGATGAAAAAACACCTTTTTAACTACACAGTTAATGATTTGTAATACAAGATAAACATTTTGAATCCAATTTTAACAAACTTTTAATATGCGAGAACATTTTTAAAAAGCATGATGACCTTTCTAAATACGATGGACTTTTTTATTATAGGATGAACATTTTAAAATACCAGGTAAACATTTTTATCAAATTAGTAAAATATTTTCAAACATATGTATTTAAAATATTTTTTAGAAAAGTAAAATAAATAAATTATATAAAAGGTAAAAGGGACCAACAAAACCGTACGTACGCTACACCCAAACCTAGCATCAAACAGCATAATGGCCGGCCCACCCCACCATGTGCCGCTCGGACCCAGGAGGAAAGCTATACATGAGAATGAATATCAGAGTCCTCTTTCCACCATGAGTTTCATAAGGAGGTTTCTGGAGGAGTTAGATATAGCCAGCGCGCACAGACCCAAGGCCAATGAAGCTCGAGCGACCCGGTCGATAGTTAAAGTTTGGCTACCACCCCCGGGAGAGCCGGCAAAATTTAATTATGATGGTGGCTTGTCAACGTTGGGGGACAAGGGGGCAGCAGGAGTGGTTTGCCGAGACAAACTTGGGAAATTTTTGGGTGCTTCAGCTACGGTTTTTGATGGCCTGACCGATCCGACGTCCGTGGAGGCACTTGCATGCAGCGAAGCACTAGCCCTGGCTCGGGACTTGAATCTTGAAGATCTTGCCGTCGCTTCAGATTGTGCAGAAGTGATTTCCAATATGAAATCGGCAAGCTTTCCATCCTATGCGCCTATTCTTAGAGAAATTCAAACTAGTAGCAATAATTTTTCTTCTGTTGATTTCCGTTTTGAGAGTAGATATAATAATTTTGAGGCCCACTTGCTAGTCAAAGGAGCTACGTCTCTCGCGGTGGGCCGCCATGTGTGGCTCGGGGTTTTACCAGACATTGCTTGTATTCCGGACATGGTGAACCTTTAATAAAATCCCTAGTTTACCTTAAAAACGAAAACACTAATGCCCATACGTGTCGGCATCTGACAACTCGTCCACACGCATGGATTCTCGTCCAACCAATTCTGCACGAATCTTAGCGCGTTCTAGCAGTTTTTATGTGCCACGTAGGACTAAGCTGGTGTGTGGGTATTCATTCGGTCGCCCACACGTCCTTTTTCACCACATGGGAGGCTGGTGTGTGGGCGTTTAGCAATTCGCCCACACACCAGTTTTCACGAACGCAGAGGGGGTTGGTGTGTGGGCGTTTATCACTTCGCCCACACGCCTGTCTCCTCGCCCACACCCAAAGCTGGCAGTTGCCATGTGTTTCTGCAGGGTACATGGCAACTGCCCTAGCTTTGCTTTGTAAGCAGATGGCAATTCCCTTTTACCCGAGTTGCCATGTGTTTTTGCATGATAAATGGCAACTGCCCTAGCGTACACGTAAGCAGATGTCAACTCTTTCTTTTACGTGGCAACTGCCCTAGCGTGCTTGCGAGAACATGGCAACTCTCTCTTTTACCCGAACATGTTTTTTTGCCATGTCTTTTTTAGTGCTACATGGCAACTGCCTAGTGTTAGTGGGTGGCAACTCCTAAAGTTTGGAAATCATGGCAACTGCAGTAGACCAAACCATACATGACAACTGCAGTTGAGCAACCATGGCAACTGTAGTTGCCCGACATGGCAACCGAAATTCAGCGACATGGCAACTGCAGCTAAACGAACATGGACGAGGGTCTGGACCATGGCAACCGTGGGACGCGCGGTGACTGTACGCGGGGCGTGCGGGACCACGAGATACGAGGCCTGACGTATGGGGCGTGTGGGCGTTATCTATTTCGCCCACACGCACGCGTGCGAGAGGGATCGGGAGGAAAAAAAGATGTGTGGGCATTACTTGTTTTGCTCCTCTTACACACCACATAAAATGTGTGGGCAAACCTCCTAACGCCCACACATGTGGCACTTATCGACGTTCTTAAAAAAAATCTGCGTTGCATGCATGCGCCTGCGCTGCGTGGCTCACCTTCTCTTGGCCCTTTTTTTCCTCATCAAAAAGAAAAAAACCTGACGCCTCTTCCCCGGTCGGCATCGCTCCACTGCATTGAGACCGGGACGGAGGACGACGACGACGGCGACGTTGCTGTGCATACGCGGTACGTGTGCCGTGCGAATCGATGGAGAGCACATGTTTCACGGCCGTGCAACAACCATCGCTGAATACCCAAACCATACCACCACCACACGCCCATATCTGTGGTTCGTCCGATCCGAGCTGCCGCCTGCCGACAGGGTTTCTGTCCGTCGCCATCCTCGCGCTCGCTTCCGTGCGCGACTCTGCGTGCCACACCGCTCGCTCCTTACTCTCGCCACCGTGCCGGCCCGGTCGTTCTTCAACCGTATCTATCGATCCATCAGGCAATCCTTCCCTTCCGCGGACCCCTCCCTATCCTACCCAATCCGTACACACACTAGCCAACGGTACGCACGTACGCCTTAAGTTCAGCTCGATCTTCTACGTGGCTATCCCACACACGTGCTCCAACTTCAAGATGATGGCGCTCATGGCTTCTCTTCAGCTCGATTCTACCCTAGCAGTCCTCTGCCTCGCCTTCGTAGCCTCTTGCATCTTCCTCGTTGCTAGAAGCCGCAAGGATGGCGCACGCGGGTCACCGCCACCTTCGCCTCCGGCGCTGCCCGTCATCGGCAACCTGCACCAGCTCGGCCGGGGCCGCCACCACCGGAGGCTGCAAGCCCTCGCGCGGAGCTACGGCCCGCTCTTCCTCCTCCGCCTCGGCTCCGTGCCCGCCGTCGTGGTCTCCTCCCCCTCCCTGGCCGAGGCCGTGCTCAAAACCCAGGACCACGCCTTCTGCAGCCGGCCGCAGCCGCGCACGGCCCGCGGCACGCTCTACGGCTGCCGTGACATGGCCTTCAGCCCCTACGGCGAGCGGTGGCGCCAGCTCCGCCGCATCGCCGTGCTGCACCTCCTCAGCGCGAAGCAGGTCGACTCCTTCCGCTCCCTCCGGCAGCAGGAGGTCATGGGATTCGTGGAACGGATCCGCGCCGGCGCACGGGAGGGAGCAGTCAACGTGACCGAGCTCGTCATCAGCCTCACCAACACCGTCATCTCCAAGGCGGCGTTCGGGAACAGGCTCGGCGGCGTCGACCCAGGGGTGGTCCGCCACATGATGAAGGAGCTCACCGAGCTGCTCGGGACCATCGCCGTTAGCGACGTGTTCCCGCGGCTCCGGTGGGTGGACTGGGCGACGGGGCTCGACGCGAGGATCAGTCGGACGGCGGCTGAGCTCGACAGGGTCATCGAGAAGACGCTCGCGGAGCACGAGGGGAGCCGAGGAAACGACGGTGAGGAGGTGCATGACCTCCTGGACGGCTTGCTCTCGATCTTCAAGGATGGCGATCAGGGGTTTAGGCTGGACCGGACTGATGTCAAGGCGCTCATCTTGGTAATTCGATCAAGAACCACGCGGCCTATACGGCTATACTAGTCTGCTACTACTGTAACCTAGCACCAGTAGCAATAGCCCACGTGTTAAACACGGTCGATCATTCTTCACATTGCAGGACATGTTCATAGGAGGCACGGACACGATCTATAAGGCGATAGAATGGACGATGGCCGAGCTTGTTAAGAACCCAAGAGAAATGGAAAAGGTGCAAGCAGAGGTGAGACAAGTTGCTGCCGGTACGCAGGGAGGAGTCCTTGAGGAGGAGCTGGAGACAATGAGCCTCCTCCACGCTGCCATGAAAGAGGCACTACGGCTACATCCGCCCATACCCCTCTTCCCGCACGAGTCGATTCAGAACACCCGGCTGCACGGCTACGATATCCCAGCCAAGACCCGGATCATGATCAACGCATGGGCGATCGGAAGGGACAGCGAGTCATGGGAGGACGCCGATGAGTTCCGGCCAGAGAGGTTCATGGACAGGGCCATGGACTACAATGGCAAGGACCCCCGGTTCATACCGTTCGGCGCGGGGAGGAGGGGATGCCCCGGTATCGCCTTTGGGATGCGGCTGGCGGAGCTCACACTAGCTAACATGATGTACCATTTCGATTGGATGTTGCCTGAGGGCCAGGACCCGGAGTCATTTGAGGTCGTTGAGTCCAACGGCTTCGCACCTGCTCTTCAGTACCCTTTGATCCTTGTCGCAAAACCTTTGTAAGCATGCATCGTGTCGACGATGAATGTATCACCGATCTTACTACCGTATATTATATTATCGTTGTTTTGGCTATGATACCGAAGGCTCTAGGGTGAAGGAGAGAGCACTTCTTGGGATGGGCTTACTTATAGCGAGTCACGTAGAAGTATCCACAGGGGGAGGGAGAGGGAGAGGGAGGTTGGAGCCCAGGGGAGCTCATTGGAGACTATGAAGACACAAGTTTGCGCAGTTTAAGCCCCCCCTCCCCCTTCCCCGATGGGTGATGGAACTACATCCTATTATTCATGTATTGATATGAGAGAGGAGTACAATATCTAGATTGGACCTACAAGCTAGGTTTCGAGGTGTTAAGTCTTCACAAATGGCTTGAGTCTTTGGCATGGGACCTTGGGTACTCATGTAGAGGCATTTTATTCGTCGGTAAGTCATCGATCTCTCGTGCAATGCAATATGATTTGATCATGCTCCTGGAATCATCGCGGATGTCCTCATCTCCTCCAAATGCAAGCCTCGGGGAACATATGCACCAATAGTTTGATACGATCCATCCTTACCCAGATGGTATAACTTTTGAGTACTAATGCACTACACACCCACAAGCCCCTCGCCATTACGCGAAATTAGGTTTGTGACCATTGGAAATGAAATCAAATGTAGACCTTTAGTCCGCCACCTTTCAGATCCTCCCGAGAAGATATCCTTGGTCAGGTTTCTAGAAGCAGTTGGGCAATTTAGTCAGGCTCACGGGGCCCTTTTAAGTCGTTGAGAGCTTACTTGAGGCGACACCGTGCTCTGAGTAAGATATTCCTAGTCCAGAATGTGAAACATCCCACACTCCTAGGGGGTAATGGACTCACAAATTGACAGGCTATCCAAATATTTGGATGGCCAACCACTGTCATTGTGGGTGGTGATGACAAAACATACACACCTTAGCTAACCTAAAGGTCATTATCGATGGACCCCAAGCATCAGAGGTAATCGAACGATGTGGGAATTCCTACTTTCAATCACGCACCCATATTATCAACCATGCGGAAATAACAGGTTGCGACGGTGATTGGGCCGACCGTCGTCGATGTGACCCTTCAAGGCGTGAGGGGTCTATAATAAATGGAGCCCGGACCTCAGCCATTTTTGCCATTTTGGTGCTTTGCAGTAGAGTTCTTCAGGATATCCGAGCAGTCCAAGGCGGAGGCATCATCATCGGACTGGAAGAAGAGCTTGTGCGGTGCGACCAATTTGCAACTGCCGATGTAACAACGGTTCTTGTTGCCCTTTCACATGACGCGGTGCAAGTCAATGTAGGGTCAAGCCACCCCACCCCAAGAGGTGTGGATTGTGGTCATGATCAAGTTCTTCAAGTGCGGGCTTGCGCTTCCACAATCTAAACTCTTCAAAGAAGTATACTTAAGTTTTACCACATCGAGCTTTCGGGTGATGATTATCATGTTTTATTCATGCACTTGGACACTACAATGTTATGTCTAACTTTTCTCTCTCGAATATGCACGAGTATTAAAGAAGAAAGGCAAAGAATGCCTCCACCACCCGTTTACACATACATCTCCGTACAGCCGTTACTCCCGTACACACTCCATGTACATGAATAGACTCTACTCCTCCCGACTAGCCTACCTATGAAAACCACCTAGAAAGCCGTTCAACTCCCCTTTGAGCAGCCCTGCTGAAGCCCACACCTTAGTCTCTGACCCCACCTTGGCGATGAGCCTCTCGATCGAGGGCGAAGTGCCGTCGAACACGACGGCATTACGATGCTTCCATAGCTCCCACAATACTAGAAGCAATATGGTATGCAGGTCCTTGGTGCCGAGAGAGGTATCTCCACTCTTGCTGCATAGCCAAGCCCCAAGGGAATCTTGCTGGCTCGGCGTCCAGTCTCGCTTGCCAAAAGCCTCTCCAACCGCTGTCCACATCATCCCGGTAAACACGGATGTTATGTTCGACTTTAAAAATAAAAATTATGGGTTTGAAATGTTGTTGAGTTGTGTGATGTTGAAACACGAAAAAAGCGTGTGCATGCACAAGAGAAGTAGAAAAGAAAATACAGAGGCTGCAATTTTAGGGAACCTAAGAAAGCACCGAGCTACAAACCTTAAAATGGTTTTAGAGGGAGCCCTTTTGGAAATGAGTATGCTAGAGCGAAAGTGCCTTTCTGCTCCCGAGCTCATTTGAGCTCGGTGAACAGTAAAATTGAAAAAAATTCAAAAAATTCTAATTTTTTTTTTGAGAGAAACATTGACAAAAGTTCTAAGTGCCTGCAAAAATTCATCATGAAATCACATTCCTGTAAGGCGTGGCAAAAAAACAAATTCAGTGCTTCAAAATGCTTTTGAAAGTAGCTTTTTCATAGTACTGTTATTTTTTTTGCCATGCCTTCTAGGAATGTGATTTCATGACGAATTTTTGCAAGCACTTAGAATTTTTGTCAATGTTTCTCCCAAAAAAAATTTGAATTTTTTTATTTAGTTTTGATTTTACTGTTCACCCGAGCTCATTTGAGCTCGGGTGCAGAAACTCCGCGTCCATGCTAGAGTTGCTATTACGTCGAAGAGAGTACCAATGATACGGCGTAAACAATGGTTCATATGGGCGTTATGGCTAGTGAGATTTCCACCATTAATTGTGCCTTCACCTCACATATTAATGATTGATCACAGGCGGGGTGACTCGCATAAAGTGAGGACGTGCAATGCAGTCGCAACCAAAAATTGATGCAGCCTACTAGCTAGTTTCAGCAGTACCAGGTGTGGTAAGTAAACAGCAAGCTTATGATCAATTGTCCTTATGATGGCATAAATAAAGCGACAGCGAATTCTCCATCTACGGCACTCCAAATGTCCAAATCTACTCGCGCTAGCTGTTGTCAAGCTCAGATCGTAGCTAGGCCAGGCCATGCCATGCCAGGTAGTGATCGAGGCAAGAACAGAGGTGCCGTAGCTCTCTCCCGTCGGCACAGACCACAAAGGCAGAACAAGGACAGGTTTGACACAACGCCGCCGCGTCCCTAACAAGCCCTTCCAGGGCCTTTTTGCATCACCAGCGCCGGAAAATCGGCTTGTCGCGCCCTCAGAAATTCACTTTTCGCCGGTTAAGGCCGAATTTGGCGCCGGCAGACACGGGCCGAACCCGGCGCGCTGGGGCGCCCGGGGGCGCTGGGGGAAACGGTTTTGACGCAAAAGCCTAGCGGGCCCGCAGCGACCGTGCGCGTTCGTCGTCCTCGTCGCCTCGGTTTTCCGCGGGGAATCAATGCCAAGGCTGCCACGCTGCCGCGTCGGCCAGCCTTCATTGATGCCTCACGGACGGCGCAGTGAAGGCGCGGCGACGCACGTCCCGCCACGCGTACGCACGCATGCCGCCCGCGCCGCTATAAAAGCCGGCCCCTCCCTCGTCGGTGAGCGCACGCCCTCCATCGCCACAGAACCCTCTCCCTCTCCCACTCTCACCGCCGACGCGCGTCTCTCCTCTCTCCTCCCAACGACGAGCATGGCTGAACGCTACCCAGGCGAGGTGCGGCGGCCAACGACTTCGGCCGCCACCACCTGCACAAGGACGAGGCACGCCTCCTCTACGAGGCCGACTACCCGGCACCGCCGGACATGCGAATGCCGGGCTCCTGGAGGCTCAGCGCCGGCGGCGCCCCGGTGCCTCCAGTGCCCACTGGAGCTGATCGACGCGCATAAATCACGCGCATTCGGTCCTCGCTGCCGGCGGCGGCGAGGAACGAGCCGAGGTATGCCCCCGACAGCAACGCGCTGTGGACAGCGTACTTCGCCCGGCGCCACGAGGAGCAACTCGCCTCCACCAACGGCGTTAAGCCCCACGGCCGCCCAACTCCGACGGGCGGCGCCAATGGTGGGGCGTCCCCGGCCGCACCCTCGAGACCATCTTCAAGTACATCGAGGGCGGCAACACGCCGTGCTTGGAGTACCCGACGCCCCCTCCTTCTCTCGTCGCCGCGGCGGCTCCTGGACGCCGCGGCGAATGGATACGGCGACATCCTCGTCGTCGGGCTCCCTCTCCTCCGGCTCACCGGCGCTCCGACCCGTCAAGCCGGAGCCACAGGAGACACCGCCCAGGGTGCGGCGCCCTCGTCATCAACGAGGGCGGCCGTGGCCCCTCTCCTCCCTCTTCCTGCCTCATCAGGCCAAAGACCGAGCCGGGTCTTCTCCCCGTGAAGAAGGAGCACGAGGCCATGGCCGCCGCCGACGAGACCATCCTCAAATGGGCACGGGAGGACTACGTCCGCGAGGAGATGGCGCGCTAGCGTCGCGCCATCGAGGAGATCGCTGCTCGACGCCGCGGACGCGAGGAGGGCGGCGTCGTCGTCCTCGACGACAGCGACGACGAGGCACCCTGTCCGTCCAACCCCCCATGCATCGGCGACCCTGGTCAGGGGTGCGGCAAGGACGGCGGCCGCCGCCGACGACTACACTAAGTTCTACAGGCTGCTCGGCAGGTAGAAGGCAGGCGGCGGCGCAGTAGCCGTAGTTTTAGTTGTCGTTTTAAATGTTTTTAAATTATGTTTTTAGTTTTTTTTTATAAATATCAATGAAAATCGCCTAGCCTGGCCGAATTTGTGTCGTGTTTGCCCAATTTTTGGCCGAGTTTGGTTTAAAAAAAAGCGTCCGGGGCGACCGTGGGCGCCTCCCAGCGGCGCTATTTCAAACCACAATTCTCGATTTTTCAAGCTTCAGTTCTTCAGCCTAATAGACAAAAGCGGCTTTTCTAGCTCTGCCGCTGTCGCGTGCCTTTTGGTAACACGACCGGCACATCTCTCAAAAAAGCATCAGGCCGGCGCAACCCAATGCCGCGAGTGCGACGAGCGTGACGACTGACGAGCAGGCAGCGGTGCCCCCATCGGCCGCGCGACCTGGCCTGTCTGTACCCCGCACCGCACGCGCCCATGGCCGACCACGATCGTATGCACGAGGCCGATGAACAGCTGCTGAGGCCCGGCTGGAAGTATACGGCCCGATGGTTACCGGCTCGACGGTGTGGCGGTGGACGGAGGTGATCTGGCGGCCAGCGTTGAGGGTGTCGTATCTTTTCTTGTATGTTTACATTCTTCGTCCATCTGTTACGACGGAGCTGCTTGTGGAATGATGATGAATAGTGGATCTGGCGCCCACCGCGTCTTCCCGGATCCCTTTGCTTCGGCTGTCGCTGTTGATCGCTGCAGGTACCGACGTGGTCATGTGCCCGCCGGGTCGGTCCTTTCGGAAGGGGTCCAATTGGCTGCACCTGCACGCTCGGCTGTTTGGAAAACTGCCTGCTGTCTGCTTCAATTCATTTGTTCTTTCAGGATTCTCGAGGTAAATGCTACTGTTTTATTTTCTTCTCTTTGCTCCGTGATGGATCGAGCGCTAGCTGTTGCTCTCCCACTGTCCAACATGTGTGTACTGTTCAGCCGTACAAAGAACCATGTCGTCATCGAGTACCAGGTTTGAGGTGTGGAAGTTCGATGGAACTGAAAGCTTTGAGTTATGGCAGACAATGGTGAAATATTTGTTGGCACAACAGGGATGCTTGAAGGCGTTGCTGCAGGAAGCTAAGCCAGCTAAGCTGGAGGCTGAGGACTGGGAGGAGTTACAGTTGAAAGCAGCCGGGACTATACTGTTGTGTCTCTCGGACCAGATTATTTATCATGTGATGGATGAAAATTCGCTGAAGAAGCATGCTTGGGTGCAAAGGTTGATGACGAGGATAGGGCAATTCCGCTTTTTTGTTCATTGCCATCATCCTATGACCATTTGATTATTATTTTGACGCACGGCAAGGAGACCGTCAAGAATGAAAATATTACTGCGGCAATGCGATCTTATAATATGAGAAAGAAGAACACAGTGGAAGTCTCTCATGGTGAAGATTTTCTAGTCAAGGGTGAGGAAGTGGCGGAAGGGATATGAGGTAGGGAAGAACAAGAAAAAGAGAAAGAAAATACAATGTCACAAGTGTAAGCAGTGGGGACATATGAGATAGGACTGTCCGGAACTCAATGGTGGGGCAAGTGCTAATGTGGCAACTCATAGTGATGACTCAAATGGCAGTAGTGATGTTCTCGTAGTATTGGACAGGCGGTCAACCAAAGGTGAAGCATGCATGTTGGATTCAGCTTGCTCTTTTCATGCGACACCCAACAGGGAGTGGTTCTCTTCGTACAAGTCTGGTGAGTTTGGTTTAGCCTATATGGGCAATGACACAGGTTATCGTGTTGCTGGAATAAGTGACATCAAAATCAAGATGTTTACGGAGTTGAGCGGATGCTTCGGGGAGTGAGGCATGTGCCGGGACTAAGGAGGAATCTAATTTCGCTTGGAGTTCTTCATCATAGTGGTATGGTATTTCATTATGATCGGGATAGGAATACCATGAGAATCATGAAAGATGAGGTGACCATAATGATTGGAGGGAGGACGGCTTTGCATCTTTACAAGTTGCAAGAGAGCACTAATGTAGGTGGAGTCACGAAGACAGGAGTTGCGGGAGTAGCAGCGAGGTCTCACGGAGGCGGCGGGTCTGGGGCAGACTCGTCGTGTAGCTCTCGATAAGCTACGAAGAAGACAACACAAGTCCGGAGTACATGGAGGTTTAACGCATGGACAAATTCAAGATGGTAGAGAATACTCGCCAAGGTGAAGTTTGTTGAGTTTGTGTCGAATATTAGTTGGGTCACGTTTGAAGTTGGTGTTGTAGTGTGGGTAGGATACAAGTAGTGTCGGAGTAGGACACGTTGTATCCTTGGCCTCTTATATTTAAGGAGGCACCCCATGTTGTAACCCATGATGGCTAGATAGGGATAGGCATGCAAGGGGGAGACGGCAGCGTGTGCCGGCGCCCGAGTGACCGATGTTGTGGTATCTCGAGGAGAAGCGCCCGTAGTCATTACCTCGAGGTGTAGGCAAATTCGTCGAACTTCGTTAATAAATCTCAGTATCATCATTGTGCTGTGATTATTTGTTCCTCAGTGGATCGATGGTGTACCTCGAATTAATTCTAACATGTACAACAACCGTCGTCACTGCACTATCTCGGATCCATCCATTACACTAGCTATTTATAAACCGAACTGACAATGAGTCTCGACGCTCTATCCTTGCCTTGATGTGAGCTTTCTTCGTAAAATTCTTCTACATAACTTCATTTAGAAAGAAAAACAGAAGCAAAAGACTTGCTTCATTCATTAATAAAGGATAAAAATTTTGAAGTACAGAATAATGGCTCCACAACATAGCCTCTCCGTCAACAAAAGAAATAACAACTACTCGCGGCATGATGATGCTCAGGCGCCTAGCTCCTGCTGTGATCCAAAGTTTGGCTCCATAACCTTCATTTTTGCCGAGCAAGAAAGAAGCTTTATTACTTGACAGGATTATTACATTCTTCGTCAACTAGGGCAGCAACATAAGAGCATGGTTAATAGTACAACTAGCTGCTGACTATATGGAACCGTCATGTTTTTAGTCATAATTTATAGTCATTCGTACAATAGTGTGGGCTATAAGGTTGGCTCTTACATTAGTACTTTTTCTATCTTCTCTCTTTCTCTTCTTCATATTTATTGTATTTGCCTAAGAATACACATATAGCTAGGCTTTTGAAGGAGAGTCAACTTCTCTTACTTTTTTACATCTCTCTTCTCCACATAACCAAAAGTGTCATGTAAGCGGGATATAAGGCGAAAATTGACTTATGAGCACGGGTGCAACGGATCACTTTATTTAGAAGTCCAAAAAAACAAATTTTTACAGTTTGAATTTTTTCAAACTTTTGTGTGCATGAACATATAGCAATGCAGTATATCGGGCCAAAATTCATGTTTGCATGTTAAAGATACAAAAAAGACAAACATGAAATTAGGGGCTTGTTTTTTTGGTGTTTTTGGGCAGAAATTTTGTCTTTTTTGTGCATCACGTAATGCAAGAACGAAATTTCACAGGTACTTAGACCACATGCATGCGTATTCATGTAAAAAAACAAAAAATTAAAAATCTTTGAAGCATCTTTTTGAAGCAGTTCAAAATAAAGTGCTCCGTTGCCCCATATTCTCAAAATCCGTCTTAGATATAAGGTCACTATTGTACTTGCTCTAACCAGGGCTCCTATAACGTAGCCGGAAATCTGCAGTAACACCCAGTGTAGCTAAATTTGCTAGTCAGAATTAACAACATACTACACAAATGCTCCTCGATTGCAGTTCCCACCCGTGGGGCAAAAATAAAATCTATCAGCGTAACCAGCAACTTCCACACCTCACTACAGCGTGCACCAAACTATTATCGCTACATTATTACTGCTACATTACACACAACAGGACATAATGTCAATGTCATGGTTGACATCATACGCCACACAACAAAGGGGAAGCCCCCTTCCCTCCCTCGCTCTATACAGAGACCGTCTTCGGCTTGGCCCCCGTCTTCTTCCATGACACGCTGGGCATGATCTGCGCCGTGTCCACCCGGTCCTTGTACTGGACGGCGAAGTTGAGCAGCGAGTCGAGGAGCGAGTCCGACAGCAGGTGGGGCACCAGCCCCAGCTCCGACAGCTTCGAGTGCTTGGCGTTGTAGTAGTGCTCCTCCGCCTCGACGCGCGGGTTGGGCACCGACTTGGTCTGCACGTCCAGCCCCAGCTTCGCTCCCGCGGCGGTCACCAGCTTGGCCAGCTCGTTCACAGAGAACTGCTCGGTGAACTGGTTGAAGACTCTGAACTCGCCTGGCTTGGCTGGGTTTGCGATCGCTAGCTCCACGCATTGCACGGTGTCCCTGATGTCCAGGTATCCACGGGTCTGGAGAATGGCACGAGAAATTTGTTCAGTAAATTGTATGTATGTCAGATGATGATGGCCTAAGAAAGTTATTTGGAGTCATAACCAGAAATACATGACTGACTTGAAACCTGAACCAGCTACACTTGTTAATTGTCCATGACAATTTGCAGGTGGTACTCCAATTATAGTGTTTGAAAGTGGAAGAAAATATAGCACCTTAGTTTTTTAACAGTGTGGTTGACAAACTTATGATAAGAAGGAAACCCCAGAGCTAATATAAAAACAGTCTCCGACCAACACCCCAATAGATGTCTATATATACGACATATTGCAAGCTATGACAATTACATGTCGGAGCTGTTGTGTCATCATAAACAAAAAATTATGGTATATAGTGTGAGTACATGATTCACTCCCCAATTTTCAAGTTCATGAAAGTTACGAGGAAATGTAAATGGTTATGATTAGCTCTGACTTCCTGAGGCTGCAAGGTAACAAAAGCTATTTCACTGGCATTTTGACTTCCAACATGAAAATGTATAGTGAATAACTGAATATTAAAAGTTCTAGTAGTTATAAGGATAGTACTGAGCCACATAAAGTAATTGTGAAGGAGAAATTCTTTATATAGAAAAGTACGTATGGAGCAAGACAAACATCAAGCAGGAAATCTCCCCATATTGCAATACTGAGGCAGACAAGAAATACATACCTGACCGCCTTTTCCATAAACTGTAAGCGGGTGACCGACAGCTGCCTGAACACAGAACCTATTTAGTGCTGTTCCAAAGATTCCGTCATAGTCCAACCTATTGGACAGCTCTTCATGCATAGCAGTTTCATCTGTTCTGATTCCATAGACGACGCCTTGGTTAAGATCTGTGGCCCTTATACCCCAAGCCTTGCAAGTAAATGCTATGTTGTGAGAGTCGTGCACTTTACTTAGATGATAGAAGGAGCTTGCTTGCTTTGGATAAGGTAAGGTATCAGTTCTTCCATTGTGAGTAATAGTGAGGAATCCCTCTTCAATGTCAATATTTGGAGTTCCGTATTCACCCATAGTTCCTAGTTTAACCAAATGACACTCTTCACTAAACTCCTTCATGGCAAACAATACGTTAAGCGTTCCAATAACATTGTTGTTTTGTGTGTATACTGCCCGTGAACGATCAATCATAGAAAATGGTGCTGATCTTTGTTCACCAAAGTGGACAGCAGAATCTGGCTCAAAAGATTTGAAGGCTTCAGAAAGGAATTCAAAGTCACATATATCACCAATGAAGAGCTGAATTGTCTTCCCAGTAAGAGATTTCCATCGGCGAATGCGATTTTGGATGGAAGCTATGGGAGTAAGTGAATCAAGGCCAAGTTGATGGTCAAAAAGGCGTCGAACAAGATTATCAACAATAGCAACCTCATAACCTTTGTTGGACAGATGAAGAGCAGTTGCCCAGCCACAGTACCCATCTCCACCAATAACCATAACTTTTTTGGGTTTAGAGGATGATTGCCCAGATGCTTGTTGACTACCAGTAAGAGGTGTTTGTGTCTGTCCTTGTACAGCAGTACTAGCACAAGTAACATATAACTTATTTGACCTCTTGCAAGATGATTTGAGGTTCAGACTTGAAGTTGAAGATTTCGAATTTTGTAATCGGATGAAATTGTGGCCATAACTTGGTGAGTTGCAGTGTGCCTTAACAGCAGGAGATGGACTGAAACCACAGTTGGTGACCAAATTTGCCATTCTCACTATCCTTTCTATAATATAGATACCCTACAGAAGCTAGCATATAACAGTCAGTAATTAAACAAGATATAAAATCATTCCAGTCTGGTAAGAAGACGAAGAGCATAGGTAGGGGAAAATGTAAAAACAGCTAATTAGTCAGATTGCTAAATTTCAACGTTAACCATACGCCATAGCTAACTGATGGTATTGTATCTTTAACGAGGAAAGGGTAGCGAGGACAGGCAAAGAAATTAGTTTATTAGTTGTGTAGATCTTCCATATTCGATGAAAGCCAGCAGCTCTGTGCATTTATGTTGATGAGAAATATTACAGGATCAAGGGGTGTTCAAAAGCAGTTGCATTCAAACCATGGAAACAGTGTGTTTTTTCTTGCACTAGCTCTAGCTGTCTTGTGAGTTTTAGACAAGGAAACAAATGAATTAGCAACGGCTTGCTAGTTTTAGCCAGGTTGAGATGAAACAGTATTTGAATAGGTTTAATTAAATCGATTATCTATTAGCTATTTGATTTCTACCAAAGTTAGTCCACAAGAATTCTATCGCAATTGGTAATCATTTGTGTTGGGCCAGGTCCAATGCTGTGTAATCGCACAGAACTTGATCAAATATTTTCCGTGAATCAGCGGCCCAGATTTTACAGTGATGTTGCACACCACATACAAATACAAAAGCGAGAATTTACCCCGCAGACCACGAACAAAGGTTTCTACAAGGCATGAAATGCACACTAGATATCAGGACAGGTTTAAGCAAGATGTCGCGACAGATATTCCTATTGCGGCCATTCCTATATGGCTATCATCACAAATTCCATTATGAATATATGCATCACAGTGACATGATGGATCTTCATCCCAAACACTAAGATTTCATGACATGTACGATTTCACCCCCTGTGGAGTTCGTTGACTGTATTCCCCCCCCCCCCCCACCCCCCCCCCCACCCCCCCCCCCCCCCCCCCCCCCACACACACACACACACAAAAAAACAAGTTTGTAGTACAAAACAAACTGAAGCCTGTAAGACATTATCTACTTATTTACCCTTCCTGTGAAGCTAGCACCTGAACATACAGGCCCAGCACAGCAATCCCACCCGTAAGGGAGAGGAGGACGGGGAAGGAATCGAGTTCTCACCAAAACTGCTCGAGGAATCTGCCGCGTCGTTGGGCCACAACCGCCGAGGCTGAGGCGCCTAGACGGCCCGAGCGAGCAGCCTCCGCTGCCCGTGCCGTGAGACGGGGAGGAGGACGGAGGGTGAGGAGAGAGAGTGGCGAAGGAAACAAAGAGCGGGATTGGATAGCAAAGCAAGCAGCGGGAGGGAGGCAAAGGGGATGGGGGCTGGCTGGGATATTCGGGCGGAGGGATTCGGATCGGCTGCGACCAGCGCGCTCCGGCAGTGGTGGCAGATCCTGGCCGCTCACGTGTCAGGCCACACTGTGCTGCTGCTGCGTCCGTTCGGTCCGGGTGTGAGAGCCCAGCCGCGCCCCCAACACGCCCTCCAGGCGGCTTTTTACCCGTCAGCGCCGAAAAAACGTCCCAGTCACGTCCCTGGAATGCCAAAATCCGCCGGCTCGATCAATTTTTGGGCCCGGCGGTCGCAGGCCGAACCCGGCGCACCGGGGGCGCTGAGGGGCTCCGGCGCAAGGGAAAAGCACGCCTGGCCCACACCGTTAGGCGAAAAGTCAAGCCAATCGGCCAGAATCGCCTCCTACCCCTGTGCGCTCGGCCGCCACCCGGCCGATACCGGCGCCGCCCACCGCCCACCACCGCTAGATAGGCCATTCCCCGCCCGAAAAGAGAAGAGGTTTCGCCGAGGCAGCCTCTCCACCACCGTCCGGACGATTTTTCCGGCGTTCCGACCGCGCAGGGGCAGTGTATCGGCGGGTGCGCGCCCACCACGCTCGCAAGGTGTTCGGCGATTTGCCTGCTCGGCAATGGACTCGGACGACGAGGAGGCGCTCGCCGCGCTGCTGGAGGAGGAAGCCGATGCCGACGTCCAGGAAGAGGAACATCCCATGGTCCTCGCCGCCCTCGCCGGCCTGCTGGCGAGCAATGAAAAGCCGCGGCGAGGTGGCTCGGCGCCGGGGCGGATGAAAGCAAAGAACCGGCATCGTCTGGAAGGCTACTGCATGCTCTACCCCGACTACTTCGGCGACGCTCCACTGCACGGTGACAAAGTATTTCGGCGCCGTTATTGGATGAGCCGAAAACTTTTCCTTAGGATTGTGAATTCCATCCGGGAGTTCGACAGCTACTTCAAGTGTAAGAAGGATTGCACCGGCAAACTTGGATTCACCTCAATCTAGAAGTGCATGACGGTGATGAGGATGCTTGCATACGAAACTCCCGGTGATTCACTCGACAACTATGGGCGCATGGCCGAGTCCACCACCATTGAGTGTTTCTACAAGTTCTGCAGGGCAGTGGTGGCAGTGTTTGGACCACAATACTTGCGAACACCCAATGCGGAAGACACTGCTCGGATCCTAGCACAGAATGCAGCAAGAGGATTTCCTGAGATGCTTGGAAGCATCGAATGCATGCATTGGAAATGGAAGAACTGCCCATTTGCTTGGCAGGGGATGTATAAAGGCGCCAAAGGCGGTTGCAGTGTGGTATTTGAGGCGGTGGCCACACATGACATCTAGATTTGGCACTCCTTCTTTGTATGCCAGGAACTCACAATGACATCAACGTGCTGCAGTGCTCCCCTGTCTTTGCCAAGCTTGTTGAAGGTCATTCTCCTCCGGTGAACTTCGAGGTCAATGGGCGGCACTACAACAAGGGGTACTACCTAGCTGATAGCATCTATCCGAGATGGTCGACATTTGTGAAGACTATCTCAAACGCCGTGCCAGGAGGCAAGAAGTCCCACTTTGCCAAGGTTCAGGAGGCTTGCAGGAAGGATGTCGAGCGGGCATTTGGTGTGCTCCAATCTCGATTTACTGTTGTCCGGTACCCTTCTCAAAACTGGTCCAAAGATCAAATGTGGGAGATCATGACTTGTTGTGTCATCTTGCACAATATGATCATTGAGAGCGAGTAGGAAGAGCCAGTGTTTGACACTGAACCATACTACAGGCAGGGTCCTCTTGCCGAAGTTGATCACCAGCTACCGGCAACCTGGACTGCCTACCTCAATATGCGTCAGGAGATCCGAAACCCATAGGTGCATCAAGAACTGCAGCAGGATCTGGTGGAGCATCTATGGAGGATTAAGGGCGACGCCTAGCTCGACGTGTGATGAAATATGAGTTTTTATTTGTTGAACTATATAATTTGTATTGAACTATTTGCTGTTGCACTATTTGTTGAACTATTTGATTTCTATTGATTTTCTGTGATGAACTATGTGATAAAAAAATTGTGTATGTTGAGAATTCACGCCGAACCACGCCGAAATGGGCCGATTCTCGCCGATACCGGGCCATTTTTTGCCAAAAGTGGGCCGAAAACTGGGCCGACATCGGCGCCTGGGGGCGACCTGCGGGCGACGGCTGGGTGCCCAACCGCCCCCAGAGCCGATTAAACCGCCGGCTTGAAGGAAATATGCCCTAGAGGGAATAATAAAGTTGTTATTTATATTTCCTTATATCATGATAAATGTTTATTATTCATGCTTGAATTGTATTAACCGGAAACTTAGTACATGTGTGAATACATAGACAAAACAAAGTGTCCCTAGTATGCCTCTACTTGACTAGCTCGTTAAATAAAGATAGTTAAGTTTCCTAACCATAGACATGTGTTGTCATTTGATGAACGAGATCACATCATTAGGAGAATGATGTGATGGACAAGACCCATCTGTTAGCTTAGCATTATGATCGTTTAGTCTATTGCTATTGCTTTCTTCATGCCTTATACATGTTCCTATGACTATGAGATTATGCAACTCCCGAATACCGGAGGAACACTTAGTGTGCTATCAAACGTCACAACGTAACTGAGTGATTATAAAGATGCTCTACAGGTGTCTCCGATGGTGCTTATTGAGTTGGCATAGATCAAGATTAGGATTTGTCACTCCGATTGTCGGAGAGGTATCTCTGTGCCCTCTCGGTAATACACATCACTATAAGCCTTGCAAGCAATGTGACTAATGAGTTAGTTACGAGATGATGCATTACGGAACGAGTAAAGAGATTTTCCGGTAACGAGGTTGAACTAGGTATAGTGATACCGACGATTGAATCCCGGGCAAGTAACATACCGATGACAAAGGGAACAACGTATGTTGTTATGAGGTTTGACCGATAAAGATCTTTGTAGAATATGTGGGAGCCAATATGAGCATCCAGGTTCTGCTATTGGTTATTGACGGGAGACGTGTCTCGTTCATGTCTACATAGTTCTCGAACCCATAGGGTCCCTACGCTTAACGTTCGGTGATGATCGGTATTATGAGCTTTTGTGTTTTGATGTACCGAAGGTAGTTCGGAGTCCCGGATATGATTACGGACATGACGAGGAGTCTCGAAATGGTCGAGACATAAAGATCGATATATTGGATGACTATGTTTGGACATCAGAATGGTTCCAGGTGAGTTTGGGCATTTACCGGAGTACCAGGAGGTTACCGGAACCCCCCGGGAAGTATATGGGCCTTATTGGGCCATAGTGGGAGAGAGGATAAGGAAGACTAGGAGGCCCCCCCAGCCCAATCCGAATTGGGTGGGGGGCCGGCCCCCTCTTTCCTTCCTCCTTCCTCCCCCTTCCTTCCTCTCCTAGTCCAACTAGGGAAAGGGGGGAATCCTACTCCCGGTGGGAGTACGACTCCTCCAGGGCGCGCCATAGAGGGCCGGCCCTTCCCCCTCCTCCACTCCTTTATATACGGGGGAGGGGGTACCCCATAGAGACACAAGTTGATCATTGTCTTAGCCGTGTGCGGTGCCCCCTCCACCATAATCCACCTCAGTCATATCGTGGCAGTGCTTAGGCGAAGCCCTGCGCCGGTAACTTCATCATCACCGTCATCACGCCATCGTGTTGACGAAGCTCTCCCTCGACACTCAGCTGGATCGAGAGTTCGTGGGACGTCACCGAGCTGAACGTGTGCAGATCGCGGAGGTGCCGTACTTTCGGTACTAGGATCGGTCGAATCGTGAAGACGTACGACTACATCAACCGCGTTGTCATAACGCTTCCGCTTTCGGTCTACAAGGGTACGTAGACAACACTCTCCCCTCTCGTCGCTATGCATCACCTAGATGGATCTTGCGTGTGCGTAGGAATTTTTTTGAAATTACTGCGTTCCCCAACAGTGGCATCCGAGCCAGGTCTATGCGTAGATGTTATATGCATGAGTAGAACACAAATGAGTTGTGGGCGATAATAGTCATACTGCTTACCAGCATGTCATACTTTGATTCGGCGGTATTGTTGGATGAAGCGGCCCGGACCGACATTACGCGTACGCTTACGCGAGACTGGGTCTATAGACGTGCTTCGCACACAGATGGCTGGCGGGTGTCAGTTTATCCAACTTTAGTTGAATCGAGTGTGGCTACGCCCGGTCCTTGTTGACGGTTAAAACAACACACTTGACGAAAAATCGTTGTGGTTTTTGATGCGTAGGTAAGAACGGTTCTTGCTCAGCCCGTAGCAGCCACGTAAAACTTGCAACAACAAAGTAGAGGACGTCTAACTTGTTTTTGCAGGGCATGTTGTGATGTGATATGGTCAAGATATGATGTTAAATTTTATTGTATGAGATGATCATGTTTTGTAACAGAGTTATCAGCAACTGGCAGGAGCCATATGGTTGTCGCTTTATTGTATGCAATACAATCGCCCTGTAATTGTTTTTTTACTTTATCACTAAGCGGTAGCGATAGTCGTAGAAAAATAGTTGGCGAGACGACAACCATGCTACGATGGAGATCAAGGTGTCACGCGGGTGACGATGGTGATCATGACGGTGCTTTGGAGATGGAGATCAAAGGCACAAGATGATGATGGCCATACCATATCACTTATATTGATTGCATGTGATGTTTATCCTTAATGCATCTTATTTTGCTTAGTTCGGTGATAGCATTATAAGATGATCTCTCACTAAATTTCAAGGTACAAGTGTTCTCCCTGAGTATGCACCGTTGCGAAAGTTCGTCGTGCCGAGACACCATGTGATGATCGGGTGTGATAAGCTCTACGTTCACATACAACGGGTGCAAGCCAGTTTTGCACACGCAGAATACTCGGGTTAAACTTGACGAGCCTAGCATATGCAGATATGGCCTCGGAACACTGAGACCGAAAGGTCGAGCGTGAATCATATAGTAGATATGATCAACATAGTGATGTTCACCATTGAAAACTACTCCATCTCACGTGATGATCGAACATGGTTTAGTTGATTTGGATCACGTGATCACTTAGATGATTAGAGGGATGTCTATCTAAGTGGGAGTTCTTAAGTAATATGATTAATTGAACTTTAATTTATCATGAACTTAGTCCTGATAGTATTTGCATATCTATGTTGTAGATCAATAGCTCGCGATGTAGTTCTCCGTTTATTTTTTGATATGTTCCTAGATAAAAATAAGTTGAAAGATGTTAGTAGCAAAGATGCAGACTAGCTCCATGATCTGAGGATTATCCTCATTGCTGCATAGAAGAATTATGTCCTTGATGCATCGCTAGGTGAGAGAACTATTGCAGGAGCAGATACAGACGTTATGAACGTTTGACAAAGCTCGGTATGATGAATACTTGATAGTTTAGTGCACCATGCTTTACGGCTTATAACCGGGACTTCAAAAATGTTTTGAAATGTCACGGAGCATATGAGATGTTTCAAGAGCTGAAATTGGTATTTCATACTCATGCCCGAGTCGAGAGGTATGAGACCTCTGACAAGTACTTTGCCTACAAGATGGAGGAGAATAGCTCAACCAATGAGCATGTGCTCAGAATGTCTGAGTACTACAATCGCTTGAATCAAGTGGGAGTTAATCTTCCAGATAAGATAGTGATTGACAGAGTTCTCTAGTGACTATCACCAATTTACTGGAACTTCGTGATGAACTATAATATGCAAGGGATGACGAAAAACAATTCCCCAAGCTCTTCGCGATGCTGAAATCAGCGAAGGTAGAAATCAAGAAAATCATCAAGTGTTGATGGTTGACAAGACCACTAGTTTCAAGTAAAAGGGCAAGGGAAAGAAAGAGAACTTCAAAAAGAATGCAAGCAAGTTTCCACTCCCATGAAGAAGCCCAAAGCTAGACCCAAGCCTGAAACTGAGTGTTTCTACTACAAAGGAAATGGTCACTGGAAGTGGAACTGCCGTAGATACTTGGCGGATAAGAAGGATGGCATAGTGAACAAAGGTATCTTGGATACACATGTTATTGATGTGTACTTTACTAGTGTTTATAGCAACCCCTCGGTATTTGATACCGGTTCAGTTGCTAAGAGTAGTAACTCGAAACGAGAATTTCAAAATAAACAGAGACTAGTTAAGGGCGAGGTGATGATGTGTGTTGGAAGTGATTCCAAGGTTGATAAGATCACCATCGCACACTCCCTTTACCTTCGGGATTAGTGTTGAACCTAAAATAAATGTTATTTGGTGTTTGCGTTGAGCATGAATATGATTGGATCATGTTTATTGCAATACGGTTATTCATTTAAATCAAAGAATAATTGTTGTTCTATTTACATGAATAAAACCTTCTATGGTCATACACTCAATATAAATGGTTTATTGAATCTCGATCGTAGTGATACATATATTCATAATATTGAAGCCAAAAGATGCAAAGTTAATAATGATAGTGCAACTTATTTGTGGCACTGTCGTTTAGGTCATATTGGTGTAAAGCGCATGAAGAAACTCCATGCTGATGGGCTTTTGGAATCACTTGATTATGAACCACTTGATGCTTGCGAACCATACCTCATGGGCAAGATGACTAAGACTCCGTTCTCCGGAACAATGGAGTGAGCAACTGACTTATTGGAAATAATACATACTGATGTATGCGGTCCGATGAGTGTTGAGGCTCGCGGCGGGTATCGTTATTTTCTGACCTTCACATATGATTTGAGCATATACGGGTATCTACTTGATGAAACATAAGTCTGAAATATTTGAAAAGTTCAAAGAATTTCAGAGTGAAGTGGAAAATCATCGTAACAAGAAAATAAAGTTTCTACGATCTGATCACGGAGACGAATATTTGAGTTACGAGTTTGGTCTTCAATTAAAACAATATGGAATAGTTTCACAAACTCATGCCACCTGGAACACCACAACATAATGGTGTGTCTGAACGTCATAACCGTACTTTATTGGATATAGTGCAATCTATGATGTCTCTTCACTACAAAAAAAGACACATCTGTGACATTTTGGGCCGAACAAAAAAAATTATGTCATACTTATGACACTTCTATGACGATAATTGTGACAAAACCCGGTATCATCATAGATGTGGTGGGCTCCTACTTCTATGACAAAAAATCATGACAGAAAATGGGCTTTTCGTCCTGGCCGGGCCGGAGACGCAGCTGCAAGACATTCTTTGGGCCGTCCATGACAAAAAAAACCGTGGTAGAAGCGAGGGCGAGGAAAATTTCGGGGAGTTCCCGGTTACGGTGGGTGGTCGGGGGCCGAGCGATGCGCGTTTATCTCGTACACGTACGCGCGTGTGTGCGAGGCATTGGGCTCTAACTGAACCCGAGCGAGGCGTTGGGCTCTAAATGAACCCGAGCTATTACACTAGCTACGTTACTGAACCCGAGTGATTCCTTCGCTAATGCTACTAACTGAAGCCGGTCGATGCTGCCTCTGGATGAACAGTGAGCGTTGCTGGGGGGTTTGGATGAACAGTTCTCGGTGGGGGTGGATGGACATGACCACGTGGTGTTGCCTCTGGATGAACAGGACCCCGATCGATCGAGCCGGTTGGGGTTGGATTAACAGGACCCTGTGGAGGGATGGATGAACAGGACGACCCTGTGGAGGGCTGGATGAACAGTAGACGATGGAGGGCTGGATGAACAGTAGCCCGTGGAGGGGTGGTTGAACAGGAGCCCGTGGAGGGGTGGTTGAACAGGAGCCCGTGGAGAGGGCTGGTTGAACATTAGCCGGTGGAGTAGCGCGCGGTGGAGGCTGGATGAACAGGAGCCCATGGATGAACTATCACAGGTGGAGGCTGGAGGAGGTCGACGGTGGATGAACATCATCCCGTGGATGCTGGAGGGGGTCGACGGTGGAGATGAACAGTATCCCGTGGAGTCCCGTTTTGCGGTACGCCACACCCCTCCCGATGAACAGGACCTCCGTTTCGACCGTAGCGCTCCAACACAAGTCTGTTTCCTCCGTTTTGCGGTACGCCACACCCCTCCCGATCAACAGGACCCCGTTTCGACCGTAGGAGGTCCAACACAAGTCTGTTTCCTCCGTTTTGCGGTACGCCAGACCCCTCCCGATGAATAGGATCCCGTTTCGAACATGGCCGGTCGAACACAAGGCCGTTTCCTCCGTTCTGCGGTATGCCAGGCCTCGTTTCCATCGGTTGTTCCATCTAAGCCCTCCCGATGAACACGATGACGCATTCCGTTCTGACCCAGCCGGTTGGCTCCCCATGAACACGACGACGACGCTGTTTCTCCGTTCCGACCCAGCCATGTACACGAGACCTGGCCGTACGTATGCGCGAGTAGGTGTTCGAGACCTCGTCCGTATGTACGTACGTGGCCGTATTTTCTTTCTTGCACACTGGCCGCTGTACGTACGTGTACATACTACATGCGCGCCTCTACATCGACTAGTATGTACGTACACGTTCGCGACCAGAATGACAACACTACGTACGCTTCGACCAGGTGGGTCCAACTGTCAGGCACTTCCTTGCGTGCGAAGATGTAGATGGTGGGTCCCAGCAGTCAGGGGGGCGAATTGTTTTTTTTGCCCGGACGCACTTCCTTGCGTTCGAAGATGTAGCCGGTAGGTCCTAGCAGTCAGGGGGGAAACGTTTTTTTTCACGAAATACGGTTGCCCGTCAGGTGGGTCCCTGCTGTCATGTGGAGGAATCATTATTTTCTGCGTAATAAGGAGGCACTTCCTTGCTGCGGCCGTGGACCCAGCTGTCAGCCTCTCCACGTATAGTCCACGTCCGATGGAAGCTGTTCCTTGACCACGTTGAGCGGGCCGCACCGAGAGCACCAGGGCGATGGACGACGGCGAGGCCTAGGAAGGGGACGACATGGAGCCGGGGAAGACGCGGCAGTGGATGCCCACGCGTAGAGGAGTATGAGGGTTCACTGGTTCGCTATGGTGTGAGGCTGCCGTCACCACAGAATAACATGGGGTGTGGGTGGTAGAGGGATGGCATGGCCAGCAGTGGGAGTAGTAGGGGGCGGTGAGGCCTCCGCGGCATCGCAGCCGGCCATGGGAGGCAGGAGCACGAGGCACGACTGGCGCTGGTTTGGGTGGCTGGAGCAAGAAGACCGGAGGTTGAAGAAGCACTACGGCCGTTGGATGGACAACGTACGGTCACTGGAGCTAGAATCGTGCATATTGACTAAGTTGACAAAGCCCTCCGTCCCCGTCAACTTAGTAGGCCCACAAGTCAGCCTCCCACTATACTGGGTCCCAGCTAGCAGGGGGAGTATTCATTTTTTGTGCGTAATAAGGAGGCACTTCATTGCGTGCGAAGATATAGCTGGTGGGTCCGAGCTGTCAGCGGCGGTAACGTTTTTTCGCGAAATACAGAGGCCCTTTCGGTGGGTCCCAGATGTCAGGTGGAGGAATCATTATTTTGCGCGTAATTAGGAGGCATTTTCTTGCGTGCGGCCGTGGACCCAACTGTCAGCCTCTCCACGTACAATCCACTTCAAATGCATGTCGGTTGTTGACCACGTTGACCAGGCCGCGCCGAGAGCACCAGGGCGATGGACGACGACGAGGCCTAGGAAGGGAACGACACGAAGCCAGGGAAGACTCGGCAGTTGTTTCCCACGCGGAGGGGGATACGACTGTACGAGGGTTTACTGGTTCGTCTGCCGTCGCCGGAGAATAATAACAGGTGTGGGTGAGTAGAGGGATGGCTAGGCCAGCGGTGGGAGTACGGTGGGGCGGTGAGGCCTGCGCGGCACCACAATCGGCCGCGGGGAGGAGGGAGCAGGCAGTCCCGCCGGCGCTTGTTTGAGCGGCTGGAGCAGGAAGAGCAGAGATTGAAGAAGCACGACGGCCGTTGGATGGACATCCAACAGTCACTGCTTGTGCGTCAACCTTTTTTTAGGAAAGCCTCAAATCTGTGGAAAACAGCATACAACCCATCTGCCATTATTTCTAATAATTTACAGCCCATTTGCTAATTCTTAAGGTTTTTTTGGAGCCCATATTCTTTTTGTTAGCATTACAGCCCATATTGTGGCCACAGTTAAAAAATTATATGAAATTTTGCATATTTCGGTGCGGTCCGAACTGTTTTTAATCCCGAAATTTTGAGTCACATTCAAACTGATTTTAAAAATAAATGTATATCAATATAAAATCCAACAAATTTTCCACGCATAAAAATCATGCAATTTAAAATCTCGAAATGAAAAAAAAGAAATTTGAAACTAATTGCTGGTTTGATGTGTTTTAAAAATGTACAACCCATTTCTCATTACTGATAGGACATTTTCTCGGCCAGCCGAATGAAGCTCTCCTCGTCTTGAAAGATTTGCAGCCCAACAGGCCTGACAAAGCAACTTACTTGGCAAATCACAAAAAAACTGGGCTAGCCATTTTCAGAAAGAAAAAAAACTACTGGGCTGGTCTGTGGTAAACATAAAAGAGAAGGCTGTCTAGACAGGCCAAAGTGCCCCGCACAGCCCAGTTGACACTCTGCTTCCGTCTCAAAAACAAATTAGATAAATGCCACTCCAATTATGGCGATTCATAAAATGCCACTGGAATTTCCAAACTTTGGAAAATGCCACTGCAATTTTTGCAAACTTTGGAAAATGCCACTCCAGACTTCGAAAAATGGCACTAGAAATGGCATGAAATGGCATTTTTCAAAGTTTGGAAATTGCAGTGGCATTTCTCGGAAACACCAGATTTGGAGTGGCATTTATCAAATTAACCCAAAACAAAAATAACTGGGCGAGCTGCTGGGTCCCTGGTGTCAGCCGCTCATTGTGCAATTCTCTCGTTTATTGACTACGTTGACAATGGCATGGGACCCAGATGTCAAAAATCCATTAGGAGGAGCCATTTTTTTATTGGCTTGAAATAAGGAGGCACTTGCTTGCGTACTGCCATGACCTTGGCGGGTCCCTGCTGTCATCCTCTCCACGTACAATCATCTCCTGATTGTGTAAGCCCTCCGTCCCCGTCAACTTGGTAGGCCCACAAGTCAGCCTCTAAACCCGTGGAGGACAAATACAACCCATTTTAAAAAATAACATCCCTTTCCATACGTTCAAACGGAAAGTTCAACATTCAGAGCAAAGTAACAGGTCTGATCCACATATAGAGTACTGAACTTCCACGTTGACAACCATCATAGCCAAGTTAACTATCTACTCCCACTAATATTCTAGTAGCGTACAAGTACTAACTTACTCTTAGCTAACTAGACGATGCCGGCCGCCATCTGCGGTACACGCTAAAACGCCGGCACCGGCGTCCTCCGCCTCGCCTCGGACTTTCCAGAGGTGCGATAGGGCACGTTGCTCGCGCACGTTGGCCCTTTCCATGCCGGCGTGGTCCACCGAAGCTTCGGCTTCTAAGCGGGAAACCCACTTGATGAGCTGGTAGTAAAAATCAGCGTTGCGAACGCGTGCATGCCTGACAGCCTCCAGGGCTATTTGCCGGGCGCCGGCCTCCACGTAGTCAGCCCAGTTGCCGGCGCTCTGCTCGCGACTCAGAGCATCGGTGCGCTGCTGCTCCATGTCCCGCTGGCGGCGCAAATCGGCGATACGCTGCTCCTCCGCCAAGCGGTCGCGCTCCAACAACTCCTGCTCCTCCGCCAGGCGGTCGCGCTCCAACAAGTCCTCGATCTCCGCATTGCCATCTAAAGATCGATAGAATGCCTCCTCCCTCCGTCTGCCTTCCGGTGAAAAACCAAACACTAGTTCCGGCGGTGACCGCCTCCGGCCTCACCTATCGCGGACGGGCGGGGGCATGGCAGACGTGGCGAGAGCGAGGATAAGTGGCGAGCGATGTCGGGCCGGTGGGGGCTTATGAGGATAGGGCGAGTTGGGTCACGGTGCCACCGGAGAAGGCCGAGAAATAGTACTTATAGGCGGAAGGTAGTGCGACGGTCATCGGAATTCAATGCATAAGCAGGCATGGCTTAGCGCGCCAGCTTGCCATGGAAAACTAGAGAAACTGAAATTATGACTGTGCCGTCCCGTCCCGTCCGTGCTGGGTCGCACGCCGGCATGACGGTCAAACGAGTGCACTCGAATCATCTCCCTCCTTGTCAATAATGATTCCACGGATTTAAAAGGCCCGCAACAATTAAAGCGCATCTTTTTTCATATCAGTTAGCTGCCTTAATTACGGCCGGCTGCATGCAGGCACTCAGAATTGCTCGCAGCCAGTACGCGGAGCAGCATGCAACGAGTCGCAGCCGAGGGCACGCATGCAGCCACTTAAATCGCTGGAATTAATTAGGCTTAAACTTCTGCATGCAGTTAATTATTGTCGTGCCTTGGTCTTGCTGCTTTGGCTCACGGGACTAATAAACCCGGACGGAGGGAGTACCTTGGTTGGTGAGATTTTTGAATTAATCCCTGTAAACCGGAAATGAGGTACTAGTACGTGCGTGATCCGCTATTTATTCGTGTAGGATCGAGTAGGTCGTTTCTTGAATTGAGCCCTGCAAACCGGAAAGGAGGTAGTACGTGCATGATCCACTATTTATCCGTGTAGGATCGAGTAGGTCGGATAGTGTACGTGTAGGATCGAGTAGGTCAGATGGTGTACGTGTACGATCGCATTAGTTGATGAACTTTAGCTGGGAGATAAGGCATTTGCGAACGTTTTCGCTGGCACTTTCTTCGGATTCGCATGGCATTTTCTTCAGAGCAGCTTGTGAGTTTCTTCAGAGGTAGGCATTTTTATTCAAAAAACTGCCACTTCGGATCTTGCGTCACAACTAAAACTGCCAGGAGAGCATTAGTAGGCTAGCTAGTGATCGATCAGTAACTTGCAAACACTGAGCGAATAGAAATAAGGAATTGTTAATGCATCTCAATGATTCACAGATCATATACAAATATGTAGCTCCAAAAGCAAAGATCAGCCACTTCGGATCTTGCGTCGCAACTAAAGACAACTAGTACGATTCCCATACATAAGATCAACATGTTAATGCATCTCAATGATTCACAGATCATATACAAATATGTAGCTCCAAAAGCAAAGATCTAGAAAAAACATCTGTTCTTCCTACTAACATGGATCCTTCTCTTGGCCAACATTCAGTACAGACTGAAAGACAAATTTGTTTGTGAAGTCTATAATTCCTCTTGCAAACGTAAGTGGTTTCACCAACAGCTGGAACCATGAGAATAAACCACACATGATGGAGGAACATCCACTGCAATATGATTTGGTCTTCTCTCGATCACATGGCGAGACTATTTTTGGAATACGAACTTTAACTTAGGCAAAATGATGCCCATTGTATAATCAGACAAAAGCAATGAAGCACCTAGTGTTGGCCAATAAATAGTACAGTGCTACTTTTATGCAGTCCATGAAGTGACTATCCAATCTTTTTGTGTCTATTTTCAAATGGCCCTGCATGCAGTGACTATACTATTCTCTTGTGCGGTTCAACCACAATTGCGGTCACTTTGTGTGTTTGCCAAATAGCAATGGGCAGACATCTCTGTCTGCACAAATATCAAGCAGCTAGTAAACATATACCCCACCTTGTATTTTCGGTTTAAACATGTCTCTTCCGCTTAGCATCTGTCATGTTTGCACTGGAGAATTTGATATAGTCATGTTTTGCCCTGGACAATTTCATACTGAATTGATTTGCTGGTTCAGAGCAGAAATATAGCGACTATTCTTCATCAGACCAAGGATATCCATGTTCGCAGTGATGGAAGAGGTGAAATCGATACAACCGAAATTGAGCATCCAATCATTGAATCCTGTCCTGCACCTCCAATGTAGGTCCACCCTACCAATAAATTCACATGCAAAACCACTAGTATTACTATCTAATGACAGTACAAAAAGAGTAGCAAGATAGTATCAAACCATGTACCTTCGTAATGAACAGCTCATAGTGCCACCAATTGGATATAAAGGTTTGGAAGAAAACATGCTCCTAATGTTGAACCAGTTGGACTTTTTGTGCAGTTCCACTAAAATCGAGCATCCCTGTTTGCATAGATATTGAGAGTGTGATTACTATAAAAGTGGCACTAGTTGAAGCATAGACTCACAAATATAAGCATTCCAATTTCTTAATGGGAAAAGGTAGCAAGACTGTTTCTAACCACCTGTTTGAAGGAGTAAATAAGGCAACAGCGGCTGATGTCAGAAAGGCATATATAGTTCTTTCTAAAAGAATGATCGATTCCTGACCTTTCCTCTTCTTTTAAGCATATTTTGTGCAGTTCAACTAAAATAAAATGCCATCACCGCCTTGACAATTCAGTGACACTGCACAAAAGGAAATGACTTAACATTACATCATGATGTCAGGTATGTAGTCGACAGGCATTAGAGACAAACATACAGACCTCCTCCGATAACATAATGAATACTAATTTTAACAAAGGTGTGACTAGCTTTACCGGGATAATTTGAGTGAACTCTACACCCTCTGTTCCTTAATATAAGACGTTTTCGCAGTTCAATTTAAAGTACCCAAACGTCTAGTATTTAGAAAAACAGGTAGTAGTTTTCTTGAGCACATATCTGGGAAAGCTTGCCACACTTTATTTATGTCCATACGCTAATGCAACACCATTCGAATACTACAAATATACACTAATCCAGTGGCTAGTGCAACAATAGAGTAGTTATTTTATTACAGGGTACAGTACAATGGTTTTACTGAACAGATTTCAATAAACTCCAGCACTGGAAGATTTCTATAAGAATTAACAATACAAAATGTAAAGGTAACAAGTTTTAGCATTAGTATACTAGCTGTGCATGAGTATTAAACCAAATACAAAAGTCTGAAGGTAACTAGCATTATTAACTAATGACAGTATAAAAAAATTGCAAACCATGTACCTCCAAGGTAAATATCATTTCGAACTCGGGGGGACCTTAAAAATTGCTATCCCAATCTTGATAATCGATCAAACATAAAAACTTGATCGAACGAATCAAGAGAACAGCCGGAGGAGGATGTGCCCACTCTTGACCTTTCCTCTTGTCTTCATAATTTTTTGTGCAGTTTAACCAAAATAAACTGACATCAGCGCCTTGGCATTTTGGTGACACTGTACAAAAAAATTAACTTATCTCATGAAAGTGAGGTATGTAATCTATAAGCATTAACAGTGCAAAAATCTGAAGGTAGTAACAAGTTTCATCATTGGTATACTGGCTGTGCAACAGCATTAGAATGCCTTAGCTGAAAAATCTTTAATACATCCACAATCAACAGCTAACCCTGAAATAATCCAATGACATTAAATGGCATTGCTTAAATTATCGGTGGCATTAGACTGAGTGCGGCATTAGTTAAATGTGGCATCACTTTAGCAGTAGCATTGCTTGACTTGACTGCTGGCGTTATACTAACAGCAAAAAAGTGACAATAAGAGCATGGGAGGCCGATTCGGACAGTGGGCGCACCAGTACGATGTACCTCCACGGACGCATAGAGTGGTGAGGGAGGTATGGTTGCCTAGAGCAAAAAATATCCAAGCAGCATATGTGGATTACGTCCCATTTTTGTTCTCTTTAGCCACCTTTTTCCTATGTGAGGACAACAAACCGATCGACCTGGTCATTCTCTATTGCGTTGTCATGCCTTTCTACCCTTCTTCAACCAAGAGACACGAGACTTGTTCCTTAGCTACTGATTTTTCCCCTTTCAACCTAGATGCGGGTTCGATGCCTACTCTCTTGGACAGTACAGTCTCCCTTCCTTTCCTTATTCAACCCAGACATGGATTAGTCTGCATGAAGTAGGGTTTCCTTTAATAGTGCAAATTAAGGTTTTCGTCTGCGTGACCAGCAGAGCAGAGGTTAGCAAATTGGGAAGATGGTGGAGTGGAAAAAGATCCACATGCAGCGACGTGGCAGATGGGGCAATAGAACAAGGGTATGGTTTGAAAAGAGGTAGCATACCTGAGGGTCGGCGGGAAGTGGCTTCGCTCGTGGTCATCGTCCTCCGCACGCACTACGGCTGCGAGCTTGGGGACGAAGGCCATCCCGCGCGGGCGGTAGGTCTGAGAGGACGGCCTTGTCGTCAGTGTGTGACCTCGCTCGCCGACGACGAGTGCGTCAACGCTGCACGTCCTTTTCTTCCCCGGCGGATCTGTGACCACCGGTGAGGAGGGAGAGAGAGGCCGTCTAGATCTGGAGAGAGGGTGATAGTGTGAGAAGCAAGTGGGTAGCCCTTAGTAAGAAAGCTCTGAAGCTCCAGCCTATATATCTTTTTTATACTACTAGTACTAGAGGTGGAGTAGTAGTAGAGTAGTTTATATTTTCTCTACAAACAGTACCAGTTAGTCGTGCTTCAAAACTGAACAGCACGCCGTTAAAAAAATAAAGTCGAGAAATAATGCGGCACTTCGGGCCAACGCGGCCAGATCGCATTTTGCACGAGAAATTACACACCATGTTTTGTTGACATGTGGTCCCGTTCCAACATGTCAGTGAGACGACGGTGAGTCCTTTTGTACAATTTCCGAAAGGACGTGTAGGCCGGGGCGCCTCTTCGTGTACCGTGGCAAACTGGCAACCGTCCACCGACTCTTCGCCTTTCCCTCTCGATTTGGAACTGTTGTCGCACGCTCTTCCTCCCTCCTCCATTTGCCTTCACCCTTGCTTCTGCCATTGTTCGATCGTCTTCTCCGTGGAGGGAACAAGCCGGAAACGACCCCGTTATTCTTGCCCAATCTGAAAGATGACGTGGTGGGGGAACTCATTGATCGGTGTGATGTCATCACCTCGGCTAGCATGGCAGGTTCGTTCAAGACCATTCTCGACTCAACTAATAACATCATTACAAGGAACCCAAGGGTCCAGGAGCGGTTTGATCTCCCATATCTTCTTTGCTATAAGCCTGTTCGCATGGGCAAGGACGACGAAGGCCTCGCCTTGTGCAAGTTGATGCCGCTTGATAATGATACGTGTGATGTCAAGATGCCATCGCTTAAGGGTAAGGCCTAGGCTGGCACAAATGGAGATTGGGTTGTTTATATTGGGTACAATTGCGAGTGGGAACTTGTGAATGTGTACACTCGTCAGCGGATTCCACTTCCAAAAATCTCAGAGTGCGCTGAGGTTGAGCACACAGATGATCTACGTACGTTCAAATACGATCATGGTGGTTGTCGTCTACGGAAGATAGCAATTTGTCGAGTTCCCAACCTCTCTTGGAATTACAAGAACTATGAAGTTGTTGCTATCTTCAACAAGCTTGTTGCCGTCGTTACTGATTCCACGGTTCATCCATGGATATTGCTCAAAATCAGTTTCTGTACACGGATGATGAGTACTATGATGCAATTGAATATGAGGATCTTGTGTTTGCTTCCACCACTCGTGGCACTGTTTTCGCATGGGATCCTCGTAGTTTCGGTACATTCGTCTTCCACCATAATTATAATTGTTTCATCCACATGCATGCGGGTTAGCAAGTTTCCCTTTACTAATTAACCGTCTTCTTGTGTTTCCAAGGTCCTGTGAACATTCCAGCACCTATACTTGAAAAAAAAATAACCAAGGGGGAGATGACGATGGTGATGATCATGATCATGAGGATGAGCAGGACTTATATACTCAGTGGCGGCTGGCAACTAATTCCGATGGATCACCTCTTCTTGTCTGTATATAGTGCAGTGAGATTGTTACTACTGAGGGAGCACGTGTTGTCTCCCATGGCCGCCCTCTCCGGACCTATTCCAACACCCGTTGTGGGGTATTCAGGATGGATACTAGTGTGCTAGCGCCAACACCTTCTCCCTGGTACAGTATTGATAGTCTTGGAGAAAACTCGCTCTTCCTTGGACCAAACTATCCAATGATGGTTAAAGGCGATCCAGCTGCTGTTGACACAACGTTACTACCATTTATGAGAAGCAACTGTATCTATACCTCGAACATTGCGGTGGTTCCCTACCCTGCTCCTGATATGTGCCGCTTCAGCCTGGATGATCAGTCCTGCGTTGCTCTCGATATTGACAATAGTTGGCCCTTCCCAGAGCACCTATGGTTCAAAGCAAGCATTTCCAACGCCAAGGATTGGTTGAGTTGAAGTTCATTTCATTGCTTGTTATTTGTTGTGTGATGAAAACTTCAGTATTTACTAGAATGTTTTGTTGGAAATAATCTATAATCCAACATGTATCATCGTTGTCTTTGTGTGTTGATGACTTGTTGTATGTAATGAATGGTACATTTGCAAATGCGTGTCATAGACTCAATTTATGAATGGTTTTCGAGTCACTTCTTGGAGTGAGAGTAACGTAGTAGTATAGCCAACATCCGGTTAGTATATGAAGTTGCCACATCACATAGAGCCAACCTAATATTGGAGTATGCTAGTCCTCCACCGGCGCGCCGCTTCAAATGGCGGAGGAAGTGAGAGGTCACATCACCTTGTGTCCAGATCTGAGATGCCACGTGTACCAGATGAATGACTCCAAGTTCGACCACCGTGATGCTAGGTGCGAGCCGAGGAACACTGTTGGAGAGACCCCCCTCATAATTTTCCTATATTGGTCGTTTGATTCATAGGATAGAATGCTATAGGATTTTTTCCCCTATGTAATCATGTTTTAATTGGCAATCTAGCATCCACTCCAACTTTTGTTTCACTTCCTTTGATCCTACAAAGAGAGTACTTGCTCTAAATGATGTGCCGCTGCAGGAGCCGCCTATATTAATTAACCATGCTCTAAAAAGGTGGACCAGCATTGGCTATAGTAGTACTGTACTAGGTTAGTAGGTGACCTTGCGCTTGGCTCTTCTCCTCTTCCAAAAGTCGAACAATAATGATGGTACTATAGTAGTACTTCTGGCAATCTGACACCAAATGAACTGCTGCACGTCCACCGTTTGTAATCAAAAGTTTCTCCTCGTGCTACGAGCCACCGTGCACGCGTTGGCGAGGGAGAAGGCGTAGTAAGCAAGCTTCTCGTCGATCTGCGAGTTGACGGGACACATCAAAGTTACGTATTTATTAGTACTCTCTTCAAAAAGGGCCGACCATGTCCATGGTTACCATCCCGTGCTCTGTCATTGAGTACGTGCACTACTCACGTGCCATCGAGGAGAAAAAATATTGCGTACTACTAGGTGCAATCAAAGTGCATGACTCACTTACGCATTGCATATCTACATTTTCTTGCATGACACGCCACCTTGATGCTAGATGTCCCGCATGTCATGGAGGCATATAGTATGATTTTTAAAATGGAGGCATATAGATGTCCCGCGTGTCGGCAAAAGGATGAACAAAGCTCATGTCTTAAACGAAAGAGTGGAAGAACATAGATTCCCGACGACCGAGAAGGAGCAACAAACCTTGGGGTGGAGCGTCTGCACTCATAATATTTTATATTATTCAGCGATATAAAATCAACCAAATCTCTCCACGTTCCTATACCATTCTATAGTATGAGAATAACTTTGAACGTAAGCCATTGATTCACTCTATCCAATGGTCATAGTTGGAAAATCCAAACAAAACCAAGCATTGGATCAACTCTTTTTTCGAGATCAACTCTTTTAGCACTTAGATTGTTGCCGCCTGCCCACCTAGCCCACCTATATATCTGCTCACGTGTGATGAGCACAGGAGCTACCCACTCAGATTGTATGTTAAAAAAATAAAGGTCGATAACTAATGCGGCACCTTAGGCCATAGCGGCTAGATCGCATTTTGCACAACAAATTACACACCATGTTTCGTTGACATGTGGTCCCGTTCCAACATGTCAGTGAGACGACGTCGAGTCCTTTTGTACAATTTCCGAAAGGACGTGTAGGCCGGGGCGCCTCTTCGTGTACCATGGCAAACTGGCAACCGTCCACCGACTCTTCGCCTTTCCCTCTCGATTTGGAATTGCTGTCGCACGCTCTTCCTCCCTCCTCCATTTGCCTTCACCCTTCCTTCTGCCATTGTTCGATCGTCTTCTCCATGGAGGGAACAAGCCGGAAACGACCCCGTTCTTCTTGCCCCGATCTGAAAGATGATGTGGTGGGGGAACTCATTGATCGGTGTGACGTCATCACCTTGGCTAGCATGGCAGGTTCGTTCAATACCATTCTCAACTCAACTAATAACATCATTACAAGGAACCCAAGGGTCCAGGAGCGGTTTGATCTCCCCTATCTTCTTCGCCGTGACCCTGCTGACTGGCGCGGGGACGAGGGAAGCCTCGCCTTGTGCAAGTTGATGCGCTTGATAATGATACGTATGCTGTTAAGATGCCATCGCTTGAGGGCAAGGCTTGGGCAGGCGCAAATGGAGATTGGGTTGTTTATATTGGGTACAACTGCGAGTGGGAACTTGTGAATGTGTACACTCATCACCGGGTTCCACTTCCAAAAATCTCAGACTACCCAGAGGTTGAGCACACCGGTATTCTACGCACGTTCAAATACGATCATGGTGACTGTCTTCTACGGAAGATAGCAATTTGTCGAGTTCCCAACCGCTCTTGGCATTACAGGAACTATGGAGTTGTTGCTATCTTCGACAAGCTTGTTTCCGTCCTTCGTGGTTCGACTGGATGGATATTGCTCAAAAATCAGTTTCTATACACGGATGTGTACTGTGATGCAATTTAATATGAGGGTCTTGTGTTTGCTGCCACCACTCGTGGCACTTTTTTGCATGGGATCCTCGTAGTTTCGGTACGTTTGTCTTCCACCATAATTATAATTGTTTCATCCACATGCATGCGAGTTACCAAGTTTCCCTTATCTACTAATTAACCTTCTTCTTGTGTTTCCAAGGTCCTATGAACATTCCACCACCTATACTTGAAAATTTTTATAACCAAGGGGAAGATGACGATGGTGATGATCACGAGCATGAGGACGAGCAGGACTTATATACTCAGTGGCGGCTGGCAACTAATTCTGATGGATCACCCCTTCTTGTCTGTATACAACCTACTGCTGATGTTACTACTAAGGAAGAAGGTGTGGTCTCCCATGGTCGCACTCTCCGGACCTATTCCAACACCCGTTGCATGGTATTCGGGATGGATACTACTGTGGTAGCTTCAACACCTTCTCCCTGGTACAGTATTGATAGTCTTGGAGAAAACTCGCTCTTCCTTGGACAAAACTATCCAATGATGGTGCAAGGAGATCCAACTGATGTTGACACAATGTTACTACCATTTATGAGAAGCAACTGTATCTATACGTCCGACATTGCGGTGGTTCCCTACCCTGATCGTGATATAATAGGCCGCTTCAGCCTGGATGATCAGTCTTGCGTTGGTCTCGAGATTGACAGTAGCTGGCCCTTCCTAGAGAATCACTTGTGGTTCAAAGCAAGCGTTTCCAATGCCAAGGATTGGTTGAGTTGAAGTTCATTTCATTGCTTGTTATCTGTTGTGTGATGAAAACTTTAGTATTTAAAATGTATCCTCGTTGTCGTTGTGGGTTGATGACCTGTTGTATGTAATAAAATGATATGCCTGTGATAAACTTACTAAATTTATGAATGGCTTTCGAGTCGCTTCTCTGAGTGGGTGCTGCGACGAGGCGAAAAAATATTTTCCGAATACATAATTGTACGTGCATTGCAACAGGTTATCGGATGGGGCCAATCAACAATAGTACACTATTTGTACTAGATTCACATGCTGCACTATCTCTACGTCTATGTACGTAATACAACAAGTTTTAAACTTGAGACCAGCCACCCATCCTCACAAAGAACACCTTTTTACCTAGCACAGACTCCGGGAAATTTGGCCACAGTGTGAGGTGGGCCATATGTTAATGTGTTCGCTGTACGTAACCAGCACCATCAATCCTCGATACTACTACTATAAGTAGTAGGGTGGCATGGGCCAGAACAAGCATTCACGTCCAGGAGTACGGCATACGCCACCAACACGACTTCCATCTGACACCATATTTCTTGGATTCCGTGCTACAACAATCTCTTCAACCTCATCGTTTCTCTAACTCAGCCATCGCGTGGCGGGCGAGGTGGGGGTTTGCCGATAGTCGGTTTCCTCAACTGCGGTCCCACTTGTAAGGCCAACTCCAACGCACAACCCCAAACGGACCTCCGTTTTGCCCGGATTCTGTCCGTTTGGGTAGGGCAATGGGGTCGTGTCCCGGCCATTTCTCGGATACGGTGGCCGTGCGCCGAACATTTTTCTTTGCAAACACATATCTTTTTTTTCATCATTGATTTTTTGGTACATGGAAATACATCACCAAAATTTTGACTAGAAAAGCAAAACCAAAGAAAACAAGAACCACAAGAATACATTTTAGAAGATATCCAACTTCCATAACTGCTCCTGTAAGTTGGATTAGTGCCTTCTCAATGCCTTCATTGTTGATCTGCGGAGGCTCGATCTTGCGTGCTTCTTTCTTCTTCGAGTGTAAAGAAGTAGACGTGTCTAGCCTCTATTCTATCAACAAGTGCACTAGTCTCATCTCTAGCCTCTATGCTAGCTAAAAGTGCTAGAACATCTACTAAAATGCGCTCTATCAATATATCATTGTACTCTTCTTCCCAATACCAAAACTTGCATCCATTCTACACAATAAAATTTTAAGTTAGCACAACTAGTCTAATCCGAGAGCACAACCGAAGATTTGGTCGAGTTCTTCCTCCTTTTGCCGACACGTGGGATATCCAGCATCCAGGTCGTGTCATGCAAGAAAATAGAGTGGTAGTTGAAGCCACGTGATGTGCATGTTGGGTTAAAATGTAAATAGAATCTTACTACTCTTGAGTAACTCCAAAAGCGGCCATCAAAGATCTTTATTGGATTTGTTTTTCATCACCAGCACGTCGAGGTGAAAGATGTGCAGGTTCAGTGGGTCCTCTTGCGTTTTCACTGACATGTGGGACCGCATATGAGCAAACAGACGATGGGCTCCGCGCATCTGCTGGCTGGCTGAAAAGAGAGATAGAGGATGGCTGAGCACAGACTCGAGGAAATTTGTTCTACGTAACCAGCACCTCGATATAGTGGGCTGGCATGGGCCATAACTAGCATTCATGTCTAGCAGTACGGCACACGCCACCCACACGAGTCCCATCCGACACCAATTTTCTTGGAGTCCGTGCTACAGCCATCTCTTCTCCCTCCTATTTTCTCAGCCATCGCACGGTGGGCGGGGTGGGGGTTTGCCGATGGTCGGTTTGCTCAACTGCGGTCCCACTTGTAAGTGAAAATGCAACACAGCACGCATCCCCCCTTGAGCGGCGTGCCAGACCAACCGTGTGGGGGTGCGACAGGAACACGAGAGGCTTTTCCTTTTGAACTTGTAACTTGTAAAATTTGGTTATGCTCCATGGCGCGACCGATAGATAGAAATAACGATTTTCCCTAGAGTAATGAGAAGTTTGGTTCTGGCGCGATTCGTGCATGGAGTACGTACAAAAATTATGAAGTTGATGCGAAAGGTAAGATAATTACAAGTAGTACCATATACTACTACATGGATTTGACGGAAAGATAAAGATACATACAGATCCATCAACGACATCCTCACGCCCTAGTGCACCGGGTCACCAACCGACATGTGAGGAGAAGCGGCGTTGGCGGCAAGCTCAACGTGCTTCTGAACAATGCCGTCCAAGGTTGCCCTGCAGTCCAAGAAGGTCAGCGTCCTATCGTCCTCCTCTTGCATGTAGTAGTCCTTGTGGACAATTTGCGCGTAGACGTGGGTGATTATGTCGATGGTGTCTTGCTGCGCCAGGCGCTGTGCGGCGAGCGCGACCTCGAGGTGGATATTCTTCGGCGCGACGGCAGGCAGTCGCAGGGCCACCAGTGCGTCGAAGAGGTTGTCACCATAGAGGCCGTTGAGGGTGGCAGGCATCGCAGAGCCTGGGCGCGTGGGCTGGAGGCGTACGTCAAGGTCGTCCGCGAGCTTCTTGACGACAGTGAACTTGTCGAGGAAGCCGACGAGGACCTCATCAAACAAGGAGACGAAGTTGTCGTCCAAGCGGCCCCTCGCCCTGGCGGCCTTAAGCACTACCTGGAGACGTTCCTCGGTGCCGGGCCGCAGGCCAGCGTCGTGGACCATCTGGCACAGCCGGCTGATGCACGCGCTCATCGCCTCCATGGGTCTAGCTTCTAGTCAACTGATCTGGCGATTGGAGTGATCACTCTTGCCCTTGGGTGCGTAGGTGCGTAGGATTTCGTAGATTGGACTGGCGGGAGCCTTTATATGAGAAGTGAGACTGCGTTGAATTCACGTGCGTGTTGGCCATCTACTCCTCGCCCCTCTACTGCACCTGCCTTTGGCTGTATGACAGGTTGGCCAGCCACCCGTTGGGCCCATGTGTCATACACCCAAAGGCAGGTGCAGTAAGTCAATGAAGCTGTGTCCCCCTCCGTGCCGGTGCAGTATAGTCATCTCACCGGACCTCTAGTTGGGGCCAAACGAGAGAACTTTGATGTTTACTGGTTTATTGGTCCCCTTTGCATTTTGCGCCAAGTTTTGACCTTTGATTTAACTAATAAAATGTTAATGCATGTAACCAAAAATGTTGTGTAGGTCACCTTACGAAAACCAAATAATCCCAAAACACTTAGGCACGGTACATTAACTCCCTCCTCGTTTCTTATTTTGTGACATATCAGCCAATGAGAGATGTGGGCCGTGCATGCTTTCAATGACTTGAGACTACCAAACATCACATGCAGTGGTTAGTTCATTGCATGTAATCCTATTAAGTAGCAAAAAGACAATAAGTTATCTCGCCGATAGGAATAAAACAATCATGTATTTATTTACAGAGGGAGTAGTACATTTTTTGTTACATGCATTACTAGATATGGCTAGTCAAATACTAAATCCAGATGGACGTGGTAGTACTACTAAAGCCAGACGGTGGTGCTAGTACTAGTAGTAGTACAACCAATGTAGTAGCACTGTACTACCCGTTGGTCAAATTATTACGTGCTGCTCCTCACAGTGAAGTGACAAGACCCTACGCCAAAGATGACACCTGAGTATAGGCGCCGTGTTCGGCATACCATAGTCAGCCTCACCGTCTGCAGTCACTATCATCATGGCTGTAGACCTAGCCTGCTTACAACTAGCCGTGTTCGACATAATTTCCCGTGCGTAGATGCCCGTGCATTGCACTGAACACCAAGATTAGGGGGTGGACAGCGCCGGCAGCGGCCATTGCGCCAGATTTTTCCATGGCCTTCTAGATGTGGTGGGGAGGAGATAAGGCTGATTGTGAGAGACAAGGAGCTGTTTGTAAATAGGGAACAAGTGCGGGCATCTTTTTGCAAAACTGGAGAAGTTTGGTTTGTATGCGTCAGATCTAGATCCGACGGCTATTCGTGAAAGATGGTAGGCACAACATCATCACCAACTCAGGACCTGTTTGATTCGCAGGATTTTCAAAACGCAGGAATAGGACACGGCAATATTACAAGTTTCAAACTGATATTACAAATGTTAGGAGTAATGCTGCACCTACGAAGAGGGAATTACTAGGAAGTTTATGTAAGAACTTTCGTTACTTTAGGTGGATGCAGCATTATCGTACAAACTAAAATCCACCGCCCTGACAAGTCACTAATGGGCAAATAAGTTTTCGAGTCTCTGGCCACTTGATGTTTCAAAAACAAATTCAGCTTCTGCGGATACTTTGTCATTTAGGCTTAGACGCTTGCGGTGATTAGCACGCCATTCCTTGTTGCGCCAGAGAACGCCAAACCTCATTACCTTGAGCACACTTGCCTCCAGAACAAAGAACCTAGGCAATTTAATCTCAGATGTGCTGCCCCGGTAGTCGATCAAATCAATTTCTGTAAGATGGAGATCAAGGCATTCGATGAGATTGTTATAGTGCAGCACATTTTTCACTTTCGGGTCTTTTTTTATCTGCAAAAGAAGAGAACATATTAGAGCAGCTGGCTGTATAAGATTGCCGTGTCATCAAGAGGTACCAATATCATTCGCTCATACGATAGGGTTGGCTGGCTAGTGATATTTTTGCACTCTCTCTCTCTCTCTCTCTCTCTCTCTCTCTTTCTCTTTCCTCTCATTTACCTAGGAGTACGTGAAGAGCTTGGGCATTTGTTGCCTTCCACTATGTGGCCGATGCCATATTTTGCAAAAGTATGCCACATAACATGCATCGATGTCAAATCAAAAGATTTTGGCACCGCTCTCGCGATGTGAGAGAGTGGGCACCGCTGTGCACATAGACCCACATGTATAAACAAATCAATCAAACCAACTACACCAGTTTCTCACTCTCCCAAACAAGTGTTTTTTTATTGCCTCAGTCCTCTCTCTCCCACGCAAGTGTTTTTTCATTGCGTGAGTTAATTTGGCACCGGAGCAAAGTAGGTGATCCAGATTGGGGCACCAGGTGAGCAATGGAGGGGCATCGATGCCAAATGGATCACAAGTGAATTTGGCACGTGTTTTGGCCTACATAGTGGAGGGCCGTTGTCGGTGTCAAAACCGGCGGATCTCGGGTAGGGGGTCCCGAACTGTGCGTCTAAGGCGGATGGTAACAGGAGGCGGGGGACACGATGTTTACCTAGGTTCGGGCCCTCTCGATGGAGGTAATACCCTACTTCCTGCTTGATTGATCTTGATGATATGAGTATTACAAGAGTTGATCTACCACGAGATCGTAGAGGCTAAACCCTAGAAGCTAGCCTGTGGTATGATTGTCGTCGTCCTATGGACTAAACCCTCCGGTTTATATAGACACCGGAGGGGGCTAGGGTTACACAGAGTCGGTTACAAGGGAGGAGATCTACATATCCGTATTGCCAAGCTTGCCTTCCACGCCAAGGAGAGTCCCACCCGGACACGGGATGAAGTCTTCAATCTTGTATCTTCATAGTCCAACAGTCCGGCCAAAGGATATAGTCCGGCTGTCCGAGGACCCCCTAATCCAGGACTCCCTCAATAGCCCCTGAACCAGGCTTCAATGACGATGAGTCCGGCGCGCAGATTGTCTTCGGCATTGCAAGGCGGGTTCTTCCTCCGAATACTCCATAGAAGATTTTGAACACAAGGATAGTGTTCGGCTCTGCAAAACAAATTCCACATACCACCGTAGAGAGAATAATATTTCCACAAATCTAATCTGCTGACAGCTTTTTTAACGTGACGTTCTGCCGTGGTCTGGTCATGACGAACCGTTTTTCCGAGCCTGCCACTGCACGTGTTGCGAGGCGGTTTTATTGGCACGTCTTGTCGAAGCAGAGATCGTGTCCCTCTTTTCACGGGATTCTCATCAATACGGGTGTGAGTAACCCAATCGTGCCCGCTGGTACGACTCCTCGATTTTAGGCAGGTTCCAGACGGCCACGCGGAGGACGCTTGATATCCACCCTCTTTATAAAAGGGCCAAGGCCTGCCCTTTTCTTCTCGCGCTCGATCCTTCCCTTCCCCCCACCTTGAATTCCAACACTCAAAGCTCAGGCTAAGCGCTTCGAACCTTCAATCATGTCCAGATCCAACCTTCAAGGCCGGTGGATGGCCTCCTCAGTCACAGAGGAGGACATCAAGAAGCTAAGAGAAGCCAGGTATCTGACCGTCGAAATCTCGCACAGGCTGCCTGCTCAAGGGCAGGTCATCCCCACTCCCGAACCCAACGAGAGTGTTGTATTTATTTCCCACTTCCTCCGAGGGCTAGGCTTTAGTCTTGATCCCTTTGTTAGAGGGCTTATGTTCTACTACGGGCTCGATTTCCATGATCTGGCTCCGGATTCCATCCTTCACATCTCGTCGTTCATCGTCGTGTGTGAAGCCTTCCTCCGCATCACCCCACACTTCGGCTTATGGCTCAAGACCTTCAATGTGAAGCCGAAGATGATTGAGGGGCGACACACAGAGTGCGGAGGTGCCATAATAAACAAAGGCGCCGATGCTCCATGGCCAAAGGGTTCCTTCCCGGAGACATCCAAGTTATGGCAGCGGGTGTGGTTTTACATCACCGCTCCCCGAAGCGCTAAGTGGGTATCTGCCCCCGCCTTCCGTCCGGGCCCTCCGCCACAATTGGCGTCATGGGTCAACAAAGGGCTGGACTAGGGGCCAGCTAATGATGTGTCGACATTGCAGAGCCGCATCCGAGATCTCTTCAAGGGAGATGTCAGCCTTGTCAAGGTAATGCAAGTCATGCTAGTTCGTCGGGTCCTGCCATGCCAACGTCGATCTCTCCGTATGTGGGAGTTTAACCTGGAAGGACCACGAACTATTCAGCAATTCTTCGGCGCGACGCTCGAAGAGATGTATGGATTGTTCTTCGGATCACGAATAAAGTGTCCGGACGCCACCGAGGATGCGGGTCTGAACTGCAATCGTCCAGGCACCCAAGTAAGTAATTCCGCGGCCGAACACGTTGCTTTTTAATTTATCACAACATCATTCTGAAAAGTCGCCTTTTGACCAGGACTGGATAAAAAAGGCGAAGATGATCAGGTGTTCGGCCCCCCTTCCCGAAGGATCACTGGATCCTATACTAGCGAGGATGCTTGAGCTTGCGCCTTATCAAGCGCCATCAGGGGAAGATAAAGGGAGGAACAAAGAAGCCGAAAGCGAGCCTCACTCATTATTCATCCAAACCGGGGGAATTAGTGTCTCCGCGAAGGAGGATAACCGGGGAGAAGAATCTAAAATTCCGTCTCCCCAAGGAAGGAAGAGGGCCGCCTCTGAAGACTTGGAAACAATGGTTTCCAACCGAGGGAAGAAACCTTTGTCAGGGGGCCCTGCCCCGGAGGGCATCCTTACCGCACAGTGCCCGCGAGGGGATCAGCCCTCCACCGAGCTGTAAGTAAACAAAAGCACTTTATAGTAAATATATCTTACTTTATTTCCGAGGACAATTACCGAGACGTATGTCTTGTAGTTCGGATCGTAGCCCTTCTCGACAGAGTTCGTCTTCGAGGGATCTTCTTCCGGAGATGATGGAGAGCGAAACGCCTCCCCGTGCCTCCCCTCCTCGTGAGGCAGACGACCCTAAGGTGTCGTCACGGAGGATTTCTCCTGACCCGCCAAGGCCAGAAGGTAACCCTTCGGCCACCCGAAGTCCGGAGTATTCGGCTCCTAAGGAGAGCCACAAAAAGAGTCCGGGACTGTCCGGCGCACGACCAGACGCACTGATGAGTCTTATGGAGCAAGTGGCTATCTCGGAGGCGCATCGTACTCTAATGGGTACGGTGTTTGAGAGAATTTCATCCGCCGAAAGTGGGTTGCATGAAGCTTTTATGAGCCTGCTGAGAGGCTTTGAGGTACGCAAAATAATATGTATATTTTTGACGGTACCGCACACGCTAGGTGTGCCCTATGCAAATAGTAGCCCCTGAGACTCTGGTTGCTGTCGAAAAAGGCGGCAAACAGAGGATCATAGTCCCAGGTAATGATCATGCCGCTTTCATGTGCAGGCGGCTGAGGGTCCGGTGGCTAGCCGGACTGGAGAGTTTGCCGAACTGAAGCGGCAACTTGATGCGGCGGATGCCGACATCATGCTTGTAAACAGGCGGCTTGACGAGGCACAGGGTATGTATTCTCCGGTGGTCAACATATATTAAGAGGAGCATGATGCTTGTATCTATAATATGCTGTAACTGCAGATGGAGTTGCCGTCGTGGAAACCCTTCGGGCGGAACTTGCCCGAGCCAAGGAGCAAGCCAGGAGGAGTGATGCGGCCGCCCTAAAGGCGGTCAAAGAGCTAAGAGCCGAACAGGCTACGCATTGCCAGAGCAAAGAGGAAATAGCCAAGATGGCTATTGAGCTGAAAGATGCCGCCGACCGTTATGAGCTTCTTGAAAAGGAAAGCAAAACGAAGACGGCGGACCTTGAGAAAGCCATGGTAGCAGCCAAGGAAGACCGCTCTAAAATCAGAGCGGCGAAGGAGGAGCTATGTCAAGCCGGAGATATCGTGGCTGGGAAGCCCTTTTTGTTGCGGACGAAGTTCGGAGATCCTAAGTATGCCCTTCTGGATTAATTATGGAGTTCTGCAGATGCGTACTTGGATTTGGCAGCGAGTGCTGCTGATGCGACCGAGTTTTTCAAAGATCAAAAAGATCATGAAGTGGAAAAGTTGTTCTGGTCGCAGTTCAATGTTCCAGTGCGTCCGCTGCTGTTAAATGAGCAAATGGCCGAGTGGGCCGAGCTCCATAGGTTGTCCGGGCTTGCCATGAGGTCTGTTGTGGATCATCTTTGGCCGGAAGGACCAAGGCCGAATAGTTATTTTGGCTTAGTGCAACGATTCCTTGGTGTTGTGCCGCATATCAACGCTGTGAAGAGGTCGGCGCGCATAGAGGGTGCGCAGATGGCTCTTGCCCGTGTCAAGACATACTGGGCAGAGATGGAGGCCACTACTATTGCAACCCAGAGTTCGGCCGTAGGCCGGGTATCGGCCGAGCGCTATTTTGAAGAAGTCCTAGAAGGTGCTCGTTTAATAGAGGCTCAGTGCTCGAAGAGTGTCATGTTCGAGTGACATGTATCCCGATTGTAAGAACAATGCTATTTGAATTATAAAGGTTGTGTTTATACTTTCGCTTGAAAGTATTATTATGCCTCCTGTGCGGTCGTTTATGTATATATATATATATAACCTGAAAGTTTGCAGTCGTCGGCTTTAGCCCCCACGCATATAATGCGGGGGTGTTCGCAAAGGCGCGTGTTCACACTTGATCCAACGTCTTGGTCCATTAAGGAGGTGGTAGTGCGGTGAACGAGGCAATCGGACTATATTGCTTTAACACTTTCACTTAACCATAGGAGTTTGACAGTGGGGCTACTATATAGCCCCTGGTACTTCCGCGCTCATCCGAGTATGGGGCACGTACGTACATGACCGGGAAACCGGTCCTTCGTTAATGCGGAGGAATCGCGAAGATTCCGATGATTCATCGAGTGGTTGACCAGTCTCGCGCTTTATCATGACAGTCAGTTTTCGGCTTTCTCTACTGAGGTGCCCGTCCAGATGAACCAGGGCACAATCGCAGTAGTTCTCCCGGTGCCACCTTAGCCGACAGAGCGGAATGTAGGGTAGCAAAACACGGGAGCTGGGAAAACCCAACATTTGACCAAAGACATGATTCGGAGCTGATGCATATAAGGCCAAACTCGCGACGCCGAACACTCCCTAAGGTATTCGGTCTTTACAACATATACCGGGCTTAGTAACGCCCTTGAACCCTGAATTTCCAGGTACGTGCATTAGTCTGACGTGGCGAAATGCCAACAACGCCAACATCCCTCACGGTTGTGTTAGGTATCCGGGGGGTGTCAAGCAACAAGAGACAGTAAGAAAGGTTTACAGAGGGTCTTAATCTAAAAAGAAACCTTTGAGCAGGCCCTTGCTGCACGTCTGCGCCTGTGTCTCTGTTGTGCCGTATCCTGGAAGGGTGTAGCACGATGGTCATCTGTAAAAGAGAAAAACTTAGATGAAAGTCGTCGTGCGAAAAACTGATTATTCTCATTAAAATTCAATCTAAATCAGATAAAGCCGAACTGTAGTCCTTTTTACATGCGGGAAGCCCCTGGTACCGCCTATGGGGGTATATCCATCAAACCAATCTCAGGTTTATCTAAGCTGTTACAGCTAGTGGTGCGCCGGACTCGTCTAGCCGTGTCCGCGGTCTTGACGACCGACCATTTATTCTGGTTGGAGAGGCCATTTAGTGTTCGGCTGCTAAAGCCGCCACACGTTCTTCCGCGCCTAAGGAACGCTTAGTGTTTCTGCTAACTATGATGATGCCACGTGGACCAGGCATCTTAAGCTTAAGAGAAGCGTAATGCGGTACTGCATTAAAACGAGCGAAGGCTGTTCTTCCGAGTAGTGCTTGATAGCCGCTTCGGAATGGAGTGATGTGAAGGTTAACTTTTCACTTCGGAAGTTGTCGGGAGAACCGAATACAACGTCTAGTACTAGAGAGCCCGTACAGCGGGCCTCTGGGCCTGGTATTACTCCTTTAAAGGTAGTATTGCTTTGGCTAATTCTCGTTGGGTCTATCCCCATTTTGCCGACGGTGTCCTGATATATCAGATTAAGACTACTGCCGCCGTCCATGAGGACTCGGGTGAGATGGTATCCGTTGATTATTGGGTCTTGCACCAAGGCAGCCAATCCTCCGTGCCGGATACTAGTCAGGTGATCCCTACGATCAAAAGTGATCGGGCAGGCCGACCAAGGGTTGAACTTAGGGGTGACAGGCTCTACGGCGCATATGTCTCGGAGTGCGTGTTTGCTCCTCCTCTTCATCACGTGAATCATGTTCACTGTTTTGACCTCTGGTGGGAACTTTTTCTGTCCCCCAGTGTTTTGTTGGCGAGGCTCATCCTCGTCTTCACTTGCTGTCTCCCTCCCCTTGTGTTCGGCGTTTAGCTTGCCGGCCTGCTTGAAGACCCAGCATTCTCTGTGGGTGTGATTTGCAGGTTTATCGGAGGTGCCATGAATCTGACATAATTTGTCTAGAATCTTGTTTAGGCTGGACGGTCCATCTCTGCTGCCTTTGAAAGGCTTTTTCCGTTGACCGGGTCGAGAGCCCCTAAATCCGGCGTTTACCGCCGTGTTGTCTGGGCTGTCTTCGTTATTTCGACGCTTGCTTTTACTACGTCGTGGTTTTCCATTGCCATCCCTGACTTCAGATGTGCCTGGGTCACTGGTGCTACTACGGGCCAGCCAGCTATCTTCGCCCGCGCAAAAGCGGGTCATAAGGCTTGTTAGGGCTGCCATTGTCCTCGGTTTTTCTTGGCCGAGGTGTCGGGTGAGCCATTCGTCCCGGACACTGTGCTTAAAAGCTGCTAAAGCTTCGGCGTCCGGGCAATCGACGATTTGATTCTTCTTAGTGAGGAATCTGTTCCAAAGCTTTTGGGCTGACTCTCCGGGCTGTTGAATTATATGACTTAAATCGTCTGCATCCAGAGGTCGGACATAGGTCCCTTAAAAATTAGCCCTAAAAGCATCCTTAAGCTCTTCCCAACTTCCAATTGAGTTTTCGGGGAGGTTCTTCAGCCAGTGCCGAGCTGGTCCTTTCAGCTTGAGGGGCAAGTACTTGATGGCGTGGAAAACGTCTCCGCGAGCCATATGGATATGGAGGATGAAGTCCTCAATCCAGACCCCAGGGTCTGTCGTTCCGTCGTACGCCTCTATGTTCACGGGTTTGAATCCCTCTGGAAATTCGTGATCCAGCACCTCATCGGTGAAACATAGGCGGTGCGCGGCACCCCTGTATTTGGATGTGTCATGGCGTTCTGACGGTTGTAGTGTTTGGTTTTGATTCTGCGCTAGACCGCGCTTCCTAGATCCATAGATGGATCTGGTCACGCCGGCTTTTTGATCCAAGTCCTCGCGTGAATCGTGTGCTGACTTATGTGCGGCCTCGTTAGCCGCCCTATCGCAGCCACGAGGTGGTCGGTCCGTCCGGTCGGCCATTTTATTTTTCGGCTATGTAGGCTCTAAGGCCTCATCATCGAATTCAGGCAACAGCTTGCGCTTTGGATAGCTTTTTGTGTGGTGACTGCCACCGTACTTTTCTTCAGTGTCGAGCACTCTGTTCCATCTACTGTTGAGCGTATTCTGCGCGGCCTTAAGCCTTTGCTTCTGCTTCTTCAGACTCCTCGCGGTGGCAATAAGCCTTCTATGGAGGTTCTCTTGTTCCAAGTGCCTTTCCGGGATGATGTGTGCATCGTCGTCCGGACTGTTTTCCTGACAAGAAGAGAGACCTTAATCAATTTAGCACATCGCCCAAGGGCGAGTGCTGAAAGATATCCGCGGAGGAAAACTCCATGATCGGTGCCCAATCAGATTCGATTGGCACGGACGCAGACGGGTCGGAGCCCGTGGCCGAGGACGAATCCAAGTATCCGGCAACACGGGTCTCACAAGGGGTGAAGTCAGTATTTGGCTCTATCGCCGCTGAGTGTGCTGCCTCCGTGGTGGGGTCCACCCACCCATCCTCGGACGGCGCAATCTGCTCCGGATCGAGGGCCAGAGTAGCTGCAGGTGGGATCTCCCGAACACTGTCCGTCGGCAGAGCTAAGTCATGCCTGTCGTGACTATGCGGCGCACCTGACATGGGCTCGAATCTGTCAAAGATCAAGTCTCCACGGATGTCGGCAGTATAGTTCAAGCTTCCAAACCTGACCTGATGGCCAGGGGAGTAGCTTTCGATCTGCTCCAGATGGCCAAGCGAGTTGGCCCGCAGTGCGAAGCCGCCGAATACGAAGATCTGTCCGGGGAGGAAAACCTCACCCTGGATCGCATCGTTGCCGATGATCGAACGAGCCATCAAGCCTTATGGTGACGGCACAGTGGAACTCTCAATGAAAGCACCAATGTCGGTGTCAAAACCGGCGGATCTCGGGTAGGGGGTCCCAAACTGTGTGTCTAAGGCGGATGGTAACAGGAGGCGGGGGACACAATGTTTACCCAGGTTCGGGCCCTCTCGATGGAGGTAATACCCTACTTCCTGCTTGATTGATCTTGATGATATGAGTATTACAAGAGTTGATCTACCACGAGATCGCAGAGGCTAAACCCTAGAAGCTAGCCTATGGTATGATTGTTGTCGTCCTACGGACTAAACCCTCCGGTTTATGTAGACACTGAAGGGGGCTAGGGTTACACAGAGTCGGTTACAAGGGAGGAGATCTACATATCCGTATTGCCAAGCTTGCCTTCCACGCCAAGGAGAGTCCCACCCGGACACGGGACGAAGTCTTCAATCTTGTATTTTCATAGTCCAACAGTCCGGCCAAAGGATATAGTCCGGCTGTCCGAGGACCCCCTAATCCAGGACTCCCTCAGCCGTTATAGCCCACTTTTGTACTACCTCTTATTTAGTATAAAATTTTGACCATAGATTTACGTAAGAAAATGCCAATGCATGTCACTAAAAATTACACCATTTGAAATTATGTTCAAATACGAATCCAACGATATAGTTCTTAGTGACATGCATTAACATTTTGTCAATTAAATCTATGGTCAAATTTTGATACTACAAAATAGGAAGAGTAAACCAGGACGGAGGTAGTACGTGCTCTTAGGGTAACCATAGAGTTACTGGAGTAGCCTAAGTTACTTTCCACTATGACTAGCCTAGGCTACTATAGTAGTACAACAAAAAAACGATGCAGGTGATCACGTGAGAAAAAATACTAAAAACATTTCTTTCAGTGCAGTGCGTAGATGTAGTTTTGAACACTACACTTGTCATCGTAATTTGGGAAAATTACGAAAAAATTGAGCTACGTTGTGATTACCGTTTGCTAATAGGAAAGAAGTTTCACCTCGATGAGTAGCTTCTCCGTGCACGGAAAGCATGTAAGGAATCCAACAACTTGATCCAGATTGGGGCCAATAGATTTTATTGCCAAGATCTTCACTGCGCGCACAGACTAGGTCAAGCTTGTGGGAATCATTTTCTGGAAGACGGTCGTAAATACATCAAGAAGAAATTTAAAAATGTGAATTTCAAGAAGACGGAGAAGAAGATGAGTGCTATACCTGAACGATTACGGATCCAATAAAGAGTTCGGAGAATTTGGCAGACGAGTGCACCAACGCTGTCAATTTCGGCGCGTCAATGACCCTGATTTTTGTTGGACCTTCTAGATCCGATACAAGCAATCTCTCAAGGAAAGGCGCATTCTCAATGACCATAACGTGGAACAGCTGGAGTGATCTCTTCCCAATTGATGTCTTGTTGCGGGGCCAGCAAGACACATAAATCTATCAGAGATTCGTCGAGGCGATGTGGAGGCTAATGAACCCGTGGATCTGCTCAAGAGCAAGGTACTCGAGCGTAGTACAGCTGCGGAGCAGGTGCTCCATAGCCTTCTTCGAGATGACAACATCGAAGAGGTCGAGCTGCTTGAGTTGAGGGAGAAGAAGGGCGGGCGCGGAATTAATCTGGGGAAGATAGCAGGAGCTGAAGCTGGCGCGGCGCAGCGTTGGCGTGAGGCGGAACGCGGACGGCGGCAGAGAGCGACATCGTCCAGCTTCAAAGTTGAGCTCCTCGAGCTGATCTGGGCGGGGGATAAGAACCACTCGTCAAACTTGGGTTGGACCTTGCAGTTGGTACTGAACATGCGGATGTCAAGGCGTCTGGCTGGCCCAGGGTGCGATGAAAGGATCTTGGAGACTGCGGCCATGCGTTTGCAATCCCCGTCGCAGAGGCAGCTCTCGACGGTGAGGTTGAGGGGGACGCGGCGCCAGAGGGGGCGCCACCGCCGGGAGAGTAGGGCGGTCCGCACGGCAGATTTGGTGGGGAGGAAGCCGATGATGACGAGCAACATGTCGTCGGGGAGGCTGATGATGAAGTCCAGGCTCGCCGGATGCGGTTTTGGCTCGAGCCACCTCCGCTTGTTGGCTGCCTCACTGTCCATCTCAACCGGCAGCGACGCCGGTGTACACGTGTGCTGGTGTGTGTTGTGTGCTGGGTGTGCGCGAGTGCGTCCTTCTGTGCATGCCGCCGCACGGTGGTGAATTGTGCGCGAGTGCGTCCTTCACGCGAAAGAAGTGTGTCCTCAATGCGCCCTCAATTTACTAGCATGAGGGGTGCTACCCCGAGTGGTTTCAACTTTGTTTACTTCACCGCGTGTCAGATGGGCCTCTAGTTTACTTATTTTCACCCATTGCTACATGGGCCAGCACACGAAGATACAGGACACGAGCTGACAAGGCAGCATGTGGACTGGTTGACCGGTCAACTAAACAATATACGAAGCTATACGCTAATACAGTGAGCGTATAATCCATCGGTATAGAGTGTTCGAGTGAGAGGGGAGGCCCGAGAGAGATAGCAGAGAGAGAGAGAGAGAAAGAGCTACTCCCTCCGTTCGATAATGTAGTTCCAACTTTTTTTAAAAGTCAAACTTTTGAAACTTTGACCAAGTTTATAAATAAATTACTTATATCTACAATACCAAAGATAAATGATAGTATGAAGTAAGTACATGTTGTGATGAATCTAATGATCGTTCCAGATGTAAATGTTTTTCTCCACATATACCTGGTCAAACTTTTCTGAGGTTTGACTTTTCAAAACATCCATATTCTTATGGACGTGAGAGAGTCCCTAACTAGAGAGAGAGAGAGTGAAATAGAAAGATTGAGTGAAAAAAGTGTGTGTGCGTGTGTGAAAGAGACATGGACAACACTCGATAGAAGTCGAGAAAAAACATGTGTGTCTTATGCAAACATATCACACATGCATCTTTGACAACAGAAGCAAGGTGAGGAGATAGTGTGTGGTTGTTTGCAACCGAGAGAGCAAGACCCCTAGCACGTGGCCAAGAGGGGTCTGACAAACAAGGGAGAGAGGTCGAGAGAGACGTACGGAGAAAATGCAGACATGGGGAGGAGAGAGTGTATGTTTGTCATAGAGAGATCCCCTGAAGATCGTGATGGGACTACATGGGTGGGAGATCGAGTGACAAGGTGTGTGCATGATAGAAGATACCCCGAGAGATATCGAGATAGACGTATGGATGGATGGAGACAATACGTGTGTTCCTGATGGCTAGTGAGAGATAACCATACTTAGGGGGGGAGTGCTTGCGCCTATGATGGAGTGAGGGATTATGGTACTTATTAGGGGGGTGCGTGTCACATAGAGAGAGAACAAGGGCGGAGAGTGTTGGATGGGTCTATATTTATAGCGCGAGCGAGACATGTGTATGTGTGAACGAGGGAGATATAAAGTTTGAGAGAGATTGAGGAGCCCCGATAAGGCTGAGTGGTGCGTCAGATAGCTGAGAGGGGGAAAAAGATATTCCATCCGCTCGATAATGCAGTGCATGTAAAATTTTTAGAAGTCAAACTTTGGAAACTTTGATCAGGTTTACGCAAATGTTATTTATATCTACAATACCAAAGATACTACATCATACGAAACTACATCTCATGGTGAATCTAATGGTATATGTTTGCCATTCTAGATGTAATTGTTTTTCTCCACGTACATGGTCAAACTTTGTGATGTTTGACTTTTCAATAAATCAATATGATATGGACCGAGGAGAGTGCCTAAGTCGAGAGAGATCAAGTGCGTGTGAAGGAGAATGAGTAAGTGTGCAAAAAGAGTATGTGTGTGAAAGAGAAAGTGACAACAAACAATAAATTAGAGAGTGTGTGTGTTTTTTCGTTTCTTAGGCGAACATATCACGCATGCATCTCCGAGATAGAAAAGCGAGGCGAGGAGATACACGAAGATAGCTAGTGTGTGATTTTTTGCAACGGAGAGAGACACCCCTATAGCACATGTCCAATAGAGGTCTAGCCAACAAGGAACAAAGGTCGAGAGGGACACATGGAGAACATGGACGCATGGGGAGGGCGAGAGGGTGTGTTTGTGATAGAGAGATCCCCTCGAGATCGTGAGGGGACTATATGGGTGGGAGATCGAGGGAGGTGCGTGCGCGGTAGAAAGATGCCCCGAGAGAAATCGAGATAGACCATGCACATGTTTGTGATGGAGACTAAGATTAGCTAGTCATATACATATAGGGGGACTGCGTGTGCCTACAATTGAGTGAGAGACCATCATACTTGGCTAGCTAGGCATGATATTGTGTGTGTGTGTGCGTGTGAGATGGAGAGATAACGAGGGAGAGAGATAGAGTTTTAGATGGGCCTATCGAGTGCGAGTGAGATATGCATGTGTATGTGTGACCCAGGTAGATGGAGAGTTTGAGAGAGAGGGGGAAGAGCTCCGAGATGACAGAGTGGTGCGTGAGAGAGTTACGGGCAACGAGCCAAGGAATTTGTGTGCGTACGATGAGTGCACCCAAGATATCTAGCTTGGACTAGAGAATCATACATAGTGTGCGAGAGAGACCTATAGATGGAGTATATATGCATGCGAACTAGAAAGACCCCCCCCCCCCCACACACACACAGAGAGAGAGAGAGAGAGAGAGAGAGATGGAGAGAAAGCTAGAGGGACCAACAAGGTTTGTGTGTTGGATGCGTGTGACATAATTGAAGATTGTCGGCGAGAGAGAGAGAGAGAGCAGGAGTCCGGGAGAGGGGGAGGTCGCGTTTTATGCATCAAAGACTGATATAAACCATGTTTCGATATAAACTTGCATTCAAATATTTAAATTGGAGAACATGTTGTCTGCAATCCACACATGAACGGATATATGCGCATATCAAACAAGTTCATTAATTTGACTTTCAACATGTTCATGGAGTACTATAATACTGTACAACATGCTACTCGACTGAGGTGTTCAATTTTGGATTTAGTTCACTATTTTGACCTGGTGAACGAGCTATTTCATTGAATCGAGTTATTTCATTTTGGGTTTGATTCCCGTTTTTGAGTGGGTCAACTATTTGTCATATAGTAAATCGCTAGCAACGAGCATGTAAAAACACATTAATCCCGAGCATCATCTCTCCATCTAAAAAAGAAGTGGCAAGCTAATATTTCAAAATTTGATTCGAATCGACTTGGTAAGGTAGACGTGGATGCTCATTCTACCAAATTTTGAACGAACCATTAAACATCCTCTGCTCGGTGGAATTTGCCCGAGCAAATAAATGGGAGACGCGAAATTACCGTCCTATGTGGGACACGCATCAATTGGCCCGTTGTACATCGAGGGTAGGTTCGTAACTTCATCCAAGCGCGCCTTCTCCTCGGCCGAAATGACATGTGCCGAATAATTCATAAACCATGGTCGGCAAAACACGCTCTCCTCGCCCGAAATAGCTCGCGCCCACTATTTCAAAACACGCTATCCTCGCCCGAAATCGCTCGCGCCCACTATTTCAAAACACGCCCTCCTCGCCCGAAATCGCTCCCGCCCACTATTTGGGGAGAAGCAAAGTTTCTCTACTATCCCCAACCCTCAGTACACAGACCCAAGCCGAGAAGCCTAAAGGCAGGGGTAGAACTGTAACTCCCCCTCACATTTCAGACAAATGCGTCCATAAAACATGGTTCCACTCCCCTCCCATTCCCCCCGCCCCATTCATACCTCATGGGCGCCAAATCACCTTCTCCCCAGAAGCTCCCTTCTCCCGAGCCGTGAAACCTCAGCCCCTCCTCCATGGCACCTCCCACCGCACCAATTTCACAGCCGCCCTCCTCCCTGATGCTGGAGACGCTGCCCATTTGTCGTCCTGCACTGGGTCGTGTGCCACTTACTCTGTGCTGCTGGAGCTGCCTCGACGACGGCCGCGTGAACCGTACCGGAGCCGATTCACCCCCACCGTTGTTCACAGCGCCGGAGCAGCTCCAACTTCGGATCCGTCCAGAGTCCCGGCGCTGCTTCCCCGTAGCCGTCGACCGTCGCGACATCGCTGTTTCCCTGCCGCCAGTCGCCACCACAACCGCGCCGGCCTCACCGACTCGGTAGCTGGACCTGCCTACTTCACCATGCCGCCAGAAAGGTCGCACCCTCATCTCAAATCACTTTATTTAGATGTCAGTTGTCTGAATTTTTATTCTGGGCCAATCGATTCCCAATGGGAAGCAGCACCCCTCAAGGCGGCGGAGCTCCTAGGCTGCCGGTTGGCTGGTGTCTAACGTAAGGGTGCGGGGCCACAAGTTCGCCGTGGAAGCAGCGCTTAGATGGCTATCTTAGAGTTGCGTGGGTTGAAGGTACTGGCCGCCGGATCTGGATGACGGGGAGTCTTTGTGGATTGGCCCCGGGGCCGCGCAACCACGGCAGTGCGGTGGGGCGGGGAGCGGGGTTTTGGCCGGGGCACCGGACGGCGGAGGCAGGCTGCTCTGCCGTTGGTCGCTGGCTCTTCGGGCAAGATTCCTAACAGTGTCAGCCAGGAGGCACAAGACGGCCATCAAGCCATCCGGCATAGATTGGACAGTACCAAAATAAAATAAAATCGTGTGACCCCAATTTAGTCTTCAGTCAACAGACGTGTGACCACTCTCGCACCTTGTTGTTGATCTCTTAGTGTATTTCTTCAGATCAAAGAGATGTGTCGTTCTTAACATTATGCGTTATCTGCATCTTCAGCCACACCGTCTTCCGACTCACCGCAGCTGCTCCAACAAGGGAAGCATACACCAGAAGGGAGCTATAGTCCCCACTCAACAGTTCCCTTCATCGAATGCGCGTGCCAGACATGGACAGCCACAACAACTGCAGGGCCATCGACAAGTCAGCACATGATGCTCACTCCTATGGATGGCGGCCAGATAGGTTGTACCCTCATCTTACTTGTGTGCAACATTTATGGCTTTGTTATTCATCTAAGCATGGAAAATAGATTATCATATTTCACTGTATATTCATGTTGATCTCTTACGGGTCTTGTTCAGGAGTTAACGCTGTTCCATAGTTCAGCTAAGATACTTGTTCTTTAGGTAACGCTGTTTCATAGTTATCATCCATCAGCCAATGCTATCCCACAGGCTGGTGATTATAGTATTATACCACTTCTAGTATTACCTATGTTGTTCTTTAATACTTTTGTGTGCCATCTAGTTAATCTCGAGTACAAACGATACATATTCTGTAGCTTTCATCTGTGTTCTCCCTTTAGTTTTTGAGACCTGTTGCTGCTAGTTAACCCCAGTCCTACTATTTATGTCGTCTCCTACAGGCACTCATTACATAAATCTAACTACTAGTTGTCTTCCATGCATGTTAGATATAATTGCACACACTAATATATCCACAAGAACCTCACGGAGCAATGTAAAGGCCAATAAACTTGACGTCAATGATACCCAATATGATGGAACATGTAAAGGCAGTTCTTCAGAAGACTTCCAGAAAGATGTTGAATCCTCTTCACCCCACAAGGTCCTTGCTCTAACTTGGCCCGTGATATGGGTACAACATGCATAAAATGTCCTGGAGTGTATTTACTCTGTTGCAATGCCATGTGCTTAGCATGCTGATCATGCATGTAAATATGTCATGCCTTCCTGTTTTTCAGTACCTATTCCATTCATGATAACATGTTTTCAAATTCAAGTACTCTCATTCTACTCTATCGCAATGCCATCTGCCTAATTTGGACATCATGCTTCTAAAATATCTTATGCATTGTTATTCATCAGTATGTACTTCATCTGTCTACCATACCATGTTTTTTTACATTGAAGTGTTGTTCTAGTGCTATGTTGCAATGCCATCTTAGTTTCCCAATCATACGCGTGTATGTTGCCTTAGTTTTTTTGTACGTATTCCGCTAGCATACAGTTTTACATTCAACTAGTGTTTTTTTACTGTGTTGTCCTGTCATATCCCTAGCTCTTACACCATACTCCCTCCGTCCGGATTACATGTTACCAAAATGGATAAAAAAGGATGAATCTAGAATGGAAATACGCCTAGACCCGTCCATTTTTTCCGGATGGAGGGAATACATGTCAATATGTCATGCCTTTCTATTCTTCAGTACCTATTTCATCTCTCTGCTGTAGCATGTTTTATAATTGAAGCACCATTCTTCTATACAAGGCATGCAAGGGGAAGACGGCTATGTTAGAATCTGAAGGGTTACAAACTAGGTCTTTGCAAAAGATCCAAACACCAGGAGATAATAAACCAACTCCAGTTTTTATAGATACTGCTCCAGCACAGAGAAACCCAACTCCTACTGATAATAAGCAGATTCCAGTGGCCAAAGAACTAGTCCGCTCTAGTCCAGCAAAATTATGTCAACTCCATTCTAAGAAGCGTGTGCGTATCCTTGCATCATGAAATTTTATAGCATGCTGATCATATTTTCTATATGTTTCTTACTCATCTCTCTTTTAGAAAATAAGCTTAACAGATAGAAGAGTTTCTGCACTAGTATCGTCTGTGAGGAAAGATTCTTGCAGGAATTCTCTGTGCTCCAATGCAGATGTAAGTACCTGTTGTATATCACTATATTTTTACATCAGCATGTATTTTGTTAATCGGCGTGAATCCAACCTTTATCTGATCTAAATTTAGGTGTAGCAAAATGTATGATTAAAGGCCACAATGTTGATTTTTGTAAGGAAAACTGCGTGGTAGTTTTGCATCCTGAGCTGCATGAGTGTACTATCTCATATCAGTGGGTTTGAATACTTTGGTTCTGCAGTGGGTTTTCAGTGTTTTTTTACTGTGTTGTCCTGTCGTATCCCTAGCTCTTACATCATACTACCTCCGTCCGGATTACATGTCGCAGAAATGGATAAAATTGGATGTATCTAGAACTGAAATACGCCTAGACCCATCCATTTATTTCTGGATGGAGGGAATACATGTCAATATGTCATGCCTTTCTATTCTTCAGTACCTATTCCATCTCTGCTGTAGCATGTTTTATAATTGAAGCACCATTCTTCTATATAAGGCATGCAAGGGGAAGACGGCTATGTTAGAATCTGAGGGGTTACAAACCAGGTCTTTGCAAAAGATCCAAACGCCAGGAGATAATAAACCAACTCCATTTTTCATAGATACTGCTCCAGCACAGAGAAACCCAACTCCCACTGATAATAAGCAGATTCCAGTGGCCAAAGAACTAGTCCGCTCCAGTCCAGCAAAAGAATGTCAACTCCATTCTAAGAAGCGTGTGCGTATCCTCGCATCATGAAATTTTATAGCATTCTGATCATATTTTCTACATGTTTCTTACCCATCTCTCTTTTAGAAAATAAGGTTAAATGATAGAAGACTTCCTTCATTGGGATTGTATTCGAGGAAAATATCTTGCGGGAATTCTCTGTGCTCCAATGCTGATGTAAGTACCTGTTGTATATCACTATATTTTTACATCAGCATGTATTTTGTTAATCGGCGTGAATCCAACCTTTATCTGATCTAAAATTAGTTGTAGCAAAATGTTAAAGGTGCCAATGTTGATTTTTGTAAAGAAAACTGCCTGGTAGTTTTGCATACTGAGCTGCATGAGTGTACTATCTCATATCATGCACATTACTGAATTGTAGTGCTGCTCTGGTTGCCCATTCATTCATTGTGTCAATGTTGCTTTCGTCTTACCTTACCTGGCTGATGATATCTGTGCCATATTGTGTTAATTTGGTGTTGGATAGTTGCCCAAACGTTCGTTGTGCCAATGTTGCTTTCCTATTATCTGACTTGGCCAATGATAGCAATGCTAGTGTGTTAATTTGGTGCAGGCTGCTGAAGATAAGAAGACAAACTCTGAAAACAGCAAGGCAACCCCATTGTTTCTTTCCAATAAATCTAGGCCAGGTAATATGGCAATAACCCATGATTAATCTATTTGGTTCCCCTCCTAATTTATGTTATGATGCAGTGGTCAAGACACTCTCCACTATCAATAATACAAGCCTGCCAAAATCGCCATATGAATCTGTTGAGTATCCTCTATCTCGAATGCAACGGAAAAATGTATGTTTGTGAACCAATTAATGGCTGAAGCAATGATGGAAATGGTGGAGGAATCAGAGGTGCAGAGTCATGCGACACACCAACTGATCAATGTTTTCAGAGACAATGTAGCAAAGCAGCAAGAACTTGCCCACATGCTTATGGGCGTCATCCGTGCTGAGGTTGCAGATTGTGACGTTGTAGATCGTTAGGTTCTGTTCATTTATTTGCACTGGCATCAATCTTTGATTACCCAGTGGATGTAATTTCCTGTAATATATGCTGGATGTGCAACGTTTTTCCCTGTATGCCGTACCTTTGCTTGATCGGTTTTGGTCCTCTGCATAATTGCTCGTCGTAATGGGCTCAAATTATCTAATTTGGCCTAAAGACATGTATGAACTTTAGTGGGCCCACTAAGTTAATGGGCCGTTACCAGGCCGAAAGTTAATGGTCGGCCCTCTTAACTCCCTGGTCGTTAACAGGCCGACATCGAAGCGGGCAACAGGTGGGCCCAATTGATTTCACGGGCCGTTAACAGGTCGTTACTAAGTTCGGGCTACATATGGCCCAACTATACTGTGGGCCTTTAGCAGGCCGAAAGAGACAGCGGGCTTGTACTGGACCATGAAGAACATGGGCCGCTAAGAGGCCGAAAGTCAGGTCATATTGTAAATGGCCCAACTGTGTTGTGGGCCTTTAGCAGGCCGAAAGAGAAACCGGGCTGGTATTGGACCATGAAGGGCATGGGTCGTTAAAAGGCCAAAACTCAGGTCCGACTACAAATGGCCCAACTCATTTATGGTCCGTTAACAGGCTGAAAGGCACACAGGGCCGGGAATTGGCCCAACACTTAAATGGGTCGCTAAAAGGCCAAAACTCAGGTCCAACTACAAATGGCCCAACTGATATATGGGCCGTCAACAGGCTGAAAGACACACCGGGCTAGAAATTGGCCCAACACTTAAATGAGTCGCTAAAAGGCCGAAACTCAGGTCCGACTACAAATGGCCCAACTAATTTATGGGCCGTCAACAGGCTGAAAGACACACCGGGCCGGAAATTAGCCCAATATTTAAATGGGTCACTAAAAGGCCGAAATATGTACATCGTGAAAATTGGCCCATCCATTGAATGGGCCGTTAATAGGCCGAAATCTCATCGGGCCGATATCGAGCCCAAATATATAGCGGGCTGTTAACGGGCTCGAACTGACGATGGGCTGCAATGGTGTCAAATTTTTAACGGGCCGTTGACGGGCCGAATTGGCACATCTCGTATGGGCCGTGGGCTTAAATGGACCTGACACAAGTAGGCCTTATATGGGCCGGCCTGCTAATTTTTACTGGGCCGACCTTTTTCACCAGAATGGGCCACTGTTGGGATGTGCCACATGTCGACCTATCATAGGCGCCTCCTGTCCAATGAGTGGATGACATCTGTCCCAACTGTGAGGCAACATGTGTTTCCTCCGGCCAATGATGATTTTACACGTGGAAAATCCCCATTGGTTCGGGCTGTTAACGGGTTATCGGATCCAAAACCGGACCCGATAGCTTAACGGCGTTCCGTTACGGTGGATGCCACGTGTCGGTCACCCTTGACGAAAGCACTTCTGTGACGCGCGATTTATCATCATGGAAGTGGACACTTCCGTGATGATAATTTTGGTAATGTCATGGAACACTTCTATGACAGCACAGGTATGACTATCTTGATTCTGTCATAAAATCATCATGGATGTACATGCATGACAAAAAACGCGACCTACTGTGACAAACACGTATCATCACGGAAGTGTATTTTTTTTGTAGTGCTTACCGATTTACCACTATCGTTTTGGGGTTATGCATTAGAGACAGCTACATTCACGTTAAATAGGGCACCGTCTAATCCGTTGAGATGACACAGTATGAACTATGGTTTGGCTGGAAACCTAAGTTGTCATTTCTTAAAGTTTGGGGTTGCGATCAAAGTTTCAACCTGATAAGCTCGAACCCAAATCGGAGAAGTGCGTCTTCATAGGATACCCAAAAAGAAAATGTTGGGTACACCTTCTATCACAGATCCAAAGGCAAGATCTTTGTTGCTAAGAATGGATTCTTTCTAGAGAAGAAGTTTCTCTCGAAAGAAGTGAATGGGAGGAAAGTAGAACTTGATGAGGTAATTGTACCTTCTCCCGAATTGGAAACTAGTTCATCACAGAAATCAGTTCCAGTGATGCCTACACCAATTAGTGAGGAAGTTAATGATGACGATCATGACACTTCAGATCAATTTACTACCAAACCTCATAGGTCAACCAGAGTACGTTCCGCACCAGAGTGATACAGTAATCCGGTTCTGAAAGTCATGTTACTAGACCATGACGAACCTACGAACTATGAGGAAGCGATGATGAGCCCATATTCCGCAAAATGGCTTGAGGCCATGAAATCTGAGGTGGGATCCATGTATGAAAACAAAGTATGGACTTTGGATGACTTGCCTGTTGTTCGACAAGCCATTGAGAATAAATGGATCTTCAAGAGGAAGACGGACGCTGATAGTAGTGTTACTATCTACAAAGCTCGAATTGTCAAAAAAAGTTTTCGAAAAGTTCAAGGTGTTGACTATGATGAGATTTTTCTTACTCATAGCGATGCTTAATATCGGTGTTCTGAGAACGGGGGTCCCCAGACTTGCCTGCCTGCGGCCCACGGCGTGGCTCTGCGAGGGGCCCGTATGGCCCATCTTCACCAACAAGCATTCAAGACCCTCGCAAGGGACCAAGCCTGACGAGGCGGACGACACAAGACCTCCTCGGAAGCGGCCTCACCTGGCTTGCTCATGAGGGGCGGAGAGATCAAGGCAAAGCAAACCTCGCGAGGTTCCAATGACGTGAGCCATGACGATCGAGACCAGGCGAGCGCCAGCGCGCACAGTGTCCTTGCTTCCTCTTTGGTGCTAAGGAGGCAAGCGCATGCGAGGAGTACCGAGGCGTCAAGCAAAGGTTTCCGTATCGGTGCAACGAGACCAAGACCAGCAGGACGGCAAGACGGAGGTCACCATGGAGCCCAAAGCGGTGTCATCACCAGAGCCTTTGGCAGGCGAAGACTACTTTTGTCATGATAGCTTGTACTAGCTGTCCCCTTTCAAATTGGCCGTTATTGGCTCCCTTCCCGCTCAATTTTTGGGGAGAGGACCAGGGCCTCTATAAACAGGGCTAGCCACCACAGTAGGAGGCATCTGAACCGAGCCTCATCTCATCTCATCTTGGACTAGATCGAGTTCATCCACACACCCACCAAGCACAAGAACACCTCCCCTCAGGAGGCTGTTCTTCCCCTTGTACTGTTTCATCCTCAGCCCGAGAGGCAATCCACCACACCACACTGGAGTAGGGTATTACACCACAACGGTGGCCCGAACCAGTATAAATCTTGTGTCTCTTGTGTTGTGAGTTCGTCGAGCTACGCTAGGAGATCCCGGTGAGGCTGAGGGCGTGATTCGGTAGGGGGAGATCTTCGTGCGCACCCCAGTGTTCGAACCTTGAGGGTTTTGCCGGAACCCGAGATCCGACATTTGGCGCGCCGGTAGGGGTGTGCCGGAGCTTTCCTTCCATTGCTCCACGTCCCGTCGCTTCGTCATCTCCATGGCGGACGCTCGCCGAGCTCGCGCTGAGCGCCGGGCCGCCCTCGCCGCCCGCGTCGCTCAGACGGCTCCTGTCGGCGGGCCACCTCGTCGTTCTCCATCGCCTGCCGCCAACGCCGCCACCGGCCCGGCGGGGAACGAGCAGCAAGCATCCTCGCTACACCCCTCGGTGCGGCGGGACGGCCACACCGCCACTCCATCGCTGACCCTGGCTGGCTCATCGTCTCACGCCCGTCGCGCTCCCATGAACGCGCAGGCCGCGTTGTGCATGGCGCGCGAACTCCTGCGCTACCGCCCCATCGACGACCTCTACGAGGACTGGCTCAATCGCATCGCCGAGCTTGTCAGCGCCGCAGGGGGCTCTCCTGTGCCGTCCCTCTCGCTACCTCGCCCTCCGCCAGCTGCAGGCGATGTGGCTCATGGAGCGCCTCCACCACCTCTGCCCCAAGACGGCGCCCTGGCGCCAAGGCGTGCGGCCCCCCGGCGTGATCCACCGCGTCGGGTGCCCATGCGCGAAGAAAGAAGCTGCCAAGAAGTCCCACGTCCACAAGAAGACACACCCGCGCTCCCGGCGCCGCTACGGCAAGACCGTGCGCCGCCTGCGGTGGCAGTGTGCGGGTTTCAAGGCCAGGCTCCACATCAGCAAAGGGTCCCGGTGGCCACCGCGGGCTGCCGCGCCTTCACCCCCCCGCTGCGTAGTGTCGCCTGGCCGGGCAAGTTTAAGCCAGACCTGCCTCCGTGCTACGATGGCACCCCCGACCCCGCGGAGTTCCTGCAGCTCTATGAGCTGAGCATCGAGGCGGCCAACGGTGACGAAAAAGTCATGGCGAACTGGTTCCCCATGGCTCTCAAGGATGGTGCCCGCTCCTGGCTCCTAAGCCTGCCTCCAGGCTCGATCTCCTCCTGGAACGAGATGCGCGACCGCTTCGTCGCCAACTTCCAGGGCACCCGCGACCGCCCTCCGGCCGCGGCCGACATGCGCCGCGTCAAGCAATAACCAGGGGAGACCCTCTAGAAGTACATCCAGCGCTTCAACAACGTTCATCTCAAGATCCTTAAAGTGACGGACGAGGCCATCATCTCTGCGTTCTCCGATGGCGTTCGCGACATCAAGATGAAGGAGGAGCTCGCCATCCATGAGGAGCTGTGCACATCCCTGGAGTTGTTCAACATGGCGACCAAGTGCGCGAGGGCTGAGGAAGGGTGCCTTTCCCTTCTCGAGCTCCCAGCTGCCGACCTGTAGGAGAAGAAAGCCAAGGCCAAGGACGTGAAGCGTAAGGGAGCGGCCGTGCTCGCGGCAGAGCCGGACACGAAGTGTGGCAGGGACCAGCTTGAGTCATCCAAGAGCAGCCGACCGTTCTGCGCTTTCCACAACATGCACAACCACAACACCAACGATTGTCAGAAGCTCAGGGCCATTCGCGACGGACGCTTCAGTCGATGCCCCGAGCACAACGACCGGGGCTACGGCCGAGGAGGAGGACATGGCGGAGGACGTTGGGACGACCGGGCCCCACGCCAGGAGTGGCGCGACCGGCCTCGCGAGGATCGCTGGCAGGATCAGCCTCGCGAGGGTGCCTGGAGGGACCAGCCTCGCGAGGATCGTCCTCAGGGCAACGCTGGGCTTCCTCCGCTGCCGCCACCACCAAGAAGGAACGATGATCACCATCAAGACGAGGGGGCTGGGGGCTTCCAAGAGCCGCGTGCTATCGCCTACATCCTGGGTGGAGCTCAAGCCCTAGCCTCACAGCGTATCTTCAAGCAGTTTGCCCGCGAGGTGAACGCAGTCCTCCCCAAGCTCGAGGCTACATGCCTGCTCAGGTGGTCCAAGTGCGCTATCACCTTCAGCTCAGCGGATCAGCTTAAGTGTGCGGCCACCGTTGGCGCTCTCCCGATGCTCTATTCACCCGTCATCAGCAACGTGCAAGTCACCAAGACTCTCATCGACGGTGGCGCAGGGCTTAACGTCCTGTCTGTCGAGATGTTCGACAATCTTCAAGTGCCTTACAATCAGCTTCGGCCTACCAAGCCTTTCTCAGGAGTGACCGACGGCTCCACCACCCCGATAGGACAGGTCCGCCTCCCAGTCATCTTTGGACAGCGCGACAACAACCGCATCGAGCTCATCGACTTCGACGTCGCCCACATCAGTCTGTCGTACAATGCCATCCTCGGGTATCTGGCCCTGGCCAAGTTCATGGCGGTGACCCACCACGGCTACAACGTCCTCAAGATGCCAGGAAGCAGCGGAATCATCACAGTCCCCTGCAAAGAAAGAGATGCAGTGTGCTCCCTCGAGCGTGCCTTCCAAGCTGCAGCAATCGAAGACCCCGACAGCAAGGGCGAGTACCCTTCTAAGGCCGTCCCTAAGAAGAAAAAGCAGCTACTCCGCACTGGGCCTCAGGAGAACAACACCGCAAGTGGAGCCATGTCAGGATCAGCGCCAGCGGCTGGGGCGCCTCCCTCCCTCGCATAGGAAGGCGCGCCCGGCGCCCTCCTCGGGCAGGGCTCGGGGGCTCTCTTCTGGAAGGCCTCAGACTTTGCCATCATTACGAGGGAGGCGCTCGGGCACCATTTGGAGACGTGCTTCATGGCACGTTTCCCTTAGGAGGACACAGGACGAGGAGCTCCCAGCGCTCAGGAGTCATTACCAAGGCCACTCAGGAACTGCAGGATATGAGAGCCATGCGCGGCAGTCGCCGTTCACCTGGCGCAGCCCCACATCCAGGCGAGGATGCTGGGCTGCGCGTCTGCATCGACATCCCAGTGCTCAATAGGGTCGCGCCTCAGGAGCTCTTCTGGCCTTCGCACATGGGACGCTGCGAGGGCCCACCGCACAGCTATGTTCGCATGCCATTTGGCCTGCCGAGCATGGCATCCACCTACCAGCGCAACTTGCAGCGCGTCCTAGCGGCTTAGGAGGCCAGGCACCACGCATTCCTGGCGGAGACGGTCCTCAAGGAACCGCCCGGACCCGCGGAGCCTCCTGAGGCTCAAGGCCCCGGTGGCTCGTGAGGAACAACCCCTTCGCCGCGTACCTTCAGTTGCCCCAACACCCCTTCTTCAACGAAACCAGGTGACATTTTCCAAGTTGATTTAGCTGGGAGCACCCTCAGGGCTGCATCATTCCCAGGCTGCATGGGTCCATCCCTGTGGCATGTATCCCTTTTTTATGTCTTTAGCTTACCCTACTGGGGGCGCCCCTCGGGCTGCATCATCCCCAAGCCGCTCGGGCCTGACCCAGTGGCATGTATCTTCCCCGCGTTTACTTGAGCCAGTTTGCTTTCCATGCTTAATCTACCTATGACTATCACCTGCTTGATTGCCACCTACCACGGGAGCCGCGCGCCGATCGTCTTTCTTCAGGACCCTTCGCGCGAGAAGGTTAGGCACGGCGTCTGTGCTCGGGCCCGTCCCTGCAGCGTCGATAAATCCAACGGCTGAGCTCTGTCTGGCAGGCCGGTCCCGTTCACGTCACCTCCTAGGGCCGTTGGTGCTTGGCCATCTCACGCGATAAGGAGATTCGTTCGGCGCGGGTTGTCTAACCACCTCGCAGGGCCACCACAACGAACAAGAATCAAGACCAGGCGCAACCCGCCTTGAGGTAGGGCCTCGTGAGTCTCGCACTGGCTCACGAGTGCCCAAACACACCTCGTCTAGCCCTGCCGTGCAAGCCACGTGTCAGGGCAGGGCTGTACACACCCCGGGGGCTCTCCGCAGTAGGGAGTCCCCTCCCACGTACTAGTGGAAGCACCATGCTCCGCGCTGGCCGGCGACACTGCCGAGGAGCGGCTATGCCCGTGCAAGTACGGAAGCGCTATGCTCCGCGCTGGTGATAAACAACTGAGGGCGGCTCCACGGCCGTATCAACCTCAGGGAGCCCTTGAGCTCAGTGTCCGGCCTCACCGCAACGCCTCCCCCCGGGAGAGCCGCGCGAGGGGGCTGGGCACGGGGGCTGCGCTTGGGTCACGCCCAAGCGTACGCCGCCTAGCCAGGTCCCCCGGACCTGGTCGTCGCGCGTCCCTCCCGAGCCGAGCCTCGGCGAGGGCAAAGGTATGAAGGCTGTTTGCATGTCAAGGGGGACTCCTGAGCATCGCGACTCAGGAGCCTAACTGGTCGCGTAGCCCCTCACTCCTTGGACTCGTCCTGGTCTCCGGACGACCCAACGACGGCTAAGGTATGGCCCTGCCGACGTAGAACACTAAGCCTATCCTCGCATCTCCTTCCTATAAGTTGTTTGCGCGTCAAGGGGGACTCCTGAGCATCACAACTCAGGAGCCTAACTGGTCACGTAGCCCCTCACCCCTTGGTCCCGTCCTGGTCTCTGGACGATCCAACAGCGGCTGAGGTATGCGCGGGGCCAGGCCCAGCCGACGTAGAACGTAAAGCAAATAGGAAGAAAATCGCAAAATCTCAAAAGCAAATATTACAAGACATATTGTTCTCTCAAACATAAAACACAAGTTCAAACGCCTCCACGAGGCAGGATGCATGTTGCAGGAGTAAAACAGGAAAGTAGCCACGAGCAAATCATCCCTGGGCACCGTTGACGCCAGCAAGGGGCGTTCCTTCCTTGGTGGCATCACCTTCGCCCGTACCACCAGCAGGAGTCGCGGGACCGGTAGCACCGCCAGTCGAAGGCGCGAGAGCGAAGGCGTGGAACTTCTTCAGGAGGGCCTCCACCTGGCCCTTCACGGATGCGGCAGCAGCCGCACAACGGTCATCATCCACAGGCTCCAGCAGCTCGTCAAGGCGGGCGGTGGGATCGCAAAGATGGAGGTGGCTGAAGACACGCGTCAGCGCGGCTGAGGAAAGAACGCGTGCTTCTTCCTCTGCCATGGGACCAATGCCGCCCACGACCTCCTCGAGCGCGTCAACCAAGAAGGGAAGCAGCTGGGCGGGGCCGTCCTCATTGGTGGTCAGCGGCCTCTCCAAACCCTTCTCATAGAGTGCTTTTAGCGCCACGCGGGACCTTTTCTCGAGGAGCGCGAGGGCCGCGCGGTCCTCGGTCAGGACCTTCGCCTTGGCGCCAAGATCGGCCTTCTCCGCTTCCACCTTCTGCTCGAGCTCCTCCAGCCGGCTGCGTTCCGCGGCCTGCGCCTTCGCCAACTCTCCCAACTCAGCGTCGCGATCCTTGATGGCGTCCTCCCGGGCCTTCATCTCCTCCTCCTCCGCCTGGCGGCCGCGACCTTCTTCTACGCGCACATCGCACAACTTCTTCAGCTTGGCCTCCAGCGCCCGGCAGCGGTCCTGGGCGGCCTCGGCATCCTTCAGCACAACTTCGTAAGCAGTTGCGGCTTGGGCGGCGGCTTGCCTCTCCTTCTCAGAGGTCGCCGCGGCCTGGCTCAGCGTCACTCGAACAGACGCGTCAGAATAAAGCTAGCCGGAGACCAGCTCCAGGCGCCCGGCCGCCAGGTGGCGGTCGGGGCCTTGAAGATCCTCTCGCAGCTGGGTCATCTCAAGAAGGGCACGCTCCAAGACATCAGGGGAGGAAGAAGGACCTGGAAGCAGCGACGCAGCAGGAGGAGGAGACGACGTCATCACCAGGGCCTGGGAGACAGGGGCCCCTGAGCTTTGGGGACCCCAGCGACCGGGCTGGACACCAACGCCTCCGGGGCCAGCGGGGCCTCGGGGGCTGACTCCCCGCGAGAATGCCCCTCCAGGCCTCGCGAGGGTGACTGGGCCGGGGAGGTACGAGTGTCGTCGCTTCCTTTCTTCACGGAGGGAGGTGCGGCTGCTGCAGATGGTTCAGTCCCGGGCGGGGTCGCTACGTCCTCCTTCCTCTTCTTCGCCGCAGGCGGCGGCCAAACCAACCAACGATGAGCGTCAAGAAGTAGCAGCATAAGCAAGAACAAGGCAAAGCGTGAGCACTTACTGGTCCACCGCGGAGTAGTCCACCCTCCGCTTGTTGAGCTTGAAGCCCGAGAGCCTCAAAACTTGAGGCGCGGGCACGCGGGCTCCAGAAGCAGAAGACGGGGCGGCGGAGGGGTCGGAGGCAGCCCCAGGCGGCATTAGAGCTGGAGCAGCATCTTGATACGTCTCCAACGTATCTATAATTTTTGATTGTTCCATGCTATATTATAGTCCCCCACAGAAAGAGAGATCCAAAGCAAAAGGCCGCGTCCGGCACCTAGTCTAGTCTTCTGGTCTTCAAGTCTTCTCACCAGCGCGGAGCTAAGTGCTGCCACTAGGCATGGGAGGGAGCCCTAGGGCCTGAGGCCGGCACCCCTGAGACTCCGGGGCGTGTACAACCCCAACTCATTATTACGTGAGAGTGTCACGGGCGGCGAGCTTCACAGGCACTGGGCCTTCTTCACAGGTACCGGCCTTGCTTCATATCGCCAGACGAGGGCCCCGCCTTGCGCCACTCTTGACCTCCTCTGAGCCGACCGGTCACCAGGACGACACTGAGGAGGGAAAGAGGATGCCAGCGGTTCCCTCGGCGACCACAGGTCCTCTGCCAGGGGAAAGGTTGACGAGGCCTCCCCGGCAGAGGGCCTATCTCCGGGTGTCACCAGGCGTCGTGCGCCGCGGGGTGGAGCCTTGCTCCTGGCTCCCTCCCGGCGGCCCCCAACGCGTCTCCCTTGCTGGAGCCGGTGCCGTCGTGCCTGGGTCATCGATCGATGCTGCAACCTGATTCGTCTGTAGTCCATGGTTAGCATAAGCCTGTTCCTGAGAGACTAGCGGTACCCTGTAGCTGCCGCTGCCGGCGCGATCGTTGTGGTTCTCCGTTGGTTCTTGGAAGGCTTCGGCTCCTAGCGCCCCCTCTCCCCACTCTTTTCCAATGAATGAGCCGAGGTCGTCCTCTGGTGCGTACTCTTGGTCCATCATGCGGGGCACGTAGGCTTCCGGGGCCATCACCCTGAACACCTCGTCGTGGTGCCCCACGCTCCATGTTGGTCCGCCCATGACGGCGTCCTGGGGACGACAATACGGCATCCGGCCGGGACCATGGGGGCGACGCTTGCGCTCGTGCTTGTTGAGGGCGGCATGGGGGAGTTGGAGCCCCCTACGCCACCGGCCGTGCTGATGTTGATGAAGCCTCGGGGCGTAGTTGATGGCGTGCGGATGTGGTGAGGTTCACCGCGCGGCCCTGCAGTGGCCTGGGGAGGAAGCCGATAGCAGAAGGGTGGTGCCCCTGACGCCGCTGCATCCAGCAGCTCGGCAACACACTCCAGCAGCGTATCCCGGCCGCTTTCCATCAGCCCGCACTGCAGCAGCTCCCTTGCCACGGTGAGCGCTGCCCGCATGTTTGCTTGCTCCCGCCGTGAGTGCGGCGCCGTTGTTGCGATATGGCTTGCTGCTCTTGCCGCGGCCCGTACCTGTCGTGGGGTGAGGGTGGATGACGCCTGGCCGCGCTGCCCGCGCCCGGCGGGGTTTGGTGGCGCCCGTGCCGCTTGGAGTGCAGGGTCGAAACCTTCATGGGCAGGCGGCGCTACCCGGGCTGGCCAGGCTGCCCAGCGGTCGGAGCCGGCACTTGAATCGCCAGACATCGTGGCTGGGGAGCATCGGAGAGCTGACCGGCGGAGAAGAAGCTCCGGCGCACCCCTACCTGGCGCGCCAAATGTCGGATGTGGGGTTCCGGCAAACCCTTAAGGTTCGAACACTGGGGTGCACGCGAAGTCTCTCCCTCCTACCGATCTACGCTCTAGCTCGCTAAGATCTCGCGGACGAACTCGACGAACTCACAACACAGAAAGACACGAGGTTTATACTGGTTTGGGCCACCGTTGTGGTGTAATACCCTACTCCAGTGTGGTGGTGGTGGATTGCCTCTTGGGCTGATGATGAACAATACAAGGGAAGAACAGCCTCCTGAGGTTGAGGTGTTCTTGTGCTTGTGTAGTTGAGGATGATCTGAACTAGTTCGGGATCAGTTGCCTCCTACTGTGGTGGCTAGTCCTATTTATAGAGGCCCTGGTCCTCTTCCCAAATATCGAGCGGGAAGGGAGCCAACAACGGCGGGCAAATTTGAAGGGGGGCAGCTAGTACAAGCTATCCTGACAAAAGCGGTCTTCGCCTGCGAAAAGCTCTGGGGTGACGCCGTCTTGGGCTCCACGATGACCTCCGCCTTGCTGTCCTACGGTCTTGGTATCGTTGCACCAATATGGCAACCTTTTTCTGATGCCTCGGTACTCTTCGCCTGTGCTGGCCTCCTTAGCACCAAAGAGGAAATAGAGACGCTGCGCACACTGGCGTCCGCCTGGCACCCGCCTGGTGCCGTTCGTCATGGCTCACGTCACGAGAGCCTCGTGAGGTTTGCCTCGCCTTGATATCTCCGCTCCTCGTGAGCCTGCCTAGCTAGGCCACTCTAGAGGAGGTCTTGCGTCATCCGCCTCGCGAGGCTTGGACCCTTGCGAGGGTCTTGGGTGCCTTGTTGACGAAGATGGGCCGTACGGCCTGCTGCTTAGCCACGCTGTGGGCCGCAGGCAGGCAAGTCTGGGGACCCCCGTTCCCAGAACACCGACAGAAAGAAAATAAAATTACCTTATGAATCTATTATGATATCCACTTATGGATTGCCTACCAAAGATGGCAATACCTAGATCTATCCTTGCTTTTATGCCTAGCTAGGGGCGTTAAACGATAGCGCTTGTTGGGAGGCAACACAATTTTGTTTTTAGTTTTTTGCTTTTTGCTTCTGTTTAGGAATAAATATTTGATCTAGCCTCTGGTTAGATGTGTTTTTATGTTTTAATTAGTGTTTGTGCCAAGTTAAACCTATAGGATCTTCTTGGATGATAGTTATTTGATCTTGCTGAAAATTGCAGAAACTTTCTGTTCACGAAAATAATTGTTAAAAATCACCAGAACGTGATAAAATATTGATTCCAATTGCTTCTGATCAATAAACAAATTTTCTAGGTCGTCCTATTTTGGCTGAAGTTTTGGAGTTCCAGAAGTTTGCGTTAGTTACAGATTACTACAGACTGTTCTGTTTTTGACAGATTCTGTTTTTCGTGTGTTGTTTGCTTATTTTGATGAATCTATGGCTAGTAAAATAGTTTATAAACCATAGAGAAGTTGGAATACAGTAGGTTTAACACCAATATAAATAAAGAATGATTTCATTACAGTATCTTGAAGTGGTATTTTGTTTTCTTTCGCTAACGGAGCTTACGAGATTTACTGCTGAGTTTTGTGTTGTGAAGTTTTCAAGTTTTGGGTGAAAGATTTGATGGATTATGGAACAAGGAGTGGCAAGAGCCTAAGCTTGGGGATGCCCATGGCACCCCAAGATAATCTAAGGACACCTAAAATCCAAAGCTTGGGGATGCCCCGGAAGGCATCCCCTCTTTCGTCTACTTCCATCGGTAACTTTACTTGGAGCTATATTTTTATTCACCACATAATATGTGTTTTGCTTGGAGCGTCTTGTATGATTTGAGTCTTTGCTTTTTAGTTACCACAATCATCCTTTCTGTACACACCTTTTGAGAGAGACACACATGATTCGGAAATTATTAGAATACTCTATGTGCTTCACTTATATCTTTTGAGTTATATAGTTTTTGCTCTAGTGCTTCACTTTTATCTTTTAGAGCACGGTTGTGGTTTTGTTTTGTAGAATCTATTGTTCTCTCATGATTCACTTAGATTATTTTGAGAGTCCTACAAAACAGCATGGTAGTTTGCTTTAACAATAATAGGCATTCAAGATTAGTAAAGAAAAAAGAAAATTCTTATGAGTGTGTTGAATACTATGAGAAGTTTGATGCTTGATAATTATTTTGAGATATGAAGATGGTGATATTAGAGTCATGCTAGTTGAGTAGTTTTGAATTTGAGAAATACTTGTGTTAAAGTTTGTGATTCCCGTAGCATGCACGTATGGTGAACCGTTATGTGATGAAGTCGGAGCATGATTTATTTATTGATTGTCTTCCTTATGAGTGGCGGTCGGGGACGAGCGATGATCTTTTCCTACCAATCTATCCCCCTAGGAGCATGCGCGTAATACTTTGCTTTGATAACTTGTAGATTTTTGCAATAAGTATATGAGTTCTTTATGACTAATGTTGAGTCCATGGATTATACGCACTTTTCTTCCTTCCACCATTGCTAGCCTCTCTAATACCGCGCACTTTTCGCCGGTATCATACACCCACCATATACCTTCCTCAAAACAGCCACCATACCTACCTATCATGGCATTTCCTTAGCCATTCCAAGATATATTGCCATGCAACTTACCACCGTTCCGTTTATTATGACACGCTCCATCATTGTCATATTGCTTTGCATGATCATGTAGTTGACATTGTATTTGTGGCAAAGCCACCATTCATAATTCTTTCATACATGTCACTCTTGATTCATTACATATCCCGGTACACCGCCGGAGGCATTCACATAGAGTCATATTTTGTTCTAAGTATTGAGTTGTAATTGTTGAGTTGTAAGAAAATAAAAGTGTGATGATCATCATTTCTGGAGCATTGTCCCAAGTGAGGAAAGGATGATCGAGACTATGATTCCCCCACAAGTCGGGATGAGACTCCGGACGAAAAAAAAGAGGCCATAAAAAAGAAGAAGAAAAGGCCCAAATAAAAAAATGAGAGAAAAAGAGAGAAGGGACAATGTTACTATCCTTTTACCACACTTGTGCTTCAAAGTAGCACCATGATCTTCATGATAGAGAGTCTCCTATGATATCACTTTCATATACTAGTGGGAATTTTTCATTATAGAACTTGGCTTGTATATTCCAATGATGGGCTTCCTAAAAATTCCCTAGGTCTTCGTGAGCAAGCGAGTTGGATGCACACCCACTTAGTTTCTTTTGTTGAGCTTTCATATACTTATAGCTCTAGTGCATCCGTTGCATGGCAATCCCTACTCACTCACATTGATATCTATTGATGGGCATCTCCATAGCCCGTTGATACACCTAGTTGATGTGAGACTATCTTCTCCTTTTTGTCTTCTCCACAACCACCATTCTATTCCACATATAGTGCTATGTCCATGGCTCACGCTCATGTATTGCGTGAAGATTGAAAAAGTTTGAGAATGTCAAAAGTATGAAACAATTGCTTGGCTTGTCATCGGGGTTGTGCATGATTTAAATATTTTGTGTGGTGAAGATAGAGCATAGCCAGACTATATGATTTTGTAGGGATAACTTTCTTTGGCCATGTTATTTTGAGAAGACATAATTGCTTAGTTAGTATGCTTGAAGTATTATTATTTTTATGTCAATATTAAACTTTTGTCTTGAATCTTTCGGATCTGAATATTCATACCACAATTAAGAAGAACATTGAAATTATGCCAAGTAGCATTCCACATCAAAATTTTTGTTTTTATCATTTACCTACTCGAGGACGAGCAGGAATTAAGCTTGGGGATGCTTGATACGTCTCCAACGTATCTATAATTTTTTATTGTTTCATGCTATATTATATTCTGTTTTGGACATTACTGGGCTTTATTACACACTTCTATATTATTTTTGGGACTAACCTATTAACCGGAGGCCCAACCCAGAATTGTTGTTTTTTGCCTATTTCAGAGTTTCGCAGAAAAAGAATATCAAACGTAGTCCAAACGGAATGAAACCTTCGGGAACGTGATTTTCGGAACGAACGTGATCCAGAGGACTTGGACCCTACGTCAAGACATCAACCAGGAGGGCACGAGGTAGGGGGGCGCGCCTACCCCCCCAGGGCGCGCCCTCCACCCTCGTGGGCCCCCTGTTGCTCCACCGACGTACTCCTTCCTCCTATATATGCCTACGTACCCCCAAACTACCAGATGCGGAGCCAAAACCCTAATTCCACCGCCGCAACCTTCTGTACCCGTGAGATCCCATCTTGGGGCCTGTTCCGGAGCTCCGTCGGAGGGGGCATCGATCACGGAGGGCTTCTACATCAACACCATAGCCTCTCCGATGATGTGTGAGTAGTTTACCTCAGACCTTCGGGTCCATAGTCATTAGCTAGATGGCTTCTTCTCTCTTTTTGGATCTCAATACAATGTTCTCCCCCTCTCTTGTGGAGATCTATTCGATGTAATCTTCTTTTGCGGTGTGTTTGTTGAGACCGATGAATTGTGGGTTTATGATCAAGTTTATCTATGAACAATATTTGAATCTTCTCTGAATTCTTTTATGTATGATTGGTTATCTTTGCAAGTCTCTTCGAATTATCAGTTTGGTTTGGCCTACTAGATTGATCTTTCTTGCAATGGGAGAAGTGCTTAGCTTTGGGTTCAATCTTGCGGTGTCCTTTCCCAGTGACAGTAGGGGCAGCAAGGCACATATTGTATTGTTGCCATCGAGGATAACAAGATGGGGTTTATATCATATTGCATGAGTTTATCCCTCTACATCATGTCATCTTGCTTAAAGCGTTACTCTGTTCTTATGAACTTAATGCTCTAGATGCATGCTGGATAGCGGTCGATGTGTGGAGTAATAGTAGAAGATGCAGGCAGGAGTCGGTCTACTTGTCTCGGATGTGATGCCTATATACATGATCATACCTAGATATTCTCATAACTATGCTCAATTCTGTCAATTGCTCAACAGTAATTTGTTCACCCACCGTAAATACTTATGCTCTCGAGAGAAGCCACTAGTGAAACCTATGGCCCCCGGGTCTATTTTCCATTATATTAATCTCCCGACAACAAGCTATTTCTAGCGCCGTTTTTATTTTGTATTCTTTACTTTGCATCTTTATTATAAAAATACCAAAAATATTATCTTATCATATCTATCAGATCTCACTCTCGTAAGCGACCGTGTAGGGATTGACAACCCCTTATCGCGTTGGTTGCGAGGATTTATTTGTCTGTGTAGGTGCGAGGGACTCGTGCGTGGCCTCCTACTGGATTGATACCTTGGTTCTCAAACTGAGGGAAATACTTACGCTACTTTGCTGCATCACCCTTTCCTCTTCAAGGGAAAACCAACGCAGTGCTCAAGAGGTAGGACATCTCGGGAGACCAGCGCCGACCTACCCCTCGTCGGGACCGCGGGTGGCTCCCCCTTCTCCTGGCGGGCACCGGGCTCGTCGTCGTCTGGCAGGGTGCGGAGGATGTCGGCCTTGCTCAAGGGGGAAGTCTCCCCCATCCCTTCAGGGGTCACTCCGAGTCCTCCTCCTCTTCCTCCCCGCGAGACTCACTAGAAGACAGCTCCACTGGCGTCAGCACCACAGGGGCCCCGGTGGGCACTGGTGGCACCAGCCTGCACCCGTCAAAGGTCGGCCTAGCGGCCGCGATCTGCGCCCTGTCCTTGCGGCGGGACAAGGGAGTGAAGATGCTCGGTGGGTACTCCTGGTCGTCCCCGACCAGGAGGCGGAGAGCCGCAGCGAGCTCACCGTCAGGCAAGGCTTCCGAGCTCAGGCGAACCTTGTCCTCTTCGTCCCCAAGCATCCACAAGGGGTTCGTATGCACCTGAAGCGGGGCCACACGCAGCGCCAAGAATTCCCTCAGGAGAGTGGCCCCTGTCACCTTCGCCGCCCTTGCGTTGCCCGGCTTCAGGTCGAAGTTCATCTACTCCAGCACCAATATCGCCCGCTCGTCAGTAAGCTTCACGCACGACCACCCCTTGTCGGACTGGGGCATCCCCGTCGGCAGCACCAAGCGTGGATGGGCGCACTTGGCGCCCATCATGACCCACTTGCTCCTGAAGCCGTTGGCCTTCTTCCCGGTCTTCGAGATCGAGTTGGCCTTGCCGGCCGCGATGAAGTTGGCACACCCGGAGGTATGACCCTCGTTGATACGGAGGAAGAAGAAGTGGCACAGCAATGCCACGGATGGCATCACGCCGAGATACGCCTCGCAGTAGAAGGCGAAGATCGACAAGAGAAGGATAGAGTTGGGATGAAGGTGCAGCACCTGCAGCCCGTGGTGGCCAAGGACCTCATAGAAGAAGTCGGAGCAGGGGCGAACCAGCCCCGCGATGACGCTGCTCATGAAGAAGGGGAAGAAGGTGCTTCCCTCGGGCTCCGGCACGTCGGAGCCGTCCCGGAGCTCAGTCTTCCCCCTCTCGTTGCTTTCCCCCGCCGTCAGCAAGCGCGTGGCAGCGAGGCTCTTCTCTGAGACGTTGGGTGCATCGAGGGCTGGCTCGTACCAGGCCGGTGACGAGGCGGGCTTGACCTTCCGGGGCGCCAATGGTCACTGATGCGGAAGGGGATGGGAGCAGATCTGGAGATTTAGGAAGCAGGGAGCAAGAAAGGGGATCTGGAGCAAGGTGAAAGGAAGTAATGAAGGCAAGTGTTGTCTACGCCAGCCTTTTGACAGTCGGGCAGTTGCCGAGGCAGCGTGGGGAAGCGGAGATGCCCACGTCCAATCAACCGCCACGCGTCGACCAAGGCCGCATGCTGTTGGGGCCCGGGGGCTACTGTCGGCGTTCTGGGAACGGGGGTCCCAGACATGCCTGCCTGCGGCCCACGGCGTGGCTCTGCGAGGGGCCCGTACGACCCATCTTCACCAACAAGCATTCAAGACCCTAGCGAGGGACCAAGCCTCGCGAGGCGGACGACACAAGACCTCCTCAGGAGCGGCCTCACCTGGCTGGCTTGCGAGGGGCGGAGAGATCAAGGCAAAGCAAACCTCGCGAGGTTCCAATGACGTGAGCCATGACGATTGAGACTAGGCGGGCGCCAGGCGGGTGCTAGCGCGCACAGTGTCCTTGTTTCCTCTTTGGTGCTAAGGAGGCAAGCGCAGGCGAGGAGTACTGAGGCGTCAAGCAAAGGTTTCCATATCGGTGCAATGAGACCAAGACCAGTAGGACGGCAAGACGGAGGTCACCATGGAGCCCAAAGCGGCGTCATCACCAGAGCCTTTGGCAGGCGAAGACTACTTTTGTCAGGATAACTTGTACTAGCTGTCCCCTTTCAAATTGGCCGTTGTTGGCTCCCTTCCCGCTCAATATTTGGGGAGAGGACCAGGGCCTCTATAAATAGGGCTAGCCACCAAAGTAGGAGGCATCTGAACCGAGCCTCATCTCATCTCATCTTGGACTAGATCCAGTTCATCCACACACCCACCAAGCACAAGAAGACCTCCCCTCAGGAGGCTGTTCTTCCCCTTCTACTGTTCATCCTCAACCCGAGAGGCAATCCACCACACTGGAGTAGGGTATTACACCACAACGGTGGCCCGAACCAGTATAAATCTTGTGTCTCTTATGTTGTGAGTTCGTCGAGCTATGCTAGGAGATCCCGGTGAGGCTAAGGGCGTGATTCGGTAGGGGGAGATCTTCGTGCGCACCCCAGTGTTCGAACCTTGAGGGTTTTGCCGGAACCCGAGATCCGACACTTAAGTCTGTCCGAATCATGTTAGCAATTGCCACATATTATTATATCTGGCAAATGGATTCCTTAAAGGGATTTCTTAAAGAAGAGTTGTATATGATACAACAAGAAGGTTTTGTCAATCCTAAAGGTGCTAACAAAGTGTGCAAGCTCCAGCGATCCATCTATGGACTGGTGCAAGCATCTCGGAGTTGGAATATATGCTTTGATGAGTTGATCAATGCATATAGTTTCATACAGACTTGTGGTGAAGCCTGTATTTACAAGAAAGTGAGTGGGAGCACTACAGCCTTTCTGATAAGTATATGTGAATGACATATTGTCGATCGGAAATGATGTAGAATTTTCTGGAAAGCATAAAGGGGTGTTTGAAAGGAGTTTTTCAAAGAAAGACCACGGTGAAGCTGCTTACATATTGAGCATCAAGATCTATAGAGATAGATCAAGACGCTTGATAAGTTTTTTCAATGAGTACATACCTTGACAAGTTTTTGAAGTAGTTCAAAATGGAACAGTCAAAGAAAGAGTTCTTGCCTGTGTTGCAAGGTGTGAAGTTGAGTAAGACTCAAAACCCAACCACGGCAGAAGATAGAGAGAGAATGAAAGTCATTCCCTATGCCTCAGCCATCGGTTCTATAAAGTATGCCATGTTGTGTACCAGACCTATTGTATACCCTGCCCTGAGTTTGGCAAGGGAGTACAATAGTGATCTAGGAGTAGATCAATGGACATTGGTCAAAAATTATCCTTAGAAGACTAATGAGATATTTCTCGGTTATGGAGGTGATAAAGAGTTCGTCGTAAAGAGTTACGCCGATGCAAGCTTTGACACTGATCTGGATGACTCTAAGTCTCGATCTAGATACATATCGAAAGTGGGAGCGATTAGCTAGAGTAGCTCCGTGCAGAGCATTGTAGACATAGAAAATTTGCAAAATACATACGACTCTGAATGTGGCAGACCCATTGACTAAACTTCTCTCACAAGCAAAACATGATCACTCTTTGGGTGTTAATCACATAGCAATGTGAACTAGATTATTGACTCTAGTAAACCCTTTGGGTGTTAGTCACATGGAGATGTGAACTAATCACATAAAGATGTGAACTATTGGTGTAAAATCACATAACGATGTGAACTAGATTATTGACTCTAGTGCAAGTGGGAGACTGAAGGAAATATGCCCTAGAGGCAATAATAAAGTTGTTATTTATATTTCCTTATATCATGATAAATGTTTATTATTCATGCTAGAATTGTATTAACCAGAAACTTAGTACATGTGTGAATACACGGACAAAACAAAGTGTCCCTAGTATGCCTCTACTTGACTAGCTCGTTAATCAAAGATGGTTAAGTTTCCTATCCATAGACATGTGTTGTCATTTGATGAATGGGATCACAACATTAGGATAATGATGTGATGGACAAGACCCATCCGTTAGCTTAGCACTATGACCGTTTAGTTTATTGCTATTGCTTTCTTCATGACCTATACATGTTCCTATGACTATGAGATTATGCAACTCCCGAATATCGGAGGAACACTTAGTGTGCTATCAAACATCACAACATAACTGGGTGATTGTAAAGATGCTCTACAGGTGTCTCCGATGGTGTTTGTTGAGTTGGCATAGATCAAGATTAGGATTTTTCACTCCGATTGTCGGAGAGGTATCTCTGTGCCCTCTCGGTAATACACATCACTATAAGCCTTGCAAGCAATGTGACTAATGAGTTAGTTGCAGGATGATGCATTACGGAACGAGTAAAGAGACTTGCCGGTAACGAGATTGAACTAGGTATGGTGATACCGACGATCGAATCTCGGGCAAGTAACATACCAATGACAAAGGGAACAACGTATGTTGTTATGCAGTTTGACTGATAAAGACCTTCGTAGAATATGTGGGAGCCAATATGAGCATCCAGGTTCCGCTATTGGTTATTTACCGGAGACGTGTCTCGGTCATGTCTACATAGTTCTCGAACCCGTAGGGTCCGCACGCTTAACGTTCGGTGACGATCGGTATTATGAGCTTATGTGTTTTGATGTACCGAAGGTAGTTTGGAGTCCCGGATATGATCACGGACATGAAGAGGAGTCTCGAAATGGTCGAGACATAAAGGTCGATATATTGGATGACTATGTTTGGACATCGGAATGGTTCCGGGTGAGTTCGGGCATTTATCGGAGTACCGGGAGGTTACCGGAACCCCCCGGGAAGTATATGGGCCTTATTGGGCCATAGTGGCAGAGAGGAGAAGGGAGACTAGGAGGGGCGCCCCCCCCCAATCCCAATCCGAATTGGGTAGGGGGCCGCCCCCCTTTCCTTCCTCCTTCCTCCTTCCTCTCCTAGTCCAACTAGGGAAAGGGGGGAATCCTACTCCCGGTGGGAGTAGGACTCCTCCAGGGTGCGCCATAGAGGGCCAGCCCTTCCCCCTCCTCCACTCCTTTATATACGGGGGAGGGGGCACCCCATAGACACACAAGTTGATCATTGTCTTAGCCGTGTGCGGTGCCCCCCTCCACCATAATCCACCTCGGTCATATCGTTGCAGTGCTTAGGCGAAGCCCTGCGCCGGTAACTTCATCATCACCGTCATCACGCCATCGTGCTGACGAAGCTCTCCCTCAACACTCAGCTGGATCGAGAGTTCGTGGGACGTCACCGAGCTGAACGTGTGCAGATCATGGAGGTGCCATACTTTCGGTACTAGGATTGGTCGGATCGTGAAGACGTACGACTACATCAACCGCGTTGTCATAACGCTTCCGCTTTCGGTCTACAAGGGTACATAGACAACACTCTCCCCTCTCATTGTTATGTATCACCTAGATGGATATTGCGTGTGCGTAGGAATTTTTTTGAAATTACTGCGTTCCCCAACACGGCTCGCCCCCAGGCGGCGATTTTTATGCCTCCTGGGGGGCCAACGGCTGCAGATGCTCTGAGAGCGGGGAAGGGTTGGCGCTGGCGGCTCCGTGGAAGGAGATGGGACCGTGGACTGGAGTTTTTCTTTTCTACTCCTCCGTTTAATTATAAGTCTTTATAGAGATGCCACTATGAACTACAGTACATACGAAGCAAAATAAGTGAACTTACGCTTTAAAATGCATCTATATACATCCGTATGTGGTCCATAGTGTAATCTCTACAAAGACTTATAATTAAGAACAGGTGGAGTAAATGATAACGCTCACACGTGTCGTACAATTCAACATGGCCCAAACACAATCGATGTCGTTCGATATTGGAGCAGTAACCACCCAGCGTCTGTGGTCGTTATCATTTAGTGCCACACATGTAGAGCTCGCCCGAACGGACACAGGGCGCTCGTTCGAGCGTGTGGGCAAAACTGCTCTTCGCCCACACGACGCTCACACGGTGATACATAACAACTACAGGTATGCATATATGGCAACTAGTTAATCACACACGGCAACTATGGTTGACCATACATGGCAACTATGGTTTAACCACATGTGGCAACTCCAATTAGTTACACATTGTGCATATGTGATAACTAGTTAATCACATACGACAATTATGGTTGATCATACATGGCAACTATGGTTTGACCACACGTGGCAACTCCAATTAGTTACACATGGCAACTATATTTATTGATACATGGCAGACATGGCAACTATGGTTTGACCACACGTGGCAACTCCAATTAGTTAAACATGACAACTATATTTAATGATACATGGCAACTATGGTTTGACCACACGTGGCAACTCCAATTAGTTACACATGTCAACTATATTTAATGATACATGGCAAACATGGCAACTATAGTTAATTACACATGGCAACTAAAGTTGATTACACACGCGTTCGCGCTCACGGGGTGAGGGTGAGTAGTTGCCACACAGCGTCGTGTGGGCTGTCGTAGCTGCGCCCAACATAGAGTGGAGTTGTACGTGGATGTAAGTGGGATGTACGAACTTCAGTCCATTTATCGGTTATTTGGTAAATTCAGGTGGCAGAGCCTTGAAACCGAACAGGCTGAATAAAATTCGGTTTTTGAAGTTTACTGACTGAACAGGAAACCAAAATACTTGGTTTTGGTTTATTCGGTGTCGGTCCCGGTTTTTTTGGTTCGGTATTTACCCCTTCGATCAGTTATCCAACGGTCCAACATCAATACACTATCCGCAACGAACGACTCACAAGTATATCATAGTTACTTTTAATTTGCTGTTGCATTTCTTAGCGTTGTCGTGTCTAATAGCCACCCAATAGGGTTGTAATTCATTCAATCCCCTTATCATTTGGCCAAACGGCTCAAACACATATACGTTGATTCTCTTTTCAGACTATCGGGAGGGCACAAGGCCCCCGGTTCCATTTTCATTGAAAACGAAACCAGACGCATGTCTCAAAACCAAACTTAAAGCAAAAAAGGCTGAAAGGCCATTACCCCAGCATGAACTTATTGCATAGAGAGCAGAAATTTGCAAGTCTGCGGCATAAGTAGACAAACTAAACAGAAAACATAAAGTAAAGCTAAACTCCCGATGGGTGTGAAACCATCCCTATCGACTATCCTCCATCACACACCAAGCATTATGTTCCTGTCACTCAAAGCAAGATCAAGTCTCGCAGCTTGAAGTTGATGCAACACTCCACTCTTGATCTTCTTGATCAATAGTGTGGCGAGTGAGGCAGCTCCAGGGAAGTAACGAGGCTTGGTGCATGATGACCCACAAGTATAGGGGATCTATCGTAGTCCTTTCGATAAGTAAGAGTGTCGAACCCAACGACGAGCAGAAGGAAATGATAAGCGGTTTTCAGCAAGGTATTCTCTGCAAGCACTGAAATTATAGGTAACAGATAGTTTTGTGATAAGATAATTTGTAACGAGCAACAAGTAACAAAAGTAAATAAAGTGCAGCAAGGTGGCCCAATCCTTTTTGTAGCAAAGGGCAAGCCTGGACAAACTCTTATATAGAGAAAAGCGCTCCCGAGGACACATGGGAATTACCATCAAGCTAGTTTTCATCACTTTCATATGATTCACGTTCACCCACATATCAAATTATCAAAGTACCGAACGCGAATCATATGAACATGATGAAAACTAGCTTGATGATAATTCCCATGTGTCCTCGGGAGCGCTTTTCTCTATATAAGAGTTTACCAGGCTTGTCCTTTGCTACAAAAAGGATTGGGCCACCTTGCTGCAATTTATTTACTTTTGTTACTTGTTGCTGGTTACAAATTATCCTATCACAAAACTATCTGTTACCTATAATTTCAGTGCTTGCAGAGAATACCTTGCCGAAAACTGCTTATCATTTCCTTCTGCTCCTCGTTGGGTTCGACACTCTTACTTATCGAAAGGACTACGATAGATCCCCTATACTTGTGGGTCATCAAGACTCTTTTCTGGCGCCTTTGTCGGGGAGTGAAGCGCCTTTGGTAGGTGGAATTTGGTAAGGAAAAATTTATATAGTGTGCTAGAATTTACTGTCACTTGTTACTATGGAAAGCAATTCTCTGAGGGGCTTGTTCGGGGTATCTTCACCCCGACCAGTAGAGCAAAGAGTTGCTCCTCAACCTACTGAACCTACTGAAAATGAAAATGTCTACTTTGAAATTCCTTCGGGTATGTTAGAAAAACTACTGGCTAATCCTTTTGCAGGAGACGAAGCAATGCATCCTGATGAGCACCTAATATATGTGGATGAAGTTTGTGGATTATTTAAGCTTGCAGGTATACCCGATGATGTTATTAAGAAGAAGGTCTTCCCTTTATCTTTGAAGGGAGATGCATTGACATGGTATAGGCTATGTGATGATATGGGATCATGGAACTACAAACGATTGAAATTGGAATTTCATCAGAAGTTTTATCCTATGCATCTTGTTCATCGTGATCGCAACTATATATATATATATATATATATATATAATTTTTGGCCTCGCGAAGGAGAAAGCATCGCTCAAGCTTGGGGGAGGCTTAAATCAATGTTATATTCATGCCCCAATCATGAGCTTCCAAGAGAAATAATTATTAAAAATTTCTATGCTTGGCTTTCTGATAACAATCGCACCATGCTCGATACTTCTTGTGCTGGCTCTTTTATGATGAAGACTATTGAATTCAAATGGGATTTATTGGAAAGAATTAAACGCAACTCTGAAGATTGGGATCTCGATGAAGGTAAGGAGTCAGGTATGACACCTAAGTTTGATTGTGTTAAATCTTTTATGGATACCAATGTTTTCCGTAAATTTAGCACTAAATATGGACTTGATTCTGAGATAGTAGCTTCTTTCTGTGAATCTTTTGCTACTCATGTTGACCTCCCTAAGGAGAAGTGGTTTAAATATCATCCTCCCATAGAAGTAAAAGTAGCTGCACCTATTAAAGTTGAAGAAAAGACTATCACTTATAATGATCCTATTGTTCCTACTACTTATGTTGAGAAACCACCTTTCCCTGTTAGAATGAAGGATCATGCTAAAGCTTCAACTGTGGTTCGTAAAAGCAATATTAGAACCTATACACCTCGTGAGCAAGTTAAAGTTGAACCTAATATTGCTATTTTTAAAGATCTCTTGGCTGATAATATTGATGGGCATGTTATTTATTTCCGTGAAGAGACTGCTAGAATTGCTAAACCTTATGCTAAAGATAAACATGGACCTGTGGTAGGCATGCCTGTTATTTCTGTTAAAATAGGAGATCATTGTTATCATGGCTTATGTGACATGGGTGCTAGTGCTAGTGCAATACCTATTGACTTATACAAAGAAATTATGCATGATATTGCACCTACTGAGTTAGAAGATATTGGTGTCACAATTAAACTTGCCAATACAGATACTATTTCACCCATGGGAATTGTTAGAGATGTTGAAGTCTTGTGTGGGAAAACTAAATATCCTGTTGATTTTCTTGTTCTTGGTTCCCCACAAGATAGCTTTTGTCCCATTATATTTGGTAGACCCTTCTTGAACACTATTAATGCTAAGATAGACTGTGAAAAGGATGTTGTTACTATTGGTTTGGGTGATATGTCTCATGAGTTTAATTTCTCTAAATTTCGTAGACAACACCGTGAAGAGGAATTGCCTAGTAAGGATGAAATTATTGTTCTTGCTTCTATTGTCGTACCTCCTAATGATCCTTTGGAACAATATTTGCTAGACCATGAAAATGATATGTTTATGAATGAAAGAAGGGAAATAGATGAAGTATTCTTTAAACAGGAACCCATCCTGAAACACAATTTGCCTGTAGAAATCCTAGGGGATCCTCCTCCACCCAAGGGTGATCCCGTGTTTGAGCTTAAACCGTTACCTGATACTCTTAAATATGCTTATCTTGATGATACAAAGATATATCCTGTTATTATTAGTGCTAACCTTTCAGAGCATGAAGAAGAGAGATTATTGAAAATTCTGAAGAAGCACCGTGCTGCTATTGGATATACTCTTGATGATCTCAAGGGCATTAGTCCCACTCTATGCCAACACAAAATAAATTTGGAGAAACATGCCAAACCAGTTCGTGATCATCAACGACGGCTGAATCCTAAGATGAAAGAAGTGGTAAGAAAGGAAATATTGAAGCTTCTTGAGGCAGGTATTATTTATCCCGTTGCTGATAGTCGGTGGGTAAGTCCTGTCCATTGTGTCCCTAAAAAGGGAGGTATTACCGTCGTTCCAATGATAAAGATGAATTGATCCCGCAAAGAATTATTACAGGTTATAGGATGGTAATTGATTTCCGCAAATTAAATAAGGCTACTAAAAAGGATCATTACCCCTTACCTTTTATTGATGAAATGCTAGAAAGATTATCCAAACATACACATTTTTGCTTTCTAGATGGTTATTCTGATTTCTCTCAAATACCTGTGTCAGCCGATGATCAATCAAAGACCACTTTTACTTGCCCTTTCGGTACTTTTGCTTATAGACGTATGCCTTTTGGTTTATGTAATGCACCTGCTACCTTTCAAAGATGCATGATGGCTATATTCTCTGACTGTTGTGAAAAGATTTGTGAGGTTTTCATGGACGATTTCTTCGTCTATGGATCCTCTTTTGATGATTGCTTGAGCAACCTTGATCGAGTTTTGCAGAGATGTGAAGAAACTAACCTTGTCTTGAATTGAGAGAAGTGCCACTTTACGGTTAATGAAGGTATTGTCTTGGGGCATAAAGTTTCTGAAAGAGGTATTGAAGTTGATAAAGCCAAGGTTGATGCTATTGAAAAGATGCCATGTCCCAAGGATATTAAAGGTATAAGAAGTTTCCTTGGTCATGCCGGTTTTTATAGGAGGTTCATTAAGTACTTCTCAAAAATTTCTCGGCCTCTGACTAATTTATTGCAAAAAGATATACCATTTGTCTTTGATGATGATTGTGTAGAAGCATTTGAAATACTTAAGAAAGCATCGATCTCTGCACCTATTGTTCAGCCACCTGATTGGAATTTACCTTTTGAAATTATGTGTGATGCCAGTGATTATGCTGTAGGTGCTGTTCTAGGGCAAAGAGTTGATAAGAAATTAAATGTTATTCAATATGCTAGTAAAACTCTAGACAATAGTCAGAGAAATTATGCTACTACTGAAAAAGAATTCTTAGCGGTTGTATTTGCTTGTGATAAGTTCAGACCTTATATTGTTGATTCTAAAGTAACTATTCACACTGATCATGCTGCTATTAAATATCTTATGGAAAAGAAAGACGCTAAACCTAGACTTATTAGATGGGTTCTCTTGCTACAAGAATTTGATTTGCATATTATTGATAGGAAGGGAGCTGAGAACCCCGTTGCAGACAACTTGTCTAGGTTAGAGAATGTGCTTGATGACCCACTACCTATTGATGATAGCTTTCCTGATGAACAATTAAATGTCATAAATGCTTCTCATACTACTCCATGGTATGCTGATTATGCTAATTACATCGTTGCTAAATTCATACCACCTAGTTTCACATACCAACAAAAGAAAAAGTTTTTCTATGATTTAAGACATTACATCTGGGATGACCCACATCTTTATAAAGAAGGAGTAGATGGTGTTATTAGACGTTGTGTTCATGAGGATGAACAGGAACAGATCCTACGCAAGTGTCACTCCGAGGCTTATGGAGGACACCACGCTGGAGACAGAACTGCACATAAGGTATTGCAATCCGGTTTTTATTGGCCTACTCTCTTCAAGGATGCCCGTAAGTTTGTCTTATCTTGTGATGAATGTCAAAGAATTGGTAATATTAGTAGACGTCAAGAAATGCCTATGAATTATTCACTTGTTATTGAACCATTTGATGTTTGGGGCTTTGATTATATGGGACCTTTTCCTGCCTCTAATGGATACACACATATTTTAGTTGTTGTTGATTATGTTACTAAGTGGGTAGAAGCTATTCCAACTAGTAGTGTTGATCATAACACTTCTATTAAAATGCTTAAAGAAGTTATTTTTCCGAGGTTTGGAGTCCCTATATATTTAATGACTGATAGTGGTTCACATTTTATTCATGGTGCTTTTCGAAAAATGCTTGCTAAATATGATGTTAATCATAGAATTGCATCTCCTTATCACCCACAGTCTAGTGGTCAAGTAGAATTGAGCAACAGAGAGCTCAAATTAATTTTGCAAAAGACTGTTAATAGATCTAGAAAGAATTGGTCCAAGAAACTTGAAGATGCATTATGGGCCTACAGAACTGCATATAAAAATCCTATGGGTATGTCTCCATATAAAATGGTTTATGGAAAAGCATGTCACTTACCTCTTGAACTAGAACATATGGCTTATTGGGCTATTAAGGAGCTCAACTATGATTTCAAACTTGCCGGTGAGAAGAGGTTATTTGACATTAGCTCACTGGATGAATGGAGAACCCAAGCCTATGAGAATGCCAAGTTGTTTAAAGAAAAAGTTAAAAGATGGCATGACAAAAGGATACAAAAGCGTGAGTTTAATGTAGGAGATTATGTATTGCTATACAACTCTCGTTTAAGATTTTTTGCAGGAAAACTTCTCTCTAAATGGGAAGGCCCTTACGTTATCAAGGAGGTCTATCGTTCCGGTGCCATAAAAATCAATAACTTCGAAGGCACGAATCCGAAGGTGGTGAACGGTCAAAGAATTAAACATTATATCTCAGGTAATCCTATAAATGTGGAAACCAATATTATTGAAACCATAACCCCAGAGGAATATATAAGGGACACTTTCCGGAACGTTTCAGACTCCGAAAAGGAATAGGTATGTGGTACGGTAAGTAAACCGACTCCAAAACAGTTCTAATGGCAATTTTTCTCCGTTTTGGAATATTTAGAAAAATAGAAAAATAAGAAGCAGTCCGAGAAGGACACGAGGCCTCCACGAGGGTGGAGGGCGTGCCCTACCCTACTGGGCGTGCCCCCTACCTCGTGGGCACCTCGTATGCTCTCCGGACTCCATTTTCTTGCACGATGCGTATTTTGGTCGGTAAAAATTCATCATATAATCTCCCGGAGGTTTTGACCACCGTATCACGCAAATATCTCATGTTTGTGTTTTGAGCCGTTGCTGCTGCAGATTAGAGCAAGATGTCTTCTCAAGAGTCAGTCGGGGAGAGCTGGGTGTCTCATCCGGCATCGAGATCAAGGACAAATAGCGATGCTGACCACTTTGGGCCAGCAACAGAGGAAGAGATGGAGGCTGATTTGAAGAGGATAGATGCCGTGGAGGAGGATCAAGAAGTCACTTCTCGCTTCCGAGCTGGATTCACGATGGGGGAACTACAGAGCTCAGCTATTCCAAATTCGGTTATCCCTTCCAATGTTAGATTTCTTTCTTATGAAAATATGAAGAAGAGTGTCACTTGTTCTCCCGCAGCTATGCAACACCCTTGGGTGAAAGGAGCTTTAGCCGTTACAGGAAAGCTTCGTAAATAATGGACCTCAAGCAGCAAGTCAATAAGCTCGAGGAGGAGAATCGTATCCTGAGGGGCATCATCGCCAAGAATATTACACCATCACCGAAAAAGGATACATAATAACATGGGTATGGGCACTCCCCTTGGTAACTGCCAAGCTTGGGGGAGATGCCCCGGTATCGTATCACCACCACATCTCCTTTCTTTACCATTTTTCTTAGTTCGATCCTATTAGTAGTATCTTGATCTAGTAGAATGAAGTTTTGGTATGATCTAGTCTTGAGTTTTGCTTTATGATCCCTCTATGTAATCGAGTCCGCGAGCTATATAATAAAGATTAGTGTTGAGTCAAGGGCTTGATTATCTTGCTATGATCTTGAGTGAATAAAAGAAAAGAGAAAAGAATAAAAAGAAACAAAGAGATCATATTGATTTTATGGAGAGTAATGACTTCACATAGAAAGAGTATGATGATTAAAAGTTGTTGAGAGTTGACAAACATAGCTTTGGTCATCGTTGCAATTAATAGGAAGTAATAAAGAAAGAGAGGTTTCACATATAAATATACTATCTTGGACATCTTTTATGATTGTGAGCACTCATTAAAATATGACATGCTGAAGAGTTGATGTTGGACAAGGAAGAAAACGTAATGGGTTATGTTTTCTTATATCTGAGATAAAGTATATTGTCATGGATCATCCAACATGTTGAGCTTGCCTTTCCCCCTCATGCTAGCCAAATTCTTTGCACCAAGTAGATATACTACTTGTCATTCCAAAAACCCCTAAACCCAGTTTTGCCATGAGAGTCCACCATATCTACCTATGGATTGAGTAAGATCCTTCAAGTAAGTTGTCATCGGTGCAAGCAATAAAAATTGCTCTCTAAATATGTATGATTGATTGGTGTGGAGGAAATAAGCTTTATACGATCTTGTGATGTGGAAGAAATAAAAGCGACGGACTGCATAATAAAGGTCCATATCACAAGTGGCAATATAAAGTGACGTTCTTTCGCATTAAGATTTTGTGCATCCAACCTTGAAAGCGCATGGCAACCTCTGCTTCCCTCTGCGAAGGGCCTATCTTTTATGTTTATCTTCTACCTTATGCAAGAGTCATGGTGATCTTCACCTTTCCTTTTTACATTTTATCCTTTGGCAAGCATAGTATGTTGGAAAGATCCTGATATATATATATCTAATTGGATGTAAGTTAGCATGAACTATTATTGTTGACATTACCCTTGAGGTAAAAGGTTGGGAGGCGAAACTATAAGCCCCTATCTTTCTCTGTGTCCGATTAAAACTTCGTAACCACAAGTATTGCGTGAGTGTTAGCAATTGTGAAAGACTAAATGATAGTTGAGTATGTGGACTTGCTAAAAGGCTCTGACATAGACTCTTTCTGATGTTATGATAAATTGCAATTGCTTCAATGACTGAGATTATAGTTTGTTAGTTCTCAATAGAGTTCCTGATTCATACTTTGCATTGTGAATAGATTATTACTTGAGCATAAGAAATCATATGACAATATCCATATATGTTGCTGTTATGAGAATGATCATGATGCCCTCATGTCCGTATTGCATTTTATCGACACCTCTACCTCTAAACATGTGGACATATTTATCGTTATCGGCTTCCGCTTGAGGACAAGCGAGGTCTAAGCTTGGGGGAGTTGATACGTCCATTTTGCATCATGCTTTTATATTGATATTTATTGCATTATGGGTTGTTATTACACATTATGTCACAATACTTATGCCTATTCTCTCTTATTTTACAAGGTTTACATAAGGAGGGAGAATGCCGGCAGCTGGAATTCTAGGTTGGAAAAGGAACAAATATTAGAGACCTATATTCTGCACAACTCCAAAAGTCCTGAAACTCCACGAAAGTTATTTTTGGAAATAATAAAAAATACTGAGCGGAAGAAATACCTAAGGGGGCCCAAACCCTGGCCAAGAGGGTGGGGGCGCGCCCCCCTGCATCGTGGGCACCCTGTTGGCCCTCCGGTGCCCATCTTATGCTATATGAAGTCTTTCGTCCAAAGAAAAATCATAAGCAAGCTTTCGGGACGAGACTCCGCCGCCACGAGGCGGAACCAATCTAGGGCTCCGGCAGAGCTGTTCTGCTAGGGACACTTCCCTCCGGGAGGGGGAAATCATCGCCATCGTCATCACCAACGCTCCTCTCATCGGGAGAGGGCAATCTCCATCAACATCTTCACCAGCACCATATCCTCTCAAACCCTAGTTCATCTCTTGTATCCAATTCTTGTCTCTAAGTCTGGGATTGGTACCTGTAGGTTGCTAGTAGTGTTGATTACTCCTTGTAGTTGATGCTAGTTGGTTTATTTGGTGGAAGATCATATGTTCAGATCCTATATGCATATTAATACTCCTCTGATTATGAACATGAACATGCTTTGTGAGTAGTTACGTTTGTTCCTGAGGACATGGGAGAAGTCTTGCTATCAGTAGTCATGTGAATTTGGTATTCATTCGATATTTTGATGAGATGTATGTTGTCTTTCCTCTAGTGGTGTTATGTGAACGTCGACTACATGACACTTCACCATTATTTGGGCCTAGAGGAAGGCATTAGGAAGTAATAAGTAGATGATGGGTTGCTAGAGTGACAGAAGCTTAAACCCTAGTTTATGCGTTGCTTCGTAAGGGGCTGATTTGGATCCACATGTTTCATGCTATGGTTAGGTTTACCTTAATACTTCTTTTTTAGTTGCGGATGCTTGCAATAGGGATTAATCATAAGCGGGATGCCTGTTCAAGTAAGGACAGCACCCAAGCACCGGTCCACCCACATATCAAATTATCAAAGTACCGAACGCGAATCATATGAACATGATGAAAAATAGCTTGACGATAATTCCCATGTGTCCTCGGGAACGCTTTTCTCTATATAAGAGTTTGTCCAGGCTTGTCCTTTGCTACAAAAAGGATTGGGCCACCTTGCTGCACTTTATTTACTTTTGTTACTTGTTGCTCGTTACAAATTATCCTATCACAAAACTATCTGTTACCTATAATTTCAGTGCTTGCAGAGAATACCTTACTGAAAACCGCTTATCATTTCCTTCTGCTCCTCGTTGGGTTCGACACTCTTACTTATCGAAAGGATTACGATAGATCCCCTATACTTGTGGGTCATCACCAGGGTGTGGGCCCCCTCTGGTATTTCTTCCGCTCAGTATTTTTATTATTTCCAAAAATAACTTTCGTGGAGTTTCAGGACTTTTGGAGTTGTGCAGAATAGGTCTCTAATATTTGCTCCTTTTCCAGCCCAGAATTCCAGCTGCCGGCATTCTCCCTCCTTATGTAAACCTTGTAAAATAAGAGAGAATAGGCATAAGTATTGTGACATAATGTGTAATAACAGCCCATAATGCAATAAATATCGATATAAAAGCATGACGCAAAATGGACGTATCAGTGCAATGGAGAACTTGGTGATCATCTTTGGATTCACCGGAGGAGAGGGCATGTTGTAGTTTGTACCTAGGCCACGAGAAACCCCAAAACCCCTTTCCAGCGAAAAATTTAGCAAGTGCATCTCGGCTTAAAACACCTTCAGTGTCTAAGTTGTCGATCCTTACCCCACTATAAGTTCAAAAGGAGAACTGGGGATCAACGATAACTGATGTGATATCCTTTTAACCCTCTCCAAAGGTTCCTCCTTGAAGGGTATCAACCATTAATTGATTGTTATATGTATCAACCACCAAATCTGCTTTAAATCAGACCAATTAACATTGTTATAAACTAGGGAATTTTGGTTTCCAAATGCACCACAAAACGCATGCACGAACATAGTTCATGACCATGTGTTTCTTCTGGGCTGGCCAGAATCTAGCAATTGACAAATAGTTATTTCCTAATTCACAAGAGAAGACATAAGAAATGGCTTCTCATGTCGGCCTTTGATGACCCACAAGTATAGGGGACCAATTGTAGCTCTTTTTGATAAGTAAGAGTGTCGAACCCAACAAGGAGCAGAAGGAAATGACAAGTAGTTTTCAGTAAGGTAATGTGTGCAAGTGCTTAAATTGTAAGTAGCGGAGTAGTTTGATAGCATGATAATTTGTAACGAGCAAGTAACGATAGTAGTAACAAAAGTGAGCAAGGTAGCCCAATCCTTTTGAGGCAAAGGACAGGCCAAAACGGTCTCTTATGATAAACAAAGTGTTCTTGAGGGTACACGGGAATTTATCTACTCATTTTCATCATGTTGGTTCGATTTGTGTTCGCTACTTTGATAATTTGATATGTGGGTGGACCGGTGCTTAGGTGTTGTTCTTACTTGAACAAACCTCCGACTTATGACCCTCCCACAAGCATCCGCAACTACGAGAAAAGTATTAAGAATAAATTGTAACCATAACATTAAACTTTTGGATCCAATCGGTCCCTTACGGAATAGCGCATTTAACACTACAAAAAAAAAAGACACATCCATGACATTTTGGGCCGAACGAAAAAAATTTCTGTCATACATATGACACTTCTATGACGATAATTGTGACAAAACCCGGTATCATCATAGATGTGGTGGGCTCCTACTTCTATGACAAAAAATCATGACAGAAAATGGGCTTTTCGTCCTGGGCGGGCCGGAGACGCAGCTGCATGACATTCTTTGGGCCGTCCATGACGGAAAAAACCGTGGTAGAAGCGAGGGCGAGGAAAATTTCGGGGAGTTCCCGGTTACGGTGGGAGGTCGGGGCCGAGCGATGCGCGTTTCTCTCGTACACGTACGCGCGTGTGTGCGAGGCGTTGGCTCTAACTGAACCCGAGCGAGGCGTTGGGCTCTAACTGAACCCGAGCGATTGCACCGCAGGCTACGCGTTACTGAACCCGAGCGATCGATCGATGGCTGTTAACTGAACCCGATCGAGCGATTCCTTCGCTACTACTGCTAACTGAAGCCGATCGATTGGATGAACAGTGAGCATTGCGGGGGGAGGGTTGGATGAACAGTGAGCGGTGGCGTTGCCTCTGGATGAACAGGACCCCGTGGTGTGGAGGGCTGGATGAACAGTAGACGGTGGAGGGGTGCCCGTGGAGGGGTGGTTGAACAGGACCCCGTGGTGTGGAGGGCTGGATGAACAGTAGACGGTGGAGGGGTGCCCGTGGAGGGGTGGTTGAACAGTAGCTGGTGGAGTAGCGCGCGGTGGAGGCTGGATGAACAGGAGCCCGTGGAGGCTGGAGGAGGTCGACGGTAGCCCGTGGAGGCTGGAGGAGGTCGACGGTGGAGATGAACAGTATCCCGTGGAGTCCCGTTTTGCGGTACGCCACACCCCTCCCGATGAACAGGACCCCCGTTTCGACCGTAGGAGGTCCGTTTCGTCCGTTTTGCGGTACGCCACACCCCTCCCGATCAACAGGACCCCCGTTTCGATCGTAGGAGGTCTGTTTCGTCCGTTTTGCGGTACGCCACACCCCTCCCGATCAACAGGACCCCCGTTTCGACCGTAGGAGGTCCGTTTCCTCCGTTTTGCGGTACGCCAGACCCCTCCCGATCAACAGGACCCCGTTCCGAACGTAGGAGGTCCATTTCCTCTGTTCTGTGGTACGCCAGGCCTCATTTCCATCGCCTGTTCCGTCCAAGCCCTCCCGATGAACACGACCACGCATTCCGTTCCGACCCAGCCGGTTGGCTCCCACGCGTTCCGTTGCCTCCCGATGAACACGACGCATTCCGTTGCCTCCCCATGAACACGACGCATTCCGTTGCCTCCCCATGAACACGACGACGACGCTGTTTCTCCGTTCTGACCCAGCCATGTCAACGAGCCCTCGCCGTACGTATTCGCGAGTAGGCGTTCGAGACCCCGCCCGTATGTACACATACGTGGCCGTATTTTCTTTCTTGCACCCTGGCCGCTGTACGTACGTGTACATGCTATGTGGGCGCCTCTACTATGACACGTGCGCGCCTCTACATCCACCAGTATATATGTACGTACACGTTCGCGACCAGAATGACAACGCTACGTATGCTTCGACCAGGTGGGTCCCGACTGTCAGGCACTTCCTTGCATGCGAAGATGTAGCTGGTGGGTCCCAGCAGTCAGGGGGGCGAATCGTTTTTTTTTTGCCCGGACGCACTTCCTTGCATGCGAAGGTGTAGCTGGTGGGTCCCAGCAGTCAGGGGGGAAACTTTTTTTCGCGTAATACGGTGGCCCGTCCGGTGGGTCCCCGCTGTCAGGTGGAGGAATAATTATTTTGCGTGTAATAAGGAGGCACTTCCTTGCTGCGGCCGTGGACCCAGCTGTCAGCGTCTCCACGCATAGTACTCTTCCGATGAAGTCGGTCGTTGACCACATTGACCACGCCGTGCCGAGAGCACCACGGCGGTGGACGACGGCGAGGCCTAGGAAGGGGACGACACGGAGGCAGGGAAGACTCGGCAGTTGTTTCCCACACGGAGGGGAGTACGACTGTACGAGGGTTTACTGGTTCGTCTGCCGTCGCCGGAGAATAACAGCAGGTGTGGGTGAGTAGAGGGATGGCTAGGCCAGCGATGGGAGTACGGTGGGGCGGTGAGGCCTGCGCGGCAGCACAGCCGGCCGCGGGGAGAGGGAGCAGGCAGTCCCGCCGGCGCTTGTTTGAGCGGTTGGAGCAGGAAGAGCAGAGATTGAAGAAGCACGACGGTCGTTGGATGGACATCCAACAGTCAGTGCTTGTGCGTCAACTTTTTTTTAGGAAAGCCTCAAATCTGTGGAAAACAGTATACAACCCATCTGCCATTATTTCTAATAATTTGAAGCCCATTTGCTAATTCTTAAGGTTTTTTTTGGAGCCCATATTCTTTTTGTTAGCATTCCAACCAATATTGTGGCCACGGTTAAAAAATTATACGAAATTTTGCATAGTTCGGTGCGGTCCGAACTGTTTTTAATCCCGAAATTTCGACTCACATTCAAACTGATTTTAAAAATAAATGTATATCAATATAAAATCCAACAAATTCTCCACGCATAAAAATTAATGTAATTTAAAATCTTGAAATGAAAAAAATATATTTGAAACTAATTGCCGGTTTGATGTGTTTTAAAAATGTATAGCCCATTTCTCATTACTGATGGGCCATTTTCTCGGCCAGCCGAATGAAAGCTCTCCTCGTCTTGAAAGATTTGCAGCCCAACAGGCCTGACAAAGCGACTTACTTGGCAAATCACAAAAAAAATGGGCTGTGGCCATGGACCCAGCTGTCAGCCTCTCCACGTACAGTACTCTTCCGATGGAAGTCGTTCCTTGACCACGTTGACCACGCCGCGCGGAGAGCACCACGGCGGTGGACGACGGCAAGGCCTAGGAAGGGGACGACGCGGAGCCGGGGAAGACACGGCAGTGGAAGCCCGCGCAGAGAGGAGTACGAGGGTTCACTGGTTCAGCTGCGGTGTGAGGCTGCCGTCGCCACAGGGCCTGGCCAGCGGTGGGAATAGTAGGGGGCGGTGAGGCCTCTGCGGCAGCACAGCCGGCCACGGGAGGCTGGAGCATGCGGCACGACCGGCGCTGCTTTGGGCGGCTGGAGCAAGAAGACCAGAGGTTGAAGAAGCACTACGGCCGTTGGATGGACATCATACGGTCACTGGAGCTAGAATCGTTCATATTGACTAAGTTGACAAAGCCCTTCGTCCCGGTCAACTTAGTAGGCCCACAAGTCAGCCTCCCACCAAGGTGGGTCCCAGCTAGCCGGGGGAGTATTCATTTTTTTGTGTAATAAGGAGGCACTTCCGGTGGGTCCGAGCTGATAGCGGGGGGAACGTTCTTTTTTTGCAAAATACGGTGGCCCGTCCGGTGGGTCCCCGCTGTCAGGTGGAGGAATAATTATTTTCCGCGTAATAAGGAGGCACTTCCTTGCGGCTGCCGTGGACCCAGCTGTCAGCCTCTCCACGTACAGTCCACGTCCGATGGAAGTCGTTCCTTGACCACGTTGACCACGCCGCACCGAGAGCACCAGGGCGGTGGACGACGGCGAGGCCTAGGAAGGGGACGACGTGGAGCCGGGGAAGACGCGGCAGTGGATGCACATGCGGAGAGGAGTACGAGGGTTCACTGGTTCGGCTGCGCTGCCGTCGCCGCAGAATAACAGGGGGTGTGGGTGAGTGGAGGGATGGCCTGGCCAGCGGTGGGAGTAGTAGGGGGCGGTGAGGCCTCCGCGGCAGCACAGCCGGCCACGGGAGGCAGGAGCAGGCGGCACGACCGGCGCTGCTTTGGGCGGCTAGAGCAAGAAGACCAGAGGTTGAAGAAGCGCGACGGCCGTTGGATGGACATCGTACGGTCACTGCAGCTAGAATCGTTTATATTGACTAAGTTGACAAAGCCCTTGGTACGTCAACTTAGTAGGCCCACAGGTCAGCTTCCGAAACGGTGCGCCCCAGATGTCAGGGGGAGGAATCATTTTTTGGGCGGGTGAAGCTAGAATATCCGAGATTGAATAAAAAGCACGGCATCCGTTGGATGGACATCCAACGGCCACTGCTGCTAGAACCGTGTGTTGACTATAAGTTGACAAAGCCTTGCATACGCGTCAACTCTGTTTTTTTAGGGGACGCGTCAACTTAGTAAGGCCAGAAGTGTGTGGCAGAGAACTTATAGCCCATTTGAGATTTGTAAGAATGTGTAGCCCATTTTTGAATTCTAATGCAATTTACTACAACCCATTTACAATTTGTTAAAAGTATAACCCATTTCAACGAACCGTTCAAAACAGAATTCAATAAAATTTCCCACATTTTCATGGGATCCGAAATATTTTTATCCCGAAATTTCTAGTCAGATTAAATACAATTTCAATATAAATTTATATTACGTAAAAATCCAACGAAACATTGCGCTCGCAACAATTAATGAAATTAAAATTTTCAATATCCAAAAATAATATTTTATAAAGTAATCACGTGTTTGGTGCATTTTTTTATAGTTACTGCCCAGTTTTTATAATTACATCCCATTTATTATTTCTTAAAGCCCATTTTCTTGTTAAGCCTAATGCATCCCTCCTAGGAAAGATTTGCAGCCCAGCGGGGCGGAGAATAACAACTTGACCTTGCCTGGGTATTCCTAAAAAAAGTATAGCTGGGCTAGCCATTTTCAGCTTGAAAAAAATTAATATCTGGGATGGATATCTGGCCTGGGCTAAACGGGCCACAGCCCACCCAGTTAATACCTGCAGCGATGTTTTCGTTGTTGTTCAGAGGAGAAAAATTAATATCTGGGCTAAACATCGAAAAACTCTGCAGTGCTCACACCTCAAAAACACAAATACTGCTCGAGCTGCTTGGTCCCAGCTGTCGGCCACTTCTTGTGCAATTCTCTCGTTTATTGACTACTACAGACGTTGACAATGGTGTGGGACCATGATGTCAGGAAACCAGGAGGAAGCAAAATAAATTATAGTTATATATATATAATAAGGAGGCACTTGCGTACGTGAGGCCATGGACCTGGTGGGTCCCCATTGTCATCCTCTCCAAGTAAAGTCATCTCCTCGCCCGCGCGCGCTTTCTGCCCGAAACAGTCAGCGCCGCCCGCCCCGCTTCCCGGTGCAGGCGATTGCTCCGCCTTCAAACGACACAAGTGCCGGCCGTCCGTCCATCTGCCGCCCACATTAATGATACGCGGTTGCCAAGGCGGCTACTCCGGCGCCACACGTCTGTCCCTCCGCCCGCCCACTATTGCTATATAAACTGCTGCGCCGGCCATAGCCGCAGTCATCCGCATCCGTTCCCTTTCTCCTATCCACACCACTACTGCCCACCATGGCTTCCTCGCGCTCCAGCGCTCTTCGGGATGGGCGGACGACGGACCACAAGGAGATGGCAGCCATTGCTGCCGACCGGCTGGCCGGCAGGCAGCCGGAGGACGACGACGTCCCAATGGAGAACATGGTAGTCGACGATCCGGCGCCAACCCCCTCCTCCGCGCCATCCTCGCCGGTGCATTGCACCATGACCATCGGCGAGGCCCGTGCCCAATATATGGACAGGGTGAGGCAGATGCGTGAGGAGCAGTTCCGGGAGGCGCAGGCCGACGCCGCCTACAACCACCATCTCCTCCAGGAGCACCTGCAGGCGGAGGAACAGATCGCCGCGGAGCGGGCGGAGCAGGAGGCGCTGCTCGATTCGTACCGCTCCGCCCTCAAGGGCCGCCTCGAGCGATGGCGGTACCGCATGCGGGTGGCGGAGGCTGCGGCCGCCTGCAAAGAGGCTAGCAAAGAGGGCGATGAAGCGGGCGAGGCGCTGTTTGGCGAGACCGAGGACGAGGCAGAGGACAATGCCGACTCCGACGAGTCCCCGCTCCGCTGGCGTCGACGAGGCACTGCTCCGCCGAGGCCCCGCGGCGCCAACAACGAGGCAGAGGACACTGCCGGCTCTGTCGAGGCCCCGCCCCGCCAACAACGAGGCAGAGGACATCGCCGGCTCAGCCGAGGCCCCACCCTGCCGGCAACGTGGGGGAGGATTTCCACCGCTCCGCTGAGGCGCCGCCCGCCGGCAACGAGATAGAGGACATCGCCGGCTCCGCCGAGGCCCCGCCCCACTGCCAACGAGGCCGCGCCACACAGAAAACAAGGAAGAGTAGAACATGGTAGGTCGCCGCTGCTCGGGTCCAAGTAAGGCCACCGCTGCTACCCTCCGGTTGAAGCCAAGCTAGGCGGGTTGACCATTGACGGCCGGTTAGCTTCTTGGCGGCAACGTGGAGTCAGAGAGCTGCGCTGGAGAAGAACGCTGCTTCTACTTAACTGCTGGTGCAGTTGGCTGACTGACACGTGGGCCCAACAGGCCACATGTCAGTTACGCAACTGCACCTGCAGTTAAGTCACTGAAGCTTCTGTTCGGCTCAGCGGGACACAGGTGGGTAGCTTCGGTTAATTAATTATACCTCCAGCGCACCCCTTTTTAGTTGAAGAATGTATGAAATGTAATGAAATCTGGCATGTTTATATGAAATCCGACCGTGTATGAATGAATTTATTTCGATTAGTTCGAATTCCTGTATCACTGGCATTGGATGAACATGCAAAACAATACGTACTAGCATTATTCCCAGGGTGATCACCTCGTTTGCAGCAGTTTCACATGTACTCCCTCCGGTCATTTCTAGTCTGCATACAAGTTTTGTCTGCAGTCAAAGTATCTCTACTTTGACCAATCTTATACAAAAAAGTATGCACGTTCACAATGTGCAAAGTAAAAAGGAACAGAAGGAGTAGAAAGAGTTTGAGCAGCTTTTTAGCGTTTCGGTACATTGCAATCAATAGAGAACATTCAAAACAATCGATGATTATGCATCTCAGCGACTCACATGTCAGAGGCAATATTTACTTCACAACTAAAGAATAAAGAAAAAATTGATCGACGCTGCTGACAGCAAAGGGCGTCCCATTCGAAAATATCAAATGCATGTCTTGTTAAAATCAATGAGCAAAATTTGACAAGGTTGTCCCATTCCAAAATATCAAATGCCTACGATTGTGGAATGGGCAGGGTTTGCCATCAGTTCGGACATTGACATGGCACCTCGTGCTAAATAAACCAGCTGTTCTTTTTGTGCAGTTCCACCAAAATCAACCAAATTCGCGCGTAGCTTGTATGATTTCGCCCTTATATGTTGCAACGCCTTGAACTTATTGGCACCTCCTTTCTTGTGGTGGAAATGAATGATTTGATGTATTCATGAACATTTTGTGCAGTTCCCATTGAAATCAAGCTGAGCACCCCTGTTTGCACAAATACAAAAAAGTGATTAGTATAAAGCAAACTGTACTATGAATTGATAGTTTCAACAGGCACATACATGGTCCATGTAGAGCACACTTTTAGAAAAATGGAACTCACCAGAAAGAATCCTAGAACAACATTGTACTCGCGCATCACAGCAAAAAAATGGAGATTTGTCAGTCCTTCTGAGCTGAAGTTAGTTTGGTCTTGTGGGGAGTAATGTAACCATCCTTCAACTGCTCCTTCTGATGAGAAGATAGACAGGGCTTCTTCATCCTGGCATAATCGGAACTAGTCACTTCACGTACTCCATATTTTTCTTCAGAGGAAGAAGATCCTGTTGTGCAAAGACAAGAGGACTACTAAATGCTATCATCCCTGTTTGCTCGAAAAAAAGGAAAGGAAATATTTAAAACAGCACAGATGAAGCACTTCTCAAGGACAATACCACTTTTTCATGACAGTATCTAAACAGTAGCACAACACCAATAGAGATGACAAAGCTCAATCATATGGATGAAATCAGTGGGCGAGTACCAACATTTGTCACGAGGCTTATTGTGTAGAGCATACAGATGAAGCACTTCTCCGGAACCATCTGTTGCTATCTACGGTGGTGGCCATGCTTACTATATACTCCTCGATTAGTTTAATGTTTCCAACATCTTCTTGTGCAGTTCCACTAAAATATATGGTATCTTCAAAGAAGATCCCTGTTTGCACAAGTAGAGATAATTACATATTACATTAAGAGTGGCATCAAATCAGTGGCAAAACAATTTCTCGTTCCAGCCATAGCAATAAATTAAGATGCAAAAATATATCATTACTTGTGTCGTCACAGTTCCAGTGCTTCATTACAGCACCGGGAGTTGATTTTGTTTTTCTTCCGCTTGTTCTTCCCCTTCATCACTTGGTTCAATAACAGACAAGCTTCGCCTTCAATGTAAGATTTGGCATGTCAATTAGGGAGCATAAGTATAGTACTAAACTTAATTTTCGGATGAAAGTGGCAAAATACAGGCCAGCAGTTGTGAAATATCCTTATCTTACCTCAATGGGATATTACGGTGCACATACAGATTGGAAGCCTTGTCTCCATTTGTGCAGTTCACTAAAATCAAGCAACATTATCGTATAAGTAGCACAACATATGAAAGCACACTGCAGAATCATGTGAAAGAAGGCTAGTACTGACCTCTCATGATGCGGAATTCAAACAACTCACAAGAAGAAGATCTGAACCAAATTCGCCTTAACGGATAGGAAGTAAGATCTCCTCTTGTGCAGTTCCACTAAGATCAAGCAATCAAGCAACGTTGTCGGTGTGACATTTTGGTTGAACTGCACAAAACACTCTTAAAACAAAAGTGTTTTGTGCAGTGCAACAAAAGGTCACAATGGCAACGAGGTGAAGTAGATAACCCTGTTTACACAGAGGTGCAAAGGAAACAATTAGTGGTCAATAACGGTGGATGACACAGAAGCCAACAAAAAGAAGCATCTACCTTATCTAAATGGGAAAGAAAGCAAGACAGTAGCATTTCTCAAACGGTGGCATTGATTAATATTAACATAGAGATTATATTAACAATAAAATTTGTTAAACATGTAATTTGCTTTTAACTGTGGCATTGCATCAATTTTCCAGCGGCATTATTAGAGGGTGTTTGTTTACAGGGACATTTTGGTGTAGGGACTAAAAAACTCCGTGTCAGTCCCATCTAAACCAAACAGGAGGGACTTTTAGGGACTAAAAGTGGGTATTTGGGACTAAAGAAAGAAGACCCCGAGGGAGTCTTTTTGGGACTTTTTCCAACAGTTTCCCCTGCCACAAATCGCACCTTGTCTCTATTAGTTCATTACTAGGGGTAACATGGTATTTTAGCATGTCATTTAATAACCTCTAGTCCATGTTTAGTCCCTGGAACCAAGCAGGTAGGGACTAGGGAGTTTTTAACCAAACAGGGCCTTAGATTAACAACAGCAAATGAGTTGCACGGGACAGTGGACGCACCAGCACCATGTGCATCTACCGATGTACTGTGGTCATGCACAGTCTGTTGCAACAAAGAACAAACAACCAAGGAGCATATTTGTGTTGGTCCCAGTTTTGTTATCTTTAGACACCTTTCCCTATGTGAGCGCAGCAAATCTAGTCCTGCTCAAACTCTACAGCCTTGTCCCTTCCTTTCCTTTTTGAACTAGTACTTTCGCCCCTTCCTTTCCTCTTTGAACCACGTCCTAGATTTATGCGATACAACTTTCCCCACAACTTTCCCCCATTCCTTTCCTCTTTGAACCACGTCAAAGATTCATGCTATACAACTTTCCCCCTTCATTTCCTCTTTGAACCACGTCCTAGATTCATGCTATATACAACTTTTCCCACTACTTTCCCCCACTCCTTTCCTCTTTGAACCACGTCCTAGATTCATGGTATATATGCAGCTAGAGCAATGCATGTGGAGTAAGTAAATTATACCTTAAGGTTCTTGGGGCGTGGTTCGGTGGGCGACGGGACGGCGGCGAAGAAGAAGGGGTCGGAGGCCCTCCCGCGCCGCCGCTGGGTGGAAAGTGAACAGCTGCGCCGGTAGTCCCTCGCCGACGGCGACAGCGTTAAGCCTCCTTCCCTTCCCGGCGGACGGATCCTGCCGGCTCTTTGAGCAGCAGTGAGGGGAGAGAGAGGCCAACGAAGTCTTGTTTAGATCTGGAGAGGGCGAGAGAGTGTGAAGAGAGCAACTACAAGTGCTGAGGCTCCAGCGGGAGGGGGCGAGAGAGTGTGAAGAGAGCAACTACAAGCGCTGAGGCTCCAGCGTGTATATATATACTGGAGAGAGAGTGTGAAGCGTGCAAACCCTAGAAAACAGTTTGACCAGTCAAAGAATCCTCCTGGCATAAATTATGCTCAAGTGTAGTTATCGAACCCGAGACCTCAAGTTTGATGAGCGAACAGGCTAACCAGCTACACAACCCTCCCGTTATGTTCAACGAGAGGGAAATAACCTTTTATACATTCCTGCATTCGTGTGACAAGCATGCCGTGTTTTGTGTGTGTGTGTGTGTGTGGGAGTCATTGGGATTTCAATCATAATCGTGTCATGTGGCTTTGGTGGTAAGACTATCCACAGTGGTGCAGAAATAATGCAGCCTTATTCACCTTACCTCTCTCCACGTAGTACGTTGGGCCCCACCAGTCAGAGGGTGAAACAAACAAATTAATAAGAAAAATTAAAAGCGCCAGCGGTGTATCTTACCTCACACATCTCGCTACTGCTCGGGAACACTGTCCAATTGATCCCTCTGTTCGCTCACGTACTATTTTAAGTGAATCCTTATTATAACATGCACACAAATTTTGGGCACTTGTATTCGACTTAAGTCAGTGTGCCACCGTATCTCGTATACTTACTACTCCCTCCGTCTAGGTGTAATAAGTCACGTTAGAAGGTGCAACGGGACCAAGGTGCGTGCGTGTGCGTGTGTGTGTGTGTTTAACAGCATGTGTGTGTTAGAGAGCGACAGATCGACCTACTCCTACAGAGAGATGTTGTGTAGTGTATGATTTTAGCCGCGAGAGTCGGTGCATCCTCTTGTTTTCGGGCGTGTCCGGTAGGGACATGCGGACAACTGCCACACCCGCTCCTGACCAGCCTGGCCCACCCAAAGCCCCTCCATCGCCCGCGCGCGCTTCCCGCCTGAAACGGTCAACGCCGCTCCAAAGAATCGGTGCCGCATTCATGCCCGGGCAGAGTGGACGCGACCGCTCACTGGCGCAAGAGTGATGGTTGCTTCGTTCGTCCAACTTACTGCTGGGTCTATGTGATTTGACGGCTCATTGGTCTTTATTACTGAGGTGGTAGGACTGCTGGATGTCCCACGCTTTCGGCAAAAGGAGGTACTACAACTAGATTACAATTTTCTCCATTCTTACAGCAGAGGCGTGCAAGAGCAGTGAAAACACGCAGGCTCGGTGATTACATGGCCCACCTCACACTATCACCGTGCGACACCTAACTCTTTACATAGTACTCCCTCCGTTCCTAAATATTACTAGATGAGTCCATGCAGTCCCTAGCCCTTGAACCGTGAACCCTGACCATGCTTCAATTTGCTGGAAACGTTCGAGCTTCCTAATAAATGAAGTTTGCAACCTTTTGACCATCGGATCATTTTGTGCAGTTTCACCAAAATCGAGATGAGCATCCCTGTGGCAAAGAAATTGAAGAAGCGTGATTAGAATAAGATTACTGGGACTAGTTGATGAGACATAAACTCATCACAAATACAGTACCTAGAAGCCAGTAGAGGTATGTGCGAGGCAAAGAAGTAGAGAAATATCCACAGGGAGTGATGTGGGCAGCTGGAGCAGTGGTGCAAGCCGGCTGTAAAGGGAGTTGTACCTGAGGGACGTAGCTCAACCTTGAGGAGGGCGGCGGGAGGCGGCAACTGCCCACGTCGCGGCAGTGAGCAAGGGACGAAGGCAACCTCACCGGCTTTGTGAGAGAGAACGGCGGGGACCCCTGATCGGGACGTGCCGACAGTGGGTTTTCGCCGTCGGCGACGGCCACCGCATCTACACTAAGCATCCACCCCTTCCCCAAGCGGACGTGATCCGCCGGGATGTTAGAGATGTGGCCACAGTCGTTTTGTGCGAGAGAGTGTGAAGAGAGCAACCCCAGCAAGCAACCGTGTAGGCTGGCCCGTCCTGACTATCTATATAGTGGAGCGGTTTCCTTTTCTCTCCATATGAACCTATCATATTGCGTACGTGCCACTGAAGAAAAAAAACTTTATTTATAAATGACGTGGCACCTACTACTCGTTCTCCTATAACCTTGCGCTTGGCATCTCCAAAATATTAACCTTGCGATTGGCTCTTCGCCTCTTCGGGAAGTCGAGCAATAATGGTAGTGCAGTATATATCGTTCTGGCTATATAAGACCGAATGAATTGCTGCACGTCCACCACGTGGGCGAGGGTCGAGGGGCGAGGGAGAGTGCTACATACGGAGAAAAATGAGTGAATCTACACTCTAAAATACGTCTATATACATCAGTGTTTGGAGTATGTACTAGTAGTTCATATTGAAATCTACTAAAGGACATATATATTCCAAACAATATGATATAATCTCTATAACCAAGGTAGTAGGGACGAGGAGTAAACGGAGGGAGTAGTAAATTTTTCTCCTCGTCCTGCGAGCCACCGCGCGCATGGGCGAGGGAGCGGGCGTAAGGCGGAGCAAGCTTCACCTCATCCTGCGAGCCACCGCGCCCGTGGGCGGGGGAGACGGCGTACTAAGCAAGCTTCTCCTCGTTCTGCGAGTTGACGGGACACATCAAAAGTACTCCAGTGTATAGAGCCTTGCCTCTAAGGTAGGCCCCACATGGTTTGCCTCTTTTTTTAACATAACACGTCAAGTCGCAATTTGTTTGTTCACCCGTGGTAGACGATCCTCCCTCCACCAAGTGGACAACTAGTACACGTGCCAAATTACCACGTGGGCTGCCTTTTTCGTACAGAAATGAGCTCCACCGTGTACCCGCGCGGGTGTGGTTGGGAAAGAGACGGGAGTACGTGCGCCGTGCATGCACCTCTTCTCTTCGTGCACGTCCCCCACCTACGTGGGTGTGTGTGAGAGATACAAACCGCATTCGTGAGTGTTTTTTGTTTTGGGGTGGGGGTGGGGTGGGGGTTGATTTCGTGAATTATTTGTGGGAATATGTGTCGATGACATCTCAAACAAAATTTTGCATGCAATGTGTGTGAAATGGAGGCCTATCCATATCATACATAGAGGGTCGGGCAATCCACGAGAAGAGAGGGAGGGGTCATAGCTATCGATAGAGTCGAAGAGAGGATCAAGTGGGTGGGTGCGAGATCGATGAAGAGAGCCATCGAAATTGTGTGTGTGTGCAAGTCAAAGATATAGGGCGACTGGCCTACCGGAACGTTAGAGGGCACATGTCAAGTTTGTGTGTGGCAGGGAGACATGACTAGAGCGCTCGATGTATCGGTGTGTGTGGGGGGGAGGGGGTGGGGGAGGGGTAGGCAGAGGCCTAACTATAGAGGTAGAACGACTCGTATATGTGTTTAGAAGGAGAGACCCAGCTATGTCTTGAGGGAGATCGGTCGAGATCCATACATAACTGAAGGACAGGAAATATGATGGGACAGAGAGAGAGAGAGGAGAGAGGGAGGGAGGGAGAGGGGTACAGTGCTGGATGGGTGATGGAGTTGCTTCTCGAAGATGGTGGGAGAGGCCTACTAGACAAACTGAGGGTGGAACTGCAATGTTATCAATAAGAGTGGGGATGTGTTTCTGTGTGTGCCTGTGTGTGATAGATCTGTCGGGACGCATCCATGGATGATGAAGGGGAACCATGTGTTTGGCAAGCGAACCTAACTAGATCGGTAGATCAATTGTTGTTTGTCGGAGGAAGGGAGAGACACAACTAATGAGGTAGATCGATTGACGTGTGGGTAAAAACGAGTTATAAGGACCTACCTAGCTATATGTATAGCGAGAGATCGGTCGGTGTACGTCCATTTGTTAGAGGCAAATAAGGCCCAGCGAGACGGATAGACAGAGAGAATGGAGCTAGGAGGTGGTGCAAGAGGCCCAACTACTAGCTAGATAGGGGGAGGAGTGTGCGGTTGTGAGATCGATGAAAAGAGGGGCGAGAGTTTACACGTGTGTCTGACCGTATGAGAGACACGAGGCAAGGACACATAAAGGAGGAGATTGAAGGTGTGTGTGTATGGTGTAGGCAGGCATTGTTGGAGAGTTTTATCGATCGGTGTGTGTCGGAAAGGAGTCGTGGAGACTCTGGGAGAACGACCTAAAGAAAAAAATGAATGTGCCCGGTGGATAGAATGCCGAGGGAGGGGGAGGGCGAGGAGGGCGTGTGCATGCACGAGAGAAAGTTAGTGGTAGCTACAAAGGTTAGAGGATTGTGTGGGTGTAAGAGACTAACAAAGATCATAATTTGATATGAAAGCGGATTCATATATTTGAATAGGAGATCATAGTGTTTTAAACATTGCATGCATGAATATAGCGGTGATACACGTGCTGTGCACATGTTATACCATAATGTGATAATGCATGGCGTTTGCAACTCACAGCTAAATGCCGAACAATCTAAACCATACTATACATCAAACAATCTCACATTTTATTTGAATTTGTGATAATGTGTGGCGTTTGCAGCTTACAACTAAATATCGAACAATCTAAACAATACTATATATCGAACATTCTCACATTTTATTTGAATTTGTGGTAATGTGTGGTGTTTGCAACTCACATCTAAATACTTGTAGGCGTAGGGGGCGGGGCCCCATACATAATGTGATAAACACATTATACATATGAGACATGGTTTAGATTATGAAGATCTAGCTAGAGCTAGAAATGTAATGTGATTTGAAATCAAAATAAAGTGGATTCAAAAAATCTAGTTCGAGTTCATATAGTACACATAGTTCATATGTAACTCGAGACTAATCATGTGGTGTGTTGTGAAGATAATACACAAACGATGGTTTAACTTGACAATAATGATGATTGTAGATCTTATTAAAACAGAGAAACGAATTCAAATGCTTTGACTTCACAACAATCATTACTGTAGATCTTATTCAAATAGAGAAACGAATTCAAATTTAGTTCATATTGAAGCGGTAGTATATACGTTTGGAATGCACTAAAACGTTCATTTGAGTAGTAGGTTGCATGCATTATACACGTAGCGAAATATTTTAATTGAACATAACATGAATTCAAAGTTTTGAATGACATTTGTAGTGCGCATTGATTTGGTACAGTACACGTTAGGCTTGTCCGGAAATTTCAACCCGCGCCTTGTTAGCCCGAAATATTTAAGATATATCTTTGTCTCGTTGTGCTCCGACAACTCCCTCCATCTCAACCCGCGCCTTGCTATTCTGAAATTACAACGCGCGCGAAAACTCCCACCTCCTGTGAAATCCCGACACGCGAAATGCCCGTGGTACCCCTGAACCGAAAGAACCGCCTCAAATCGGTGGGGGTACTTTCGTAACTTACCCCACATTTCGGACAAGCGTGTCTCTAAGCCATGGTTCCCCACTGCCATCCCATCCGCCCACCCATTCGTACACCGAGGCCGCGAAAACCCGCGACGAAACCCCACACCCTGCTCCATCCGCCACCCAGCCGGAGCCTCTTCCCCGACGACGTCGTCCACAGCAACACCTCGACGTCCCTCATCCACCGTACCGGATGAGGATCCGTCGTCGATCTCATCGTCCCGCCGGTTCAGCCACCCCGTCCTCCACCTCCAAGGAGCTGCCCCGACGTTCCCCTCGTCTTTCGCGCTACCTCCATTCCCACACCGCTGTCTTCACCTGCACCACCGAAAAAGCATCATCATCACCGTTTCCTCGGATGAAGTTGCGGCCTAATCGGCGCCACCAAAGAGGTTGTACACTAATCGCCGCATTTTCTTCTTGATTCGAGCTCACGGTGCTGCCGGCGCTCGGTCCCGAGCTGACACGGCACGGCTCCATCCACGGCGGCGTCGCCGGCCACTTCCTCCACGGCGTCGCTCCCTCGGCGGCGACGTCCACATCAGTAGGAGCTGCTGCTGCTTTAGCTCTCGGTCGCGCTGCTGCTCTGCTCTTGCTCTCGGTCCCCTGCCTGGTCTGCTCTTGCTATTGCTCTTGCTCGCGCTGCTGCTCTCGCTCTTGCTCTTGCTTGCGATGCTGCTCCGATTTAGCTACACTTCAGTCGACTGAATCGACTTTTGGGTCAGTCGATTTTCAGGGGGTGGGGGGGGCTCGCCGGGGTGAAGGAAGAACCAGCCGCAGCGGGGAGGGGGGCTCGCCGGAGAGGTACCCTACTATCTATCTTAGGGTTCAGGATGGGGGCAGTGGTCGCCGGCAGTGGCGGGGCGTTGGCGGGGCGGTGGCGTGGGGATCGCCAGAGAAAAAGCTCGGCAAGGGGGGCCTAGAGGGATGGCCGGGGCGGCGGCGGACCGGCGGTGGGGAGTGTTTTCGGGGCGGGCGGGGCGGCGCACCGCCGGCCGCGAGCGGCGGGGGGCTGCTGTTTGGCCGGTGGTGGCTGGCGGCTCAGGGGGGTGGAGGTTGAAGATGAACCGCAGGCCCTTGATTTCGTATCCAACGGCTGCAAAATCGACTGACCAGAGATGAAAAAGTCAGTCGACCGACGTGTAGCCTCACCTTGCTAGTGCGTTCAGTTTCGACAGCAAAATTCAGTTTTGACAGCAAAATTCAGTTTCGACAGTTAAGTTCAGTTTCGACAGTTAAGTTCAGAGATGAGCGGCTGATGTATTTTACATCTAGCACTTTGTGGATATGTATTTTACGTCATGTATTGGAGATGTTATTAGAATTCCACTCAGGTTAACGTTGTTCATTGTCTCTCTTGTCCTGCTTCAGCCTCAGCGTCGTACAACTCACCGGAGCTGCTCCAACGACAAAACCCTCCATCACAGCGGAACAGTACCTCGGGCTCCATCTCCAGACGCCTAAGATCTTCTTCCCCTCCTCCGACAGCAAAGTCAGCCGGAGCATCCTCACCGGCCAACCCAATCACGCTGAGATCGACATGGCTTCGCCAAAGAGGTTGTACACTTGTTGCATCTCTTTTTTACTCTACATGTTATATATATTGTCCACTGAGCACACAGATTTGTTCCTTTAGTGTCTCCTTGAAAGAAAAAACGTAGGAATTTTAATTTTCACTTGTCCTCCTTTTCAAATTCCTATTCATGAAGCACAAGACTAAGAGATAGTAGCATAATAGCATTATAACCGTACATTTTCTTGTGGTTTGACTTAATCTCACCATGCTTCTTTGCATCCTGTGATCTTCCAATTGTTGTGAATCAAACACCCAGATTGGCAGAAATCCTGTGTTTTTAAATTCTCTGTTTTGCACGTGCATTCCTATCCTATTCCTGTCTATTTCCTATCCCTGCATTGTTGGAATCCTCCAATTCAAACGAGTCCTTACAGAGTTACTTCTCTTACAGATAGTTGTCAAAGAAAACCTTGCGTGGTTTGTCCCGCTCCTGCTGCGCCGTCGTCCACCCCAGCTCAGCCGCTCCAACGATAGAAGGGTCCAGCACAGCAGGGATCCGGCCTCCAGACTGTCTTTCGCCGCCTCAGATCTTCTTCCCCGCCGCTGGCAGCCATGAAAACTGCATTACCATCATCAACCGAGCAGATGACCTCGAGGACTACACGGGTCCGCAAGAGAGGTCGCACTCTTTCGTGTCTGCTTACGTTATGCATCGCTTAATATTACATGCTACTTTATCGTCCTGTTCACCGATTAGACTCTGAGTCAGCTCCAAACTAATGGTCAAACTTGAGTTTTTAAATGGTTGTGGGGTACATATCGGGGCCGCTATCAATAGTATCTATCTACTATCTGGTTAATCTCCGGTGTCTACTATGAGTTTCATGTTGGGTGGGAAACAAACAGTAAAGAAGCCATTATTTGTATTTTTTAACTGAAGCCATTATCTGCCTGCTATTATTGGTTTTGGGTCTATCCACAGGTTGCTACCATCACTCTGGATTTCTGCATGCACTCCTTACATAATCTCACTATGTTTTATTCCTATGCATGATAGTTATTGTAAACAATGGAACTGAACATGTAGAGCAAAAGAGACGAGCCTTGCGTGGCAATAAAATTTCATGCAGACGTCGCTCCATGGTAGGCGCAAAGGCAGCCCCCCCTCCACGCATTTCGGATTGTAATCGAGAGGAAGATATCTGTTCTGGGGGGGATTCAGAAGGAGAAGACAACTCCTATTTACTCCCTGAGGTCTTCGCTATAACTTGGCATGCTGATGTTGGTTATATCATGCATATGGTGTCTTGCATTGCTTACTTTATACATCAAATATGTCATCTGCTTAGTTTAGACATCCTTTGTGCGAATGCCATCTGTTTAGTTTATTCATCGTTTATGTGAATTATGCAACGCCATCTTGTTTAGCCAGGCATCATATATGTGAATTTTGCAATGCCATCCTGCTTAGCCAGTCATCTTATATGTAAATTATATCAGGCCATCCTTTTTTTGTTACATATTACATTTGTCAACAATGTTAGTACATTCAACTGCTCTTCGTGTGCATCAGCCATTTGACACGGTGATGGCAAATTCTGGAGTGAAAACAAGGTCTTCAGAGCAGACTATGCTATCTGACGAAGCGCATAACTCGCTGGTTACGGATAGCTCCTCAGAGGAGGATTCAGAGACAGATGACCAGTCCTATTCCCCCCCCCCCCGAGGTGTATGCTCTAACTTGGCAGGGTTATGTTGCTCATATCGTGCGTATGGTGTCTCGCATTGCTATGTCATTTCATTAGTTTAGACATGCTTTGTGTGAATGCCACCTGTTCAGTGTCTAATTACCATATATGTGAATTATGCATTGTCATCTTGTTGCAAGACATTATATATGTGAATTATACAATGCTATCTTGTTGCAAAGGCATTATATATGTGAATTATGCAATGCCATGCTGTTTAGCCAATCATCATGTATGTGAATTATATCATGCTATCATTTTTTTGTATTACGTGTTCCATTTGTCGACAACGTTTGTATATTCAACTACTCTTCCTGTGCATCAGCCATTTCAAGCGGTGATGGAAGTATCTGGAGTGAAAACAAGGTATTCAGAGCAGACAATGCTACCTGCTGAAGCACACATCTTGCTGGTTAAAGAGAGCTCCTCAGAGGAGGATTCAGAGACTGATGACCAGTCCTATTTCCCCCCTGAGGTCTATGCTCAAACTTGGCAGGGTATATTACCCATGTCATGCATGTTGTCTTGCATTGCTTAGTTTTTACATCATATATGGATTGCCATCTGCTTACTTGCTTACTATATAAATCATATATTTGAATTATATCATGCCATCATGTTTACATAGTACATACACATCATCTATCTATATTATGGCATGGCAACCCATTTAATAAAGACATCATCTAGTTATATCATCTCATCCTGTTTAGTGTTTACAGTCATCATATTTTGAATTGTGGCATTCTATCCGTGAATGTATGTGAATTATGGCATGCCAACCTATTTAATAAACACATTATATAGTTATGTCATGTCATCCTGTTTACATAGTCTCATATTTTGAACTATGTCTTTCCATCTTTTTTAGTTAGCCATCATAATGTGAAATTGTGTCATGCTATCCTGTTTAGTTAGCCATCATATATGTGAAATTGTGTCATGCTATCCTGTTTGGTTACACAACATAAATATGAATTATTTCATGCCCTCTTTTATTCCCCACTATCCATTGCACATGTCTATCATACAATGTCTATACTTTCAATTACTTTTCTTGTTTATCAGCCATTTGAATTGGAGAGCGTGATGGCAGTATCTAAGGGAGTAACAACACGGTCTTCAGAAAAGATACTGCTACCAGTTGATGCAGATAGAACCATGGTTGTACTTGCCCAAGGACCAGATCCACCACACATAACCCAGACTCTCGCAGATTGTACCCCTACCCAGTTGGACAGAGAACCAGCTACACCCCTTCTAACCCCAACCCCGGCAGATAGTAACCCAGTTCCAGTTGACACAGCACCGTCTCCACCACAGAGCACCCAAACACGAGCAGTTAGTAAGGGAACTGCAGTGCCCAAAGCACGAGGACCACCACTCCTAATCCCAACTCAACGCTTAAAGGAGAAGAAGATTTGTTCTCAGGTCAGGTTCTTTAGCTATGGTTCATACTCCTTTGCTCTTGCATTACTGTATTTACTCATACCAACTATTTTCAAATTTGAAGGATGGAATTGCAACTCCAATGGCGCAACAGGTATGTTTTAAACCTGTTTCTTTAACTGGTTTGCTATTGTAACCTGCTATATGTTGATTTCAGCTTCAATTGAATAAACGGTTATGTTCTCATGTCATGCACATTACAAGTGTTGTTATTGCTCTACAGTTACCCACACTTATATTCTGTCTATTCTGCTTTGTCTTGAACAAATATTATTTGAACTGTGTCTCTATCTTGATTTGGCAACAAAAACTAGAATGATATATACCATAAAGTGACCATGGTACATAGATATATGTTTGTTTCATGCTGTTATCCTGTCCACTTTACTACTGAACTCATTTACCAAAATGAGTTTCATATACAACATGGTAAACATGTGATGTGTCTGCTTGTTTCTCTTTTAGAATGCGGACAAAATATTGGAGAACAGTACCGCGTTATCCAATGGTAAAGGAAGTAATGCAGATAAGGTTCAAGATAGTGAGACATCCCTGTTGGTCTCCAAGAAAGCTGATAAAAACTATCTTGACGACAGTGAGGGAACCCAAAAGTCCTGTCTTGATGTAGTGTTCGAGTTACTGGCCACTACTGCTGGCACAAGCTCTTCGAACTCGCTGCCTGAATCAGTTTGTCTTCTTGAGTCTCAACTTCAAGTTGAAAGACATCGATCAGATGTGCTGCGACAGGAAGCTGAAGGACTGAGGAAGTCCCTGCAGAATTCAGATGCATATTTTCTGGTGCAACAGCAAGCGCTGGAGGATTTAAGCGCCAAACAAGAGAAAGTTAATAAGCTTGCTAAGCATCTTGCCAGCATTATGGGTACCCAGGATATTGTTTCTTGAGATCTTCTGAAGTGGTTTCAGTTCTGGATTTGTTTTGCTGCGGCGTTTATTTGCGCTGGTCGCCAACTTTGACAACCAGTGTATATGATATACTGCTTTGTTCCCTATATTTGCACTGGTGGCGAACTTTGATGCCCAGTGGATGTAATATGTGTAATAGCCGTGATAGCCTAGCGTTAGTTGCTTGCTTATTTATTTCCTTGTTGTCTTGTTTATTTGTTTGCTTGTAGTCATTGCAGTTCTTTTTCCGCGGTTAGCTAGTGGCTGCAATAACCTATTTTTTAAAACTAGGCCACAATAACCATGGGCTAATATTTACTGTAGTGACACTGGGCCTCCTACTGGCCGTAGAAACAGTGGGCCTTCTACGGGCCGTAGAAACAATGGGCCTTCTACGGGCCGTAGAAACAATGGGCCTTCTGCGGGCCGTATCATCAATGGGCCTTATACGGGTCGTATGATCGATTGGCCAAACATGGGGCAAACAGACCGCATTATGGCCGTAAACGGTCTAGAGTTGGAATCGTCCGTTCATGGGCTGACCATAACGGGCCATCGTTAATAGGCCGTATTTGATGACGCTATAAAAACAGCCCAACGTATTAACGGACCACAAACGGGCCGACTGTAACCACGGGCTGAATTTGGCCCACAAGCAGAAAATGACAGTAACGGGTCGTAAGTAAACGAATGCTGGAAATGAGCCCAAGAATAAATGGGCTCTGAGAAGGCCGAAAGATAACATGGGCTGGAAACGGCCCAACGGAATAACGGGCCGTTAATGGGTATAAAGTGATACACTGTTCATTACGGGCCAGTTTCACCACGGGCCGTTAATGGGTGTAAAGTGATACACTGTTCATTACGGGCCAGTTTCACCACGGGCCGTTAATAGGCCAAGAGTTACATAGGGCCTCATATGGGTCGAAAGACGTCATGGGCCATACATGGGCCAGAAGTGAAAATGGGCTGGAATCATATTGGATGGCCCAGATGACACTGTAGGGCCTAATTCGGATAGGGCGTAACGAGCCTTGGGTTAGCGGGCTGTAAATGGGCTATATGCGAACAGGTCGTTAACAGGCTTTCCATGGGCCGGTCCGCCACCTTTTGACCAAGTCAAACGGGCCGGCCTTTTCACAGGAATGGGCCTCTGTTGGGCCATGCCACGTGTCGACGTATCATAGGCGCCTTCTGTCCAATGAGTGGATGACATCTGTCTCAACGATGAGCCGACACGTGTTTCCTCCAACCAATGATGATTTTACACGTGGAAAATCCCCATTGGTCGGGGCTGTTAACGGGTTATCGGATCCAAAACCCGACCCGATAGCTTAACGGCGTTCCGTTACGGTGGATGCCACGTGTCGGTCACCCTTGACGAAAGCACTTCTGTGACGCGCGATTTATCGTCATGGAAGTGGACACTTCCGTGATGATAATTTTGGTAATGTCATGGAACACTTCTACGACAGCACAGGTATGACTATCTTGATTCTGTCATAAATTTGTCATGGATGTACATGCATGACAAAAAACGCGACCTACTGTGACAAACACGTATCATCACGGAAGTGTATTTTTTTTTGTAGTGTAAGCTTCTGTCACTCTGGCAACCCACCATCTAATTGATAATCCACAATGCATTCCCTTAGGCCCAAATATGGTGAAGTGTCATGTAGTCGACGTTCACATGACACCACTAAGGGAATCACAACATACATACTATCAAAATATCGAACACATATCAAATTCACATGATTACTTGCAACATGATTTCTCACGTGACCTCAAGAACAAAAGTAACTACTCACAAATGATAAACATGCTCATGATCAGAGGAGTATTAAATATCATAATGGGTCTAAACATATAATCTTCCACCAAATAAACCATATAGTAATCAACTACAAGGTGTAATCAACACTACTAGTCACCCATAAGCACCAATCTATAGTTCCGGTAACAAGATTGAACACAAGAGATGAACTAGGGTTTGAGATGAGATGGTGCTGTTGAAGATGTTGATGGAGATTGCCCTCCCCAAGATGGGAGAGTTGTTGGTGATGATGAGGACGATGATTTCCCCCTCCGGGAGGGAAGTTCCCCCGGCGGAATCGCTCCGCCGGAGGGCAAAAGTGCTCCTGCCCAAGTTCCGCCTCGAGACGGCGGCGCTCCGTCCCGAAAGTCCTCTCTTTATTTTTTTCTAGGTCAAAATGACTTATATACCAGAAGATGGGCACCGGAGGTGAGCCGAGGAGGGCACAACCCACCAGGGCGCGCCTGGGCTCCCTGGCGCACCCAGGTGGGTTGTGCCCACCTGGTGGTCCCCCTCTGGTAGTTATTTGCTCCAATAATTATTAAATATTTCATAAAAAAACTCTGTCAAGTTTCAGCTTGTTTGGAGTTGTGCAGATTAGGTGGCCTGACGTAGCTTTTCCAGGTCCAGATTTCCAGCTGCCGAAATTCTCCCTCTTGGTGTGTACCTTGCAAATTATGAGAGAAAAAGCATTAGAATTACTCCAAAAAGCATTATTATGGATAAAACATCATAAATAACAGTAAGAAAACATGATGCAAAATGGACGTATCAGCCTTATACCTAGTTCTTCCTCAATTATGCATACACACTGGTTTAGATCCATACAAATCCTTCCCGGATTCAACAAAACGGTACTCGGGTTCATGCATCTTCGGCCTAAGGCAGCGATCTGTGATTTGGAGTGGTTGGTTTTGAAGAGCTGGTAAAATCACACCCAAACCCTACCCTCGGAATTTATTATTCATACGAGTGTATTTGTGCTCGGGATTAGAGTAACACTTTTGATGTATGAGAGCCTTTAGTGCTACCTGAAGCATAACTTGTTGCATCTCATATATTTGATAATAGGGGAAGAATATTTTAATGGTTTAGTCCGTGGTTTTTACCACAACTTGAAGGCTTTCCACATGATAATCCTTTTTTGGAGGGGGGGCGGACTTCCGATCTATTCATCAACTGTCAAGGTAGTACAAAGAACATTAGAAGTAAAATTTGCATCTAAGTCCGTAGACCACCTAGCGACGTCTACAAGCACTGGAGCGAGCCGAAGGCGCGCCACCGTCATCGCCCCTCCCTCGTCGGAGCCGGGCAAACATTGTTGTAGTAAACAGTCGGAAAGTCGTCGTGTAAAGGCCCCATAGGACCAGTGCACCAGAACAGCAACCGCCACTGATGAAGAGAAACATAGACCGGAAGGATCCAACCTGCAGACACACAGACGTAGACGAACGAAGACCGGATCCACCGAAGATAAACGCCGACCGGATCCCACGAGATCCATCGGAGACAAACCTCCACACACCTTCCGACGATGCTTGAAACATTACCGGGACGGGGGCTAGGCGGGGAGGACCTTATTCTATCTTCAAGAAGCCGATGCCGCCTCGTCTTCTTGAAAATGGCACTCCACGTGATAATCCTGATGTTCATGTGTGTTGATTTTCGGCTGATGTTTTGAGTGGTTCACTTTGTTGACATATAAATTTATTGCCTAGTCTCTTTCATCAGATTGGTTTTTTGGTTGCATTGCCTAGAGCATGCACTTCTACATGGTATTAGAGTTAAGAGGTCTTGAGTTCAAGACCCGGCTCGTGTAATTAAATCACAGCCTACTTTCGGTCTACGTTTAGCCTCTATGCACTTGACCTCAGACACATATGAGTTGTGTTGTTTGAGATGAAGCGTCACGCTGAACAAAGAAAAATATTAAGTTTCGTCCTAACTTTCGACTAATCAAACTTGTTCCATACAAGTTGATGCATATGTTTCCTTTCATGACCGAGAAATGTTCAGGTTACGTTTGTTCCTCCGCAATTTTCAGATTATCTTTAATTGTGTGCCAATAATTCCCAACGTTAGGTTCAACATTACCGTTTTCTGGTTTGAAGGAAGAACGTTTATACTGCAACATTGCCACGGCCGCGCACACACACGCCTCCGTAAGAACAGAGAAAAATCACTAAAAGTTTCAATCATCTTTACAGATATTTTTTTACAGATTTTGCAATCTGGACGCGATCGAGCCACCACACAGTTGCATCATTACGATTCGACACATTATTTTTCTTCTTGTGGTAAGCTAGTAGTAGTAGTAGTTACACTTGTATATAATCCGCCGGCTCACAGCTTGTTGGTCTTGGCCAGGTACACGACGGCGCCGGAGGTGGCCACGGGGATGACGACGTCGTCGGAGAAGGACTTGAGACCGGGGACGACCCTCTTGACGAGGAGCGCGCACATCGGCGCGCCGAAGAGGACCACGAGCACGTCGAAGGCGGCTTTGCCGAAGCTGAAGCTGTGCACCGTGACGAGGTTCTCAGTGATCGTGTGGAACTGACCCTTGGTGAGGTTTACTCCATCCGGTTTCCTAAGAGCCTGCACGAGAGGGAAACAAAATCCTTAATACTCCCTCCGATCCATATTAATTGACATTGGTTTGGTTTAGTATAAAGTTATGATGGCACCGAAACGTTTTCTTTTTAGCCATTTCGAAAGATTTGAAACCAAAGAAAGATACTAAGCTCTGTTGAGAAGCTATGTCAAATAAAGCAGAGGAGCCTCCTTTATTCTAAAAAAGAAGAGGGTATATCTGACCTTGTACACTTCCGCGAGTTTATCTTTTGATGGCATCCTGTACTGCAGCTGCCCTTGTTCCTCACAAAACTGTCTGAAGTGGAATGCAAAATAACAGATAGAAATTGTTAGATATTTTTCTTAAATATAAAACACCATCGATGAGGTTTCAGCTGGCTGAATATGTTTGAAATTCTGAATGGATGAGGAACATTTCGGCATTGACGGCATGCTATGAATCTGACCAAAGGCTATTAGTACTTTCCCGCAAAAAAAAGGCTATTAGTACTACACTACTCCCTTGGGTACACTAGACGTTTTGGACATTGACTCATTTTTCAGAATATAACTTCGACGATTAGTTTGTACTGTAGTATATGTATCACGAACAACAAAATTATTATAATATTCAGAAATCACTTCTTGAAATAAAATCTATACATATGGCTTTCAAGTTCCCAAGCAAAATATTTCAAAGTTTCCGTTGTTTGACTTGAGATAACGTTGTTTTTTTTTCTGCGTGTACCGTTGTACCAAGGGAGTAGTACCTGTTTATACGCATGCGTGAACTTTTAATCCGTAAAGGCGTAGGAATCAAATGAGAATTCCTGCATGTATCCAATAGTAATTCAACTGTAATACTACTAATATGTAGGATGTAGATATACTAAAACAAAATGATGCGTTGTACTAGCAGCTCCCTAGCAACGCTCTCTAACTCTTGAGAAGAAGGCTTACTCGATGAGTTCGAAGATGGCGTGGTAAAACTCATCGAAGGTTTTCGTAGGCTCGACTTTATCATAGTTCTTATCCATAAATTCGATGAGCTGCTCCTTGGCGTTATTATGGTTGGCTACAGCCTTGCCGTCCTTGTCGGCCTTCTGCGTAGCCCGCCCGGCCTCTACCAGAAACATCACTCATGTTAGAAGCAAAACCAGCAAGCATTTGCAAAGATGAATGACCCGAGATCGCGCGACCGGGTAGATAGTGTTCGTCGATGATCATACCTTGCTTTGCCTTGGCGACGGCCTGACCCATTGATCTGATCTTTGCCGACGTAGGAGGGTGGGTTTCCTTCCTGCTGTGGTGAGAAGAAAGGAGGTTTCTTGTGCACATGCAAGCACGGGGGCTGGGGGGGAGTATATGTGGGGGGCGTGCGTGCCGCCGGTGTTCCTTGTGTGAGGCCAAGGCAACGGCGTTGCTCCTCCGGAAAGCAAAGCGGGGGAGGCATCAAGGAAAGGGTCCAACAACAGGACTTGTTCTGGCTCCCGGCGACGCTAGCTTAGGATTCTGTTGCTATAATTGGAGGCGTATCTGAAAGATGAGAATGTTGATTATGGAAACTTGCACGGTCACAAAATCAATATGCCCTTTATAAAGAAGCTGATAAGCAATAGTACTTGCAAGCGGTCTAGTGTACAAAAATGCTGCGCTTTTTAATAACAATAATGGTACAAAATTTTCACAAAACTACAATGCTATACAGACCCAGTGAATTAATCAATGGACTTACACTATACTCATGTCCACAAAATCTCTTCATTCATGCCTAAGATCTTACTGGTCTCCTCGACCAGCCATTTCCAGTTACAAAGATGTACTTCAGAAAGATGAACTGCATGAGAAAGCGTAGCCCCTGAGGGCCTTGATGTACAAATGGAAATGGAGTGCTCTGCCTACGGATCTGGTGTTCGAATTCGATTGTTGAATTCCATGTGGTGGATCAAACATCTGGTTGGGCAGACACCATCCACAAAACTGTGATGCTGCTGCAAGGATAGATGTACTCCAGCCTTTACAGCTTGCTCATATTTTACCAAGTGGTGACTCGTCACCGTGTTCATCCACCAGCCAGAGTTTATGATCACGGAAGCGTTTTATCTTCTTCTCAAACCCTGTTATGTAGTTGTTATGTATAATGACATGCTTGCCCTTTGTCTCCTTGACCCATGTTTTATTCTTGAAATATAGACCTCCAGTTGGAAAAGCGGACTGAGGTAATAGATACACATCCACCTGCAAGCAAATCTTATATTAGTAGTTTTACAAATGACATTATCTGTTGTGGAGGCAGCGATGCAGGAAAATATTCTGAGAAAACAGAATAAAACCCTTTGTCATGCAGCATGACTTAGAGAATGTAAACTAAAACTTAAACGCAGCAACGATATTGATAAAAAAACTGGTAATTATGTTACTCCCTCCGTCCGAAAAACCTTGTCTCAAGCTTGTCTCTCAAATGGATGTATCTAGCACTAACTTGATGCTAGATACATCCATTTGAGGGGCAAGCTTTTTCGGACGGAGGGAGTATGTTTATTGGGAATTTATAAACATATAGGTAACAGTTACGAGCTTCCTTGGAAAGGTTATTACTGAAAAAGTACATTTTAAACATGGCAAAGCTTAGTACAACCAATGCATGTCAACTTAAGTCCACATTAAAGATAACAGTGTAGAAGCTAAAACCATGCCGAAACAGTTACTTGGGTCCACATTTTAGATGAAGTACCACATGGAGATGGAGATGATTAAAACGGATATCGAGCAAAATGGAATCAGTCAAAGTTCAACTTCAACCACCTTCTCATTCAAATTTCAATCTATTAGGTGCCTTTTCATGATGTCGTTAACATATTTGTTGTTGTAATTCAGCATGGCATATGAATGATTAACTAACAATTGTAAGTGTTTCTCAAATTGTTCTCTATCTATCCACTACAGCAACTCCCATAAATGGTTGATGCTTACACAGCGAACTCTATTGTCTAGATAGTAGAAAAGTTGTCGGCAAATGTTCCACCGATAAAATGAGAAGTCCTCAACTCCACATTGCCCAATTGTGCCCCGTCCCAGTAAAATAACATGTACACGTGGATAACAGGACGTTGAGGTTGATAACCTTGGTTCTCTGCTCGAATGCACGGATACTTCATGGACCTAGCGTATCCGTATCGGATACCATATCCAATACGGATTCATCCCCGATACGTGCTGGATACATATCCTTCCGAGTATCCATGAATAGACGATTTAAAATAAAAAAGATACGCTGGTGCGTTTTGGATACGGCCCAGCCACCCAGCCCAGTTAAGAGGGAACCAGTAACCTAGTTCCCCAACACCCCATCCTTTCCCTCCCCACTTCGTTCCTCTCGAGCTCCACAACAGGCGGCGACGGTAACGAGCTCCTCCTCCTTCCTCACTGACTCCGTGTCGTCCTCTTCATCGAATACCCTTCACCCTCAGCCCCTCTCACACAGCACCAAGGTATGCTCTCAGCTCCGATGCTCCTGCAGTAACACCGATGTATGTGTCGCAGCTCACATGCTCGATTAGCAGCTCGAGGGCATGCAGGATCGAGCAGTAGCTCGCTGGAGGCAACCGGTGGTGGCTAATCCGGTGCTCCGTCTCCTCTCTCCTCCCCCTCTCTCATATAAATTTCTATCTAATGGGCAGCTATCCTCCCTACACTACAAGAATATCTGTTTTGGTGTTCTTCTGCATGATATTAATATGTAATCTGTACCTTGGCCATGTTTAGGAAAAAAAATCAAACTAATTTGTTGTTCATACTGCATAGTAAATAACTATTTATCATTATTTTTATTAAATTAGTCAAGCGTATCCCCGTAGTAGCACTTTTCAAAAATGATGAATTTACGTATCCGTATCGGTGCATTCTAGGTTCTCTGGCATTGCCGTGAAGGAGATAAGGCATGCAGGATAGAAGAAAGACTGGAAAGATGACTTCTTGCTAGATCTCAGGAGATCATTACCGCTTAGATATATATAATATCCATCTTCTAGACTGAATACAGACTAATCTTATCTCAGTATCCCAACCTCGCACAACAGAGATTTGAACTGTTCCCTACTAGCCTAGAGACTTCGGTGGATCAAAACTTGAGCACAAGTCAAACATCATTCTGTCCTCTATGAACCTACTATGCCTAGTGCCGTGGCGGTCGCGCAGTGTCCACCTGGACATGAGCTTGATCACTACCTCCCTCCTGTATGAGGCCATGGCGAATCTGGTACGACTCATATGCACGACATCTGACTCGAAACTCTTATCTCTTAGTAACATGACCTTGCACAATAAACAGAATTTAAACCAATCATGACTGGCCTAGGGAGTTTGTTCAACCTAGGACTTGAGCCTGGTTGGACAATTCGAGACACAAAGAAGTGAAGAACTTAAGTCCAAGTTCAACATGACTCCACCTAATGCTGCTACGTCATGTCCCTCAAGGATGCTAGTCTCTCCCTACCGCTTTCCTTGAGATAAAGAAAACACTGGCAAAAAAGATAAGATAACACATAACAACTGCAAGGACACAAGCTCACACAACCGCAATGATGTACATGTAGAGGTATATCCATTTAAGGCACACGGTATATTGATAGTTTGACAAACCGAAATAACACATTAGCACATGGCACCACACAAAAAATTATATATTAGAAGTTTGGAACATCAGTGCTATTTCTAAGGAATGTACAGGAAAGTATTGGTAAAGATTGTGTACATTTTTAAACAAGCCTATATACAATCCAGATTGATATCAAAATTTGAGTTCCTCGGTACTTCAACTGGTCTAGACTACAGAGCATACACGAAAATCAATTTCAACTTTAAGCAGCCCTGAACCCATTGACCAGATAACTCCGTGTCACTAGTTTGTTTAAGCGAAGAAACAAATGCATATGCTCAGTTCAAGCAAATGCAACGAAATAAAGTTCAAATTCAATTGCCACAGAAAACATTTAGACGTTCATGCCTAACCTGCCCAGCAGTCTTTAGTAAAGCCCAGTTGAATGCTGGCTGATCATTTGATTTCGCTTTCCTCGACCAGGGCTGTTCCTTGAGCTCCTCAATCCACTTCCTCATCAACAGCTTTGCCCCTTCTGTTGGCTGCAGGAAGATCATACAGCTGCAAATGTATGGCCGCCCCTTCTTACCTGACGGCGGCAGCGCATGTGAATGATTCAGTGGCTTCACCTGCACCAACAATTTCCACATCATCAAATGCTCTTCCAACAGCCCCAACAACAAACACAACAACTGTACGTACTTCAGTCATGTCGTCCATGAAGTACACGTCGTGGTTGCCGACTAGATATGGAAACGGGTCGGCAAGCCACACCATGTCGACGTCATTGTACATGACGCTGTACCCCAGCTCGAGAATCTGCAGCAGGTGTCGCGGCCGCCGCGAGGTGAAGTTAAAGAAACCCTGCACACAAGAGCAGGCAGAGTCACGCACATGGACATTTCATCAAACAGCTTGGGTTGGTGGTAACCGAGATTTCTCCCCACCTGTGACCCGAACTTGTGAGCGGCCTGGGCATCGGGCGCGGGGGGCACGAGGACGGCGTGGCCGGGCCATGCGGCATTGATGCGCTCGAGGGTCTCGTAGTCCTCGGCGATGACGAGCACCTGGTTAGCGCGGCCGGCGCGGCGGACGCTGATGAGCCAGTTGGAGAGGAAGGGGAGGTACGGCCCGGAGATGGCGGCGAGGATGATGGTGCCGTTGCCGGAGGCCGCGGCGAAGGCGGCGGCGTCTTGGAGCGTGTAGGAGCGCCACGGGGAGGCCGGCGCGGAGTGGCGGGGCGGCCCCCAGGGGAAGAGGAGGGCGAGCAGGAGGAGGAGCGCGAGAAGGGAGAAGAGGTAGGGGAGCGTGAGGAGGGGCAGAGGGCGGGAAGGAGCGGCGTTAGCGGGGCCCGTGGAGACGGGGAGGGAGTCGGCGCCCAGCGGCTTCTGGTGCGGCCGCTGGTGGAGTGACATTGCCGGAGATCGGGGTTTCCGAAGGTGGGGGGCTGGGGCTAGAGCGTGAACTGTGAAGTGGGAGAAGGAAGCACATGTTTCTCCGTTTTCCAGCAAAATACGTACATCTACCGGTCCTCGGGCTGTAGATCTACTTTGGTGCTGCTTTGAGAAGAGTTTTTTCTTGGGAAAATACTTTGAAAAAGTGAAGAAAAAAACACACTCTAGTCGGTGAATTTGTTCGACCATTCCATTTTGATCGATGTATACTCGGAAGTGTAAATTATGAAGCATGGTTGACGAAATATCTCTCGTTATGACCAATGTGCTCGAAACCGACTGTATTCGACAATGTTTCGTACCTGGACACACACCTCACACTGGTACACCGATCAATAAAATCCACAAAGTAACAACAATTTCTTCAGAAGAATTACGAGCTACAACTCCTACACTGGTTGTATTGGTACTTTTCACAAACTGGCGTCAATATTGATCTTGATATAGTCATTAGGGGAAGGTGCCCACAACACATGATCTTTTAACGGTGCATAATCAGCTACAACGCCGGGTCTCGGAGCTCGCGAGGGACTCCTGAAGGAAATATGCCCTAGAGGCAATAATAGAGTTATTATTTATTTCCTTATTTCATGATAAATGTTTATTATTCATGCTAGAATTGTATTAACCGGAAACATAATGCTTGTGTGAATACATAGAAAAACAGAGTGTCACTAGTATGCCTCTACTTGACTAGCTCGTTGATCAAAGATGGTTATGTTTCCTAGCCATTGACATGAGTTGTCATTTGATTAACGGGATCACATCATTAGGAGAATGATGTGATTGACTTGACCCATTCCGTTAGCTTAGCACACGATCGTTTAGTATTCTGCTATTGCTTTCTTCATGACTTATACATGTTCCTATGACTATGAGATTATGCAACTCCCGTTTACCGGAGGGACACTTTGTGTGCTACCAAACGTCACAACGTAACTGGGTGATTATAAAGGTGCTCTACAGGTGTCTCCGAAGGTACTTGTTGGGTTGGCGTATTTCGAGATTAGGATTTATCACTCCGATTGTCGGAGAGGTAACTCTGGGCCCACTCGGTAATGCACATCACTATAAGCCTTGCAAGCATTGCAACTAATGAGTTAGTTGCGAGATGATGTATTACAGAACGAGTAAAGAGACTTGCCGGTAACGAGATTGAACTAGGTATTGAGATACCAACGATCGAATCTCGGGCAAGTAACATACCGATGACAAAGGGAACAACGTATGTTGTTATGCGGTCTGACCGATAAAGATCTTCGTAGAATATGTGGGAGCCAATATGAGCATCCAGGTTCCGCTATTGGTTATTGACTGGAGACGTGTCTCGGTCATGTCTACATAGTTCTCGAACCCGTAGGGTCCGCACGCTTAAAGTTTGATGACGGTTATATTATGAGTTTATGTGTTTTGATGTACCGAAGATAGTTCGGAGTCCCGGATGTGATCACGGACATGACGAGGAGTCTCGAAATGGGCGAGACATAAAAATTGATATATTGGAAGCCTATATTTGGATATCGAAAGTGTTCCGGGTGAAATCGGGATTTTACCGGAGTACCGGGGGTTACCGGAACCCCCGAGGGTTTAATGGGCCTACATGGGCCTTAGTGGAGAAGAGGAGGGGCGGCCAGGGCAGGCCGCGTGCCCCCTTCCCCTCTAGTCCGAATTGGACAAGGAGGGGGGCGGCGCCCCCCTTTCCTTCCTCTCTCCCTCCTCCTTCCCCCTTCTCCCACTCCAACTAGGAAAGGAGGGAGTCCTACTCCCGGGAGTAGGACTCCTCCTGGCGCGCCTCCTCCTGGCCGGCCGCCTCTCCCTCCCTTGCTCCTTTATATACGGGGGCAGGGGGCACCCCATAGACACAACAATTGATCTCTTGATCTTTTAGCCGTGTGCGGTGCCCCCCTCCACCATAATCCACCTCGATAATATTGTAGCGGTGCTTAGGCGAAGCCCTGCGTCGGTAGAACATCATCATCGTCACCACGCCGTCGTGCTGACGGAACTCTCCCTCAAAGCTCGGCTGGATCGGAGTTCGAGGGACATCATCGAGCTGAACGTGTGCTGAACTCGGAGGTGCCGTGCGTTCGGTACTTGATCGGTCGGATTGTGAAGACATACGACTACATCAACCATGTTGTGCTAACGCTTCCGCTTTCGGTCTACGAGGGTACGTGGACAACACTCTCCCCTCTCGTTGCTATGCATCACCATGATCCTGTGTGTGCGTAGGAATTTTTTTGAAATTACTACGTTCCCCAACAGTGGCATCCGAGCCAGGTTTTATGCGTAGATGTTATATGCACGAGTAGAACACAAGTGAGTTGTGGGCGATACAAGTCATACTTCTTACCAACATGTCATACTTTGGTTCGGCGGTATTGTTGCATGAAGCGGCCCAGACGGACATTATGCATACGCTTACGCGAGACTGGTTTTACCGCCGTGCTTTGCACACAGGTGACTAGCGGGTGTCAGTTTCTCCAACTTTAGTTGAATCAAGTGTGGCTACACCCGGTCCTTGAGAAGGTTAAAAAAACACTAACTTGACGAACTATCGTTGTGGTTTTGATGCGTAGGTAAGAACGGTTCTTGCTCAGCCCGTAGCAGCCACGTAAAACTTGCAACAACAAAGTAGAGGACGCCCAACTTGTTTTTGCAGGGCATGTTGTGATGTGATATGGTCAAGGCATGATGCTAAATTTTATTGTATGAGATGATCATGTTTTGTAACCGAGTTATCGGCAACTAGCAGGAGCCATATGGTTGTCACTTTATTGTATGCAAATGCCATGTAATGCTTTACTTTATCACTAAGCGGTAACGATAGTCGTAGAAGCATAAGTTGGCGAGACGACAACGATGCTACGATGGAGATCAAGGTATCGCGCCGGTGACGATGGTGATCATGACGGTGCTTCGAAGATGGAGATCACAAGCACAAGATGATGATGGCCATATCATATCACTTATATTGATTGCATGTGATGTTTATCTTTTATGCATCTTATCTTGCTTTGATTGACGGTAGCATTATAAGATGATCTCTCACTAAATTTCAAGATAAAAGTGTTCTCCCTGAGTATGCACCGTTGCAAAAGTTCTTCGTGCTGAGACACCACGTGATGATCGGGTGTGATAGGCTCTACGTTCAAATACAACGGGTGCAAAACAGTTGCACACGCGGAATACTCAGGTTAAACTTGACGAGCCTAGCATATGCAGATATGGCCTCGGAACACTGAGACCGAAAGGTCGAGCGTGAATCATATAGTAGATATGATCAACATAGTGATGTTCACCATGAAACTACTCCATCTCACGTGATGATCGGACATGGTTTAGTTGATTTGGATCACGTGATCACTTAGAGGATTAGAGGGATGTCTATCTAAGTGGGAGTTCTTAAGTAATATGATTAATTGAACTTAAATATCATGAACTTAGTCCTGGTAGTGTTAGCATATCTATGTTGTAGATCAATAGCTCGCGTTTAGCTCCCCTGTTTTATTTTGATATGTTCCTAGAGAAAACTAAGTTGAAAGATGTTAGTAGCAATGATGCGGACTTGGTCCGTGATCTGAGGATTAACCTCATTGCTGCACAGAAGTATTATGTCCTTGATGCACCGCTAGGTGACAGAACTATTGCAGGAGCAGATGCAGACGTTATAAACGTTTTGACAAAAGCTCGGTATGATGACTACTTGATAGTTTAGTGCACCATGCTTTACGGCTTAGAACCGGGACTTCAAAAATGTTTTGAACGCCACGGAGCATATAAGATGTTCCAAGAGTTGAAATTGGTATTTCATACTCGTGCCCATGTCGAGAGGTATGAGACCTCTGACAGTACTTTGCCAATAAGATGGAGGAGAATAGCTCAACCAGTGAGCATGTGCTCAGATTGTCTGTGTACTACAATTACTTGAATCAAAGTGGGAGTTAATCTTCCAGATAAGATAGTAATTGACAAAGTTCTCTAGTCACTATCACCAAGTTAATAGAACTTCGTGATGAACTATAATATGCAAGGGATAACGGAAACGATTCCCAAGCTCTTCGTGATGCTGAAATCGACGAAGGTAGAAATCAAGAAAAACATCAAGTGTTGATGGTTAACAAGACCACTAGTTTCAAGAAAAGGGCAAAGGGAAGAAGGGGAACTTCAAGAAGAACGGCAAGTAAGTTGCTGCTCAAGTGAAGAAGCCCAAGTCTGGACCTAAGCCTGAGACTAAGTGTAACGCCCACGATGCGGCTATATCTCCCACGTGTCGAGGCACGACTTAGAGGCATAACCGCATAGTGGTTTTGTCGCAAGAAGGGTCATCTTCACACAATCCCATGTAATGAACAAGAATGGGATAAAGAGTTGGCTTACAATCGCCACTTCACACAATACATGAATAAATAACATACATCATCCAAAATACAATCATATAGACTGACTGCGGTCAAAATCCAGATGAAAATAAGACAACCCAAATGCTAGATCCCCGATCGTCCCAACTGGGCTCCACTACTGATCATCAGGAAAAGACACATAGTAACGACCACGTTCCTCGTCGAACTCCCACTTGAGATCGACGCCATCATCTGTACTGGCATCGTCGACACCTGCAACTGTTTTGGTAGAATCTGTGAGTCACGGGGACTCAGCAATCTCACACCCGCGAGATCAAGACTATTTAAGCTTATAGGAAAGGATGGTGCAATGAGGTGGAGCTGCAGCGGCAAAAGCATATATGGTGGCTAACTTGCGCAAATGAGAGCGAGAAGAGAAGCAACGGAACGGACGTCATCTAGCAATGACTAAGAAGAGGTCCTGAACACCTACTTACGTCATACATAACTCAGACCGTGTTCACTTCCCGGGCTCCGCCGAGAAGAGACCATCACGGCTACGCACGCAGTGGATGTATTTTTAATTGGGTCAAGTGACAAGTTATCTACAACCGGACATTAACAAATTCCCATCTGCCTCATAACCGCGGGCACGGCTTTCGAAAGATAATACCCTGCAGGGGTGTCCCAACTTAGCCCATCATAAGCTCTCACGGTCAACAAAGGATAAACCTTCTCCCGGAAAGGCCCGATCAGTCTCGGAATCCCGGTTTACAAGACATCTCGACAATGGTAAAACAAGACCAGCAAAACCGCCCGAATGTGCCGACAAATCCCGATAGGAGCTGCACATAACTCGTTCTCAGGGCACACCGGATTGTCCAAGCTTCCGATAGGCCAGCCCAGAGTTGCCCCTGGTGGCCACCGGCGACTGACAGTTTGGACCAATACTCAGAGGAGCACTGACCCGGGGGTTTAAAATAAAGATGACCCTCGGACTCTAGAAAACCCGGGGGAAAAAGGTATAGGTCGCAAATGGTAAAACCAAGGTTGGGCCTTGCTGGAGGAGTTTTATTCAAGGCGAACTGTCAAGGGGGTCCCATAAATCACCCGACCGCGTAAGGAACGCAAACTCAAGGAACATAATCCCGGTATAACAGTAACTAGGGCGGCAAGAGTGGAACAAAACACCAGGCATAAGGCCGAGCCTTCCACCCTTTACCAAAATATATAGATGCATTAATTAAATAAGAGATATTGTGATATCCCAACATATCCATGTTCCGACATGGAACAAACTTCAACTTCACCTGCAACTAGCAACGCTATAAGAGGGGCTGAGCAAAAGCGGTAACATAGCCAAACAACGGTTTGCTAGGAAAGGATGGTTAGGGCTAAAATGGCTAAAATGGGAGACATGATAAAGCAAGTGATAGGTAGCGGAGCATGGCAATAGAGCAAACAACTAGCATAGCAAAGATAGAAGTGATTTCGAGGGGTGGTCATCTTGCCTGCAAGATTCTCAGAGTTGTCGAAAGCTTGATCCTCGTAAGCGTACTCGACAGGTTCCTCGTTCACGAACTCGTCTCCCGGCTCTACCCAAGACAAGAACACAAGCAAGCGGAACCACAATCAACAACGAGAAATGCGCAAACAACATGATGCAAAACATGTATGATATGCAAGATATGATATGCGATGCATATGCGTGCTCCGGAAGGAAAATGATGAACATGGCAGTAACTTGGCAAACCAAGAATGCCACTGGAAAGATTAGATGATTTCGGTCGAAATCGATATAAAGATCACCGGAATCGGATGCACGGTTTGCAAATGGCAAGCAAAACAAGAATGACAAGAATCTGCGATTAACAGCATGATAGCACTTAAAATGCAACAAGTAGCAAAGCTACAGCACCCCAACATAGCAACAAAGCACATGGCAGTAATCTACAGGCGATGCTTGACAAAAGATGAACACTGAGCTACGTCTAGTTCATAACATATCAAGCTCAAACAAGCATGGCAAAAGTGCAAAAGATTACAGGTTCACAGACTTGGTGAAAAACTGGACATGGCAGAAAACAGCATCAGGTAGTAATGTTCTGAGCATGAAATCAACATGCTACAGGAACTTAACATAGCAAAACAAGGCATGGCAGTGTTCTACTAAATGCACATGACAAAAGTCCCTTACTGACCATAAGCCAAAAAGGACCAGAAGATATGATGGCAAGCATGTAAACATAGCAAGTTTCGTTATCAGTTTTCAGACTTAGCAGAAAACAGAGCATGGCAGAAATATTAATATGTAGGCCTCTTTGTGAGCTTGATGCACTCACTACAGAGCAATGAATGACAAACCAAGCATACCTACAGCAAGATGGCATGTTTATGAAGCTATCCATGGCAAGAACAATTGCATAGCATGTATGGATCAACTACAATAAGCTTGGCAAAAATGCATGTCATGTTAAGAATCTGCCAGAAATATTTTATAGCAAAAGTAGAGCAAGATTGAGTCATGCTATGGCACTCCATAATTGCAAACAATTGCAGGAGTGGATCAATTACAATAATATCTACAAAACATCCTTACTGAACATCTCCAAAATATGCATGGATCTCTCTGTAGCATCAAGTTTACATGGCAACAAAATTACAGCAGACAAGGACTCGGAGAAATCACTAAGTCCCTGAAATCAGAAATATTACGGGGCCTACTTTGCATGCTTGTGCTAGTCACCACAGAGATCACAAAAATACATGGACTATACCACTGGAAAGATGGCATGGCATACTTCAAAATACATGTAGAGCTCATGCTCATAAGATGCACAGATTAAATGATACAAAAATGACAAATCTCCAAGTTCTGATAAGAACCAGAGATTAACAGCAACTAGCCCTCTTCCAACGAATATTTGGGCATCAATATGACCTCTAATGAACATGGTGCAATTGAACAAAATGAAGAGCATCACAAGGCGAACAATTTGACATATTATACGCGCGAATCGGAGCTACATGCACGAAATTATCACATCAGGAACAGAGGCACATGCTGAAAAAAACTCAGGACTTAGAGAAAAAAGGAAGCGAGGGAAGTCAACGGGCACGTACTGGATCGATCGGATCTGGATCGAGAGCTCGAGCTCGGGCACCGGTGGCCGGAGCTCGCCGGAGGGAGGAAGGAGGGCGGCGCGAGGGCGGCGGTGGAGGCCGGCGGCGGGGACCGGAGGGGAGGCCGGCGGCGGGCGGCGGCGGAGATGGCGGGGCCGGCCGGCGGCGGTGGCGGCGGGCGGCGCGCTGGGCGCGGAGGCGGCGGCCGGCTCGGGCCCGGGAGGGCCGCGGTCGGGCTTGCGGGCCGCGGCGGCGGGGGAGAGAGAGGGTGACGTGGCGCGCTCCGGTTGGCCGGGCGGCGCGGCGGACGTTGTCCGGCCGGAGCGGACGCGTCCGGCGTGGCGCGGAGGGAGGAGCTAGGGTTTCGTCTGCAGTTTCGTTTTTCGGGATGCCCACATATAAATAGGTAGAGGAAGTTAGGAGACTCCAAATAAGGTGCGGTTTTCGCCCACACGATCGTGATCGAACGACCTAGAGCATGGAAGAGAGTTTGGTGGGTTTTGGGCTGGTTTTGGAGGGGGTTTTTTGCTGGGCACTCAAATGGACTTTGCGGATGCCCGGTTAGCCGTTGGAGTACCAAACGACCTCCGAATGGAACGAAACTTGACCGGTAGTCTCCGGGTGGTATAAGAAGACCACTTGACAAGCCTCGGACCATTCCGAGAAAGTTTGACACACGCACACGAAAGAAAACAAGAGGGGTGCACCGGAGGAGATAGGAGCGCCGGATTGAAAAACGGACAACGGGGAAAATGCTCGGATGCATGAGACGAACACGTATGCGAATGCAATGCACATGATGACATGATATGAAAATGCATGACATGACAAAATACAAAACGAAAGACAAAACCCGACAACGGAGGGAAACATATCACATAGCCGGAAATGGCAAGAGTCAGAGTTACAAATATGGCAAGTTACATGCGGGGTGTTACACTAAGTGCTTCTACTGCAAACGGACTGGTCACTGGAAGCGGAACTGCCCCAAGTATTTGGCGGATAAGAAGGATGGCAAAGTGAACAAAGTTATATTTGATATACATGTTATTGATGTGTACTTTACTAGTGTTTATAGCAACTCCGCGGTATTTGATACTAGTTCAGTTGCTAAGAGTAGTAACTCGAAACAGGATTTGCAGAATGAACAGAGACTAGTTAAGGGTGAAGTGACGATGTGTGTTGGAAGCAGTTCCAAGATTGATATGATCATCATCGCACACTCCCTATACTTTCGGGATTAGTGTTGAACCTAAATAAGTGTTATTTGGTGTTTGCGTTGAGCATGAATATGATTTGATCATATTTATTGCAATACGGTTATTCATTTAAGTTAGAGAATAATTGATGTTCTGTTTACATGAATAAAACCTTATATGGTCATACACCCAATGAAAATGGTTTGTTGGATCTCGATCATAGTGATACACATATTCATAATATTAAAGCCAAAAGATGCAAAGTTAATAATGATAGTGCAACTTATTTATGGCACTGCCATTTAGGTCATATTGGTGTAAAGCGCATGAAGAAACTCCATGCTGATGGGATTTTGGAATCACTTGATGCTTGTGAACCATGCCTTATGGGCAAGATGACTAAAACTCCGTTCTGCGGAACAATGGAGCGAGCAACTGACTTATTGGAAATAATACATACTGATGTATGTGATCCGATGAGAGTTGAGGCTCGCGGCGGGTATCATTATTTTCTGACCTTCACAGATGATTTGAGTAGATATGGGTATATCTACTTGATGAAACATAAGTTTGAAACATTTGAAAAGTTCATATAATTTCAGAGTGAAGTGGAAAATCATCGTAACAAGAAAATAAAGTTTCTACGATTTGATCGTGGAGGAGAATATTTGAGTTACGAGTTTGGTCTTCATTTGGAACAATGCGGAATAGTTTCGCAACTCACGCCACCTGAAACACCACAGCGTAATGGTGTGTCCGAACATCGTAACCGTACTTTGTTAGATATGGTGCAATCTATGATGTCTCTTACCGATTTACCACTATCGTTTTGGGGTTATGCATTAGAGACAGTTGCATTCACGTTAAATAGGGCACCATCTAAATCCGTTGAGACGACACCATATGAACTGTGGTTTGGCAAGAGACCAAAGTTGTCGTTTCTTAAAGTTTGGGGTTGCGATGCTTATGTGAAAAAGTTTCATCCTGATAAGCTCAAACCTAAATCGGAGAAAAATGTCTTCATAGGATACCCAAAGGAGACAGTTGGGTACACCTTCTATCACAGATTCGAAGGCAAGACATTCGTTGCTAAGAATGGATCCTTTCTAGAGAAGGAGTTTCTCTCGAAAGAAGTGAGTGGGAGGAAAGTAGAACTTAATGAGGTAATTGTACCTTCTCCCGAATTGGAAAGTAGTTCATCACAGAAATCTGTTCCAGTGATGCCTACACCAATTAGTGAGGAAGTTAATGATGATGATCATGAAACTTCAGATCGAGTTACTACCGAACCTCGTAGGTCAACCAGAGTACGTTCCGCACCAGAGTGGTACGGTAATCCTGTTCTGGAGGTCATGTTACTTGACCATGATGAACCTACGAACTATGAGGAAGCAATGATGAGCCCAGATTCCGCGAAATGGTTTGAGGCCATGAAATCTGAGATGGGATCCATGTTTGAGAACAAAGTATGGACTTTGGTTGACTTGCCCGATGATCGGCAAGCTATAGAAAATAAATGGATCTTCAAGAGGAAGACGGACGCTGTTAGTAGTGTTACTATCTACAAAGCTAGAATTGTCGCAAAAAGGTTTTCGACAAGTTCAAGGTGTTGACTACAATGAGAGTTTCTCATTCGTATCTATGCTTAAGTCTGTCCGAATCATGTTAGCAATTGCCGCATTTTATGAAATCTGGCAAATGGATAAACAAAACTGCATTCCTCAATGGATTTATTAAAGAAGAATTGTATATGATGCAACCGGAAGGTTCTGTCGCTCCAAAGGGAGCTAACAAAATATGCAAGTTCCAGCGATCCATCTATGGACTGGTGCAAGCATCTCGGAGTTGGAATATACGCTTTGATAAGTTGATCAAAGCATATAGTTTTATACAGACTTGCGGTGAAGCCTGTATTTACAAGAAAGTGAGTGGGAGCACTACAACATTTCTAATAAGTATATGTGAATGACATATTGTTGATCGGAAATAATGTAGAATTATTCTGCAAAGCATAAAGGAGTGTTTGAAAGGAGTTTTTTCAAAGAAAGACCTCGGTGAAGCTGCTTACATATTGAGCATCAAGATCTATAGAGATAGATCAAGACGTTTGATAAGTTTTTTCAATGAGTACATACCTTGACAAGATTTTGAAGTAGTTCAAAATGGAACAATCAAAGAAAGAGTTCTGGCCTGTGTTACAAGGTGTGAAATTGAGTAAGACTCAAAAGCCCGACCACGGCAGAAGATAGAAAGAGAATGAAAGTCATTCCCTATGCCTCTGCCATAGGTTCTATAAAGTATGCCATGCTGTGTACCAGATCTATTGTATACCCTACATTGAGTTTAGCAAGGGAGTACAATAGTGATCTAGGAGTAGATCACTGGACAACGGTCAAAATTATCCTTAGTGGAATAAGGATATGTTTCTCGATTATGGAGGTGACAAAAGGTTCACCGTAAAGGGTTACGTCAATGCAAGTTTTGACACTGATCCAGATGACTCTAAGTCTCAATCTGGATACATATTGAAAGTGGGAGCAATTAGCTAGAGTAGCTCCATGCAGAGCATTGTTGACATAGAAATTTGCAAAATACATACGGATCTGAATGTGGCAGACCCGTTGACTAAACTTCTCTCACAAGCAAAACATGATCACACTTTAGTACTCTTTGGGTGTTAATCACATAGCGATGTGAACTAGATTATTGACTCTAGTAAACCCTTTGGGTGTTGGTCACATGATGATGTGAACTATGGGTGTTAATCACATGGTGATGTGAACTATTGATGTTAAATCACATGGCGATGTGATCTAGATTATTGACTCTAGTGCAAGTGGGAGACCGAAGGAAATATGCCCTAGAGGCAATAATAGAGTTATTATTTATTTCCTTATTTCATGATAAATGTTTATTATTCATGCTAGAATTGTATTAACCGGAAACATAATGCTTGTGTGAATACATAGACAAACAGAGTGTCACTAGTATGCCTCTACTTGACTAGCTCGTTGATCAAAGATGGTTATGTTTCCTAGCCATTGACATGAGTTGTCATTTGATTAACGGGATCACATCATTAGGAGAATGATGTGATTGACTTGACCCATTCCGTTAGCTTAGCACACGATCGTTTAGTATTCTGCTATTGCTTTCTTCATGACTTATACATGTTCCTATGACTATGAGATTATGCAACTCCCGTTTACCGGAGGGACACTTTGTGTGCTACCAAACGTCACAACGTAACTGGGTGATTATAAAGGTGCTCTACAGGTGTCTCCGAAGGTACTTGTTGGGTTGGCGTATTTCGAGATTAGGATTTATCACTCCGATTGTCGGAGAGGTAACTCTGGGTCCACTCGGTAATGCACATCACTATAAGCCTTGCAAGCATTGCAACTAATGAGTTAGTTGCGAGATGATGTATTACAGAACGAGTAAAGAGACTTGCCGGTAACGAGATTGAACTAGGTATTGAGATACCGACGATCGAATCTCGGGCAAGTAACATACCGATGACAAAGGGAACAACGTATGTTGTTATGCGGTCTGACCGATAAAGATCTTCGTAGAATATGTGGGAGCCAATATGAGCATCCAGGTTCCGCTATTGGTTATTGACTGGAGACGTGTCTCGGTCATGTCTACATAGTTCTCGAACCCGTAGGGTCCGCACGCTTAAAGTTTGATGACGGTTATATTATGAGTTTATGTGTTTTGATGTACCGAAGATAGTTCGGAGTCCCGGATGTGATCACGGACATGACGAGGAGTCTCGAAATGGGCGAGACGTAAAGATTGATATATTGGAAGCCTATATTTGGATATCGAAAGTGTTCTGGGTGAAATCGGGATTTTACCGGAGTACCGGGGGTTACCGGAACCCCCGGGGGTTTAATGGGCCTACATGGGCCTTAGTCGAGAAGAGGAGGGGCGGCCAGGGCAGGCCGCGTGCCCCCTCCCCCTCTAGTCCGAATTGGACAAGGAGGGGGGGCGGCGCCCCCCTTTCCTTCCTCTCTCCCTCCTCCTTCCCCCTTCTCCTACTCCAACTAGGAAAGGAGGGAGTCCTACTCCCGGTGGGAGTAGGACTCCTCCTGGCGCGCCTCCTCCTGGCCGGCCGCCTCTCCCTCCCTTGCTCCTTTATATACGGGGGCAGGGGGCACCCCATAGACACAACAATTGATCTCTTAGCCGTGTGCGGTGCCCCCCTCCACCATAATCCACCTCGATAATATCGTAGCGGTGCTTAGGCGAAGCCCTGCGTCGGTAGAACATCATCATCGTCACCACGCCATCGTGCTGACGGAACTCTCCCTCAAAGCTCGGCTGGATCGGAGCTTGAGGGCGTCATCGAGCTGAACATGTGCTGAACTCGGAGGTGTCGTGCGTTCGGTACTTGATCGGTCGGATCGTGAAGACGTACGACTACATCAACCGCGTTGTACTAACGCTTCCACTCTCGTTGCTATGCATCACCATGATCCTGTGTGTCCGTAGGATTTTTTTTTTTGAAATTACTACGTTCCCCAACAACTCCTCTGCTGCACGGCATAGGCGTCGTTCCTCCCCGGCTCTGCGGTGGGGTCTAGCTTAGGATCGATGGAGTCCAGAGCGCGGCGGCAGTACACCTTATGCTCCCAGATCCCGTCGAGGGGACTCGCAGGTGCAGAGCGTGGTGACAGTGCACCCCATGCTGGTGTAGAGCGCGACATCAAGGGGACACGTAGGTGCAGAGCGGGCGTCGAGGGACGCGCAGGTGCAGAGCGCTGCGTTAGGTCACCCCGTGCTCCTAGATCCTGTCGAGGGGACTCTGGCTGCGGCGAGGTCCGATAGCTGGGGCTCTGCACGCCTAGCCTAGAGCGACAGAGGAAGCACCACCGTGTCTGGGACTCCGGCCGCAACAAGGTCAGGCGGTTGGGCGCTCTCTCCCATTCTGTCAAGGTGCTCTGGCGGCAGCCTGCTCGTCTTGCGTCACAAACCATAGCGACGAGGAGCGTCTGGCGTTCGAGGCGGCCTGCTCGTGCTGCTTGAGCAGCTGCGTCTCGGACCAGAGCGCGAGCGGGTGAGCACGGCGGAGGCGCTGCTCCGGCGTTGTCCCGGCGGCTACCTCGTCTCCCACGGCATGGTGGGTGGTCTACACCGAGATGGGTGGGTGTGTGTGTGCGGGAGAAGAGAGAGGAAAAGGTGGAGAGAGATGGGATGGTGGGTGAATGGTAGATGGACCCAGGTCGAACATGAGAGGACACATACGGACGAGGATGACACAGAAAATGTCCGATTTGTGTCCGCTTCGAGCCCAAATCGCGAGAAAATTTGATCCGAGTAAACACAAAACACCGGAAAAAAATGAGATGGATCGTTGCCTTAGACCGTCTTTTTTGTCAGTTTCGATCCAAACAAAGTAACAAACGCGCCCGAACGAAATTGGGTTGTGGGTTGGAGTTGACACAAGGTACATATTTGCTACCACTTGTAGTATAAACCAAACATACCCTAAATCCCCTCCGTTTCTTTCTAGGATCGATCCGACCCACCCAGTGGTGCTGGACGGCGATGCCGTGCCGTGCCGTTCGGGCTACTATGCTCGCGGCCGTCCGATCCGCACATCGCCCTTCCATTCAGACATCCCCAACGACATTCCATCGCGAGCTCGCGAGGGCAGTCTGGTAAAATCCCCATGTCCCCCAAGCTTTGCCGCAAATGGTTAAAGAGCAGTGTCCCTTCGTGGCTTCGTCCACCTGCCCCTCCCTCTCTTTCTCGTCGCGTCCGTGTCCTGTCGCGCACCTCGCTTCTCTCCGCCCTCACCCAATCCCTCACCCAATCCCTCCCAAAACCCTCGCCGCCGCCCCAAAGGAGGAGCCTGAGCGCGATCCCACCGGCGGCCGCCGTCATGGAGGTGCCGGGCTTCGCCGATTCTCCGTGCCGCCCGAGGAGCGCGCGGTACGCGGTGAAGGGGTACCCCAACTACGCGGAGGAGCCCGACTTCTGCGGCCCCGCCACGCCGTGCCGTCCGCGGACCGCGCGGCATGCCCGGAAGGGGTGCCTCGACTACGCCGAGCCGCCCGATGCCCGCGCCGTCCACGCGCCGTGCCTCCCACGGAGCGCACGGGACGCCGACAAGGGGTGCCTCGACTACGCCGAGCCGCCTGATGCTCGCGCCTCTGCCGCGCCGTGCCGTCCACGGAGCGCGCGGTATGCCGAGAAGGGGTACCCCGACTACGCCGAGCCCGATGACTTCACCGACTTCGCGCCGCGCCGCCCACGGAGCGCGCCGCACACCGAGAACGGGTGCCCGGACGACGCAGGGTCCGTCGGGCGCCTCGGGCACAAGAGGGACGAGGGAGGCGTCCCGGTAAAGAAGCCGGTGCTGCATTACGTAAGGAGGAAGCAGAGGGAGGCTGCCAAGGCCGCGGAGACGGCGGTGGACATGCTCGTTCCGTTGCTCCAGGGCATGGAGGTGGAGTCCGACGCGGGGGCGCTGGACGGGAGAAAGAGGCGCAGGACGGTCACCGCGCCCATGGCAACGGCGATGACTGCATGCGAGGTTTTAGCGCTGCCCAAGGACAACGAGGAGGTGGCGCCCGTGGATGGTGGGGCCGATGAGCATGGCGGTGGCGGCAAGAGCTGGAGGTTGCGTGTGAAGGAAACGCTGCGGGCTTTCAGCAGTAATTACCTTCACTTTGTGCAGGTCTCCCGGTCTCCTTAATTTTCTCGTTAACAAAAACATACTTCTGAATGTGGGCGCTGGGCATATTAAGGATTGTTAGTTAGTTTCTGAAAAAACAAAAGGGATTGTTAGTTTCCTATAGTGTTTTTAAGGCCTGGCATGGTTTGTGTCACAGGAGGAACAGCAAAGGGAGCAGGCTGTAAGGCAAGAGCTGAAGGCCTCCAGGGCTCTCAAGCGTCAGGTGTGGCATTCTGTATCTTCTATGATAAACGTACAGTTTTAGCTGTGAAATTAGGGTCTCTTTGACCATGAAAGATTTACATGTACTGGTTGGTTGAACGTACCATGAATGCACAGTTTGAGCTGTGAAATTCGGGAGCATGAATATGAAGTTCATTCAGTTTTTTCACGCCATTCAGCTGAGTAACCTCGTACAGTCGTACTGTTGGCTGTTGCACAGAAAGTAGTCCGGCAATCATAGTGTTTGCTAATTTTCAGTTGCCTGAAATTCCATAAATCCCAGTCACCTAGAAGTTGCACAATTGGAGTAGGGCCAGGAGCTACTAAAATTGCAGTAATATGTGCACTTTTAGTACTGTGATTTTAGTGCTATCAGGTCTTTCCAGCAAAATGATTTATTATATGATCATATAATAAAATGATCCTATGTGCATTTTTATATTGAATCTGTAGTAGCTATGTGTGCATACAGGAAATATAAGGTGCGCGGAGCTTATAGTTCCCTGCTTGTTGCCCTTTTTTCTTGATCATGTCTTCATTCTGAAACGTATTGCTTGTTTGCGTTACCAGGTTTTTTCTCCTAAAATATTTTGCAGTCATTGTGCACATGGAAGCATATTGCTGTGTTGATCTACTGATTCTTATTTGAGTGTTTGCTAACCTGTTTTATATAGGCTTCTCTTTTTTTTTCTGAGATCACAGAGGCTTCTCTTTGATAAAAACATGTTTGGTAGAATGTACAATATGTGGTGAGTTCTGTGTGTTAGGCATTTCTTTCTAAAAGGCTTTTGTATGATCCTATTTCCATTTGTTTCTAACATTTTGTACATCTCAAATACAAATCATATTAACCCTAAAAAATACAAATCATATTAGTAATAGTCCATGTTGTGCATGTGATTAATAATCGGGAATTATGATGCGCGGACGTGTGGCACCGAATCTTACAGCGCGTCGCACTCTCCAGCGTGTGATCGACCACACTGCCGAGTCTGTGCAGGCTGATAATGACGTGCTGACGGCCTGGCCGACGTCCATTGCATCCAGCGCATCTAGGGGATTCGGCCCGTCATGCCATAGCGCAGTCCTTAATAATTAGGTGCATTTTGGTATTATAGATGCTTTACATATTTCTGTCCTCCGTTACTTACTCCAATATACTTCATTCTAAAATTTTGAAATACAATGGTTAACTTGGGTCCATGCGCGCCCCTTATGAAAAGTACAAATTTAAAAAATAGTATTAAAATTTAGGGTAACAAACCTGGTCAATTGTTCTACTCACACTCTTTTTTCTTTCTTAAGTTAAGGAATTTACAACAAGTCTCTTGCAAAGAAATCCTAAGTATTTTTTTGGTCAGGCGACACCCAGATTTGAACTGGGGAAGTTTTGCAAAGAAATTATATCAGTTGTACTCTTGTCGGAAAAAAAAAACAAAATCGGACATCCAAATTACTTCAAACATGGTTTTTTAAGCACCCACTTTGTCTTTTTTTGCCAGAATACTGTGTCATTTCTTCGTGAAACTTCACACGTTGACAGAACATGGGTCCATGCTCACTCTATTTTTTTACTGTTCATAAGGGGTGCGCGTGGACCCATGTTCCAAAGGTCAACTCCTGAGAATTCTAGTATCTTGCAGTAAGTTTTCCTTAATTAAAATCTACATGGCTCCTCCCGTGTTGGAATTCGTTTATTATCTGTTTCCTCAAGACATAATTTACTTTGAGTGGTCCTGTCGATGATTTTTGTTTATTTCCTCATACAAATGTTTGATTTTATCACTTATGGAACAATAGATTCTGGGTAAATATGGGAAAACCAAGCCCTCGGCAAAGCATTAGCTCAAGAGGGTAAAAAATGCTAGGGATCGCAAATCAAAGATTGAAATATAAACTTTGACCAGTTATAACCCCCGTCCACACCGGCCCCTATCCACAATAAAATGCATTGCTGTATTTTTATTTTATTTCTGGCAGTTTGATACTTATTTCATCTATGAAATGCTTGGTACGATTTCGTAACCTTCTTTGCTTGTGAACATGGAAGGCTAACAACCAAGATGACGAAGGTTTTGAAGAAGTCAAACGGCCATCAAAGCGCCCTGATTTGAAAGCATTAACAAAGGTACCTTCTTATTAATGATACTTAGAATTGTGGATTATAAATATTGCAAATTTATGTGAACCTGGAAATAAAACAGATGCAAGCGACCAATGCCGTACTTTATCTAGAGAAGAGGATAGGGCATCTTCCTGGTTAGTCTTTCATTTATTTTCAAAGAGGAAAATATCTTATTGATTGATGAAACAGTTCTTGCTTACTTTCTTACTAGCTTTATAGAAATAACAATGTGAATTCGCTCATTGTCTTCTTTCTTAGGGGTTGAGGTTGGAGATCAATTCTACTCACGTGCTGAGATGGTTGTGCTAGGCATACATGGTCATTGGATGAAGGGTATAGATTATATGGGTTCGAAACATCAAGATAAGGTAAGGCTAGTGGCATGGATATTTGAAATTAGCTGATAACACAGTAACACATTCGATAGTTCTATAGTGACCATGACATATTGGCTCATTAAATATGAAATCGACATTCAACTTGGTATGCTCTTGATTTATTTGATCCTAACCAAATTTGATCTGTATGCACTTGATTCATTTCATAATAGAAACGATAGCCTGCAAAATTTCATCCAAAAATATGGCTATCTGTGTTCTACGAAAAAAATGGCAAAACGATTTTTATGAAACACAAATTTCATATGTTTGATGATTTTTCGCAGGTTCTCATTTTATAACATACACCCACACCCATGATTTTTTTTAGAATTTGCGGGGACACTGGGAGACAAAACCACCCTTCACACCGTGGCCCCGGATTTTAGGGCTGTTTGCACCTTCAAAGATTTAGAAAGAGTTGGGGAATATCTATAGACTTAGGGAATGCTACAAAATGAATAACTGATTAGAAAAAACATGACAATTTGTGTTCTGTATTCCTTACATTCACAAAAAATTCATGTGTTTTGGGAACTCCAAGATGCAAAAACAAGCTAGGGTACAAGTTAGACAATTCTAGAAATTTCAAGGTCTAATAACACATATGGTTTCATAGTTCAGTGTTAACTCGAACCAAGGACCATGATCTAGGGTTTCGGATGAACTTTTTTAAAAGGCTCCCTGACCTAGATGTAAAATTAAACTTCAGTTCAGTATTGAATACATAAGAAGACGGGGAAATGGTTGCTCAAACAGAATTCACCCATTTTTCTTAGCTACATGCCCAAAAAGAAGGTTTGAACAATACGTCGCTCCTCGACGGCTAAGCCATGAACTAATAAATGCAATTTAACCCCAAATGTGACGGTGTCACCCACAAATCTCGATTAAAAGCCGGTAGAAATTATTTGTAGCTTTAGTACTCCCTAACACATGCTGCATGGCTCCTCTCTTTTTCCTCCCAAGCTAGCCAAACCCTAACATATGCTGCATGGCTCCTCTTTTTTTCCTCCCAAGCTAGCCAAACCCCATATTGTGAAATTAACACGACAATTTTTTTTCTCGAGAAAACGCAGAAGATTTGCGTTTCATTGCATTGAAAAGGAAGGGGTTTCAGTTACCTAGGAGGCAATTATATAGAGTGAGGGTGCTGCAATTAATGTACATCCCAGGTCTGGGGAATGAGGGCACGTAGGCCCAACGCGCCGGCTCTGGCCCAAAGGGTCGCCTCCTCCTTGATTTTATCCAGTAGCGTAGCTATAGAAGGGCTGGCTCTGTCGAAGACGCAGTCGTTCCGATGCTTCCACAGCATCCAAGGAATGAGTAGTGTCGCCGAGGCGAGGCCCTTGCGCATAGGCTTGGGCGTGTGCTGCCGCACGGAGAGCCATCAGGTGTTGGTTGATGGCTCGCTATCAGGTGGGTTGCAGGGAACCCTTAGCCAGCTCAGGATTTCATACCATACCTGCCGGGAGAACGGGCAGGCGAGGAGGAGATGCCGGAGGGTCTCCGGCGCCTGGTCACAAAGTGGGCAGCACGCGGGGTGCTGCAAGCCGCGACGGGCGAGGCGGTCAGCGGTCCAACACCGGTCTAAGTGGGCGAGCCAATGGAAGAAGCGTACCCGGGGCGGCGCCCAGCATTTCCAAGTGAGCTTCCAAGCATCACATGCGGTGGATCCGTGGAACGTGGCAAGGTAGGCAGACTGCACGGTGTAGGTGCCTTTGGAGCTCCACTTCCAGAGTAGATGATCTGGCTCGGCGGAGAGCGTTGTGTGCTCAATCATGTGCCAGAGTTGCAGGTACTCGCCGATCTCTTGAATCCCAATGGTGCCCTGTACGTCGCGCGCCCAACTGTTGGCCTGAAGGCCATCCGCCACCGTCCGCAGCTTGCGGCGTCTCTTGGGGATGCAAGAGTATAACGCCGGCGTGATCTCACTGACGGAGCATCCGTCAATCCAGCGGTCCTCCCAGAACAAGGCGAGCTGGTCGTTGCCTATCTGCATGGTGGTCGAGGCAAAGAAAAAGGCGTGCTCGTCGGCGGAGAACTGCAGGTCAAGACCACTCCAAGCCCTGGCGTTGCCGGTGCGACTTAGCCACAGCCAACGTGTGCGGAGGGCGAGGCCTGTGCGCTCGAGGTCGTGGACACCAAGTCCTCCAAGCGAGATCGGCCGTGCGACGCGCTGCCAGTTGACATGGCAGTGGCCGCCGTTGGCTTCGGCGCGTCCGGCTCAAAGGAATCCCCTCTGTATCTTCTCCAGCGCCTTGATGATCCGCTTCGGTGGTGCTAGCGCCAGCAGCTGGTGGATGGGGATGGCGCTGAGCACGGCCTTGACAAAAGCAAGGCGGCCAGCCTTGTTCATGAGGCGCGCCTTCCAGGTAGGCAGCATGCCAGCAGTTTTGTCAACCACGGGTTGGAGCAGGGCAGCGGATGGGCGCTTGATCGTGAGCGGGATGCCAAGATATGTGATAGGCAGGTCCACGATGGGGCAGCCAAGTGCGTCGATGATGGGCGCCACGTCGTCAGCGTCGCAGCAGATGAGTGTGGCAGAGCTCTTCAGGAAGTTCACCTGGAGGCCCGACGCGCGTCCGAAGAGCTGCAAGACTCCTTTCACTGCCATGGTCTCGCCCTGGGTGGGGTGGCAAAATAGGATCACATCGTCCGCATATAGCGAGACAGCCGGGATTGGGCGCCGCGGGTGAAGCTGCTGCAAGATGCCCGTCTCGGTGGCTCGGCGAAGGAGACGGCTAAGTGTGTCGACCGCGAGGACAAATAGCTGGGGCGAGAGGGGATCGCCCTGTCGAAACCCACAGCGATGCCAAATGGTCGGGCCGGGCTTGCCGTTCAGGAGCACCTTGGTGCTGGCCGACGAAAGCAGAATGGCCAGCCAGTCCAGGAAGCGGTTGCCGAATCCGTATTGGCGCAATACCTCGAAAAGGAACGGCCAGCTGATCGAGTCGAAGGCCCGTGCCAAGTCGAGCTTCAACAGCAAGCGGGAGGCCTTGAGCTGATGGAGGAGGCGCGCGGACTGCCGGACGAGGACGAAGTTGTCATGCAACGAGCGTCCAGGGATGAACGCGTTCTGGTTCGCGCTGACGAGGGCATTGAGCTTGGGCGCGAGACGCAGCGAGAGGACCTTCGCGAAGATCTTGGCGACGAGGTGGATGAGGCTTATCGGCCTGTAGTCTCTGAGACAGCGAGAGTCCGCGCGCTTGGGCAGCAGCGTGAGCAGCGCCTGGTTAAGGCAGCTGAAACCACGGCCCCAGAGCGCGTAGAGCTGCTGGAACACGTCGATGAGGTCCTGCTTGACGATGGACCAACATGCGCGCAGGAAGTCAGCGGTGAAGCCGTCGGGGCCGGGTGCTTTGCGCGCGGGCAAGCGCTTGATGGCCTGCCAAATCTCCTCGGCGTCAAAAGGTGCATCAAGGTCGTCGAGATTGGCAGGCGTGATGAGGGCGAGGAGGTCCAAAGTGCACTCCCGGGGCGCGGCGGTGCCAAGCAGAGCGTCAAAGTGCGCGTAAGCTGCCGCGGCCATGTCTCCCTGGTCCATGATGATTTCCTCAGGCTGTGCACCGTGTTCTTCTGCCGCCTATATGAGCATTGCCGGTGGTAGAAGGATGTGTTGGCATCGCCGTCTTTGAGGTTCGCAAGGCGGGCCCGTTGGCGAGCGATGGATCGCTCCAGGGAAGCAAGGCCTAGGTAGGAGGCCTTGATCTGGCGACGCAGCCAGTCTTCGTGCGGGGACAAAGCTCTACTCTCCAAAGCAGTGTCAAGCCTTAGGAGAAGCTCGCGGGAGATTGCCAGCCTGAGGTGCACATTGCCCACGGTCCGCGAGCTCCAGCTAGTGAGCTGGCGCGCGGTGGCCTACATGCGCAACATGAATCGCCGGAATGGGTCCGCCACGTGGACGGAGTGCCATGCAGCCGCAACGACGTCGTGGAATCCGTCGAGGCGAATCCAGAAATCCTCGAAGTGGAAGCGCCGGTGTGGAGGTGCTATCGGAGAGCAGTCCAGGATCAGGGGGCTGTGGTCGGAGACGACGGAGGCGAGGCAGCGTAGGAGGCACGCGCTATGAAGCTCCTCCCAGTCCGTGGTGCAAAGCACCCGGTCGAGGTGGACAAGGGTCGGAGGCGACTGCTCATTCGACCAAGTGTAGCGTCTCCCGCTGAGGTACACTTCTTTGAGCGCTAGGTCGTTGAGCACGCGTCGAAAGCGACCCATCATGCGGTGGTTGAGGTTGAAGTCCCCGCGACATTCTTTGAACGGTATATGACGTTCCCGTTGTTTTTGTCCTCGTCGCGATATATGAGGTTGAAGTCCCCGCACAACATCCACAGTCCGGGGCACTCGTCGCGAATGTCGCGGAGCTCTTGCATGAAGGCAACCTTGTCGTCGTCAAGTTGGGGCCCGTAGACAACGGTGAGCCACCATGGAGTGCCGAAGCCAGACGCGGTGGAGACCTTAGCAGACAAGGCGTTGGTGGTGAAAAGAGGATCGGTGATGGCCACCTCTCTACTCTTCCATGCCAACAGGATGCCGCCACGGGTCCCGTCCGCGGGCAAGTACACATAGTCGTCAAAATCCGAGCCGTCTCAAGGACAACCGACGAGCAAACTAACTGCATCTTAGTTTCTTGGAAGCAGGCGATCGATGCATTGGTGGTTACAACAAGCGACCGAATGGCGGTGCGGCGAGCGCGCGCGTTGAGGCCGCGCACGTTCCAAACCAGAACCTTGGGGGCGTGATCCATGGAGCAGAGATCGACGAGCAGGCGCGCCGGCGTAGCTAGGCCCCGATCGGGCTGCCAGCGACCACCGTGGTGATCGGCGCAACGGCGGGGTCGGAGCGGAGCTCGCGGCCTATCAACGCGGCCATGGCCGAGAGGACAGACATAGGGAGAGGCGTCGCAAAGAGCCCCTCGTAAGTCTTCATCTCCGTGGCCGTGATCTTCTGGTCTAGCCCAACGATCCCGAGGGTGCGCAGTACGTGGATTTGCGCACGTCTTTCGGCGGTAGGTGGAGCAGCCGCCTTGCATGTCGAAGCCGAGCCAGATCTTCCACGTCGCGGGGCAAAGTTGGGCGGGCATCGCCGCTGACGTTTCCCGGGAGTTGGAAGTGCGGCGTCGAGCTGCTTGGTGGCAGCAGCGAGGAAGTCGCCAAGGGTCCAGGTTGTGGTTGTAGTTGCGCCAGCGCGTGACGTGTACGGCGCAGGGTCACTGGGGGCGAGGCGAAGCGCGTTGGAGTTCTCTCCACAGCGGGGCATGCAGCTTGGGTCGGGTGGGTGCATGCAGTCTGGGCCGGGTGGGCAGGTGGGCCGTCCAGGGGTGGCTGCGGCGTGGATGCGTTATCCAGCGCAGCCTCTCCCTCGTGTGGGGCCGCAGGGGAGGGGTCCATGCTTGGCGCGCATGGCGCGGCCGCGGGAGACTCCAGAAGCCCTTCCTCGTGGTCGCTTGGCGGGGCCTGCTCCGTGGCTTGGACCGGTGGGCCAGCATGCGCTAGTGGAGCAGGGTCCGTGGACCGGTCGGCGTGAGACAGCACCGCTGCGGGCGCTGACGGGGGCGAAACACCACTTTGCCCCGACAAAGGATCATCCTCGGGGGTGGGGATGGGCGAATCGGGCACCTCGCTGTCCAGCGACAAGTGGCCTGTGGGGCAGTCCTGGCCTGCGGGGCTGTCAGGATTGGCCTGGGCCGGCAGAGCTTTTGCAAGGCACCGGTCCTGCTCGTGAGGCGACAGCAGCGGTGCATGGTTCTCAGCCAATGGGGGCTGGCCATCAGACGTCGTCGGGCCCAGCAACTCAGGATCAGAGGACGGGCCAGCGGGCAGCGGTGCAGCCTTGGCGATCCTTGCCGCATCAGCAGCGCGCTTTTTCTTTCCACCGCGCCTCCCTCTTTTGGAAAGCCGACGAGAGCGCAGCTGCCCGCCTGCTGTGGGCCAGGGCTCCATCGTCCTTCCCTGGGTACAGGCATGCAGCGGCATGGCTGCGTCCGTACGACGACGTTGGGCGGGCCATCGGGCGACGACGGCGATCCCATCGGCGCGGCCACGGTGATCGGAGGCGCGCCAACCGATGGAGTCGACCGCCATGCCGTCCGCGCGGCCGTCGCGGGCGTCAGACGTGCGCCGTCGCTTGCGGCTACGGCGGCGGCCTCGGCCGCGACCAGACCCATCTCGGCGTGTCTCCTCACCGGCTTCGCCACCCGACGCATCATCAGTAGGGCCGCCGCCGTTGCCGACAGCAGTCGAGGCGGCAAGCGCAACGGCGCCATCGGTGACCATGATAGACACGGGGTAGCTCAGTGTGCGGATGGTCGGCAGCGAGCCGCGTCTGGTGGCGGGGACGGATTCCACGATCTCCAGGACGGCCGCGCGGCGGATGCTGGCCGGCTCGTGCGTGCGCGCCGTCAACCGGAATACGGCGAGGTCGGCGCGCGAGCGCGTGCTCGGGTGCAGTCGCTCAATCCAGCAGCTGGAACTGAAGTGAAATAGAAGTCAAGTTCAGTACCATAGTAGCCTACGAGTAAAATTTACTCAGGAGTGTTGCCTTTGTTTAAAAATTGGTATGTAAGTTGAAATATGATGCACTTCACGGCAATGAAATGATTTGACAGCATGCCATATAGAAATAGGTCATTGAACACTCATATAATGTCATTGTCTGTTTATATATATATACACACACAACATAAGTGGGTAAACATTTTAATGTCTTGATCGTACAAATATTTTCTATTTTTTGAGTAAGTTCATGTTAAATTATTTTATTTCACAGGACTTTGTCTAGCTGTTAATATCTGGTTGTATATTTTTTTCTTTCTGATGTATTATCTGCAAAGCTCTATTGATCATATTATTTGTTAATATATCTATTCCATAAGAAAAAATGATTTATGTGGTAGTGTTGATCACTTGATTAAGCAGCCAGGGTATCAAGATTTAATTTTCCCTCTTGCCACCTGCATTGTAATGTCGGGGGCATATGAAGATGATTTTGACAAAGCTGACGAAATTATTTACACTGGCGAAGGAGGGAACAATTTGCTTGGCAACGGTCACCAGAAAACTGAACAAACATTGCTTCGGGGAAACTTGGCACTGAAGGTTAGTTCCCGGGTTTCCTTTGATTTTTATATTGTGCAAAAACCTATCTTGTTGTTTCAGTTTTTCTTTCTTTCTTGTATGTATAATCTATAGTCACACTTCAATTATAATGTGCTCAGACTTATTATTTTCTTGTTCCCATATAACATTTGTTTTCTTTCTTTCTTATATTTTTAATCTTATTTGAGTTGATTTTTTTTTCAAAAGGAGGTTAAAACCCCCAGCTTGCATCATTGCATTGCACACAGCCATTGATTGCATCACCAAGTTTAGAGTAGCTTATGCTCATCCTTTTCCAAGAATTAGTTCTCTTCCAAATGCTAATAGTCGCCTCTTACTTCTATTAAAGGTTGAATAGCTTCCATTGCAATTACCAGTTCTCTTTGCAATCTACCACCTCCGTCTCAAAATATAAGACGTTTTGCGGTTCGTCTTATATTTTGGGACGGAGGTAGTACTTCTCACAGTTTTTGTTCTTCGTATTGATTAACCTTTTCTGCTGGCTCTTGAGTGACATAATTTAATATTGTGCAGAATAGCAAGGATAATGGCAACCCTATACGGGTTATTCGTGGCCATATAGAAAAGAACAGCTACACTGGAAAAGTGTACACCTATGATGGATTGTACAAGGTTTTTATCTCCTAGATAATCTTCATATCAAATATCTGTTTGGTACCAAGTGTATGTAGGCTGATAGTTTTGAGCTAATCATCTAAACTAGCGAATTAGTGTGATATTTTTATTTTGCCAAAGAGTCACCTAGTGTGATCTTATTATCAAATATAACCTCTGTCTGGAATTAACTGTCACTGAAATGAGTGTAGACGCGTTTCAATGTGTAGATACACTCATTTCAGCGACAGTTAATTCCGGACGGAGGGAGTATATGTATATCTATTCAAATATTTCTTCCATTAACTTCAGGCTCTAGTCTGAAGCAAAATTAAGTATTTCATCAGCGATAGTTGCAGTGATCTTGCCTCCTGTTATATGTCTTATCTTTACTGCTTCTGAAACTTGAACATGTCTCATGATTGCATCTTGAGTAACTTATTTTATGACTACAAATGTTACATAGGTAGTGGATTGCTTGTCAGAGAAAGGAGTGCGCGGGCATTTGGTTTTCAAATTCAGATTGAAGCGTCTTGAAGGTCAACCACCTTTGACAACTTCAAGGGTAGAGTTTACAATCTCAAGCTGATTTCAGCCCCCTATCTTGTTTTCGATATCTCTGTATTCTTCTTTTTGCAGTATAAAAGCATTTGTATCAACATTTCAATCTACTATAGTATTATTATTGACTGAACTAGGTTCCAAGATCATGGTTGTAATCAGATGCTCATTTGTGGCTGGATTTTTGTTGAATGCGTATGAAACAAAAATCATGCGGAAAGTAAAGAAAACTCGAAAATAACCGAGTTGACTGGGAAACCGCTGTGAACTCAGAAGCGTTCTAGGAAACAGGAGATATCATTTTTTTACTGCTATTGTTCTTACAATTCGGGATCACAGGTGTTCTTAGAATCCTGAATCACACATGTAGTTTGTGCCTTTTCTTTACTGTGTATTTTTCTCACAGAAGAACTTGTTGTGCTTGGATCTTTCAGTTCAATTATCCAGCAATTTCCTAGTACTTGATGCTGGTCAGGAGTCTGAAGATTCAGCTCCCCTCTATTAAATTTCTCACCCTCTATAAATAACATAATATCGACTCTCTTGACTGACAGACTATTGTACTCATGTTTCAAATCCTACGTTTGAAAAGTGATTTCCGTTCCACTTAGTTTCCTTTTACCATGATGCTTTCTTTAGTACTCCCTCCGTTCCTAAATATATGTCTTTGGAGAGATTTCACTATGAATCACATACGGATGTATGTAGATGCATTTTAGAATGTAGATTCATCCATTTTGCTCCGTATGTAGTCCATAGTGAAATCTCTACAAAGACTTATATTTAGGAACGGAGGGAGTACTTATTTACCTTTTAGCTTCTTATAAACACATATATGTGCAGGTGCTGTTTAATCGTGGAGATGTTCACATGCCAATTTCTGAATTACCTGGGTTTGTTATTTGAGCACTGACCATATTGATTTATCCTCAGTATTCATACTCTTTTGTCTTTTCCCTCCGGGTCTTACTATTTGTCTTTGAGTTTGTTCAATAGGTTGGTTTGTCGGGACATCTCTTATGGGCAAGAGAACATTCCAATTCCTGCTACAAATTTAGTTGATAACCCTCCTGTTCCTCCATCTGGTATGCTACAAACTTCTATTTATCCCCTTTAACTAGCTCTCCTGTCCATCGTTTTACCTGTTTTTATCATATATGTGATTTTGGCCGCTAATCTTCTGTTCATGCCGGATGCTTGCTTGTTGCTTTTAATGTTTGGAATTAGCTGATCTTTTTCTGACATGTGTTACTTGTATTGCTTGAGTTTCTTGCTTTTCACAAATATTCAGCACACACACTATAATGATTTTATCTGCGTCATGCCTTTTGTAGGCTTTGTGTACTCTAAGTCACTGCAGATTCCAGAATATATCAAGATACCAGCTGACAGTATTGGTTGCAACTGCAAAGGAGATTGTTCTAGCTCTACACACTGCTTGTGTGCTGTTCACAACGGTTCTGATCTACCATATGTGTCCAGACAAAAGAAATTGAGTGCTAAGCACGTGGATTCTACACATAAGAATATTGGAAGGTAAAATTTTGCATTGAAGATCATTGGGCTTTTAGCATAATGTAATGTCAAAAAACATGTTTATGGTAATATTTGCCTACAATGGGAGGTGGCAATGGCGCTTCAAGTTTTCAGGGAACGAAAAAGAATGTTTATCATGTGCTCTTTGTTCTTGGGCTGCAGCTCTTCTTTAATCAGTTGTGTAATCTTTAGGTTGGTGGAGCCCAAAGCAGTTGTGTTTGAGTGTGGTGCTAATTGTAGCTGCCACTGCAGCTGTGTAAATAGAACATCCCAGCAAGGATTGCAATACCACCTAGAGGTAATACTTTTCGTAGTCTCTTATTTTCTTTTATGTGTTACTCCGTGTATCCTTATTTCCTTCAGTCAGGTTTATAAGTCGAGCAAGGGTTTTAGGTCTTTAATTTGACTACCAAAACTTGTGTTATATGCCCACAAAATATATCTTCAGATTCGTCGTCGAGTGAAGTTTCTAAATATCTTCCTTTGGCATATTAGACATGTTATATGTTAGTCAAGTTAAAGACCTAAAATTTCATGCCTGACTTATATACACGACTGGAGGGAATATATTGCATTGCCTTGGAGATTAACAATCAAAATGTAAATTCAGGTGTTCAAAACTGAGCTAAAAGGTTGGGCTGTAAGAACGTGGGACACTATTCTTCCTGGGGCACTCATCTGTGAATACACTGGGGTATTGAGGAGGAACGCTGAAGTTGAAGGTTTGCTGGACAACAACTACATATTTGATATAGACTGTCTTCAGACCATTAAAGGCCTGGATGGGAGGAAGGTAATGCATTATTCTCTTCCGTTTGCTGGTTTCAACTTTGGAGCTGAATTGTTGTATGCTCAATGCCTCGATTTAATGTTATTTCTCCTAGTTGCCAACTTACCATAATAAAACCAAGGATATATTACTGTGATGCACTACTTCTAGTTCTCAATACAACTGTTCTCTGTTAGAAGGGAAAGGTGAAAGTGATATCATAATTGTCTTCGACTAGTAAAGTTGTTTACCTCATTGCTTGAAGCTTTGATTTGCATCTTTCTAGAGCTAGTAATTGGCCTAGATTTGGTTGGGACAGATGGAGCAGCATATCCTGTAAAATGATCTACTATAATGTCCTCCACCTGAAGCTGTCATTTTCTTCCCTTTCCACAGTGTCATGTATTGTGTATTAACATATCATTACCATGATATTTACTCGTTATTTTTCTACAGCAAAGGTCTGGCTCAGAACTGCATATGGCATCTCTTCAAGACGAGCATGACTCCGAGGCTTCTCAAGCCCCAGAGTATTGCATTGATGCTGGTTCCATCGGCAACATTGCGAGGTTCATAAATCATAGCTGCCAACCGAACCTTTTCATCCAGTGCATATTGAGCTCACATAGAGATATCAAGCTAGCAAAAATCATGCTTGTTGCAGCTGATACCATACCACCTCTTCAGGCGAGTCTTTGTGACTAAAACTTAATTGTTTTTTTCAAAGAAAGTTAACTCTGTAAGATGTTAACCATGAAATTCAGTGATAGTTGAATCATAACTATTGAAGCCTTATTGTTCAGTTATTTGACCTGTTAACCTTAATGTGTTGATTAGTTAGTAATTCATTCATTTTCCCATGGTACGTTTTACTTTTTGCCTGGTCATCCTAAGTAGCACGAACTTACTATATTGATGAATTGATATATCTGATAAACACATAGATGTCTTAGAGTAGAACCAACTCCCAGAAAGGTAAACTTGTGTTACTTTAAAACTCGGTGAGATAGTTGAATCACAATCACTCAAGCTTTATGTTCAGTTATTTGTGGTACTTATTTATTTTCATTTAGTAATTCATTCATTTTCCATGTTACATTGCTGCTCAACCATGTTTGTGGTATCTCAAAAAAAAACCATGTTTGTGGTAGATCATCTTAAGAAAATTGAACTGCTCTTTGCCCCTATTTGTATTATTAGTAAGCTGTTACCTCTGTCTAAAAAGATAGATGTTTCATGAATAGCACTGAAAACGTGAACATGGCCATTGCTTTTGTCAAGTATGTTTACAGAATTATGAAATAAATTTGTTTCAACGTCATCAAATATTTGGTGAAATGTCTACAGCATCATTTTAATATTGCCGACCCCAAAATTTCTAGATACACTAGAGATCAAAGTGAGACAATTTGATCATACACATTCTAAGGCGTTATGTTTTTTTAGATAATGGAAGCTTCTTTTTTTACTCCCGGCCTATGGACCATAGATACATGCACCCATACTAAGGCGATATGTATTTTATGAATTGGTTTTGCAAACTGCTGTTAAGTTGACCATTAGTAGATACTGAAACATAATCAATTATATCAATTGCACAAGTGAGGGCACATGACACCTTTTATCTTCCTGCTGTTTCACCTGCCTATGGATTGCTGACTTGACTGTACTTGTTGCAGGAACTCTCGTATGACTACGGGTATGGCATGGACAGTGTCATTGGTCCAGATGGCAATGTTGTCAAGTTAGCTTGCCACTGTGGTGCCTCTGACTGCCGAAAGCGGCTCTATTAGGTTATTTGACAGCGCCATAGTGCTTCATGGGAAACTCCAAGTTAGCTTGCTACTGTGGCACCTCTGACTGCCGAAAGCGACTATATTAGGTTTTTTGACTGTGTCATGGTGCTTCTAGGGAAACTCTTAACATTATTACTCTTCATAGGACGCCATGCCATGCTTGCTGTGTAGCGCAAGGGTAGTACCCAGGCGAAACATTTCATTTTGTGTAGATGACATGCTTGTTGTGCTACTTAACCGACATTCAGCCAATAGCATGACTAAATTAATATATTATGGGGTTTCCTTTTTCTACATTTTCTTTGCATTTCTTGTTTGCATTATTTATGTTTGTGTGATATATCTGTGATAGTTTTCTTTGCTTGGTCTTGTTTAAAAATGGGAGGGGATGATTAATGGCTCATAAGGAGACCTTTATACTGTCTCCAAAAAGGAGGAGACCTTTAGCCAGCATACTTTGATTTGTTGGAGCCAATACCATGTTATGAACAATTTCATTCTTCAGACTTTTAAGCTCCTGCCAGGCGCAAGGGTAGTCTGACTTACCCAAACTGCCCTCATGAGTAAATTTGTAGTAGTAGTACAAACTTGTACATGGTGTACCCTTGTATGGTTTGGAAGCCATATGTGGGTTGGTTCTGAAGCCCACACATTTGTCCTGCAACTGCAACTGCAACTGCAACTGTAAGAGAAGCCTTGATGATGGAAAAACATCAGATTAGTGAATCGCACTGCTGACCGTCGAAGGATCCAAGAAGTTCCTAGCCAGCTATGTGGATTTGCTCCAGACGGGCACTGGATGGGTGATGCCGCTGGCCAGGGCCATGGATTTGTTCCAGCGATGTGTGGAATTGTTCAAGAGCGTATGGCTGCATGCATCCCCACGGGTGGGCAAGCATTTGTTTCGGTCTGGCCTCCCCTCGCCGGCGGACAGGCGCTCAGGCGGTGGTGGTGATCTAGATTTTGATTGGCCTATTTAGTGGTGGATGCAAACTACGTAGCTTTGACCTCCTGCGGCTGCATGGCGGCTGTGGCCACTGGAAATCTTCGTGAGGGTTCATCTCTCCAGATTCGGTGCTTCGGCGATGAGATGCAAACTATGGATGGCGGCTTGACGCAGAGGAATGGTTGTGTAGCGGCAGTGTTCGTATCGCGTGTAGCTGCTCGGATTGCGGAAAAGTGGTGGCGACGTCACATGAATGACTACAATGGTGGTGCTTCTCGAGCACCTAGTATCGAGCTCCGGGGTGAAAGCCCAGGTTTGACCCGAGTTGGTTATACCTGGCAATGGCGACATTCATACGTCGTTACCTTGTTGAAGGCATTGCTCGGATATGCTCGGACCGTTTCTTCAGGATGAAAACCTAGATTCTATCCTTCGGTGGTTGGATCCGGTGACGCAGGCGCCTAAGCGTCGCTCCTTTTGTGAAGGCGTTGCTGTTGAAGAATCTCGTCGTTCACGTGTTGTCATGAGATGGTTGGTGCGGATATGGTCTTTCCTATAGTTTGCCGATCAAGGATCTGATCACTTAGTTTTATTTTTTTGCCTCGCATATGCATAGCTTTGGTCTTATATGACTTTGCTATTTGCCCGCGTGTGCTTTTGTGTGTGTTAGTATTGGTTGTGTGCATCCTAGTTATGCAGAGGCCGGGTGTGTGAAAATCCGCCCTTTATCGAAAAGCTATGTGGATTTGCTACTGATCATTGAGCAATTTCTACATGCAGAGGAAAGGAGGTGCTAAGCTGATACATATCGAAGGGCGCCACCGCCCTTGGACCTAAACTCACGAGGAAGTCGATGCGGGTGCCACTGCCACCGCCAGAAGATCACATTAATCTCAACGTCGACGGCCCCTTCCAGGCGGCTGATGGCACAGTGGACACTGGTATGATAGTGCGTGATCACCGTGGTGGTGCCCTGGCGGTCGTTACAGCTGTGTGCTGAACCTTGGTACGATCTGTGCAGATGACCCTTAAACTGATACCTCTTGAGGAGTCTCGATGATTCAGTCCGTGGATGTTCACCTCTCATGTTATGCATCCCAGGTTGCAGAGATAAAGGTGTTGCTCAATGGAGAGAGATGGATGTTAGCGTTAGGAAAATTCCTAGAAACCAAAACTTGGGTTATTGCTACTGTTCGTAGGTCTACAGGCTCGTACTGTCTGCTGGCTCGGCAATTACCCGCTGGAGCTAACTAACTGACGCGGAACGCATCCTCCTCCACGTTTGATTAATATCAAGGTTTCATCAACCTTGGGGGGAGGGGTTCAATGCATAAACATTAGGTCTAATGTAATCTTGTTCCACTTTGCACTAGGTAGCATCACCATGTTTTGAGCACTGTTATTTAAACGCTTGGTGGATGCTATTTTGGTTTTCAGGTATACAGAATCAAATTCAGTTCAGTTCAATGCATAATATGGCTTTCAGGTTCCAGGGAAAGATGGCAACAGGAACAAAGATACATAATCGCACCGACTACCAAGTACTACTACCAACGATGGCGTCCATTTCGGGGCCGAACAAGATTAGACCTAGACACGAAACAAGGAAGACAAAGACAGTAACTGAATGAAACAACGCGAAGGCACGAAATACCCTCACCAATCGTCGAGCAGGGCAGGCACATGGATACATCGAAACAGAAGCGCAGGAATGCAGTGCAGGCCGCGACCTAGTCGATGATTATGAAGGCAGTCTCCCCCTCGCCGCCGCAGAGCGACGTGGCCCCGGTCGCCTGAGGGGCCGCCGTCGCGCTCTGCTCGCCGCCCGGGGGCAACGTGGCCCCGGTCCCCTGAGGCGCCGCCTTCGGTTTCTCCTCGCCGTTGCAGTAGCCGAACGATTTCGTCACGCGGTCCAGGAACTCGTTTAGCCGCGGCTCCTGGACCGGCGAGTCCTGCACCGCCTTCGCGTTCTCCTCGCCGTCGCCGAAGCCGAACGACCTCGTCACGCGGTCCAGGAACTCGCTCAGCACCGGGTCGTTGACCGGCGAGTCCCGCACGCAGCAGACCTCGTCGACGCCGACCTCGTCCAGGCCGCCGCGTAGCGGCCCGTCCGTCCACCGCACCGTGAAGCGGCACGCGCACCGCTCCTCGCCGCCCACGGTGACGTGAGCCGCTCTTTTCACCTGCATATTTGGTCGGCGCTTGTTGATAAAGCATAACATACATGCGTGTGGAAGGAAGTGAGGACGGCGCAGCGCGAAGGGCGTACGGAATCAAGGACGGCGTCGTAGTACTTGCGCTCGCCGTTGGACATGGCGCGGAGGACGCAGAGCAGCTGGCCGCGGCGGAGGTCGCCGCAGCGGGCGTCCTCGAGGGGCGGGCTCGCCGGGCGGAACCTGGTGCGGAGCGCGGTCACGTCGCCCGGGGAGGCGAGGTCGGCCGTGTTTGGGTCGTGCCACTCGTCGAACTCCTCGCGGAATTCCTCGAACATGACGCGCAGCGAGTCGCCCTGCAGCGCCATGCGCGCGCCGTACCACGCGCCGTCCTTTGCGCGGTACTCCAGGCGGGGAGGCCGCCGGCGCGGCGGGGCAGGGGCAGGGACCTTCCGGTTTCGTGGCGTCGGCATTGCCGCGGTACGGTGGGAGTGGCGGCGCTTGGGGTAATTGGAGCACGGGGAGGGGGTTTCCCGATGTTTTCTAATCGTCAAGCGTCTCGATCTTTTATTACTCCCTCCTTTCTCATACAAGTGCACCTCCCTCCGTTCCTAAGGTGTGTTTTTTTTTCAAAAACACTAACGCCCACACGTGTAGGCGTCTGGTAACTCGTCCACATGCATGGATCCTCGTCCAATCAATTCTGCACGAATCTTGGCATGTTCTAACAGTTTTTATGTGCCACATAGGACTAAGCTGGTGTGTGGGCATTCATCCGGTCGCCCACACATCCTTTTTCACCACACTGGAGCTGGTGTGTGGGCGTTTAGCAATTCGCCCACACACCAGTTTTCACGCACGCAGAGGGGGCTGGTGTGTGGGTGTTTATCATTTCGCCCACACGCCCGTCTCCTCGCCCACACCCAAAGCTGGCAGTTGCCATGTGTTTCTACAGGGTACATGGCAACTGCCCTAGCTTTGCTTGTAAGCAGATGGCAACTCTCTTTCACCCGAGTTGCCATGTATTTTTGCATGGTACATGGCAACTGCCCTAGCGTGCACGTAAGCAGATGACAACTCTTTTTCTTTACATGGCAACTGCCCTAGCGTGTTTGTGAGCACATGGCAACTCTCTCTTTTACCCGAACATGTTTTTTTGCCACGCCTTTTTTAGTGCTACATGGCAACTGCCTAGTGTTAGTGAGTGGCAACTCCTAAAATTTTCAAATCATGGCAACTGCAGTATACCAGACCATATATGGCAACTGCAGGTGAGCAACCATGGCAACTGTAGTTGTCCGACATGGCAACCGAAGTTCAGCGACATGGCAACTACAGTTAAACGAACATGGACGAGGGTCTGGACCATGGCAACTGCGGGACGCACGATGACTGTCACGCGGGGCGTGCGGGACCACGAGGTACGAGGCCTGACGTACGGGGCATGTGGGCGTTATCTATTTCGCCCACACACACGCGTGTAAGAGGGATCGGGAGGGGAAAAAGAGGTGTGTGGGCATTACTTGTTTTGCCCACACGTAGGTGTGTGGGCTGTTCCTCTTATACACCACACAAAATGTGTGGGCAGACCCCCTAACACCCACACGTGTGGCACTTATCGGCATCTTTTTATATATAAAATTTCATTTCATAATATAAGGTGCATTTTTTCTAATTCCTCGAAATCTGATTTTAGCCATCTAGAAAAAGAAACGTATCTCTCCTTTGATTGCATGTATCTCTCTTTATAAAGGAAAAAAAGCAAAGTACCTCTCTCCCGATTGCGTGTATCTCTTACTTTACTAGTCTAAATAATTTACTTGCCACTAATCAATGATTTAGCGAAAGTTAATTTTATGCCTTAATCACCGTCCTAAGAATTATACACCTTACATAAAAAATGGAGGGACTATTATGCACGGGGAGGGAGTAGCATACTCTAAAATTGTATAAAAAACTGGAGTATATCATATTGTACTCCCTCCATTCCTTTGGTTATATGTAAGGTGTATTATTTTGATCATGATGAATAATGCACATAATTATACATAATTTAGAAGGAAATTAACCTTGACTAACTCACTCATTAGCGGCAAGTAAATCATTTAGGCTAGGAAAGGAAAGAATACACACAATCGAAAGAGATACTTTCTTTTTTCGATACAATGAGAGATACATGCAATCAGAAGAGAGATATTTTTTCTTTTTTTGAGGTCTAAAGACGGAATTATGAGAAATCTCTATATTATTATACTACTTAAAAATTCCCGATTCATCTTTCTTCCCATCACTCATTCTTCCAACCTTCCCCATATAATAATTAATCACTTTAGTTTATTTACCTTCTAAATCAATTTCATTTTTATTTACTTACCAAATTCTGATCAGAATATAAGATAAATCAGAAGCAGAATTTAATGAACATTTATTTACAGAATCGCATACTATGGGCAGGTAAATCAATTCTGACCAAAATATAAGATAAATCACGGACAGAATCTAATGAACATTTATTTACACAATCGTATATCACAAACTAACATACTAAAATATTTATATCCCGTTGGAACGCACGGGCATTGTTCCAGTAGAAAAAATGCATCTTAAAAAATACACCTTATATAAAGGATAGATGGACTAAGACAGAGGAAATAGCCTTTTGCATTGGTCCAAGCAATCTCTCTCTTTCCTGCATGGAAACTAAATCAATCAAAAACTAAAAATACAAAGAGAATACATATATGGGATGACGTGTTGGCTATGGGATCCTTATATACGCGTACATGTTGTATATAAGAATGTTTATGTAGTATATATAATACTTGTTAAGTACTATGTATCATATTTTGAGTATACTATTTTTTATGTATAAATATGTACGTATTTCACAAATAATGTGTGTGTGTCTATATATATATATATATATATATATATATATATATATATATATATATATATATATATATATATATATATATATATATATATATATATATATATATATATATATATATGGAATTGACTATTCGTCACCCTGGGTGAGGAATAGTTATTGTTCACCCCCCTCTATTTTACCACCAATGCACTGTAATTTTACGTTCCGTAAGTTTTGTCTTATTTCTAACATAAAGAGAGACCGTAAGAAAAAATATAATCACCGTAAAAAATATTTTATGTTATGTAAAATTACAAACGTATAAACATAGTGTAAAATATACATAAACTCCAAATTTTCTTGTCTTATGACCTATATTTTTATTTTCTTATACCAAATTTTACATAGTGAATCAATAAGAATGTAACTATTTGAATTCCAAATTTAATTTAGCTATGAAGTGATCATAAGATTACCTCGGGTGAAGAATAACTTATTCTGCACCCTGGGTGATAAATAGCATCACTATATATATATATATATATATATATATATATATATATAAAGTATGGAGTGTTTCTGCTTGTCCATTGTCGTACATTTTATAAAAAACCCCTGGTGTCCTTTTAAATAACCCGCGGTCCAGTATTAAATCCCTCTCCTTTCTTTTTATTTGTTGGGCTTCAGCCCAACTTCTGTAGCCACTGTTGCAGGCACCTGGGCGCTGGTTAGTATTCCACGTTAGTAGGTCCAGTTCACTCTGTTTTCAATCCGTTTAGGTCCCTGGTATTTATTATTTATAGAAAATATGTTAAAATGATCATGGTGCAACCGTCACTCGGATTAAAATAATTTTTATATGTAATTTGACCCAAAAAATGCTTAATTTCCAACCATGCTATTAGTCGTTCCTGTTAACTAATATAAAGTTCTTTTTAGGGCATAACCTTAATTAACCTAATTAATTGCTATTGAATATTAAATGTTTTTACCTCATGTGAATTGGCTACATAGTTAAATAAAGTATGTTAAAAGGGCATGCAGTGTACCTTTTTTACTGACAAGGAGCAGAAGGAAATGACAAGCGTTTTCAACAAGGTATTTTTTGCAAGCACTGAAATTATTGGTAACGGATAGTTTGATAGCAAGATAATTTGTAACGAGCAATAGGTAGTAACGGTAACAAATGTGCAACAAGGTAGCTCAATCCTTTTTGTAGCAAAGGGCAGGCCAGAATATAATAAGCACGACTTTCATCATGTTTGTTTGATTCACGTTTGTTATTTTCATAATTTGATATGTGGGTGGACTGGTGCTTGGAGTGTTATTTTACTTGAACAAGCCTCCCACTTATGATTACCCCCTCTCGCAAGCATCCGCAACTATGAAAGAAGAATTAAAATAAATCTAACTATAGCATGAAACATATGGATCCAAATCAGCCCCTTACGGAATATCACATAAAATAGGGTTTAAGCTTCTGTCACTCTATCAACCGATCATCTAATAACTACTACCTCCGTTCCCCAATATAAGTCATTTTAGAGATTCCAACAAGTGACTACATACGGAGCAAAATGAGTGAATCTACACTCCAAAATATGTCTACACACATCCGTATGTTGTAGTCCGTTTGAAATGTCTAAAAATACTTATATTTAGGAACGGAGGGAGTGCTCCACAATGCCTTCCCTTAGGCCCAAAGATGGTGAAGTGTCATGTAGTCAACGTTCACATGACACCACTAAAGGAAGCAACAACATACATATCATCAGAATATCGAATGAATACCAAATTCACATGATTGCTTATGACAAGACTTCTCCCATGTCCTCAAGAACAAAAGTAACTACTCACAAATCATATTCATGCTCAAGACCAAAGGGTTATTGAATAACACCAAGGATCTGAACATATAATCTTCTACCAAATAAACCAACTAGCATCAACTACGAGATGTAATCAATACTACTAGCAACCCACAAGTACCAATATGAGGTTTTGACACAAAGATTGAATATAAGAGATGAACTAGGGTTTGAGATGGGATGGTGTTGGTGTAAATGTTGATGAAGATCGGGCCTCCCATGATGATAGGATCGTTGGTGATGACGATGGCTTCGATTTCCCCCTCCCAGAGGGAAGTTTCCCCGGCGGAGTCGCTCCGCCGGAGAGCAAAAGTGCTCCTGCCCAGGTTCCGCCTTGAGACAGCGGTGTTTCGTCCCGAAACCGTCCTTCTGATTTTTTTTCTAGGTCAAATGGCACCACATAGGAGAAGATGGGTCCCGGAGGCCTGCCACGGGCGCCACAAGCTCGGGGGGCACGCCTAGGGGTTAGGGCGCGCCCCTAGGCTTGCGGCTGCCTGGTGGCCCCCCTCTTGTTTTTCTTTCGCCAATAATTTTAATATATTCCAAAATAATTCTCTGTCAATTTTCAGCTCATTTGGAGGTGTTCAGAAAAAGTGCCTTTGATATAGCCCATTCTGGTCCAGAATTCCAGCTGCCGGCGATCTCCCTCTTCATGTAAAACTTGCAAAATAAGAGAGAAAAGGCATGCAAATTGTATTATAAAGTGAAATAATAATCCATAATGCAATAAATATCAACATAAAAACATGATGCAAAATGGACGTATCAACTCCCCCAAGTTTAGACCTCACTTGTCCTCAAGCGAAAGCCGAAATCAATAATCATGACCACATGTTTAGAGAGAGAGAGGTGTCGATAAAAATAAAATACGGACATGGGAGCATCATGGTCATTATTATAACAACAATATATCATCATAAAACATCTCATGCTAGAGTAACAATTCATTCACAATCTAAAGTATGGAACATAAACTTTATTGGATACTAATAAACTATGTTCTCGGTCATTGAAACAATCACAATCCATCATATTTTCAAAAAGAGTCTATGTAAGAGCTTTGCTTAGCAAGTTCACATACTCGACCATCATATAGTCTTCTATGATTGCTGACACTCAAGGCATATTTATAGAGCAAAAGTCTTAGTCAGACACATAGAAAGATAGGGCCTTATGATTTCACCTCCCAACTTATATATATGTTTGGATCTATCTACCACATGATGCTTGCCACTAGAGAGTACATAGAGAGGAATAGGGACAAACACTATTGACTCTTACATAAAAGTAAATACATGAAAGTAAAAGATAGGCCCTTCGCAGAGGGAAGCCGAGGTTGTCATGCACTTTTTGTTTTTGGATGTGCAAAGTCTTAATATAAAGGAACCTCACTTTATATTGCCCCTTGTGATAGCAACCTTTATTATGCAGTCTGTCGCTTTTATTTCTTCACCATCACAAGATCGTACAAAGCTTAGGCCCTGTTTGGTTCATAAGTCCTAGGACTTTTTCTAGTCCCAACTAAAATGTCCCTAGTCCCTAAAAAAGTCCCTCCCTGTTGTTTCCAAGGACTAAAAAGTCCCTAGTCCCTCCCTAGAGGTTATTAAATGACATATAAAAGACCATGTTACCCCTAGTATATAGAAAAATAACAACCAAACAACACCATGGGACGGCGGGGCAATGGGTGCAGGGAGGGGCATTGTTGGAAAAGTCCCAAAAAAGACTCTCCTTGAGAGTCTTCTTCATTTAGTCCCAAAAGGCAACTTTTAGTCCCTAGTAGTCCCTCCTGTTTGGTAAAAATGTCTCTAAGAGGGACTTTTTCTAGTCCCTACACCAAAAAGTCCCTGGAAACAAACACCCCCTTACTTTCCCTTACAATAAAAGATCATAAATATTTATGAGCAATTTTTATTGCTTTTGCACCGATGACAACTTACTTGAAGGATCTTATTCAATCCATAGGTAGATGTGGTGGACTCTCATGACATGACACTGGGTTTAAGGGTTCTGGATGCACGGGTAGTATCTCTACTTAGTGCGAATGTTTGGCTAGCAAAAGATCCTAAACAAGCACCACATGTTAGAAGATCCATAACAATATAACTTCTATGTGAATGTCAACAACCATAACTCATTACGTTGTCTACCTTGTCCAATGTCAACTAATTTACATAGAATATTTGATGGGGCTCACAATCATAAAAGATGTCCAAGATAGTATATCTATATGTGAGACCTCTCTTACTTTATTACTTTTTCATGGATTGCACCAATAACCTATGCTATGCTTGTCAACTTCCAACAAATTTTATCAACTATACTTCTTTTATGTGAAGTCATTGCTCCCCATCAGAGTAGCATATGATCTTTTTATTATTTTATTTTCCATTGCTAAGATTGAAACAAGAAGGCAAAGCAAAACTCAAACTACTCTTTATTATGTATCTCGCACACGATTACATAGATAGATAGATCACTAAGCAAGCACTCGAAAATATATCATACTAAATCTTTATTCTTCTAGATCATGAAATAACTAAGGATCAAACTAAGATACATAATGATGATAAAAGTGGTGGTGATACGATACCGGGGCACCTCCCCCAAGCTTGGCAGAAGCCAAGGGGAGTGCCCATACCCGTGTACTCAAGTCTCCTTTGGTGATGGCCGTGATGATGAAGTAGTAGGCTTGTCCTTCAGCCTTGGCAGATACTCCAGCGTACGGTTGATACTCCGAAGGGTGATGTCTTGCTCTTCCAACAAAATAAATTCATGAGTGAGAGATGTATTTTGAGCGCAATTTGTTTCAAAGACTCCTTCAAAGCACAAGGACCTCCTCCAGCTATCGGCACGCGCGACCGCCCCTCGAAGGTGCATCACGAGCCCAAAGAGGCTGGTTGGAAGGGCTTTAGCAGGTCACGGCGAGATGCAGAGGTCTTGAAGTGCCGGTCTCACCATGTGAAGTAATTCCACCAGCTGCTTCATTCAATGATTCAGCAGCTGCGATGATGGAGACCCCGAGAACTGCCCCCAGAAGGCCTTCTCCTCCTCATGACCCGCCAGCTGGTCGAAATGCACAACACAATCCACCATGCTCTGCGGGAGGTCCGTGAAGACTTCTATGGAATGCCACAGTTGAGTGAGCTTGATGCACCCTTTGCTCCAACTGCTGGAGCACCTCGCTATCTGCGCGGGCCACGATCTTGAGATCGGAATGGGCAAGCTGGAGCTTTTCAAGCTCCTCCTTCGTCCGCTACCCTCCGCCTGAAGCTTGTCACATGCTACGAACACGCCCTTCAGGGTCTCCTCGACCTCAAGGACCCGCGCCCGGTCCTTGTCCCCAACCACCTTCTCAGCGACTCGGGCCTCCTCCGCCTTTGCGGCCGCAGCTTTATGCTGCTCGACCTCTTGCTGAACCTTTTTGAGCCCGGCCTTGAGCGTCTCAAGGTCGGCTAACGCTGTTGTCATCAAAACAATTCGGCCTTAGTTTTTCGCCCAACATAGATCTGTCACAACCTTTCCTGTGCAAAATCGCTTACCTTGAGACTGCTCGAACCTCTGGTTCACTAGGTTGAGGTCCTACTGGGACCTCTCGAGCTTCCGGTTCATCTCCGCAATCTCCTTGGAGACGGAGGCCAGAACCGAGGTCGAGACATGCCAGCAAAAACCCTTGTTACAAAGCCCGCAATCAAACTGTTGAAATTCCAGGACGACTGCCTTAAGCAGTGCCCTGGGGCTACACTACAAGCTCCTAACAAAGATATACGACCCCAAGGCTGGTTTCTTGAAACTAGCTTTGGGCTCGGGAGCTAGTCACTCGCTGCTCCGTTTAGAAGGTCGTGATATCATGTCCTCGGACCAATACATAAATCGAAAAGCTCAAACAAACAAGTTAATTTGGTGCAAAGATAGAAGCATACCTCGAAGCTTGTCACGAGGTTCTTGAAAACCTCATGCAGGCCGGCCCCCGTGTTCACGGGACCCCCATGTCCACGGGCCTCACGGACCCCGTGCCCACGGGCTCATGCGTCAGGTCTTTGGATACCCCGTGCGCACGAGCTCCACTTACCCTGTGCACACGGGGGCCCCTGAATGTTGCTGCGGGCTTTGCCCATGTAATGTCAATTTCTCCCTTGCTTACCCCTTCATCCCCTAGGACTACATATACTCCTTCATCTCCTCCATTTAGACTTAGCTAAGAATAGATCTAGACATTAGAGCTTAGCTCATGTACCTCCCCTTGTGGGATTCCTCTTGAGAGAGAGAGAGACACTCATGGAGTTCAAGGCCTCCATTGGAGAAGATCCCTAGGGATTCAAGACCCCCTTGAGGGAAGGATCTACCAAGATCACCAAGATCTCATCTCCTTTGGATTTGAGATGAACTTTACCATGTACCCATGTCCTCTTGTTGTTTATGTACCTTTGTGGATCTTGTGTGGATTTGAGTCTAGTGGATGTGTGATTGGATTTGTTCTTGAGTGTTCTCTTGTGATTTCCCCTTTGTGTTCTTCTTGTTATTGGGGATTTCCCCTCCAATTCATGAAAGATCCACTTAGGGTTCCACCCTACAACATCTTGGTATCATGAGCCATGGTTTCTCATGAAATTGGAGCCCCCCTCCTTGTTTTCTAGCCTAATTTTGCTTGTTCTTGCCCAATTTCGAAAATCCCCACAAAAAGAGCCGTACCAATTTTTTTGTGATTTGTTGTTCCTTGTGAGTTTTTGTTGATTTCAATCCATGGATCTGATGTATAGCAAGTAGATCCACCTCCAATTGCGTCCCCATAGCCTAATTTTTCTTTATCCCTCTCGAATCTGACTTTGAAATCGTGAAATTTCCGCCTACCCCGTGCCCACGGGCCCCTGAAAATTTCATGGACACCCCATGCCCACAGACCTATACCGTGCGCACGGGACCCCGTGCCCACCGCCTCCTACCCCCGTGGACATGGCCCCCTACAACAGCCGCCACCGATTCACCGGTTCGGTCGTAACTTTCGCGTCTGGAGTCTGTTTTTGACATTCTTTAGCTCGTTGAGTAGCTATTGACACCCCCATCCATCTAGATAGGTTCCCACACCATTTGACTCCATCAAATTTTGTCCATTTTTGCATCTTTTGGATAGGCCTTCCGCCATAACTTCCGCAAACTAACCCATTTTGGTTCCTTTGGTATTTGTGGTTGTTTGAGTTGTGATTTGAGTCTCCTATGGTGTTTCGGCTACTTAGGGACGGTTACATATTCATCACCACCATGTGGAACGACACGAGTAACGCCTAATTCCATTGACTACATCCACCACGAGCTTCCACATCGACGACGACCATCCATCCTTTGACACCATCTTCAACCGGAAGCAAGGCCGGTTACCCCCTGACTTCGTGAAAGGTTAAGTGTAAGGAAGGTATCCATTATGTCATAAAATTTTCCTTCCTTGCCATTACATCTTGATAGCCCCACCATCTTTGCGCACACCTTCATACCTATTGAGACTAGTTATCCGAGTATTGCCGGGCTTCGCGAAAACTTGTGCACCATAGCGATACGATATCATATTGTTGCATCATTGGATATATCATATAGTGCCATTGCTTGCTCCCGTGCATATCTTGAGATACTTATCTCATGTGTTTGGTTGAGGCTCAATAAGCATAGTGGAAAGGAAGAGAAGAGCAAAATAAAAAAAGTCAAAAAAAGCTTTTAAGCAAGAAAAGAAAGATCATAAGCTTTGAAGCAAAAGAGTGTTGAGCATGAAAAGAGATACTTGTGCATGAGGATACATGGAATAGGAAACATTTAGCTTGCATACAAATAGGTTGGTGCCAAGTGGTGAATCGTGCCCAAGTGTGCAATCAAGCTAGTGCTCTCCTAGTGTTTGTGCAACACGAGCTTAGTCTTCGTTAGGCAATTTTGTATTGCTCATCCCTATAGTTGCACAGACCCCATTATCCCACCGTGTGTGTTTCTTCATTGCCCTCCTCTATATTTGTGATCACTTGCTTTGCATTTTGAGTCCTTTGGATTTATTTCAACATTTACAATATCTTGGACTTCAATTTGCATGAATTTGTGCCACTTATCCTAACCAAGCCACCCGATAAGCTTTACTTTGTAGGTGTGAGTGAACAAGTCCGGTACCAATTCCACTATTCTTTCATTTCACATTGAGTGATACGAGATACATTCTCAACTTTGGGAAAAGGTAGCTTGGTATTGTTTATCTCATTTCCTACTCAACTTTGCTCGAGTCTTGTGATGGATAGGCAAAGAACATCATCTCCGGTCTACAACCACCACGACGAGTTCGATGCTACGAAGAACTTCATCGAAGCCAAGATGGAAAAGCACATGAGGATCTCAAGGTCATCATCGACAACCGCAAGCAGTCTTCCTCATCTTCGAGAAGACGCTCAAGTGCAAGGGTTCAAGAACTACCATCTTCGGCAAGTACACCGGCATCGATACCGACAAGACCATGAAGAGCAACCTGCTGGACGAGAGTTGGCTTCTCTGCCACACCCGTGCACACGGCCTCCTGCACCCCGTGTGCATGGGCTATACAGAGCCGCGACATCAGCCCCAAGACTACAACTTCTTCAACAACATTGGCATCTTCGCCAAGTGACTTCAGGGCATCTTCGCCTTCGAATGTACGACATCTTCGCCTACTCCACGAGCTCAAGTCCACTACTTCCACGAGCTACTTCGAATTCACCGACGATGATGAGATTCCATTCTTTGGGACTCATGACCCCGAAGAGTACCTCAAGTGGGAGTGCAAGATGGACGACCTAAAGCTACACCAAGTCCCCTCCGAAGATCAAGTGAAGTGCGCCACAAGTACCCTCCATGACTACGCATCAACATGGTGGCTTCATAGACCTTCAACAAGCTTCACCATGACATGGCCCACGATGAAGAAAGTGATGAGGCGAGAATTTGTGCCTTCCACCTACATGGAACATCGTCAACGCCAATTGGAGAACACCATACAAGGATCCAAGTCCCTCGATGAGTACTTCAAGAATGTGAAGAGAGCCTTGCGACGAGCCAGTGTGGACGAACCCATTTGGATGAAGTTCTACTTCATGATGGGATTGAACAACGACATCTCCAGGACTATCTTCCTCGAGAACTAGAAGTCACTCGATGACAACTACATTGGTGCTCTCAAGGCGGAGCAAGAACTCATGAAGGCCAAGTCTACTCGACCCCAAGCACACTTCGCGACGACCACGCTCCAAGATGGCGAGCATGAAGTTAGTACCACCGAGATGTCCAAGCCCGACGAACTCCAAGATGACATTCCCAAGTTCGACTTCACCGCCATCCCTCTTTGTGGCATTGATGATGCCGAGTCTACTACGACTCTTTTTCAAGACGGTGCGACGACGAGTACGACTACAAAGCAACTAAAGGACCAAGATTTGGAGGCAAGCGACACGGTGACGAGCAAGGATGATGCTTCCATATTTGGAGGCGAGATTGATGATGTGCCATCTTTGGGATTCATCCAGGACGAGAGTGATGATATGCCATCTTTGGCCTTCATCCATGACGAAGACTACGAGATGGTTGATCATGGGATTTTCCCTTCGACCACGACAACGTATGATGACTTGAGTGACTTGTGCCACCATATTGAGAGTGAGAGTGACTTCACCACTAGCCCCATATATGAGTTGCCCCAATTCCCATGTGAGGAGAGCCACCACCACCACTACTTGAGTGATTTGAGTGACTCCACCATATGTGACATTGAGTGCACCTACCTTGAGGGAGTGAGTGAGCCACCACCACATAGAGACAGTGAGGTAGTTGATAGGGCATGTGAGGCCGTTTTGATTTCTAACAACTTAACCTCTACCTCTATTGTGTCTTCTCATTTGGTGCTAGGTCCCATATATGATGACGCGCCGATCCACGACGACTTCGTCCTTCCTTTGGACAAGACGATGGGCATGGTGGACTATGATGCACCCCCACATGGTTCCATCCTGATACGTCTCCAACGTATCTATAATTTTTTATTGTTCCATGCTATTATATTGTCCATCTAGGATGTTTTATATGCATTTATATGCTATTTTATATGATTTTTGGGACTAACCTATTAACCTAGAGTCCGGTGCCAGTTTCTGTTTTTTCCCTGTTTTTTAGTATCGCAGAAAAGGAACACTAAACGGAGTCCAATTGACCTGAAATTTCACGGAGATTGTTTTTGGATCAGAAGAAGCCCACGGAGTACCGGAGATGGACCAGAAGAGTCCCAAGGCCACCACGAGGGTGGGGGGCACGCCCTACCCCCTGGGCGCGCCCCCTATCTCGTGGCCGCCTCGTGGACCCCCCTGACTTGTTCCCGACGCCAACACCTCTTATATATCCCCAAACTTCCAAAACATAACCTAGATCGGGAGTTCCGCCGCCGCAAGCCTCTGTAGCCACCAAAAACCAATCGGGACCCTTTTCCGGCACCCTGCCGGAGGGGGAATCCCTTACCGGTGGCCATCTTCATCATCCCGGCGCTCTCCATGACAAGGAGGGAGTAGTTCACCCTCGGGGCTGAGGGCATGTAACAGTAGCTATGTGTTTGATCTCTCTCTCTCTCTCTCTCTCTCGTGTTCTTGATGTGGCACGATCTTGATGTACCGCGAGCTTTGCTATTATAGTTGGATCTTATGGTGTTTCTCACCCTCTATCTCTTGTAATGGATTGAGTTTTCCCTTTGAAGTTATCTTATCGGATTGAGTCTTTAGGGATTTGAGAACACTTGATGTATGTCTTGCATGTGCTTATCTGTGGTGACAATGGGATATTCACGTGATCTACTTGATGTGTGTTTTGGTGATCAACTTGCGGGTTCAGTGACCTTGTGAACTTACATAGGGGTTGGCACACGTTTTCGTCTTGACTCTCCGGTAGAAACTTTGGGGCACTCTTTGAAGTACTTTGTGTTGGTTTGAATAGATGAATCTGAGATTGTGTGATGCATATCGTATAACCATACCCATGAATACTTGAGGTGATATTGGAGTATCTAGGTTACATTAGGGTTTTGGTTGATTTGTGTCTTAAGGTGTTATTCTAGTACGAACTTTAGGATAGATCAAACGGAAAGAATAGCTTCGTGTTATTTTACTATGGACTCTTGAATAGATTGATCAGAAAGTTTAACTTTGAGGTGGTTTCGTACCCTACAATAATCTCTTCGTTTGTTCTCCGCTATTAGTGACTTTGGAGTGACTCTTTGTTGCATGTTGAGGGATAGTTATATGATCCAGTTATGTTATTATTGTTGAGAGAACTTGCACTAGTGAAAGTATGAACCCTAGGCCTTGTTTCAATGCATTGCAATACCGTTTGTGCTCACTTTTATCAATAGTTACCTTGCTGTTTTTATATTTTCAGATTATAAAAACCTATACCTACCATCCATATTGCACTTGTATCACCATCTCTTCGCCGAACTAGTGCACCTATACAATTTACCGTTGTATGGGGTGTGTTGGGGACACAAGAGACTCTTTGTTATTTGGTTGCAGGGTTGTTTGAGAGAGACCATCTTCATCCTACACCTCCCACGGATTGATAAACCTTAGGTCATCCACTTGAGGGAAATTTGCTACTGTCCTACAAACCCCTATACTTGGAGGCCCAACAACGTCTACAAGAAGAAGGTTGCGTAGTAGACATCAAGCAATTTCTGGCGCCGTTGCCGGGGAGGTGAGTGCTTGAAGGTATATCTTTAGATCTTGCAATTGAATCTTTTAATTTCTTGTTTCATCACTAGTTTAGTTTATAAAAGAAAACTACAAAAAATGGAATTGAGGGTGCCTCATATGCTTCATCTTTTTAATATCTTTCGTGAAAATGATGGAAAGGAAAATTGTGCTCAAGTGTTAGAAGAAGAATGCATTAAAATGTTTGGCACTAAATATTTGAATGATGAGCATGATTGCAATGTTGTTAGTATGAATTCCTTGAATATCCATGATGCTAATGATATGCAAAGCCACAAGCTTGGGGATCCTATGTTTAATGAAGATGATATTTTTAGTCCCCCAAGGTTGATATGCAAATTTATTATGATGATAGCATGCCTCCTACTTATGATGATTATATTGATGTAAGTGGGTTTGGAAGAGTGTCAACTTTAGGAAGTAATGATCCCACTATTTTGGAGGGTGTTGAATCTTATTGTGACAATTATGAAAGTGGATTTAGAGAGGTCATGACTTTATTTAGTAATGATTCCACTATCTTGGAAGAGGTTTCAATTGATTATGATGAGAACAAAGTTGCTACTTATGATGATTATTGTGATGACACTTATGCTATAAAAAGTAGTGATGATTATATTTATAAAACTTGTCATGATTATGATTACCCTTTTTCTGAACATTACTCTTTTAATGTGGAAACAATTTATAGTATTCAAGTTTCTTATGATACTCCCACTATTCCGAATGAGAAGAATTTTGCTTATGTGGAGAGTAAAAAAAATTATATGCTTGGGGATCATGAAAATAATGCTTTATGTGATGGTTATATTGTTGAATTCATTCATGATGCTACTGAAAGTTATTATGAGGGAGGAATATATGCTTGTAGGAATTGCAATAATATCAAGTTTCCTCTCTATGTGTTGAAAGTCTTGAAGATTTGCTTGTTTTACCTTCCTATGCTAGTTGATTCTTGCCATAAGTTGTTTGCTCACAAAATCCTTATGCATAGGAAGTGGGTTAGACTTAAATGTGTTAGTAATATGCTTCATGATGCTCTCTTTATGTTTCAATTCTTATCTTTTATACGAGCATCATTGAAATCATCATGCCTAGCTAAAAAGGCAATAAAGAAATGCGCTTGTTGGGAGACAACCCAATATTTACCCCTACTGTTTTTGTGTGTCCACGTGATTAAGCTACTGTAGTAATCATGTTTTATAGCTTTTGTTTCAATAAAGTGCCAAGTAAGACCTTTAGGATAGCTTACGGTGATACTTGTGTTGATCCTGCTGAAAATCAGAAACTTTTGCGCCCAGTAAATTAGTTTTGATAATTCACAGAAACGTGTTTTTGATCTGATTCTTTTTGCTCTCGATTGGTACACAAATTTCTCAGGTTTTCCTAATTTGGTAGGATTTTTGGATTTACAGAAGTATCCGGGAGTTACAGATTACTACAGACTGTTTTGTTTTTGACAGATTCTGTTTTCTATGTGTTGTTTGCTTATTTTGATGAATCTGTGAGTAGTATCGGAGGGTATGAACCATAGAGAAGTTGGAATACAGTAGATATTATGCCAATATGAATTTAGAATGAGTTCATAACAGTACCTAATAAGTGGTGATTTATTTTCTTATACTAACGGAGCTTACGAGTTTTCTGTTAAGTTTTGTGTTGTGAAGTTTTCAAGTTTTGGGTAAAGATTCGATGGACTATGCAATAAGGATTGGCAAGAGCCTAAGCTTGGGGATGCCCAAGGCACCCCAAGGTAATATTCAAGTACAACCAAGAGCCTAAGCTTGGGGATGCCCCGGAAGGCATCCCCTCTTTCGTCTTCATTCATCAGTAACTTTACTTGGAGCTATATTTTTATTCACCACATGATATGTGTTTTGCTTGGAGCGTCATTTTATTTTATTTTGTTTTGCTTGGTGTTTGAATAATATACCAAGATCTTAAATTCTTAAATGTTAGAGAGTCTTCACATAGTTACATCATTATTCAACTACTCCTTGATCTTCACTTATATCTTTCGGAGTAGTTTGTCATTTGCTCTAGTGCTTCACTTATATCTTTTTTAGAGCACGGCGGTGGTTTTATTTTGAAGAAATAGATGAACTCTCATGCTTCACTTATATTATTTTGAGAGTCTTTTAGAACAGCATGGTAATTTGCTTTGGTTATAAAATTAGTCCTAATATGATGGGCATTCAAGATGGGTATAATAAAAACTTTCATATAGAGTGCATTGAATACTATGAGAAGTTTGATACTTGATGATTGTTTTGAGATATGAAGATGGTGATATTAGAGTCGCGCTAGTTGAGTAATTGTGAAATACTTGTGTTGAGGTTTGCAAGTCCCGTAGCATGCACGTATGGTAACCGTTGTGTGACAAATTTGAAGCATTAGGTGTTTCTTTGATTGCCTTCCTTATGAGTGGCGGTCGGGGACGAGCGATGGTCTTTTCGTACCAATCTACCCCCCTAGGAGCATGCGCGTAGTGCTTGATTTTGATGACTTGTAGGTTTTTTCAATAAGTATGTGAGTTCTTTATTACTAATGTTGAGTCCATGGATTATACGCACTGTCACCCTTCCATCATTGCTAGCCTCTTCGGTACCGTGCATTGCCCTTTCTCACCTCGAGAGTTGCTGCAAACTTCGCCGATGCATCCAAACCCCGTGATATGATACGCTCTATCACACATAAGCCTCCTTATATCTTCCTCAAAACAGCCACCATACCTACCAATTCTGGCATTTCCATAGCCATTCCGAGTAATATTGCCATGCAACTTTCCACCGTTCCGTTTATTATGACACGCTTCATCATTGTCTTATTGCCTTGCATGATCATGTAGTTGACATCGTATTTGTGGCAAGGCCACCATGCATAATTTTTCATACATGTCACTCTTGATTCATTGCCCATCCCGGTACACTGCCGGAGGCACTCATATAGAGTCATATTTTGTTCTAGTATCGAGTTGTAATCCTTGAGTCGTAAATAAATAGAAGTGTGATGATCATCATTATTGGAGCATTGTCCCGTGTGAGGAAAAAAAGAGAAAGGCCAAATAAAAAAAAAGAGAAGGCCCAAAAAAGGAGAAAGGCAAAAAAAAAGAGAAGGCCCAAAAAATGAGAGAAAAAGAGAGAAGGGGCAATGTTACTATCCTTTTTCCACACTTGTGTTTCAAAGTAGCACCATGATCTTCATGATAGAGAGTCTCTTACTTTGTCACTTTCATATACTAGTGGGAATTTTCGTTATAGAACTTGGCTTGTATATTCCAACAATGGGCTGCCTCAAATGCCCTAGGTCTTCGTGAGCAAGCAAGTTGGATGCACACCCACTTAGTTTCTTTTGTTGAGCTTTCATACATTTATAGCTCTAGCGCATCCGTTGCATGGCAATCCCTACTCACTCACATTGATATCAATTGATGGGCATCTCCATAGCCCGTTGATCAGCCGCGTCGATGTGGGACTTTTTTTGTCTTCTCCACACAACCTCCATCATCATATTTTGTTCCACCTATAGTGCTATGTCCATGCACTACAAAAAAATACACTTCCGTGATGATACGTGTTTGTCACAGTAGGTCATGTTTTCTGTCATGCATGTACATCCATGACAAATTTATGACAAAATCAAGATAGTCATACCTGTGCTATCGTAGAAGTGTTCCATGACATTACCAAAATTATCATCACGGAAGTGTCCACTTCCATGACGATAAATCGCGCGTCACAGAAGTGCTTTCGTTAAGGGTGATCGACACGTGGCATCCACCGTAACGGAACGCCGTTAAGCTATCGGGTCCGGTTTTGGATCCGATAACCCGTTAACAGCCCTGACCAATGGGGATTTTCCATGTGTAAAATCATCATTGGCTGGAGGAAACACGTGTTGGCTCACCGTTGGGACAGACGTCATCCACTCATTGGACCCAAAGCGCCTATGATACGTCGACACGTGGCCCAGCCCAACAGAGGCCCATATAGGTTAAAAAGGCCGGCCCAGTCAAAGGCCCGTAGTACTTACTCAGGTACTAGTGGGCCAGCCCAATAACGACCTGCTTAATAAAGGCCCATTTACGGCCCGAAGCCAGATCTGGCCCGTTAATTGTTCGCCGAATATTTGGGCCCATTTATGGCCTGAAGCCAGATCTGGCCCATTAATTGTTCGCCGAATATTTGGGCCCAATTACAGCCCAGTGACTTTCGGCCTGTTAGAGGCCCGATGTAGACATGGGCCCTTTTCAGCCCTGTGTGACTTTCGGCCTGGGAATGGCCCATGCTGCCCATGGGCCATATATGGTCCGACAGGACATCGGGCCCACTAACGGCCCGTGATAAAGGTGGCAACAGTTAAGCCCAACGTGACTTTGGGCCTGTTAAAGGCCTGTCGCATAATTCAGCCCGTTGATGTCTGTACTAAGCTTTCGGCCTCTTAAAGGCCCATGATATCAGTGGGCCAACTAAGGCCCGAGATATGTTTCGGCCTGGTAACTGCCCGTGATATAACTGGGCCCAAAAAGGCGTCGTCTACATTTCAGCCTGCTGAAGGCCCGTCGACGACTAGTGAAAATTGAGGCCCAATATGCATTTCGGCCTGCTAAAGGCCCATGGTTTCATCTGGGCCGTAACAGGCCAGTACAATATTCAGCCTGTTAATGGCCCAACGCTACCTGGGCCAAACTAAGCGCTGGGTCCACAAAAGGCCCAACTAAAATATAGGCCGGTGTAAGTTGTGGGCCTCACGCAAAGTGTGAAGGCCCCAATGATTCGGGCCCAAGAAAGATGCAGGCCGGCCCAATTGTGGCCCGCTAAACACCAGGCCCGTTAGAGGCGAATGTTTCGGCCCGGTCGATGTAGCGACCAGACCTCAAATGGTCTGTGCTGCTGTGCACCAGTGTCATCCCTGGATCAGTAATGCTGACACGCACAGTACAAATGGAGGATTTATAACAGAGTAGCAATCACACACTTATTACATCGAATATCTCCAAAGAGATTAAGTATGATAAATATGGCTTAAGGCCATCTAAATACGATAACAGCGGAAGACTTGGAAGATAAGTGAGTCCATCAACTCCAGCGGCATCACTGAGTATAAGACCACGACCTAAGGCACCTTACTCGTCGTCTGAAAAGTCTGCAACATGAAACGTTGCAGCCCGAAAACGGGTCAGCACATGGAATATGCTGGCAATGTAACACATAGAGAATAATGAACAATAATAATGCTATACTACATGCATATATGGCTGGTGGAAAGCTCTACGGTTAAGTTTTTGCGAAAAGGCCAAATTTTCCCTACTTCAAAGGAATACATTTTATTTAACTATCACGGTGGTTGTTGAACATTGAGATGGTTGACAGCATCTCAATCCCAATTAAAAGTCATCATTACCCCAACAAAATTAATTACAAGTAACATGGTGATGAGATTCAAATGATAATCCAGGTACTAGATACTCAAATTGTCCATAACCGGGGACACGGCTAACCATGATTAGTTTGTACACTCTGCAGAGGTTTGCGCACTTTTCCCCACAAGACTCGATCGCCTCCGCTTGATTCTCGCACTGCATGATGTTTGAGAAACGGATGACCGAGACACAGTCTTTCAGGAACAATCACTCTTTACTCCGGGTGGACCGGTACACCTACTTTCCCCTACATCTGCTAGCCCACCTCTTCAAGAGATCATGTAACCTACTCAACTACGCTAGAGCCCATAATAGCTTGTGGCTGCACACGGAAGTTTCTAGCATGAATAATCTTATGATCCCTTTGAGCCTGGGTGGCGGTCCTTATACAAACAGACAACACTGGATTCTCCAGGTGCCTCAATTCACCCAGATGTGAGTTTTAGTTGCCACCTTAGGTAAACCATTATTAACAATCTCACATCTGTCATGAATATCTCTCAAACCCAATCCACGTCTACGAGCATAGCATGGCAATATAATAGCAACGTAGAAGTAACTCCCAAGGGTTTGATAAGAGAATAGGTAATAGGTACTACCTCAACTACTTCCCAATTCCCACAATTTAATTAGATCCTAACCATGCAATTGTTTGAGGAATAGATCTAATGCAATAAAACTGGGTATGGAAAGTATGATCAAAGTGTTACTTGCCTTGCTGATGATCCGCGAAACCTAGCGATTCGAAGTAACAAGCGGCACACTCCGGGTACTCTATCGCAAACAAACAAGCAAACAATAAGTACTCATCTAATGCACAGGTAAAACTCGAATGAAAGATCCAACCAGAAAGTTCAACTTAAGAACTCCGGTTTGCAAAAAGAATCAACTCGAACGAAGCAACGAAAGTCAAACTGCGAAAGAAACAAGCTTCGTTTACTAATCTGGATCTAGGTCAAATTTTACAGTAGCAAAAACTTGTTTGAGTAGGTTAAACGGAAAGAGAATTTCGAGACGAAACTCTAGGCGCTTGAATCGCCTGATTCCGATAAACGAGCGAAAAGTTAAACAGAAACGAAGATTCGATCAGAAATCGAGATCTGAGATAATCGCGGAAAAATCCGACGAAAAAGAAAAACGGACGAACGGTTAAAGAACGGACGTTCGTTAACAGAGAAAATCCGACGAACGCGTTCGTTAAAATGAACGAGTCGGTGAACGCTCACAAAATAACAAAACCAAAGAAATAAACCGATCTAGGGTTTTTTTAAACGAACGGTTTTTTTTAAACAAAACCGGCAAACGACGGCGAGGTACCTCGTCGGGGCGGGCTCCGGCGGGGATCGGCTGGCTCCGGCGAGGGGCGGCGGGGTGCGGCGGGGCTCGGGGCGGCGAGGGGCGGCTCCGGCGGCGGCGAGCGGCGAGCGGGGCGGCGGCGCTAGGCGGCGGCGGTGCGGGCTCCCAGCGGCGGCGGCTCGGGCGGGCTCGGGGTGAGAGGGAGGGCGGCGGCGGCGGGGTATTTATGAGGGGGGGGCTGGTGGCGTGGGGGAGGGGGCAAGGCGGCGGCGGCCGTGCTCGAGGCGGACTCGGGCGCGGTGGCGGCGAGCGGCTGCGCGAGGGAGACGGCGGGGTGGGCCGGCGGCTCGGCTGGGCCTCGGCCCGGTCGGGCGCGGGGTTTTTTTTAAACGTTCCGCCGAAAAATTCGTAGAAAAATACATAAAAATCCAAAAAAGATAAAACAAATTTTCCCCGTCTAGTTAGAATATTTAGAACAGGATGAACATTTTTTTGACACAAAATAATTTTTTTGAAAACATGCTATATTTTTTAATGCAATTAAAATTGCAAATAAACTCCGAATAAAATCCAATAAATGATTTTAACACTTTTCCTAGAATATTTCAATTGTTTTGGAGAAGTCATATTTTCTCCTCTCATTTATTTTTAATGAAATATTTTTCCCGGAGAGAAAATAATTAAAACCAAAAATCATCGTTTTATTATTTGATGGAAATCAAATATGAAAATTTCGAGAAAATCCCCAACTCTCTCCGAGGGTCCTTGAGTTGCTTAGGATTTATCGAGGATTTGTCAAAATGCAATAAAATATGATATGCAATGATGATCTATGTATAACATACCAAATTGAAAATTTGGGATGTTACAAACCTACCCCCCTTAAGATGAATCTCGCCCTCGAGATTCGGGTTGGCTAGAAAACAGGTGGGAGTGGTCCTTTCGTAGATCTTCCTCTCGCTCCCAGGTGGCTTCATCCTCCGTGTGGTGACTCCACTGGACTTTGCAAAACTTGATAACCTTACTGCGGGTAACTCGGCTGGCATACTCAAGAATCTTAACTGGTTTCTCCTCATAGGTCAAATCAATTTCCAGCTGAATCGCTTCCAGCGGCACAGTATCTCTCAGTGGTATCTCAGCCGTTTCTACGTGGCACTTCTTCAACTGGGAAACGTGAAATACGTCATGAACTCCAGACAATCCTTCGGGCAATTCCAGCTTGTAGGCAACCTCTCCCATACGTTCCAAAACTCTGTATGGTCCGATAAAACGGGGCGCGAACTTTCCCTTAACTCCAAAGCGCTTCACTCCTCGAAGTGGTGATACTCGAAGATAAACTCGGTCTCCGATTTCGTGAACTGTCTCCTTTCGTTTAGAATCAGCATAACTCTTCTGCCTGGACTGGGCTACCTTGATCCTATCGTGAATCAACCTTACTTTCTGTTCAGACTCCTTAATCAAATCTGGTCCAAACAACTGACGGTCTCCAACTTCGTCCCATAACAACGGTGTTCTACACCTCCTTCCGTACAAGGCTTCGAAAGGGGCCATCTTCAAACTGGTCTGATAACTGTTGTTGTAGGAAAACTCTGCATATGGCAAATTGTCGTCCCAACTAGATCCATAATCTAGTGCACAAGCTCTCAACATGTCCTCCAAAATCTGGTTGACTCTCTCGGTCTGTCCATCTGTCTGTGGGTGAAAAGCTGTACTAAATTCTAGCCTGGTTCCCAATGTTTCATGTAACTGCTTCCAAAACTTCAAGGTAAATTGGGTTCCTCTGTCTGATACAATGGTCCTCGGAACTCCATGCAAACATACGATCCTGGTCATGTATATCTTTGCCAACTTAGCGCTGGTGTAAGTGGTCTTCACTGGGATGAAATGAGCCACTTTCGTCAAACGGTCGACTACAACCCATATTGAGTCATAGCCTGAACGAGTCCTGGGTAATCCCGTGATAAAATCCATGCCTATTTTATCCCACTTCCATTCGGGTATCGGCAATGGTTGTAGCAATCCTGCTGGCTTCTGATGCTCTGCCTTCACTTTCTGACATACATCACAAACTGCTACATATTCTGCAATATCCTTCTTCATTCCGGTCCACCAGAAAGTATTTTTCAGATCCAAATACATCTTGGTATTTCCTAGGTGAATCGAGTACGGTGAATCATGGGCTTCTTGCAAAATCAACTTCCTGATCTCCGGATCATTTGGCACATATACTCGGTCCTCAAACCATAAGGTATCGTGCTCATCCTCACGAAATCCCTTGGCTTTTCCTTTGCTCATCTTCTCCTTTATCTCTTCAATCTCCTTGTCTGTCTTCTGAGCTTCTCTGATCCTTTCCATCAAGGTAGACTGAATCTCCAATGTCGCTAAATAGCCTCTTGGGACTATCTCCAAACATAGCTCGCGAAGGTCCTCGGCTAACTCCTGAGGTAACTCTCCTGTCATGAGGGTGTTGACATGACTCTTGCGGCTCAACGCGTCTGCTACTACGTTAGCCTTTCCTGGGTGATAATGCAATCTCATATCATAATCCTTAATGAGCTCCAACCATCTCCTCTGTCTGAGATTTAACTCCTTCTGCGTGAAAATATACTTCAAACTCTTGTGATCCGTATACACCTCACAATGGTTTCCGATGAGAAAATGTCTCCATGTCTTCAATGCATGCACCACGGCTGCTAACTCCAAATCATGCATAGCATAATTCTTCTCATGGGGTTTAAGTTGTCGTGAAGCATATGACACAACTCTTCCTTCCTGCATAAGCACTGCTCCAAGTCCTCGACGAGAAGCGTCGCAATAAACTTCATAATCCTTGCGTTGATCTGGCAGAATCAACACTGGTGATGTAACCAATCGTTTCTTCAACTCTTGGAAACTAGCTTCACATTCCTCAGGCCAATTGAATTTGGTGTCCTTCTTCAATAGCTCAGTCATGGGCTTAGCAATCCTCGAGAAATTCTCGATGAATCTCCGGTAGTATCCTGCAAGTCCAAGAAAACTCTGGATTTCTCCAACTGTCGTGGGTGATTCCCAACTTGTCACTGTGTCAACCTTGGCAGGGTCTACTGCTATTCCTTCTCCAGAAATAACATGTCCAAGGAATCCAACTTCCTTCAGCCAAAATTCACACTTGCTGAACTTGGCGTATAACTGATGTTCTCTGAGCTTCTCAAGTACCAATCGCAAATGCTCCTCATGCTCTTCCTCATTCTTGGAAAAGACTAAAATATCATCAATGAACACCACGACGAACTTATCCAAAAACTCCATAAACACTTTGTTCATCAGGTTCATAAAATAGGCAGGTGCGTTAGTCAGACCAAATGACATAACGGTATACTCATACAATCCATATCTGGTGGTAAAAGCCGTCTTAGGTATATCCTTCTCTCGAATCTTTAACTGATGGTATCCTGATCGTAGATCGATCTTGGAAAATACTTTAGCTCCTTGTAGGCGGTCAAACAAATCATTGATCATCGGCAGTGGGTACTTGTTTTTTATGGTCACTTCATTCAACCCACGGTAATCAACAACCATCCTCAGCGATCCATCTTTCTTCTCCACTAGAAGTACTGGTGATCCCCAAGGTGACGAACTTGGGCGAATATAGCCTTTATCCAGTAACTCCTTGATCTGCTTCTTAATTTCCTCCAAATCTTTTGCGGGCATCCTGTACGGTCTCTTAGATATTGGCCCTGTGCCTGGCAAAAGTTCAATCAAGAACTCAATGTCTCTATCTGGCGGCATGCCTGGCAACTCTTCTGGAAATACATCCGGATAATCCTTCACCACTGGTACTTCCTCCTGTACAACTCCTGATAAGGAATTCACTTGAGTCCTCTTCGGCATATGCCGGGATACATACTTTATCCTTTTTCCTTCCGGGGTGGTAAGCAAAATCGTCTTGTTGGCACAATCGATGTTTCCTCCATACAACGATAGCCAATCCATTCCCAAAATCACATCCAAACCTTGCGACTCCAAAACTATGAGGTCTGAGGGGAAAACATGTCTACCAATGGCCAATGGTATCTGAAAACATCCTTGGCTTGCCATATACTCTGCTCCTGGCGAGGTTACTAACATAGGGGTTTTGAGAACTTGGGTGGACAGCTTAAACTTATTCACAAATCCCCTTGATATGTATGAATGCGATGCACCAGTATCGAAAAGAACGGTTGCAGTAAATGACTTAACCAAAAACTTACCTATTACTGCATCAGGCTGAGCTTCAACCTCCTCCACGCTCACGTGGTTCACATGTCCTTTGTTGAACGGGTTCGGCTTCTTCCCAGAGCTTCCATTGCCATTTCCATTTTGGGCTTCAGGACAATCAGTTGCATAATGTCCAGTCTTCTGGCACTTGAAACAAGTAACATGACTTAGATCCCTCTTGGCTGGGGTAGATGGGTTGGTACGGTTCTGTCCGTTGCTTCCTCCATTCCCATTACCATTCTTGGAGCCATTATGGTTGTGCGAACTACCTCCTCCATGGGTATGCTGAAACTGTCCTCCCGGTTTCGGGGCAAATCGTGGCTTCTGCTGAGCTCCAGAATTGTACTTCCCTTGTCCATACTTCCTCTTACGGTTTTCAATCTGCTGTTGCTTCCCTTCAATCATGAGAGCTCTATCTACCAGCTCCTGGTAGTTGTTGAAGGTTGCTACCATCAACTGCATACTCAGTTCATCATTCAGTCCTTCCAAAAATTTCTCCTGCTTGGCAGCATCTGTAGCAACGTCATCTGGTGCATAACGTGCTAACTTACTGAAATCCTCCACATACTGGCCTACGGTGCGTCCTCCTTGGCGTAGGTTGCGAAACTCGCGCTTCTTCATAGCCATAGCTCCTGCTGAAACATGAGCTGTACGGAAAGCTTGCTGAAACTGGTCCCATGTGACAGTGTCAATAGGGTGCGTGGCTGTATAATTCTCCCACCATGATGCTGCGGGTCCATCAAGCTGATGTGCGGCAAAACGCACTCTTTCCGCATCTGTGCATCCTGCAGTGGTCAACTCCCTTCCAACTTTGCGGAGCCAATCATCTGCAACAATCGGCTCGGTGCTACTGGAAAACACCGGCGGGTTTAGCCTCAAGAAACGGGCTAAGTGATCAACAGGTGGTGGTGGCGGTGGGTTGTTGTTGTTGTTGCCTTGGTTCTGCACTAACACTTGCATCAGGGCATTCTGTTGCTGAATCAACTGGGTGATCTCTGGTGGGAAAACAAATCCGGTGTCGCGTCTCGGAGGCATCTGATAGGTTAGAAAAGATGAGAGTTAAGAATAGAATGAGGTCTAGAGGGAAAACACTACCCATATGCTCATGAGACAAATACAATCAATATCACTCAATCAATTCAAACAAGGCATAACAATCGATCTAACTAGCGTTACAAAGTGCTTGAACTATACTATTAAGTGGGGGAAAACTACTACTGATATGGTGGTCTACTAGAAATTCTGATCCGTTGAAGACTCCATGATGTCTGCTCCAGCTTCGTCAACAAAGTCATCTTCACTTGGTTCCGAGTCAGTGTCGTCGATGATGATGTAGTTATCCGGACAAGTGCATTCGTCATCCTTTGCTTTTGGCATTGGATTTCCCATGAATACTCCAATCTTCTTCTCCAGGTCGTCATTCTTCCCTACTAGTGCGATGATTTCCTCCATATAATCCTCGCGTGTAGCCTTAAGTTCTTCCTCCAGCTCCTTGCATCCGCCATTCCTAAAAGACTAGAAAAGTGGAGAGGGGTCAGAAATGAGAAGAGAGAAGTGTTCTAGGGCTTAGGCTTAGTGGTCGTGTCCTACAGTCAGCGTGTGCTCTGATACCACCTTTGTAGCGACCAGACCTCAAATGGTCTGTGCTGCTGTGCACCAGTGTCATCCCTGGATCAGTAATGCTGACACGCACAGTACAAATGGAGGATTTATAACAGAGTAGCAATCACACACTTATTACATCGAATATCTCCAAAGAGATTAAGTATGATAAATATGTCTTAAGGCCATCTAAATACGATAACAGCGGAAGACTTGGAAGATAAGTGAGTCCATCAACTCCAACGACATCACTGAGTATAAGACCACGACCTAAGGCACCTTACTCGTCGTCTGAAAAGTCTGCAACATGAAACGTTGCAGCCCAAAAATGGGTCAGCACATGGAATATGCTGGCAATGTAACACATAGAGAATAATGAACAATAATAATGCTATACTACATGCATATATGGCTGGTGGAAAGCTCTACGGTTAAGTTTTTGCGAAAAGGCCAATTTTTCCCTACTTCAAAGGAATAAATTTTATTTAACTATCATGGTGGTTGTTGAACATTGAGATGGTTGACAGCATCTCAATCCCAATTAAAAGTCATCATTACCCCAACAAAATTAATTACAAGTAACATGGTGATGAGATTCAAATGATAATCCAGGTACTAGATACTCAAATTGTCCATAACTGGGGACATGGCTAACCATGATTAGTTTGTACACTCTGCAGAGGTTTGCGCACTTTTCCCCACAAGACTCGATCGCCTCGGCTTGATTCTCGCACTGCATGATGTTTGAGAAACGGATGACCGAGACACAGTCTTTCAGGAACAATCACTCTTTACTCCGGGTGGACCGGTACACCTACTTTCCCCTACATCTGCTAGCCCACCTCTTCAAGAGATCATGTAACCTACTCAACTATGCTAGAGCCCATAATAGCTTGTGGCTGCACACGGAAGTTTCTAGCATGAATAATCTTATGATCCCTTTGAGCCTGGGTGGCGGTCCTTATACAAACAGACAACCCTGGATTCTCCAGGTGCCTCAATCCACCCAGATGTGAGTTTTAGTTGCCACCTTAGGTAAACCATTATTAACAATCTCACATCTGTCATGAATATCTCTCAAACCCAATCCACGTCTACGAGCATAGCATGGCAATATAATAGCAACGTAGAAGTAACTCCCAAGGGTTTGATAAGAGAACAGGTAATAGGTACTACCTCAACTACTTCCCAATTCTAATGCAATAAAACTGGGTATGGAAAGTATGATCAAAGTGTTACTTGCCTTGCTGATGATCCGCGAAACCTAGCGATTCGAAGTAACAAGCGGCACACTCCGGGTACTCTATCGCAAACAAACAAGCACACAATAAGTACTCATCTAATGCACAGGTAAAACTCGAATGAAAGATCCAACCAGAAAGTTCAACTTAAGAACTCCGGTTTGCAAAAAGAATCAACTCGAACGAAGCAACGAAAGTCAAACTGCGAAAGAAACAAGCTTCGTTTACTAATCTGGATCTAGGTCAAATTTTACAGTAGCAAAAACTTGTTTGAGTAGGTTAAACGGAAAGAGAATTTCGAGACGAAACTCTAGGCGCTTGAATCGCCTGATTCCGATAAACGAGCGAAAAGTTAAACAGAAACGAAGATTCGATCAGAAATCGAGATCTGAGATAATCGCGGAAAAATCCGACGATAAAGAAAAACGGACGAACGGTTAAAGAACGGACGTTCGTTAACAGAGAAAATCCGACGAACGCGTTCGTTAAAACGAACGAGTCGGTGAACGCTCACAAAATAACAAAACCAAAGAAATAAACTGATCTAGGGTTTTTTTTAAACGAACAGTTTTTTTAAACAAAACTGGCAAACGACGGCGAGGTAATACCTCGTCGGGGCGGGCTCCGGCGGGGCTCGGCTGGCTCCGGCGAGGGGCGGCGGGGTGCGGCGGGGCTCGGGGCGGCGAGGGGCGGCTCCGGCGGCGGCGCTAGGCGGCGGCGGTGCGGGCTCCCAGCGGCGGCGGCTCGGGCGGGCTCGGGGTGAGAGGGAGGGCGGCGGCGGGGGGTATTTATGAGGGGGGGGGGGCTGGTGGCGTGGGGGAGGGGGCAAGGCGGTGGCGGCCGTGCTCGAGGCGGACTCGGGCGCGGTGGCGGCGAGCGGCTGCGCGAGGGAGACGGCGGGGTGGGCCGGCGGCTCGGCTGGGCCTCGGCCCGGTCGGGCGCGGCGCGGGTTTTTTTTAAACGTTCCACCGAAAAATTCGTAGAAAAATAAATAAAAATCCAAAAAAGATAAAACAAATTGTCCTCGTCTAGTTAGAATATTTAGAACAGGGTGAACATTTTTTTGACACAAAATAATTTCTTTGAAAACATGCTATATTTTTTAATGCAATTAAAATTGCAAATAAACTCCGAATAAAATCCAATAAATGATTTTAACACTTTTCCTCCAATATTTCAATTGTTTTGGAGAAGTCATATTTTCTCCTCTCATTTATTTTTAATGAAATATTTTTCCCGGAGAGAAAATAATTAAAACCAAAAATTTTCGTTTTATTATTTGATGGAAATCAAATATGAAAATTTCGAGAAAATCCCCAACTCTCTCAGAGGGTCCTTGAGTTGCTTAGTATTTATCGAGGATTTGTCAAAATGCAATAAAATATGATATGCAATGATGATCTATGTATAACATACCAAATTGAAAATTTGGGATGTTACAGTCGACTACATCTGATTATTTTTCAGATAGCGAATGATGGCAGTAACTAGTAAGAATTAAGAACAAACCTACTCTATACAATAAAGAAATTACGGCATAGTAACTAAGAATAAACCTACACTATACAATAAAGGATTTATGGTATATTACATCCACTGGGCATCGAAGTTCGCCACCAGTGATCATAACGAGCAACGAAGAAGCAGATTACAAAAACTGGGCACCATTGCAGCGTAACAAAATAATACTGAACCGAGACCACTTCCAAGACAGTTCAAGAAAGGTTAGCCTTGCGCGGGAACTGCTGCGCAAGCTGCTGAGCAAGGCTGTGAGACCGAGCTAGCATGTCGGTCATATCTTCCAGGTGTAGCTGTTTAGCGATGAGGTTCTCATTGGTGTTCTCCGCAATCTTTCTTAGAAATAGGACTTCAAGTCGAAGTTGAGTTGCAGAATGCCTTTCTGCTAGAACTTGGGACTGAAGAAGTCGAAGTGATTCAAACAATGAATTCTGTGAGCTTGTCTAACTGCTAGTCACAAGTAACTTGAACACTGCATCAAGACAAGACTTTGGGGTTGTCTCGCTATCTTCAAGATGTTTTGCCTTCTTTGCTGCAATATATGTTGGGTTTGTCTCACAGCCTTCAGCAGACTTGTGCATGCAACCAGGCATATCACCCTGAAACAAAGCAGAGAGATGACAGGTTTTGCACGTGTATAAACAAAGATGATAACCGTGCTGTCAATTCCATCCAATTTCAAATTAGAAAATAAAGAGTAAGTTCAAAATATCAATAGCATAATTTGGCATTGTTCATAATGCGGGGAGCTTCACCACACTACTGGATTACCATGTCAACATAACAAGCATAGATGAAGGGCAAAGAAAATCATTGTATCTATTTTGGTTAATGTGCATGGCATGTTGTTCATATCATCAGCCACATCAGTAAGATAAAACAGGAGATGACAAGGTGCAAACGTGGGCTGCTTCACCACACACTGGATTATAGATCCATAAAAACAAGCATACATATAGGGAGTATTGAGTAATGTGCATGGTATGAATAAGGAATTTGGTTTTACAAGTAAAACTTAGAACTTACGGTTCTTGCGAACATGCATTTTGGTAGAAACAGCAAACTAAACAGCAGTAAACGATAGGGAGTATGCGCAAATTAAACAGCAGTTGAGGATAAAGGCTTTAGAAGGACTGACTTACATTAACAGTTAACACCGTCTTTATAATGCCCTTCTCCATGTCAAGGGAGGGATAACTCAAGAATTTCAGCACATAATCTTCTTCGTAAGCATTGCATGTACTCTACATTTTGTAGAGAGTAATTATAGATATGATAATACTGGAAGGGATAGAGGATAATGAAGATAAGATGCAGATTGATGCTACATAATCAACTACCAATCCCTGGAAGTACAAGCATTACAGGACAAAATGTACTGACAAGAGCAATGGGCTACACTTCTGCACTGGTATTGTCTGTGTATTCTACTTTTTGGTAAGATTAAATATAGATATGATCTTTTTTAGTAAATGGTGGGCGAGGGAGATAAGATGCAGAATGCTACACAATGAACCAATCCCTCTTCCCATAATACAAGAGTGTTTTGAACACTGGTGTACTGTACAAAACGTTCTTATATTATGGGACGGAGGGAGTAGCTGTTAATGTAAGTACAGTGATAGACGACGTTTAGTCCTTACAAGAGGACTGCAGAGCTAAACCTCTTCAAAAGCATTGGGTTGATTCTAAATTTATGTAAGAGTCCATACGGATCTTATAATGTCCACCAAATGGACGATAACGAGGCTAACATGTGCAGTGATGCTACATAATCAAACAGCTATGAAAGTAAGTATGGTCGTACAGGGCAAGAGGTACTCACAAGAGCAATGCAGTGTGCAGTATAGTTGCGAGATTCTGTGGTCCCTTGAGAATGAATGTTCTTCTGCTAACAGTTTTCGTACAAGTGAGACGTTAAGGCAAATGCAGAAATGTAGTTCAAATTGTGATGTGATATCATAGATAGTACCTTACGCTGCAGCCGAGACCAATTTGTAACAAGATTATTCCAGTCACCGTCGGATAAATGTAGCACCAGAGACTTTACAGAAATTTCGTTTAGAGGCTTGCCATCGAAGTGCGCTTGCCTCAGGTAGGAACGATACTTCATCAACGAGTGCTTGAAAAGCGCAACCAACCATTGCTCGTCTTCACAATCCAGTTTGGTCCTCACCTATTTAAAAGAATGAAATCTTGTGTCTTCTGTCAGCAGAAACATATGCAGCAATGACCATGAATAACATTAGTACATTACTTACGCGTAAGTTGCGGAGGAAGACTGGAAACTGTTCTGTGTCTGCGGTATAATCTTTCCATGAAGGAAAGATGCGCACAAAGTTCCTGACAACAATATAAGCTTTGTCTTCTAAACTGGGAAGAAATGGAACAGGGGTCATATTTGCTGCAATTGGGGCTCTCTCTGGTTCGAAAAGGGATTTGACAACTGGATTTGGTGTACTCTTTGCTGGAATGGGGGTTTTGCGTCGTAGAGCTGGTGCTATGTCAACTGGCATAATCATAATGTTTGCTGCAGTTGGGGTCTGCTGAGTTGGGGCATCAGAAATGACCAGTGTAGTAGGGCTAGAGTCTGCTAGAGTTGGGGTGTTTTGTGGGTCAGGTGATATTGCAACTACACCTAATGGGCTATTTGATTTATCAGGTGCCACTACCTTTTCCAAATACTTTGCTTGTGCTCCTCCATGATCAGCAATCGCCCTCTTTCTTTTGAACTCTGATACACAAGAACAACATTTGCATGGATAAATATGGTATGATGACAGATGGAATATGTACTGAAAATGGATAGGCAGGGCGTATTCACATACACGATGTGTAAACTAAGCTAATGGCAGTTCAACAAAGTAGAAGCAATGCAAAGCATCAGTTGCAAGATATGTGCGACAAATATAACCTTGGAAAGTTAGAGCAAGCACCTTGATGGGTGAATAAGATAGGGCATCTTCCTCTGACTCCTCCACTAGGGAGCTACATTGACTTAGGTCTCCCTCTAGCTCAGAATCACTGTTAGGATCATATTCTGAGCATGAATATGTATGTGGAGAGCGTTTGCATTGCATTGCATCCAGACTTGATTTCAGTCCCTTAATGCCAAGTTTGACAGCCATGGCATTGTTCTGCTTTATTCTTTTCATGTGCGCAAGCTAATAATCATTATGATGCTGTTCAGAATCTGAGATTCATGAAAACATAAAAAGTAGTTAGATTATCTATGGAATGCATTGCGGATTCAACTCGAAGAGTGTCTCCCTATAAACCCCTGCATATGCAAAGTTCACCCCCAACCGTGCTGACCAGACCACACACAGAAATACAAACCCCTTATGTCTCTATAACAGGCAGACACACATTTCAAAACTGAAGTAGGAACATTAGAATCATATGAAATTCGTATTTGAACAAATAAACTAAGGAATTATGAGTGACATAATGTTTAGCTTCAAGGGTGAAGTGTTGGTAGTGCGACACAAAGCAAGTAGGCAGATTGTATTCCCTGTAAAAGATCGAAGCCTATGTAAATGCTGGAAATGACACTTTCTTTCTATACAATGCAATGTTCGTTGCCCACACATGATGGAAGAGATCACATAGAGAAATACTATTCACTCATGTCTACGGTTGCAGTATTTAGAAACAGGGTGGTCCATCCTAAAACAATATTGACAACAAATATGACAAGGCAAGCATAGATGTAGTGAATCAATCATTTACTTGTGAGCTTACTAGGACAAGTATGCAGAATTGTATCTGCAGTAAGAGACCGTCCAAAATCTGAATCAAGAAGTTTGTCTAGCACTTATTGTTTGCAACTAATCGACGTGAATAATTGGATATTATATCCAATGATTAAGACAGCAAGTAAAATTTTCAACAGACCTGGCTTGCAGTAGTAATCTGGGTCAATGTCACTACGACCAACAATCCAAAATGACTAGTGTCTGTTCCTAGGGCCGGAATTTTGAAAACCCTGTGAACTTTACAGGTACTAAAGATTACCGAAATACATATGAACCATTAAGTGTAGGTAGCACTAAGCACACAACAAACCCTAATGACAGTCCTGCCTAATGAGTAATTAATCAATTAGAAAATGGGTGATGAGGAGTAGCTGCTGAGTGTTGAGGACTTATCTCAGGATAAATCGGGTTGGCTTAGTGGGTGCTGCACGCCTGAGCCCTGAACGTACTGGAAAGGTAGGCACGGCGGCGCGCCCGGGCAGCGGTGACGCTGTTGGGCGAGCGGCTCCTGACCTCCTGTTAGTCCAGCGTCTCCTCCTAGAGTCATGCCGTCCGGGGACGGCAAGTCGCCGGCGAGGCAGGCGGCTGGGGGCGAGTAGAGATCGGAAGCGCACAGCAGAACATAGGGGAATCGGGGCCTGGGACGACCCAAAATCCCAGGGTGGGCCGGCCCACCGTGGGCACCCTATAGAGATACACACCCGAGCGGCGAACATGCATTTTCGAAACTAATTTTGGAACATTTAGCTGACCAATTAAATAAATCTATTTTAATAATATCAGATTCGTATTTGAACAACTAAGCTTGTTTAGCTTGATGGGTCGAGCAGTGCTATTATGACACGAAGCATGTATTCTGATCGTATAGTGATCATAAAAGGGGGAAACCGGGGAAATGATATTTAGCAGCCATTGTTTGCTTCGAACTAAGAACTAAATTCTAAGAGCTGAAAAGAAAGTAGAGTAACCAAGTTAAGATCTATTTTCTGGTTGTTGAGGAGATATGAAGTACCACCTCTCTTGCGGCGCCGTGTAGGCATCGGGGGTGCGATGGCTGTCAGTGGCGTTGAAGCAGATCTGCGACGGTAGACGGGTGCATCGGGGGATAAGTCCCATTGCGGTGGAAGAGAAGGTCGTGTGAGCGGCCCCGACAAAGAGGACGACGGCACCGATGAAGCGAGAGGACGTGATGCAAGGCTCTTGGTCCGTCGCCGTGGATGAGAAACGTCCATCTCTAGCAGTGGACAACGTGGTCTTGGTAGGCGCTCCGGCATGGTGGAGGACGGTGGCGATGGATGTGGTGGAGGACGGCGGCGATGGATGTGATGGAGGACGACGACGATGGATGGGGTGGCGGACGGAGGCTGGTGTGGGGATGGTGTTCTAGCGCGGACGGTGTATGAATGGGAAAATGGAGGGAGAGGTACGGGGAACCATGTTTTTGGGATGCGCCTGTCTGAAATATGGGAAAGTTACGAACTTAGCCCCCGTTCAAAATTTGGACGCCTCATCGGTTGGGGATACGACGGTAATCTCGCATCTCACCAATATTTGCCCAGAGTGATTTCGGGCGAGGAGAGGGTGGTTGGCGCCCACGGTGTATGAACGGGGCTGACAGGTAGGGCGGTTGTGTCACGTCTGAGTGAAGTTACAAACCTGCCCCTATTGAAAATATTTGCCTACATCGAGTTCGGCCGAGTCAAGTTTGTTTTGCCGCCCACCGTGTATGAATGGGGAAATGGAGGGAGAAACAGAGGTCTTTCGGACGAGCTTGAATCAAATGTGTTTTGCCGCCCATGTTTGGCGCCCACCGTGTCGGAATGGGCTCGGAGGCGGTCGTGTCAGGTCTAATTGAAGTTACTATCCTACCCCTATTTAGAGCAGTAGAAATCGGGCCGATGGATTGTCCGTGTAATGGGTGGACAGTAATTTCCATCTCCCAAACACCTGGCTTCGGGCAGCCGACGTGGGAGTGGACATTTTGTCGCTTCTTTCGAATTTTGGGACAATAAGCATCCACGTTTACCCTGGCAACTAAATTCGAATCCATTTTGTATTCCTATATGAATCTTTATAAATCATTCTATGTGTTTTTATATATCTTCAAAAGGACGACAAAGATGTATTCCACTGTCATATATGAATATGGTTTACAAATGCCGATACTCAAATTTAGAAGCTAGAATCCAGTTTAAGGGGAATTCGAATATTTGGAACACTTCATGTCCAACTCAAATGTCACACGCAACATAATGTGTACTCCCATTTAGATATGTACACAAGCGATGTATCAAGATTCAAATACCGAGTCAATCAACCAAGAATGTACAGAACTAACATACATATAAACACTTATAGAGTATATGGATCAATAATATCAACTAACATACATAAGCCAGGCCGCTGTACTTTTCTTTGCTACAACAGCATCCTTTTTTTAGCCAAGCTACTACAGCATCTTGGCCCTTTCCGATGCATGCCACTTATGGTCCATCTATACTACTATTATTGCTGAGTGCACATTCAGCCTGATTGGCATATTTGTAGGTCTGGCACAGCAATCAAAATGAAATGTCTCCGAGTCTTATCAATTAATACAGGCTTGTGCTCAAATAAAATTACAAACCAAAAAACAAAAAACAATTATTACATGATCTCTAATACAAATGGTTTGATTGATTACATGAACAAACAACACAAAGGTTATTCAACGATGGAAAGAACATTTCACCTATGATTTACCAAGTGGGAATTTAATTTCCTTTTTTCCTTCAGGACCTTAACAATATGGTCAGCCTCAGCTTGCTTCGTTTTGAAATCCACCAAATATTTAATGGTTGTATTCAGTACTGCTACTGATTGTGTTGTTTGCTTCCTCAACATGTCAACTTCATATCTAAGTGCACAAGCAGAATCTCTTTCTACCACTAGTTTAGCCTCTAGAACATCAGCAGTTGGCAATTCATAATGCACGATTGGGCCAGTGCCACTGCTGTGGGATGATATAACGTCCATGGGGACCTCGCTCTTTGATCTTGGGCTAACATGTTTTTCCATTAAAGTTTCGATTGGATTCAGAAAAGTTGAAGTTAGCAAAACATCTCAACTGGGAGTTATAACAGCAAATCAGTTAAACAAACAAAGAATAAAAGAGTTTCAATTCGATGCTGAAAAGTAGTTATTAACATCATTGTAACCCGTTGTTGCAGCAGCAAAGAAGTTAAACAAACAAGTAGCTATTTAAGTTCAGGCAAACATGTAATTCTTAACAGTAAGTATCAAACACATAGATAGGCGCAGTCTATAATAGGATTAACAGGCTGTGGCATTATGTAATTAGTAGCAAACTAAATTAAGCCAAGCAACGTAATTGAACAATTTTGCAATAAGTGGCTAACTAAAATTCCGAGAAGTAGGTAACTGAACTTACGCTAGTTCTTTGTACAGGCACACTGCAACTTCTTTTTCGCTTACAAGGTTGTACGAAGGAGTCCATGGCATCAATTGCTTGGATACGCAGTCCCAATACTTCTTTCTTCCCACACTGCATTGGTAAGTCGAATGGTTAATCTGGTAAGATGGTGCGTCCTTGATATGTTATATGAGGATATGTAGTCAGACTAGTTGTAGCCACACACATCACACTGGCTTTTACTGTATATTTCATGCGATTACTTTTGGCATATTGAGATCTAAGCAATCTACAATAGGATGAAAAGACTGGCATCCTTCACATTATTGGCGAGCTCAATTCATAGAAACAAGCAATTCAACCATTCTGTGGGTAAATCAAAAGCGCCACTGGAATATTTTTCACTACCCCTATCATACACGCAAAAAAGGGGCGACGCCACCATAGGGGCTGGTATGGGCGGCCGCCTCGGGTGGCTCGAAAGTATGCACCTAGTTTGAGTCATCCAGGTTGGCCCAGGCTAGTTTTGTTCGTCCCAACGCACGAGCAGGCAATGTAAAAAATGAAGAAAAATGTTTCAATTTGGATAGGCCAATAACATAAGTGCAAGGCAGGCCCTACAGCAGGCTCGCGGCCCAAACAAGCGCCTCCCATATCGATCGACAGCAGGAAAAATCCCAATTCATCCGCTCCAGCCTCCAGTCTGGTTCGCTCCTAACATAGCCGCCGCTGGATAGACCGACACAACACTTCCTCGCGCCCTCGTTGGAGGGCGGTCGCCGGGCTTCAAGCGAACGGAAGGACAAGAATATGAAGATCCAACCCTGGGTGTAGCCTGCGTGGGAGGCAGCGGCGGCAGCACTGGCATGGCATCGAGCTTGCACAAACGGACAGTCGCAGTTTGCAAGAGTAGCATGCGCAATGAGCAGGTACATCACATCCCTGATTATATCTAATTCAACTCTCCAATTTCTGGCCAATAGTTAAACCTGACGGTGTTGTAAAACTGCTTGTATGTAGGGAATCTATGAGAAAATGAAACCAATTTCTACTTATTTTATAACTCCCCCAATGAATATTGAACTGACTGAATCTGATGAATCTAATCAAGTTTCCGGTGCAAACATCCAAGCTCATGTTGTTCTTGAGCCTGAAGTGTCTAATGAACAGACTGGTAATGAAGGATTTGATGCAAACATTTTACATGCTCCTGGTGATGAACATATGGTGTCTAATGAGGCATCTAATGCAAGCATTTTGCAAGCTCCCATTGAAGGATTTAGTGTCTAATGATGATCTGCTATGTTGAGAGAGACATAGAGATTTGCAGGCATTGATGACAAGCAAATTGTAGTGCATTTTCATGGCTTGAGGAAACGTCGAGGCCATCTACCAGAAAGTCCCCGTATCATGACAATGTAGCATAAATACTTTTCTAATCTGTTGTTTGAAACTATTGGCATACTTGTGCAGGATAGATATATTGATATGCAGTTTGCGCACTGGTTATAGGTGCAATTACACTTCGATATTTTCAGCCAGAGAACAAATAATTCAAGCAGGTACAAACCATTTTGTAGTCCTTGTACACCATGTTGCATTTTTGTGTTTTTTGGTGCTTGCATCATTTAGTGTTTATAATCTGAACTACTTTGGATCATTAGCTGGTTTTCAAAGTGCATGTAGCTTCACATTTCTCAAGTTATGTTGATTTCCAGAGTGCAAGTGCCTTCGTATTTTTTAAGTTAAATGTTCGCCCCTGGTAACTTGAATTCGTGGATCCGCCACTGCACACAAATCATACACGAATGCCAGTACGAATTAAATGAAATGCAGGGACTTACGCTAGCTCGTTGTACAAGCTCACTGCAGCTCTGCTTGCGCTTGGGATGTTCCATGTACAAGTCCATGTTACCACTTGCTTGGATGTGCAGGCCTTGTGCTCCTTGCATCCCCCTCTGCATTTTTGACACGGCGAATGGCTGATCAAATAAGAGGAATCGACCTTGCTGTTGTATCGGAGGACAGATACTTACAAGGTTATACGGGTGTGCAGGATGTGTACCAGATCCCGTAGCGCCGTCATGCTTTGCTAAAAAATGGATTTGCTTGTTTCAGATGATATCTCCAGAAGAAATAAGAGTTAAAGTCAGAGTTGGATAGGCGTGTAAGGTAAGAGAGCAGTGAAAGGATATCCAAACATCGTCGGAACAGTGCACAAGGGAGTGATGTGTGGATACCTAGTTCGGGCCGGTGTTTGGGCATGCTCGCCTAGCTAGAGTGCGGGTCACTTCAGAGCCGTTGAGGGTGATGCGCTGGCGTTGGCTGGCCGCACACGGATGCAGATCTTGAGTGGCAGCAGAGCGCTACGATGCGGTGGACGAGGCCGTTGGTGAAGCCCCAGCGGCCTCGGTGGGCGGAGGCACGACGATGTGCTCAGTGAAGTAGCCCCGGTGAGCTGGGAGACGGCGTCGGTGAAGCGCACCTGATGCGGTGGAAGTCGGTGTCTGTGAGGCACGTCGGTTGCGGCGGCCGACGTTGTCGGTGGACCACCCGGTGCGGTGGACGAGGGCGTAGATGAGGTAGCTCCAGTGTGGTGGTGAAGCGCGACCGTCGTCTTCGTCGTTGCGTCCGGCACACAGGTGGGGAAAGAGACAAGACGAGGGGCGATTCGAACTTTGCTTGGGTTGGCGGCGAATTAGGGATTTGATCAATCTGGGCGCGGAAGGGGACGGTGGAGAAGGGAGATTTTGCAGGGCTGGAATTGGGGCGGCCAGATATTTCAATCCGAAATATGGAAGCGCGAACTTATTTTGTCGTCGTCCTTTTTTTTGGGGGAGGGGGGAGGGGGGTGATACGTCTCCAACGTATCTATAATTTATGAAGTATTCATGCTATTATATTGTCCATCTTGGATGTTTTATGGGCTTTACTATGCACTTTTATATTATTTTTGGGACTAACCTATTGACCCAGAGCCCAGTGCCAGTTCCTGTTTTTCCCTTCTTTCAGTGTTTCGGAGAAAAGGAATATCAAACGGAGTCGTAACGGAATGAAACCTTCTAGAGAAGTTATTTTTGGAAGAAAAGCAACCCGGGAGACTTGGAGTGCATGTCAGGAAAGCAACGAGGGAGGCACGAGGCAGGGGGGCGCCCCTCCACCCTCGTGGGCCCCTCGTGGCTCCCCTGACATATTTCTTCCGCCTATATATATCCATATACCCTAAAACGATCGGGGAACAGAATAGATCGGGAGTTCCGCCGCCGCAAGCCTCTGTAGCCACCAAAAACCAATCGGGACCCTGTTCCGGCACCCTGCCAGAGAGGGGGAATCCCTCACCGGTGGCCATCTTCATCATCCCGGCGCTCTCCATGACGAGGAGGGAGTAGTTCACCCTCGGGGCTGAGGTATGTACCAGTAGCTATGTGTTTGATCTCTCTCTCTCTCTCTCTCTCTCGTGTTCTTGAGGTGATACGATCTTGATGTATCGCGAGATTTGCTATTATAGTTGGATCTTATGATGTTTCTCCCCCTCTACTCTCTTGTAATGGATTGAGTTTCCCCTTTGAAGTTATCTTATCGGATTGAGTCTTTTAATGATTTGAGAACACTTGATGTATGTCTTGCGTGGGATACCCGTGGTGACAATGGGGTATTCTATTGATCCACTTGATGTATGTTTCGGTGATCAACTTGCGGGTTCCGCCCATGAACCTATGCATAGGGGTTGGCACACGTTTTCGTCTTGATTCTCCGGTAGAAACTTTGGGGCACTCTTTGAGGTTCTATGTGTTGGTTGAATAGATGAACCTGAGATTGTGTGATGCATATCGTATAATCATACCCACGGATACTTGAGGTGACATTGGAGTATCTAGGTGACACTAGGGTTTTGGTTGATGTGTGTCTTAAGGTGTTATTCTAGTACGAACTCTAGGGCTGTTTGTGACACTTATAGGAATAGCCCAACGGATTGATTGGAAAGAATAACTTTGAGGTGGTTTCGTACCCTACCATAATCTCTTCGTTTGTTCTCCGCTATTAGTGACTTTGGAAGTGACTCTTTGTTGCATGTTGAGGGATAGTTATGTGATCCAATTATGTTATTATTGTTGAGAGAACTTGCACTAGTGAAAGTATGAACCCTAGGCTTTGTTTCCTAGCATTGCAATATCGTTTACGCTCACTTTTATCATTAGTTACCTTGCTGTTTTTATATATTTCAGATTACAAAAACCTATATCTACCATCCATATTGCACTTGTATCACCATCTCTTCGCCGAACTAGTGCACCTATACAATTTACCATTGTATGGGGTGTGTTGGGGACACAAGAGACTCTTTGTTATTTGGTTGCAGGGTTGTTTGAGAGAGACCATCTTCAACCTACGCCTCCCACGGATTGATAAACCTTAGGTCATCCACTTGAGGGAAATTTGCTACTGTCCTACAAACCTCTGCACTTGGAGGCCCAACAACGTCTACAAGAAGAAGGTTGCGTAGTAGACATCAGGGGGAGGGAGGGAGGGGGTGGGTGGCTGGGTGCTAAGCGTCCGTCAGACACACGCGACCACCACGACACGACCCTGGTCTGCCTGGTGCGCCTACATTTGAGAATGCAAACGAATCTTCTTTCATTTGCAAACGAATCTGTATGTATTACCATGCCTGTGTTTTCCTTGCAATAATTAGTCATTCGAAACGATATCCTATAAATTAATTAATGAGGATTTATTTGAAAAAATGAAACGGTATCCACGCTAGCGTGGATTAGAGTGTGTGTCACATAATTAATTATTTGAATTAGAGTGTGTGTCACATAGCGATCTACAATTCTAACGTGGATTTCGCATTTCACTGTATCCACGCTACTTTTTTAATACAAATTCATATGTATATGATGAACACCATGGTAGTGAGAAAACTTTTCGGTGGATTCAAACATATGACCATTAAAATAGCACAACAAATCGAGTCAAATTCAACTTTTCGAAACCTAGTATGGCACGAATTCGAAATAATTAACCATATGCATGGTCCTCAGTTCAAATCTTACAATGTACACTGAATTGAAACATCGATATTAAGTCTCGTACTATCTACATTCAAATATTGTTTTTAGCCCCCCCCCCCCCGCACACACGCTACATACTTCCTGTATCGGTCAATCTTCCTCTCATAACCACCTTAGGAAGCTATCGGTTTCCAACACACATCCATTCTATCTCTCCATGTTTCGATCTCTAACTCTCTCAACTACACAACCCCCTTTATCCACTCTGTTACGAAATGTATTTACCTCACACACCCGCCATTGCACCCCATGCCGAGCTCTCTCTCCCTCTCCCTCTCACCCTCTTGCGCTAAATACATGCATTGCCTATCTAGCCCCCCAACCTCTCATGTGCACGCACGCACGTTGTCTATCTAGGTCACTCCCTCGAGACTGTCTCACTCTTTCTTCCGCACGGCGGGCCACACTCGCTCAATCTCGCTCTCTTTATCTGAGCCTCGTTTAACCTCGTTTTCTTTCACACACAAATGATATATCTCCCTGTTCGGGCCTCGATCGACACACTCTATACTCTCTCACGCAGATTGTCTATCTAGGTCAGTCCATCGAAGCCGCCCCCACTCTTTCGACCTCATGGCGGGCAACGCTCTCTCTCTCTCTCTTTCTCTCTCCCTCTCTCTCTTTCTCTCTCCCTCTCTCTCTCCCTCTCTCTCTCTCTCTCTCTCTCTCTCTCTCTTTGTATGTCTCGATTGACCTCGCTCTTTCTCGGACAAAAACGATATATCACCATGTTTTAGCCCAATTCGACTTATTCACATTGTATACTCTCTCACACACATTGTCTATCTAGGTCACTCTCTCCAACCCGTCTCACTCTTTCGATCGCACGACGACCCTATGTGATCGATTGACCTTGCTTCCTCCCACGCACAAAATATATCTACACGTCTATGATTGGATCATCTCTCAAGCTCTATCTTACAGCCCTCACCCTTGCCAAAAGCTCAATCGGACAATATCTCTCCAAAGCATATGTATTTGTTCAATGAATGTCGGACCACACTCACTTTGTCTCTCTATCTATATGTCTCTCGATTGACTGATACGTCTCCAACGTATCTATAATTTTTTATTGTTCCATGCTATATTATATTGTGTTTTGGATGTTCAATGGGCTTTATTATACACTTTTATATTATTTTTGGGACTAACCTATTAACCGGAGGCCCAACCCAAATTGTTGTTTTTTTTTGCCTATTTCAGTGTTTCGAAGGAAAATAATATCAAACGGAGTCCAAACGGAATGAAACCTTCGGGAACGTGATTTTCGGAACAAACGTGATCCAGAGGACTTGGAGTCTACATAAAGCAATCAACGAGGAAGGCACGAGGCAGGGGGCGCACCCACCTCCCCCAGGTGCGCCCTCCACCCTCGTGGGCCCCTCGTTGCTCCACCGACGTACTTCTTCCTCCTATATATACCCATATACCCTGGAAACATCAGATACGGAGCCAAAACCCTATCTCCACCACCGCAATCTTCTGTACCCGTGAGATCCCATCTTGGGGCCTTTTCCGGTGCTCCGCTGGAGGGGGCATGGATCATGGAGGGCTTCTACATCAACACCATAGCCTCTCCGATGATGTGTGAGTAGTTTACCTCAGACCTTTGGGTCCATAGTTATTAGCTAGATGGCTTCTTCTCTCTCTTTGGATCTCAATACAAAGTTCTCCTCGATTCTCTTGGAGATCTATTCGATGTAATCTTCTTTTGCGGTGTGTTTGTCGAGATCTGATGAATTGTGGGTTTATGATCAAGTTTATCTATGAACAATATTTGAATCTCCTCTAAATTCTTTTATGTATGATTGGTTATCTTTGCAAGTCTCTTCGAATTATCAGTTTAGTTTGGCCTACTAGATTGATCTTTCTTGCAATAGGAGAAGTGCTTAGCTTTGGGTTCAATCTTGCGGTGTCCTTTCCCAGTGACAGCAGCGGTAGCAAGGCACGTATTGTATTGTTGCCATCGAGGATAAAAAGATGGGGTTTATATCATATTGCATGAGTTTATCCCTCTACATCATGTCATCTTACTTAAAGCATTACTCTGTTCTTATGAACTTAATACTCTAGATGCATGCTGGATAGCGGTCGATGTGTGGAGTAATAGTAGTAGATGCAGAATCGTTCCGGTCTACTTGTCATAGACGTGATGCCTATATACATGATCATACCTAGATATTCTCATAACTATGCTCAATTCTATCAATTGCTCGACAATAATTCGTTTACCCACCATAATACCTATGCTATCTTGAGAGAAGCCACTAGTGAAACCTATGGCCCCCGGGTCTATTTTCCATCATATTAATCTCCCGACAACAAGCTATTTATGGCGTCGTTTATTTTGCTTTCTTTACTTTTAGTCTTTATCATAAAAATACCAAAAATATTATCTTATCATATCTATCAGATCTCACTCTCGTAAGTGACCGTGAAGGGATTGACAACCCCTTTATCCCGTTGGTTGCGAGGTTCTTATTTGTTTGTGTAGGTGCGTGGGACTCGAGCGTGGTCTCCTACTGGATTGATACCTTGGTTCTAAAAAACCGAGGGAAATACTTACGCTACTTTACTGCATCACCCTTTACTCTTCAAGGGAAAACCAACGTAGTGCTCAAGAGGTAGCATTGACCTCGCTTTCTCACGCCGTATCTTCCACACATTGAAGCTACCTCTCCATCCCTCGCAAAGCCGGAGCTATTTACATCGCGAGGGGCACTCCAACCTTGGATTAATTTGTGTAGGCATTTATTCCGGTCGGTTTAGATTATATTTTCGTAGCATTCGGCCCACAACTACTAGAAATACCGTTGCAACCCCCGCAACTCCCCTAGTTGATTTCCCTCTGGCTCGGTCATTCCTTTCTCGCCTTCAACGTCGCATCATGGTATTATTGCAAAAAACTCTGTTGTTCTCTTTAATTATTATAAATAAGCTACAAAACTACACACCAATAGTCCACTTGGAATGGAACAAATTTCGACCCACAAATTAAAGTGCTACAAACTACACACCGAGGGGCCCACATGTCATGAAACAAATTTGGACCCATATACAAATTAAAAAAATTAAAGGACGAGGATCGAACATGCGACCAGGGCCTTCAAGCCGCACGTCAATAGGCAACATACGTAGAACATCAATGTTTGTTGTACCTCCCTTTGTTCACATAAGTTTTTATATTACCACGGCCTATTTAATTGATAACATGTAATATTATTTTTAGTACTATTTGCCTTCACTTACTGGTGGGTTCCATGTGTGCTCTCTCTCTCCCCCTTCTGCGTTTATACGCATGGGCAAACATGAAGAACTCGCGGGCGATGTTGCCGTTGACCATATCTGGACGCGTTCACAAGTTACGGCACCAGTTTCACGTGCTAGCAGCACTAGTCAGTGTGTACGTGCAATGCACGTTAATTTGGAAGTATATTAAGTGCATGCAGATATTAAGTAGGATATTATTTGCGTGTTATTATGTGATTAGCACTATTTTTGGCATGAAATTAACTGCATGCTAAACGTGTTGAGAGCTCAACATTGAAGCAGTCTAGGTCGTTGGATGACAAGGAATACATGTGGCTTGATGACGTTTTATATTTAATTTGATACGGCTCTAGCAGAACATTCAATCGATCAAACCATAGATTTCGTTCAGTCTGACTCCGACTTTAAATTATACGACGATCGATATAAAATAAACGGAAATGATAAACGTTCGGATTTTAAGCATGGCAATCCGAACGTTTTTCATGGCAAATTTAGATTACGTAGCGGTGGCGGGGGCGTCTTGTGGTGGGAAGCGGCTCCTCTGCCGTGCTCTGTGTGTCGTCGGGCCACTGACCGACGGCGACGGTGGTGCCTTGCGCCGTTGTTGGCGTACTCCTGGACGTTGGCCTAGCTTCAAGGAAGGCCAAAATGTTCTGGACTTCGGAGCGAGTCAACTGGCGGGAGGAGGCGACTGGCATTGGTGCAAGGAAGCGGTCGACGACGGCCATCCATGCCGCTGAGTGGGGCACTGGCACCCGCACGGGGACAGGCGCTGTCAACGGTGCGGCGGAGACATTCGTGTGCACGGGCACCGGCACGGGCGCGCACGTCAGTGCACGCACAGGCGCATGCGCTGGCAGGTGCATGGGCGCGTGAAAGTCGGCGGGGACCTCGTGGAACCCCGTGGCATCAAGCTTGGCGACAATGTGCGGCTCCCAACCCATCAATGCCACGGGGATGGGCGCTGGCGCAGTCGGGGCGACGGGAGCAGGGACAGGCGCCACGTCTTCCCGCAAGGCCACTTCAAGCTCGTCCCAAAGCGCCTTATGTTCTTGAGACTCCGGCTGGGTGTCTTCCTCAGGAAACTGGAAGACTACGGGCAGACCATCGTGATGCGGCATGGCGTACGTTTAGGTCAGGCTGGTAGGAGGTAGATGATAGGAGAATCGGAGAGGAAGAGAGAAGATTGTAGCGATACCGGGTAGTGCGGGGTTGATTTTAAACTGCGATGCCGGCGACATTAAAAGTGGGAGCAGTTGGGACGAAAGTGGGCGGCGGAGCCTGGTCAAAGGGCTTGCCTCCCGGTGAGCCTGCACAGCGGTCTGCTCGCACGCCTCCCTGTCAGCCGGCGCAGCGGTCTGTTCGCACGCCTCCCGTCGACTCACACGCTTGCTCAGACAGCACCTGCCGATGAGAAGCGGGACTCGTGGCGGCACGTAAACACCCACGGTTTCAATAGTGAAAGCGTTCGCCTTAACATGACAGGTCTTTGTTCCAAAATACCTTGGCTCTTCATTTGTTCAACTTGTCATAAGCAGCTTGTCTCAAATTGAAAAAAAATTACGAAGTAATATTTGTGCCATATCACGTGACCATGCTCAGTTTCAAGAATTTATGGTCACTTTTGGATTTTCTGAAATTTAAGATCCAGGATTCGAAACAATATCATAACCTGCAACATGCAATAAATTTTTAAGCCATACATCTGTCCTGTTGTATTTCTTAAGAAAGATTTGGTCAAACATTTTGCTTAGTTAGACTTCAGACAAGTTATATTTGCAGAGCAAAAGGATAATCCCTCCGTACCAGTGCATTGCCTGATATATTAACTCAAGTACTAGGCACGAACAAACGGGCTCAATTCTGTGCTCATCCTGGTGTAGTAGTAGTAGTACTAGGCAATGCAGTTGACGGGTGACCTTGGCGAGCGGCGGCCGAGGGAATTGAACCGTGCTCGGCACGGTAGGTAACGTTGTCTAGTTACTAAAGCATCCCTCCGTTGTTCATCGGTAGTCATTATGGACCGGGGACATGAGGGGAATTTCCTAGGGCTGGAATTCTGGCCGCCAGATATTTCGACTCGAAACGCGGAGGCTCGACTGGTTGGGGTTGCCTAATGTGCGTACCACGCACGCCAGCAGAAGGACACGAGCCCGGTTTTTTTATTTTTTATTTTTTTGGGATCAACACGAGCCAAGGTCTGGCTGGTACGTCGTTGGGTCCTACCATTCGAGAATACGAAAGGAACCTTTTAAATTGCTGAACGAATCTATGTGTATTACAATGCCCGTATTTTCCTTGCAAATACTAATCGCAATGTGGTAATTGATTTATGACGAGTTGTTGAATTAGAGTGAGTTTGTGATATAGTGATCTCAACGTGGATTTCACATTTCATGGTATCCCTGGTAAGTTTTTCAATGCAAATTCAAATTTAAAAGATGAACAATATGGAGGTGAGAAAGCTTTGTATGTATCAAGCATATGACCACACACACACAGAGACACCCACACACGAACACAACAACAATCCAATAAGTATAGTGCATCTATTTTTCCAAACCATGCATCTATGACACGAATTCAAGAATACTCCTTCTGTTCCTAAATATTAGTCTTTTAGACATTTCAACAAGCGACTACATACGTAGCAAAATGAGTGAATCTACACTCTAAAATATGTCTATATACATCCGTATGTGCCAGTCCACTTGAAATCTCTAAAAAGACTAATATTTAGGAACGAAGGGAGTAAAATGTAAGACATGCATGGTCCTCAATTCAATATTTAACGAACATGAAACTGAAACATGAATATTAAGTCTAGTACTACAGTACATGCAAATGTTGTGTTTAATTAGGCGGAGCTATGATTGTCGGGGGTCACCCCCTCGACCTTAGATAAAATTGTGAAGCTCTGTTTAGGGTTGTTTAGATTATATTTGTCCCCACCCTCCCAACCACCGATCGGTTGTGCACCCCACCCCTCCTCCCTGGGAGAATATCATGTGCCCCCATACCTTAGATATGCCGATACGAGTTGCTTGGAGCTCGTAGATCTGAGATATAGCAGCTCACATGATGTCTTAATATTTTTACAGGAAACCTTGATGAGTTTGAGAATTGCACACAATTTGTACAAAAACTACTCAGATGCCCTTGGATCCCATATCCAACGACCTCGAAGCTCGTATCACCGTAGCATCTAAGATGAAGGAGGACATCATATTCTCCTGTATGTAAGAATATCATGTGCTACCACACCTTAGATGCTTTGGTGATAGAAGCTCTTCGGAGCCGTTGGATTTGTGACCCAACACCTCCTCGGTGGTTCGAATGTTTTTTGCAGAAAAGCCCCCAAAGAGTTCAGCCACTGCTTACAAGCACAAAGACTGCTCAGATGCCATTGGATCTCAGATCAAACGACCTCGAAGCTCGTATCACCGTACCATCCAAGCTGCGAGACCACCTTATGTTTTCTCGCACGGGAGAATATGAGGTGCTCCCGCACCGTAGATTCTATGGTGATACCAGTTCACGGAGATCTAACGGCCCACAGTAGGAGGTTTGAATGTTTTTGCAATATACGGCTGAGAGAGTTTGGGAATTGCGCAGAAAGTACAAGTACTACGCATGTGCCATCTGATCACTGATCATACGACCTAGATGCTCATATCACCGTAGCGGGTAATTAAGCTACAGGGAGCACGTAATATGAGCAACGGGCAGCCGCTGGATCCAAGATGCAGCGGCACACACGAGGCCTGAATGTTTTATTTGCAAAAAAACCTTTGGAGAGTTTGGAAATTGCGCATAATTACAAAGACTACTCCCAAGCCATTGGATCTCACTTCCAACGGTGTAAAAACTCGTATCACCATAGCATCTAAGATGCGGGGTGGATGTGATATTCTATGCCGCTGTCATTTTTGTTCGTAAACTTGCAAAATACATGTAACTTGTGCCGTTACTTGTCTAACCGTGCAAAGTGTTTGTTCAAAAAAACTATCCTACACTGAAATATCGGAACAACACACGGGGTCCCACTTGTCATTAATCAAATTTGGACCTAAAACTAACAAATATGAAAGATGAGATTCGAACTGGCAACCTGGACTACAAAGCATAAGTCGATAGCCTGAAACAACAACGGTTGTTGGCTTTGTCCCATAACTTGATTTTATACAGTATTATGTTGAGTAGAGTAGAGGGAGTGCCTCGTCAACACGTGCATGACCGTTGACTCACTTCCTGGTGGGTCCCAGGTCTGCGATCTCTCTCTTCTCTCCATCGTCTAACCTTTGCACGGGCACACACGAAGAGTGGCGCTAGCTTGCCGTGGTGTTATTACAACTAAAAAAAGCTTGGAAAATAGAAGAATCGCCTAGAACAAGAGACATTGTGGCTGGTCGAGACGGAGCTAACCACACCTATCCTCCGTGCCATGTTAGCATGATGAAGCTGTGTGGCTAGTGGGGCGTTTTCGACCGACTGACTGGTCCCCAGGTCGAACCATAGGTACTACGTCTGCTACAGTAAATTTTTACACGCACATTTTTCCTCCGTGCCGAGACATGGCACACCCTACCGCGCGGTTTCGGGGTCCTCCCGGGTGGTGCACGCATATATTCTTCCTGACGTGGGACGCTCTACCGTGCGTTTTCGCCGAAGCAAGTAAATGAGTCGTCAAATCATGAAAGACCACTTTTCCCGCCGAGTACATCAGTGAAGCACGGTGGCTAGGTAGTTGGGCTAGTTCAACCAATTAGCTAGGCCGCCGCCACATTTGTTTTTTCACCCCTTTTTTATCTACTTGCCTGCAGGTAAATTTAAATATCCACCGCGGCGTTGCTCTGGTGTTTCAGTGCGGCAGGATTTTTAATTTTTTGATTGACGGGAGCAGGCGCGACAGGATTTTTAATTTTTTGATTGACGGGAGCAGGCGCGGCAGCAATTAGTCACGATGACTCTGCCTATAAAACCCACTGCTCCCTGATGTGAGAAGTCGTCGACTGGTGTTTTACCATGGTGAAAACCAAAAGATTCCCCGCTCCTCGGCTGGCTCCCTCCGCCTTCCCATAGATTGCATTGCCTTTCAGGCGTTTCACCCCCTGCATCACCAATGTCGTGCGCCTCGAGAAGCAGAGGGACTTCGGTGGTGTTTAGGCACCCTCTGCATGGGCATGTCCATGTCTCGGTGCAACATGACCGTTGGATCAAACTCAGACGGTGCAATCAGTCACTGTAGCACAAAGCGTGTGGGTGTGTTTGGTTGCATTCTCATCTCAATATACTCCTCTGTCTAGGTGTGTAAGTCACCTTACGAAAACCAAATAATCCCAAAGAACTTAGGCACGGTAAATTAACTCCCTCCCCGTTTCTTGTTTTGTGACATATCAACCAATAAGAGACATGGGCCGTGCATGCTTTCAATGACTTGAGACTAATAAACATGACATGCAGTGGTTAGTTCATTGCATACAATGCTATTAATTAGCAAAAAGACATTATGTTTTCTCGTTTTCCTCTCCGCCTTGGTCGCAGTGCACAACGTAAGATGACTTACACACCTAGACGGAGGGAGTAGTTGTTTCCTCTTCGTGTATTTGTGTTAACCTACTAGTGTGGACTCATGCACCCTTCATGCACTCTGCCAAACACCCAAAAGTGGGTCGAGAAGGGAACTTTTGCTCCCATCCCATGCATCCTTCATACACCCTGCCTAACACTATTCGTGCTTCATATGGTTCATGTTTTGTGGAGTACTGTAGCACCGTACTCTCCGTGCGCTGTAGAACTAGTTCTGTTAACATTGATCTCACCGTTCATTCTCGACCGGACAGTCGAGAAAGCGGTACTATGTTACTACATTATTGTTCATATAGTTGACATGCGCACAACATCATTTGTTGTCGTCATATCTTACTACACTAGCAACAAGATTATGTAGTACTGACGTATGAACTACTGCTCATGCCTAGTAGTAGGAGCACTGTGTATGTTCAAGTGGCTGCCGTGTTTCGCACTCCTCCGTCGTAAGAGTGGAAACGCTTGCTGTAATCATTTTTTTCTTCAGAAAAATAGTGGACACGCTCTACCGTGCGGATCCTCCTCCAGCCATGCACTAAATTACTCACTTTCGCCGACGTGTGGGACAGCCAGCATCGGGGTCCACTAGCCATGCACTAAATTACTCCATAGTAGAGTGACGGTAGACTACCCCGATCGAAGCGCCGCAGTAATGCCCAATGAGCCGTCAAATCACAAAACCCCCTCCTTTCCAGCAGTATGTTGGACGGACGAAGCAACCATCATTTCACTCTTCTCTCTCAGCTTCCTCTCTACCCAACTCGCTTCTCCCTCATCTTGTTCCTCATTTCTTCAAGAAAACCCTGACCTGCTTCTGCCGTTGTTCTTCTCTCCCAAAGAAGGAAAGGTGAGCGCATCAATGGTGTTGATTCTGGCCAAGGCCCGGTCTTGCAACCCCAAGACCGATCCTATAACTCCCTCTCTTTTCTTCTTTTGGGTTTGTGATTATGGTTTCTTTTCTTTTATTTCGATTTGATAGTTTCTTGATGGACACTGGAGCACCGGCCGAAGTGATGTCTATGGCTCTGGCCAAAACCGTCGAGGCTCATGGTACGAAGAAGCGCAAGCACCCCGCCGAGACTACCGCAGACAAGCTCAAAGCCATCGCCCTGTCCAAGCCCCCCTCTCCAGGATCCCTCATTAAGCAAGTCCAGGTAATATCTCTTCTTGACGATCTTTTTCTCGATCTTGATCGTGTTTTTTCATCTAACACGCAGTACTAGTACTAGTAGTACAACTTTCTGGGTGATCTTGCATGTGATTTTTGTGTGCCAAATGACGGTTCTAAATTCCTCTTTTGACCAAAACATGCGAGAGGTTGACACTGATTTCTTATTGATTATTTTCAACTACTCCCTCTGTCCCAAATTTCTTGTCTTAGATTTGTCTAGATACGGATGTATCTAATACTAAAATGTGACTTGATACATCCGTATCTAGACAAATCTAAGACAAGAATTTTGGGACGGAGGGAGTACTTTATGAACATCAATGCTACCTTTGAAGAGGGTATATTTGCCTCAGTAACTTGTGTTATGGATATTGCAAGTAATCCCTCTGCTCTCATGCCTTTGAAGACATGTTCTGGTGTCTTTGTTCACTCATTTCTATGCGTATATGTAGTCATATATGGAGTATAATATCGAAAATCATCTTATATTTCTGAACGGAGGTAGTAATAAAATATGGTTTCTGTTTGAATTAGAACCAGGTCCGCGGTGGAGATGAAGTTCTCAAAGTCATGCTGTGTGAACTGGAAGACCCGAGGATGAGTTCTACTGCTAAACTATCCAGCTGCTGTGTCCTTGTCGCCACGTGTCCTGAACTAGTGTTTTCCTGTAGCATTGTTGTCAGGCATGTTCTCGAGGCTGTACTTGACCACAACAATTTCCTGGCTGTGCCTTCGATTACGAAGGGTGTGGTTCTTGTAAAGCTTCCCAACAAATCTGATGCGGCATGTCTTCATGATCATGTTTATGAGTGGAAAGACCACTCTGTTAGGTTCTCCAAGGTTGACGAGATGGTGATGGTGCATGTAGACATCTCTCACGAAGTCCATGGCCTAGTCAGTTATGCGGGGTTCATCCCGTAGGTCGATGGCAAGAAATAGTCTGCAGAGTTTAATTAGTGCAACTTTGCTTGTCCGTAGTAAGTACTATTGTTCAGTACTTGATTTGTGTTTGTGAACCCTGTATTGTTTATTAGTACTGCCGCTTTTGGTGTGTGGTCAGTCCTGAGAACGGTCTATGTTAATGTCTGTCCACTCAATTCAGTCTATATATTTTGAAGTATCCAGATCATCTTTTTTGTGAGGACGGTCTATCAATTATGGTTACACTCCAATATCTGTATGCATTGCAGGGTTTATCGCACCCACCAGGATTTCCAGTCCCATGGATATTTGGTCCATACGATTTGTCACGACCTTTGGACTGTCCTGCTTGTGGGAGTAGGCGGGGCCCCTGTATGCCACCCGTAGTTAGACGATCAATCTTCTGTTTAGTACTTCAACATAGTGATTTCCTGGTAAGGATTCACTCGTGTCACATCAAGTAAATCTTATTGATTTACTGTCTAAATCTTATTGATTTAATGTCATGTTTTCTTTCTTTTCCTGCAATTTTACGATGCAGGTTTTGCCATGTGACATTCATCACAGAATAAACCGTTTGGTTTGCTCTACGATGGCTATTTTTGCAGGTTTCACTTCTTATGTCGTGTCAGTAACAAAGGCACTGTCCATCACTTATATTACTGGAAAAAATTGGATTAGTCTGTTGTGTGAGTACAAGCTGAATCCCTATGATGAACTGCAGTTTGGTTTAACAAAAATGCCATGTGGCAATCCTTCTCGCGTTTAAAAGAAATGAAGAAAAAAACCGAATCACGGTCACGAAGCCTAGTCAAGTTAGAAAGCTGATCATAGCAGACCAGACACGATCGCCGCTGTCTCGCACATCGGTACCACCTTCAGCAACAGATCGAGCACCGGCAGTTGCTCTAGCACTGACAGCGGCAAAGGCTCAGTCTAATCCAGCTGAGGATTGGGCACCGACCGCGTCAGCGGATTAGGCTGATCTACCGGAGGATCGGGCATCGACACCGGCACCAGCTCTACAAGGAGCACCATCTCCAGCAGCAGTAGCGGCTTCGGCACCTGCACCAACACTTGCACTTCCATCTGCTCCGGCCCTTGCAGCGGCAACCGAACGAGCAGTTGCACCGGCAATAGACTGGGCTCCAGTTCTCACTTCATATACCAAAGTCCTTACAAAAACCGACAAGTCCACCTTCTTGGTAAGCATTGGCCGCCCAAGTGTTTCGTTCTTTTTTCTTTCCATGTTGTTTCGCATGATTCACTGTGTTGATCTAACTGTTTGGGTATGTCTTCTTGTTTGCAAATAGAGAATTCCTAGAGCAATGAGGGAGTCGTTCAACAATCCGGGCGAAAGCGGCCAAGTTTCTCTTACCATGCGCAGCCTTGGTGTGAATGAACCTGCTCAATATACCGTAAGTACAAAGGATGGTCGCATGATGATTGATGCTAAAGGATGGTCAAGGTTCAAATCTAAATCATATCTTGCGGTAGGGGATAATCTCAAAATCAAACTTTCTCGGCAAGGAGAGCTGGTCCAAATCGACTTTGAAATTCTTCAGTACCAGCACGCAACTGCCGAACTGATCTATCCGACGAGAGATTTTGATGTAATAATCTGGCATGGTGAAAAAAGTGTCCTGTGTGTATAAGTAATACGACAGTATTATTTATCACATGGTATATCGTTGATAGAATTGCAACTCTCATTGCTGGTTAGGAACTGTCGTTCGATTTCATTCCAACAGCTGCCGTGCTTTATTCAATTTTGTGTATTCTCCTTGCGACAACATCTAAAACCAGCGCCGTACCGATCGCTTGCAATATGAAAAGCGCCGAGGTAGAACACATGGGCCCCCAAACATGCAGGGTGGGCCTGCGGCCCAAAGTCCAGAACCGTGAGCCTGTCTGAGTATTATATTCTCAGCTGAACCCCCATAATACCTGTGCGTTGCACGTAACATCAAGATGCATTTGTATGAGTATTTTATCTTGTGAGAGAAAAGGATGAATGAGGGAAGGCCTTATTTACAAATGTGGAGAGGTGTGTGGGTACCTTTTTGCAAAATTGCCATAGTTTCCTTCCTATCCGTCAGATGTAAATCGGACGGCCTATATTGCAGGATGGCAGGCACACCATCATCACCAACTCGTCTATACTGTGTTAAAAGAACTCTGTTTTTTATAATTATATATGTTATATATATTCCCCTTGATTTTTCTTATGTATAAAGTTGTGATATAAAAGATTTGTATATTTCCTTACAGAGGGAGTATCTCTCTGTTAAAAATATATTTTTGTGTAACTAGTTACTCCTGTCTTTCTACTTCCTTTCGCTGATATGTGGGGCATCCGGCAACGGGGTCCACGTGCCATATGCACAAATTAGAGTGCACAACTGCACGGTAGACACACCCCGGTCGTAGCGCCGCAGTAATGCCCAATGAGCCGTCAAATCACAAACCCCCCCTTTCCAGCTTTAGCAGTAAGCTGGACGGACGAAGCGGCAATATTTCACTGGGCCTGAATCCCCTCCTCCCTCGTCTGCTTGTTCAGAGAAAACACCCTCTCGGCGATTGCATAGGGTTTTCTCATGGAGAACAAGGTACGAATTCTTCATCCATCCCCGATAAATCCAAGTCCCTTGGTCGCGGGTAATCCTAGGATGGCAGCCGCAGCCGTTGATGCATTTTTCTTCCTAGTGAATCTAGTGTGTTTCATTTGCAGTGCCCAAAGTGCGAGGACCCTACAGGTTTCTGCGCCCTCGGCGAGACGCCACACTTGTTCCTTCTCATCCTAACACAGGATTTTAAAACGGGCACAGTATGTTCCTAGACTCCTCTTTTCTATCCGGGAGGGTGGGTTTTTTTTGAACATGCTGTCGACTAATTTGGAAATTTGGATTGCTATATTTGGATAAAAGGTACTACCAGTACGATGGTCAACACTGACGTGACGGAGGAAGTTATTTCTAGATTTGGATAGGGAATACATTGTGTTCTCATATTATTTTTCCTGCAGTGCATTATTTGCTCTGCCAGAACACATGTACTCAAGATGCTCGGCCTTGCCATAACTGAATACACCAGTTTAATGGTCACAGTGAAGACAAGCCATGGATATAAGTTCCGAGTTGGGTTCATGAACCAAGAAGATCGCTGCTTTTTTTATGGCCGAACTTGGATAAACTTTCTCAAGTGTTACAGAATGAAAGTTGGCGCACGAATGTTGATGGAAATAGCAGAACCTGGTCTCATCTTCACTGCGATCTTCCACCCCGACGTTGTTCCAATTGTTCATCCATGTTAGTTTTGTATCTGTTTCTTGCTTGTTTCCTCGATTACCTCTTAATCAACCTATTTTGTCTAACTAATCACAATTTAACTTTAGAAGTAGCAACGAATCTCTCACGAAGATGCTACTTCTAACTAATATTTTCTTATAATTGGTGGCACGTGTAGGTTTTTTTAGAGTTAAGCAGGCTGCTCGTTTGTTATTCTGTAACAACTCGGCTGTTACTGATGGCATTAAAATTGACTAGGACGACATCCACAAGTTCCTACACTTTATTGATCGTCTTGAGGTCCTTGTGGGGCATTTCAATGGTGGAAGGCCACATGGGATATGTGTGCCACTGCTGCACTCGTTGAATAGGTCCAACTGTGTTGAGAAACTTATGGTACAAGCTGTTTTCTGTTATATATGTTGTTCATAAACTATTGCTTATACATAGTTTTACAGTTGTGATCTTCTTGAAACAGAAACTGCCCAGTTCTATTGTTCCTATACAGATGCCTGACCATGGTCGGGCCAGACTTGCGCTTGGTCACAACATGATGTTTATGTCGACCTACTCCATTCCCCTTGGAGGTGAAAAGATACTTATTCATGGGTGGTCCCAAATAATGAAGACCCGTCCATCTTGGAGAATAGCACAGAAGATTATGTTCCTGCTTTTCCATGTCTCTAAAGCGAATATCCTGTTTATTGACCACATTGCGAGATGAAGCCACTTTCAGAAGGTTGTGGATGCGCGGGGTGGCGCCTGGGCCTTGTCCTGGGGCTTGGCAGCCTCACCCTTGGTTAACTGTAGGCAAAGTAGCACTGTTCGAGGCGTGCTTTGTATGGTTGAACCTGTATAACTACTCATACTGCTTTCAGCTATGGTTGTTAAGTGCCCCTGCTGGTTTCAGTTAAGGTTGTTAAGTACTCCTGCTGCTTTTACAGTCTGTCATGTTTCTTCAGTCCTGTCTTCCTCCAGCCGCCAAAACCAAACCAGCGCCGGCGGGGCCGCCTGCTTCCGCCTCCCACGGATGGCTGCGCCTCAGCGCACGCATCGCCGCCCCACCGTCTCCTAAATCGTTAACGCCGACGTCCGAGGCCTCGCCGTCGTCCTCCACGCGCTTTGGTGCGCTCGCCGCGGCGCCGCCCTCTCGCTTTGTCAACATGGTCAACAAACAACAGGAATCAGCAGAAGTATGTGGAGAGGATGACAGTACGGGCCCACCATGTCAGCGTATGGAAAAATAAAATGCTTCCTCCTAGTGTTTTCCTGACATCTGGGACCCACGACATTGTGAGCGTATATAGTCAATAGACAAGAGAACAACACAAGATCAGCTCACACCTGGGACGTAGCTGCTCGAGCAGTATTTTTTTGTTATTGTTGAGATGGAGCAGGGTTTGAACCGGGCTGTGGCCCGTCTAGCCCAGGCTAATATTTTATGTTCACCTTGTGTCCAGCCCAGCTATTTTTTCTTTGCGAAAATGAGCCCAGTTTATTTTTCTGAAGAATACCCAATCCAGGCCTATTTATTTTTCTATGCCCTGATGGGCTGCAACTCTTTCAAGACGCCTGCAAATCTTGAAAGTAATATGAAATTGGTTGTAAATATAAAAACAGATGACAAATTGGCAATTACTATATAATTTCTGATTTTTTTCACATTTTCAGATTCTTATTTCACTAGGCATTAACCTAATTTAAATATATCTTCAAAGTACTTTAAATCTGGCTCGACATTTTGATATTAAAAATAGTTTGGAACCCACAGAAATATGCGAAATTGGTCGTGGCCAACCAAAAAACGGACTGCAATAAATTGCATAAGAAGTCGCAATGAGCTACATATAAATTATTAAAAAAAGAGGGAATGGTCTGACTTATGGGCCTATTAAGTTGACGCGTATGCAAGATTTTTTTAGTTATTATATACGTCAACAAACGATTCTAGTAGACGTAACTGTTGGATATCAATCCAACGGCCGTCGTGTTTCTTTAATCTCTGATCTTCTTGCTCCAGCCGCCAAATCCAGCGCCGGCGGGACCGCCTGCTCCCGCCTCCCGTGCAGGCCTCACCGCCCCTACTACTCCCACCACTGGCAAGGGCATCCGTCTACTCACCCACACCCCCTGTTATTCTGCGGCGACGGCAGCCTCACACCGCAGCCGAACCAGTGAACCCTCGTACTCCTCTCCGCGTGGGCATCCACTGCCGCGTCTTCCCTGGCTCCGCGTCGTCCCCTTCCTAGGCCTCACCGTAGTCCACCGCCCTGGTTCCTTTGGCGCGGCGTGGTCAACGTGCTCAAGGAACGACTTCCATCGGAAGAGTACTGTCGTGGAGAGGCTGACAGCTGGGTCCATGGCAGCCGCAAGGAAGTGCCTCCTTATTACGCGGAAAATAATTATTCCTCCACCTGATAGCAGGGACCCACCGAACGGCCCACCGTATTTGGCGAAAAAAACGTTTCCCCTTGACTGCTAGGACCCACCGGACGGGCTACCGTATTTCGCAAAAAAATGCCCCCCCCCCCCCCCGCTGTCAGCTCGGACCCACCGAAAGTGCCTCCTTATTACGCACAAAAAAATGAATACTCCCCCTGCTAGCTGGGACCCAATATAGTGGGAGGCTGACTTGCACTACAAAAAAAGACACATCCGTGACATTTTGGGCCGAACGAATTTTTTTCTGTCATACTTATGACACTTCTATGACGATAATTGTGACAAAACCCGGTATCATCATAGATGTGGTGGGGTCCTACTTCTATGACAAAAAATCATGACAGAAAATGGGCTTTTCGTCCTGGGTGGGCCGGAGACGCAGCTGCATGACATTCTTTGGGCCGTCCATGACGAAAAAAACCGTGGTAGAAGCGAGGGCGCAGAAAATATCGGGGAGTCCCCGGTTACGGTGGGTGGTCGGGGGCCGAGCGATGCGCGTTTCTCTCGTACGTACGCGCGTGTGTGCGAGGCGTTGGGCTCTAACTGAACCCGAGCGAGGCGTTGGGCTCTAACTGAACCCGAGCGATTGCACTGCAGGCTACGCGTTACTGAACCCGAGCGATCGATCTATGGCTGTTAACTGAACCCGATCCAGCGATTCCTTCGCTACTGCTGCTAACTCAAGCCGATCGATGCTGCCTCTGCATGAACAGTGAGCATGGTTGGGGGGGTTGGATGAACAGTTCCCGGTGGGGGTGGATGAACAGGACCCCGTGGTGTTGCCTCTGGATGAACAGGACCCTGATCGTTCGAGCCGGTTGGGGCTGGATGAACAGGAAACCGTGGAGGGCAGGATGAACAGGACCACCCCGTGGAGGGTAGGATGAACAGTAGACGGTGGAGGGCTGGATGAACAGTAGCCCGTGGAGGGGTGGTTGAATAGGAGCCCGTGGAGAGGGCTGGTTGAACAGTAGCCGGTGGAGTAGCACGCGGTGGAGGCTGGATGAACAGGAGCCCATGGATGAACAATCGCATGTGGAGGCTGGAGGAGGTCGACGGTGGATGAACAGTAGCCCGTGGAGGCTGGAGGGGGTCGACGGTGGAGATGAACAGTATCCCGTGGAGTCCCGTTTTGCGGTACGCCACACCCCTCCCGATGAACAGGACCTCCGTTTCGAGCGTCGCGCTCCAACACAAGTCTGTTTCCTCCGTTTTGCGGTATGCCACACCCCTCCCGATCAACAGGACCCCGTTTCGACCGTAGGCGCTCCAACACAAGTCCGTTTCCTCTGTTTTGCGGTACGCCACTGTTGGGGAACGTAGTGATTTCAAAAAATTTCCTACGCACACGCAAGATCATGGTGATGTATAGCAACGAGAGGGGAGAATGTTGTCCACGTACCCTCGTAGACCGAAAGCGGAAGCGTTAACACAACGCGTTTGATGTAGTCGTACGTCTTCACGATCCGACCGATCAAGTACCGAACGCATGGCACCTCCGAGTTCAGCACACGTTCAGCTCGATGACGTCCCTCGAACTCCGATCCATCCGAGTGTTGAGGGAGAGTTTCGTCAGCACGACGGCATGGTGACGATGATGATGTTCTACCGATGCAGGGCTTCGCCTAAGCACCGCTACGATATTATCGATGTGTAATATGGTGGAGGGGGGCACCGCACACGGCTAAAAGATCGTTGATCAATTGTGTGTCTATGGGGTGCCCCCCTGCCCCCGCATATAAAGGAGCAAGGGGAAGGCCGCCGGCCAAGGAGGAGGGCGCGCCAAGGGGGGAGTCCTACTCCCACCGGGAGTAGGACTCCTCCTTTCCTTGTTGGAGTAGGAAAAGGGAAGGGAGAAGGAGAAAGAAGGAAGGGGGCGCCCCCCTCCCTAGTCCAATTTGGACTAGTCCATGGGGAGGGGTGCGGCCACCCTATGGGGCCTTTCTCTCCTTTCCCGTATGGCCCATTAAGGCCCAATACGAATTCCCGGAACTCTCCGGTACTCCGAAAAATACCCGAATCACTCGGAACCTTTCCGAAGTCCGAATATAGTCGTCCAATATATCGATCTTTACGTCTCGGCCATTTCGAGACTCCTCGTCATGTCCCCGATGTCATCCGGGACTCCGAACTCCTTCAGTACATCAAAACACATAAACTCATAATATAACCGTCATCGTAACGTTAAGCGTGCGGACCCTACGGGTTCGAGAACTATGTAGACATGACCGAGACACATCTCCAGTCAATAACCAATAGCGGAACCTGGATGCTCACATTGGTTCCCACATATTCTACGAAGATCTTTATCGGTCAGACCGCATAACAACATACGTTGTTCCCTTTGTCATCGGTATGTTATTTGCCCGAGATTCGATCGTCGGTATCTCTATACCTAGTTCAATCTCGTTACCGGCAAGTCTCTTTACTCGTTCCGTAATACATCATCCTGCAACTAACTCATTAGTTACAATGCTTGCAAGGCTTATAGTGATGTGCATTACCGAGTGGGCCCAAAGATACCTCTCCGACAATCGCAGTGACAAATCCTAATCTCGAAATACGTCAACCCAACAAGTACCTTCGGAGACACCTGTAGAGCACCTTTACAATCACCCAGTTACGTTGTGACGTTTGGTAGCACACAAAGTGTTCCTCCGGTAAACGGGAGTTGCATAATCTCATAGTCATAGGAACATGTATAAGTCATGAAGAAAGCAATAGCAACATACTAAACGATCGAGTGCTAAGCTAACGGAATGGGTCAAGTCAATCACATCATTCTCCTAATGATGTGATCCCGTTAATCAAATGACAACTCATGTCTATGGCTAGGAAACATAACCATCTTTGATCAACGAGCTAGTCAAGTAGAGGCATACTAGTGACACTCTGTTTGTCTATGTATTCACACATGTATCAAGTTTCCAGTTAATACAATTCTAGCATGAATAATAAACATTTATCATGATATAAGGAAATAAATAATAACTTTATTATTGCCTCTAGGGCATATTTCCTTCAGCCACAACCCTCCCGATCAACAGGACCCCCGATTTGACCGTAGGAGGTCCGTTTCCTCCGTTTTGCGGTACGCCAGACCCCTCCCGATGAACAGGATCCCGTTTCGAACGTGGCCGGTCGAACACAAGGCCGTTTCCTCCGTTCTGCGGTACGCCAGGCCTCGTTTCCATCGGCTGTTCCGTCCAAGCCCTCCCGATGAACACGACGACGCATTCTGTTTCGACCCAGCCAGTTGGCTCCCCATGAACACGACGACGACGATGTTTCTCCGTTCCGACCCAACAATGTACACGAGCCCTGGCTGTACGTATGCACGAGTAGGCGTTCGAGACCCTGCCAGTATGTATGTACGTGGCCGTATTTTCTTTCTTGCACACTGGCCGCTGTACGTACGTGTACATGCTACGTGCGCGCCTCTACTACAACACGTGTGCGCCTCTACATCGACCAGTATGTGCGTACACGTTCGCGACCAGAATGACAATGCTACGTACGCTTCGACCAGGTGGGTCCCGACTGTGAGGCACTTCCTTGCGTGCGTAGATGTAGCTGGTGGGTCCTAGCAGTCAGGGGGGCGAATCATTTTATTTTTGTCCGGACGCACTTCCTTCGTGCGAAGATGTAGCTGGTAGGTCCAAGCAGTCAGGGGGGAATGTTTTTTTCATGAAATACAGTTGCCCGTCCGGTGGGTCCCTGCTGTCAGGTGGAGGAATAATTATTTTGCGTGTAATAAGGAGGCACTTCCTTGCGGCCGCCGTGGACCCAGCTGTCATCCTCTCCACGTACAATACTCTTCGGATGGAAGTCGTTCCTTGACCACGTTGACCACGCCGCGCCGGGAGCACCAGGGCGGTGGACGACGGCGACGCCTAGGAAGGGGACGATGCGGAGCCGAGGAAGATGCAGCACTGGAAACCTACGCAGAGAGGAGTACGAGGGTTCACTGGTTCGGCTGCGGTGTGAGGCTGCCGTCGCCGCATGGCCTGGCCAGCGGTGGGAATAGTAGGGGGTGATGAGGCCTCCGCGGCAGCACAACCGGCCACGGGAGGCAGGAGCATGCGGCACGACCGGCGCTGCTTTGGGCAGCTGGAGCAACAAGACCAGAGGTTGAAGAAGCACGACGGCCGTTGGATGGACATCGTACGGTCACTGGAGCTAGAATCGTGCATATTGACTAAGTTGACAAAGCCCTCCGTCCCCGTCAACTTAGTAGGCCCACAAGTCAACCTGCCACTATACTGGGTCCCAGCTAGCGGGGGGTATTCATTTTTTTCTGCGTAATAAGGAGGCACTTCCTTGCGTGCGAAGATATAGCTGGTGGGTCCAAGCTGTCAGCAGCGGTAACATTTTTTCGCGAAATATAGAGGCCCTTTCAGTGGGTCCCAGATGTCAGGTGGAGGAATCATTATTTTGCGCGTAATAAGGAGGCATTTTCCTTGCGTGCGGCCGTGGACCTAGCTGTCAGCCTTTCCATGTACAGTCCACTTCAGATGCATGTCGGCCGTGGACCCAGCTGTCAGCCTCTCCACGTACAGTCCACTTTCAATGGATGTCTTTCATTGACCACGTTGAACAGGCCGCGCTGAGAGCACCAGGGCGGTGGACGACGGCGAGGCCTAGGAAGGGGACGACACGGAGGCAGGGAACACTCGGCAATTGTTTCCCACGCGGAGGGGAGTACGACTGTACGAGGGTTTACTGGTTCGTCTTCCGTTGCCGGAGAATAACAGCAGGTGTGGGTGAGTAGAGGGATGGCTAGGCCAGCGATGGGAGTACGGTGGGGCTGTGAGGCCTGCGCGGCAGCATAGCCGGCCGCGGGAGGAGGGAGCAGGCAGTCCCGCCTGCGCTTGTTTGAGCGGCTGGAGCAGGAAAAGCAGAGATTGAAGAAGCACGACAGCCGTTGGATGGACATCCAACAGTCACTGCTCTCGTGTGCATTATTTCTAATAATGTACAGCCCATTTGCTAATTCTTAAGAATTTTTTTGGAGCCCATCTTCTTTTTGTTAGCATTACACCCCATATTGTGGCCACGGTTAAAAAGTATACGAATTTTTTTGCATATTTTGGTGCGGTCAACTATTTTTAATCCCGAAATATTGATTCACATTCAAACTATTTTGAAAAATAATTTATATAAATATAAAATCCAAATAATTGTCCACGCATAAAAATCGATGGAATTTAAAATCTTGTAATGAAAAAAATTGAAACTAATACCCGGTTTGATGTGTTTTAAAAATGTACAACCCATTTCTGGGCAAACCGAATGAAACTCTCCTCGTCTTGAAAAATTTGCAGCCCTGCAGGGTTGATAAAGCAAGTAGGCCTTGTTTGGGTATTTCTTAAAAAAATAGAACTGGTCTAGCCATTTTCAGCAAGAAAAAAACACAACTGGGCTCATGTTGTGGTAAACATAAATAAAACCCTGGCTAGACGGGCCACAGCCCTCGCACAGCCCCGTTGTTACCCTGATCCCTCGCTAAAACTAGTATAAATAACAACCGCTTGTTCCTAAAAAAACTGCGCGACCTGCTGGGTCCCTAGTGTCAGCCGCTCGTAGTGTATTTCTCTCGTTTATTGACTACGTTGACAATGGCGTGAGCCCTAGATGTCCAACCATTAGGAGGAACCATATTTTTGGGCTTGTAATATAGACGCACTTCCTGGGTCCCTACTGTTATCCTCTCCACGTACAGTCATCTCCTTGTTCCTCTCGGTTGTTGACGACGTTGACAACGCAAGAGGGCGGCGCACCGCGCACCGCGAGCGAACTAAGGCCGCAAGGCGGAGGACGACGGTGAGGACTCGGACGGAACGAACAGGAGCCGTGGAAGATGCACCGGTCCAGTCGCAGGCGGAGGGGAGTACGAGGGTTGACTGGTTCGGGTGCGGGTGCGTGTTGGGGCTGACGTCGCCGGAGAATAACAGGACGTGTGGGGGGAATAGAGGGAGGGACTGGCCAACGTTGGAGGGTACGTACGGTAGGGCGGCGGAGGGGTGGCCAGCCATGGGAGGCGGGAGCAGGCGGAGCCGGCGGGGTGATTTGGTTTGGGTGGCTGGAGGAAGGAGAAGACAAGAGATAGAAGATACACGACATATGTTGGATGTCAATCCAACGGCTGGTAGGCAGAATCGTTTGTTCACTGGCTAGTAAGTCGACACCACCTTGGATAGGCTATTTCCTCACGGGTCCCAAATGTCAGAATCCAAATCTGTCACGGTCATGCAGCCCTTCCTATGAAAATTTACAGCCCATTTGATGTGCTAGTTGGAAATAAGTTTGTGGGTGCTGGTGGGGGCTAATCACTTGGCTTCTGTAATGCACAGTGAGCTCAAGCAGCCGGCGAGAGTGATGTTATTTCCCTTGGTTGGGATTTGTTAGTTGTTACAATATTTCACTCTAAATTAAACGACTGGCAAGCCATTTGCCTTGCTTCAAAGAAAATATGAGAGTCACAACCGAGTTGAAAAGGGCAAGAACATCTAACTCCAGCTTACAAACTGTACAAAAGCACGAGGGTTAATTGTTCATCAGGTTTACAAAAAAACCCAGGTTGAAAAGGGCAACAACATCTAACTCCAGCACTGTTTTTGGCAGTCACAGTCAAATGGATCGTTCAGGTCCATAGAATGAACATCATGGGTCGTAAAATTTACTGGATTATGACCACAATATGTTGTAAATAGAAGCCCGACACGTTCAGAAGCTCTTTTGCCCACCTGAAACTCCTTCTTTTGCTCTTCCACATACCCATCCGTCAAAACCATGCTGCTGATAAACTTAAGCCTGATGGACAATAGTAACCTCGCATTCAGCAGGAAGAATGTGACAAATCTAGTGTTTGCACGGTTGGCTACATATCGTTCTAGCGTTATTGTCTTCAATCGAATCTCATGAGAAGTGAGAAAATCCCGATGCTTACGAATCCACCGATTGGTTATAACTTTCTTTCCCCGTCCTGTTGCCTAAATAGACATGAAGATTGAAAACAGTTAAGGTTTAAAAAAAGGAGTGTCGAAAGAGCAACAGCTGAACGGTTAATTCTAGTACACTATATGCGGGCTTCCAATGTGCGTGAAATTATCACCTTTATATACAACTTCTGTAGACATGGAAAGCATTGCAGCAAGCCAATAATCTTGTTCAGATCAAAACTATTCGTTTGGATATATAAGATCTTGACAGAATCCAGCACCATTGATAGGCCATCCATGGAGAAACTCTTCATTGAGCATAGAACATAATATTAGTACAAAATGTGTACTCCAAGATGACATATAACTTATGCGCAGAAATTTAAAATGCAGCTTATGGTTACAAGTGTAGATGATAATGTAAAGTAGCTGAAGAACGGTGGAGCCAAACACCATATTGAAATGAGCGCAGAGATCATGTATTACACCCAAGGTCTCTAGTTTAGGCGCAGAGAGGACGGTTATTTCCAACGGTGAATAACTAGAATCAATGATCAACCTTTGAAGTGAAGGGGCATCTTGGATGGTGAGCTGCCTTTCGTCAAAACAAATTCCAATTCTTACAAGGTTAGGCGACTTTATTTGGAGACAACTGATTCTAACTGTGAAAACAAGCACCAAGCACTCCAGGGCAGGGCAACTGGAGTGGATGATGCTGTGCAATGAGGCCTCCGATATACAAACCCGCACAAGTGAAAGTTTCTTCAGAAATGGGAGTCGAAGTTTTAGTACCAGATTGTCTGGTAGGTCGCACAGCGCAAAGGTGGCGGTGTGGAGAGAGGAGGAAAACCGCGAGATGGACATCGGTGCTGAGGGCACAGGTAGATGGCATTCGGTATCTGGTAGGTGATTTCCAGGGGAATAGTAGAACTCAAGCAGCTGTAGTTCTGTGAATTCAGGGGATTTCAGCTAGGCGTCCACCGTGCAGGGCATGGTATGCTGGCTCTAGGGATTTCAAAATCATTGAAGAGAGATAGCTGACGACAGTCGAGATTAAGGGGCACGGCACGCCATAGAGGGAGCCACCGAATTGAGAGGACTTGGGTGCGGCAGCAATCCTTGGTGGGGAGAAGCGAGATGATCTCCCCAAAGACGGCGTCCGGGAGATCGCTGATGCAGTCCACCCGAGATTCTACGGGTTCCTGGGATCCGGTGGGGGCGGGGTCGCCGCTTGTCCCTGCGCTGCCGGGTGCGGGATCTACAACAGGCGTCGCCGCTGGCGGGAGCCTCATCTTCTTGGCGCTGGGGTCAGCCGACTCCATTTTCCTCGAGGGCGTCGCGTCGCGCTCACGGATTTGAGCAGAGTAACGAATGACTAGCCTAGTTGTAGTGCGAGTGAAGAAGAAGGGGAGCTGGGGTTTTTCTGTAGTAGTGAGGAAGAAGGGGAGCTGGGGTTTTCTTTAGGAGTGAGGTGAGGAATTTAGGGGTACGAGTGGAGCGAGCTGATGTGAGGTGGGTGGGAGTGAGGAGGAAGAAGAACACCCAGGTTTTTTTGGGGGGCGGTGTGCTGGGTGTGGGTAGCGCCTCTCATTCCGTAAATATATGGACTTTTGAATTTATTTTACTATTTACTAGGGTCGATGGGCTGTTTTGTCTTGGGCCCAGAGAAACAATTACTACTAGTACAGTGGAGACACTCTACAGCTACCCAGAAAAACAATTACTACTAGTACAGTGGATACAATACCGCTTCTGGCTCCTCCTAGGTCATCGAAACGTCTCCATCTACTGAATGTCGTTATACTTTTGTTCACCGACATGCGGGCCATGCAGCGCGCGGGCCCAAATGCCATCCATCAAATTAGAAGGCAGTATGCAGGCGGAGAGTCACCTCGGTCGTAGCACGGCAATAACGAGCCGTCGTATCACAAAACCCCACCTCCCCGCAGTCTAAGTTTGACGGACGAAGCAAACATCATTTCACTCTTTGTTGAATCCCCTTCTCCCTCACCAGCTTCAAGAAAGGCAACACTCACATCTGCCACTGTTCTTCTCTCCCAGCGAAGGGAAGGTAAGCGGATCCATGATGTTGGTATATTTTCGTTCAGAGAAAAAAAAAGAACTTTTGCAAAGCAGTAACCGATCCTCACTCTATTTTTTGTTTCATTGTCATTGCGATTGTGTTTTCCTTTCAGTGGTCTCCTAGTATTCGCCAGTTTCATGATGGACCAAGGAGAACCAGGCAAAGATCTGCCGATATTGGAGCAGATGCGGGAGGCTGATCCCCACGGGACAGAGAGCTCCAAGAATATGGAGGCAGCCACCGAGCCGACCCCAGATACGCTCACGGCCACTACTGAGATGGTCAATGCCCCGTTTGAGGTTACAACCCTCGTGGCACTGTAGGAGCAGTTTTCCCCCTTCGAGGATGTGTCCCCCCCGCTGAGCTGCCCAAGGTGATTTTCTTCTTTGCTGATCTCGATTGTGGTTTTTCATCTAAGTATGTGGTGATGAATAATGCAAAATTTTATTAGCTTCGATGCCATGCTATACATAGTGGTTTAAATAACTTGTGTTTCTTATGCTGGAAAGTAATTCAGAATTTGTTTCTGTTTCAATTAGAGCCCTGATGCAGACAAGGGTTGTGTGGTTGTACATGTCACTCGCTATGAGGCGGATGACCTGAATATACGCACTGGGAAAACATAGTTTTTAGGCTGTTGGATCCTGGAAGCCATTTGCGCTTATACCAATGAAGAGTTGTATTCCAGCCTCACTATTGTCAGGCATGTTGTCCAGGGTGTACTGAAGCATAAGAAGTTCAAAGCTACTCCTTCGTTTGTGAGGCATACTGTTCTTGTCAAGCTTACAGAGGAAGATGACGTGGCATGCCTCCACAAACAAGTTTATGAGTGGCAAGGCCACAAGGTTTTCTTCATGAAGGTTCACAGGATTGAGCTGCTGCCGGACGTCCTCGATGATCTTCATGGCAAGGTCCGTCTTGTGTCCAGCCCAAATTAGATATAGGCATGAAATACTTGCCCCAGCTAGTGTTTAATAGTAGTTTGGATTCTGTCTAATTATCCGAACCTTGCCTGTTATCGAGACCTCTGGGGCTAGTACTCTGTTTGAATCCGTCTATGGGAACTGCTGCTACTTTTGTGTGCCCGTGAATCATCGTAATTGTTGCCGAAACAGATGCGTCCTCACTAGTTTTATCATACGAGCAGTGTGTGTTTTGATGAAATAGAGTACTCGTTCGAGAACTGTGCGCCGACGTATACATAAGTACTTGTAAACACTGTTGGTGCTACCCCACTTGTAAGCAGTTGTGCAAAACACGACACATTGGCTCAGCTCGCTTCAACACTCGGCTATCGACCAGCTAACAATCAAAAATCTGCCGTCTGACATATAAGCAACTATGTATCTTGTTACAGTGGTTCATGCAGTTAACTGAGGCCACAATGTAAATTCCAAACGTTCACACGCTAGTCCAGCGTTCATGTGGAACACTCACATTAAACTCGGCTTCATAAAAAACTTGAAAATCATAAGTTAAGCAATTTTATACATCTCAATGATTCATAGAACATAACAAACATATACTAGTTAATAGCAAAAGACAAAGTTGTGACAAGGTTTACAAATCAGGAAAAAACAAGCAAGGCTTCTCTGAGCAAAGGGCCTCCCGGCAGGCTTAAATTTCCTGGAGTTCACTCTGGTTTTTTCTTGTTGCCACCATCCAGGGTTAGGTTCTCTCATTCCAGAATAACCAATTATAATTGTGTTCTCAGCTGGAATGCTGAACTGAACCATGCAGTGTACTGACCAGCTGAAAGTCTTGTGCACTCCGCTAAATTTAAGCGCTGCTATTTGCAGAAATAAGCAGACCACAATGCCTCTTGTCCGCGCACCTGTCCCAAAAACCTCCGTGCAGCCGTGCCAGCTTGTCCTCGGTCCATGGATGAACTGGAGGAAAGTGCATTCGAGAGTAGGATGCAGATGTTTTCGCTCGTCCCTGCACTTCAATCAGGAAGTAAAACGTATGAATCAACTTCTTTTAGATTGCGTTGGTCATTCTACCTGGTAACTACCAATGTAGGAATACCTGGAAGACGGGTGGTTAAATAACGGCAACGAGGGATAGCCATCTCATTTTGCGCAGTTCTACCAAAACTGAGGTGTGTGCTTTTGATTGCGCGGATAGAAACAATACGGAGACAGACATCCCGAAACGATATGGAGACAGACATCCCTGTTTGCGCAAATACGAAATACGGTTATTTAAACAGTGACAGATATTTGCAGTGGCGTATGATTAACAACAGCATCTATTGTGTTATAATTGGCACTAGATTGACATTATGAAAGTGTCCTTAAGTAAGTAGCATCACATCACATCAACACTGCCACTAGATTAACATGCAGAACAATAGCATTAGTATTACTGTCATGAGAGTAGCACATGGTCAGTAAATGTGCAATCAAATTTGTGCATTTCCACTGGGATCAAGCAATGTTAGCGGTGTGAGATTTAAGTGTAACTACAAAAACACAATTCATGGGAAATAAAGCAAGACGGAAGCACTTCATAAAATGGTGGTGGCATTGCTTCAATTTATCGACGGCACTAGACCATTACTTATAGTGACATTAGGTGGCATTGCTTAATGCTTCATGTGATTTTACATTAACAGTAGCGATATGGGCGTAGGGACAGCAGAGGCATAAAGTGGTGAGGCAGATGTGGTTGCCGAGAGCGGCAAACACTCAGGCAGCATGTCTGCATTTGTCCCATTTTTTATCTCCTCGGCGACATTTTCCCATGTGAGCATAGGAAATCTAGACCTGCTCATTCTCATTTGCGTTGTCCCCCAACACCCGTCACTTTCTTTCCTTTTCAACCAAGAGATAGGTCCACTTCCCCCCACACTTCGCCATCCACCATGCTTTCTTCGTCTTTTCAACCAAGAGACCGGTTGGGTAGCTAGTATCTACTATTTCCCCCCGTTTCCTCTTAGAACCAAGTCCTAGATTCATGCTATAGCTTTCCCACTTTCTTCCCTGTTTGAACCAACTCTTATAGTCAACTGTATGAACTACCTTTACCTCTAATAATAGTAAAAGTCTAGGTGGCTTTGGAACAACAGAAGGAAGTAGAAAAAGATCCACACGAAGCCAAGTGGGGAGCTGGGGAAGTAGAGCAAGGCAGGTTTCGAAGGAATATATACCTGAGGGTCGTCGGCATGTGGCAAAGACGGCGTCGGGAGGCTGCATCTTGGCCACAATACCGCAGGGGGAAGAAGGGGTTGGAGGCCCTCTGGAGCCGGCGCTCTCTCGGAGAGAACGGCACGGCCGTCGATAGGGACGCGCGGGCAGCCGTTGGTCTCCTCCCACGCCGCTGACGACAGCGTGAACGATGCACCTACACCCCTGCCCCGGTCGAGGTTGTCCGGCCGGATTTGTGACCAGCCGTGAGCTAAGAGAGAGTGTGGCCACCTATGTCTTGCTTAGATCTGGGGAGCATGAGAGAGTGAACGAGAGGAACCCTAGTAAAGCAAGCGCTAAGGCTCCTGCTTATATATGTAGTGGAGTGATTTTGTTGTACCAGCTTCAAAAAAAATGCACTCCTACGTGTAATCGCGAGTGGGTGTGAGAGAACTAGTGTGTGCGTGCACCGCTTCTCTTCGTGAGAGTACAATATACTATGCCCCAAGAACGTTCGCCACAAGAGTAATAGTATAAGTGTGTGACGTGTGAGCTAAAATAAAATGTGCGCGACGTCTTTTGTTTTTTAGAAGTTCTGAAGGTAGGGTGTGAAGAGCACATATGTGTGTGACATCTACCTGCAGATAGACGGTGGGTGCGAGAGGACTCGGGAGGGTGCGTGTGTGTGAGAGAGAGGGGGCACGTATCAATGCAATGCATGTGTCCGTAAATCATTATCCGACAAACGTTCGCCACAAGACTTTGATTGACGAACGCCGTAAGAACCGTTAGATCGGCATCCGACAGTGTCAGTTTTGCCATGTCATTTAACAGAACAGCCACTCCTCCTACACACAAATCTTCTACGTGAGTGTTAGCAACTACAGTATGCTCCCTCCGTTCCAAAATGCAGTGCATATAGCTTTATTGAAAATTCGAACCTCGCAAACTTTTACCGAGTTTTCGTGTACCAAATTGCACATGTAGAATACCCTGTATATATCGTTTCATTCATCTTCGAGAGGTAACTATAAAGATGGGGGGGGGAGTCTACAAAGAAAGACCATCGTATCACCTGCAGCAATTTCAACCATCCTTTGGTGTGGAGGAATATCATAGGAACTCTATATGATATGATTTTTATAGGATTTTTTCCTTTAGAGCCAATTGATTCATAGGAATAGATTCATATACTCCACATTTCAAAGGAAATAAACATGATATCATTTCTATAGATTTAGAGCCACTTGGTTCATATGAATGGATTCCTATACTCCCATAATTTCAAAGGAAAATAAACATTAGCGTATATTTGTCGGATGTGGGGTTCCGGCAAAACCCTTAAGGTTCGAACTCTGGGGTGCGCGAGAAGTTCTTTCCCCCCTACCGATCCACGCCCTAGCTCGCTAAGATCTCGCGGACGAACTCGACCCACTCGCAGCACAGAAAGACACGAGATTTATACTGGTTCGGGCCACCGTTGTGGTGTAATACCCTACTCCAGTGTGGTGGTGGTGGATTGCCTCTTGGGCTGATGATGAACAGTGCAAGGGGAAGAACAGCCTCCTGAGGTTTTGGTGTTCTTGTGTTTGTCGAACTTGTGTGTGGTGAGGACTCGATGAGTTCGAGACCAGATGAGATCCAGTTGGGATTAGATGCTTCTACGGTGGTGGCTAGCCCTACTTATATAGGCCCTGGTCCTCTCCCCAAATATTGAGCGGGAAGGGAGCCAACAATGGCGGGCAATTTGAAAGGGGATAGCTAGTACAAGCTATCCTGACAAAAGTGGTCTTCGCCTGCAAAAGGCTCTGGTGGTGACGCCGTCTTGGGCTCCATGGTGAGCTCCGTCTTGCCGTCCTGCTGGTCTTGGTCTTGTTGCACCGATATGGAAATCCTTGCCTGATGCCTCGGTACTCCGCGCCCGCGCCTGCCTCCTTAGCACCGAAGAGGAAACAAGGACGCTGCACGCGCTGGCGCCCGCCTGGTGTCGATCGTCATGGCTCACGTCACGAGTGCCTCGCGAGGTTTGCCCCGCCTTGATATCTCCGCTCCTCGCGAGCCTGCCTAGCGAGGCCGCTTCGGAGGAGGTCTTGTGTCGTCCGCCTCGCGAGGCTTGGCCCCTCGCGAAGGTCTTGAAAGCTTTGTCGATGAAGATGGGCCGTACGGCCTGCTAGCATAGCCACACCGTGGGCTGCAGGCAGGCAAGTCTGGGGACCCCCGTTCCCAGAACGCCGACAGTAGCCCCCGGGCCCAAGGTGCGCTCGGGCTTGGCTTCGAGGCGAAGCCTAAGGTCAAGTATGGAGCGCCGCGGGCCCCAAAAGCCTGCGGCCTCGGTTGACCCGTGGCGATTGATTGGACGTGGGCGTCTCCACTTCCCCATGCTGCCTCGGCAACTGCTCGATTTGACAAGTCCCTGCGACATGCAAGGAAAACCATCATTACCTGCGATCGTGGGAGGCGCCGGTTGGCCTTCTTTCGCTATAAATGGGAGGGGGGCGGAGCCCCCGTCGTCCATCTCTTCCTTGCTCGCTTGTTTGTTTCCTCCTTGCTCCTTTGCCTGCAATAATGGCGCCCATCCGAAGGTTTTTCGCGGACGAGAAAGGAAAGGCCCCCCGCGACGATCCAGGGCTGCTCCTGCCGAAGAAGAGGTCGGTCCATCGTCGCGATGAGGCGACGATGCAGGTGGTGACGAGGCCTTGGTGCGAGCGGCCTCCTCCAGGGTGCCCGCTACCCTTGTACGCCCGAGCCGTGGGCTCAGGAGGGCAGAGCGACGAGCGGCGTCACCTGCGCCGCGCCCGTGGTCGCCGCGCGGGCTGGTGCCGCCGGCGCCCACAGCAGCCCCTGCAGCACCGAAGCCGGTAGAGGTGTCCTCCGACGAGTCCGGCGGGGGGAAGGAAGAGGAGGGGGACTCGGAGGCGACCCTCGAAGAGACAGGGGAAAACTCCCCCTTGAGCAAGGCTGAAATCCTCCGCGCCCTTCCTGACGACGCCGAGGTCGACGCCCGCCAGGGGGAGGGAGAACTGCTCGTCGTCCCGACGAGGAGTAGGTCGTCAGTGATCCCTCGGGATGCTGCCTCCAGCCCTTCTGTTACGCCATCTTCTGCCCCTGGAATCCGCGCTCCTACTTCCCAGGCTCCGAAACTTTCGGGCTTCAAGATCCCCAAGCGGAAGGTGGAATACATCGCGGTGGACCGGTAAGTGCCTTGAGCTTCGTCTTGTCCCTGCCTGTACTTGTCATTCGCTGACGTTCAACCTTGGTTGGTTAGGCCGATGCCTTCGGCAAAGAAAAGGAAGGAGAATGCGGCGGCCGCGCCTCCCTCCGTGGAGAAAGGAGGCAGCAGCACTCGCACTTCCCCAACCCGGTCACCCACGTGAGGCCAGGAAGAGCATCGCCGTGTGGAATTAGCCCCCATGCCCCCACTGGCTCCGGAGGTGCCAGTGTCTGGCTCGGCTGAAGAGGTCCCGACTGCTTCGGAACCCGCAGCCTCCCAGGCCTTGGTGACGACGTCGCCTCCTCCCGCTGCTGCACCTCCACTCCCAGGTTCTTCTGGTTCTGCTGCCGTCCTGGAGCGCGCTCTTGTGGAGATGACCCAGTTGCAGGCAGATCTCCAGAGCGCGGACCCGTGCCTGGTGCCTGGGCGCCTGGAGCTGGCCTCTGGCTGGCTTCACTCTAACTTGGCAGTCCGCGCGACGCTGAGCCAGGCTGCAGCGTCTTCAGAGAAGGAGAAGCAAAGCGCCGTCAATGTTGTAGCCGATCCTGAGGCAGCTCTGAAAGACGCCCAGGCCGCCCGCGACCGCTGCCGAGAGCTGGAGGACGAGCTGAAGAGCCTGCGCGACAAGCATGCCAAAGAAGCGCGCGGCCGCCTGGTGAAGGAGGAGGAGATGAAGGCCCGTGAGGACGCCGTCAAGAACTGTGATGCTGAGCTGGAGGAGTTGGGGAAGGCACAGGCCACCAAGCGCAGCCGGCTGGAGGAGCTGGAGCGGAAGGTGAAGGCGAGGGAGGTCGATCTTGACGCCAAGGCGCGGGTCCTGGCCGAAGACCGCGTGGCCTTTGCCGATCTCGAGGAGAGGTCTCGCAAGGCACTGAAGATGCTCTACAAGCATGGCTTGGAGAGGCCGCTGACCACCGACGAGGACGGCCCCGCCCTGCTGCTTCCTCCCTTGGTGAAGGCGCTTGAGGAGGTTGTGGATGGTATCGGTCCCATGGCGGAGGCAGAAGCTCGCGTCCTGTCCTCAGCTGCATTGACTCGTGTCTTCAGCCACCTGCACCTTCGGGACCCCAGCGCTTGTCTTGACGAGCTACTGGAGCCTGTGGCTGAAGATCACTGCGAAGCCGCCGCCGCAGCCGTGCAAGGTCAGGTGGAGGCCCTGCTGAAGAGGTTCCGTGGCTTTGCCTCCGCACCCTTGTCTGGCGATGCCACCAATCCTGCGGCTGGTAGTGCACGTCAAGACGTCGTTACCCGGGGAGTGGCACCTTCTGCAAGCGATGGCGGTGTCAAGGGGTGACCTGCAGCTGATCTCCAGTTTCGTTCCTGTAACATGCATTAGGCCTCATGGAGACGTTAAACTTTCATTTGATATTGTGAGGACAATATGTTTTGTAATATTTGCTTCGAGATTTTGTGATTTTCTTCCTATCCGCTTTGTGTTCTGCGTCGGCAGAGCCCGGCCCCGCGCATACCTCAACCGTCGTTGGCCCGACCGGAGACCAGGACGGACCAAGGAGTGAGGGGCTACGTGACCAGTTAGGCTCCTGAGTCGTGATGCTCAGGAGTCCCCCTTGACGCGCAAACAGCTTACAGGAAGAGTGCGCGAGTATAGATTAATGTTCTACATCGGCAGAGCCCGGCCCCGCGCATACCTCAACCGCCGTTGGGCCGATCGGAGACCAGGACGGACCAAGGAGTGAGGGACTATGTGACCAGTTAGGCTCCTGAGTCGCGATGCTCAGGAGTCCTCCTTGACGCGCAAACAATTTCCATACCTACCCTCGCCGAGGCCTCGGGAGGGGCGTGCAACGACCAGGTCTGGGAGACCTGTTTGAGCGGCGTGCGCTTGGGCGTGACCCGAGCGCAGCCCCCAGGCCCTGGAGACCTGGTTGGGTGGCGTACGCTTGGGCGTGACCCAAGCGCAGCCCCCGTGTCCAGCCCCCTCGCGCGGCTCTCCCGAGGGGAGGCGTTGCGGTGAGGCCGGACGCTGAGCTCTGGGGCTCCCTGAGGTTGGTACGACCGTGGAGCCGCCCTCAGTTGTTTATCACCAGCACGGAGCATAGTGCTTCCGCTTGTGCACAGGCATAGCCGCTCCTCGGCAGTGTCGACGGCCAGCGCGGAGCATGGTGCTTCCACTTGTGCATTGGAGGGGGGGCCCCTCCGGGAGGAGCCCCCGGGGCGTGTACAGCCCCGCCCTGAAACGTGGCTTGCATGGCAGGGCAGTGAGGTGTATCTGGGCACTCGTGAGCCAGCGCGGGACTCACGAGGCCCTACCTCAAGGCGGGTTGCGCCTGGTCTTGAGTCTTTGATAGCTGTGCGTTCCTGCGAGACGGTTAGGTGCAAGCGCTCTACGTCCTTAGGTCCCGGCCCTCGAGCGAGCTCAGCCGCCGCTGGTATGCCAGGTCGCGATGTCGTGGTCAAGGCCAGGGGATGAGGGCTGGAGAGCCAGTAAGAGCTCCTGAGTCGCGATGCTCAGGAGCCCCCCTTTTAACGCACAAGCGAGTTGCATGGTGGAGGGGTGAACCCGTGGCAGGTGGTAATCGGGCAGATTAAGCATGGAAGGCAAATCAGCTTGGGTAAATACAGAAAGGTACATGCCACCGGGCCAGGCCCGAGCAGCCTGGGGATGATGCAGCCCGAGGGGCGCCCCCAGCATGGTAAGCTAAAGACATAAGAAAGGATACACGCCACAGGGACGGACCCATGCGGCCTAGGAATAGTGCAGCCCGAGGGGCACTCCCAGCTAAATGAACTTGGAAAATGTCACCTGGTTCTGTTGACGAAGAAGAGTTGAGGCAGCTGAAGGCGAGCAACGAAGGGGTAGCTCCTCACGAGCCACCGGGGCCCTGAGCCTCGGGAGGCTCTAGGGGCTCGGGCGGTTCCTGGAGGACCATCTCCATCTCCGCCAAGACGGCATGGTGCCTGGCCTCCTGAGCCGCCAGGATACGCCGCATGTTGTGCTGGTAGGCTGACGACACGCTTGGCAAGCCAAAGGGCATGCAGACGTAACTGTGCGGTGGGCCCTCACAGCGTCCCACGCGCGAAGGCTAGAAGAGCTCCTGAGATGCGGCCTTGTTGAGCCCTGGTACGTCGATGCAGACGCACAGCCCGGCATCCTCGCCTGGATGGGGAGCTGCGCCTCGTGAGCGGCGGTCGCCGCGCATGGCCCTTGCATCTTGCAGTTCCTGAGTGGTCTTGTTGATGAACTCCTGAGCGATGGGCGCTCCTTGCCCTGTGTTCTCCTGAGGGAAACGTGCCGTGAAGCACGCCTCCAAGTGGTGCCCAAGCGCCTCCCTCGTGATGTTGGCAAGGTCTGAGGCCCACCAGAAGAGAGCCCCCGAGCCCTGCCCGAGGAGGGCGGCGGGTGCGCCTTCCTATGCGATGGAGGGAGGCGCCCCTGGAGCGGGCGCTGATCCTGACGAGGTTCCAGCAGCGACGCCACCCTCCTGAGGTCCGGCGCGGCGCAGCTGCTTCTTCTTGGGGATGGCCTCCGGAGGGCCCTCACTTTTGCTGTCGGGGTCGTCGATTGCTGTAGCTTGGAAGGCGCGCTCGAGGGAGCACACCGCATCTCTTTCTTCACATGGGACCGTGATGACTCCGCCGCTTCCCGGCATCTTGAGGACGTTGAAGCCGTGGTGGGTGATGGCCATGAACTTGGCCAGGGCTGGATACCCGAGGATGGCGTTGTATGGCAGGCGGATGTGCGCAACGTTGAAGTCGATGAGCTCGATGCGGTAATTCTTGCGTTCTCCGAAGGTGACAGGGAGGCGGACCTGCCCTATCGGCGTGGTGGAACCGTCGGTCACTCCTGAGAAAGGCTTGGTAGGCTGAAGCTGGTCATATGGGACTTGGAGGTTGTCGAACGTATCGACGGACAGGACGTTGAGCCCTGCGCCGCCATCGATGAGGGTCTTGGTAACTTGCACATTGCTGATGACTGGGGAGAACAGCATCGGGAGGGCGCCTGCGGTAGCCGCACACTTGAGCTGATCAGCCGAGCTGAACGTGATGGGGCACTGGGACCATCTGAGCGGGCGTGTGGCTTCAAGCTTGGGGAGGACTATATTCACATCACGAGCAACCTGCTTGAAGATGCGCTCAGAGGCTGGGGCCTGGGCTCCGCCCAAGATACAAGCGATAGCACGTGGCTCCTGGAAGCCCCCAGCCCCCTCGTCTTGATGGTGGTCGTCGTTCCTTCTTGGCGGTGGCGGCAGCGGGGGAAGACCGGCGTTGCCCTGGGGGCAATCCTCACACGGCTGGTCCCTCCAGGCGCCCTCGTGAGGATGGTCCTGCCAGCGGTCCTCATGAGGACGGTCGCGCCACTCCAGGCGCGGGCCGCGGTCGTCCCAGTGTCCGCCACCACGTCCTCCTCCTCGGCCGTAGCCCCGGTCGCTGCGTTCGGGGCGCCGACCGTAGCGTCCTTCGCGAATGTCTCTGAGCTCTTGACAGTCACTGGTGTTGTGGGTGTTCAGGTTGTGGAAGGCGCAAAACGGCCGGCTGTTCTTGGATGACTCGGGCTGATCTCTGCCTCGCTTGGTGTCGGGCTCCGCTGCGAGCACAACTGCTTCCTTGCGCTTCACGTCCTTGGCCTTGGCCTTCTTCTCCTCTGCGCCCGCGGCTGGCAGCTCGAGGAGGGAGAGGCGGCCCTCCTTAGCTCTTGCGCACTTGGTTGCCAAGTTGAACAGCTCCTGAGATGTGCACAACTCCTCATGGATAGCGAGCTCTTCCTTCATCTTGATGTCGCGGACGCCATCGGAGAACGCGGAGATGATGGCCTCATCCGTGACCTTGGGGATCTTGAGGCGGGTGTTGTTGAAGCGCTAGATGTACTTCTGGAGGGTCTCTCCCGGTTGTTGCTTGATGCGGCGCAGGTCGCCCGTGGCCGGCGGGCGGTCGCGGGTGCCCTGGAAGTTGGCAAGGAAGCGGTCGCGCATCTCTTCCCAGGAGGAGATCGAGCCGTGCGGCTGGTTCAGGAGCCAGGAGCGTGAACCATCCTTGAGAGCCATGGGAAACCAGTTCGCCATGACTTTCTCGGCGCCGTTGGCCGCTTCGATGCTCAGCTCGTAAAGCTGCAAGAACTCCGCGGGGTCGGCGGTGCCGTCATAGCGAGGAGGCAGATCCGGCTTGAACTTGCCCGGCCAGGCGACACTACGCAGCTCGGGGGTGAAGGCGCGGCAACCGGCCGTGGTCGCCGGGGCCCGTCACGGAGGTGGAGCTTGGTCCTGATGAGGTCCGCGCGCCGCCACCGTAGGTAGCACGCGGTCTTGGTGAGGCGGCGCGGGGAGTGCAGGTGCAGCTTCTCGCGGCCGAGGAATCTCCTGCCAGCTTCTCTCTTCACGCGCGGGCGCCGGGCGTGGTGGATCGCGCCGTGGGGCCGCGCGCCTTGGCGCCAAGGCACAGTCTTGGGGGAGAGGTGGTGGAGGCGCTCCATGAGCCATGTCGCCCGTGGCGGGCGGAGGGCGAGGCAGAGAGTGGGACGGTGCCGGGGAGCCTCCTGCGGCGCAGACGAGCTCGGCGACGCGGTCGAGCCAGTCCTCGTAGAGGTCGTCGTCCGGGCGGTAGCGCAGGAGCTCGTTCGCCATGAGGAGCGCGGCCTGCGCGTCCATGGGAGCCCGTCGTGCGTGGGATGAAGAACCGGCCGGGGTCAGTGATGGAGTGGCGGTGCGGCCGTCCTGCCGCACCGATGGGTACAGCGAGGATGCTTGCTGCTCGTTCCCCGCCGGGCTGATGGAGCCATTGGCAGCAGGAGACGGAGAACAACGAGGTGGCCCGCAGACGGGAGCCGTCTGAGCAACGCGCGCGATGAGGGCAGCCCGCCGCTCAGCTCGAGCACGGCGAGCGTCCGCCATGGAGACGACGGAGCGACGGATCAACGGAAGGGAAGCTACGGCGCAGCCCTACCTGGTGCACCAAATGTCGGATGTGGGGTTCCGGCAAAACCCTTAAGGTTCGAACTCTGGGGTGCGCACGAAGTTCTTCCCCCTACCGATCCACGCCCTAGCTCGCTAAGATCTCGCGGACGAACTCGACCCACTCGCACCACAGAAAGACATGAGATTTATACTGGTTCGGGCCACCGTTGTGGTGTAATACCCTACTCCAGTGTGGTGGTGGTGGATTGCCTCTTGGGCTGATGATGAACAGTACAAGGGGAAGAATAGCCTCCTGAGGTTTTGGTGTTCTTGTGTTTGTCGAACTTGTGTGTGGTGAGGACTCGATGAGTTCGAGACCAGATGAGATCCAGTTGGGATCAGATGAGATCCAGTTGGGATTAGATGCTTCTACGGTGGTGGCTAGCCCTACTTATATAGGCCCTGGTCCTCTCCCCAAATATTGAGCGGGAAGGGAGCCAACAATGGCGGGCAATTTGAAAGGGGACAGCTAGTACAAGCTATCCTGACAAAAGTGGTCTTCGCCTGCAAAAGGCTCTGGTGGTGACGCCGTCTTGGGCTCCATGGTGAGCTCCGCCTTGCCGTCCTGCTGGTCTTGGTCTTGTTGCATCGATATGGAAACCCTTGCCTGATGCCTCGGTACTCCGCGCCCGCGCCTGCCTCCTTAGCACCGAAGAGGAAACAAGGACGCTGCGCGCGCTGGCGCCCGCCTGGCGCCCGCCTGGTGTCGATCGTCATGGCTCACGTCATGAGTGCCTCGTGAGGTTTGCCCCGCCTTGATATCTCCGCTCCTCGCGAGCCTGCCTAGCTAGGCCGCTCCGGAGGAGGTCTTGTGCCGTCCGCCTCGCGAGGCTTGGCCCCTCGCGAAGGTCTTGAATGCCTTGTCGATGAAGATGGGCCGTACGGCTTGCTAGCATAGCCACGCCGTGGGCCACAGGCAGGCAAGTCTGGGGACCCCCGTTCCCAGAACCCCGACAATATTCAATAGAAAAGTTCCTATGATATGAACCAAATTACATCTCTTTTCTAATCCCTCCTCATAGGAATTGAGATACATGTCATCTCTAGATTCAAAAGAAAAGTTCCTATGATGTCAACCAAATAACATCTCTTTTCCAATCCCTACTCATAGGAATTGAGATACTCCATGTCATCTCTTTCCCTACAACTTCCATGTATACATCTTATATTCCTAAATAGCTAGTACAACCCACTAGTAGCTTTTTTCCAAGACATGCAACTATGGCACAAGAACTATATAGTGTGTGAATAACTTGAAACATGGTCGCTGGATGAAGCTAATCCGACAGTGCAGAGATGGCAAATCCGAGCACTACTGGCCGTTGGATATCATCAACATTCCACCAGATCTGCCACATGTACAATTTAGAAGACTCCATGGTTGAACTTAATCATAATGCACAAACCTCAAAACACATGCACTTCTCCTTTGTTCTAGAATCCTCCGTATCATAATTGATTTTTTTCTAAATGAAATGCCATTATTTGTTTTTTACTTTATGCTTCACAATGCACAACCCCATGAATCCTAACATTTTTATAAAACTAATTGATTTTGAATGAGATGAACTATAAGAACTAAACGAACATCTACAACATGCATATATGACTCAAAGCTTTACATGCTATAGTGTGTATTTATTCATAATTTGGTTTCGAAATCTCATGCGTTCAATGCATGTGTACCTTACTAGTTTTGAGTAGAGTAGCAAATTTCATGCGGCCCCGGGTATATAAAAATGCAGGGCCCATGCATCATTGCCTTTCGGTTGAACCTACGTCCAAAATTTTTTGTACGTACTATATCTCCACTGGTCCCCGAACCCAAAATGTTGCCTCGTTCCCCTAAAACCAAGCGGCCCACACACATTTAAGGCGTCGACTCGAACTCTATCCCTCTCCCGTTTACTATGACGTTGCCCCGCATGCCCTAGTAGTACTCCTACAAACCCTACCGCCGCACGCATCATCGGTTTTCTTCAAGAGGACGAGGGAGAAGCCGATTTGTAGTGCAGACTCTTTCAAAAAAAAGATCTGTAGTGGAGACCCCTACCCTAGGGTGCCCTAGGTAGCTGCCACACGCATCATTGGTTTTCTCTTTTATTTATGATCTTGCGCCCTAGAGTGAAATGATGGTTGCTTCATCCGTCCAGCTTAATGCGGGAAAGGTGGGGCTTTGTGATTTGACCCCTCATCGCTCATTTTCTACTACTGCGGCGCTACGACCGGGGTGCCTCCAATTCCAACCGCTACTCCGAACTGTAATTTGGTGCATCGCACGTGGAACAAGACAATGGATGAGCCACATGTCGGCCAAAGGGGTCCTGTTAAGTGTGTCGCCATTTCGTGTGCGGACTGACCCTGCGTAGCGTTAAGTGTGTCACCATTTCGTGTGCGGACTGACCCTGCTTGAGTCGCTACGCCAACACGACAGGTGCAACCTACCACTTGGTTTTGCTCCTTGGTGAATCCCGACTATATTGATCTAAAAAGATACATACTGAACTACCCTCTCCGTCTTGTTTTTTTAGACGTCTCGGTTCATAGGGCATGCACGTAGTTCTAGGTCATCCATTTGACTAACTAAATCTGAGTTACTATGTCACAAAAAGTATATCATGGGATTATTAAGTGGATGTAGTTTCTAAACATACACTGTTCATCACATATATAGCCAGTTAAATTCTCAACCTAGAACGACGTGCATGCCATGTAAACCGATACGGAGGAAGTATAGAAGTAAAAATGAGGTGATTTTACCGAGCGATCCGCGGGGGAGCATGGCCTGTCATGCGGTCCCACGTGTCATGATGTACCAAGGCGATGCGCGTGTCCCTCTTGAGGCAGAAGCAATACTACGTAGTTTGAGATGATGGCGAACCGAAGTGTGAAATAATGATTGCTTCGTCCGTCTGGGAAGGTGCGCCATTGTGATTTGATGTCTCATTGCTCATTACTACTACTACCGGGGCGGTACGACTGGGGTGCGTCCCCCTGCTGTTCTGCACTGTTATTTGGTGCTTGACACGTCGACCCGGTTCCTATATGTCCCACATGTCGGCGACAGGAAGTACAAAATTCATGAAAGCGAGCGTCGACGGAGGAGTACAAGACACGGCTTGGGTTTTTGCTGCTTCGCGCGATCCATCGATACAAACCCGGAGTAAAAAAGGCGAGGGCGGGTCTTTTCCCGTGCGGCAGGCAGGGGAGTTTGACATAGTCAGTTCGAGGCAAGGAGGCAGGAAGGGAAACAAGCAAATAAAGGTTGAGCGACTTAGTTTTGGGAAAATCTGATTTTACGGAGTACGTACCCACTAGGGTTTATAGGGCTCATCTACAAAACATTCGCTATTCCGGTTTATAAGTCTCGGTTCTACTACTAGTAGTAGTACCATCACATGTTGGATTTCGAGGTGCACTAGATCACCCGATGCAAGCAGTGTCAAGAGAAAACTCACCAATGCATGTAGAAGTTCATGGAAATTTAGTGGTCATTCATGCATTCGTTCTAATTAATGCCTCGGTAAACATAACTTCTTGAGAAAAACGAGCGTACTAATTACTTGTGCAAACTAGGAGTACGAAATTAATTCGACCACTCACCGTCTACCTTGGTTGGAGAGATTTTGAAATTGAGCCATAAACTGGAAAGGGGGGAGTAGTAACTTTTGTCTCAATTACTATTTGTGGCCTTGTATAGATGCAAAATGTATTTTTTTATAGTTGCCTTGTATAAGTAAATGGAGGGAGTACTAAAGGACATATATATTCCAAACAATATGATAATCTCTCTAACCAAGGTAGTAGGGACGAGGAGTAAACGGAGGGAGTACTAGTAAAATTTTCTCCTCGTCCTGCGAGCCACCGCGCGCCTGGGCGAGGGAGCGGGCGTAAGGCGTAGTAAGCAAGCTTCACCTCATCCTGCGAGCCACCGCGCCCGTGGTCAGGGGAGACGGCGTACTAAGCAAGCTTCTCCTCGTTCTGCGAGTTGACGGGACACATCAAAAGTACTCCAGTGTATAGAGCCTTGCCTCTAAGGTAGGCCCCACATGGTTTGCCTCTTTTTTAACATAACGCGTCAAGTCGCAATTTGTTTGTTCACCCGTTGTAGACGATCCTCCCTCCATCTAGTGGACAACCAGTGCACGTGTCAAGTTACCACGTGGGCAGCCTTTTCGTACAGAAATGAGCTCCACCGTGTACCCGCGCGGGTGTGGTTGGGAAAGAGACGGGAGTACGTGCGCCATGCGTGCACCTCTTCTTTATGTGCACGTCCCCCACATACGTGTGTGTGTGAGAGAGGGACTATAGAGATACAAACCTAGACATAAAGACCACTACAAACATCAATGTTCTGCTTATCACAGATAAGATTGATTAATACCCGTAACAATCCATGTCCTTAACAAAGGGTGCATGCACGTATAGGTTGAGCGTGTGTCTTGCATCGTGTGCTGTGTGCATGCAGGCGTGCGAGTGTTGCGTGTGTGCAAGGGTACGTTCCAGTGTTGCATGCATGTGTGCATGTGTTCGTGAGTGCATGTGTACGCGTCAGTGTTGCACGCCTGCATGCGTGCGTGTGTTCGTTATGTGTACGTGTCAGTGTTGCATGCCTGCATGCGTCCGTGTCTTGCGTGCGTGCATGTGTACGTGCGGGGTGAGGCTACACGTTAGTCGACTGACTTTTTCATTGTAACATCCCAAATTTTCAATTTGGTATGTTATACATAGATCATCATTGCATATCATATTTTATTGCATTTTGACAAATCCTCGATAAATCCTAAGCAACTCAAGGACCCTCGGAGAGAGTTGGGGATTTTTTCGAATTTTCATATTTGATTTTCATCAAATAATAAGACGAGGATTTTGGTTTTAATTATTTTCTCTCCGGAAAAATATTTCATTAGACAAAATAAATGAGAGGAGAAAATATGACTTCTCCAAAACAATTAAAATACTGGAGGAAAAATGTTAAAATCATCTATTGGATTTTATTCGGATTTTATTTGCAATTTTTATTGCATTAAAAATATTGCATGTTTTCAAAATATTTATTTTTTGTTAAAAAAATGTTCACCCTAATCTAGATTTTCTAACTAGACGGGAAAAATTTATTTTATCTTTTTTGGACTTTTATTTATTTTTCTACGAATTATTTTCCGCGGAACGTATTTAAAAAAAACAGCGCAGCGCCCGACTGGGCCGAGCCCAGCCGCGCCAGGCCGCCGGCCCATCCCCGCGTCGCCCTCCTCGCGCACGGGAGCCGCCGCCGCCGAGTCCCGCTCGCACACGGGAGCCGCCGCCCGCCCCCTTCCCCAAGCCACCTCCACCCCCCCATATAAATACCGCCCCCCCCCTCTTCTCTCACCCCCGCCGCCGCCGCACTTGCCGGCCCCGCCGCCGCCGGAGTCGAGCACGGGAGCCGCCGCCGCCGCCGTTTGCCGCCGCCCCTCGCCGCCCCATGCCCCCCCCCCGAGCACCCCCGCACCCCGCCGCCCTCGCCGGAGCCGGCCAAACCCCGCCGGAGCCCGCCCCCGACGAGGTACCTCGCAGCCATTCGTCGCCGGTTTTTGTTTAAAAAAACCGTTCGTTTAAAAAAAACCTAGATCGGTTTTCTTTTCGGTTTTGTTATTTTGCGAGCGTTCACCGAACCGTTCATTTTAACGAACGCGTTCGTCGGTTTTTCTCTGTTAACGAACGTCCGTTCTTTAACCGTTCGTCCGTTTTTTCTTTTTCGTCGGATTTTTCCGCGATTATCTCAGATTCGATTTCTGATTGAATCTTCGTTTCTGTTTAACTTCTCGCTCGTTTATCGGAATCAGGCGATTCAAGCGCCTAGAGTTTCGTCTCGAAATTCTCTTTTCGTTTAGCCTACTCAAACAAGTTTTTGCTATAGTAAAATTTGACCTAGATCCAGATTAGTAAACGAAGCTTGTTTCTTTCGCCGTTTGACTTTCGTTGCTTCTTTCGAGTTGATTCTTTTTGCAAACCGGAGTTCTTAAGTTGAACTTTCTGGTTGGATCTTTCATTCGAGTTTTACCTGTGCATTAGATGAGTACTTATTGTTTGCTTGTTTGTTTGCGATAGAGTACCCGGAGTGTGCCGCTTGTTACTTCGAATCGCTAGGTTTTGCGGATCATCAGCAAGGCAAGTAACACTTTGATCATACTTTCCATACCCAGTTTTATTGCATTAGATCTATTCCTCAATCAATTACATGATTAGGATCTGATTAAATTGTGGGAACTGGGAAGTAGTTGAGGTAGTACCTATTACCTGTTTTCTTATCAAACCCTTGGGAGTTACTTCTACGTTGCTATTATATTGCCATGCTATGCTCGTAGACGTGGATTTGGTTTTGAGAGATATTCATGACAGATGTGAGATGTTTATTAATGGTTCAACTTAAGGTGGCAACTAAAACTCACATCTGGGTGGATTGAGGTACCTGGAGAACAAAGTGTTGTCTGATTTTATAAGGTCCGCCACCCAGGCTCAAAGGGATCATAAGATTGTTCATGCTAGAAACTTCCGTGTGCAGCCACAAGCTATTATGGGCTCTAGCATAGTTGAGTAGGTTACATGATCTCTTGAAGAGGTGGGCTAGCAGATGTAGGGGAAAGTAGGTGTACCGGTCCATCCAGAGTAAAGAGTGATTGTTTCTGAAAGACTGTGTCTCGGTCATCCGTTTCTCAAACATCATGTAGTGCGAGAATCAAGCGGAGGCGATCGAGTCTTGTGGGGAAAAGTGCACAAACCTCTGCAGAGTGTACAAACTAATCATGGTTAGCCGTGTCCCCGGTTATGGACAACTTGAGTATCTAGTACCTGGATTATCATTTGAATCTCATCACCATGTTACTTTTAATTAATTTTGTGGGTTAATGATGACACTTAATTGGGATTGAGTTGGAGGTACCTTCTCAATGTTTAACAACCACCATGATAGTTAAATAAAATTTATTCCTTTGCAGTAGGGAAAAATTGGCTTTACGCATAAACTTTAACCGTAGAGCTTTCCACCAGCCATATATGCATGTAGTATAGCATTATTATTGTTCATTACTCTCTATGTGTTACCTTGCCAACATATTCTATGTGCTGACCCGTTTTCGGGCTGCAACGTTTCATGTTGCAGACTTTTCAGACGACGAGTAAGGTGCCTAGGTCGTGGTCTTATACTCAGTGATGCCGCTAGAGTTGATGGACTCACTTATCTTCCAAGTCTTCCGCTGTTATCGTTTTAGATGGCCTTAAGCCATGTTTATCATACTTAATCTCTTCGGAGATATTCGATGTAATAAGTGTGTGATTGCTACTCTGTTATAAATCCTCCATTTGTACTGTGCGTGTCAGCATTACTGATCCAGGGATGACACTGGTGCACAGCAGCACAGAACATTTGAGGTCTGGTCGCTACATTCATCTCTTGTCATTAGATTTTCTAGCCGTTGGATACGAAATCAAGGGCTTGCAGTTTATCATCAAACTCCACCCCCCTTAGCCGCCAGCCACCACCAGCCGAACCGCCGGCCCCCGCCCTCCGCGGCCGGCCCGTGCCGCCACGCCGCCCCGCCCGCCTCGAAACTACTCCTCACCACCGGTCCGCCGCCGCACCGGCCATCCCTCTAGCCCCCCCCCCCCGCGCCGAGCTTTCCCTCCGGCGATCCCCACCCCACCGCCCAATCAACGCCCCCACCGCCGGCGACTGCCAACCACAGGTCTCACGACTTTGAGTACCCACCGACCACTAATTTATTACCATTTTTGTCCATATACGCGCTGACGGGAGGGCCCTATGGTAATGTGCGCTGCTGAATGTGGACCGTTTGACTGGTCAATTGATCGTGTCATCAACAAATTACGGAGCTGTATGGTGAGCCAGTGACCGTATGATCACCCTAAAATGTACTCCGTATTCTATTAACACAGTACAGACTCAAACTACCATTTTGTTGCTTTCATATACGGGCTGACAGGTTGGCCCCACGGTTACGCGCCCCGATGGTGCAACACTAGTTGCGCCACGTGGAACATTTGACTGGTCAATTGATTGTGTCATCAACAAAATACGGAGTTGTACGGGTGAGCCAGTGACCGTATAATCATGACATGTATTTTTTTAACACGGTACAGACGCAAGGGCTCATATATACGCGCAAGCACTCACCGCTATAAGCGCACACACGCAAACCCTACCCCTATGAGCACCTTCGAGAGAGTGGGCCAGCATATGATCTTGAGATTTTACGAAGTCACCATAGGTGCCTCGTAGTCGAGTGGAACGTCTCCTCCCACTGAACGCACATCGCCTGAAAATACTGAAATTAACCCAGGATAAATGCGAGCACCTGGACTTTAACCCTGGTGGGCTTGAGAAACCACTGTCCTCCTAACCATCCAACCACATGTTGGTTAGCACGACAAAATGTATGTGGTGACCGTGATGAGCTTATTCTAAAGTCCAGTGACCATATCGTGCTTTCGCTTCAAATACAATGATTGTAAGTGTCGTCAACAAAATACGGAGCACGCATCAAATGCAAAGTCCGTCAGTGTCATCAAGAAAATACGCAGACGTATCGTGAGCTAGATACCGTATGATCACCACGAGAATGTATACGGTGACCGTAATGAGCATATTCTGAACTCCAGTGACCGTATAGTGCTTTAGCTTGAAATACAGTGACCGTCATGCGTGAATGTGTCGTGGGCATGCATACTTTTAGAGGGCCGAGAGATAGTTTGTGTGCGTACGTGAAAGTGGTGTAGAAAGAGGGGATGTCCGGTGGAGACAAGGAGAGATATGCCCTTCGTTTCTCTTTCCCGTGACTAATATTTTAGGAGAATATATAAATATTCACAATGCAGAACAAATATTTTTGGATGCACCATGCAATTAACTTTCATGTATAACATTGTACTATTGTATATGCTTATTTTCTTAGTGGCCGATTGCGTGTGTGGTGTGGTGGGACATCATTTCTATGTGGTGGGTCAACATGAGGACTCATGGGTCGGTTCCATCCTGCGCCATATAGGTTGGATCGAGACGCGTTATACGAAGACCCATGTGGAGGACTCGGCGTACAACACAAAGCTAGCTACCAGAGTCGCGGAGGACTCTATCCCCACTGGTGATAAGCCGACTATATATGATTTGTAACCCTAGGCCCCCAGTATGTTATAGAAGCTTGGGGGCTAGTTCGTCGATAGTATACACACACGCACAATGCCTGGTATTCACGTATACTTTGTACACACCCCTATCACTAATATACAGTACCAGGAGTAGGCTTTTTCCTCAACTGCAACGGTCCGAACTAGGGTAAAACTTTGCCTCATATTACCATCCAGCCTAACAGTCAGGGATATTCTACCGAATGATATGATGGAATCATATCTGCTAACTACTAAGAGAGAGGTGTGTCTGGGGGGGGGCATGTGTGCGAGAGAGGCCTAAAGATAATGTGCGTGCGGGAGACACATAGGCACATATATGTGCGTATAGAGGGCTAGCTAGTAGAGACCGTGCGTGTGTATATATGCATGTGAGAGAAATAGTGTTTTCCAACTGAGATTAGTGAAAAGAGTTGTACATAGTAGTCAGAAAGAGAGAGAGAGAGATACAGAGAGAGCATGTGCGTGAGACTCCCCGACACCCCGAGAGAGATTGTGAGCATGTGTGAAAGAGAAATGCCGATGCATATAAAGTGTGTGCACTTATGCGGTAGATAGAGAGATATATAGCGCGTATGTGAGAACGGGCCGAGGCATAGTGCATCTACGTGTAAAAGGCGGTTCTACGCATTAAATTAAAATATAAATGGCATTATTATTTTTGGATGAGATCATGAATTTTGCAAATTGCGTATGGACGAAAATCGGTCTGTCAGACACCCATACTCTATTGAATTCTAGCATGTGCATGTGTTTATTTCATATTATCGATCCATAGTGTGAGAGAGGTTTGAAATACAGGCAATGGATGCTTTTGCAATTCATATATAAACATTAATTAGTGCACTCCATGTTGTTAGTGTGAAGCACTTTATACATTTATCACTTGCATGGATACATTCCAAATTGCTAGCTACGAAATAGAATAAATGTCGAATTCAACATAAAGGGGGTTTCGAAGATTCGAATTCATAGGAAGTGCATTCATCTATTTGAAGCCGAGATAATGGCATTTGTAAATCAGATGTAAAAGGGGGCATCAATCTTTGTTGTGCGTTTGAACATGCTATATATATTCATACGCATGTCTAACTTTTTTTTGCAACCAAGGAGTTTATATCTGGAACCATGCATGAACTGAGATAAGTTGCATATTTTTTAATATATACTCGTGTACAATGTATATTCAAATATACCACCTCCATTCCAAAATAATCGTAGCTTTAGGATTTTCAAGAGTAAAGATTTGTGAAGTTTGACAAATCCTGAATGTTCAATTCAAGAGAACAGAAAACGTTAATGCTTCTGCTCCCAAATATTGAACGAAGCGCCAAATAGGCCTCTGGTCACCCAAAACCACGCGAGACTAATGTTTGGTGGTAGGAAATTACTGTCCTGACTCTGGCCCGTGTAGCCTATCGGCCCGATGTCCAAATGTCTAAACCGGGGTAGGTTTGTAACTTCACCAAGAGGCGAGTCTTAACCGCCTCCGAGAAGCATTCATACGCCATGGGCGCCTAAACACCCATGCGCTCGGCCGAAATCTATCCCGCCCACATTTGGGACACCTGAGATTACTGTCCTACCCCCAACCAGCAATATGTCTGAAATTTTAGATGGGGGAAAGTTTGTAACTTTCCCCAAATTCCAAACAAGCGCGTTCCAAACCGAAACATTGTTCCCCCTTAGTTCCCCGCCTCCCTCCGTTTCCCCATTCATACTCCGTGGGCGCCAAAACACCCTCTCCACCAGCCGCGAAACCCCAGCCTCCTCCGTCCTCCACCCCATAGCGCCCAATCCAGCGCCGCCCTCCTCCATCACGCCGGAGCCGGTACCGCGACATCGTCGTCCAACGCAATCGCAACCGCAACGCCCTCAAGGACTTAGCAGCTGAAGCCAATGTAGAGCTGCCTCCACGACGCCGACGCCGACGTGCGCCGTACCAGAACTACTCCGACCACGCTGTCCTGCGCCTCACTGCTGCCGCTCCACTATCGCAACCGTCCACCGCACCGGAGCTGTTCCCGCTACGCCGTCGTTCGCCGCATCGGATCTGCTTCCCCGCCGCCGACAGACGGCCACCGCACCACACTCAACAACTTGGCCATGGGTTCGTCCAAGGCTGCACCGTCCTCCACAACTTCTCATTTCCAGCGAACCACAAGAAGATCGTTGGAAAAACAGAAGGAGGACACAACACTGCCAGCAGAAAGAGGTACTCATCTTCCCTTATTCGTGCAAACCTTACGTCTTTGCTCACACCGTATTCATCCCACAAAAGAAACTAGTTGAGCGCTTCTTAATGCATCTTCTTCGTGATACTAAATGCACAAGGTTTCGTCCCTTTACTATTTCACCTTTGCTAGAGGTCAGTAGCCCGCCTGGATTTCAATTCAGGGTCAGTCGAACCGCAATTAAAAGAAGCAGAACCCGCTTAGGCGCGCGGAGCAGCTAGTCCGCATGTTCGCCGGGGAAGTGGCGCATCTGTGTCTATCATAGGGGTGTGGGGTGCACGAGCTGCTTGCGCCCGATCTGGAGGTCGGCGGGGCTTGAATGGATTGCCGGGGGCGGTGCCAAGCACGGCGGTGCGGTGAGGTCGAGGGGAGGGCGCAGGCAGGGGACTCGGCCGGTGTTCGCTGCCGTTTCGAGGAATATCGTCAACACTGACCGGCTGGAGGTAGATGAAGGCGATCTGCCCGTTCTTTGTACATCGGACGGTGCAGAAAAAATGGACTGACCTATTTGTTTTCAGTCGAATGTTATTTTCATAGAATCCTGTAGTAATTTAGTGTGTCATGCATGTTGTAGAGCTATCATATATCTCCCGTCATTTATTTCTCACCGACCTGCTATCTGCTACCTTTACACTGTACTAATTGTGCACACACTTCACTCATACTCACACTATCATTTTTTTATGCATGGGTATTTCAGACTCTCACGCAGTGTTGATGAATGCTTAAAAGAAAAGACAGAAGTTGCTCCAGTGTAATTCGAAGATAAGCACTAAGCGTTTCAGCGCTCTAAAGGATACAGTGTCAGCAGTTGGAGATAGTAAACGTAGCTCTGCAGTTGATGATCTCAATTGCCACACACAACCATCCCAGGTGCTTGCTTTAACTTCGCGCTATCAAATGTGGTTGCATGTTGCATATGGTGTCTAGCTTGTATTGCTTCCAATTTGGTTAAATTGCATCTGCTTACTTTACACATTATACCTTTGATAATGACATGCCTTCCTGTTTTTGATACATACTACATATGTCTATTAACCATGTTTGTACATCAAACTAATGCTCTTTTGTATCCCTCGTCAATCACTTATGATGAGACAGTCACCCGGGTGGGTTACTGTGAGACGCCATACTCGTTTAAAGAGTGCAGTGTCATCCTCCCCACATGATTCTCAAGAAACAGCAAGGCTAAATGAAGATAGTCAATGTAGCTCTCTAGTTGATGACCGCAATTCCCCCACACCACCATCACAGGTGCTTGCCCTAACTTCGCAGTGTGATATGTGGTTGCATGTTGCATACGGTGTCTAGCTTGTAATGCTTCTAATTAGGGTAAATTGCATCTGCTTAGTTTACACATTATACCTGTGAATATGACATGCCTTCCTATTTTTGGTACACACTACATCTATGTGTTAACCTTGTTCTTACATGAAACTACCTCTCTTCTGTATCCTGCATCAATCACTTACGATGAGTCACCTTTATTCGTTGCATATAGCATATTATTTCTAGCCTGTTGCCATGTATTGCTTCTAATTTGGTCAAATACATTTGTTAGGGCACCCTTTTAATTTGGCAGAGTGATATTGGTTTCATCTTTCATATGATTTCTAGCTTGTATTGATTCTAACAAGTTCAAGCACCTTGTGCTTAGTTTACACTTTATACATCATACATGTCAATATGTCACGCCGTCCTGTTTTTCATACATATTCCATCCTCCTATCATGCAGCTGCCTTACATGAAAATAGTGTTCGTCAGTATCATGCATCAATGAGTTCTGAATAGCAAATTTTATTCATTTTTCTTGTGAGTTTGACTTGACAAGGCAAAATAGAGAAAGAGGAAGGAAAAGAGTGAGGAAGGCGATGATGGTGGTCATCTGCAGCAACATAAACGGAGCATCTGTACCGATTCTCCTTGTACTGATAGTGCATTACAAGGTCCAAGTCTCCGCTCCCCTACTCCACCATCCAAGGTGCTTGCTCTAACTTGGCAGTGTGATATCTGGTTGCATGTTGCATATGGTGTCTAGCTTGTATTGCTCCTAATTAGTGTAAACTGCATCTGCTTAGCTTACACATGATACGTGTGAATATGACACGCTTTCCTGTTTTTGGTACATACTATATCTGTCTATCACACCATGTTCTTACATGAAACTACTCTTATTGTGTATCCTGCATTAGTCACTTATGATGGAACACCTTTAAGTTGGCAGTGTGATATTGGTTTGCGTCTTGAATATGATTTCTAGCATGTATTGCTTCTAGTTTGATGAACGCCACCTATGACGAGACAGTTTTAACTTGGCAGAGTGATATTGATTGCACCTTTCATATGGTGTCTAGTTTGCAGTGCTTCTAATTTGTTGAAGTGCCTTCTTCTTAGTTACCACATCATAGGTGTGAATATGCCAAGTCGTCCATTTTTTCGTACATATTCCATCCTCGTATCATGACTTTGCCTTTCATCAAAGTAGTGTTCGTCAGTATCATGCATGAATGAGTTCTGAAGAGCGAATTATATTCCTTTTTCTTGTCGGTTTGACCTCACAATGCAAAATCAATAAAGCTGAAGGAAATTGGCAAGGCATTGGATGATGGTAGTCCTTCCGAGCAACTGAAATGGAGGTTCTCTATAGATTCTACTCCGCCATCCTCCCAACAAGATTCGCAAGACAACGCAAGGCTAGACAGTCAACGTAGTTGTGTAGATGATGAGCACATCTCCCCTACTCCACCATCACAGGTGATTGCTCTAACTTGGCACTATTATATGTGGTTGCATGTTGCGTATGATGTCTAGCTTGTATTGTTTCTAACTTTGTTGAATTGCATCTGCTTACTTTACACATAATGCCTGTGAATATGACACGTGTTCCTGTTTCTAGAACATACGTGTACATGATGAGCACATCTCCCCTACTCCACCATCATAGGTCCTTGCTCTAACTTGGAACTGTTATATGTGGTTGTGTTTTCCGTATGATGTCTAGTTTGTATTGCTTCTGATTATGCTGAATTGCATCTGCGTAGCTTACAATTTATACCTGCAACAATTTAACTTGGGACTGTGATGTAGGTTGCATCTTGCATTGTCTTCTAGCTTGTACTGCTTCTAATTTCTTGAAATGGCACTTACGACGAGACACTTTTTACCTGATAGAGTGATATTGGTTGCATGTTCATATGGTGCCTAGCTTTCATTTCTTCTAATTTTGTTGAAATGCCTTCCGCTTACTGTTTTTCATACATATTCCATTCTCCTATCGTACGTGTGAATATGAAACGCTGTCTTTTTTGTAAATATTCCATCCTCCTATCCTGCGCTTGCCTTACATCAAAGTAGTGTTCGTCTGTATCATGCATCAACCAGTTATGCAGAGCTAATTTTATTCATCTTCTTGTGGTTTTGACTTTATAAGGCAATATCAGAAAATAGGAAGGAAAAGAGTAAGTTAGGGGATGTTGGTGGTCCTCCGCACCGACGCAAACAGAGACTCTCTAGATTTGCCACTGCTACTGGTAATGAAGTTGAAGTCCCAAGTCTACATGATGAGTTCATCTCCCGTACTCCATCGCAGGTGCTTGCTCTAAGTTGACTGTGTGATAATTGGTTTCATGTTGCATATGTTGTCTAGCCTGTATTTCTTCTATTTTGATTAAATTGCACCTGCTGAGTTCATACGTTATACATGTGCATATGGCATGGCGTTCTGTGTCTAGAATACACTGCATCTATCTATCATACCATGTTCTTACATCAAAGTACTGCTGTTGTGTATCCCGCATTAGTCACTCATGATTGGACACTTTTAACATGGCAGTTTGATAGTGGTTGCATCTTGCATTGATTTCTACGTTGTACTGCTTCTAATTTTTCGAATTGCCACTTATGTCAAGACACTTTTAACTTGGCAGAGTAATATTGGTTGCATCTTTCATATGGTGTCTAGCTTGCACCACTTCTATTTTCTTGAAAATCCATCTGCTTAGTTTACACATCGTAGCTGTGAATATGTCATGCCGTCCTGTTTTCCTTACATATTCCATCCTCATACGGTTGTCTTACATCAAAGTATTGCTTGTCTGTATCATGCATCAATGAGTTCTGAAGAGCGATTTTATTCTTTTGTGTTGTGGGTACGGCTTGACATGGCAAAGTAAAAAAAGAGCAAGGAAAATAATATAGTAGGGAGTGGTGTTACTCGTCGGGTGAAACAGAGAAGGAACGGCCGTCCAGATTCTGCTGGTACTTATAGTGCAGTAGAAGGTCCAGGTCCACCGGCTAAATCTACAAACACAGTACCACCTGCTCCACTAGCTGCAGCATCCGCTTCAACTGTACCAGCATCTCAACGAGTTACTCGTTCGTTTGCTCCGAAACTGGCCAGTTCCCAAGCTGCCTTCACACCTAACACAACTTCCGAAGCACTGCTGACACAACAGGACTTGGCAAGATCAGATGAACCTCATGAGCATCAACACCAAGACAGTACCTGACCGAGTCAAGTTGAAGTTGCATGCTCCTTTACATGTACTCTCACAGTTTGATGTACACTAACACTTTCCATATTCGTTGTTGAACTAGCACCATGACACAAGCGGAAATAGACATCAGGGATAATGCTTGACAGATTAACAAAATCTAAAGGAGGAAGAATGGAGATCCATTTTGAGGCAGGTTTAAAAAGGCCACGTGATGCTACAGAGTCAGCCAAGTTAGTATCAGAGGCAGCCGTTGCCGTTAGGTGTCATGCACGTATCCTCCCAACGTGGATCCAGTACAGGAATGAGAAAGACAATACCAAGTTTAACACCTTCCTTGACCATTTATCCGTAAGTAATGTTATTCATCGCAATTAGTAATATTGTCTTGCTCTGTCCCATACTTTCTAGCTTCCTCCTAATAAGTCTCACATTTTTTTTTCAACAGATGAGGTTCAAGTTGGATCCAAAAGATGATGCAAAAAAACAAGCATGCACTCATGTTTTTCAGTCTGTTCTGCGACAGTATCGGTACCACCTTAGAAAATCTCACTTTGAAGGCAAGGCTAACAATGAAATCGCCCAAACATCTCCAGTGGAATATATTACAGATGAAGACTGGACAGCCCTCACTCATGTTTTTCAGTCTGCTCTGCGACAGTATCGGTACCATCTTAGAAAATCTCACTTTGAAGGCAAGGCTAACAATGAAATCGCCCAAACATCTCTAGTGGAATATATTACAAATGAAGACTGGACAACCCTCGTTAAACACTAGTCTGATCCAAAGTATCAGGTAGGCTATATGTATTTGATCAGACCACATATTGAACTTCTATTTATGTATGTGCCTTACAAGTGTATCTTCTTCTAGGCTAACTGTTTGAAGAACAAGACCAACCGTTCTAAAGTGAAATTCCAACAGACAACAGGATCTCGTAGCTATATTGCACACTGCGAGGCTCTTGTAAATAGCTGCTACTTCCTTCTTTTTTCTGTGCCATATTATCGTATCTATATTGACTTGTTCCAAATACTAAGGAAAGCCTGTGCGGACCAAAAAGAACCTGAACCGAATGCAGTGCAAATCTTCAAGGATTGCCACACCAGCAAGATGAAGGGCATGAGCACACCAGTTCAAGCCGTTGTTGTAAGTCCTTACTCCTCCTGCCTTTGAACTGATTGGTACTGTGATGTGTTCATTTAACTACTTGGTTTGCAGCCAATGTCAGTTACTCTGTTCACTTTTATACACAGTTGTCTTAACGTATCATTTCACCTTACATGGTTTAAAAGAGATGAAGGATATTCTTTTGGTCTTGATCTGTATTCTAGTTGTTATGTTCACGTGCGCACACAATGATAAAATAGCTTGTTTGTTTTATATCTTTTTGCCCATGATATGAATGATGTCATACTATGTTCATCCTACTTTAAACCATGTCTCTTTATCCTTAGATGTCAACGAATGTGAGGAAATAGACAATACAGTAGGCATGCTACATGGACATATGTTCCGAAAGTGATTTTATTATGTAGTTGGCACTACAATACATGCTAATGTATTATAGTAGCTCACCAAAATAAGTTATGTATAAACGTTTAACCTACTTTGTTTGTTTTTGTCTCATTAGTAACTTATCTGGTACACTAATCTACAAGTTCAAACTTTCAGGAAGCTATGGAAAAAATGATTGAACAGCCACAACCACCTGAAGGTGACGAGGCTACCACAGGCACAATGTCACCTCTTGCTGCAGTGCGTCAGTATCTCTCCACTAACAGTGCAAAAAGCACCTTCCTGCGTAATTCTGGGTTGGTTGTCAAGGTAACCTCGTCCAAATCGCCTACTGAACAAAATCTTCCGGCTAGACAGAGTGATATATATGTGCTCCAGACACAAGTCCAATCCCTAATGGACGTCGTTTTGGAAACAAGAATAATAGTTGACAAATGTCGTCAAGATATGAATGGTTTTGAAACCAGACTATCAGACATTCGCTTCGTTTATTCAAGAGCAATGGCGGAAAAAATGTGAAGATCGTGCTGCTCCATCAGATTCTACAGCCTGAAACATTAGCACTCAGGTCAAATGATCTGTGCTTCTATACATCTGATGGTGCTTTTATCTGCAAGGACCGTAAACTTTATGCCAAGAGGCCTTTTGTTGTGATCCAGCATTTATGCTGCTGCCAAAGGCTGCAATAATTACGACGCTATTTTTGTATAGTGTAGCTTTATCTTAGTAATGTATTCGGCCGATAGCTTCGTAGGAGCCCAACATGCCAACATTCGTCGGGCCCATTCCAATTGGGCTAAAAACGATTATGGGCCGAAATTTGCATGTAGCCCACTAAAAATATCTAGGCCTAAATCAGCATAAGATTTCATATTTTTCTGGTAGGCCTATGCCCATAGTGGGCCTTTAACAGGCCTAAACATAATTTGGGCCCTCAGTAACAATAGGCCGTTTACAGGTGTAAATATCTCGAGCCCATAAAAAACATGGGCCTTTAAAAGACCGAAAGTGAGATTGGGCCCATTTACGATGCGGATCTTTCACAGGCCGAAATTTGGACGGGTCGTAAATGCGCCGACCTAATACACGAGCCTTTAATAGGCCGGAAGTTCGGTCGGGCTAGATTATTGTCATTTTTATATGGGCCGTTAATGGGCCCGATGTGACGTTGGGCCACATATGGCCCACGGATTTCATCCGACGTTAACAGGCCGAAAATCACAACAGGGCGAAAGTGGCCCAAATCTATGGTGGGCCGCTAACAGGCCGAATGTCAGACATGGTCGAATATGACCCAAATCCTTCACGGTCGTTTATGGGCCGAAAGTTTCAATGGCCTGTAAATGGGCCCAAATGAAGCAGGACCTTTAACAGGCCGAAATACACCGGGCCGTAATTCGGCCCATATACTTAGCGGATTGTTAACGGGCCAGAAGTGATCATGGGCTGCGATGATGACAAGTTTAGGACAAGCCGTTGATGGGCCGATTTGACACTAGCCGTACGGGCCTTAACTGAGAATGTTGGGCCTTTATCTAGGCCGGCCCATTATGGTCCGCAAAATCTCGCGGGCCTTTAGTTGGGCCGGCCCATTATGGCCCGCAAAATCTCATGGGCCATTAGCTAGGCCGCCCATTATGATACGAAAATCACGTGGGCCTTTTGCTGGGTTGGCCCATTATGGACCGCAAAATCTTGTGGGCCTTTAGTTGGGCCGGCCCATTTAAACTTTATGGGCCACTTTTGGGCCGGTCCACGTGTCAGCATATCATAGGCGCATCTCGCCCATTGGATGACTGACACCTGTGCCAACGCGGAGCTGACACGTGTTCCATCAGCCAATCAGAATTTTACATGTGGAAAATCCCCATTGGTCTGGGCTGCTAACGGGTTATCGGATCCAAAACCAGACCCGATAGCTTAACGGCGTTCCGTTACAGTGCATGCCACGTGTCGGTCACCCTTGATGAAAGCACTTCTGTGACGCGCGATTTATCGTCATGGAAGTGGACACTTCCGTGATGATAATTTTGGTAATGTCATGGAACACTTCTACGACAGCACATGTATGACTATCTTGATTCTGTCATAAAATTGCCATGGATGTACATGCATGACAAAAAATACGACCTACTGTGACAAACACGTATCATCACGAAAGTGTATTTTTTTGTAGTGTTGTGGGCCTACTAAGTTGACGGGGACGGAGGGCTTTGTCAACTTAGTCAATATGCATGATTTTTCTAGCTCCATTGAGCGTACGATGTCCATCCAACGGCCGTAGTGCATCTTCAACCTCTGGTCTTCTTGCTCCAGCCGCCCAAACCAGCGCCGGTCGTGCCTCGTGCTCCTGCCTCCCGTGGCCGGCTGTGATGCCGCGGAGGCCTCACCGCCCCCTACTACTCCCACCGCTAGCCAGGCCATCCCTCTACTCACCCACACCCCCTGTTATTCTACGGCGACGGCAGCCTCACACCGCAGCCGAACCAGTGAACCCTCGTACTCCTCTCCGCGTGGGCATCCACTGCCGCGTCTTCCTTGGCTCCGCGTCGTCCCCTTCCTAGGCCTCGCCATCGTCCACCGCCTTGGTGCTCTCGGCGCGGCGTGGTCAATGTGGTCAACGACCAACTTCCATCGGAAGAGTACTGTACGTGGAGAGGCTGACAGCTGGGTCCACGGCCGCAGCAAGGAAGTGCCTCCTTATTACGTGCAAAATAATTATTCCTCCACCTGACAGCGGGGACCCACCGGACGGGCCACCGTATTTCGTGAAAAAAACATTTCCCCCTGACTGCTGGGACCCACCAGCTACATCTTCACACGCAAGGAAGTGCGTCCGGGCAAAAAAACGATTCGCCCCCTGACTGCTGGGACCCACCAGCTACATCTTCGCACGCAAGGAAGTGCGCGACAGTCGGGACCCACCTGGTCGAAGCGTACGTAGCGTTGTCTTTCTGGTCGCGAACGTGTACGTACATACTGATCGATGTAGAGGCGCGCATGTGCCGTAGTAGAGGCGCGCACGTAGCATGTACACGTACGTATAGCGACCAGGGTGCAAGAAAGTAAATACGGCCACGTACGTACATACGGGCGGGGACTCGGACGCCTACTCGTGCGTACGTACGGCCAGGGCTCGTGTACATGGCTGGGTCGGAATGGAGAAACAGCGTCGTTGTCGTGTTCATGGGGAGCCAACCGGCTGGGTCAGAACGGAATGCGTCGTCGTGTTCATCGGGAGGGCTTGGACGGAACAGCCGATGGAAACGAGGCCTAGCGTACCGCAGAACGGTGGAAACGGCCTTGTGTTCGACCGGCCACGTTCGAAACAGGATCATGTTCATCGGGAGGGGTTTGGCGTACCGCAAAACAGAGGAAACAGACCTCCTACGGTCGAAACGGGGGTCCTGTTGATCGGGAGGGGTGTGGCGTACCGCAAAACGGAGGAAACGGACTTGTGTTGGAGCGCTACGGTCGAAACGGGGGTCCTATTCATCGGGAGGGGTGTGGTGTACCGCAAAACAGGACTCCACGGGATACTATTCATCTCCACCGTCGACCCCCTCCAGCCTCCATGGGCTACTGTTCATCCAACGTCGACCTCCTCCAGCCTCCACCTCCGACTGTTCATCCACGGGCTCCTGTTCATCCAGCCTCCACCGCGCGCTACTCCACCGGCTACTGTTCAACCAGCCCTCTCCACGGGCTCCTGTTCAACCACCCCTCCACGGGAAACTGTTCATCCAGCCCTCCACCGTCTACTGTTCATCCAGCCCTCCACGGGGTGGTCCTGTTCATCCTTCCCTCCACGGGGTCCTGTTCATCCAGCCCCAACTGGCTCGATAGATCGGGGTCCTGTTCATCCAGAGGCAACACCACGAGGTCATGTTCATCCACCCCCACCGGGAACTGTTCATCCAAAACCCCCAGCAACGCTCACTGTTCATCCAGAGGCAGCATCGATCGGCTTTAGTTAGCAGCAGTAGCGAAGGAATCGCTCGATCGGGTTCAGTTAACAGCCATCGATCGATCGCTCGGGTTCAGTAACGCGTAGCCTGTAGTGCAATCGCTCGGGTTCTATTAGAGCCCAACGCCTCGCTCGGGTTAAGTTAGAGCCCAACGCCTCGCACCCATGCGCGTGCGTGTACAAGAGAAACGCGCATCGCTTGGCCCCGACCACCCACCGTAACTGGGAACACCCCGATATTTTCCTCGCCCTCGCTTCTACCACGGTTTTTTCCGTCATGGACGGCCCAAAGAATGTCATGCAACTGCGTCTCCGGCCCACCCAGGACGAAAAGCCCATTTTTTGTCATGATTTTTTGTCATAGAAGTAGGACCCCACCACATCTATGATGATACCGTGTTTTGTCACAATTATTGTCATAGAAGTGTCATAAGTATGACAGAAAAAAAATTCGTTCGGCCCAAAATGTCATGGATGTGTCTTTTTTTGTAGTGATGGCTCGCGCTCATATATTGCGTGAAAGTTGAAAAAGTTTGAGAATACGGAAGTATGAAACAATTGCTTGGCTTGTCATCGGGGTTGTGCATGATGGGAGCATTTTGTGTGACGAAAATGAAGCATGGCCAAACTATGTGATTTTGTAGGGATGAGCTTTCTTTGGCTATGTTATTTTGAGAGGACATAATTGCTTGGTTAGCATGCTTGAAGTATTATTGTTTTTATGTCAATATTAAACTTTTGTCTTGAATCTTTCTGATCTGAACATTCATGCCGCAATAAAGAAAATTACATTGAAAATTATGTTAGGTAGCATTCCACATCAAAAATTCTGTTTTTATCATTTACCTACTCGAGGACGAGCAGGAATTAAGCTTGGGGATGCTGATACGTCTCCAACGTATCTATAATATTTTATTGTTCCATGCTATTATATTATCCATCTAGGATGTTTTATATGCATTTATATGCTATTTTATATGATTTTTGGGACTAACCTATTAACCTAGAGCCCAGTGCCAGTTTCTGTTTTTTCCTTGTTTTTTAGTATCGCAAAAATGGAACACCAAACGGAGTCCAATTGATCTGAAATTTCACGGAGATTGTTTTTGGACCAGAAGAAGCCCACGGAGTACCGGAGATGGACCAGAAGAGTCCCGAGGCCACCACAAGGGTGGGGGGCGTGCGATACCCCCCTAGGTGCACCCCCTATCTAGTGGCCGCCTCGTGGACCCCCCTGACTTGTTCCTGATGCCAACACCTCTTATATATATCCCCAAACTTCCAGAACATAACTTAGATTGGGAGTTCCACCGCCGCAAGCCTCTATAGCCACCAAAAACCAATCGGGACCCTGTTCCGGCACCCTACCGGAGGGGGAATCCCTTACCGGTGGCCATCTTCATCATCCCGGTGCTCTCCATGACGAGGAGGGAGTAGTTCACACTCGGGGATGAGGGTATGTACTAGTAGCTATGTGTTTGATCTCTCTCTCTCTCTCTTGTTCTTGATGTGGCACGATCTTGATGTGCCGCGAGCTTTGCTATTATAGTTGGATCTTATGATGTTTCTCCCCCTCTATCTCTTGTAATGGATTGAGTTTTCCCTTTGAAGTTATCTTATCGGATTGAGTCTTTAACGATTTGAGAACACTTGATGTATGTCTTGCATGTGCTTATCTGTGGTGACAATGGGATATTCACGTGATCTACTTGATGTATGTTTTGGTGATCAACTTGCGGGTTCAGTGACCTTGTCAACTTATGCATAGGGGTTGGCACATGTTTTCGTCTTGATTCTCCGGTAGAAACTTTGGCGCACTCTTTGAAGTACTTTGTGTTGGTTTGAATAGATGAACCTGAGACTGTGTGATGCATATTGTATAATCATACCCACGGATACTCGAGGTGATATTGGAGTATCTAGGTGACATTAGGGTTTTGGTTGATTTGTGTCTTAAGGTGTTATTGTAGTACGAACCCTAGGATAGATCGAACGGAAAGAATAGCTTCGTGTTATTTTACTACGAACTCTTGAATAGATTGATCAGAAAGTTTAACTTTGAGGCGGTTTCGTACCCTACAATAATCTCTTCGTTTGTTCTCCGCTATTAGTGACTTTGGAGTGACTCTTTGTTGCATGTTGAGGGATAGTTATATGATCCAGTTATGTTATTATTGTTGAGAGAACTTGCACTAGTGAAAGTATGAACCCTAGGACTTGTTTCAACGCATTGCAATACCGTTTGTGCTCACTTTTATCAATAGTTACCTTGCTGTTTTTATATTTTCAGATTACAAAAACCTATATCTACCATCCATATTGCACTTGTATCACCATCTCTCGCCGAACTAGTGCACCTATGCAATTTACCATTGTATTGGGTGTGTTGGGGACACAAGAGACTCTTTGTTATTTAGTTGCAGGGTTGTTTGAGAGAGACCATCTTCATCCTACACCTCCTACGGATTGATAGACCTTAGGTCATCCACTTGAGGGAAATTTGCTACTGTCCTACAAACCTCTGCACTTGGAGGCCCAACAACGTTTACAAGAAGAAGGTTGCGTAGTAGACATCACATCCCGACGATGATGTTGACCATGATTTGGTCCTTACCACTTCACCTACACCACATGAGTGGAATGAGAAAGGTAATATAGGTGAAGGTGATGCTCTAGTCCCACTAGTGGACATTCTTGAAATTGATTGCTTGCATTGTAACACCCCGCATGTAACTTGCCATATTTGTAACTCCGACTCTTGCCATTTTCGGCTATGTGTTATGATATTCCCTCCGTGGTCGGGTTTTGTCTTTCGTTTGCATTTTGTCATGTCATGCATTTTCATATCATGTCATCATGCGCATTGCATTTGCATACGTGTTCGTCTCATGCATCCGATCATTTTCCCCGTTGTCCGTTTTGCAATCCGGCGCTCCTATCTCCTCCGGTGCACCCCTCTTGTTTTCTTTCGTGTGTGGGTGTCAAACTTTCTCGGAATGGACCGAGGCTTGTCAAGTGGCCCTAGTATACCACCCGGAAACCACCGGTCAAGTTTCGTTCCATTTGGAGGTCGTTTGGTACTCCAACGGTTAACCGGGCATCCACAAAGTCCATTTGAGTGTGCAGCAAAACCCCCCTAAAAACCAGCCCAAAACCCACCAACCTCTCTTCCATGCTCTAGGTCGTTCGATCACGATCGTGTGGGCGAAAACCGCACCTCATTTGGAGCCTCCTAGCTCCCTCTACCTATTTATATGTCAGTCCCCGAGTTTACAAACGCAGAAGAAACCCTAGAAAATCCCCTCGCGCTCCGCCGCCGGACATGTTCGGGCGCAGCCGGACGCGTCCATCTCCACCGCCGCCGCCACATGGCACGCTCGCGCCGTCGCCGCCGCCGAGGCCCGCAGGCCCGCCGCGGGCCTGCCCGGCCCGTACCGCCGCCGCCCGGCCTCCACCTCCCCGCGCCGCCAGCGCTCTGCCGCTCCCGCGCCTTCGCCGTCGCTTGCCGTCGCCGGCCCGCCGCCTCGCCGTCGCACGCCGGCGCCGCACCGCCGCCACCGCGCCGCGGCTCCCAGCCGCCGTCGTCGGCTCCTCCCCGTCGCGGCCCGCCGTCCCCGGGTAGCCGCCGCCCCTCCGGCGCCCTCCTCCGTCGCCGGCCCGCCGCCTCCACTCCGTCTCCGGCGGCCGAGCCCGAGCCGAGCGCCCTCTCCTGCCAGATCCGATCGGGGTCAACGCAAGGTTGACCCGAGACCCTCCCCCCCCCCCCCCCCGTTTTTGCCAAGTCATTGAATTTTAACAGCATATGTCCATGTTCATCGTTGCATAACTCCTTGCATGTAGCTCCGATTCGCGCGTGTAATATGTCAAATTGTTCGCCTCGTGATGCTCTACATTTTGTTCAATTGCACCATGTTCATTAGAGGTCATCTTGATGCCCAAATCTCTGTTGCAAGAGGGCTCGTTGCTGTTATCTGCCGTTCTTAACAGAACTTGGAGATTTTTCATTTTTGTATCATTAAATCTGTGCATCTTATGGGCATGAGCTCTACATGTGTTTTGTTGTATGCCATGCCATCTTTCCAAGGGTGTATGCCGTGTATTTTTTTGATCTCTGTGGTTACTAGCACAAGCATGCAAACTAGGCCCCGTAATGTTTCTGATTTCAGGGACTTGGTGATTTCTCCAAGTCCTTGTCTGTTGTTATTTTGTTGCCATGTATACTTGATGCTACAGAGAGATCGATGCATATTTTGGAGATGTTCAGTAAGGATGTTTTGTAGCTATAGTTGTAATTGATCCATTCCTGCCCTTGTTTCCAATTATGGAGTGCCATAGCATGACTCAATCTTGCTCTACTTTTGCTATAAAATATTTCTGGCAGATTCTTAACATGATATTCATTTTTGCCAAGCTTATTGTAGTTTATCCATCCATGCTATGCTTTTGTTCTTGCTATGGATAGCTTCATAAACATTCCATCTTGCTGTAGGTATGCTATTTTTGTCATGCATTGCTTTGTATTGAGTGTATCAAGCTCACAAAGAGGCCTGCATATTATTATTTCTGCCATGCTATGTTACATGCTTGCCATCATATCTTATTCTCCTTTTTGGCTTATGGTCAGTAAGGGACTTTTGTCATATGCATTTATTAGAATACTGCCATGCCTTGGTTTGCTATGTTAAGTTCCTGTAGCATGTTGATTTCGTGCTCTGAACATTGCTACCTGATGCTGTTTTCTGCCATGTCCAGTTTTTCACCAAGTCTGTGATCCTGTTAACTTTTGCAGTTTTTCCATGCTTGTTTGAGCTTGATATGTTGTGAACTAGCCGTAGCTCAGTGTTCATCTTTTGTCAAGCATCTCCTGTAGATTACTGTCATATGCTTTGTTGCTATGTTGGGGTGCTGTAGCATTGCTACTTGTTGCATTTATGTGCTATCATGCTGTTAATCGCAGATTCGTGTCATTCTTGTTTTACTTGCCATTTGCAAACCGTGCATCCGTTTCCGGTGATCTTTATATCGATTTCGACCGAAATCATCTCACCTTTCCAGTGGCATGCTTGGTTTGCCAAGTTACTGCCTTGTTCATCATTTTCCTTCCGGAGCACGCATATGCATCGCATATCATATCTTGCATATCATACATGTTTTGCATCATGTTGCTTGTGCTTTTCTCGTGGTTGATTGTGGTTCCGTTTGTTTGTGTTCTGGTCTTGGGTAGAGCCGGGAGACGAGTTCGTGAACGAAGAACCTGTTGAGTACGCTTACGAGGATCAAGCTTTCGACAACTCTGAGAACCTTGCAGGCAAGATGACCACCCCTCGAAATCACTTCTATGTTTGCTTTGCTAGTTGTTCGCTCTATTGCCATGCTGCGCTACCTATCACTTGCTTTATCATGTCTCCCATTTTGCCATGTCAGCCCCTAACCATCCTTTCCTAGCAAACCGTTGTTTGGCTATGTTACCGCTTTTGCTCAGCCCTTCTTATAGCGTTGCTAGTTGCAGGTGAAGTTGAAGTTTGTTCCATGTTGGAACATGGATATGTTGGGATATCACAATATCTCTTATTTAATTAATGCATCTATATACTTTCGTAAAGGGTGGAAGGCTCGGCCTTATGCCTGGTGTTTTGTTCCACTCTTGCCGCCCTAGTTACTGAGATACCGGGATTATGTTCCTTGAGTTTGCGTTCCTTACACGGTCGGGTGATTTATGGGACCCCCTTGACAGTTCGCCTTGAATAAAACTCCTCCAACAAGGCCCAACTTTGGTTTTACCATTTGCCGCCTAAGCCTTTTCCCCAGGTTTTCGCGAGCCCGAGGGTCATCTTTATTTAAACCCCCGGGCCAGTGTTCCTCTGAGTGCTGGTCCAAACTAGATGTTGAGGATGTAAACCTTAGAGTCACCCGCCCGGTGGGGCCGGGTTACTCATAAGGGTCATCACCTGAAGCCCGGCGCCAAGCTTGAAGACGGTGGGCCGAAGATGGGCTTAAGACCCGGAGATGGCTTAAGGCCCGTAGTTACAACCGTCATTATGGTAGAACTTGTAGTGTAAGACAAGAATAGTTGAGAGTCCGAGCCGGACACTCTTATGAGCCGGCCGGGACTCTCAGAAGCTGCTGGGCATCAACTTCTCTATATAAAGGGACGACCCGGCAGCGGTTTAGGGGTAAGAAAGATCTCGTCGAGAGCCAGGCATAGCAGTTAAGCTCCCTGGTCATCAAAACCCTAATCAATACCACCTCAACTGGACGTAGGCTTTTACCTTCACCGTAAGGGGCCGAACCAGTATAAACCCTCGTGTTCCTTATCCCGTTTAACCCCTTTAAGCTTCCTAGCGGCGATGGCTCCACGACTAAGTCCTAGCTTGAGGACATCTGCCGTGACAATTCCACGACAGTTGGCGCCCACCGTGGGGCCAGCGCACGGTGGATTTGAGTTCTTGAAGGGCAGCTTCGAAGGGCTCAAGGGATACGCTGTGGGCCGGATGACCAAGAGTCGTCGCGGCAAGCTCTACATCGACGATGCAAGCTGGGGCCCCGACGCCGGCTCAATTGAGTACGGATACCGGGTCCCCTTCGGCGGAATTCATGTTTTCATTGGCAAGATTGGTGAGTCGGGCCCTGAGCCGAATCTCTGCGCCGATCTCATCGAAACGGCTCAGCGCGCACGACCCGCCCGGGCCCTGCCAGCCTTGAAGCATGCTTTTGTGGGATGTATCCATGGAGGGCTCTCTGGTGGATCTGGATATGGTGATGAGACGGCCGCCGGCTCTGACGGCGAATCATCCACAGATGAGTCAAACTCGTTGTATCAACTTCAAGATGGCAGGCTAATGGGTTGTTCCGATGGTGACAGTATTCCGGACCCGTTTGAGCCGCCGAGCCGGGTTGGAATCTTCATGGCCGGTGCGCAGCCTATTCAGAACCCTGCTGCTGGGGCAGGAAATCCGGTGCCCTCGCCGGCTCAGGTGCTGATGGATCTCACGGACAAGATGACGGTCCTCTTGACCGCCGCGGTTGACCCGGCGGATCAAGCTCAGCATGACGCGGAGGTGGCGCAGTTAAAGTTAGATCTCATGAAAGCCAAAGAGGATCTGGCGGCGGAAGGGATCAGGATGGCTGCGGAGAGGGCGGCTCTCGACGCCCAAACTCATTTGATTCAGGCGCAGTCCTTCCGGCTCACGATGGATCAGAACGCGTCCAATGAGGTCATGAGAAGGAGGCATCAAAAGGCCCAATCTCGACTCCCTCCGGTTTACGATCCTCGAAACCTCTTCAACACGCCAGGTGCAGGGTCTAGTAACCCGCCAGGGATCATCGTGCCCGGGTCTGGGACCCCTGTTCAGCCACAAGTGATGGGGCCTCCCCGGGTGAACCCTGCCCCGCCTCAGTATGTGCCAATACCACCGGGTCATTATGCTAACCCGCTGGAGAACATGGTCACCGCAGCAGCACGGCTGGCGGCCCTCCCAATTGACGGCGACTCTCCGACGGCTATTGAAACCCACCGGGTCACGGAACTCCTTCAGACAGCGCTGGCACAGCAAGAGGCGTACTCTTATAGCCGGGACAGGATCCACTCGACCCCTCGTCCAGGCCGGAGCCCGAGTTATAGCAGACACATGGTCTCAGCGACCGGCTCAAGTAATGTCCGACGCCATGACCCGCCCCCTGGCCATGGCCCGGCTCATAACGGAGCCTTTCACGCAGCAGAGCCAAGACAGAGCGCGGCAAGAGGTGGAGCAGGTGCCTCAGTTGACGGCTTACCAGACCCCCCCCCGGCTTATCCGACGACTTCCGTCGACGTGTGTATCCCTACGAGGACTGGAGGTGTCCCTTGTTTAGTGCCAGCTCTCTGTTGGGAATCGTAGCATAATTTAAAATTTTCCTACGCTCACCAAGATGCGTCTATGGAGTCTACTAGCAACGAGGGGAAAGGAGTGCATCTACATACCCTTGTAGATCGCGAGCGGAAGCGTTCCAATGAACGTGGATGACGGAGTCGTACTCGCCGTGATCCAAATCACCGATGACCGAGTGCCGAACGGACGGCACCTCCGCGTTCAACACACGTACGGTGCAGCGACGCCTCCTCCTTCTTGATCCAGCAAGGGGGAAGGAGAGGTTGATGGAGATCCAACAGCACGACGGCGTGGTGGTGGATGTAGCGGGTCTCTGGCAGGGCTTCGCCGAGCTTCTGCGAGAGAGAGAGAGGTGTTGCAGGGGAGGAGGGAGGCGCCCAAGGCTGTGTATTGCTGCCCTCCCTCCCCCCTTTATATAGGCCCCCTTGGGAGGGGGGCCGGCCAAAACCCATCTAGGGTTGGGGGGGCGGCGGCCAAGGAGTGGAAAGGGGTGCCTTGCCCCCCAAGGCAAGGGGGAAGCTCCCCCCACTTAGGGTTCCCAACCCTAGGCGCATGGGGGGAGGCCCAAGGGGGGCGCCCCAGCCCACTAAGGGCTGGTTCCCTTCCACTTTCAGACCACGGGGCCCTTCGGGATAGGTGGCCCCACCCGGTGGACCCCCGGGACCCTTCCGGTGGTCCCGGTACAATACCGGTAACCCCCGAAACTTTCCCGGTGGCCGAAACTTGACTTCCTATATATAATTCTTCACCTCCGGACCATTCTGGAACCTCTCGTGACGTCCGGGATCTCATCCGGGACTCCGAACAACTTTCTGGTTTCCGCATACATATATCTCTACAACCCTAGCGTCACCGAACCTTAAGTGTGTAGACCCTACGGGTTCGGGAGACATGCAGACATGACCGAGACGCCTCTCCGGTCAATAACCAACAGCGGGATCTAGATACCCATGTTGGCTCCCACATGTTCCACGATGATCTCATTGGATGAACCACGGTGTCGAGGATTCAATCAATCTGTATGCAATTCCCTTTGTCAATCGGTATGTTACTTGCCCGAGATTCGATCGTCGGTATCCCAATACCTTGTTCAATCTCGTTACCGGCAAGTCTCTTTAATCGTACCGCAATGCATGATCCCGTGACTAACGCCTTAGTCACATTGAGCTCATTATGATGATGCATTACCGAGTGGGCCCAGAGATACCTCTCCGTCACACGGAGTGACAAATCCCAGTCTCGATCCGTGCCAACCCAACAGACACTTTCGGAGAAAACCCGTAGTGCACCTTTATAGTCACCCAGTTACGTTGTGACGTTTGGCACACCCAAAGCACTCCTACGGTATCCGGGAGTTGCACGATCTCATGGTCTAAGGAAAAGATACTTGACATTGGAAAAGCTCTAGCAAACGAAACTACACGATCTTTTATGCTATGCTTAGGATTGGGTCTTGTCCATCACATCATTCTCCTAATGATGTGATCCCGTTATCAATGACATCCAATGTCCATAGTCAAGAAACCATGACTATCTGTTGAACAACGAGCTAGTCAACGAGAGGCTTACTAGGGACACATTGTGGTCTATGTATTCACACATGTATTACGATTACCGGACAATACAATTATAGCATGAACAATAGACTATTATCATGAACAAAGAAATATAATAATAACCATTTATTATTGCCTCTAGGGCATATTTCCAACAGTATCCCACTTGCACTAGAGTCAATAATCTAGTTACATTGTGATGAATCAAACACCCATTGCGTCCTGGTGTTGATCATGTTTTGCCCTAGGGAGAGGTTTAGTCAACGGATCTGCTACATTCAGGTCCGTATGTACTTTACAAATATCTATGTCTCCATTTTGAACACTTTCACGAATGGAGTTGAAGCGACGCTTGATATGCCTGGTCTTCCTGTGAAACCTGGGCTCCTTCGCAAGGGTAATAGCTCCAGTGTTGTCACAGAAGAGAGTCACCGGGCCCGTCGCATTGGGAATCACCCCTAGGTCGGTAATGAACTCCTTCATCCAGACTGCTTCTTGTGCTGCCTCCGAGGCTGCCATGTACTCCGCTTCACATGTAGATCCCGCCACGACGCTTTGCTTGCAACTGCACCAGCTTACTGCTCCTCCATTCAAAATATACACGTATCCGGTCTGTGACTTCGAGTCATCCAGATCTGTGTCGAAGCTAGCGTCGACGTAACCCTTTACGACGAGCTCTTCGTCACCTCCATAAACGAGAAACATATCCTTAGTCCTTTTCAGGTACTTCAGGATATTCTTGACCGCTGTCCAGTGTTCCATGCCGGGATTACTTTGGTACCTTCCTACCAAACTTACGGCAAGGTTTACATCAGGTCTGGTACACAGCATGGCATACATAATAGACCCTATGGCCGAGGCATAGGGGATGACACTCATCTTTTCTATATCTTCTGCCGTGGTCGGGCATTGAGCCGTGCTCAATTGCACACCTTGCAATACAGGCAAGAACCCCTTCTTGGACTGATCCATATTGAATTCTTCAATATCTTGTCAAGGTACGTACTCTGTGAAAGACCAATGAGGCGTCTTGATCTATCTCTATAGATCTTGATGCCTAATATATAAGCAGCTTCTCCAAGGTCCTTCATTGAAAAACACTTATTCAAGTAGGCCTTTATACTTTCCAAGAATTCTATATCATTTCCCATCAATAGTATGTCATCCACATACAATATGAGAAATGCTACAGAGCTCCCACTCACTTTCTTGTAAACACAGGCTTCTCCATAAGTCTGTGTAAACCCAAACGCTTTGATCATCTCATCAAAGCGAATGTTCCAACTCCGAGATGCTTGCACCAGCCCATAAATTGAGCGCTGGAGCTTGCATACTTTGTTAGCATTCTTAGGATCGACAAAACCTTCCGGCTGCATCATATACAACTCTTCCTTAAGGAAGCCGTTAAGGAATGCCGTTTTGACGTCCATCTGCCATATCTCATAATCATAGTATGCGGCAATTTCTAACATGATTCGGACGGACTTCAGCTTCGCTACGGGAGAGAAAGTCTCATCGTAGTCAACCCCTTGAACTTGTCGATAACCCTTAGCGACAAGTCGAGCTTTGTAGATGGTCACATTACCATCTGCGTCCGTCTTCTTCTTGAAGATCCATTTGTTTTCTATGGCTCGCCGCTCTTCGGGCAAGTCAGTCAAAGTCCATACTTTGTTTTCATACATGGATTCTATCTCGGATTTCATGGCTTCTAGCCATTTGCCGGAATCCGGGCCCGCCATCGCTTCTTCATAGTTCGAAGGTTCACCGTTGTCTAACAACATGATTTCCAGGACAGGGTTGCCGTACCACTCTGGTGCGGAACGTGTCCTTGTGGACCTACGAAGTTCAGTAACTTGATCCGAAGCTTCATGATCATCATCATTAACTTCCTCCCCAGTCGGTGTAGGCACCACAGGAACATTTTCCCGCGTTGCGCTACTTTCCGGTTCGGAAGGGGTGACTATCACCTCATCAAGTTCCACTTTCCTCCCACTCAATTCTTTCGAGAGAAACTCCTTCTCCAGAAAGGACCCGTTCTTGGCAACGAAGATCTTGCCCTCGGATCTGAGGTAGAAGGTATACCCAATAGTTTCCTTAGGGTATCCTATGAAGACGCATTTTTCCGACTTGGGTTCGAGCTTTTCAGGTTGAAGTTTCTTGACATAAGCATCGCATCCCCAAACTTTTGGAAACGACAGCTTAGGTTTCTTCCCAAACCATAATTCATACGGTGTCGTCTCAACGGATTTAGACGGTGCCCTATTTAAAGTGAATGCGGCAGTCTCTAAAGCATAACCCCAAAATGAGAGCGGTAAATCGGTAAGAGACATCATAGATCGCACCATATCCAATAGAGTGCGATTACGACATTCGGACACACCATTTCTCTGAGAAGTTCCAGGCGGCGTGAGTTGCGAAACTATTCCACATTTCCTTAAGTGTGCACCAAACTCGTGACTTAAATATTCTCCACCACGATCTGATCGTAAGAATTTTATTTTCCTGTCATGTTGATTCTCAACTTCACTCTGAAATTCCTTGAACTTTTCAAAGATTTCAGACTTGTGTTTCATTAGGTAGACATACCCATATCTACTTAAATCATCAGTGAGAGTGAGAACATAACGATATCCTCCGCGAGCCTCAACACTCATTGGACCGCACACATCGGTATGTATGATTTCCAATAAGTTGGTTGCTCGCTCCATTGTTCCGGAGAACGGAGTCTTGGTCATCTTACCCATGAGGCATGGTTCGCACGTGTCAAATGATTCGTAATCAAGAGACTCCAAAAGTCCATCTGCATGGAGCTTCTTCATGCGCTTGAAACCAATGAGACCAAGGCGGCAGTGCCACAAGTATGTGGGACTATCGTTATCAACTTTACATCTTTTGGTATTCACACTATGAACATGTGTAACATCACGTTCGAGATTCATCAAAAATAAACCATTGACCAGCGGGGCATGACCATAAAACATATCTCTCAAATAAATAGAACAACCATTATTGTCGGATTTAAATGAGTAGCCATCTCGAATTAAACGAGATCCAGATACAATGTTCATGCTTAAAGCTGGCACTAAATAACAATTATTGAGGTTTAAAACTAATCCCGTGGGTAGATGCAGAGGTAGCGTGCCGACGGCGATCACATCGACCTTGGAACCATTCCCGACACGCATCGTCACCTCGTCCTTCGCCAGTCTCCGTTTATTCCGTAGTTCCTGTTTTGAGTTACAAATATGAGCAACCGCACTGGTATCAAATACCCAGGAGCTACTACGAGTATTGGTAAGGTACACATCAATTACATGTATATCACATATACCTTTGGCATTGCCGGCCTTCTTGTCCGCTAAGTATTTGGGGCAGTTCCGCTTCCAGTGACCACTTCCCTTGCAATAAAAGCACTCAGTCTCGGGCTTGGGTCCATGCTTTGACTTCTTCCCAGTAACTGGTTTACCGGGCGCGGCAACTCCCTTGCCGTCCTTCTTGAAGTTCTTCTTACCCTTGCCCTTCTTGAACTTAGTGGTTTTATTCACCATCAACACTTGATGTTCTTTTCTGATCTCCCCTTCCGCTGATTTCAGCATTGAATATACCTCGGGAATGGTCTTTTCCATCCCCTGCATATTGTAGTTCATCACAAAGCTCTTGTAGCTTGGTGGAAGCGACTGGAGGATTCTGTCAATGACCGCGTCATCCGGGAGATTAACTCCCAGCTGAGACAAGCGGTTGTGCAACCCAGACATTCTGAGTATGTGCTCACTAACATAACTGTTCTCCTCCATTTTACAGCTGAAGAACTTGCCGGAGACATCATATCTCTCGACCCGGGCATGAGCTTTAAAAACTAATTTCAGCTCCTCGAACATCTCATATGCTCCATGTTTCTCAAAACGCTTTTGGAGACCCGGTTCTAAGCTGTAAAGCATGCCGCACTGAACGAGGGAGTAATCATCAGCACGTGATTGCCAAGCGTTCATAACATCTTGGTTCTCTAGGATTGGTGCTTCACCTAGCGGTGCTTCTAAGACATAATCTTTCTTGGCTACTATGAGGATGATCCTCAGGTTCCGGACCCAGTCCGTATAGTTGCTGCCATCATCTTTCAGCTTGGTTTTCTCTAGGAACGCGTTGAAATTGAGGACAACGTTGGCCATTAGATCTACAAGACATGGTGTAAAGATTTTAGACTAAGTTCATGATAATTAAGTTCATCTAATCAAATTATTTAATGAACTCCCACTCAGATAGACATCCCTCTCGTCATCTAAGTGAAACAAGATCCGAGTTTAACTAGGCTGTGTCCGATCATCACGTGAGACGGACTAGTCAAGATCGGTGAACATCTCCATGTTGATCGTATCTTCTATACGACTCATGCTCGACCTTTCGGTCCTCCGTGTTCCGAGGCCATGTCTGTACATGCTAGGCTCGTCAAGTCAACCTAAGTGTATTGCGTGTGTTCCGAGGCCATGTCTGTACATGCTAGGCTCGTCAACACCCGTTGTATTCGAACGTTAGAATCTATCACACCCGATCATCACGTGGTGCTTCGAAACAACGAACCTTCGCAACGGTGCACAGTTAGGGTGAACACTTTCTTGAAATTATTATAAGGGATCATCTTACTTACTACCGTCGTTCTAAGCAAATAAGATGCAAAAACATGATAAACATCACATGCAATCAAATAGTGACATGATATGGCCAATATCATTATGCTCCTTTGATCTCCATCTTCGGGGCACCATGATCATCTTCGTCACCGGCATGACACCATGATCTCCATCATCATGATCTCCATCATTGTGTCTTCATGAAGTCGTCACGCCAACGATTACTTCTACTTCTATGGCTAACGCGTTTAGCAACAAAGTAAAGTAATTTACATGGCGTTATTCAATGACACGCAGGTCATGCAAAATAATAAAGACAACTCCTATGGCTCCTGCCGGTTGTCATACTCATCGACATGCAAGTCGTGATTCCTATTACAAGAATATGACCAATCTCATACATCACATATATCATTCATCACATCTTCTGGCCATATCACATCACATAGCACTTGCTGCAAAAACAAGTTAGACGTCCTCTAATTGTTGTTGCAAGTTTTTACGTGGTTTGTAGGTTTCTAGCAAGAACGTTTTCTTACCTACGTATGACCACAACGTGATTTGCCAATTTATATTTACCCTTCATAAGGACCCTTTTCATCGAATCCGTTCCGACTAAAGTAGGAGAGACAGACACCCGCTAGCCACCTTATGCAACTAGTGCATGTCAGTCGGTGGAACCAGTCTCACGTAAGCGTACGTGTAAGGTCGGTCCGGGACGCTTCATCCTACAATGCCGCCGAAAAAAGAAACGACTAGTAGCGGCAAGAAGAATTGGCAAACTCAACGCCCACAACTGCTTTGTGTTCCACTCGTGCATAGTAACTACGCATAGGCCTGGCTCTGATACCACTGTTGGGAATCGTAGCATAATTTAAAATTTTCCTACACTCACCAAGATGCATCTATGGAGTCTACTAGCAACGAGGGGAAAGGAGTGCATCTACATACCCTTGTAGATCGCGAGCGGAAGCGTTCCAATGAACGTGGATGACGGAGTCGTACTCGCCGTGATCCAAATCACCGATGACCGAGTGCCGAACGGACGGCACCTCCGCGTTCAACACACGTATGGTGCAGCGACGTCTCCTCCTTCTTGATCCAGCAAGGGGGGAGGAGAGGTTGATGGAGATCCAACAGCACGACGGCGTGGTGGTGGATGTAGCGGGTCTCTGGCAGGGCTTCGCCGAGCTTCTACGAGAGAGAGAGAGAGAGGTGTTGCAGGGGAGGAGGGAGGCGCCCAAGGCTGTGTATTGCTGCCCTCCCTCCCCCCCCTTTATATAGGCCCCCTTGGGAGGGGGGGCCGGCAAAACCCATCTAGGGTTGGGGGGCGGCGGCCAAGGAGTGGAAAGGGGTGCCTTGCCCCCAAAGGCAAGGGGGAAGCTCCCCCCCTTAGGGTTCCCAACCCTAGGCGCATGGGGGGAGGCCCAAGGGGGGCACCCCAGCCCACTAAGGGCTGGTTCCCTTCCACCTTCAGCCCATGGGGCCCTCCGGGATAGGTGGCCCCACCCGGTGGACCCCCGGGACCCTTCCGGTGGTCCCGGTACAATACCGGTAACCCCCGAATCTTTCCCGGTGGCCGAAACTTGACTTCCTATATATAATTCTTCACCTCCGGACCATTCCGGAACCTCTCGTGACGTCCGGGATCTCATCCGGGACTCCGAACAACTTTCGGGTTTCCACATACATATATCTCTACAACCCTAGCGTCACCGAACCTTAAGTGTGTAGACCCTACGGGTTTGGGAGACATGCAGACATGACCGAGACGCCTCTCCGGTCAATAACCAACAGCGGGATCTGGATACCCATGTTGGTTCCCACATGTTCCACGATGATCTCATCGGATGAACCACGGTGTCGAGGATTCAATCAATCTGTATGCAATTCCCTTTGTCAATCGGTATGTTACTTGCCCGAGATTCGATCGTCGGTATCCCAATACCTTGTTCAATCTCGTTACCGGCAAGTCTCTTTACTCGTACCGCAATGCATGATCCCGTGACTAACGCCTTAGTCACATTGAGCTCATTATGATGATGCATTACCGAGTGGGCCCAGAGATACCTCTCCGTCACACGGAGTGACAAATCCCAGTCTCGATCCGTGCCAACCCAACAGACACTTTCGGAGATACCCGTAGTGCACCTTTATAGTCACCCAGTTACGTTGTGACGTTTGGCACACCCAAAGCACTCCTACGGTATCCGGGAGTTGCACGATCTCATGGTTTAAGGAAAAGATACTTGACATTGGAAAAGCTCTAGCAAACGAAACTACACGATCTTTTATGCTATGCTTAGGATTGGGTCTTGTCCATCACATCATTCTCCTAATGATGTGATCCCGTTATCAATGACATCCAATGTCCATAGTCAGGAAACCATGACTATCTGTTGATCAACGAGCTAGTCAACTAGAGGCTTACTAGGGACACATTGTGGTCTATGTATTCACACATGTATTACGATTTCCGGACAATACAATTATAGCATGAACAATAGACTATTATCATGAACAAAGAAATATAATAATAACCATTTATTATTGCCTCTAGGGCATATTTCCAACACTCTCCGCAATGAACGTCTACCCAAAGACTTCAAAGGCCCTAGGAAGGTGCCTAATTACACGGCTGACTTACAACCCGCAGCCTGGATCGAAAGTTATGAGATGGCCATGGAACTGCTGGAGGTCAGTGAAGCGGCGATGGCCAAGTACTTCACCATGATGCTAGATGGGACTGCCCGCACTTGGTTGAAAGGGCTACCGCCGAATTCCATCGATCTTGGGCTGAGCTGAAGGCCCGGTTCATACAAAACTTCAAAGACACCTGTAGACAGTCTATGTCAATAGTGGATTTGACTAACTGTAAGCAACAGGAGGGTGAGTCTACGACACATTGGGTTCGCCGGGTCAAGGAGATCATACACTCATCGGATAAGATGGATGCCGGCTCTGCAGTCTTAATGTTGGAGCAAAATTGTCATTTTCTACCCCTGAAGATGAAACTCGGGCGGCTTAAGCGCGACTGCAATGACATGGGTACGCTGATGGCGGCTCTCGTCAAGTACGCCGATTCTGATAGTACCAAGGACCCCGCTTCAGATGATGAAAGGACAGGGAAGGGAAAGAAGAACGGCAATGGCAAGGGTCCTCAGCATAACCCGGGGAACCAAGGAGGTGGCAAGCGTAAGGCCGACGGCAGCCTAGAGTTCGTGGCCAACGCCAGTTCACAGGGTAATAGCCAGAGACGCAAGGGGAGGCCCCCTCCCCGAGCCGGCGGGTCAGGCCCGACGCTGGAGCAACTGTTGAATGAGCCTTGTCCAAGGCATGGCTCTAGAGAGAAGCCAGCTACTCATCTATGGAAGGATTGTGCAATCATGAAGGCCTTTAAGAATTCCAACGCCTTTAACGGCAACAATGGCCCGGGCGGTGGCTCAGGCGCCGGCGGCTTTCATGGCCCGGGCGGCGGCTCAAATTCTAATCCTCAGAACGGTCAAGGGGGCTTTAATCAGCAGTCTGGCCAGGGTCATCAACAGCAGCAGGGGGGTTATCAGACCAATCCAAAGCAGCTTAGCGGTGGACAGTATCATGTATTTACCACCAGTCTGTGTAAGCGAGATCAGAAGCTTCATAAGAGGGCTATGAATGCTGTTGAGCCGGCGGTTCCACGCTATTTACGATGGTCTGAGCAGCCTATAGTGTGGAGTAGGGAGGATCACCCTCCCCGGGTGGATAATCCGGGTCACTTGGCCTTGGTGGTGGCTCCTCAGGTGGGAGGATATAAGTTCACTAAGGTGCTCATGGATGGAGGCAGCAGCATCAACATCCTCTATTATGAGACTTTCCGTCGTATGGGATTGATTGATAAGAACCTCAGCCAGTCAAACACTATTTTCCATGGTGTGGTACCTGGTAAGTCGGCTTATCCAGTCGGCAAGATCGAGTTGGAAGTGGCCTTTGGAGACGAGCACAACTACAGGGTGGAAAAATTGACCTTTGAGGTGGTCAAGATAAGAAGCCCGTATCATGCCATATTTGGGCGGCCGGCTTACGCCAAGTTCATGGCACGGCCGTGTTACGTGTATTTACAGCTCAAGATGCCGGGTCTCAATGGGACCATTACGGTTCATGGCAGCCGAAAGGTGGCCTTGGAGTGTGAGGAAGGCGATGCAGCTTATGCAGAATCTGTTTGTGCAACAGAGGAGTTAAAATTTTATAAGGACAATGTTGACCCAACAGATATGACCTCTCTGAAAAAGCCGACTACGGAGCATGAGCCGACAATGAAATTTAAGTCGGCTGATGAGACTAAACTTGTTGATTTCGTTCCAGGTGATTCATCTCAGCAGTTTAGCAGCAGTGCCAATCTAGATCCAAAATAGGAAAGCGCGCTCATCGAGTTCATCCGTGAGAATAGGGACATTTTTGCATGGAAGCCTTCTGACATGCCAGGTGTACCTAGGGAACTCGCTGAGCACACTCTCAATGTTGATCCAAAATTTAAGCCGGCCAGGCAATTCCTTCGGCGGTTTAATGAAGAGAGGCGGAAAGCTATTGGTGAAGAGGTGGCCCGGCTCTTGGCGGCCGGGTTTATTGTTGAAGTCTTTCACCCAGAGTGGTTAGCTAACCCGGTGCACGTGCTCAAGAAGAACGGCACCTGGCGGATGTGTGTAGACTACACGGACTTAAACAAGGCGTGTCCGGCTGATCCTTTTGCCCTTCCCCGTATTGATCAAATCATTGATGCTACAGTGGGTTGTGAGCGCTTAAGCTTCTTGGATGCTTATTCCGGATATCATCAGATTAAAATGGCAGTTAAGGACCAGGAGAAGACGGCGTTCATCACTCCCTTTGGAGCCTTCTGCTATGTGTCTATGCCCTTTGGACTCAAGAGTGCACAGGCAACTTATCAGCGTTGCGTGCATAACTGTCTTCATAACCAGATTGGGCGCAATGTTCATGCTTATGTGGATGATATTGTGGTTAAATCTAGGAAGGAGGAAACCTTGATGGATGATCTGAGGGAAACCTTTGATAATCTCCGGGTCTACAAGATGATGCTTAACCCGGCCAAGTGTGTTTTTGGTGTTCCTGCAGGCAAGCTCTTGGGTTTCTTGGTTTCTAACAGAGGCATTGAAGCTAACCCGGAGAAGATCAAGGCCATTACCTCCCTGGCTAAGCCGGCGTGTATAAACAACGTCCAGCGCTTGGCGGGTCGTATCGCTGCTTTAAGCCGTTTTATAAGCCGTTTGGGGGAGAAGGCCATGCCATTATATCAGTTGATGAAGAAAACTGATGACTTTGTCTGGAATGATGCAGCTAATACTGCTTTTGAGGATTTGAAGAGACAGCTGGCGGAGCCCCCAGTCCTTGCTGCTCCGGTTGACAAGGAGCCTTTATTGTTGTATGTGGCTGCTAACACACGAGCCGTCAGTGTGGCTGTGGTGGTGGAGCGCAAGGAAGAGGGTAAGGAGCATCCGGTTCAGCGGCCGGTTTATTATGTCAGCGAAGTACTCATTGAGTCCAAGCAGCGGTATCCGATTTGGCAGAAGCTTGTTTATGGTGTGTTCATGGCAAGCCGGAAGCTTAAGCATTATTTCCAGGGTCACCCCATCACTGTGGTCAGTTCTGCCCCCCTTGGAGATATCATTCAAAACAGAGAGGCCACAGGGAGAGTGGCCAAGTGGGCTATAGAGCTCGGACCTCATGGTCTGAAATACGTCCCACGCACTGCTGTTAAATCTCAAGCCTTGGTGGATTTCATCAACGATTGGACAGAGCTACAAGTGCCCGAACAAAAGTCGGATAACACATATTGGACTATTTACTTCGATGGGTCCAGGCAATTGGAGGGCTTGGGGGCTGGAGTCGTGTTGGCTTCCCCTAAAGGTGACAAGTTCCATTATGTGCTACAGTTGATGTTTCCTTGCGCCAACAATGCGGCTGAGTATGAGGCCTTGCTCCACAGTCTTCGGATGGATAAGGAGATGAATTTGAGCCGGGTAAGGTGCTTCGGCGACTCAGACTTGGTGGCTCAACAAGTATCAGGCAAGTGGGATTCCAAGGATCCTCTCATGGCGGCTTATCGCCGTGAGGTTGATGCCATTGCTGGATACTTTCAAGGTTATCAAGTAGAGCACATCGATCGCAGGAAGAACGAGGCTGATGCTTTAAGCCGGCTGGGCTCTCAGCGAAAACCGGTGCCGCCTAATATTTTCCTGGACGTCTTGCATAGCCCTTCCGTTAAGTTGCCCACAGAGGAAGACTTGGCTGTCCCTGACCCGGAGGCACGACTGGTGGCGGCTCTCCACATCATCCCGGACTGGACATTGCCCTATCTGGCTTACATGACCCGGGGAGATTTGCCTGAGGATGAGACTTTGGCCAGACAAATAACCCGGCGGTCTAAGTCAATGGTTGTTATCAATGGTGAGTTGCATCGCCGCAGTGTTACGGGAGCGTTCCAGCGCTGTGTCTCCCCTGAGGAAGGTCAAGAGATCTTGTGTGAGATTCATGAAGGGGATTGTGGCCATCATGCCGGCTCAAAGTCTCTTGTGGCCAAGGCTTTTCGTCATGGTTTTTATTGGCTGACGGCTCATGCTGATGCGGAGGACTTGGTCAGTAAATGTGATGGTTGCCAAAGGTTCTCGCGACGGGCTCATGTGCCGGCTCAGGAGCTGAGGATGATCCCAATTACTTGGCCCTTTGTGGTCTGGGGGCTTGATATGGTTGGGCCCTTTAAAAGGTCCAAGGATAAGAAGACCCACCTCTTGGTGGCAGTTGACAAATTTACCAAGTGTGTTGAAGCGGAGCCAGTTAGCAAGTGTGATGCAGCCACGGCGGTTCAGTTTAAGAAAAAAGTGATCTTTCGCTTTGGTTTTCCACACAACATTATCACTGACAATGGTACCAATCTATCCAAAGGCGCCATGGAGGAGTTTTGTCAACGAGAGCATATTCGACTTGATGTTTCATCAGTGGCTCACCCTCAATCCAATGGTCAAGCTGAGAGGGCTAATCAGGAGATTCTGAAAGGCATCAAACCCCGGCTTTTGGTCCCTTTACAACGGACGCCGGGTTGTTGGGTGGAGGAGTTACCCTCCGTGTTGTGGAGCATCGACACTACTCCTAACAGGTCTACAGGTTTCACGCCTTTCTTCATGGTTTATGGAGCGGAAGCAGTCCTCCCCAGTGACATCCGTCATGACTCGCCTCGAGTGGCGGCTTATGTTGAGGTGGATAATGAACAGGCGCGCCAAGATGCTCTTGACTTGTTGGACGAACAGCGTGATGTGGCAGCAGCTCGCTCAGCGATTTACCAACAAGACCTGCGCCGTTATCACAGTCGCCGGGTTAAATCCCGGGTCTTCCAGGAAGGCGATCTGGTGCTCCGGCTCATCCAAGATCAAACAGATGCGCACAAGCTGTCCCCGCCTTGGGAAGGGCCCTTTGTGGTCAGCAAGAATTTGCACAACGGGTCATATTACCTCATTGACATTCGGGAGCACAAAGATTCACGTAAGTCGGAGGAAGAGACCCGTCGGCCGTGGAACATAGCTCAGCTTCGGCCTTATTACACTTGAGACACCGGCTCTCATAATGTACATATTTCTCTAAGCCATGTATATATTATGATAAGCAATAAAGCAAGACCTCTGTCCTTTTATCTCCTCCAAAGGTGAACGTGTTGTTTTCATTGCAAGATCACATGATAACTTGAAGGGGGATCCGGCTCATGACCGTATTTGAATCTAGCCGTACGCAATATAGTCACTTGGGGGCTTCCTGTTCAAACATAGGTCGTATTCGAACCAAAGAGAACATAGCTGTCAATACCCATTTGATTGGCAAAGTGCCGAGCTCATTGGGGAGTTTTCTTTGATCATATTTGAATCATAGTTCAACACCCCTTTGGGAACCGACGTGGATCGTATTCAAATCAGCGTCGTTAAACAACTCCTAAGGTCATTTGGGGGCTTCCTGTTCAAACATGGGTCGTATTCGAACCTAAGAGAACATAGCTGTCGGTACCCTCTTGATTGGCATCGCCACACCCACTGGGGGCTATATGATTGCATTCGAATCTTAGCATCACCCCTTTGGGACGGGTCTCTGGTCGTATTCGAACCGGAAGCCCCTAAGATTTTCTGATTTGCAACGAATTCTTCTGATTGTTTCAAGTGTGCATGGCGGGTCTCACTTTGCCGGCTTAACTTTGATTCAAAGTACTAGTCGAACACAATCGCCGTTTTTAAGACTGGTAAGCCGGGATTGAGGTACCAGCCTTATTACCCGGGTTATATAAACCGGAAGTGTGCTTAAAGGCCGGTAAGTGTGTTGTTACGATTATATTAAGGACATAATTGAGGACCAGTCTTTTGTGATTCATATTCCGGGTTATATGTATAAGACTATGATTCTCAGTGCGGTAAGCCGCCTAGAGACTTGTGATTTGCCTTTCTATGCAGGATAGTTAAAGACAACTATTTGAGCTTAAGGAACATGAATGATCATTTATGACCCGGAGGGATATAAGGAAACAACTTCCATGGAATTAAGTATTCAGCACATGCACGATGGCACGACAAAGTTAAAATGGGCCTATTCTATTACAAGACTCATCGAGTCCAAAAGGGTGAAGCATTGTTTGAATAAACCGCCTACAGAGTTAAGATGCCTGCTGGGTTGAAGCTTCCGGCTCATCCCTCTCCGCTCCTCCGGCTGTTCCCAAGACCTGGAAAGTTGACGATTTCCAGTCAATGCCGCTCAGAGCTTCAAATTGAGCTTCCTCGTCAATTAACCCGGCCGGGTCAATTTCCGGGGCAAAGGTGTGCTTACGAGTCGGCGGGACTAAGCTGATGGCTTCATAACGCGGAGTGGGGATCCTCTGATTCTCTGCATCGTAACTCGGCTGGTACTTGGTCAGATCCGTGTCATTTCCAATCAGAGTGGCCACCGGGCGTACGATCTTCACGCAGGCTGCAAAGTCCCTTTGGTCGAAGGGGGTGCCGTCTTCCTTCAAGCTGGGGTAGCCAAGGGCAATGTCCGCCGGGTCTAGTTCTGGAAGGAACGCCTTGGCCCGGCTCAGAGCAGCTATGGCGCCGGCTCTTGCAGAGGCCCGTCGCAGCTCTTGGACACGCTGAGGAAGAACGGCAAGCCGGCGAAGAACTTCCGCCAGGTGAGTCGGCGCCTCATTGGATAGGGCCACTACAGCCAAGGTGCGCTGTGACCCGGTGTAGAGTTGCTCCACCAGAGTGTACACGGCCTTCAACTTGGTCAGCACGTTTTGGTTGAGGTTGGCGCTTCTTGGGCCTGTTTAACAGAGTAAAATAAGCCGCTGGCAATGATGGGAGTTACGAGCCACAAAGAATATAAACTTGATGAAAGAAGGTGGAATAACTTACCGAAGATGGCGGCGACCATCTGTGACATGTGGCGTTTTAAGCCGGAGAGTTCGGCGGTTCTCTCCGTCAGAGCTTTCTCCGCCTGTTCGGCCCGGCTCACCAGAGTAGCCTTCTCTTCGGCCCAAGCTTTCCGTTTGGCTTCAAAGTCCTTTTTCAGCTTCTCTTGAGCAGCAATACTGGACACAAATTTGGCGTTGGCCTTCCGGGTCTCAGTTTCTTGCGTCCTCAGGCGGGTCTTCAGATCGGAGATGTCAGCCTCAAACTTCTTGCAAGCAGCCTGCATAATTTCCGGGTTATAGTATGAACAGTTACTATGCAAATTTAAAGTCCCAAGCGCTTTCCAAGCAAAGACACTTGGCACTTGGGGGCTAATGCATATCGAACATTTCTATTTACAGATTACCGGTTCATGCGAGTAAGCCGGAAGATAAGTCTACAACATATTCTATCATAAGTAGTAGACTTGGGGGCTAGAGTATGGTCAAGATAACAAGATAACTATGCAGTAAGCAAGAAGAGTGGTACCTCAGACTTCTGCTGAATCTGATTCACCATGTCGATCTCTAAATCCCGGCTCTTGTGCACCTGACTGACATAGCCGGAGACGATCTCTCCGATGCTCAGATTGGCATAGTCGGTGAGGTCCAGATTGGCCCGGCGGCGCTCTAGCAACTCTTCCTTGGCGGAGCACTTGGCTAGCGCAGTGGGTCTCCCCGGCTCAACAAACTCCGTCTGGGTGATTACCACGTCCGGGTCATCGGCCGGCTGAGCCAGGCTGGAGGTCTCCGGGTTAGCAGAAGTTTCTGCGATTGGCTTGTCGGTTGGAGCGGTGGCTGCAGGAGCAGAGGCAACTCGCGGTTCTTGAGCTGCAACCTCCGGTTCAGGCAAGTCCGGCTCTTCGACCGGCTTGTTCTTTTTAGCCCTCTTGTTGAGCTTTGCCTGGGCCCTGAAAGGACAAAAAGGTTAGTACAAAAGTATGAGTAAAGATAAGCACAACAAGAGATGATCGTCATTACCCGGGTACGGTCTTGAAGGCCGGCAGGTTTGATTGCATCGAGTCACCAGAGGAGGGTAAGGTTTCCTGATAGTTTGAATCAGAAGAATTGAGCGGTTGACGTATAACACCCGCCAAAGGATGAAAAGGGTACAAGTGGGAGATAACCTCGGTCCGGCGTTTCCTCGACGCGTCAGGTAAACCGGAGGAGAGGTCAGCGTCCTTGTTGGTCCGGGTGTGCCGCCGGCTCTCATGAATCTGTCGCTTCAAAAGAAATTGAGGATCTTGATAAGCTAAAGGATGTGAAAATCTTACTTTTCGGGTTACCATTCGGACTTTCAGCCTTGGCAAGGGCTCCGAGTCGGAGGAAAGTGTCATTACCTCTTCAACCACCGGGTTACTTGCTCCGGTGTCATCCTGTTGATGAACAGTATTGATAAGGTGGACAGAAATAAACAACAAATACAACAAGAGCTTACAGGCTCAGGGGTTACCTCTGACTCGGAGCTGTCGCTTAGTTGCAGCAGCTCTGAAGCAGTAGGCCTACTTCCCTTCTTGCGGGGAGCGGCTCTCTTGGCGGCTTTCTTAGCCTTCCTGGCCTTCTTGGCCGCCTCATGGTCATATTTGACCTTCCAGAATTTGTCATCAGCCTGAAAAATACAATGACGATTTCTTAAAGGTTCAGATGAAAGCTATCTACAGAAGAAAATAAGATGTTCAGATCAGCGGCTTACCGCTGGGGCCGGGTTGGTCTTGCAGAAGGGGCTTAAGCCGGTCCTCCCGTAGTCTGCCAAGCTCTCGTTCAAGAGAGCCTTGGTCATGTCCTCAGCAACGTCTTCAGGAAGATCGTTGCGGCTGTGTCTCAGGGGGTCATCTTTCCGGCCCGTGTACTCACACATTAAGCCGGGGCGGCGGCTTAAGGGGATCACCCGCCATGAGATCCAGACTCGGACCAGATCAATGCCATTAAGGCCATTTCCCAGGAGGGCCTTGATCTTGTTGATGGTAGGGATCAGAGGTTGGCGCTCCGCCTGAGATAACTTGTCTGACAGAGGGTGAGTTGGTTCCAGACGCGAAGGACGAAAGCCGGGAAGCGGGCTCTCATCAGCCGGCGAAGTGTCTTGGCAGTAGAACCACGTCTGGTTCCAGTCCTTTGGGTGGCTTGGCGGCTCGGCGTAAGGAAAAAGGCAGTCTCTCCGTCGCTGAATGGAGATTCCACCAAGTTCTAAGCTCGGCCCGTTGGCGCACTCGTTCTGGCGGTTCAGATAAAAGAGTTCTCTGAAGAGTAGCAGGCTGGGCTCTTCTCCAAGGTAGACCTCGCAGAATACTTGGAAGTTGCATATGTTCGACACCGAGTTGGGTCCTATGTCTTGTGGCCGCAGGTCAAAGAAATTCAGCACATCTCTGAAGAACTTTGAGCCGGGCGGTGCAAAGCCCCGGCTCATATGATCCGCAAAAATTACCACCTCCCCGTCCCTTGGCTGTGGTCTCTCCTCTGATGGGTCGGGGGCATGGTAGGACATGACGTCCTTCTTGGGCAGGTTACCCGACTTCACGAAATCTGCTAAGGTCTCATCGGTGACGTTGGACCTCATCCGATTGCATGTGATGGGAGCTTTGGGAGGCATGGTGAAAGTCGGAAGCCTATGATAAAAGGAAATGTCCGGTTTAATTATAAGCCGGAGGAAATTTACAGTTCAATGTTTAAAGTGGCGGCTTATGGAGGGGCCTAATGACATATATCTAAGTGCATCGGGTTATCTAAGCCGCTGGGGGTACTGAGAGTAATTCAATCGTCTACAGCCTTGTTGTAAATAAGCCGGAAAATTTTACGGCGAGTGGCTTCTTTTGAGCCGGAAGGTTTTATAGTGCGTGGCTTCTTTAAGCCGGAAATGTAAACCGCCATGACTCAGCAGGTGCAGTTTTTTACTAAGTGTGGTGAAAACAGGTTTCACACATCGCAGTAACTAATTTGGATCAAAATGGTCGGCTAAGAAGGAAAGTTTCTAGACCTAAAACAGACACAAAAGAAGTTCTTGGGTTTGAACGGAGCCTTTATGCAGTGAAAAGGGATCTATTTGCATTTGAAATGGGTGCCAAACAGCTACCGCGTTGGTTTTATACTATCTTAAGATCAAGAAAGGGCGGTGGTGGTGAAATCTATGAAGAGTTCATGACGAACAGCGAAGAACACCGGTGAACTCGAAAATCTTAATGCAGATCTGAGGAACGGAGAGGAAGGAACTTACAGATGCGGATGTGCTGTGAGGGTTCGCCGCGGTTATCTGGACGGTTCAGGGTGATGCAGCGGCCAAGGTCGACGAGGACGTGGAGCTCTGTTGCGGCGGCGGCGGCGGAGCTCGAGCAGCACAGGAGTAGCGAGAGGAAGGAGACGACAGAAGGGGGAGAATGGAAAAGACCCGAGGGTCGGGCTATTTATAAGGCCAGACTCGTAAGTGGGCGCGAGAAACTAGGAGGCCATGGCGCGGTTATCTCACCATAAAACGCCTCGATTTTCGGGATGGCAGTAAAGATAAGATCCGTTGCGGATATGGTGGAGTAAAAAATGGATTTAATGGAAGATGACGTCACGGCGGATTACCCGGAATCCAGAGGATGACGTCATGCCGGGTTATGGCCTTCACACAATGGTAAACCGGAGATTTTCTGTCGAAAGAATTGAAGATTGACATGAGCCGGCTCAAATCAATCTGGGGCCTAATGTTGAGGATGCAAACCTTAGAGTCACCCGCCCGGTGGGGCCGGGTTACTCATAAGGGTCATCACCTGAAGCCCGGCGCCAAGCTTGAAGACGGTGGGCCGAAGATGGGCTTAAGACCCGGAGATGGCTTAAGGCCCGTAGTTACAACCGTCATTATGGTAGAACTTGTAGTGTAAGACAAGAATAGTTGAGAGTCCGAGCCGGACACTCTTATGAGCAGGCCGGGACTCTCAGAAGCTGCTGGGCATCGACTTCTCTATATAAAGGGACGACCCGGCAGCGGTTTAGGGGTAAGAAAGATCTCGTCGAGAGCCAGGCATAGCAGTTAAGCTCCTTGGTCATCGAAACCCTAATCAATACCACCTCAACTGGACGTAGGCTTTTACCTTCACCGTAAGGGGCCGAACCAGTATAAACCCTCGTGTTCCTTGTCACGTTTAACCCCTTTAAGCTTCCTAGCGGCGATGGCTCCACGACTAAGTCCTAGCTTGAGGACATCTGCCGTGACAATTCCATGACACTAGAGCCACTTGCAGCGCCACCTTGGGGAAACCCGAGGATTGGTTTTAGCTGTACGTAGTGTTCATCTGGTGTGCCCTGAGAACGAGATGTGTGCAGCTCCTATCGGGATTTGTCGGCACATTCGGGCGGCTTTGCTGGTCTTGTTTTACCATTGTCGAAATGTCTTGTAAACCGGGATTCCGAGACTGATCGGGTTTTTCCGGGAGAAGGTTTATCCTTCGTTGACCGTGAGAGCTTATGATGGGCTAAGTTGGGACACCCCTGCAGGGTATTATCTTTCGAAAGCCGTGCCCGTGGTTATGAGGCAGATGGGAATTTGTTAATGTCCGGTTGTAGAGAACTTGTCACTTGACCCAGTTAAAATACATCAACTGCGTGTGTAGCCGTGATGGTCTGTTCTCGGCGGAGTCCGGGAAGTGAACACGGTCTGAGTTATGTTTGACGTAAGCAGGAGTTCAGGATCACTTCTTGGTCATTACTAGAAGACGACCGCTCTGTTGCTTCTCTTCTCGCTCTCTTTTGCGTATGTTAGCCACCATATATGCTTATTGCCGCTGCAGCTCCACCTCATTACCCCTTCCTTCCCTATAAGCTTAAATAGCCTTGATCTCGCGGGTGTGAGATTGCTGAGTCCTCGTGACTCACAGATTCTACCAAAACAGTTGCAGGTGCCGACGATGCCAGTGCAGATGATGGGGTCGATCTCAAGAGGGAGTTCGATGAAGAACGTGGTCGTTACTATGTGTCTTTTCCTGATGATCAGTAGTGGAGCCCAGTTGGGACGATCGGGGATCTAGCATTTGGGGTTGTCTTATTTTTCATCTGGATTTTGACCGTAGTCGGTCTATATGTTTGTATTTTGGATGATGTATGAATAATATTTATGTATTGTGTGAAGTGGCGATTGTAAGCCAACTCTTTATCCCATTCTTGTTCATTACATGGGATTGTGTGAAGATGACCCTTCTTGCGACAAAACCACTATGCGGTTATGCCTCTAAGTCGTGCCTCGACACGTGGGAGATATAGCCGCATCGTGGGCGTGACACATGATGTTGATCCACCTATTACCATGCTTCATAATAGTATGATTTCCCCATGCAATGATTTGCCCATTTATGATGAGTATCATACGAAAGCACTTCTATGGCGCACCATTTATCGTCATGGAAATGGACACTTCCATGATGATAACACTTCTACGACAACACGAGTATGACTATCTCGATTCTGTCATAAAATCGCCATGGATGTACATGCATGACAGATAATGTGACCTACTAATGTCGCTTGAAGCTACGTCGGTATTTCCCCAAAGAGGAAGGGATGATGCAGCACAGCGGCGGTAGGTATTTCCCTCAGATATGAAACCAAGGTTATCGAACCAGTAGGAGAACCAAGCAACACAACGTAAACAGCCCCTGCACACAGATAACAAATCCTCGCAACCCAACGTGTTAAAGGGGTTGTCAATCACTTCCGGGGTATTGCGCCTCAAGATAGGCAAACAGACGTGAGATAAATTGTAGTAGATTGATAGATCGAACGCCAAAAAAAGAAATAAAATGCAGCAAGGTATTTTTGTATTTTTGGTTTAATAGATCTAAAAAATAAATGCAAGGAAAAAGTAGGTCGCAAAGGCAAATATATGCAAAAGAAGACACGGGGGCCATAGGTTTCACTAGTGGCTTCTCTCTCGAAAAATAGCAAACGGTGGGTGAACCAATTACTGTTGGGCAATTGACAGAACTTCGAATAATCATGACGATATCCAGGCAACGATCATTATATAGGCATAACGTCCAACATTAGTAGACCGACTCCTGCCTGCATCTACTACTATTACTCCACACATCCACCGTTTTCAAGCATGCATCTAGTGTATTAAGTTCATGAAAAAACGGAGTAATGTAATAAGAACGATGACATGATGTAGACAAGATCTATCTATGTAGAGATAGACCCCATTGTTTTATCCTTAGTAGCAACGATACATACGTGTCGGTTCCCCTTCTGTCACTGGGATCAAGCACCGTAAGATCGAACCCACTACAAAGCACCTCTTCCCATTGCAAGATAAATAGATCAAGTTGGCCAAAAAAAACCAAATATCTAAGAAGAAATACGAGGCTATAAGCAATCATGTGAAGGAAATATGCCCTAGAGGCAATAATAAAGTTGTTATTTATATTTCCTTATATCATGATAAATGTTTATTATTCATGCTAGAATTGTATTAACCGGAAACTTAGTACATGTGTGAATACATAGACAAACAGAGTGTCACAAGTATGCCTCTACTTGACTAGCTCGTTGAATCAAAGATGGTTAAGTTTCCTTGCCATAGACATGAGTTGTCATTTGATTAATGAGATCACATCATTAGAGAATGATATGATTTACTTGACCCATCCGTTAGCTTAGCACGATGATTGTTTAGTTTGTTGCTATTGCTTTCTTCATGACTTATACATTTTCCTATGACTATGAGATTATGAAACTCCCGAATACCGGAGGAACACTTAGTGTGCTATCAAACGTCACAACGTAACTGGGTGATCATAAAGATCTCTACAGGTGTCTCTGATGGTATTTGTTGAGTTGGCATAGATCGAGATTAGGATTTGTCACTCCGATTGTCGGAGAGGTATCTCTGGGCCCTCTCGGTAATGCACATCACTATAAGCCTTGCAAGCAATGTGACTAATGAGTTAGTTGCGGGATGATGCATTACAGAACGAGTAAAGAGACTTGCCAGTAACGAGATTGAACTAGGTATTGAGATACCGATGATCGAATCTTGGGCAAGTAACATACCGATGACAAAGGGAACAACGTATGTTGTTATGCGGTTTGACCGATAAAGATCTTCGTAGAATATGTAGGAACCAATATGAGCATCCAGGTTCCGCGATTGGTTATTTACCGGAGATGAGTCTCGGCCATGTCTACGTAGCTCTCGAACCCGTAGGGTCCGCACGCTTAACGTTCGGTATTATGAGTTTATGTGTTTTGATGTATCGAAGGTTGTTCGGAGTCCCGGATATGATCACGGGCAAGACGAGGAGTCTCGAAATGGTCGAGACATAAAGATCGATATATTGGAAGCCTATGTTTGGACATCGGAATGGTTCCGGGTGAGTTCGGACATTTACCGGAACCCCCGGGGGAGTATATGGGCCTTATTGGGCCTTAGTGGGAGAGAGCGGCCAAGGTGGGGGCGCCCCCCCCCCCAAGCCCAATCCGAATTGGGGTGGGGGCCGGGCCCCCTTTCCTTCTCCCTCTCTCCTCCTTCGTTCCTCTCCTACTCCAACTAGGGAAGGGGGGGATCCTACTCCCGGTGGGAGTAGGACTCCCCTTGGGTGCGCCATAGAGAGGGCCGGCCCTCCCCTCCTCCACTCCTTTATATACAGGGGAAGGGGGCACCCCATAGACACACAAGTTGATTGTTTAGCCATGTGCGGGGCCCCCTCCACAGATTTCCACCTCGGTCATATTGTTGTAGTGCTTAGGCGAAGCCCTGCGTTGGTAACTTCATCATGACCGTCATCACGCCGTCGTGCTGACGAAGCTCTCCCTCGACACTCAGTTGGATCTAGAGTTCGTGGGACGTCACCGAGTTGAACGTGTGCAGATCACGGAGATGCCGTACTTTCGGTACTAGGATAGATCGGATCGTGAAGACGTACGACTACATCAACCGCGTTGTCATAACGCTTCTGCTTTCGGTCTACGAGGGTACGTGGACAACACTCTCCCCTCTCATTGCTATGCATCACCTAGATGGATCTTGCGTGTGCGTAGGAAAATATTGAAATTACTGCGTTTCCCAACATCATGCATATAAGAGATCAAAGAAACTCAGATAACGTTCATGGTTATGAAAAGATAGATCTGATCATAAACTCAAAGTTCATCGGTCCCAACAAACACACCGCAAAAGAGTTACATCATATGGATCTCCAAGAGACCACTGTATTGAGAATTCAAAGAGAGATATGAAGCCATCTAGCTACTAATACGGACCCGAAGGTCTACAAAGAACTACTCACGCATCATCGGAGAGGCGCCAATGGAGGTGGTGAACCCCATTCGAGATGGTGTCTAGATTGGATCTGGTGGTTCTGGACTCTGCGGCGGCTGGATGAATATTTCATCGACCTGCCTTGGGTTTCTGGAATATTGGGGTATTTATAGAGTAAAGAGGCGGTCCGGGGGGCACTCGAGGTGGGCACAACCCACCAGGGCGCGCCTGGGCCTCCTGACACGCCCTGGTGGGTTGTGCCCCCCTCGAGGCGCCCCCAGGCGCAGCTAGGGCCCATTACATTCCTTCTGGTCCAAAAAAAATCTCCGTGGAGTTTCGTTGCATTTGGACTCCATCTGATATTGATTTTCTGCGATGTAAAAAACATGCAGAAAACAGCAACTGGCACTTGGCACTATGTTAATAGGTTAGTACCAAAAAATGATATAAAATGACTATAAAATAATTGTAAAACATCCAAGATTGATAATATAATAGGATGGAACAATCAAAAATTATAGATACGTTGGAGACGTATAAGCATCCCCAAGCTTAACTCCTACTCGTCCTCGAGTAGGTAAGTGATAAAAACAGAATTTTTGTTGTGGAATGCTACCTAACATGCCATATTATAATCTTTTATTTATAGCATGGACAACTGGACTTTTATGTGATTCAAAGCAATAGTCTAGTTTTGACATAATAATTTAGATACTCAAGCATATCAACAAGCAACCATGTCTTTCAAAATATCAATGCTAAAATAAGTTATCCCTAGCCCGTCATGCTCAACCATTGATCCATTCATGAAACACACTCGAATATTAGCTACACCCAATACTTAAGTACGATCATATTGCCTCCTAGTTGGTGCTTTTATAAGAGAAGATGGAGACTCAAATTCAAAATAAAACTTGCATAAAGTAAAAGAAAGGCCCTTCGCAGAGGGAAGTAGGGATTTGTAGAGGTGCCAAAGCTCAAAGCGAAAAAAATAGAGATAAAAACATTTTGGGAGGTGTATCCATCCCACCAACGAAAACGACTTAGAGTTCCCAACACTTTCCATGCTAGATATATCATAGGCGGTTCCCAAATAGAAAATATAGTTTATTCCTTTTTCCACCATGTTTTCACTTTCCATGGCTAGCCGTATCCACGGTTGCCCTCCATACCAACACTTTCCAAGGAATTTATTATTTGACAACATAAAGTAAATTCATTTTTGCATTTCGGGACTGGGCATCCCTAAAACCTTTGCCTTACTCTCGTGCAATGACAAGTGAATAAACACTCATCGTGAGAATAACACATCTAGCATGGAAAATATTAACCACCCCTCACCGCTCCACGAGCGAAACAAACACACAAAAGAGAAGTTTATTTTGAAAATTAGAGATGGCACATGCAATTTGCTTAGAACGAAAAAATAATACCGCATATAGGTAAATATAGTGGACTCATGTGGCAAAACTGGTTTAAAGGTTTTTGGATGCACAAGTAGAGATCATACTTAGTGCAAAACGAAGGCTAGCAAAAAGATTGAGAAGCGACCAACCAAGAAACGAATAATCTCATAAGCAAGCATTAAGCATAATTAACACCGAATAATGCACCACAAGTAGGATATAATTTCATTGCATGACTATTGTCTTTCGTACTTGCATAGGGAATCACAAACCTTAACACCAATATTCTTACTAAATCATAATTACTCATCAACATAACTCACATACCGCATCATCATATCTCAAAACTATTACTAAGAATCAAGTTTATTTTGTCCAATGATCTACCTGGATATCTATCACTTTGGGACTAATTTTCATATGTTGGTTTTCATAAGCTCAAACAAATATAAGTGAAGATCATGAGCATAATTCTTTTTCTTTCTCTCAAAATAATTTAAGTGAAACAAGAGAGAATTTATTGAAAATTTTAATAACTCTCAAATAAATCTAAGTGATGCAAGAGAGCATTTATTCAAAAATAATAAAGCACACCATGCTCAAAAAGATATAAGTGAAGCACTAGAGCAAGTCCATTGCTCACAAAAATTTAAGTGAAGCATAGAGAGCAATTCTAACAAGTCATGACATAATTTTGGCTCTCTCAAAAAGGTGTGTCCAGCAAGGATTGATTACTTAAAACACAAAATAAAACAAGCAAAGGCTCATATCATACAAGACGCTCCAAGCAAAACACATATCATGTGACGAATAAAAATATAGTTTCGAGTAAAATACCGATGGTCGTTAGGAGAAAGAGGGGATGCCACTCGGGGGCATCCCCAACCTTAGTTGGTTGCTCATTCTTTGGATAATAGCTTGGGATGCTGGGGCACCCCCAAGCTTAGGCTCTTCTATCCTTCCTTCATCCATCGTAAGATAACCCAAAACTTGAAAACTTCAATCACACAAAACTCAACAAAACCTTCGTGAGATCCGTTAGTATAAGAAAGCAAACCGCTACTATAAGTATTGTACCAAACCAATTCATATTTTGTTTTTGAATTATATCTACTGTATTCCAAATTTTCTATGGCAAAAAATCATCAAAGAAACCATAGAGCCATCAAAATAAGCACACAACACAAACAAAATAGAATCTGCCAAAACAGAATAGTCTGTAGCAATCTGACTTTTCGAAAACTTCTGGAACTCAAACAATTCTGAAAAACTAGTAAGACCTGGGTAATTTGTATATTAATCTTCTGCAAAAAGAATCAAGGCAAAATCTCTTTCTGATAAAAACTGAGAATTGTTTTCGTGAGCGCAAAGTTTCTGTCTTTTTCAGCAAGATCAAACAACTACCACCCAAGAAGATTCTATTGGTTCTACTTGGCAAAAACACTAATTAAAACACAAAAAACACAATCATAACAGTAGCATAATTGTGTTAACACTCAAGAACAGAAATCAAAAGGAAAAAATAATTTTTGTTCGTTGGTTTGCCTCCCAACAAGCGCTATAGTTTTACGCCCTTAGCTAGGCATAAAGCAAGGATCTAAGTTTTGTCATCTTTGGTTCGAGATCCATAAGATGCCCTCATGATTGATTCATAAGGTGGCTTAATTCTTGTTCTAGGAAACTGTTCCATACCCTTCCTCAAAGGAAATTGGAATTTAATATTGCCTTCTTTCATATCAATCACGGCACCGATAGTGCGTAAAAATGGTCTACCAAGGATAACTGGACAAGACGGATTGCAATCAATATCAAGAACCATAAAATCTATGGGCACATAATTCCTATTTGCAAGAATAAGAACATCATTAATTCTTCCCATAGGCTTTTTAATAGTAGAATCCGCCAAGTGCAAATTCAAAGAACATTCCTCAAGATTCGTAAGACCAAGCACATCACATAAAGATTTCTGAATTGTAGAAACACTAGCACCCAAGTCACACAAAGCAAAACATTCATAATTTTTAATCTTAACTTTGATAGTAGGTTCCCACTCATCATGCAATTTTCTAGGAATTGAAAATTCTAATTCCAATTTTTCTTCAAAAGCTTTCTCATAGCATCAACAATATGTTTAGTAAAAGCTTTGTTTTGTTCATAGGCATGGGGTAAATTTATAATGGATTGCAACAAAGAAATATAATCAATCAAAGAGCAACTGTCATAATTAAAGTCTTTGCAATCCAAAAGAGTGGTCACATCACTAGTTAAAGTTTTGACCTCTCCAAACCCACTTTTTTTGATTTTTTCAACAAGACTTTCACCTCCGAAATATTGGGACGCATTCTACCTAAAGTTGACTCTTCTCCAGTCCCCTTTTCATCAATCTTAACTTTACTAAACAAGGAATCAGTACAAGAAACACCAATCATTTTAATATCTTCATCACTTTTGCGAAAGAAATCACTAGAAAATGCTTTTTCTAAAAATTCTCTTTTACCTCTAAGCATAGCAGTTCTTTTCTTACTTTCATCCATAGAAACATAAAGGGATTTAATTGATTCATCTACTTTAGGCACAAAAATTTCTATCTTGAGCTTTTCCACATCATGTGCAATTCTATCAACACTTCTAGACAAATCATCAATCTTACTCAACTTTCCTTCTATGGAAGTGTTAAAAGCTATTTGTGTGTTGATAAATTCTTTAATATTATTCTCAAGATCAGAGGTGTTCCTATTATTATAAGATTGATTTCCATAGGAATTACCATAATTATTAGAGGAATTACTAGGAAATGGCCTAGGATTAAAATTACCTCTATAAGCACTATTATTAAAATTATTTCGAGAAATAAAATTCACATCTATGTCATCACTATTTTTCTCAATCAAAGTAGATAAAGGCATATCATTAAAATCAATTGGAGCCTTTTACTAGCAACCATTTTCATAAGAGCATCAACTTTTTTCACTCAAAGAAGAGATTTCTTCAACCGAATTAACTTTTTTACTAGTAGGAGCTCTTTCGGTATGCCATTGTGAATAATTTGCCATGATATTATCAAGCAATTTGGTGGCTTCACCTAAAGTAATTTCCATAAAATTACCACACGCGGCGGAATCTAAAAGATTACGAGAAACAAAATTCAATACCGCATAAAAAAAATTGTATGATCATCCAAAGATCTAACCCATGAGTTGGGCAATTCCATAGCATCATTTTCATCCTTTCCCAATATTGTGCAACATGCTCATGTTCAATTTGCTTGAAATTCATGATCTGGGTTCTAAGGGAAATAATTTTTGCGGGAGGAAAATACTTAGTGATAAAAGCATCTTTGCACTTACAAGAATCGATACTGTTGCGAGGCAAAGAAGCGAACCAAATTTGTGCGGAATCGCGCATAGAAAACGGGAATAATTTCATCTTCACCACATCATTGTCCACATCTTTTTTCTTTGGCATATCACATAATTCCACGAAGGTATTAAGATGGGACGCGGCATCCTCATTAGGAGTACTGGAAAATTGATCTTTCATAACAAGATTCAGCAAAGCAGTATTAATATCATAAGACTCCGCACTAGTGGTGGGAGGAGCAATCGGAGTGCCAATAAAATCATTGTTGTTGGTATTTGAGAAATCACATAACTTGGTGTTCTCTTGAGTCATGATGACTACACAACAAGATTGCACTCAAAAACAGATCCGGCAAGAAAACGGCGAAAGAAAAAGAGAAGCGAATAAAACAGCAAATTTTTGTGAAGCAAATAATGTAAATTGCAAGGAGATGAGGTTTGTGATTAGGAACCTGGTATATGTTGAAGATCCTCCCCGGCAACGGCGCCAGGAATTCCTTTAGAGGTCGCTTGAAGCTAGGTCGGTATTTCCCCAAAGAGGAAGGGATGATGCAGCACAGCGGCGGTAGGTATTTCCCTCATATATGAAACTAAGGTTATCGAACCAGTAGGAGAACCAAGCAACACAACGTAAACAGCCCCTGCACATAGATAACAAATCCTCGCAACCCGACGTGTTAAAGGGGTTGTCAATCCCTTCCGGGGTACGGCGCCTCAAGATAGGCAAACAGACGTGAGATAAATTGTAGTAGATTGATAGATCGGACGCCAAACAAAATAAATAGAAATAAAACACAGCAAGGTATTTTTGTATTTTTGGTTTAATAGATCTGAAAATAAATGCAAGGAAAAAGTAGATCGCAAAGGCAAATATATGAAAAAGAAGACCCGGGGGCCGTAGGTTTCACTAGTGGCTTCTCTCGAGAAAAATAGAAAACGGTGGGTGAACAAATTACTATTGGGCAATTGAAAGAACTTTGAATAATCATGACGATATCCAGGCAATGATCATTATATAGGCATCACGTCCAACATTAGTAGACCGACTCCTGCCTGCATCTACTACTATTACTCCACACATCGACCGCTATCCAGCATGCGCTAGTGTATTAAGTTCATGGAAAACGGACTAATGCAATAAGAATGATGACATGATGTAGACAAGATCTATCTATGTAGAGATAGACCCCATCGTTTTATCCTTAGTAGCAACAATACATACGTGTCGGTTCCCCTTCTGTCACTGGGATCAAGCACCGTAAGATCGAACCCACTACAAAGCTCCTCTTCCCATTGCAAGATAAATTGATCAAGTTGGCCAAACAAAACCCAAAAATCAGAGAAGAAATACGAGGACATAAGCAATCATGCATATAAGAGATCAAAGAAACTCAAATAACTTTCATGGGTATAAAAAGATAGATCTGAGAATAAACTCAAAGTTCATCGTCCCAACAAACACACCGCAAAAGAGTTACATCATATGGATCTCCAAGAGACCATTGGATTGAGAATTTAGAGAGAGAGATGAAGCCATCTAGCTACTAACTATGGACCCGAAGGTCTACAAAGAACTACTCATGCATCATCGGAGAGGCACCAATGGAGGCGGTGAACCCCATCTGAGATGGTGCCTAGATTGGATCTGGTGGTTCTGGACTCTGCAGCGGCTGGATGAATATTTCATCGACCTGCCCAGGGTTTCTGGAATATTGGGGTATTTATAGAGCAAAGAAGCGATCCGGGGGGCACCCGAGGTGGGCACAACCCACCGGGGCACGCCTGGGCCTCCTGGCGCGCCCTGGTGGGTTGTGCCCCCCTCGGGCACCCCCCAGGCACAGCCAGGGCCCATTACGTTCCTTCTGGTCCAAAAAAATCTCCGTGGAGTTTCCTTGCGTTTGGACTCCGTCTAATATTGATTTCCTATGATGTAAAAAACATGCAGAAAACAACAACTGGCACTTGGCACTATGTCAATAGGTTAGTACCAAAAATGATATTAAATGACTATAAAATGATTGTAAAACATCCAAGATTGATAATATAATAGCATGGAACAATCAAAAATTGTAGATACGTTGGAGACGTATCACCTCTGTGACAAACACGTATCATCACGGAAGTGTTTTTTTGTAGTGGTCTTACCTCTTCGAGAGGGCCCGAACCTATGTAAACATCGTGTCCCTTGTTCAGCATGTTACCATCTAGCGAAGATCACCAGCTCAGGACCCCCTACCCGAGATCTGCGGCATCTAACCCCAAACTTGGTGGCCCATGCAGGTCCCGCTACGTGGTCAGAAAAGCTTGATGGCTCATCTTCGGATTGACGACAACATTGGTTGTGGGAAGACCTTCTTCCTCGGTCAGGTCTTTGTCATCGGCAGAGTCACGTTTTATGCCGATGCGACTGGTCATCGGCCCCCGGGGCCATATCGTTCACTAGAGGCATCCCTCTCATGAGCATAGTACAGTGGGTAGACAAATTACTATTGCACAATTGATAGAATAGCGCATAGTTATGACGATTCTTCATGGCATGATCAATACATATATATAAATTACATCAGAGATAAGTAGACTGACATCCATCTGCATCTATTACTACTACTCCACCCTTCGACCACTATCCAGCATGCATCTTAAGGTACTAAGTTAATAACAAATATAGTAATGGTTGAAGCATGATGACATAATGTAGACAAAACAAGATCAAATCATATGTTCGAGATCTATCATTTTACCCTTAGTAGCAACAATATAGATATGTGCCTTGCAACTCCTCTTGGCACAGAGTAAGGACATCGCAAGATTGAACCTCTACTACCAAGCACCTCTTTTACTAAACATAAATCAATCTAATTGGCCAAAAGAGATAGATAGATCGAAGAGAAATACAAGGCTATAAAATCAAACATAATAAATCTCATAAAAGACTCAATTACTTTCAATCAATAATCTGATCATAAACCCGCAATTCGTCGGATCCCAACAAATACATCACAAGAATTACATCGAATAGATCTCTGAAGAGATCATTGTATTGAAGATCGTAAAGTGTGTGTGTGTGTGTGTGTGTGTGTGTGTGTGAGAGAGAGAGAGAGAGAGAGAGAGCCATCTAACTAGTGTTATGGACCCGTAGGTCCTGCGGGAACTACTCACACATCATCATGGAGGCAGCAAGGTTGATGAAGATGACCTCCGTGATTGATTCCCCCTCCGTCAGAGTACCGACGTAGGCCTCCAGATGGTATCGCGGAAGAACAGAGGCTTGCGGCGGCGATAAAATTGTTTCGGGTCTCGCTCTGGAGGTTTCTGGAATTTAGGGAATCTATAGCACTGGAATTAGGTCAGATGGAGGCCTGTGGGCCCCACAAGCTCAGGTGGTTCCCCCCCAGGGGCATGCCCCTTGAGCTTCTGGCCCACCTACAGGTCTTCTGGCCTTCCCCCGAAGCTTCTAGGGTCTCTTCTGGTCCATAAAAAATCACCGTAAAGTTTCATCATGTTTGGACTTTGTTCGGTATGGGTTTTCAGCGAAACAAAGAAACGGGCAAAAAAACAGAAACTGTCACTGGGCACTGAGTTAATAGGTTAGTTTCCAAAAATAATATAATGTAAAAAATTATAGATACGTTGGAGACGTATCAGTATGCACTCGTTAAAAGTGTGTGTTGCGCTCGGGCATCGTATCATATTGGCATACCCCGTTTTACGCCTTTCATTGCATTTCATCGCAAATGTGCTTACCTTCCTTCGTTTTGCAGTGGTTGCTTCATCAAGATTCTTCGTTGGTGTTGCAACTCGCCTGACTTTTCCTCACGAGAGTTGCGTCTTCGTATTCTTCGTAGCTAGTGGTTCTATTCGTGTTGGTTCTCCTTGTGTCGTCGTCTGGCCTACGGTTTGTTCTACCCATTGGTTAATGTTTGGATATATTATCCATTTTTCTTGCCGGTGATATGCTCTTCTCTCACATTCCTTTTCTCCTTCCCTCTTCGTGTTCAGAGGCATTCTAGTTTTCTACTTTGTTTTTCTTTTTCGCTCATTGCTCTCCCTTGTTCCTCGCACCGACGAAGGTTCTAATTTGGTTTGCCCTTTACTTACATTTTTTTACTCGTCGTTCTCTTCATCTATGTTGGTATATGTGTTCCATGGTATTGAGATGCATTGGCAGGTGGTGTTGTCTGGGGTTTGCACATTGTTGCGTCTTAGACTAGGCGATTGTTCAAGGGTTATGCTTTTCTTTCATGTGTTTTTGAGGATAAATCTTCGATCGGTTACAAAGTGTATTTGTTTGCATGTGTATCAGCGTGTGAATGTGTGCTATGTTCATTTTCTATATGTGCTATGTAGGTGAGTGAACGACATTTGCTGGGCACCCTTCTCGTGGAAGAGCGTGAGAAGGCTATACAACGGGCGGGATGGCTGAGGAAGGCGATGTCCTTTTAGCTCCATGTTTTCCATGCTGCTCGGGGTAAGCTTCTGGAGGGGAAGCTAGACGTGACGCAGAAGGCACAAGATAATGAACTCAACTGGCTTGGGACATGCATCTTGGCATAATCAACCGCCAAGGATATCAAGGAGATGTGTGCAGATAGGTCAATACGTGTACCCAGTGCTGCTGCGGTGCTTCATTGGGCTCTTCCGGAGGGCGGCTCTTCTATTCCAGAGAAGGCGGCATTCTGGTCCTTCCTATCCGAGCCCACTCTAGTGTTATGTTCCCTGGGGACCTGCTTGGTATTTCCACTTCTCTCCCGTCGACCCCAGGAACCTTCGTGGTTAGGCTCTAAATTTAGCTAAATGTTTTCGTTGTGCGGTGACAACGAAATGTCGTGCAAGGAATATCAAATGCGATGTTCTGATTGTATTGCAGAACCCAATTAGATGTCTGTAGGATCGAAAGTAGGTCTAGAGGGGGTGATTAGACTACTTGACCAAATAAAAATCTAACATTTTCCCAATTTTAAGTCTTGGCAGATTTTAGCAATACACAAGTCAAGCAATCAACCTACACATGCAATTCTAAGAGTGTAGCAGCGGAAAGTAAAACATTGCATATGAAGGTAAAGGGAAGGGTTCGAAGAAGGCAAACGCGATGTAGACACGGAGATTTTTGGCGTGGTTCCGATAGGTGGTGCTATCATACGTCCACGTTGATGGAGACTTCAACCCACGAAGGGTAATGGTTGCGCGGGTCCACGGAGGGCTCCACCCATGAAGGGTCCACGAAGAATCAACCTTGTCTATCCCACCATGGCCATCTCCCAGGAAGTACTTGCCTCACTCAGGTAGATCTTCACGAAGTAGGCGATCTCCTTGCCCTTACAAACTCCTTGGTTCAACTCCACAATCTTGTCGGAGGCTCCCAAGTGACACCTAACCAATCTCGGAGGCACCACTCTACAAAAGGTAACAAATGGTGTGTTGATGATGAACTCCTTGCTCTTGTGCTTCAAATGATAGTCTCCCCAACACTCAACTCTCTCACACAGATTTGGCTATGGTGGAAAGATGATTTGAGTGGAAAGCAACTTGGGGAAGGCTAGAGATCAAGATTCTTGTGGTTGGATTGGAATTTCTTGGTCTCAACACATGAGTAGGTGGTTCTCTCTCAGAAAATGAGTAGTGGAAGTGTAGGCACGTTCTGATGGCTCTCTCTCAAATGGAGAAGGGGTGGAGGGGTATATATAGCCTCCACACAAAATCCAACCGTTACACACATTTGACCCAACTCGGTCAGACCGAATAGAAGAACTCGGTGAGACCGATTCAGTTCAAAATGTGAACATTAGGAATCTCGGTGGGACCGACATGATCAACTCGGTGGGACCGATGTGCTAGGGTTAGGGCAAAACCTCATCTCAGTGAGACCGATTGCATAAACTCGGTGAGACCGATTTCAACAATGAGCAAACAGAGAGTTGGTCAAGCAAACTCGGTGGGACCGATTGCACATTTCGATGAGACCAAAATAATTGCAATAGGCAATAGAGAGTTTGCAAGGCCATCTCGGTAGGACAGAGATCCCGATTGGTGAGACCGAATTGTCTAGGGTTTCTGGCAGTGGCTAGGTCAAATGAACTCGGTGGCTCCGGATAGATCAAATCGGTGGGGCCGAGTTTGACTTTTAGGTTTTGGACATATGTGGAAATGAGAAAATGGCTGAGGGTTTTGGACTTTGAGCAAGTAGACCATTAAGCAACACCTCATCCCCTTTTAATAGTATTGGGTTTCCTATGGACTCAATGTGATCTTGGATCACTAAAATGAAAATGAAGAGTCTAGCCTTTGCCAATCTTTGTCCTTAGCATTTTGAGGGGTCCACATCTCTAGTCCATGGCATGCCAATCATTGAACTTTCTGGAATGTTTAACTTGAATGGATATTAGTTCAATGAGCTATATGTTGTTATGAATTATCAAAACCACCCGGGGATTAGTTGCACTTTGAATCTCCCCCTTTTTGGTAATTGATGACAGCATATAGATCAAAGCTTCGACAAATGATAATATGAATGAAATATATAGTCGCTTTGAGAAGTATGTCATAAGCAAGAGATCCCCCTAAATTTGTCCATTATTTAAAATTTGCTTTTGAATGCAAATGCACAATCGATTAGGATCATGGGCCACTATTCCATGTCACATGCATCTTGGTGGAGCACTCAAAATGATAAGATATAAGGAACATGCACTCGTCACCAAGGGAAAACATGATTGATCATACACAAATATCATAGATATCATCATGCAAGCACACATTAACGCATAGTAAGATCAAACACATGATCACAAGAGTATCTCACAAACAAGCACAAAATATTGTAGCATGAATCAAACAAGTAAACAATCAAAGTAGCAAGAGAGGCCACAAAAGGCAAAACACACACTCTCTCGAAGCCAAATGATCTATACACTTTCTCCCCCTTTGGCAACAAGTTACCAAAAAGCTTGAAAATGCATAGTCATATGCGGCACTCTAGGCACGATCTCTGGGAGCTCCTGAAGTGTCTTCTGGCTGGTTGTTCCGGTGTGCGTAGAAGGCATGGAGAGGACAACATTTGCAAACGCTTCTGAAGATGTCTGAGGAGCTAGAGGAGTTGAAACTGGACGGATGACTGAGGTAGTTGCTGCAGGTGCTGAAATGGTAGTCTTGGTGTCACTGACAATTGGCATAGCTGCAGACCTTTGTGCCCTTGACACTCTATGAAAAGTGTTTGCGGTAGGTCTGTCACTCTTGTCCTCAACTTCTTCTTGGAGCTTCTCCACAATAGTCTGGATCTTTGTGACCTTCACATTTAGATCATGGAATTTGGTCTCAATGTCCTCTCAAGACTTTCTTGATTCTGAGTCAGGGTGGCCACGCCTTTCTCAATCCTCACAGTAGCCTCAAGCAGATGACTGAGTTGACCTTGCTTGGTCTTGAGCATCACTTGTGAAGCATCTGGTACACTAGCTGCCTTTGCTGCTTTAGCAGCCGTTGCTCTCTCTCTCTCTCTTCTCCTAGGCTTCAGCACATGTTTTGGCCTCAGGGGAAGATGCTCTTTATCAAGAAGATATGTCCCTGTCCCATCTTGGAGTTGATCAACATATGTATGTGAGAGGCATATCCACATTATCTCTTCTGATCAGCTGCAGTTCTCTTCACTGTTTCAACTATCAAACTCATCACTTTGAACTTTTATGGCACATAAAACATATGGAGCAAGTTGATGGAGTGACCACGGATCATCCTATGATCTCCTGACTTGCGCAACAGAGTGTGCCTCAAGATGGTGTTGATGGTGGTCAATCATGACAGCAGATAATATATGGAACCAAGCTTTTGAGTCTCCAAGGCATCATCTGGGATAGTCTTGTACATGTTTGCCATGGTGTTGTGATCCTTCCTAGGCTTGGCATATACATCCGTGTCATTCTCATCTTCCTTTGCCTAGTAGCAGCCTTAGGCAAGTTGCTTGGAGTACTTCTGCTACCATCATCATAACTGTTGTTGGAGGGACTAGTGCCCTCACTGAGATTCACTTGCTCCTCAGACCTGTTCTAACTGTTACTGCCCTCTGACATCTCTGGAACTGATCCTGTGAATAGATAGGTATAGGTAGAGTGGATGAGCATCACAAAGCACAGCTATTTTGCAAAAATATTGAGACAAAAACTTAACTTTAGTTTTCTGCAGAAAGCATTTCGGAGCTACCGATATGACAAACTCGGTGACACCGAAGCATTAACAGAATCTAAACATGCAATTTCGGTCAGACCGAAATGCAGTTCGGTGACTCCGAGATGCTAGAGTTTCACAAAGTAACTGACTTCAGTCACACCGATTAGTACTCTTCGGTCACACCGAGAGCAATGGCCTGAGCCAAATCGGTGAGACCGAGATCCTCAGATCGGTCGGTCCGAGATGAGTTCGACGGAAACCTAACCCTAAGTTTTTGCATCAAATATATTCTAATGGAACTTTTCGATGGATAGATTGATCTCGTTCGTGGTAAGAATAATGGCAATGATCTTTGTGCAAGAATCAGAAAAAGAGAACGCAGAAAGAGGTCGAGTTCGTACCCTAACTTGGTGACGAACTCACTACGCCGACAACGGTGGTGAGATTTCCGTTGACGGCGACGGAGACCAACGGCTGGAGGACACTGGCGACGACAGAGACGATTCGGAGACCAAGGGGGCGGCAGAGCTGGGAGGCACGGACGTGTGGTTTGGAGGAATTTCCAAAATTTCAACCCGCGGTATATATACCTAGTCACTGTCGGTGTGACCGAGTGGAACTACTCGGTGGCACAGAGATGCAAAACTACTAGTAGTTATAGTAACTTGGTGTGACCGAATTGTTCAAATTGGTTGCACCGAGATGAAAACCTAGATCAACTTAATGAATTCGGTGAGACCGAGTGTGATGAGTTGGTCTGACCGAGATGCATTAAGAGGTTTTGGAAGATTAAGCCCTTGATGGATCGGTGGCTCCAAGTGCTCCTCACCCGAAGGGTCCGAATTCGACTTGTTCAAGCTTTGTGATGTAGCATGAAAAGAGTTTGAGACGAGAAAAACATAGATAGCTAGAGGGAGTACTTAGGCATTCTTGTCCATCCATTTGGCAACAGAAAAACCAAACAATCAAACAACAAATGGATGTCCTCAATGGAGAAAATTATGCAACCAACATGCTCACACAATAAGATATCAAATGAAATATGTGGCAAAGCATGCACAATCACTCTAGCATCTATCAAGCAATTGGCGATGACTAGGTCATCGATATATGAGTATATTGACTAAGGAGTCAAATGAGAACATTTGATCGTAGGTCATACTCATCGTTTAAGCACAAGTTGGGTTACCACTTTTACATAAAGCATTGTTGTGTTCACATCATTTGAGTTGCTTTAGCTCAAATCTTAGAGCAAAGCTCCCCCTAGATGTGATATCCCCCCTAAGAGGGATGAACTAACCTTGGGTTTTATCGATGATGACTTCATGTAGATGTTGAAGATGTGGATGCTCAATGTTGATGTAGATCATTTGGAGCAATCCATTGGAGTGAGTTGCACTTTCAATACCTACATGGGTTAGTCCAACAAGGAACACACAAGGATATCCATAGACATAGAGTGAAACACACATATGATGATGTCCATGAAAGCATTAGGTTACCTTGTCCCTTGTCTTACCAACAAGAGGGTTTGTGACTCCTTGAACTAGTGCAAGATATGGAAGTTGATTGCACTTGTCCTTGCCGAAATGAATATGAGTGAAGTATGTTGGCGGAGTCACCCTCAAGAACTCTCTAGTTCTTCTTCTTCGTGACCCACATCAACTTGATGGGAATCCTTGGAGTTGTAGTTGTACTTGATGAAGTAGAACTTGATGTAGTCTTGGGAATCCACTAAACCAAGGCCTTATGAGCTTCTTCAAATGAATCAATCTCTTCTTGAAGCTTGTCCTTGCCTTTTAGCTTGTGGTCTTGTGGTGGAAGATCATCTTGAGCTTGTGTTCCCTTGAAAGAAGTAGGATCATACTTCTCTTGTTGAGGAACAAACTTCGTCTTGGGGTATTGATCTTCTTCCCACTCAACTCCATTGGCATTGAACTTTCATTCAAAACCAACACCTTGATTCTTTCGGTGCCTTCCTTGCTTGCGTACAATTTCCTCAAATTGCTTACTTCCGGCAAGGCTCTTGTAAACACCTTTCTCTATAATTCCCTTCAATAAGCTATTTTCTTGCTCAAGTGTAACTTGGCTAAGAGAATCATTAGTGGGATCAAGAGAACTACTAGAAGAAACAATATTGGATTTAACATGATTATTGTTACTACTAGAAGAAGAATCTTTCTTGCTCTTGTTGCTAGATTTTACTTGTGGCATGTAAGTAGACAAGAGTAAACGCTTGGCAATGTAAGAAAAACTTTTCTTTTGAAGATCATCATTGATTGCTTTTGAGAACCCATGCTCTTGCTCTAGGTTGAGCTTCTCAAAGTGTAGCTTCTCATGAGTCTTTAAAAGCTCTCGATGATCCTCTAAGGTAGTTTCATGAGCTAACTTAAGAGTGTTTAGTTCTTTAGTTAGATGCTCAATCTCCTTCTTATCATTGTCATTCATTTTATCTTGATTAGCATGATTAATATCAGTTTCATTATAGCTTTCATCACTAGTGTTGTCAACAAGTAAATCATCACCACCTAGCAAATCATCTTCATCACTATTGAAATCAACATACTCGGGGTGTGATACCTTAGGGCCTTTAGCCATGAAGCATCCTCCAATTCCTTCATTTGGTAAATCGAATATGTCGTAGGAGTTGGATGACACAAGTGCAAGACCGAAAACACCTTCATCTTGAGTATATTCGGAGTCGGGGTGATAACTTCTCTCGGAGTAGTTGTCGGAGTCGGAACCGGATACCCATTCACCAACGTGATCTTGATGTCTTCGTCTTGTGTAGCTCTTTGATGACTTGTCCTTCCTTTCCGAATCCTTGCTTCTACGAGAGGGTCTTCGTCCATAACGTTCATCTCTACTCCTTCTCTCTCTTGGAGGTGATTCCTCTCTTTTACTTCTCTTTTAGGTGGGTCTTCTCTTCTTTTGTAGGGAGTCGTACACTCAATAGAGTAGTGTCCGGGTCTTCCACAATTGTAGCAATTGCGATCACGACTAAAAGATCTTTTTTCATTGTAGGACCTTGACTTGGAACTTCTCTCTTTACTTCTACTCTTGTAGAACTTGTTGAAGTTCTTCACCATTAAGCTCAATTCTTCATTGAAAACTTGTTTCTCACTTGATGTTGTAGGAGCATCACATGAAGCTTTGTAAGCACCACTAGACTTGTTGTGAAGCTCTTCCTTATCCTTGAGTGACATCTCATGAGTAACAATTCTTCCAATGACTTCTGTTGGCTTGAGACCTTTGTAATTGGGCATCATTTGGATCAAGGTGCACATGAAATCATATTTTCCATCCAATGCTCTTAGGATCTTCTTGATGATGAATCTGTCGGTCATCTCTTCGCTTCCTAAGCCGGCAATCTCATTTGTGATGAGAGCAAGCCTAGAGTACATTTCAATGACTCCTTCACCATCCTTCATTTTGAACTTGTCAAGTTGACTTTGAAGCACGTCCAATTGAATTCCTTGACGGACTCGGTACCTTCGTGCATATCAACCAAAGTATCCCAAATTTCCTTTGCATTCTCATGGCGGCTAATTTGTTGAATTCTTCGGGGCACAATCCATTGAGAAGAATATCGCAAGCTTCAGCATTGCATTGCAACATCTTCAATTCTTCCACTGACGCTTCACGATCCGGTTCTCTTCCATCCTCGAAGTATTCACCTCAAGCCAATATGCACAATAGCCCAAACGATGGGGTTATGACCAAGAATATGCATTTTCATCTCATGCTTCCAACTAGCAAAATTAATACCGTCAAAGTAAGGACATCTACGGTGGTAATTTCCCTCGCTAGACGCCATACTCTCCTAGGTTGTGAAACCAAGGCTATGATCACGAAATCTATGGAAATCAAGGCAAATGGAGAACAAAGCTCTGATGCCACTTATAGGATCGAAAGTAGGTCTAGCGGGGTTGATTAGACTACTTGACCAAATAAAAATCTAACATTTTCCCAAGTTTAACTCTTGGCGGATTTTAGCAATTAACACAAGTCAAGCAATCAACCTACACATGCAATTCTAAGAGTGTAGCAGCAGAAAGTAAAGCATTGCATATGAAGGTAAAGGGAAGTGTTTGGAGAAGGTAAGCGCAATGTAGACACGAAGATTTTTGGCGTGGTTCCGATAGGTGGTGCTATCGTACGTCCACGTTGATGGAGATTTCAACCCTCGAAGGGTAACGGTTGCGCGAGTCCACGAAGGGTCCACGAAGAAGCAACCTTGTCTATCCCACCATGGCCATCGCCCACGAAGGACTTGCCTCACTCGGGTAGATCTTCACGTAGTAGGCGATCTCCTTGCCCTTACAAACTCCTTGGTTCAACTCCACAATCTTGTCGGAGGCTCCCAAGTGACACCTAACCAATCTAGGAGACACCACTCTCCAAAAGGTAATAGATGGTGTGTTGATGATGAACTCCTTGCTCTTGTGCTTCAAATGATAGTCTCCCCAACACTCAACTCTCTCTCTCTCACAGATTTGGCTATGGTGGAAAGATGATTTGAGTGGAAAGCAACTTGGGGAAGGCTAGATATCAAGATTCTTGTGGTTGGATTGGAATGTCTTAGTCTCAACACATGAGTAGGTGGTTCTCTCTCAGAAAATGAGTAGTGGAAGTGTAGGCACGTTCTGATGGCTCTCTCTCAAATGGAGAAGGGGGTGGAGGGGTATATATAGCCTCCACACAAAATCCAACCGTTACACACTTGACCCAACTCCACTACTGCAGCATGCTGCTAACGCGACACTACGATCAGAGACCCTTCGAGAAACTGTGTGCGATGCAATAATCGCAAACGGTGCTGTATGAAAACCGTCAGAAATGTATAAAACGTTTGCGATGACAGATGCATCAAACACGGTTCAGGTTTTAGTTGCGTGTGCGATGAAGGGCATACGGTTTAGTTCAATTAACTGTTTGCGATGAGGAGGAACAAAAGAAAAGGGCAGCCAGATGAAGGCGTGTGCAATACACAACATACAGTTCACTCGGATGAACTGTTTGTGATTAGGCAACACAAAAGAAACGGTTAGCCAGATGAAGGTGTGTGCGATATACAGCATACAGTTTACTTGGATGAACTGTTTGTGATTAGGCAACACAAAAGAAACGGCCAACCAGATCAAGGTGTGTGCGATATACGCATGCGGTTCACTCGGCCCTTGTCGTCAATGTGTGACCTATGTGGCAACCGTTCTCTCCCTAGGTGCCTCTTCGTGTACCGTGGCAACCGTCCACCGCCTCTTCACCTTACCCTCTCGATTTGGAATTGCTGTCGCATGCTCTTCCTCCCTCCTCCATTCGCCTTCACCCTTCCTTCTGCCATTGTTCGATCATCTTGGGAACAGGCCAGAAACGACCCCGTTATTCTTGCCCCGATCTGAATGATGACGCGGTGGAGGAACTCATTGATCGGTGCGACGTGATCACCTCGGCTAGCATGGCAGGTTCGTTCAAGACCATTCTCGACTCAACTAATAACATCATTACAAGGAACCCAAGGGTCCAGGAGCGGTTTGATCTCCCCTATCTTCTTCGTCGTGACCCTGCTGACTGGCGCGGGGACGAGGGAAGCCTCGCCTTGTGCAAGTTGATGCCGCTTGATAATGATATGTATGATGTTAAGATGCCATCGCTTGAGGGCAAGGCTTGGGCAGGCGCAAATGGTGATTGGGTTATTTACATTGGGTACAACTGCGAGTGGGAACTTGTGAATGTGTACACTCGTCACCGGGTTCCACTTCCAAAAATCTCAGACGACTGCCCAGAGGTTGAGTACACCGGTATTCTACGTGAGTTCAAATACGATCATGGTGACTGTCGTCTACGGAAGATAGCAATTTGTCGAGTTCCCAGCCGCTATTGGGATTACTCGAACTATGAAGTTATTGCTATCTTCGACAAGCTTGTTGCCTCCCTTACTTCCACGCCTCGATGGATATTGCTCAAAAATCAATTTCTGTACACGGATGAGTACTGTGATGCAATTCAATACGAGGGTCTTGTGTTTGCTGCCACCACTCGTGGCACTGTTTTTGCATGGAATCATCATGCTTTCGGTACGTTTGTCTTCCACCGTAATTATAATTGTTTCATCCACATGCATGCGGGTTAGCTAGTTTCCCTTTACTAATTAATTAACCTTCTTGTGTTTCCAAGGTCCTGTGAACATTCCACCACCTATAATTTTAAATTTTTATAACCAAGGGGGAGATGATGATGCTGATGATCACGAGCATGAGGACGAGCTGGACCCATATACTCAGTGGTGCCTGGCAACTTATTCCAATGGATCACCTCTTCTTCTTGTCTGTATACAGGGCACTGCTGATGTTACTAAGGAAGCAGGTGATGTCTCGCATGCTCGCACTCTCCGAACCTATTACAACATCCGTTGCAGGGTATTCGGGATGGATACTAGTGTACTAGCCCCAACACCTTCTCCCTGGTTCAGTATTGAAAGTCTTAGAGGAAACTCGCTCTTCCTTGGACAAAACTATCCAATGATGGTGGAAGGCGGTCCAGCTGCTGTTGACACAACGTTACTACCATTTATGAGAAGCAAATGTATCTATACCTCGGACATTGCTATGCTTCCCTACCGTCCCAATATGGGTCCTGACATAGACCGCTTCAGCCTGGATGATCAGTCTTGTGTTGGTCTCAAGATTGACAGTAGCTAGCCCTTCCCAGAGAATCACTTCTGGTTCAAAGCAAGCGTTTCCAACGCTGACAAGTGGTTGAGCTGAAGTTCATTTCATCGCTTTGTTATTTGTTGTGTGAGAAAAACTTTACTAGAATGTTTTGTTGGAAATGATCTATAATCCAACGTGTATCCTCGTTGTCGTTGTTGGCTGATGACTTGTTGTATGTAATCAATGGTACATTTGCATATGCATCCATCAACTCACGCCTGCTAGTGGTCTCCATATGAACAATGCTAGTGATTTTAGTTGCAAAAATTAGATAGTGCTAGTGATTTTTAGTTGCATATTTTGACAAATCGCAGTGTTACAAGGTTGACAAATGGCAATGTTACTAGATAAACAAATGTCAATCTTTCCAGTTTGACAAATGGCAACATACCCAAAATGACAGATATGCAAATCTTACCCAATTGTTTGTACGTGGTTGCACACGGGTCATGCAAAACAACCGTTTGCTTTGAAGGGATGCAGAAATCCTGCTCGGCACATTTTCCCTTGGCTTCTTGGGGAAGCTATCGGTTTGCATCCGGGTGTTCTAACTGAAACGTTTGCGACGAGTGTTTTATATTTAAAAACCATTGACTTCTTTTTCAAAAGAAAATCGTTTGATAAGTCTGTACATTAAGAGAGAGAAAACGCAGGTTCGTTCAAACCATATCTTTCATTCAGTCACACTGCGAATTTATATTCATATGATCGAGAATTCGAGATATAGTATTAAACCCCAAAAAAACTATTTCCGGCGGCGGCGGAGGCGGCGTGCCGTGCCGTCGTTGTCGTTGTCGTCCTCCGGGACGCCGTTGTTAAAGTCTTCAAGGAAGCACAAAATGTTATTCACTTGTAAATCAAACATCATGTCATCGCGCGATCGACGGGCGGGGCGCGGGAGGACGGCAACTGGCGCCGCTGAAAGGTAGCGGTCAACGGCAGCGTCCCATGCCGCTGAGGGGGGCGCGCACACGGGCACGGGCACGGGCGCGACGGGTGCAGCCAAACGCACGGGGGCCGGCGCCACGGTGGGTGGAGGGGCGCGCACGGGCATGGGCGCTGGCGCTGGCATGTACACGAGCTCGCGCGGGTCCGCGGAGACCTCGCTGACGCCCACGGCTTCCAGCTCTGCGATAGTGCTCGGCGACCAGCCCGTCAATGCTACGGGGATGGTCGCTGGCGCGGGCGCGGGGATAGGAGCGGGGGCAGCAACCACCGCGGCCAGCTCATTCTGGGCCATGTCCATGAGGCACCATTCCTCCTTATTTTCTATCTCCTCCGACTCGGAGTCGACTTCACCAAACTTGAAGACTAGTGGCAGATGATCGTTCTGCAGCATGGCGTTGGTGGAGGTCTGCGGCTGCGGGGGGGAGGGGAATGGGAGGCGAACAGTAAGACCGCCCATATTAAACAGCGGCTCGGGTGCCATTAATGGAGAGGAAGGCGGGCGGCCATGGAAGTCAAAGGGCTCGCTTCCCAGTGAGCCTGTGCAGCGTACAGTTCGCACACTTCCCGGTGAGCCTGCACATTGGAGGACAGCTTGCACGCCTCTCAGTCAGCTTGCGCACCGGACTACGCTCGCACGCCTCCCGTTCAGTCAAGGTCAAGCAGTTGTCTGCACGGCACCTCCTACAGCCATTAAAACCAAGACACGTGGCGTCGCGTGAATGGTTAAAAGAACGCACACGGTTTGAATTCTACAAACGTTTGAGATATTAAAGTGGCAGCTATTTTTTCAAAATGCCTTTGTTGGCTGTCATTATTCGAGTGCGCCTTCTCTCAGAATGGACATGAAAAATGCCACAGCATGTTGGGTGCCATTCCATGATAGCATGCCAAGTTTCATGAATTTCAGACGAGTTTTGGATTTACTAGAATTTAAAAACTAGGCATCTCAATGTTTTGCCGGCAATCAACGGTGCCCTGGTGTTTGGAATTCATTCTCATTTCTTGCATGGGACCTAAGCATGCACCCAAGGACACAGATTTTATTTTTCAACAATTTATATACAGTGGAGCATGTGCATGTAGTTCAAATTTGAATTATGCACATAAATGCATTGAAAACTCAGTTAATGCATAAAAATGTCCAAACGAACTCCAAAAAATCCCAAAAACTGACACAACACTCCTGTTGTTCTATGCTGACACGAGAAAAAAATTGAAAGCAATAAGAGGCAATGGATATCGTTTCGTCCCCAAAGGTGGGACGTTCCCTATCGAAACCATCATGCTTGTTGTGAGAAGCCCTGGTTTGTGAGAAGCATATACCCGAACCTGCCCCAAATGGGACAAATTTTTTACCACGACATGTTGATGCCGCTCCATGATAGCATGCCAAGTTTCATGAATTTCAGACGAGTTATGGATTTACTAGAATTTAAAAACCAGGCATCTCAACGTTTTGCCGGCAATCAACAGTGCCCTGGTGTTCGAATTTCATTCCAATCTCTTACATGGGACCTCGAAATTCACCCAAGGACACACATGCGATTTTTCAACCAACTTTAGTGCATTGGAGCATGTGCTTGTAGTTCAAATTTGAATTATGCACATAAAATGCCTACAAAACCCAGTTAATGTATAAAAAAGGCCAAACGAACCCCAAAAAATTCCAAGATTAAACACAACACTCCTGTTGTTCTATGTTGACACTAGAATTTTTTTGAAAGCAATAAGAGGCAACGGATATCGTCCCGTCCCCAAAGGTGGTACGTTCCCTTTCGAAACCATCATGATTGTTGTGAGAAGCTCTGGTATGTGAGAAGCTTATACCCAAACCTTACCCAAATGGGACAAAATTTTTACCACGGCATGTTGATGCCGCTCCATCATAGCATGCCAAGTTTCATGAATTTTAGACGAGTTTTGGATTTACTAGAATTTAAAAACCAGGTATCTCAACGTTTTGACGGCAATCAACAGTGCCCTGGTGTTTGAAATTCATTCCCATCTCTTGCATGGGACCTAGAAATTCACCCAAGGACACACATGTGCTTTTTCAACCAACTTTGGTGCGTTGGAGCATGTGCTTGTAGTTCAAATTTGAATTATGCACATAAAATGCCTAGAAAACCCAGTTAATGTATAAAAAGGCCAAACGAACCCTGAAAAATTAATTCCCATTTCTTCCATGGGACCTAAGCATGCACTGAAGGACACATATTTGATTTTTCAACCAATTTGTATGCACCGGAGCATGTGCATGTAGTTTAATTTTGAATTGTGCACGTGAAATGGCTAGAAAACCAGTTTATTGTATAAAATGTCCAAACGAACCCTGAATAATTCCAATTCTTTTACGACACACATATAGTTGTCTGTTCACTGCGGCTAAAAGGTCTAGCAATTCAAACAACGTCCATTGCCGTTGTGACCCCATTTTGTAATTCAAATCAAGTAGATCCCACACAGTTTATTATCACCAACCGTGTGAGATGTAGTACAAAATATCTTGGAGCACCGTCAGTGTATAGTACGCCTATGACTTACGCGAGAAGGTTTGTCGGCTATAGTCCACAGCCGGCGTGTCAAGCACACTAGCTCACTCCCCAAAAACTCCCGCCTCTTCATCCCTCGCAATCTCGAAAATATCTACCGCCTGGAAGGTTTTAATGTTTGATAGCACACGATTAGTATGTGCGGACTGTGTGCGATGTCTGTTACTCCCGCTCTGCTTCGGTCCCTTGATTCAAATTTTCAGTAGCCCCGCCATTTTACTCCCGCCTCTGCATCCCTCGCAATCTCAAAAATATCTGCTCGCCCTTGATCCAAATTTTCAGTAGCCCCGCCTTGTTACTCCCGCCTAGTAAAATTTTCAGTTGCCGCAGTATTTCCTCAAACACAACCTTGCCCCCCCCCACACACCCCCCAAAACCTCCGCTCACACAAACACACACAACCCTCGAAACCATTGGTAGGTCGCCGCCATCGTCAGCACCTCCATCCTCAACCTCTGCCCGTGTGCCGGGGAGCTCGAGGAGCCAATGGCTAAAAAGAGGTTTATCACGGCCTTTTCGCCCGACGCCGGCGAAGTGGCCGCCGAGGTGTCCCCGTCGTCCTCCGCGGGCCCGATCCGCCGTCGCCGGTCCCCCGATCCGCCCGCCGCCGCGCCCCTACGCTGGTTCGAGGACTTCCCCGTCCTCCCTCAGACCCGGTAGCCGATGAAGTCCTACCTCGTGGTCCGGTAGCGGCGGTGGGGGACGTGGGTCGCCGAAATTACAGATCAAGAGACCCACACCCGCCGGTGGCTCGGTAGCTTCCACACGGCCGAGCTCGCGGCCATGGAATACGACCGCTGGTAGGTCCGCTACCACGGCATGGCGGCTAGGCTCAATTTCCCCTTCGGCACACGTCCGGTCCACCTCGTTCCGCCGGAGCCAGGGGTGGTGAGCTCGGCTATGGTGCGGGAGGACCGCGAGGCGTGGGAGCGCCTCGAGGCCGAGGCTGCTGACGAGGCCTACTGCCTACATTCAAGAGCTCCGTCGGCAACACCCGGAGCTCTTGGAGGCGGAGCGGGCGATCTTTACCGGCGCGGAGGGCGGCGAGGTTATCGCGCTCTCCTTCGATGAAGAGGTCGAAGGCGGCGAGGACGGCGGCGCCGAGGGCGGCGAGGTTATCGCGCTCTCCTCTGATGACGAGGTCGAAGGCGACAGCAACGGCGGCGCGGAGGGCGTCGAGGTGGGCCCTGAGGACGAGGAGATCGACGTCTACAAGTGGAGGAGTGCCTTCACCAACGACCTCGACGACGATACTGGACTGGACCCGGCTCGCGGCACGCCGTACATGATGAGGAAGGATTGGCTCGACCTCTACTTCGACCGAAAGTAGTTTAGCTTAGTTTAAATTTATGTTTTATATTCAGTTATGCAAAACTATCTATGTTTATGTTTGAATGCATGCTACTTTCGGTTGAACCTGCTTTGAACTTGATCAAATTGAAGTTTACAACCTTAAGTTTAGGGGATCGACTAGAAAAGGCCAAAACTTGCTGGAGTATATATATATTCACTAAGGGTTTTAGTCCTTTAACTTTTTAAGGATCGCCTAGAGATGTCCTTATGACTTGTTTATTACAGTTCTTCACAATGTGATGCTCTATATGTGCAAGTATTTGCCGTGCAGGTCAATTTCATCTATAACAGTTTCAACAATACCACTATGAATTACGATATTTGGTTGTTGTTAAGGATATTGCAGTTAACATGCCTTTTCGTTTTTCAATTGTTGTTTAGCAACATGCATTGTATAGAATGACTAAATATGCAATCCCGGGCTACATAGCAACAAGGAAGAGTGTTACCTTAATGTTCTGATGATGTCTAGATATACATGTACTAAAATCTTATATAATGGGATGGATGGAGTGTTGTACTACATCATTTTTCAATTGTTGTTTAGCTTCTAATATTAACTTGGTGCTTTTAGGTACATATATCATTGCCAAAGATCCACACTTCGACCCTTTTTGCGTATGGGGCAATGAGATATTCATGAACCAGCATCAAGTGAGGAAACTGATAAAGATTGTTATTAAAATGGGTCAAAAGATGTCAATTGAACTATTTGTTTACACTTTATGCAAGACAACAGTGAACAGCAGGATGGTAAGTAAGAACCCTGTAGCCTTCTTTTTACTGCCCGTAATGAGTTGTGTTAGATGACAATATCTGAATCTTTTTTCTTTTGCAGTGGATCCTGAAGCAGTTTCCTCAAGATTACCTCTCAAACTACATGATTGGCGGTCGGCCATCACAAGGGGTTGGACTAGAGTCCTGCATGCCTTCTGCATCCAGGAGAGCACAATAGGGCCATTCCGCTTCACCTTGTTCAGCAACTGGAATGTTTGTCGCCTCTTTATTTACCATCTGTAATAGTATAAGTATAGAACCCTGGTACATCATTCTTTATTTGGTGCTTATGTAATTCTTAAACATATGTACCTGTGAATCGAATAATGCATTGGTTGTTTGAACCTGATGGATAAGAATAAAGCTATAGCCTACTTTCAAGTTTAAATTAGATACAATTTTAAATAGCAGCAATTAAATTAGGGCGAAATTATGTTGTGCAGGTCATTACGACACACACGTTTGCTAAAACACAAACGTTTGCGGTTTTATACCATAATTTGAGACGGTTCACAGAGAGGAAACGTGTGCAAGCATGCACACAGTTGCCGTTTGCAAAGCGTGTGTGATGTCAGACACTATCACATACAGTGCGGGAAAACTAAATGTGTGTGATTGTCTACCCATCGTACACGGTTTATAATCATGAACTGTTTGTGATGTGCCAGGCATCGTAAAACTCCCGTGCCTAGAATCTGCCTGGAATACACCCGTGCCTAGAATCTGCCTGGTTTTAGGCAGAACCACAAAACTTCGACTGCGATGGCAATGCGAGCACAAACGAGTAGCAAGGATGAAGCGTTTGGGATATTCGAGATATCGAAAACGGTTATATAGGGACAACTGTATGCATCAAGGCTCCCTATCCCCGACGGTTTCTGGGTCGTGTGGGAAGGACCCCCCCTATCGCCCACACTCACTTGGTGACGGTTCCAAATGCCGTCGCGGAAAGGGGTAAAATACCGTTTGTTTATGACCGACGCGCACCAGTGCTCGGTGAGACCGAATAGAAGAACTCGGTGAGACCGATTCAGTTCAAAATGTGAACGTTAGGAATCTCGATGGGACCGACATGATCAACTCAGTGGGACCGATGTGCTAGGGTTAGGGCAAAATCTCATCTCAGTGAGACCGATTGCATAAACTCGGTGAAACCGATTTCAACAACGATGAAAGTGCGTTATATCGACTAGAGGGGGGGTGAATAGGCGATTTTTATGAATTCTTCAGTGAGGAATTTGTGGGTGAGGAAATTCCTTAGCGAAGAACTACTTGCAGCGGAATAAGTACTCAAAAGTATGCATAGCAGAATACAATCATAGTCATCATGATGAAATGAAGACAAGCACAGAGTACAGAAAGCGTAAACACAGAATAATACAGGATGAAGACAAACAAACTGAGGAAATTGAGAAAGTCTTCAGTCAAAGTTTTCAAACACAGATATGAACAAGAGCACAACACAGCTATGAGGAAATGAAAGAGTTGAGGAAATAGAACCAGTAAGCTTGGTGAAGACAATGATTTGGTAGACCAGTTCCAACTGTTGTCTCAGATGTACGTCTGGTCGGAGCGGCTAGGTATTTAAACCTGAGGACACACAGTCCTCACCGTATTCTCCTTGAGCTAAGGTCACACAGACCTCGCCCAATCACTCGTGGTAAGTCTTCAGGTGACTTCCAAACCTTCACAAACTCGGCCACTCGGCTATCCACAATTTCCTCTTGGATGCTCTAGACCATGACGCCTAACCGTCTGGAAGAAGCACAGTCTTCAAAGGTAACAAGCGTTGGATCCACGCAAGATCAATCTCTTCAGTGATGCTCAATCACTTGGGGTTTGTAGGTGTTTGGGTTTGGGTTTTCCTCACTTGATGATTTTCTCTCAAAGTCCTCGGAGGATGGGATGCTCTCAATTGACAAGTGTCAGTTTCTCTCGGAGCAGCCCAACCAACTAGTGGTTGTAGGGGGCGGCTATTTATAGCCTAGGGAGCAGCCCGTCATGATAAGACATAAATGCCCTTCAATGTTATGACCGTTAGGTGGGTAGATATTTTGGGACAGCTGGCGCATAGCACAGCAACGGTCGGAAATTTGAGTATCAAATTCCTCAGGGCTATCATGTTCCTCACTGTGTAGGCAATCCGCACTGGCGAATTCCTAACTCCTCAGTCAGAACAAATTCCTCAGAGACCAGAAGAACTTTGTCTCTGTCACTGAAGAATATGACTGAACTGTATGAGATTTCCAATGGCTTCACTCGAAGGGATTGGTAGGTGTAGGATTTTGAGTTGAGCATCACATGGAAATTTTTCCTTAGTATTTCCTTGACCCCTTTAACAGTACGGTGTTTCCTATGACTCAAGAAAGAGAAAATGAAACTACGAAAACAAAAGTCTTCATGCTTCATGTTCCTCAAATGAATACCAAGTCTTCAAAGGTCACACCAATTTCTTCACTTTCAAAGTCTTCAGAAATTCTTCAGAAATCTAAAGTCTTCAGCCGAAGAACTTCATTTTTAGGGGTCGACTTTCACTGTAAATATCAAACTCCTCATAGACTTATAGACCTGTGTACACTCATAAACACATCAGTCCCTTAACCTATAAGTCTTCAATACACCAAAATCACTAAGGGGCACTAGATGCACTTACAAACGAGCAAATAGAGAGTTGGTCAAGCAAACTCGGTGGGACCGATTGCACATTTCGGTGAGACCGAAATACTTACAACATGCAACAGAGAGTTTGCAAGGCCATCTCGGTGAGACCGAGATCCCGATTGGTGAGACTGAATTGTCTAGGGTTTCTGGCAGTGGCTAGGTCAAATGAACTCAGTGGCTCCGGATAGATCAAATCGGTGGGGCCGAGTTTCACTTTTAGGTGTTGGACATATGTGGAAATAGAAAATGGCTTAGGGTTTTTGAGCAATATCACTAAACACTTTGAGCAAGTAGACCATTAGCAACACCTCAACCCCTTTTAATAGTATTGGCTTTTCTATGGACTCAATGTGATCTTGGATCACTAAAATGGAAATGAAGAGTCTTGAGCCTTTGCCAATCTTTGTTCTTAGCATCTTGAGATGTCCACATCTCTAGTCCATGGCTTGACAATCATTGAACTTTCTGAAATGTTTAACTTGAATGGATATTAATTCAATGAGTTATATGTTGTTATGAACTATCAAAACCACCTGAGGATTAGTTGCACTTTCAATGTCCAGGATTTTTCTTTGCATGTGTAGTACAAGACCTCTTATTCATGTGAACTGCTGATTTTGGTGCTTGGTTGTCTGGCTCCCACGCGTCGGGTACGACCGTTCAGCCTGGTATGTAATTGTCACGACCTTGTGGAGTCGTCGAGGCTGTTCGTATACATCTGGGCTAACAGCCACTTGATGCTGGATAAGATAATCACTTTCGCTGACACCAACAGGTTAGGGGCCGCAGTTTCTGAGGTCAGAAAGTCCTTGCTTATTTGACGAAGACCATTGGGCGAAGCTACCGCGCACTACCCTTGTCGGACTCCAACTGCCCTTGTCGGACCCCACCGGTTAAAAAAGGTAACACAGATAACGTCGACGATGGTAGGACTCCGAGTAGGCAATGGCCCATCGCATCCGGAAGAGACTTAACGATGTACAATGGCTTGCGGGGCCAAGCCACGCGCTACTGGCTAAGGACTTTTAGGGCAAGAGTCCAGATAGGCAAACACCTTCCTCATCATAGCAAGACCAACGGGTGAATATGCCATGAATTGCCGTTGGTTTCATGCTAGTAATATGTTTTGGAGTGTCATTGATAGACAACTTGAAGAGCTTATTAACAGGTTTGCTGAGGAAAACGCGGAGCTACTTAGATGCATGCCATCATCCCGTCCAGCCAAGTCATTTCTTACTTTTAACACTCTATATATTTCAAAATTTGAGTACACGGTCTTTAATTCCTGCTTCGCCTCTGTTTGAGGCAGCATCGAGGTAAGCTCACAGCGCATCGTCGATGGGTGCAGAAAAAAATAGGCTTCGGCACCACAAAGTTTTTGAATGTATTTCTATTTTTCTGTAATGATGTGTTTGCAATGACTTTTTAGGCCTTTTTAAAAATTAATCCAAACAGTACGGACACGTGGACCTTACCGGAACCAACTCTCTCGCGCCGAAGACAGGCGGGATGATTGTTGTCAGCGAGGGCAGGGCACACCTTGCATGAGAAAATCCGACGACAACCCCCAGGCCCTGGTCTCGCGACGCGCGACACGATCAAAAGCCGGAGGAAACCCGCAGGCAGCGGCAGCGGCAGCGGCGCCCCATTTCATTAACACTTTGCCCGAGGCTGCGAGAGCAGCGGCGCTGCGGGGCCGCAGTGCTTCACGCCTGCGGCTGTGCGCATCCAGCGTCAACGCCCGTTGAAGCCTCCCCCCTTGTCGCGCTTGGTTATTCGAAAGCCGTGACCAACCAGGGAGACGAGCGAGGAACAGGGGATTGATTGGCATGGGCGCGCTGCCAGCCAGCCAGCCTGACCGACGGGCGCACGGCGCTCCGGTAGATGCGGTGGCCGCCTGCATGCGGTGGCCGCCTGCATGCGCCGCCCGACGGTGCAGAACCCCGGGCGGCTTCAAAATTTATTTACAGTTGGGGGGCGCGCGCGGAGGGGACAACGAGACGCGCGCAGGAGGAGGAGGAGGCAGGGCAGGCAAATAAATGGAAGGGCAGGGAGAGCGCATCCATCCATCAATCGAAAGCCGGACGAACGGACTGCGCGGCGTCAGCGCGAGAACCCAGGCGGCAGGCCGGGCTGAATTCCGGGAGTACGGACTGCAGACGGAGTGGGCCCCGCGTGGACACGTTACATTTTCCAGACCCAGCACCAGCACCAATAATTTGCCCTCGGCTATGCCGACCTAGTAGCAAAGTGGAGTGTTAAAAGAAGCAGTACTCCCTTTCAGTTTACAAGTCCTGTGCGTATATCTAGATTTTCAATTTTATCACTCTAACATAAACTATATAACACAAAAATTATACCTAATACCTTCTACCCTGCACCAAAGAATAGGCCTCAACACTTTGAGTGTGAAATCCAGCTTCTGTGCTGTCGCCTCCTACGCGAACAGCTTTCGAGTTTTAAAATAAAACATCTGAAGTTTATATTGGTATATTTTTTGTAATATATAACTTTTATTAGGTTGGTCAAATTAACGACCTAGGAATACGCGCACGCCCTGTAAACTGAGAAAGAGGGAGTAGCAAAGTGGCACCGCAACCATTGCTACTACCACGACATGTGACGCTAGTGCTATCCCCTAACCCTAACGTGCTGCCAAATCACCAGCAAACTACAAACAAAATGCTAAGAGAAAATTTAGGAAAAGTCTACCAACATCTAAACCTATGATATTCCAAGTGTAAATTTGAAGTACACCTCATGAAAAAATTGGACCAACCCTGTGTATGAATCAATATTGCGTCGAACACCTGAAAGATGATCAACGGGTGATCCATGAAGTTAAGAGCAAGTCTAATAAGATACAGTCAACGGACTACCAAAATTAAACTATTTTTTTGCTGAGTTAGATGAGATATAGTGATATAAAAGGTTTTATATTACTTTACAAAGTGAGTACTGCAAGGGAAACGACACATAATCATGCCTGGGGATGTAATCGTGTTTGATGATTCTCGTTAACAAATATTGTCTCTCTCTACTTTTTAGAATGATCTAATAGGGTATATTGTAACATTTCTCAAGTCATGTGTTAAAAAAATTGCATGTCAATTTGGCCCTTGCTTTATAGATTGCACATTTCTTATGAGTCCAGCTTGTAGCTAATGTAGAGTATTTTTTAGGCAAAGCTAATTTATAGGTGCCTCAGCGTGCCAAGCATATATGCCCACTTGGAACACATGAATATAAAAAACACATGAATTAAGGAAATAAGAATACTTCAAATTGTTGTTTGGATGCCACACGGTAAGAACACAAAGATTCTAGACAAAAATAAAATAAGAAATACAAGGTGTAAATAACTTTTTTTTGTCTTCTTCGCCAATACTTATATGGACTGCACTATTTCACATGTATTTCATAGGAAACTTGGCGTATCATTCCTTTGCTCCAATGTAAATTTTCCTTTAGGAATTCAATCCTCCGAAATTGTTGGAGTCTAATCGGGAGAGAACGTGCGCTCCGTGGTTTCCCTGGTGGGAACGATTGTTCTGTCTAGAAGGCTCATTCGTCAACGACACTATTAGAGGGTGTTCCCTAAAAAAACCACTCACAAAAGGAACGTTTCAGAATTTTCCATGCTATTGAGCCTACAGCGGAAATATTTTTCATGCTAAGAACAAAAAGAAAATTCCATGCAATAATAAAAATAATTTTCATACTACAACAGAGAGGTAAGATCTTTTTCACGAGCCCTCCTCTCGAACCCTCTTGTGTCGCTCCCCGCGAGCGACCGAGGGGGCAACCCTAGCCGCCGGTGCCTCAGGTCCCCCCGCCCCTCTTCTCCCCTCGTCGCCGCCGGTCCACGCCGCCGGGCAAAGCCCGCTAGATGCTGGCGGCAGCGGGGCCCCATCTCCTCCTCGCGCGAGGGCTCGGCGCGGGCGGGCGTCCTCGGGCGGCGGCGTCGCGTTCATCCAGGGCGCGACGGCGTGCGGGCAGGTCCGGCGGCGGTGCTGCGGTGCCTCGTCCTGCGCGTGGAGGGCCGGACACAGGGGGGGCTGCGGGATCACCCGGAGGCGTGCGACTCCGGTGTTGGATCCGCGAGCAGCACGTAGGGTGGCGTCCCTTGCCTATGCGGCGGCGGCCAGATCCATGGCCGGCATGGTGCTCTTCCCCTCGGTGGAGTCTATGCCAGGAGATGGGCGACGGAAGCCGCCGCCCCGGCGTGGCAACCGGTGGCGCGTGGAGGAGCGGTGAGGGGCGGCTGGAGGCTCCCTGCCGGCGTGCCGACGGCGGCTTTGGTCTTCACGGTGAAGCTCCGTTCGGTTCCAGTCAGCTGCGAGATCGGGGGCCATGATTTTCGATGAAAATCGAGCCGACTACGGTCATGGCGGACGATGGCGGCGTCTATGACGTCGTTCCCTTCTTGAGGCATCGTTGTTGTAGGTCATGGCGCCCCACTCGTGATGCTCCGGGGAAAACCCTAGATATGGGTCTACCGGATCGGACGATGATGGCACCTTTGATGCCGTTGTCCCTCCTGGGGGCATCGTTTTGGAGCACGTGCTGGCCGGAGGGGACAAGAGGAGGAGCGGTGTTACATCTACCACAAGGCCGACGGCGGACCCCGGCGACATGGCGCCGCGGAGGTTCGGCGATGGGCACGTATTGGGGATGGACTCGCGCAGGAGGAGGAAGCTGTCTGGCGTCATGGTGGCGTTGATGGCAGAGAGGCCTCACAAGGTCGGTGCATCATTCTGCTCTGAGGATGGACCGAGCGAAGATGGAGGTGATGGCCCTTGCAGCGTGCGGTGCTCACTGGGAGTGTGACAGACCGGTGTGGGACCCAATCCAGGTAGTGGCTTGGATGGGACACCCGGCTTTAGATGTTAGGCTTTGGTGCGATGTCTGTTTGGTATTAGGCCCGGACTTTTAGCATGCCTTCATCAAGGGGATATGAGTAGCAACCGCGTTGCCAAGATGGTGGCTTCAGGCTTTTTGAGGTATCATTTTGTATGGTCTTTGTGAATAATTAATAATATGGCTACATGCATCGTCCAGATACAGAGGCCGGGGTATATCCTCCTTTTCTAAAGAAAAATACTACAACAGAAGAAAATTGACATGTGTTTCCGGAGTTTGCCATGTCGCAACAAAGAGAATTGCAAGGCTATAGAAAGGTTGCATACAAGCAAATGTCTTCGTACAATCAACAAAGTGATACATCAATGTTTTCAAAATAGGCCTACTTGTCTCGTCGGAGCACGACCTGCGTCTTATGAAATTGTTGTTGGGAGTGGCACGCACAACACTAGAGTGCTGCCACTTTTTGCATCCCACAACCCACGACTAGTTCAAGTCGTTGAAGGTCCCTTGGATTCTGAATCTGGACCTTTCATTTTTTACGGAGAAATTTTTAATTTATTCATCAAATATCATGAAGTATAAAGTACACAAAAATATTATAAATTGCATCTATGTCCGTAGACCCCAGCGACGACTACAAACACTGATACGAGCCAAAGGCGCGTCTTCGTCATCACCCATCCCTCGTGAGAACCCGGCGAACCTTGTAGTGGTAGACCTTCCTAGCTGTCCTGAGAAAAAATTACACAAAAGATTCAATCCATGCTGTATAGGCAGTGGGGAGCTTCAAAATCCGACCATGACGCGAGGAGGAAGAAAGCAAAAGTTTCCATCCACGCTGACGATGGGGTTTAGAGCGAGCGAGCTCCGAACAAGGCTACTTGGACGCTACAGTTTCGTTTCGGAGCAAGATTTATAAATTTTGACGATCGCACGACGACTCTACTGCAGTGACGTTTTGTGGTGCTGATAGTCGTGCTGCCGGCGGTTTATTATTACGGCGATCGGGCCACGTAGTACGGCACATCCGCCAGAGCCGCTCTTAAACCACGAATTCAGTGTGATATGCAGTGAAAACCTAGTGAGCCTGTATTTGGCCAGACGGACGGACGAGCGTGCCGCGCGTTCTTCCGTTTCTCCGGCGCGTCGGTCCGGTCTCAGTCTCACGTGATCGCGCCAGATCCGCTTATCACGCCATCGTGTCATTGTGCTCGCTCGTACACAAATTTAACCTATAGATGAAATTAAATCACAGAATGAACTATCCGTAAAACTATTTCACGCGGCTAACCTTTACGAGCAGCCGAGTAACGAGGCTAGATGCTACCGCCATGCCATGGAGGCCTAGCTAGCCCTAGGCAGCAGCAGCAGAAAAGAAAGACCCGGCGTCTCATATCGCACCGCCCGCGGGAGCTGGTAAAAAGCCGTCGATCGCGTCGCGCCCAATACGAACCAACCAGCAATCAATCCCTGCGCCGCGGATCCATGGATCCAGCCACCCAGCGGCTACCGGCTATGGTAGAGTGTAGACTGACGCGCGGGCGTAGGCTGTGGCCGCTGCTGCTGCTTTTAACGCGGGGGCAGAGCTGCAAACGGCGGCAGCGGCAGAGCAGGAGGGAGAAGAAGAAGGGAGCCGGGCGGGCGCGTCAGTGAAAGCTGCCAGGCCGCGCTGCGTGCCCGGTGCATGCGGCGCCCCCACAAGAAGTCTCGATCCCCCACTGGGCGCAGGCGCAGCGAGCGAAAGATGAGATCCCGTGGCCGATCACAGCTGGCCGCGCAGAGGAATTTTTCAGCCGCAGACCCCACCCGCAGCCACTTCTTCACGCTGAAGCAGCGCAGCACCCGGCCGGCCCCTCTCTCCTTCTCTGCTTCTCTCCTATCATCACCAGCACACAGTATACACACGCTCTCTCCCTCTCACACTCCGTTGTCCCGCGGAAAGTAGAGGGATAAAGAACACAAGCGGCTAGCCCCTGTGTCCTGTAGGCCGTAGGTGTATACACACACAGATACTCCAAAAGGGAGGAGGAGAGAGAGAAGGCTACCTAGCAAGCTATGCTAACCTAGGGTAGGCTCTAGAGACTAGAGAGAGGCTGGCTAGCTAGGGTAGCTAGGGTAGCTAGGTGGTAGTAGGGTAGAGCCTTTTGTGTTTTCTTTACTTTACTCTTGGATGCCCCTTCCTTCGCTGGGAAGAGAGATTCTTCTTTAAAGTGGAGAGGAGGGGTTTCCGGCCGTAGGCTCACTCAACTCAGCTGCTAGCCGCTACTCCTCAGAGGAGCATCTTCGTCTGCTCTTGCGCCTTTTCCGCTCGCTCACTGCCTGCCTGCCTGCCTTTGGAGCTAAGCTTAGCCTAGGTAGGCGTAGCGGCTAGCTAGCCAGCCAGGGAGGGGAAGCTACTGCCCCGACCAGCAAGCGTGGCGTCGTCGGGGAGGCGCTTCCCATCGGTCTCCGCGGCCTACGCGGACTGGATCGCGTCGGCCGGCGGCGACGACCTCTCGCTCGGCTTCAATGCCGCTGGCGCGTCCGCCGCCGGCCTCTGGGCCCCCGCCTCGCGCCAGTCCGCCGCGCTCAACTACGGGATAGCGGCGGCTGCCGGTGATGTCGGCATGGTCGTCCTCGCCCCCGCCTCCTCCTTCCACCACCAGAGGGCCGCTGCTGCTGCCGCGGCGGCCGACGGCGCCGACCAAAGGTTCGCGCTCCTCTCCGCGGGCCAGTGCGGGCTCGCCGACCCTGGCGCTCCCAAGTCCGGCAGCGCCATCCAGTTCTGGCAGTCGCACTCGCAGCCCCCCACGACGCCGCCCGCAGCTGCCCCCGCCGACAAGAAGCAGGTCATCTCCGCGGTGGACTACGGCGGCGTCTCCTCCGGATCCGGCGGCTCCACCACGTGCAGCGACTGCGGCAACCAGGCGAAGAAGGACTGCCCCCACCAGCGATGCCGGACGTGCTGCAAGAGCCGCGGCTTCGACTGCACGACGCACGTCAGGAGCACCTGGATCCCGGCCGCCCGGCGCCGCGAGAAGCACCCGCTCGGCGGCGACCTTTCCCCTCCCGCCGCTCCTGCCACGGCGGCCACCAAGAAACCGCGGTTCCACTCCTCCCAGACCACCACCACCACCACCCCCTCTCGCACCTCCACCTCCAACGGCACCTCCTCGAGCCAACAAGGTGATCGACCAGCACAGACGCACGCACGCACATCCCAAGTCTAAGCACCCACAATTCAAGAAACTTGGACACTGATCACATCTTCTACCCCCATCCTCTGCAGACGCGCCGTTCAGGGACAGCCTGCCGCGGCACGTGCGCGCGCCGGCGGTGTTCCGGTGCGTGCGGGTGACCTCCGTCGACGACGGCGCGGACGAGTTCGCGTACCAGGCGGCGGTGAGCATCAACGGCCACATGTTCCGGGGGTTTCTCTACGACCAGGGCGCCGACAACGGCCGCGCCAGCAACGACGAGCCCAGCCACGCGCACGCGGCCGCCGTGCGTAGCATCTCCGACCTCCACCTCGGCAACGCCTCCGCCGTGCCGCCGGACATGTACAACACCGTCAGCGGGGCGCTCATTCTCGGCGGGATGGGCTATGGTAACACCATGAACTGAAAACTATTAGTGCTAGTAGCTAGTAAGCCTGGTGCAATAATTGTAGACATCCATCTTGTTACTACATGTCACCTCATTTCTTTCATCTCATCACCAGTAGTGGTACTACCCTGTCTTCCATTTTGCTGCTGCATGCTGTGTGCCTGTGCCACAGCTAACTTCCAGTCTTTTGTTAGTAGAAGTTGGAAAGAAAATGAAAAGAAAACCAGTCAGTATTTCCAAGGTAAACTTGCTGTACAACATACTACCATATGGCTTTTCTTATGTGGCTGATGCTGTTGTGTTACCATTTTTTTAATTTTGCATATGTTGGGAACTGCAAATCATATACACTTAAAATCACCATGTTCTGCGGGTCCTTCTTTGGAGTAATTCTTTTTAGACAAAACCTCATTTGTAGTAACCACTTGACGCCATGGAAAGGTTGACGGTAGTACTATTGTTAAATTTGGCAGCTGAAAAGTTTGACTCTTTGATGCTCTTCCTAGTCCCCACGCTATCGACCACTTCACTTCATCCTCTTGCGTGCTATGGCTTCCGAATTGCCAGTCTTGTTTACCTTGTTCAGCTAGTACTAGCACGTATACTCTTATCTCTTTCCCAAATTTACGGGGTTGGTAGGAATAGAAAGACCATGGGTGGGATTCTTACTTGCTTTGTATGTGCTGTTAAGCATCTTATCCGTGCATTGGAACTTGTAGCGGGAAAAAGAGAGCCAATGTGCAATGCATGTGTTGTTAAGAATTCTCTTGCCCTCTTAAAATAATATGCAGCTGATAGTAAATTACTTGGGTCACGATCATGGAAGCCAATAATGGTACAGTGCTCCATGCATTAGCCTTGGCCTGTTTGCTAGTCCTAGTAGCTGCTTGTTAACAATATGATGAAGGGACATCTTCTCTTAAACTTTTGTTGCGAGCCCCCATATTTATTCCCCCTGCTGCCGGATCCCAAATCCAGAATATACATGACCCCTTTGTTCCGTAATATAAGATGTTTTCCAAGCTAACATAATTTCCGATCAAGATTTTTCATATATATTCTGTCTGAGCAAGTACACATAGAGATATATTTCCAAGCTAAGAAAGGGGTACACATAGAGATATATTCCCCCTGCTTGAGGACTAAGGAGTGGCCATATCTCAATCAACACAGAACTAAATCTGTCTGAGCAAGTACACATAGAGATATATTTCCGATCAAGATTTTTCATCCATTCCATACTTGTAAGAATCTCTAATTTTGATCAGATTATTCTTAGCAGCGAGAAATAACAAGACCATATTTTTATGATATTTGTTAGTTTCAGTCTGATTTTTTTTCTTCATTCCTAAGCAGGCCAAGTTATTACACAACAAAGTCATCTTGTGCTGCGGATCTATTGACTGTAAAACTTGCATAAAGAATTTTTCTGTAACTTAAGTTTTAGGAGTGCAAATTACAAATGATTTCTGAAAATGCACTATACCTAATTTTTCTTGCATGAGAAACCAACGATGTTTAGATCTGTATCGTAAGTTTGTAGATTTAAAGTACTTCTAGAATGTCTACTATGTATTGAAAAATATATCAGTTCGGTTCGTCTAAGATTGGCAGGTGATCATTGGATCAAAGGAAATAAATAGATAAAGAACTAGAGGGTTAATTTGGTGGCTATTTCCACCTTGTTGTGTCATGTCAAATGTGAGTTTGGTCGATTTGCTTGAGTCACCGCAACTTGAGGACGAAATTTATGCTGTGGTAGCTGGTCGAAGGGGTTGGGTAAGCCATCTTGTCATCAGCAAAGACGCTGTTATCTCATGTGTTGTTTCTATGGGGATCTTTTGGCCCATGCTGCCGTGCCTAACTTTCGGGAGCACGGCTACTGTGCAGGGCGCTTGTTTTATTCGATGTGGTAGAGTTGGTGTACCATCATCTCCATGCAGCGGCCTGCCATTTAATTTTATAGCTTGACCTTGACTTACTGCGCCATTGCTTTAACTTGTTCGATCTTTGCCAAGGCCTGGTAATTAATTAGTCTGATTCCTTTTTTTCGTACATTGTGTTTAAGAATGAAGTACTAGTATAAGGTCACAGGCTGATTATGCTCCTGTAATCTTGCCAAGTAATTTGGTTCTTGCTACTGTTTAATTTCCACCTTGATATTTAGTTTGTTGGAGACGACTTGACCAAACTGTGAATTTCAATATACTTATCTGCATAAGAAAGTTGTTATTCTTTGTACCATTCTTTTATTGCGGATCACTTATCAATGATTTCAGACGCTGCTTACGGTATTGATGAATATTCCAGTCCCAGAGCATCAGACAAATGAATAAAATGTATGGTGTTACTGAGTTTTAATATTTCAAAACTGGATATTATTTTTTGTGCTTCTTGCACAGGGTTTATGGTGAATAATTCATGTCCTAGTTAATCATTTTCTGGCAAGAGTCCTTGTTCCAAATATTGAGTGATATAACATTATAATTTTTCAGGTTAATTGTCTAAACTGCTATAAATATATATTTGGTACCACAATAAGGTTACGAAGATCATTATGTCATGTGTCATTTTTTATTCGTGAATTTTTTTCCATTAATTTGTTGGTTGTGTTTGACTTTTTTATGGGAGGTTGTGTTTGATTTTGAACTGAAGTTTTCTGAATGATAAGCAAATATCTGTTAAGTTAGCTTTGTTAAAAAGAAATCTCCAACCGCATTACTAAACTAACATTCTACTATACCACAAGGTAATTCATTGGCGTTTGCTTTTTCATCTAAGTGAGTAGACACAGATCCTTTAGCTTCTAACATAACGGCATCGTGTTTGTTCGATTTTCTCTGGAACCTATTTACATTTGAGATGTTGGTGCTCAGATAACATCCTGAATATTCGAAAGTTGTATAGCATTTTTTTGACTAGCTTTATTGTTTCATGCGTTTTTTAGTATAATCAAATTCTGAAATAGGCTTTCGCCCCGCTTTATAGATAAATCAACCAAAGCCCATACGCCGAGTAGCACCACACCGACATAAAAAGTCTGCTAGGGCAACAACACAAGCAATCCCAAATAAAATATAAGAGAAAAGCAGAAGAAAAAAAGACCACCAAGTGGCCACAACATCAGAGGGGTGCCGGAGACGCTAGTCGATGAATTGTGGATAATACTTCAATGTTGCTTTAAATCTAATTCCTTAAAGGCATGCCATGCTATTTCTCATCATGAATCAGCAACTTGCAATGAATAATTCCATGATATCTTTGTTTCCCTGCAAAAAATAAGATAATTTTTTGGTGACAGTTATTTTATTAGCTTGATTTAAGTCAAACATCACCCATAAACTTTCACATAAACAACACAGTGGAAATATGTTAAGATGAGCTTGTTTGTTTCTGCCAATAATATTGAACTATGTTATGGTCGTACTAAGGGCAGTCCTAGTCGAAAGTGCCCTTCTTAACTCGAGCTCAAATGAGCTCGGTGAACAGTAAAATCCAAAAACAATGAAAACAAAATTTAAAAAATCTGATTTTTTTTGTTTGCAACAAACATTGAGAAAAGTTCCACATGCATGCAAAAATTCGTGATGAAATGACATTTTTGGAGTTGTGGGCAAAAAAACTGATATGTTCCCGAAACAGTCTCTTTTTTAGCATGGATTTTTGTTGTCCACACTTTCAAGCATGTCATTTCATCTTGAAATTTGCACGCATGTAAAACATTTCTTAATGTTTGTTGCAAAAAGTTTGATTTTTAAATTTTTTTGTTTTTTTCTATTTTACTATTCATGTGAGCTCATTTGAGCTTGAGCATAGATAGTCCGCATCCCAGTCCTACTGTTTTTTTTACTAATATATCTAATGGCATTAAATTGGAAGTTTAGATATAGTAGTCCCGGTGCACTACTCCCTTTGTCCAGGTTTATTAGGGCCCTTCGTATTTAGTGTCAAAGTTTGACATAAAGTTAACTAATAAAATATAAACTATATGTCATAATTTTTTTGTGATTGTAATCCTCTTTTGGATACAAATCCGATGATATATTTTTCTGTAGCATATAAATCATGAGTTGATATAATGGTCAAACTTTGACCTAAAATAAAAGGGCCCCAATAAACCTAGATGAAGGATGTATATCTAAGTCTTGTGAAGTATCTAAAACAACCTCATTTAATGTCTTTTATGAGAGAAAAGTTGTGAGATGTCTTGAATTTGATGCTAGATCTACTATATCTAGATTAGGCCTCTTCGAAAGCACATGTGCTTAGATGTGAGCGTGACTAGTAGTACAACTAGCTGCTCGCTATATGATGTTGTAATGCCATTTATAGTCATCACTTAGGCTAGCCATAGTGGGAGTAACTTAGATAGTAACATAACGCATCCCAAGACATATATGCTTATGTGGCATGGAGTTAATGAGGAGAGAGGTGCTTGTGGTAACATAATATGTTACTGTAACATAACGCACCCCAATGCAAAATGAGTCTATAATAAAATAAATGAAGGCTTGCATGACACTGCATTTATGTTACTACCCACTATGATGGTAGTAACATAGACTAGTAACATATGCATGTTACTAGTCTAAGTTACTACCCACTATGACTAGCCTTATAGTCACTTATACAAGAATGTTGGCTATAAGACTAGCCATAGCGGAGACTAATTTACACTAGTAACATACACGTTACCCTAGGCTATGTTACTACCTACGTAGTGGGTACTAACATATGTGTGGTGTCATGCAAAGTTTAACTTATTAGGTTATAGACTCATATTGTCTTGAGATATGTGATGTTACGGTAACTAGCTAAGTTACCCAATTTACCTCTCTCCTCATTAACTCATTGTCACATAGAAAAATTTGCTAAGTTGGACCCCATGTTACTTTTGAAGTTAGTCCCACTATGGCCAGTCTAAGACTAGGACTTTTTTCCCACATTTTCTCTATCTCTTTATTATGTATCTGCCTAGGAGCACACATGAATGGGACTAACTTCAAAGTCTCTACTCCACATAGGAAAAATTGCAATGTAAGCAGTCTATAAGCCTGCTATTCTGCTTTGAAGTGCTAAGCGCATTAAAAAGTTTAACAACTAAAGTCCCTAATGCATACATGAAAGTGCGTTATATCGACTAGAGGGGGGGGGGGGTGAATAGGCGATTTTTACATATTCGTCACTGAGGAAATTCAACTTGAGGAATTTTCTAAGCAACGAACTACAAGCAGCGGAATAAGTACTCAGGTGCATGCATAAAGATGTAGCATAGTCATCATGATGAAATGAAACATACATAGAGCACAGGTAGCGTGTAAACAGGATAAGCAGGCTGAAGACAAAGTGACTGAAGAATTAGGATTGAGTAAACTGAGAAAGTCTTCAGTCAAAGTCTTCAAACAGTAACGATCAAGTTCATCAACACATGAATGAGGAAATGAAAGGGTTGAGGAAATAGAACCAGTAGCTTGGTGAAGACGATGATTTGGTAGACCAGCTCCAACTGCTGTGACAGTTGTACGTCTGGTTGGAGCGGGTAGGTATTTAAACCTGAGAACACACAATCCTCACCGTATTCTCCTTGAGCTAAGGTCACACAGACCTCGCCCAAACACTCATGGTAAGTCTTTAGGTGACTTCCAAACCTTCGTAGACTCGGTCACTCGGCGATCCACAATTCCTCTTGGATGCTCTAGACCATGACGCCTAACCGTTGGAGGATGGACAGTCCTCAAAGGTAACAAGAGCAGTTCCACACAGGAACAATCTCTTCAGTGATGCTCAATCACTTTGGGTTGTAGGTGTTTGGGTTTGGGTTTTCCTCACTTGATGATTTTCGCTCAAAGTCCTCGGAGGATGGGATGCTCTCAATGACAAGTGTCAGTTTCTCTCGGAGCAGCCAACCAACTAGTGGTTGTAGGGGGCGGCTATTTATAGCCTAGGAGCAGCCCGACATGATAAGACATAAATGCCCTTCAATGATATGACCGTTAGGTGGGTAGGATATTGTGGGACAGCTGGCACATAGCACAGCAACGGTCGAAAACTTGAGCTCTGAAATTCCTCAGGACTATCATGTTCCTCACTTGTAGGCAATCCGCACTGGCGAATTCCTAACTCCTCAGTCGGAACAAATTCCTCAGAGAGCAGAAGATCTTCTTCTCTGTCACTGAAGAAATTGACTGAACTATATCAGATTTCCAATGGCTTCACTCGAAAGGATTGGGTATGTGTATGCTTTGAGATGAGCATCACTTAGAAGATGTTTCCTTAGTTTTACCTCGATCCCCTTTAACAGTACGGTGTTTCCTATGACTCAAGAAAGAGAAAGTGAAACTACGAAAACAAAAGTCTTCATGCTTCATAATCCTCACATCAATATCAAAGTCTTCAAGGTCACACCAATTTCCTCATTTTCAAAGTCTTCAACTGAAGACATTCATTTTTAGGGGTCGACTTTGTTTGTAAATATCAAACTCCTCATAGACTTCTAGAGCATGTGTACACTCACAAACACATTAGTCCCTTAACCTATAAGTCTTCAATACACCAAAATCACTACGGGGCACTAGATGGACTTATAATCTCCCCCTTTTTGGTGATCGATGACAAATAGGTTAAGTTTTCAACGGAGATAAACATATGAAGTGTAAATACTGATATTGAGGAATTTGATTGCAAGATATAGAAGAACTCCCCTGAAGATGTGCATATTTGAGGAATTTGCTTTGGATTGCAAATGCACATTGTAGAGTAATATCATGGAGATCTCCCCCTATATCTTGTAATTCATACACGCATTTAACATATGATATGAAGAATTTGAAATGCATGATGAAGTATGGTGTCTGATGAAATTCAGCATGCGTGCATTAAGGTACTTGAGGAAATAAGCATGCAGAAAGCAGTTCAAAAAGTGTCAGACCACCATCGGAGTTAAGTTTACAACTCATCAGAGCAAACACCTCAGAAGAGTAAGAGTTGTAACTTAAAGAAAAAAACGCCCATATATAAGACCCGCTTGAAGACTAACTCAAATTTCTCCCCCTTTGTCATTGAATGACCAAAAGGGACAAAAAATGAGGACTAACGCCCCTGAAGAATATCATCATGATGTCGATGGAGGATCGCCAGCGTTGTTGGGGTCATCCGTTGATGTAGGGCCTGCCGCAGTGTCGTTCAAATCTTCAGCTTCATCCGTCTCGCGCGATGAAGAATATGAACTGGTAACCAGCAGAGGAACTTTGACCTTCTTGAATTTCTTTGAAGGAGGCTGAGACCAGTCAAAGTCCTATTGAAATCCCATCTGCTTAAGATCTTCATCACCATAAAGGTGAGACAGAATAGCCCAAGTGCGGTCGAAGACTTCACGCAGGTAGTAGGGATTCTTCTTCATAGTGTTTTGCGTAATAGTCATATTCTGAAGAATTGAGCCAAATTGACGTTTGACCCACTTGTGATTGCGATTGACCTTCTGATGAAGACTTAAGAGATGCTCACGATCAGTCATCACTCGTGGAGAAGTGGCTTGAGGAATAGGCTTGGAAGCTTTTGCGGCAGAGTCTTGGGTTGCAGAGTCATCATTGGTGGAATAAGATGCAGCTTTGCGAAACTGACCATCCAATGGACGAGTGCCTTCATCAATTACAGCAGCTTTGCCTTTCTCACCAGCTGAGGAAATAGTCCTTTTGACGACTTCAATAGGAGGCAAATAGCTGAGATGGTTCTGACAATCCGCCTTGTAATGAATTAAAGACCTTGATCTGATGAATTTCATGATTCGGGGAGCATAATGCTTCAACTCAAAAGGTGACAGAGCAGCATTAGCCAAAGTCCTCATGAAGAAATCATGGTAGTTGATGGGAATGCCATGTTTGATGTTGAACATCAGATTCTTCATGATGCCAACAACCTCTTCTTCTTCAGAGTTGTGGCCTTTGATTAGACTGAGGGTTTTGGTCAGAATGCGGTAGATTGTCCTTGGCACATATAGCAATTCCTTCACGAGGAATGTGGTTCTTGGAGCTTGGCTTGGCTTCAAAGGCTTGATACATCTCCAATGTAACTATAATTTTTGATTGTTCCATGCTATTATATTATCCATCTAGGATGTTTTATATGAATTTATATGCTATTTTATATGATTTTTGGGACTAACCTATTAACCTAGAGCCCAGTGCCAGTATATGTTTTTTTCCTTGTTTTTGAGTTTTACAGAAAAGGAATACCAAACGGAGTCCAATTGACGTGCCAATTTTTGACGATTTTTTATGGACCAAAAGAAGCCCCCGGAGTAAAAGAGTTGGGACAGAAGAGTCCCGGGCCGTCCACGAGGGTGGGGGGCTCGCCCTACCCCCTGCTACCTCTTGAGCACTACGTTGGTTTTCCCTTGAAGAGGAAAGGGTGATGCAGTAAAGCAGCGTAAGTATTTCCCTCAGTTTTTGAGAACCAAGGTATCAATCCAGTAGGAGGCCACGCACGAGTCCCTCGCACCTACACAAACAAATAAATCCTCGCAAACAACGCAATAAAGGGGTTGTCAATCCCTTCACGGTCACTTACGAGAGTGAGATCTGATAGATATGATAAGATAATATTTTTGGTATTTTTATGATAAAGATGCAAGGTAAAATAAAAGGCAATAAAAATAGCTAAGTGTTAGAAGATTAATATGATGAAACATAGACCCGGGGGCCATAGGTTTCACTAGCGGCTTCTCTCGAGAGCATAAGTATTATGGTGGGTGAACAAATTACTGTTGAGCAATTGACAGAATTGAGCATAGTTATGAGAATATCTAGGTATGATCATGTATATAGGCATCACGTCCGCGACAAGTAGACCGACTCCTGCCTGCATCTACTACTATTACTCCACACATCGACCGCTATCCAGCATGCATCTAGAGTATTAAGTTCATAAGAACAGAGTAACGATTTAAGTAAGATGACATGATGTAGAGGGATAAACTCATGCAATATGATATAAACCCCATCTTGTTATCCTCGATGGCAACAATACAATACGTGCCTTGCTGCCCCTACTCTCACTGGGAAAGGACACCGCAAGATTGAACCCAAAGCTAAGCACTTCTCCCATTGCAAGAAAGATCAATCTAGTAGGCCAAACCAAACTGATAATTCGAAGAGACTTGCAAAGATAACCAATCATACATAAAAGAATTCAGAGAAGATTCAAATATTGTTCATAGATAAACTTGATCATAAACCTACAATTCATCGGTCTCAACAAACACACCGTAAAAGAAGATTACATCGAATAGATCTCCACGAGAATCGTGGAGAACTTTGTATTGAGATCCAAAGAGAGAGAAGAAGCCATCTAGCTAATAACTATGGACCCGAAGGTCTGAGGTAAACTACTCACACATCATTAGAGAGGCTATGGTGTTGATGTAGAAGCCCTCCGTGATCGATGCCCCCTCCGGCGGAGCTCCGGAAAAGGCCCCAAGATGGGATCTCATGGGTATGGAAGGTTGCGGCGGTGGAATTAGGTTTTTGGCTCTGTATCTGGTAGTTTGGGGGTACGTAGGTATATATAGGAGGAAGAAGTACGTCGGTGGAGCAACATGGGCCCCACGAGGGTGGAGGGCGCGCCCAGGGGGGTAGGCGCGCCCCCTACCTCGTGCCTTCCTGGTTGATGTCTTGACGTAGGGTCCAAGTCCTCTGGATCATGTTTGTTCCGAAAATCACGTTCCCGAAGGTTTCAATCCGTTTGGACTCCGTTTGATATTCTTTTTATGCGAAACTCTGAAATAGGCAAAAAACAACAATTCTGGGCTGGGCCTCCGGTTAATAGGTTAGTCCCAAAAATAATATAAAAGTGTATAATAAAGTCCATTAATGTCCAAAACAGAATATAATATAGCATGGAACAATAAAAAATTATAGATACGTTGGAGACGTATCAAGCATCCCCAAGCTTAATTCCTGCTCGTCCTCGAGTAGGTAAATGATAAAAACAGAATTTTTGATGTGGAATGCTACTTGGCATAACTTCAATGTAATTCTCTTAATTGTGGTATGAATATTCAGATCCGAAAGATTCAAGATAAAGGTTTAATATTGACATAAAAGTAATAATACTTCAAGCATACTAACTAAGCAATTATGTCCTCTCAAAATAACATGGCCAAAGAAAGTTCATCCCTACAAAATCATATAGTTTAGTCATGCTCCATTTTCGTCACACAAGAATGATCTCATCATGCACAACCCCGATGACAAGCCAAGCAATTGTTTCATACTTTAGTAATTTCAAACTTTTTCAACCTTCACGCAATACATGAGCCTGAGCCATGGATATAGCACTATGGGTGGAATAGAATATAATGATGGGGGTTATGTGGAGAAGACAAAAAAAAGAGAAAGTCTCACATCAACGTGGGTAATCAATGAGCTATGGAGATGCCCATCGATTGATGTTAATGCAAGGAGTAGGGATTGCCATGCAACAGATGCACTAGAGCTATAAATGCATGAAAGCTCAACAAAAGAAATTAAGTGGGTGTGCATCCAACTTGCTTGCTCACGAATACCTAGGGCATTTGAGGAAGCCCATTGTTGGAATATACAAGCCAAGTTCTATAATGATAAATTCCCACTAGTATATGAAAGTGACAAAACAAGAGACTCTCTATCATGAAGATCATGGTGCTACTTTGAAGCACAAGTGTGGAAAAAGGATAGTAGCATTGTCCCTCTTTTTTTTGGGCCTTCCTTTTTATTATTTGGCCTTTCTCTTTTTTTATTGGGACAATGCTCTATGAATGATGATCATCACACTTCTATTTATTTACAACTCAGTGATTACAACTCGATACTCGAACAAAGTATGACTCTATATGAATGCCTCCGGCGGTATACCTGGATAGCAATGAATCAAGAGTGACATGTATGAAAAATTATGAACGGTGGCTTTGCCACAAATACGATGTCAACTACATGATCATGCAAAGCAATATGACAATGATGAACGTGTCATGATAAACGAAACGGTGGAAAGTTGCATGGCAATATATCTCGGAATGGCTATGGAAATGCCATAATAGGTAGGTATGGTGGCTGTTTTGAGGAGGATATAAGGAGGTTTATGTGTGAAAGAGCGTATCATATCACGGGGTTTGGATGCACCAGCGAAGTTTGCACCAACTCTCAATGTGAGAAAGGGCAATGCACGGTACCGAAGAGGCTAGCAATGATGGAAGGGTTAGAGTGCGTATAATCCATGGACTCAACATTAGTCATAAAGAACTCACATACTTATTGCAAAAATCTACAAGTCATTAAAAACCCAGCACTACGCGCATGCTCCTAGGGGGATAGATTGGTAGGAAAAGACCATCGCTCGTCACCGACCGCCACTCATAAGGAGGAGAATCAAAGAACACCTCATGTTTCAAATTTGTTACATAACGTTTACCATACGTGCATGCTACGGGACTTGCAAAATTCAACACAAGTATTTCTCAAATTCACAACTACTCAACTAGCACAACTTTAATATCATTACCTCCATATCTCAAAACAATCATCAAGCATCAAACTTCTCTTAGCATTCAGCACACTCATAAGAAAGTTTTTTACTAGTGTTGAATACCTAACATATTAGGATTAATTTCCCAATTTAAGCAAATTACCATGCTGTTTAAGACTCTCAAAATAATATAAGTGAAGCATGAGAGAATAATAGTTTCTATAAAACAAAACCACCGCCGTGCTCTAAAAGATATAAGTGAAGCACTAGAGCAAAAAACTATATAGCTCAAAAGATATAAGTGAAGCGCATAGAGTATTCTAATAAATTCCGAATCATGTGTGTCTCTGTCAAAAGGTGTGTACAGGAAAGACGATTGTGGTAAAGTAAAAATCAAAGACTCAAATCATACAAGACGCTCCAAGCAAAACACATATCATGTGGTGAATAAAAATATAGCTCCAAGTAAAGTTACCGATGGAAGTAGACGAAAGAGGGGATGCCTTCCGGGGCATCCCCAAGCTTTGGATTTTTGGTGTCCTTAGATTATCTTGGGGTGCCATGGGCATCCCCAAGCTTAGGCTCTTGCCGCTCCTTGTTCCATAATCCATCAAATCTTTTACCCAAAACTTGAAAACTTCACAACACAAAACTTAACAGAAAATCTCGTGAGCTCCGTTAGCGAAACAAAACAAAATACCACTTCAAGGTACTGTAATGAACTCATTCTTTATTTATGTTGGTGTTAAACCTACTGTATTCCAACTTCTATATGGTTTATAAACTATTTTACTAGCCATAGATTCATCAAAATAAGCAAACAACACACGAAAAACAGAATCTGTCAAAAACAGAACAGTCTGTAGTAATCTTTAACTAACGCAAACTTCTAGAACTCCAAAAATTCAGCCAAAATAGGAAGACCTAGAAAATTTGTTTATTGATCAGAAGCAATTTGAATCAATATTTTATCACGTTCTGGTGTTTTTTAACAATTATTTTCGTGAACAGAAAGTTTCTGGAATTTTCAGCAAGATCAAATAACTATCATCCAAGAAGATCCTATAGGTTAAACTTGGCACAAACACTAATTAAAACATAAAAACACATCTAACCAGAGGCTAGATCAAATATTTATTCCTAAACATAAGCAAAAAGCAAAAAATAAAAATAACATTGGGTTGCCTCCCAACAAGCGCTATCGTTTAACGCCCCTAGCTAGGCATAAAAGCAAGGATAGATCTAGGTATTGCCATATTTGGCTTTCAATTTTTTAGCGGAATCATGCTCGAATCCGGGAGGTTCTTTACGTTTCCCTTCATATTTGGAAATTTTTAGATCTAAAGAATCCAACCGCTTATTGCAAAGGGTAATCAACATATTCATGCGGTGAATATTTCCGCTAACGCTCTTAAGAGGTTCAAGAGACTTTTGTAAGATCTTAGTTACTTCGCAAATCCTTTCAAAAACTTGTGTCTCTTCCTGGGTATGTTGTGGCCCCTTCCGTTGAGGTAGTGTTCCCACTACCCCCTCTATGATTTCATGCGCAACACTGGGATCAATTTCAATAAAATTTCCTTTGGCAACACAATCCAAGAGTTGTCTATGGGACATATTTAGTCCAACGTAAAAACTGCGAAGCAAAATTCTAAAACTCCCCTCTAAGGTGCAATTACGATAAGATTCCATCATCCTATACCAAGCATCTTTTAAATTTTCTCCTTGTCTTTGTTTAAATTGAAGAACTTCAAACTCAGGGGACAAAGGAGCAGATAGGGGACTAGCCATAACGACAAACAAGCGAAAAAGAGGCAAACAAAAAAGAGAGGGCGAATAAAATGACAAGGGTGAAGTGGGGGAGAGGAAAACGAGAGGTAAATGGCAAATAACGTAATGCGGGTGATAAAGGTTTGTGATGGGTAATTGCTATGTTGACTTTTGGGTAGACTCCCCGGCAACGGCGCCAGAAATGGCTCGTTGTCGGGAGTCAAATCTTGACTTGACTTGGTGTAGGCCTCCCCGGCAACGGTGCCAGAAATCCTTCTTGCTACCTCTTGAGCACTACGTTGGTTTTCCCTTGAAGAGGAAAGGGTGATGCAGTAAAGCAGCGTAAGTATTTCCCTCAGTTTTTGAGAACCAAGATATCAATCCAGTAGGAGGCCACGCACGAGTCCCTCGCACCTACACAAACAAATAAATCCTTGCAACCAACACAATAAAGGGGTTGTCAATCCCTTCACGGTCACTTACGAGAGTGAGATCTAATAGAAATGATAAGATAATATTTTTGGTATTTTTATGATAAAGATGCAAGGTAAAATAAAAGGCAATAAAAATAGCTAAGTGTTGGAAGATTAATATGATGAAAGATAGACCCGGGGGCCATAGGTTTCACTAGTGGCTTCTCTCGAGAGCATAAGTATTACGGTGGGTGAACAAATTACTGCTGAGCAATTGACAGAATTGAGCATAGTTATGAGAATATCTAGGTATGATCATGTATATAGGCATCACGTCCGCGACAAGTAGACCGACTCCTGCCTGCATCTACTACTATTACTCCACACATCGACCGCTATCCAACATGCATCTTGAGTATTAAGTTCATAAGAACAGGGTAACGCTTTAAGTAAGATGACATGATGTAGAGGGATAAACTCATGCAATATGATATAAACCCCATCTTGTTATCCTCGATGGCAACAATACAATACGTGCCTTGCTGCCCCTACTGTCACTGGGAAATGACACTGCAAGATTGAACCCAAAGCTAAGCACTTCTCCCATTGTAAGAAAGATCAATCTAGTAGGCCAAACCAAACTGATAATTCGAAGAGACTTGCAAAGATAACCAATCATACATAAAAGAATTCAGAGAAGATTCAAATATTGTTCATAGATAAACTTGATCATAAACCCACAATTCATCGGTCACAACAAACACACCGCAAAAGAAGATTACATCGAATAGATCTCCACGAGAATCATGGAGATCTTTGTATTGAGATCCAAAGAGAGAGAAGAAGCTATCTAGCTAATAACTATGGACCCGAAGGTCTGAGGTAAACTACTCACACATCATCGAAGAGGCTATGGTGTTGATGTAGAAGCCCTCCGTGATCGATGCCCCCTCCGACGGAGCTCCGGAAAAGGCCCCAAGATGGGATCTCACGGGTACGGAAGGTTGCGGCGGTGGAATTAGGTTTTTGGCTCCGTATCTGGTAGTTTGGGGGTACGTAGGTATATATAGGAGGAAGAAGTACGTCGGTGGAGCAACATGGGCCCCACGAGGGTGGAGGGCGCGCCGAGGGGGGTAGGCGCGCCCCCTACCTCGTGCCTTCTTGGTTGATGTCTTGACGGAGGGTCCAAGTCCTCTGGATCATGTTTGTTCCGAAAATCACGTTCCCGAAGGTTTCATTCCGTTTGGACTCCGTTTGATATTCTTTTTCTGCGAAACTCTGAAATAGGCAAAAAACTGCAATTCTGGGCTGGGCCTCTGGTTAATAGGTTAGTCCCAAAAATAATATAAAAGTGTATAATAAAGCCCATTAATGTCCAAAACAGAATATAATATAGCATGGAACAATAAAAAATCATTGATACGTTGGAGACGTATCACCCCCTGGGCGCCCCCCTACCTCGTGGACGACTCGGAGACCCCCCTGAGGTGAGACCTACGCCAAAAATTTCTATAAATACAGAAACCTCCAGAACATAACCTAGATTGGGAGTTCCGCCGCTGCAAGCTTGTGTAGCCACCAAAAACCAATCGTGACCCTGTTCCGGCACCCTGCCGGAGGGGGGATCCCTCACCGGTGGCCATCTTCATCATCTCGGCGCTCTCCATGACGAGGACGGAGTAGTTCACGCTCGGGGTTGAGGGTATGTACCAGTACCTATGTGTTTGATCTCTCTCTCTCTCTCTCTCTCTCTCTCTCTCTCTCTCTCTCTCTCTCTCGTGTTCTTGATTTGGCACGATCTTGATGTATCGCGAGCTTTGCTATTATAGTTGGATCTTATGATGTTTCTCCCCCTCTACTCTCTTGTAATGGATTGAGTTTTCCCTTTGAAGTTATCTTATCGGATTGAGTCTTTAAGGATTTGAGAACACTTGATGTATGTCTTGCGTGGGATACTCGTGGTGACAATGGGGTATTCTATTGATTCACTTGATGTATGTTTTGGTGATCAACACTACAAAAAAAAGACACATCCGTGACTTTTGGGCCGAGCGAAAAATCTTTTCTATCATACTTATGACACTTCTATGACGATAATTGTGACAAAACACGGTATAATCATAGATGTGGTGGGGTCCTACTTCTATGACAAAAAATCATGACAGAAAATGGGCTTTTCGTCCTGGGCGGGCCGGAGACGCACCTGCATGACATTCTTTGGGCCGTCCATGACGGAAAAAACCGTGGTAGAAGCAAGGGCGTGGAAAATATCGGGGAGTCCCCGGTTACGGTGGGTGGTCGGGGGCCGAGCGATGCGCGTTTCTCTCGTACGTACGTGCGTGTGTGCGAGGCATTGGGCTCTAACTGAACCCGAGCGAGGCGTTGGGCTCTAACTGAAGCCGAGTGATTGCACTGCAGGCTACGCGTTACTGAACCCGAGCGAGCGATCGATGGCTGTTAACTGAACCCGATCGAGCGATTCCTTCACTACTGCTGCTAACTGAAGCCGATCCATGCTGCCTCTGGATGAACAGTGAGCGTTGCGGGGGGTTGGATGAACAGTTCCCGGTGGGGGTGGATGAACAGGACCCCGTGGCGTTGCCTCTGGATGAACAGTGAGCGTTGTTGGGGGTTTGGATGAACAGTTCCCAGTGGGGGTGGATTAACAGGACCCCGATTGTTCGAGCCGGTTGGGCTGGACGAACAGGACCCTGTGGAGGGCAGGATGAACAGGACCACCCCGTGGAGGGCAGGATGAACAGTAGACGGTGGAGGGCAGGATGAACAGTAGCCCGTGGAGGGGTGGTTGAACAGGAGCCCGTGGAGAGGGCTGGTTGAACAGTAGCCGATGGAGTAGCGTGCGGTGGAGGCTGGATGAACAGTCGCAGGTGGAGGCTGGAGAAGGTCGACGGTGGATGAACATTAGCCCGTCGAGGCTGGAGGGGGTCGACGGTGGAGATGAACAGTATCCCGTGGAGTCCCGTTTTGTGGTACGCCACACCCCTCCCGATGAATAGGGTCCCCGTTTCGACCGTAGCGCTCCAACACAAGCCTGTTTCCTCCGTTTTGCGGTACGCCACACCCATCCCGATCAACAGGACCCCCGTTTCGACCATAGGAGGTCCGTTTCCTCCGTTTTGCGGTACGCCAGACCCCTCCCGATGAACAGGATCCCGTTTCAAATGTGGCCGGTCGAACACAAGGCCGTTTCCTCCGTTCTGCAGTACGCCAGGCCTCGTTTCCATCGGCTGTTCCGTCCAAGCCGGTTGGCTCCCACGCGTTCCGTTGCCTCCCGATGAACACGACACATTCCGTTGCCTCCCCATGAACACGACGACGACGCTGTTTCTCCATTCCGACCCAGCCATGTACACAAGCCCCGACCATACGTATGCGCGAGTAGGCGTTTGAGACCCTGCCCGTATGTACATACGTGGCCGTATTTTCTTTCTTGCACACTGGCCGCTGTAAGTATGTGTACATGCTACGTGCGCGCCTCTACATCCACCAGTATATATGTACGTACACGTTCGCGACCAGAATGACAACGCTACGTACGCTTCGACCAGGTGGGTCCCGACTGTCAGGCACTTCCTTGCGTGCGAAGATGTAGCTGGTGGGTCCCAGCAGTCAGGGGGGCGAATCGGTTTTTTTTCGGACACACTTCCTTGCATGCGAAGATGTAGCTGGTGGGTCCCAGCAGTCAGGGGGAAACGTTTTTTTCGCGAAATACGGTGGCCCATCCGGTGGGTCCCCGCTGTCACGTGGAGGAATAATTATTTTGCGCGTAATAGGGAGGCACTTCCTTACTGCGGCCGTGGACCCAGCTGTCAGCCTCTCCACGTACAGTCCACGTCCGATGGAAGCCGTTCCTTGACCACGTTGACCACGCCGCGCCGAGAGCACCAGGGCGGTGGACGACGGCGAGGCCTAGGAAGGGGACGACGCGGAGCCGGGGAAGACGTGGCAGTGGATGCCCACGCGTAGAGGAGTACGAGGGTTCATTGGTTCGCTGCGGTGTGAGAGTAGAGGGATGGCCTGGCCAGCAGTGGGAATAGTAGGGGGCGGTGAGGCCTCCGCGGCAGCACAGCCAGCCACGGGAGGCAGGAGCATGAGGAACGACCGGCGCTGGTTTGGGCGGCTGGAGCAAGAAGACCAGAGGTTGAAGAAGCACTACGGCCGTTGGATGGACATCGTACGGTCACTGGAGCTAGAATCGTTCATATTGACTAAGTTGACAAAGCACTCCGTCCCCGTCAACTTAGTAGGCCCACAAGTCAGCCTGCCACTATACTGGGTCCCAGCTAACAGGGGGAGTATTCATTTTTTTGTGCGTAATAAGGAGGCACTTCCTTGCGTGCGAAGATATAGCTGGTGGGTCCGAGCTGTCAGTGGCGGTAACATTTTTTCGCTAAATACAGAGGTCCTTTCGGTGGGTCCCTGATGTCAGGTGGAGGAATCATTATTTTGCGCGTAATAAGGAGGCATTTCCTTGTGTGCGGCCGTGCACCCAGTTGTCGGCCTCTCCACGTACAGTCCACTTCAGATGCATGTCGATAGTTCACCACGTTGACCAGGCCGCGCCTAGAGCACCAGGGCGGTGGACGACGGCGAGGCCTAGGAAGGGAACGACACGGAGGCAGGGAAGACTCGGCAGTTGTTTCCCACGCGGAGGAGAGTATGACTGTACGAGGGTTTACTGGTTCGTCTGCCGTCGTCGGAGAATAACAACAGGTGTGGGTGAGTAGAGGGATGGCTAGGCTAGCGATGGGAGCACGGTGGGGCGGTGAGGCCTGCACGGCAGCATAGCCGGCCGCGGGGAGGAGGGAGCAGGCAGTCCCGCCGGCGCTTGTTTGAGCGGCTGGAGCAGGAAGAGCAGAGATTGAAGAAGCACGACGGCCGTTGGATGGACATCCAACAGTCACTGCTTGTGCGTCAACCTTTTTTTTAGGAAAGCCTCAAATCTATGGAAAACAACATACAACCCATCTGCCATTATTTCTAATAATTTACAGCCCATTTTCTAATTCTTAAGGTTTTTTGGAGCCCATATTCTTTTTATTAGCATTACAGCCCATATTGTGGCCACGGTTAAAAAATTATACGAAATTTTGCATATTTCGGTGCGGTCCGAACTGTTTTTAATCCTGAAATTTTGAGTCACATTAAAATTGATTTTGAAAATAAATTTATATCAATATAAAATCCAACAAATTGTCCATGCATAAAAATTAATGCAATTTAAAATCTTGAAATGAAAAAAAGAAATTTGAAACTAATTGCCGGTTTGATGTGTTTTAAAAATGTACAGCCCATTTCTCATTACTGATAGGCCATTTTCTCGGCCAGCCGAATGAAGCTCTCCTCGTCTTGAAAGATTTGCAGCCCAACAGGCCTGACAAAGCGACTTACTTGGCAAATCACAAAAAAACTGGGCTGTGGCCGTGGACCCAGCTGCGGCCGTGGACCCAGCTGTCAGCCTGTCCACGTACAGTACTCTTTCGATGGAAGTCGGTCGTTGACCACATTGACCACGCCGCACCGAGAGCACCAAGGCGGTGGACGACGGTGAGGCCTAGGAAGGGGATGACGCGGAGCCGGGGAAGACGCGGCAGTGGATGCCCACGCGGAGAGGAGTACGAGGGTTCAGTGGTTCGGCTGTGGCGTGAGGCTGCCATCGCCGCAGAATAACAGGGGGTGTGGGTGAGTAGAGGGATGCCCTGGCCAGCAGTGGGAGTAGTAGGGGGCGGCGAGGCCTCGGCGGCATCACAGCCGGCCATGGGTGGCAGGAGCACGCGGCACGACCGACGCTGCTTTGGGCGGCTGGAGCAAGAAGACCAGAGGTTGAAGAAGCACTATGGCCGTTGGATGGACATCGTACGGTCACTGGAGCTAGAATCGTTCATATTGACTAAGTTGACAAAGCCCTCCGTCCCCGTCAACTTAGTAGGCCCACAAGTCAGCCACCCACTATGGTGGGTCCCAGCTAGCAGGGGGTATTCATTTTTTGTGCGTAATAAGGAGGCACTTCCTTGCGTGCGAAGATATAGCTGGTGGGTCCGACCTGTCAGCGGGGGAAACTTTTTTTTATGAAATACAGAAGCCCTTCCCACGTACAGTGCGTAATAAGGAGGAACTTTCCTAGCGTGCGACCATGGACCTCGTGGGTCCCAGCCGTCAGGCTCTCCACATACAGTCCTCTTCCGATGACTCTCGTATGTTGACCACGCCGCGCCGAGCGCACCGAGGCGGTGGACGATGGCGAGGCCCCAGACTGGAACGACCCGGAGATGGGGAAGACGCGGCAGTGGAGTCGTAGACGGAGAGGAGTGGGAAACTTGACTGGTTCGGGTGCGGGGTGGGCCTACACTCGGCAGAGAATAGCAGGAGGTGCGGAGTAGAGGGATGGCCTGGCCCTCGGTGGGGTAGCGTTTCGCTGAGGAGCGCAAAACAATGCCGATGGACGTCAGAGGCTGGAGCAGGCGGTCCCGGCAGCGCTGGGGGAAGAAGACGAGAGATTGAAGAAGAATGCCGGCCGTTGGATGTAAATCCAACGCCTTCTTAGGCTACGACCTACTGGCCCACATGTCAGCCAGTCCATTTGTTTTTTAGTCCATTTGGTGGGCTGGGTGAAACAATGATGTAGCATCTAAGCAGCCCGTTTATATATATGGTAGAATTTAAAGCCCATTTGCATTTTTCTCGAAATCCGCGGACTTGCTGGGCTGGGTGAAAATATCATGTTGGGCTAGACGGAGAAATGTTATAAAAACATAAACACATGATTGCACGTCTATTACTGCATTGGTCAGTAAAATCTTTGCAAGCTTATGTACGCAATCACTAGGAGTTAACTTGCCTAGTTATATATAAACAATTATTATTATTATTTTGTAAGAACTTTCAACTTACGAAATAAAATATCATTTAAATTTGATAAGTTAATAGTACGTGGGGTATTATTATTATTTAGGCTAGACGTGGGACAGTTGAGTTGGTTCTAGGGAAAAGTACTGGGAGAAAACTCAGTTTACATCGAAAAACAAAGTGGGAGAAAATTCAGATATAGGATTAATGAAAACGAAAAATAGAATTGAGCTGTATAGGAAGAGGACGAAAGATTGAACAAAATAAAGAAATACAAATGGATAGGTGGTTGGTCCCATATGTCTGTGTACGAGACCCGCTGGGTCCACCTGAGGAGTGGAATATGTTGGGAGGAAGGAGATTCAAAGCACGACAGCCGAGTGAACTAGTTTTTTTAACGGACAAGTGAACTAGTTACATATATAAGCAAATAGCCACTAAAAAAAGCAAACAGGTTAATGGGTTCTTAAAAGAAATATTTCGCACAAAATAGATAATTACGACACTTAGGCTAATGCATGAAACACTTAGATGATAAAGGTGCTTATAAACAGATAAAGTACAACATCTAGACCTTCCTGGCACGGTTGATCATGACGCTGCGGCTGTCCGTGTACTCGTCGATTACGGGAAGCAGACACGCCCCCATGTCCAAGATCTGCCTGTACATGTCGTAGCATGTGTATGCGTCCTTTGCCACGTAGGTTATGTAGGCTAGATTCAGAGGTACCTCCCACGTGTTCAGGTCCTTGGTATCGTTGTCTTCTTTCATGTTGGCGTATCAGGGGTCAATGATGGTCTCGGCGAGGTCAACCACGGAGTCCTTCTCCTGCCCGTTGCTGATGATCTTGTATTTCTTCTGGATGTCGACAAGCTTGTTGCACCAGATGGCCGAATCGTCGCGTTCTTCCTTCTCTCCACCATAGCGAAGGTGCAGTCGACACTGCCGATGAAACGGGCGAATGCTCCAGAACCTCTGATGGCCCTACAGAAGTGGTAGATGAGAACCTCGTCCCGCACACATACCTAGGCGACGGCGATCCGCTGGTCCTTGTCAGGAGACGAATGGATGGGCACAAGGTCTAGTCCTGCAACCTTGTGCTTTCTCGTCCTGTAGGTACTGCTTGAACTCGGTGAGGCAGAGCTTCATCGAGTCCGGATCGTTGGTGTACATCACATTCAACTTGGTGCAGCCATAGGACTGAACAGCGAACTCAAAGGGGAACTCCTTGCTGAAGTCCATATCCAGCAGGCTCACCCCTTGGATCGCCATTGGAGTCTCTTCAAGTGAACGAGTGTGTAGGCGGCGGCAACAGTTCGTTTTTCAGCTCTTGGGGAACTGGATTCAACAGTAAACTGAGTGTGTACAGGCGACAACAGTTACTACCCCTCCCTCGTCAGCTGCACGCCCGGCAGAAGATGCACCCTCGGCGCATTCAAACGCCTCCATTAAGAAAGCTACTCCGGCCAACGTCGGTTCATGAGCGGGTCTATATTGGTACTGTAATAACAGGAGTTAGTGGCCACTTTACTTAAATTTAATTAGCTTTAATAGAAATTTATACTTAAAACCAGCAATGCGTTGGCTCATTCTATCAGTGCCACGGGATCAACATGCACAACAATTAGAATTATTATTCTCAGGACGCACACGATCAGCACATTTGTCGCACTTTCACAAAGATAATACTACCAAGTTTGAAATGTTTGTTATGGTTGTTGTCCTCTGCATAATCATGCCGTGTTTCCCAGCTTGCAAGATTCAGAACCAACAAATAAGATCCAAATAATAAGTACAACAAAGATGCCTACACATCTCATTGATTCCCAGCTTGCAAGATTCAGAACCAACAAATAACATCCAAATAATAAGTACAACAAAGACGCCTACACATCTCATTGATTCCCATCTTTCAAGATTCAGAACCAACAAATAAGATTCAAATAATAAGTACAACAAAGATGCCTACACATCTCATTGATTCCCAGCTTGCAAGATTCAGAACCAACCCATTAGAGCCTTTTGATAAAGTGAATATCGGGATTAAATCCATCTTGGCTAGCCATGTCATACAATCGAAGAACTTGGCGAATGCTCTTGACCGTCACAACATCTGTAGTTGAGTATTCCTGTTTGCACAGCGCAGATAATAAAGAGCATGATTACTATAATACTGGCACTAGTGGAAGTCAACCTGCAGCTCCACTCGGTGATTCAATTCATGCCACTTTTTCTGCAGTTCACCTGAAATGAAGCAAAGATTGCATCATTCAGCTACGGCTCATCTTGCAAAGGCTAATAAAATGTTGCACGAGATTACCAGCAGAATTTGACAGAGATTTGGAAACTCCAATCACTATTTTGTGCAGTTCCACCAAAATTGAGAGATGTTGCCCACGTGACATTTTAGTTGAACTACACAAGACACTCATTCCAAAAAAGTGTTTTGTGCAATTCACCAAAAGGTCACAATAGCAACAAGGTGAAATGGATATCCCTATCTGCACAAAAAGATAGAAAGTAAACAGTTGCTGGTCAATAAGAAGATACGAAACATAGATGAAATGAAAAGAAGCATCTTAATTATGTTCATGGAAATCACGCAACGACAGTAGAAATTTTAAAACGTCGGCAATGCTTCATGTTACCGGAAGCATTACAATCAACAATGACATTCGTCAAATATGGGATTACTTTAATGGTGGCATTGCTTGTTTAACAAATACATCAAATCAACAGCAGCTAAAGAGTTGGTTTAAGGGCACGGGACCGTGGGGGCACCAGGACAGTCGGCAGTGTAAAGAAGCAACTTACTTATCATACTGGGGAAAACAGCAGGAGTACCAGTTGTAACACAGTTTAATTGCATCATATCACTGGAGGCATTAGATTAACAATAACACTGGTTAGACATGTCCGTAAGGTAACAGTGTGATCGCGTCATTTTACATGCGCTCGTACATTAACAACAGCAAAAGGTTGGTATAAGGACATGCGACAGTGGACGCATCAGCACAATGTACCTACAAGGAGGCATAAAGTGGTGATGCAGAGTTTGTTCATGCTATGTGAGGGCAACAAATCTAATCCTGGAGACCTTTTACTATGTGAGGGCAGCAAACCTAATCCTGGAGACCTTGTACTATGTGAGGGCAGCAAATCTAATCCTGGAGACCTTTTACTATGTGAGGGCAGCAAATCTAATCCTGGAGACCTTTTACTATGTGAGGGCAGCAAATCTAATCCTGGAGACCTTTTACTATGTGAGGGCACCAAATCTAATCCTGGACATACTCTGTTGACTTGTCCACCAGCCGCCACTTTCTATCCTTTTTTCAACCAATAATAGATCTGTTCCTTATCCAGTTTGTACTGCGTTTTCCCATTATTTCCCTTTTCAACCAAGAGACCGGTTGGGTATCCGGTCTCTACTACTTTCACCATATTATTTCCTCTTTGAATCAAGTCCTAGATTCATGCTACAACTTTCCCCCCTTTCTTCGTTGTTTGAACAATGCCCTAGATTCGAATGCATGAAGTAGCTTTACCTCTAATAATACTAAAAATTTAGGTGGCTTTGGAAGAGCTGATGGGAGTAGAAAATATGCACATGCAAACATGTGGGGAGATGGGGCAGTAGAGCAAGGTCGCTTTTGAAGAACTTATACCTGAGGGTCGTCGGGATGTCGGCGGCGGCAGGTCGGATCAGCGGACAATACGGCAGGGAGGAAAAAGGGTCGGAGGACCTCCCGAGCCGGCGCTGTGTCAGGGAGAACGGCACGGGCAGAGGATTGGGCCCGTACAACAGCTGTGGGTTTCCTCCCTCGCCGGTGATGACCGCGTGAACGATGCACCTATTCCTCTACACGCACGAGCCGAAGGGATCCGACCGGATCTGTGACCAGCGGTGAGCAGAGAGAAAATGTCGCTACCACCGTCTTGTTTATATCTGGAGAGGATGAGAGAATGAAGAGATCAACCCTAGTAAAGCAAGCGCTCAGGCCCCTGCGTACATATATAGTGAAGTGATAGTCTTTTTCTCTCCCCAACAAGCTTTTCAATTTGTGTATGAGGCATTAAAGAAAAGAAACTCTCTATTTAAGGTGACTACCTGTACGACTCCTACTTACTACTACTAGTAGTAGTATTGTTCACTTGTGCTCCCCGGCCCTCCATTCATTGAATAACCCCACGGGTGAATAAACATACAGTACTAGTATTTATATAGAACGAACAAGCTCGACCTATTTTCGCATAGTTAAAAGTTGAGGGCGGGGCTTTTCCAGGGCAGTACGCGCGGCAGTTTTCGCGTAGGTGCTACCTCTTGAGCACTGCGTTGGTTTTCGCTTGAAGAGGATAGGGTGATGCAGCAAAGTAGCGTAAGTATTTCCCTCAGTTTTTGAGAACCAAGGTATCAATCCAGTAGGAGGCCACGCACGAGTCCCTCGCACCTACACAAACAAATAAATCCTCGCAACCAACGCGATAAGGGGTTGTCAATCCCTACACGGTCACTTACGAGAGTGAGATCTGATAGATATGATAGGATAATATTTTTGGTATTTTTATGATAAAGATGCAAAGTAAACAAAGTAAAATAAAAACGGCGCCAGAAATAGCTTGTTATCGGGAGACTAATATGATGGAAAATAGACCTGGGGGCCATAGGTTTCACTAGTGGCTTCTCTCAAGAGCATAAGTATTTACGGTGGGTGAACAAATTACTGTTGAGCAATTGACAGAATTGAGCATAGTTATGAGAATATCTAGGTATGATCATGTATATAGGCATCACGTCCGAGACAAGTAGACCGACTCCTGCCTGCATCTACTACTATTACTCCACACATCGACCGCTATCCAGCATGCATCTAGAGTATTAAGTTCACAAGAACAGAGTAATGCTTTAAGCACGATGACATGATGTAGAGGGATAAACTCATGCAATATGATATAAACCCCATCTTGTTATCCTCGATGGCAACAATACAATATGTGCCTTGCTGCCCCTACTGTCATTGGGAAAGGACACCGCAAGATTGAACGCAAAGCTAAGCACTTCTCCCATTGCAAGAAAGATCAATCTAGTAGGCCAAACCAAACTGATAATTCGAAGAGACTTGCAAAGATAAACAATCATACATAAAAGAATTCAGAAGATTCAAATATTGTTCATAGATAAACTTGATCATAAACCCACAATTCATCGGTCTCAACAAACACACCGCAAAAGAAGATTACATCGAATAGATCTCCACGAGAGAGGGGGAGAACATTGTATTGAGATCCAAAAAGAGAGAAGAAGCCATCTAGCTAATAACTATGGACCGAAGGTCGGAGGTAAACTACTCACACATCATCGGAGAGGCTATGGTGTTGATGTAGAAGCCCTCCGTGATCGATGCCCCCTCCGGCGGAGCTCCGGAACAGGCCCCAAGATGGGATCTCACGGAACAGGCCCCAAGGCGCGCCCCTACCTCGTGCCCTCCTGGTTGATGTCTTGATGTAGGGTCCAAGTCCTCTGGATCACGTTCGTTCCGAAAATCACGTTCCCGAAGGTTTCATTCCGTTTGGACTCCGTTTGATATTCTTTTTCTGCGACACTCTGAAATAGGCAAAAAACAGCAATTCTAGGCTGGGCCTCCGGTTAATAGGTTAGTCCAAAAAATAATATAAAAGTGTATAATAAAGCCCAATAATGTCCAAAACAGAATATAATATAGCATGGAGCAATAAAAAATTATAGATACGTTGGAGACGTATCAAGAATCCCCAAGCTTAATTCCTGCTCGTCCTCGAGTAGGTAAATGATAAAAACAGAATTTTTGATGTGGAATGCTACTAGGCATAATTTCAGTGTAATTCTTATTAATTGTGGTATGAATATTCGGATCCGAAAGATTCAAGATAAAAGTTCAATTATGTCCTCTCAAAACAACATGGCCAAAGAAAGTTCATCCCTACAAAATCATATAGTTTAGTCATGCTCCATTTTCATCACACAAGAATGCTCTCATTATGCACAACCCGGATGAGAAGCCAAGCAATTGTTTCATACTTTAGTAATCTCAAACTTTTTCAACCTTCACGCAATACATGAGCGCGAGCCATGGACATAGCACTATGGGTGGAATAGAATATAATGATGGGGGTTATGTGGAGAAGACAAAAAAGGAGAAAGTCTCACATCAACGAGGCTAATCAATGAGCTGTCGAGATGCGCATCGATTGATGTTAATGCAAGGAGTAGGGATTGCCATGCAACGAATGCACTAGAGCTATAAATATATGAAAGCTCAACAAAAGAAACTAAGTGGATGTGCATCCAACTTGCTTGCTCACGAAGACCTAGGGCATTTGAGGAAGCCCATTTTTGGAATATACAAGCCAAGTTCTATAATGAAAAATTCCCACTAGTATATGAAAGTGACAAAACAAGGGACTCTCTATCATGAAGATTATGGTGCTACTTTGAAGCACAAGTGTGGTAAAAAGGATAGTAACATTGTCCCTTCTCTCTTTTTCTCTCATTTTTTGGGCCTTCTCTTTTTTATGGCCTTTCTACTTTTTTTTATTTCCTCACTTGGGACAATGCTCTAGAAAATGATGATCGTCACACTTCTATTTATTTACAACTCAATGATTACAACTCAATACTAGAACAAAGTATGACTCTATGAAATGCCTCCGGTGGTGTACCGGGGTATGCAATGAACCAAGAGTGACATATATGAAAGAATTATGAATGGTGGCTTTGCCACAAGTACTATGTCGAATACATGATCATGCTAAGCAATATGACAATGATGAACGTGTCATGATAAATGGAACGGTGGAAAGTTGCATGGCAATATATCTCGGAATGGCTATGGAAATGCCATAATAGGTAGGTATGGTGGCTGTTTTGAGGAAGATATAAGGATGTTTATGTGTGAAAGAGCGTATCATATCATGGGGTTTGGATGCACCGGCGAAGTTTGCACCAACTCTCAATGTGAGAAAGGGCAATGCACGGTACCGAAGAGGCTAGCAATGACGAAAAGGTGAGAGTGCGTATAATCCATGGACTCACATTAGTCATAAAGAACTCACATACTTATTGCAAAAAATCTACAAGTCATCAAAAACCAAGCACTACGCGCATGCTCCTAGGGGGATAGATTGGTAGGAAAAGACCATCGCTCGTCCCCGACCGCCACTCATAAGGAGGACACTCAAAGAACACCTCATGTTTCAAATTTGTTACATAAAGTTTACCATACGTGCATGCTACGGGACTTGCAGACTTCAACACAAGTATTTATCAAATTCACAACTACTCAACTAGCACAACTTTGATATCACTACCTCCATGTCTCAAAACAATCATCAAGCATCAAGCTTCTCTTAGTATTCAACACACTCATAAGAAAGTTTTTACTATTCTTGAATACCTAGAATATTAGGATTATTTAAGAAAATTACCATGCTGTTTAAGACTCTCAAAATAATCTAAGTGAAGCATGATAGAATAATAGTTTCTATAAAACAAAACCACCAGCATGCTCTAAAAGATATAAGTGAAGTACTAGAGCAAAAACTATATGACTGAAAAGATATAAGTGAAGCACATAGAGTATTCTAATAATTTTCGAATCATGTGTGTCTCTCTCAAAAGGTGTGTACAGAAAATATTATTGTGGTAAACTAAAAAGCAAAGACTCAAATCATACAAGACGCTCCAATCAAAACACATATCATGTGGTGAATAAAAATATAGCTCCAAGTAAAGTTACCGATGGAAGTAGACGAAAGAGGGGATGCCTTCCGGTGCATCCCCAAGCTTTGGCTTTTAGGTGTCCTTAGATTATCTTGGGGGTGCAATGGGAATCCCCAAGCTTAGGATCTTGCCACTCTTTGTTCCATAATCCATCAAATCTTTCACCCAAAACTTGAAAACTTCACAACACAAAACTCAGCAGAAAATCTCGTGAGCTCTGTTAGCGAAAGAAAACAAAAGATCACTTCAAGGTACTGTAATAAACTCATTCTTTATTTATATTGGTGTTAAACCTACTGTATTCCAACTTCTCTATGGTTTATAAACTATTTTACTAGCCATAGATTCATCAAAATAAGCAAACAACACACGAAAAATAGAATCTGTCAAAAACAGAACAGTCTGTAGTAATCTGTAACTAACGCAAACTTCTGGAACTCCGAAAATTCAGCCAAAATAGGACGACCTAGAAAATTTGTTTATTGATCAGCAGCAATTGGAATCAATATTTATCACGTTCTTGTGATTTTTAACAATTATTTTTGTGAACAGAAAGTTTCTGGAATTTACAGCAAGATCAAATAACTATCATCCAAGAAGATCCTATAGGTTTAACTTGGCACAAACACTAATTAAAACATAAAAACAAATCTAACCAGAGGCTAGAACAAATATTTATTCCTAAACATAAGCAAAAAGCAAAAAACTAAAAATAAAATTGGGTTGCCTCCCAACAAGCGCTATCGTTTAACGCCCCTAGCTAGGCATAATAGCAAGGATAGATCTAGGTATTGCCATCTTTGGTAGGCAATCCGTAAGTGGCTCTCATACTAGAATCATAAGGCAGTTTTATTTTATTTCTAGGGAAGTGTTCCATGCCTTTCCTTAACGGAAATTGGAATCTAATATTCCCTTCCTTCATATCAATAATTGCACCAATCGTTCTAAGGAAAGGTCTACCAAGAATAATAGGACATGAAGGATTGCAATCTATGTCAAGAACAATAAAGTCTACGGGCACATAGTTCCTATTTGCAACAATAAGAACATCATTAGTTCTTCCCATAGGTTTCTTAATAGTGGAATCCGCAAGGTGCAAGTTTAGAGAGCAATCATCAAAATCACAGAAACCTAATAAATCACATAAAGTCTTTGGAATCGTGGAAACACTAGCACCCAAATCACACAATGCATTGCATTCATGATCTTTAATTTTAATCTTAATAGTAGGTTCCCACTCATCATAAAGTTTTCTAGAGATAGAAACTTCCAACTCAAGTTTTTCTTCATAAGATTGCATCAAAGCATCAACGATATGTTTAGTAAAAGCTTTATTTTGACTATAAGCATGAGGAGAATTTAGCACGGATTGCAACAAGGAAATACAATCTACCAAAGAACAATTATCATAATTAAATTCCTTGAAATCCAAAATAGTGGGTTCATTAATATCTAATGTTTTGATCTCTTCAATCCCACTTTTATCAATTTTAGCATCAAGATCTAAAAACTCCGATTTTTGGAACGCCTTCTAGGTAAGGGTGGATCATATTCAGTCCCATCATTATCAAGATTCATATTGCAAAACAAAGATTTAATAGGGGACACATCAATAACTTTTAGATCTTCATCGTTATTTTCGTAGAAACTAGAAGAACACGCTTTCATAAAGCAATCTTTCTTAGCACGCATCCTAGCGGTTCTTTCTTTGCACTCATCAATGGAAATTCTCATGGCTTTGAGAGACTCATTGATATCATGCTTAGGAGGAATAGATCTAAGTTTTAAAGAATCAACATCAAGAGAAATTCTATCAACGTTCCTAGCAAATTCATCAACTTTAAGCAATTTTTCTTCAAGCAAAGCATTGAAATTCTTTTGCCAATTCATAAATTCTTTAACACTAGTCTCAAATTCAGAAGGCATCTTATTAAAATTTCCATAAGACTTGTTTTAGGAATTACCATAATTATTAGAGGAATTACTAGGATAAGGCCTAGAATTAAAGTTTCCTCTATACGCGTTGTTACCAAAATTATTCCTACCAACAAAATTCACATCCATAGATTCATTATTATTATCAATCAAGGTAGACAAAGGCATATCATTAGGATCAGAAGAAACACTCTTAGTAGAAAATAATTTCATAAGTTCATCCATCTTTCCACTCAAAACATTAATTTCTTCTATCGCATGCACTTTTTTATTAGTAGATCTTTCAGTGTGCCATTGAGAATAATTAATCATAATATTATCTAGGAGTTTAGTAGCTTCTCCTAAAGTGATTTCCATAAAAGTGCCTCCCGCGGCCGAATCTAAAAGATTTCTAGAAGCAAAATTCAATCCGGCATAAAAAATTTGTATGATCGTCCATAAATTCAAACCATGAGTAGGGCAATTACGTATCATTAATTTCATCCTCTCCCAAGCTTGTGCAACATGTTCATGATCAAGTTGCTTAAAATTCATAATATCGTTTCTAAGAGAGATAATCTTAGCGGGAGGAAAATATTTAGAGATAAAAGCATCTTTGCACTTATTCCAAGAATCAATACTATTTTTAGGCAAAGACGAAAACCAAGCTTTAGCACGATCTCTAAGAGAAAAAGGAAATAGCTTCAATTTGACAATATCATTATCCACATCTTTCTTCTTTTGCATATCACACAAATCAACGAAGCTATTTAGATGGGTAGCGACATCTTCACTAGGAAGGCCGGCGAATTGATCTTTCATGACAAGATTCAACAAAGCAGCATTGATTTCACAAGATTCAGTATCGGTAAGAGGAGCAATCGGAGTGCTAAGGAAATCATTGTTGTTGGTATTGGTAAAGTCACACAATTTGGTATTATCTTGAGCCATCGTGACAAGCAAGCAATCCAACACACGAGCAAACAAGAGACGGGCAAAAAAGAGGCAAACGGAAAAGAGAGGGCGAATAAAATGGCAAGGGTGAAGTGGGGGAGAGGAAAACGAGAGGAAAATGGCAAATGATGTAATGCGGGAGATAAGAGTTTGTGATGGGTACTTGGTATGTTGACTTTTGCGTAGACTCCCCGGCAACGGCGCGAGAAATCCTTCTTGCTACCTCTTGAGCACTGCGTTGGTTTTCCCTTGAAGAGGAAAGGGTGATGCAGCAAAGTAGCGTAAGTATTTCCCTCAGTTTTTCAGAACCAAGGTATCAATCCAGTAGGAGGCCACACACGAGTCCCTCGCACCTACACAAACAAATAAATCCTCGCAACCAACGCGATAAGGGGTTGTCAATCCCTACACGGACACTTACGAGAGTGAGATCTGATAGATATGATAGGATAATATTTTTGGTATTTTTATGATAAAGATGCAAAGTAAACAAAGTAAAATAAAAATGGCGCCAAAAATAGCTTGTTGTCGGGAGATTAATATGATGGAAAATAGATGCGGAGGCCATAGGTTTCACTAGTGGCTTCTCTCAAGAGCATAAGTATTTACGGTGGGTGAACAAATTACTGTTGAGCAATTGACAGAATTGAGCATAGTTATGAGAATATCTAGGTATGATCATGTATATAGGCATCACGTCCGAGACAAGTAGACCGACTCCTGCCTGCATCTACTACTATTACTCCACACATCGACCGCTATCCAGCATGCATCTAGAGTATTAAGTTCATAAGAATAGAGTAACACTTTAAGCAAGATGACATGATGTAGAGGGATAAACTCATGCAATATGATATAAACCCCATCTTGTTATCCTCGATGGCAACAATACAATACGTGCCTTGCAACCCCTACTGTCACTGGGAAAGGACACCGCAAGATTGAACCCAAAGCTAAGCACTTCTCCCATTACAAGAAAGATCAATCTAGTAGGCCAAACCAAACTGATAATTCGAAGAGACTTGCAAAGATAACCAATCATACATAAAAGAATTCAGAAGATTCAAATATTGTTCATAGATAAACTTGATCATAAACCCACAATTCATCGGTCTCAACAAACACACCGCAAAAGAAGATTACATCGAATAGATCTCCACGAGAGAGGGGGAGAACATTGTATTGAGATCCAAAAAGAGAGAAGAAGCCATCTAGCTAATAACTATGGACCCGAAGGTCTGAGGTAAACTACTCACACTTCATCGGAGAGGCTATGGTGTTGATGTAGAAGCCCTCCGTGATCGATGCCCCCTCCGGCGGAGCTCCGGAAAAGGCCCCAAGATGGGATCTCACGGGTACAGAAGGTTGCGGCGGTGGAATTAGGTTTTTGGCTCCGTATCTGGTAGTTTGGGGGTACATAGGTATATATAGGAGGAAGGAGTACGTCGGTGGAGCAACAGGGGGCCCACGAGGGTGGAGGGCGCGCCTGGGGGGGGGGTAGGCGCCCCCCTACCTCGTGCCCTCCTGGTTGATGTCTTGATGTAGGGTCCAAGTCCTCTGGATCACGTTCGTTCCGAAAATCAAGTTCCCGAAGGTTTCATTCCGTTTGGACTCCGTTTGATATTCTTTTTCTGTGAAACTCTGAAATAGGCAAAAAACAGCAATTCTGGGCTGGCCCTCCGGTTAATAGGTTAGTTCCAAAAATAATATAGAAGTGTATAATAAAGCCCAATAATGTCCAAAACAGAATATAATATATCATGGAGCAATCAAAAATTATAGATACGTTGGAGACGTATCAGTAGGCGGTTTGACAGAGAGGCGAGGAGGGTGAGGGAGTAGCGGATTCAACTTACTTACTGTTGGACAGGTCGGGCTGTGCGATTTGAACTCAACTAACCCAAAAATATCCAAACAGGAGGGTTAGTTTGGGTTAGTTTGAACTCAACTAACCCAAAAAATATCCAAACAGGAGGGTTAGTTTGGGTAACTGTTTGGATCCACGTGTTAGAGTTAGTTTGGGTTAGTTTGAACTCAACTAACCCAAAAAAATTCTAACCCACCCAAGAGGTGCTTATTTGTGTTAGTTCTTCTCGCGACACTAAAAAACACATTTTTCTCTCGCTCTCCCCGCAGCAGATCCCTCCCCACTTCCTCGAAGCTTCTCGTCCTCTCCCTCCGTCCCTCCCTCTCGCACCGCCCATGAAGGCACCTCGCCGTATCCGCTCTCCATCTAACCCTGTCATCCAAACACCTCTTTCTCTAGAGTTACTTCAGGGTTAGTTCAGGATTAGAATCTAACTCTAACCTTTAACTGAGTTAGAGTATCCAAACAGGGCCTTTGAGAGAGACGAGGAGGGAGAAGCGATATGGGCTGCTGGATTACTAGAGATAGGTGTCGCGTGGAAGCCAAGAAATATGGTGATAGCGTGGGTTAGCCATGTACTAGTATGATGTAACTACACTGGGCTGCCGTGTTTCGTACTCTTCCAGTCCACTATGGAGATGATTGGTTGATTTTATATCGCTGAATAATATAAAATATTATGAGTGCAGACGCTCCACCCCGAGGTTCCTTGCTCCTTCTCGGTCGTCGGGAATCTATGTTCTTCCGCTCTATTCTTTTTACGTGAGCTTTGTTCATCCTTTTGCCAACACGCGACACATCTAGCATCAAGGTGCACGTGTCATGCAAGGATCGTTCCATCTATATGAAGAACACGTGGGACTGGAACTACGAGACGGACATGTACCCAGGAGTGGACGTGCAAACCTGTGTAACGTAGCGCAGTAAGTGAAGTAGAAAGGCACAAATAGTATGAACATGCGTGACATATAGGCATTTGTCTCTTACTACCACTAAATGTTGTACGTGCAATGCCCGGTGATGTTATGGAGTACGTGACTAAGTACTCTACTACTACTATATTAATTGGAGGCACATATTAGGTTTTATACTTGTTTACGTGTATGCCCCGAGACCTTCCAACTAGATGTGTCTTTCTCTCCGGGTCGCACTTTGTATCGTTCATACCACTAGTACAGTAGTACTACTACGTGTGGTCTCCGACCCAGAAGTGGAGACGCTCTACCATGCTGTTCATGTCCCACTCCTTCCGCTGACGTGTGCGACATCCAGCACGTGCCGTGTGTTTGGCACTCCTTCGTCGTAAGAGTTGAAACACTAGCATTCATTAGAAATAAAAAATAAATATAAATCACCAGTGATACTATACCACACGGTTTCCTTGCTCCTCGATATCAGAAAGAATACTTCCGCTAGCCGACATGTGGGACGTCGACCATCCTGGTCCACTTGCCATGCCCGCAGAACTCCAAGGGAGACTGACCCCGGTCGTCGCGCCACAGTAATTACTAATGAGCCATCAAATCACAGGCCCAACCTTACCCATTGTGAAGTTGCTCGGACGAAGGAACCATCATGACTTTGAATTCCGCTTCTTGAGGAAAACAACTGTACCAGCAGTACTGCTAGCTACAGTAGTTACTCCAGCAGAGGCCTCCTTTGGTTCATAGGATAGGAATTTTATAGGAATATGAAAATCATAGGAAGTGAGATGGCATGCATCTCAATTCCTATAGAAAAAGATATGCCATTTGATGCATAGGATAGGAATTTTTCCATTGAGTCTAGGATAATGTACTGGTAATTTGCTCTAAAAACTACAGTAGTAACTAGTAGTACTATTACATGCTCGTAATTAATTAAACAAACGTACGGGCGACACAGACACACACACTAACTACTAGTACTACTACTTCTCACATGCTGGCTAGACGCCGTCGTTCTCCTTCCCGGCTTTGTCGGCGACACCCCACCGTGCTTGGATCTCCGCCGACCTCTCCGCAACAGCGCGTGCGTCCTCTTTTTTCTTGCGGCGGCGGGCCTCTCTTTTCTTGAGTGCTTTTAGACTTTTCCGCTCCCTCTATGCGGCTTTGGCCGCCTCTTGCTCTACCGCCCATTCGGCCTTGGCAGCTTCAAATTCCGCCCACATAGATGTGAGGTCGCGAGCGGCGATGAACTCGGCACGACGAGATGCCACCGCTTGCCTACCATTCTGTGTGCGGTTGTGGGCAGCGAGGAACACGGCGCGGCGGGATGCCATCGTTTCCTTACCGGTTAGTGTGCGGCGCGGTGGCATGAACGACGCTTGGTGACAGCTCTGGGGTGGAGGGGCCGGACAACCGTAAAGTGCATTGGTTTGTCAAGAGCTCAAGGACAGAAGACGAAGGAAATTTGGATTCCCCTTCAATCCTGGTCATTTATTACCAAGTAAAATGCATTGGCGGTCATTGAACTTGTCTTGATAGCTCACTTTGATCATTGTATACGAGATATGGTGATTATACGGTCACTGGCTCAGCGTATAGCTCCGTATTTTTCTGGTTGACCAGTCAAACAGTCCGCATGTGCCTCATCAGTTCGTGTTCTTTATCTATCTATCTATGCGGGCCTACCTATCAGTGGAGAAAGAAATAAAAACCTAAATTATGCGTATGTGACATTACTATTTAGACGTTTGCTGGAGGCCTCCGTGAACACCGAGCATGTATTCACCTGGATCAACACCAACGGTCATACTCGTGACTCGGCACCTTGCTCATGTATATCGTCCATCACAACGACAATCTATAAAACATCCTAGCTAGAGAGAGTACTATGGTGTGGAGTATGTACTATCGTGAGCAACCGATCATAGTGCCACTGCACACGAGTGTGTGTCTGATCGATTCGTCCATTATTCATAAGTTATGTATGGTTGTGTGGTGTCTAATTGTGGTCGTCGAATGCTAGCTGGCGACAAGACCGGTTGCATGGACGCTTGGTTGTCAATACGTGCCGCATACGCTTCAGAGGCTCGTCATCCATGAGTTCACATTTTACCACCACGCCAGCGTCTGACCGCCCTGGCCTACCGAAACCCCTTCCATCGCTAGCTCGCGCTTCCCGCCTGAAACGATCATCATCTCTTCAAAATGTCAATGCTGCATTCACCGGCCTTAACTGCTGGTGCAGTTGGTGTGTCACTGACATGCAGGCCTGATGCCCGTTGGGCCCACATGTCAGTGAGACAAAGCACCTGCGGTTAAGTCACTGAAGCAGCGTCCGCATTCATGCCCGACACGACCTCTCACTGGCGCCGGCATTGCAGCAGCGCGACGACCGAGAGAGCGCCACCCTTGCGGCATCCCGGTGCAAGCGATTGCTCCATGTTACACCACGGCTACCAACGAACCTACTCCGGTGCCAGCTGTCCATCCGTCTACAACGGCTCATTGCCATTCGCCCGCTATATTAACTTGAGCCCCAGCTCCCAGCCATAGCCAAAGACCCACACTCATTCTCCTCCGGTCCCTTCCTTCTGTTGGCACCACTCCAACCATGGCCTCCGGGCACTCCAAAGCTCTCTTGGACGTACTGTCGCAGGAGCAGACGAAGGACATCGGTGGCTCCACTCCGGGCGCGCTCCAAAGCTCTCTTGGACATACTCTCGCAGGAGCAGACGAAGGAGATCGCCGGCTCCCCCCCGGCCGCCCTCCGCCGCCACGACCACGAAGCCGGAGCGCGTGCGCGGGCGCAGCCGGCAGCGAGGAAGAGTAGTACATGGTAGGTTGCCACCGCTCTGGTCCTAGGAAGGCCACCGCTCCTCCACTCAGTCGACGCCAAGCTTGGTGGGATAAAAATCGGCGGCCGATTAGCCGCTTGATGGCGACGTGGAGGCGGAAATCTACATAACCTTGTGCTCCGGAGGAGGAGGTTATCGAGGCGGATAAGGAGGAGGCAAAGGCAATGGCCGGCTTTCTCGGGTTCAGGACCGTACATGGTGGTCGGGGCCCGGCGATCGTTTAGATTAGGTTTACAGTAGGTTTTAGTACGGTTTGTGCGAAATATGTAATGAATTTCGTCCAGTTTATAGGAAAAGTCTCGAAATGTAATGAATTTCATATGGTCAATTTGAAATTTGCTTTGTTTGCACGAATTTCATCCGGTTAGTTCACATAGTTGTCGAAAGGTATGCAGGCAGCATTGGATGGCATCCACCAGTGTCCTCGGACATATGCCGGTGTAAATTTGAGGGCTAGCGCTGGAGATGCCCTAACTATCATGCTATAATCGCTAACAGTGCTCCATTATTTTGCAGGGAACAGTTATCCCTCGATCAAAATCAGATCCGCCGTGTGTAAGTGCATCTAGTGCCACCCTAGTTGGTTTTGGAGTATTGACGACAAACCTGGTTGAGGGACTAATGTGTTTGTGAGAATTGCAGGATAACACAGGTAGTAGTCCCTCATTGATTCGTTTTACCTACCGAAGATGACCCCTAAAAATGTATGAAGACATTGAAGACAAAGGTGGTATGTGAAGATATTCACATTGAAGACTATGACAAGAGAAGACATCGCGTGAAGACTATGGAGCGCGAAGACTTAGTTGTTTCGTTGTTTCCTTTTCTTCTTTGTTGATTCATAGGAACCACCGTACTGTTAAGTGGGGTCCTAGTGAACAAAGTCAGAGTGACTGAAGTGATGCTCAACCAAATCCTATGTCTTCGAGCGAAGACAATGAGAGCAAATCTTATCCAGAGCTGGATGAGTCAGCTTTACTTGTAGCCCAAGTCAAGCTGCCGCGTGTGTTTGAAATCTGACCGTTGGAACACGTGTCAGTTCCTTAGTGACCCAGGGTCATTTCGGACAAATCAGGTCGGGTTGCCTAGTGGCTATAAATAGCCCACCCCCTACACCATAAATTGGTGGATGCTTAGAGTTAGTGCACGACTTTTGTCGTTTGGGAGCAACCCACCTCCGAAGCTTTTGAGAGAGAGAAATCCTTGCGAGGACAAAGCCCAAACACCCAGAGCCAAAGAGTGTTAGGCATCACTGAAGTCTTTCTGTCCGCATGACCTGAAGACTTGTTACACTTGAGGACTGTGAATCCTCCAGCCGGTTAGGCGTCGCGTTCTGAGCATCCAAGAGTCATTGTGGATCGCCGGTGAACGAAGTCTGTGAAGGTTTGGAAGTCTACCATGAAGACTTACCAGAGTGATTGGGCGAGGACTGGGTGTCCTTAGCTCAAGGGGAATAAGGTGAAGACGTGGTCTTCTGAGTTGAATCTCAGCCTCCCTAACCAGATGTACAGTTGTCACAGCAACTGGAACTGGTCCAACAAATCATGTGTCCTCAACAAGTGACTGGTTCTATCCTCTCCCTATCTTTACTTACAGTTTGTCTTCATGAAGTCATTACCTGCTTACACTACCTGTTTGACTTCACTGTGTGACTACTATCATTGTTTGGCTTCATACCATCTTCCATCCTGATCTTTACTACCTAGCTGCTACTAGTCTTCGTGCTATCACTTCGTTGAATACTTGGCTATGGCTTGCTTTGTGTAGTCTACCTTCCGCTGCATATCAATAGGTTCATTTCCCTTGTTTGTCTTTGAAACTATCATGTTTTGAAGACTTTCATAAAAATCGCCTATTCACCCCCCTCTAGTCAATAACTAGCACTTTCAATTGGTATCAGAGCAAGGTACTCCCTTGTTCTGTGTGATTCGGTTTAACCACCTGGAGTTTTAGCTATGTCGACTGCAGGGATAATCAAAGTCTCCGCTGCTTGCCCTGTCTTCGATTGAACTGAATATCCCTACTGGAAGAATAAGATGCGCGTGCATCTTGAAGCCATTGATGTCGACCTCTGGTATGTCGTCAAGAATGGCATTCCCAAGACTCGTGAAGGTGTCACCCCTGCTGATGTCAAGAAGTTCATTGAACTAGATTCTACTGGCAAGAACATCATCTGTGGTCATCTAACCAAAGGACAGTATGGCCGTGTGAGTGCTCTGGAAACGTCAAAGCTAGTCTGGGACTGGCTCTCTGTAGCGACCAGACCTCAAATGGTCTGTGCTGCTGTGCACCAGTGTCATCCCTGGATCAGTAATGCTGACACGCATAGTACAAATGGAGGATTTATAACAGAGTAGCAATCACACACTTATTACATCGAATATCTCCAAAGAGATTAAGTATGATAAATATGGCTTAAGGCCATCTAAAAACGATAACAGCGGAAGACTTGGAAGATAAGTGAGTCCATCAACTCCAGCGGCATCACTGAGTATAAGACCACGACCTAAGGCACCTTACTCGTCGTCTGAAAAGTCTGCAACATGAAACGTTGCAGCCCGAAAACGGGCCAGCACATGGAATATGCTGGCAATGTAACACATAGAGAATAATGAACAATAATAATGCTATACTACATGCATATATGGCTGGTGGGAAGCTCTATGGTTACAATTTTGCGAAAAGCCAATTTTTCCCTACTTCAAAGGAATAAATTTTATTTAACTATCATGGTGGTTGTTAAACATTGAGAAGGTACCTCCAACTCAATCCCAATTAAGTGTCATCATAACCCATAAAAATTAATTAAAAGTAACATGGTGATGAGATTCAAATGATAATCTAGGTACTAGATACTCAAGTTGTCCATAACCGGGGACACGGCTAACCATGATTAGTTTGTACACTCTGCAGAGGTTTGTGCACTTTTCCCCACAAGATTCGATCGCCTCCGCTTGATTCTCGCACTGCATGATGTTTGAGAAACGGATGACCGAGACACAGTCTTTCAGGAACAATCACTCTTTACTCCGGGTGGACCGGTACACCTACTTTCCCCTACATCTGCTAGCCCACCTCTTCAAGAGATCATGTAACCTACTCAACTATGCTAGAGCCCATAATAGCTTGTGGCTGCACACGGAAGTTTCTAGCATGAATAATCTTATGATCCCTTTGAGCCTGGGTGGCGGTCCTTATACAAACAGACAACACTGGATTCTCCAGGTGCCTCAATCCACCCAGATGTGAGTTTTAGTTGCCACCTTAGGTAAACCATTATTAACAATCTCACATCTGTCATGAATATCTCTCAAACCCAAATCCACGTCTACGAGCATAGCATGGCAATATAATAGCAACGTAGAAGTAACTCCCAAGGGTTTGATAAGAAAACAGGTAATAGGTACTACCTCAACTACTTCCCAGAAACCCACAATTTAATTAGATCCTAATCATGCAATTGTTTGAAAAAAAAGATCTAATGCAATAAAACTGGGTATGGAAAGTATGATCAAAGTGTTACTTGCCTTGCTGATGATCCGCAAAACCTAGCGATTCGAAGTAACAAGCGGCACACTCCGGGTACTCTATCGCAAACAAACAAACAAACAATCAGTACTCATCTAATGCACAGGTAAAACTCGAATGAAAGATCCAACCAGAAAGTTCAACTTAAGAACTCCGGTTTGCAAAAAGAATCAACTCGAAAGAAGCAACGAAAGTCAAACGGCGAAAGAAACAAGCTTCGTTTACTAATCTGGATCTAGGTAAAATTTTACAGTAGCAAAAACTTGTTTGAGTAGGTTAAACGGAAAGAGAATTTCGAGACGAAACTCTAGGCGCTTGAATCGCCTGATTCCGATAAACGAGCGAGAAGTTAAACTGAAATGAAGATTCGATCAGAAATCGAATCTGAGAAAATCAGGAAAAATCCGACGAAAAATAAAAACGGACGAACGGTTAAAGAACAGACGTTCGTTAACAGAGAAAATCCAACGAACGCGTTCGTTAAAACGAACGAGTCGGTGAACGCTCACAAAATAACAAAACCGAAAAAACCGATCTAGGGTTTTTTTATAAAACGAACGGTTTTTTTTAACAAAACCGGCAAACGAGGCGAGGTGCGGCTACCTCGGGGACGGGCTCGGGCGGGGCGGCGGGGCTCGGGCGGCTCGGGGGCGAGGGGCGGCGGCGAGTGCAAGGCGGCGGCGGCGCGGGTGCAGCGGGCGGCGGCGAGTGCGGCTCCCGCGGCGGGGTGAGAGGGAGGAGGAGAGGGGGGTATATATAGAAGGGGGGGGGGGAAGGTGGCTTGGGGAGGGGCTAGGCGGCGGCGGGGCTCCCGTGTCCATGGCGGACTCCGGCGGCGGCGGGCGTCGTGCGCGGGGAGGAGATCCCGCGGGCGGGCCGGCGGCTCGGCTGGGCCTCGGCCTAGTCGGGCGCTGCACATTTTTTTTAAAATACGTTCCGCGTAAAATAATTCGTAGAAAAATAAATAAAAATCAAAAAAAGATAAAATAAATTTTTCCCGTCTAGTTAGAAAATCTAGAATAGGGTGAACATTTTTTAACACAAAATAAATTTTTGAAAACATGCAATATTTTTAATGCAATTAAAATTGCAAATAAAATCCGAATAAAATCCAATAAATGATTTTAACATTTTTCCTCCAGTATTTCAATTGTTTTGGAGAAGTCATATTTTCTCCTCTCATTTATTTTGTTTAATGAAATATTTTTCCGGATAGAAAAATAATTAAAACCAAAATCCTCGTCTTATTATTTGATGAAAAATCAAATATGAAAATTTGAGAAAATCCCCAACTCTCTCCGAGGGTCCTTGAGTTGCTTAGGATTTATCGAGGATTTGTCAAAATGAAATAAAATATGATATGCAATGATGATCTATGTATAACATACCAAATTGAAAATTTGGGATGTTACAAACCTACCCCCCTTAAGATGAATCTCACCCTCGAGATTCGGGTTGGCTAGAAAACAGGTGGGAGTGGTCCTTCCGTAGATCTTCCTCTCGCTCCCAGGTGGCTTCATCTTCCGTGTGGTGACTCCAATGGACTTTGCAAAACTTGATAACCTTACTGCGGGTAACTCGGCTGGCATACTCAAGAATCTTAACTGGTTTCTCCTCATAGGTCAAATCACTTTCCAGCTGAATCGCTTCCAGTGGCACAGTATCTCTCAGTGGTATCTCAGCCATCTCTGCGTGGCACTTCTTTAACTGGGAAACGTGAAATACATCATGAACTCCAGACAATCCTTCGGGCAATTCCAGTTTGTAGGCAACCTCTCCCATACGTCCCACAACTCTGTATGGTCCGATAAAACGGGGTGCTAACTTTCCCTTAACTCCAAAGCGCTTCACTCCTCGAAGTGGTGATACTCGAAGATAAACTCGGTCTCCGACTTCGTGAACTGTCTCCTTTCGTTTAGAATCAGCATAACTCTTCTGCCTGGATTGGGCTACCTTGAGTCTGTCCCGAATCAACCTCACTTTCTGTTCAGACTCCTTAATCAAATCTGGTCCAAACAACTGACGGTCTCCAACTTCGTCCCATAACAACGGTGTTCTACACCTCCTTCCGTACAAAGCTTCGAAAGGGGCCATCTTCAAACTGGTTTGATAACTGTTGTTATATGAAAACTCTGCATATGGCAAATTGTCGTCCCAACTAGATCCATAATCTAGTGCACAAGCTCTCAACATGTCCTCCAAAATCTGGTTGACTCTCTCGGTCTGTCCATCTGTCTGTGGGTGAAAAGCTATACTAAATTCCAGCCTGGTTCCCAATGTTTCATGTAACTGGTTCCAAAACTTCGAGGTAAATTGGGTTCCTCTGTCTGATACAATGGTCCTCGGAACTCCATGCAAACATACGATTCTGGTCATGTATATCTTTGCCAACTTAGTACTGGTGTAAGTGGTCTTCACTGGAATGGAATGAGCCACTTTCGTCAAACGGTCGACTACAACCCATATTGAGTCATAGCCTGAACGAGTCCTGGGTAATCCTGTGATAAAATCCATGCCTATTTTATCCCACTTCCATTCGGGTATCGGCAATGGTTGTAGCAATCCTGCTGGCTTCTGATGCTCTGCCTTCACTCTCTGACACACATCACAAACTGCTACATACTCTGCAATATCCTTCTTCATTCCGGTCCACCAGAAGGTATTCTTCAGATCCAAATACATCTTGGTATTCCCTGGGTGAATCGAGTACGGTGAATCATGGGCTTCTTGCAAAATCAACTTCCTGATCTCCGGATCATTTGGCACATATACTCGGTCCTCAAACCATAAGGTATCGTGCTCATCCTCACGAAATCCCTTGGCTTTTCCTTTGCTCATCTTCTCCTTTATCTCTTCAATCTCCTTGTCTGTCTTCTGAGCTTCTCTGATCCTTTCCATCAAGGTAGACTGAATCTCCAGTGTCGCTAAATAGCCTCTTGGGACTATCTCCAAACATAGCTCGCGAAGGTCCTCGGCTAACTCCTGAGGTAGCTCTCCTATCATGAGGGTGTTGACATGACTCTTGCGGCTCAACGCGTCTGCTACTACGTTAGCCTTTCCTGGGTGATAATGCAATCTCATATCATAATCCTTAATGAGCCCCAACCATCTCCTCTGTCTGAGATTTAACTCCTTCTGCGTGAAAATATACTTCAAACTCTTGTGATCCGTGTACACCTCACAATGGTTTCCGATGAGAAAATGTCTCCATGTCTTCAATGCATGCACCACAGCTGCTAACTCCAAATCATGCGTAGCATAATTCTTCTCATGGGGTTTAAGTTGTCATGAAGCATATGACACAACTCTTCCTTCTTGCATAAGCACTGCTCCAAGTCCTCGACGAGAAGCGTCGCAATAAACTTCATAATCCTTGCATTGATCTGGCAGAATCAACACTGGTGATGTAACCAATCGTTTCTTCAACTCTTGGAAACTAGCCTCACATTCCTCAGTCCAATTGAATTTGGTGTCCTTCTTCAATAGCTCAGTCATGGGCTTAGCAACCTTCGAGAAATTCTCGATGAATCTTCGGTAGTATCCTGCAAGTCCAAGAAAACTCCGCATTTCTCCAACTGTCGTGGGTGATTCCCAACTTGTCACTGTGTCAACCTTGGCAGGGTCTACTGCTATTCCTTCTCCAGAAATAACATGTCCAAGGAATCCAACTTCCTTCAGCCAAAATTCACACTTGCTGAACTTGGCGTATAACTGATGTTCTCTGAGCTTCTCAAGTACCAATCGTAAATGCTCCTCATGCTCTTCCTCATTCTTGGGAAAAGACTAAAATATCGTCAATGAACACCACGACGAACTTATCCAAAAACTCCATAAACACTTTGTTCATCAGGTTCATGAAATAGGCAGGTGCGTTAGTCAGACCAAATGACATAACGGTATACTCATACAATCCATATCTGGTGGTAAAAGCCGTCTTAGGTATATCCTGCTCTCGAATCTTTAACTGATGGTATCCTGATCGTAGATCGATGTTGGAAAATACTTTAGCTCCTTGTAGGCGGTCAAACAAATCATTGATCATCGGCAGTGGGTACTTGTTTTTGATGGTCACTTCATTCAATCCTTGGTAATCAACAACCATCCTCAGCGATCCATCTTTCTTCTCCACTAGAAGTACTGGTGATCCCCAAGGTGACGAACTTGGGCGAATATAGCCTTTATCTAGTAACTCCTTGATCTGCTTCTTAATTTCCTCCAAATCCTTTGCGGGCATCCTGTACGGTCTCTTAGATATTGGCCCTGTGCCTGGCAAAAGTTCAATCAAGAACTCAATGTCTCTATCTGGTGGCATGCCTGGCAACTCATCTGGAAATACATCCGGATAATCCTTCACCACTGGTACTTCCTCCTATACAACTCCTGATAAGGAATTTACTTGAGTCCTCTTCGGCATATGCCGGGATACATACTTGATCCTTTTTCCTTCTGGGGTGGTAAGCAAAATCGTCTTGCTGGCACAATCGATGTTTCCTCCATACAACGATAGCCAATCCATTCCCAAAATCACATCCAAACCTTGCGACTCCAAAACTATGAGGTCTGAGGGGAAAACATGCCTACCAATGGACAATGGTATCTGAAAACAACCTTGGCTTGCCATATACTCTGCTCCTGGCGAGGTTACTAACATAGGGGTTTTGAGAACTTGGGTGGACATCTTAAACTTATTCACAAATCCCCTTGATATGTATGAATGCGATGCACCAGTATCGAAAAGAACGGTTGCAGTAAATGACTTAACCAAAAACTTACCTATTACTGCATCAGGCTGAACTTCAACCTCCTCCACGCTCACGTGGTTCACATGTCCTTTGTTGAACGGGTTCGGCTTCTTCCCAGAGCTTCCATTGCCATTTCCATTTTGGGCTTCAGGACAATCAGTTGCATAGTGTCCAGTCTTCTGGCACTTGAAGCAAGTAATGTGACTTAGATCCCTCTTGGTTGGGGTAGATGGGTTGGTACGGTTCTGTCCGTTGCTTCCTCCATTCCCATTACCATTCTTGGAGCCATTATGGTTGTGCGAACCACCTCCTCCATGGGTATGCTGAAACTGTCCTCCCGGTTTCGGGGCAAATCGTGGCTTCTGCTGAGCTCCAGAATTGTACTTCCCTTGTCCATACTTCCTCTTACGATTTTCAATCTGTTGTTGCTTCCCTTCAATCATGAGAGCTCTATCTACCAGCTCCTGGTAGTTGTTGAAGGTTGCTACCATCAACTGCATACTCAGTTCATCATTCAGTCCTTCCAAAAATTTCTCCTGCTTGGCTGCATCTGTAGCAACGTCATCTGGTGCATAACGTGCTAACTTACTGAAATCCTCCAAATACTGGCCTACGGTGTGTCCTCCTTGGCGTAGGTTGCGAAACTCACGCTTCTTCATAGCCATAGCTCCTGCTGAAACATGTGCGGTACGAAAAGCTTGCTGAAACTGATCCCATGTGACAGTGCCAATGGGGTGCGTGGCTGTATAATTCTCCCACCATGATGCTGCGGGTCCATCAAGCTGATGTGCGGCAAAACACACTCTTTCCGCATCTGTGCATCCTGCAGTGGTCAACTCCCTTCCAACTTTGCGGAGCCAATCATCTGCAACAATCGGCTCGGTGCTACTGGAAAACACCGGCGGGTTTAGCCTCAAGAAACGGGCTAAGTGATCAACAGGTGGTGGTGGCGGTGGGTTGTTGTTGTTGTTGCCTTGGTTCTGCACTAACACTTGCATCAGAGCATTCTGTTGCTGAATCAACTGGGTGATCTCCGGTGGGAAAACAAATCCAGTGTCGCGTCTCGGAGGCATCTGATAGGTTAGAAAAGATGAGAGTTAAGAATAGAATGAGGTCTAGAGGGAAAACACTACCCATATGCTCATGAGACAAATACAATCAATATCACTCAATCAATTCAAACAAGGCATAACAATCGATCTAACTAACGTTACAAAGTGCTTGAACTATACTATTAAATGGGGGAAAACTACTACTGATATGGTAGTCTACTAGAAATTCTGATTCGTTGAAGACTCCATGATGTCTGCTCCAGCTTCATCAACCCAGTCATCTTTACTTGGTTCTGAGTCGGTGTCGTCGATGATGATGTAGTTATCCGGACAAGTGCATTCGTCAACTTCTGCTTTTGGCACTGGATTTCCCATGAATACTCCAATCTTCTTCTCCAGGTCGTCATTCTTCCCTACTAGTGCGATGATTTCCTCCATATAATCCTCGCGTGTAGCCTTGTGTTCTTCCTCCAGCTCCTTGATCTTCGTCAATGCCTTCTTCAGTTCTTCCTTGTCCGTGCACATCTGGTTCTCCTGGCGACGAATATGTTGGTTTTGCTCCTGGATGAAAGCTGCGATTGATCCATCCTTCTTGGTTCTGATCATCTCCCATTGCGCGTCTCGGCGTCCACAAATCTGATAAATTGTATCCTTAAGCTCCTGGTGGTAGACTTCTCCAATGCGTCCCATAGCGATGTGTGCGGCCATGCTCTTCCCTAAACTCCAGGTTGGTGCTTCGAAAACCAATCTTATGGGTTCAGTAACTGGCACAAACGTCCTTCCTGGAATGTGAACTTGAATCTTCCAGCTCTCCTCTTCGGGTAATGTGGCGTTGTAGGTTCCGGTGATGCTTGGTATTCCTATGTTCAAATACTTAGTGACTTCCTTCAAGTGTCGACCAAAAGGCGTGTCTTCATCTGGTTCCATGAACTTGCTCCTTGTATCCGCCATTCCTAAAAGAGTAGAAAAAGGAGAGGGGTCAGAAATGAGAAGAGAGAAGCTTTCTAGGGCTTAAGCTTAGTGGTCGTGTCCTACAGTCAGCGTGTGCTCTGATACCAACTTTGTAGCGACCAGACCTCAAATGGTCTGTGCTGCTGTGCACCAGTGTCATCCCTGGATCAGTAATGCTGACACGCACAGTACAAATGGAGGATTTATAACAGAGTAGCAATCGCACACTTATTACATCGAATATCTCCAAAGAGATTAAGTATGATAAATATGGCTTAAGGCCATCTAAAAACGATAACAGCGGAAGACTTGGAAGATAAGTGAGTCCATCAACTCCAGCGGCATCACTGAGTATAAGACCACGACCTAAGGCACCTTACTCGTCGTCTGAAAAGTCTGCAACATGAAACGTTGCAGCCCGAAAACGGGTCAGCACATGGAATATGCTGGCAATGTAACACATAGAGAATAATGAACAATAATAATGCTATACTACATGCATATATGGCTGGTGGGAAGCTCTATGGTTACAATTTTGCGAAAAGCCAATTTTTCCCTACTTCAAAGGAATAAATTTTATTTAACTATCATGGTGGTTGTTAAACATTGAGAAGGTACCTCCAACTCAATCCCAATTAAGTGTCATCATAACCCACAAAAATTAATTAAAAGTAACATGGTGATGAGATTCAAATGATAATCCAGGTACTAGATACTCAAGTTGTCCATAACCGGGGACACGGCTAACCATGATTAGTTTGTACACTCTGCAGAGGTTTGTGCACTTTTCCCCACAAGACTCGATCGCCTCCGCTTGATTCTCGCACTGCATGATGTTTGAGAAACGGATGACCGAGACACAGTCTTTCAGGAACAATCACTCTTTACTCCGGGTGGACCGGTACACCTACTTTCCCCTACATCTGCTAGCCCACCTCTTCAAGAGATCATGTAACCTACTCAACTATGCTAGAGCCCATAATAGCTTGTGGCTGCACACGGAAGTTTCTAGCATGAATAATCTTATGATCCCTTTGAGCCTGGGTGGCGGTCCTTATACAAACAGACAATACTGGATTCTCCAGGTGCCTCAATCCACCCAGATGTGAGTTTTAGTTGCCACCTTAGGTAAACCATTATTAACAATCTCACATCTGTCATGAATATCTCTCAAACCCAAATCCACGTCTACGAGCATAGCATGGCAATATAATAGCAACGTAGAAGTAACTCCCAAGGGTTTGATAAGAAAACAGGTAATAGGTACTACCTCAACTACTTCCCAGAAACCCACAATTTAATTAGATCCTAATCATGCAATTGTTTGAAAAAAAGATCTAATGCAATAAAACTGGGTATGGAAAGTATGATCAAAGTGTTACTTGCCTTGCTGATGATCCGCAAAACCTAGCGATTCGAAGTAACAAGCGGCACACTCCGGGTACTCTATCGCAAACAAACAAACAGACAATCAGTACTCATCTAATGCACAGGTAAAACTCGAATGAAAGATCCAACCAGAAAGTTCAACTTAAGAACTCCGGTTTGCAAAAATAATCAACTCGAACGAAGCAACGAAAGTCAAACGGTGAAAGAAACAAGCTTCGTTTACTAATCTGGATCTAGGTAAAATTTTACAGTAGCAAAAACTTGTTTGAGTAGGTTAAACGGAAAGAGAATTTCGAGACGAAACTCTAGGCGCTTGAATCGCCTGATTCCGATAAACGAGCGAGAAGTTAAACTGAAACGAAGATTCGATCAGAAATCGAATCTGAGAAAATCAGGAAAAATCCGACGAAAAAGAAAAACGGACGAACGGTTAAAGAACGGACGTTCGTTAACAGAGAAAATCCGACGAACGCGTTCGTTAAAACGAACGAGTCAGTGAACGCTCACAAAATAACAAAACCGAAAAAAACGATCTAGTTTTTTTTAAACGAACGGTTTTTTTTACAAAAACCGGCAAACGAGGCGAGGTGCGGCTACCTCGGGGACGGGCTCCGGCGACTCCGGCGAGGGGCGGCGGGGCTCGGGCGGCTCGGGGGCGAGGGGCGGCGAGCGGCGGCGGCGAGTGCAAGGCGGCGGCGGCGCGGGTGCAGCGGGCGGCGGCGAGTGCGGCTCCGGCGGCGGGGTGAGAGGGAGGAGGAGAGGGGGGGTATATATAGAAGGGGGGGAGGTGGCTTGGGGGAGGGGCTAGGCGGCGGCGGGGCTCCCGTGTCCATGGCGGACTCCGGCGGCGGCGGGCGTCGTGCGCGGGGAGGAGATCCCGCGGGCGGGCCGGCGGCTCGGTTGGGCCTCGGCCCAGCCGGGCGCTGCGCATTTTTTTTAAAAATACGTTCCGCGGAAAATAATTCGTAGAAAAATAAATAAAAATTCAAAAAAGATAAAATAAATTTTCCCCATCTAGTTAGAAAATCTAGAATAGGGTGAACATTTTTTAACACAAAATAAATTTTTGAAAACATGCAATATTTTTAATGCAATTAAAATTGCAAATAAAATCCGAATAAAATCCAATAAATGATTTTAACATTTTTCCTCCAGTATTTCAATTGTTTTGGAGAAGTCATATTTTCTCCTCTCATTTATTTTGTTTAATGAAATATTTTTCCGGAGAGAAAAATAATTAAAACCAAAATCCTCGTCTTATTATTTGATGAAAAATCAAATATGAAAATTTGAGAAAATCCCCAACTCTCTCCGAGGGTCCTTGAGTTGCTTAGGATTTATCGAGGATTTGTCAAAATGAAATAAAATATGATATGCAATGATGATCTATGTATAACATACCAAATTGAAAATTTGGGATGTTACACTCTCCAAGGTCAACGAAGGCGCCTCAACCCAGAGAGATCAAAGGATCAATGTTCTTCGGAACCTCTTTAACCGCTTCAAGAGAAACGACAATGAGAATGTCCAGCTCACGTTTGATCGCCTCACTGACATCACAAATGAGCTTCGTGCTCTCGGCGCCACTGAGATCACCAAGCATGAAATCGTCAAGACACTACTGAGATCACTTGACAGCTCGTTCGACACCCTTGCCCTGATGATACAAGAACGCCCTGACTTCAAGACACTCGATCCATCTGATATACTTGAGAGGCTCAACACACATGAGTTTCAGCTATCTGAGAAAAGATGTATCTATGGTCCCAACTGCGGCCGAACTCGTGCTTTGAAGGCAAAAGCTGTTTCCTCATCTGAAGAAGAATCTGACTGCAGCTCTGATGATCCTGAAGACATTGGAAAGGAACTTGCTATGCTTGTGAAGAAGTTCCAGAAGTTCACTAAGAAGAAGGGCTTCAGAAAGTCTTGACGATCCAGCTCAAGAAATGATGAAGCTTCCACTCATGACTACAAGAAGAGAACATGTCACAAGTGCAAGAAACCTGGACACTACATCTCTTAGTGTCCACAGTGGGACAATAAGAACAACAAGAAGAAGAAGAGCAATGAATATGATTCTAATGACCAGAGGAGGAGTCTGACCCTGGCATTGCAAGTCTGGCTCTAGCTACAGCCTACGTTGCCAAGTCCATCTTCAACACTGAAGACAATGGCCCCGTCACCAACGCTGAAGCTAATGACAAGGACGACTCTACTCCCACCTACTGAAGGAAATATGCCCTAGAGGCAATAATAAAGTATTATATATTTCCTTATATCATGATAAATGTTTATTATTCATGCTAGAATTGTATTAACCGGAAACATAATACATGTGTGAATACATAGACAAACAGAGTGTCACTAGTATGGCTCTACTAGACTAGCTCGTTAATCAAAGATGGTTATGTTTCCTAGCCATAGACATGAGTTGTCATTTGATTAAACAGGATCACCTCATTAGGAGAATGACGTGATTGACATGACCCATTACGTTAGCTTAGCACCCGATCGTTTAGTATGTTGCTATTGCTTTCTTCATGACTTATACATGTTCCTATGACTATGAGATTATGCAACTCCCGTTTACCGGAGGAACACTTTGTGTGCTACCAAACGTCACAACGTAACTGGGTGATTATAAAGGTGCTCTACAGGTGTCTCCAAAGGTACTTGTTGGGTTGGCGTATTTCGAGATTAGGATTTGTCACTCCGATTGTCGGAGAGGTATCTCTAGGCCCACTCGGTAATGCACATCACTATAAGCCTTGCAAGCATTGTGACTAATGAGTTAGTTGCGAGATGATGTATTACGGAACGAGTAAAGAGAGTTTCCGGTAACGAGATTGAACTAGGTATCGAGATACCGACGATCGAATCTCGGGCAAGTAACATACTGATGACAAAGGGAACAACGTATGTTGTTATGCGGTCTGACCGATAAAGATCTTCGTAGAATATGTGGGAGCCAATATGGGCATCCAGGCCCCGCTATTGGTTATTGACCGGAGAGGTGTCTCGGTGATGTCTACATAGTTCTCGAACCCAAAGGGTCCGCACGCTTAAAGTTACGATGACAGTTATATTATGAGTTTATGTGATTTGATGTACCGAAGGTTGTTCGGAGTCCCAGATGTGATCACGGACATGACGAGGAGTCTCGAAATGGTCGAGACGTAAAGATTGATATATTGGACTACTATATTCGGACACCGGAAGTGTTCCGGAGAAGTTTCGGATTAAACCGGAGTGCCGGAGGGTTACCGGAACCCCCCGGGGAAGTATTGGGCCTTGGTGGGCCTTGAGGGGAGAGAGAGGGCAGCAGCCATGAGGTGGCGCGCCCCCTCCCAAGGGGAATCCTAGTTGGACTAGGAGAGGGGGGCGCAGCCCCCTTTCCCTCTCCCTCTCCCTCTCTTTCCTTCCCCCTCTTCTTTCCTAGTAGGACTAGGAAAGGGGAGTCCTACTCCTACTAGGAGGAGGACTCCCCCTCTCTCCTTGGCGCGCCTAGGGCAGCCGGCCTCCACCTTGCTCCTTTATATACGGGGGCAGGGGGGCACCTAAGAACACACTTGATATACGATATTTTAGCCGTGTGCGGTGCCCCCTCCACCAGATTACACCTCGATAATACCGTCGCGGAGCTTAGGCGAAGCCCTGCGTCGGTGGAACATCATCATCGTCACCACGCCGTCGTGCTGACGAAACTCTCCCTCAACACTCGGCTGGATCGGAGTTCAAGGGACGTCATCGAGCTGAACGTGTGTAGAACTTCGGAGGTGCCGTGCGTTCGGTACTTGATCAGTCGGATCGTGAAGACGTACGACTACATCAACCGCGTTGTGATAACGCTTCCGCTGTCGGTCTACGAGGGTACGTGGACAACACTCTCCCCTCTTGTTGCTATGCATCACCATGATCTTGCGTGTGCGTAGGAAATTTTTTGAAATTACTACGTTCCCCAACAGTGGCATCCGAGCCTGGTTTTATGCGTTGATGCTATACACGAGTAGAACACAAGTGAGTTTTGGGCGATATAAGTCATACTGCTTACCAGCATGTCATACTTTGGTTCAGCGGTATTGTGAGATGAAGCGGCCCGGACCGACATTACGCGTACGCTTATGCGAGACTGGTTTCACCGTTCGGAGCACTCATTGCTTAAAGGTGACTGGCGGGTGTTTGTCTCTCTCACTTTAGTTGAACCGAGTGTGGCTACGCCCGGTCCTTGCGAAGGTTAAAACAGCACCAACTTGACAAACTATCGTTGTGGTTTTGATGCGTAGGTAAGAACGGTTCTTGCTAAGCCCATAGCAGCTACGTAAAACTTGCGACAACAAAGTAGAGGACGTCTAACTTGTTTTTGCAGGGCATGTTGTGATGTGATATGGTTAAGACATGATGTGATATAATTTGTTGTATGAGATGATCATGTTTTGTAACCGAGTTATCGGCAACTGGCAGGAGCCATATGGTTGTCGCTTTATTGTATGAGATGCTATCACCATGTAATAGTTTTACTTTATCACTAAGCGGTAGCGATAGTCGTAAAAGCAATTATTTGGCGAGACGACAACGATACTACGATGGAGATCAAGGTGTCGCGCCGGTGGCGATGGTGATCATGATGGTGCTTTGGAGATGGAGATCACGAGCACGGTGCTTCGGGGATGGAGATCACAAGCACAAGATGATGATGGCCATATCATATCACTTATATTGATTGCATGTGATGTTAATCCTTTATGCATCTTATCTTACTTTGATTGACGGTAGCATTATAAGATGATCTCTCACTAAACTTTCAAGATAAAAGTGTTCTCCCTGAGTATGCACCGTTGCAAAAGTTCTTCGTGCTGAGACACCACGTGATGATCGGGTGTGATAAGCTCTACGTTCAAATACAACGGGTGCAAAACAGTTGCACACGCGGAATACTCAGGTTAAACTTGACGAGCCTAGCATATGCAGATATGGCCTCGGAACACGGAGACCGAAAGGTCGAGCGTGAATCATATAGTAGATATGATCAACATAGTGATGTTCACCATTGAAACTACTCCATCTCACGTGATGATCGGACATGGTTTAGTTGATTTGGATCACGTAATCACTTCGATGATTAGAGGGATATCTATCTAAGTGGGAGTTCTTAAATAATATGATTAATTGAACTTAAATTTATCATGAACTTAGTCCTGATAGTATTTTGCAAATTATGTTATAGATCAATAGCTCGCGTTGTTGCTTCCCTGTGTTTATTTTTGATATGTTCCTAGAGAAAAATTATGTTGAAAGATGTTAGTAGCAAAGATGCGGATTGGATCCGTGATCTGAGGATTATCCTCATTGCTGCACAGAAAAATTATGTCCTTGATGCACCGCTAAGTGACAAACCTATTGCAGGAGCAGATACAGACGTTATGAACGTTTGGCTAGCTCAATATGATGACTACTTGATAGTTTAGTGCACCATGCTTAACAGCTTAGAATCGGGACTTCAAAGACGTTTTGAACGTCATGGACCATATGAGATGTTCCAGGAGTTGAAGTTAATATTTCAAGCAAATACTCGAGTTGAGAGATATGAAGTCTCCAACAAGTTCTATAGCTAAAAGATGGAGGAGAATCGCTCAACTAGTGAGCATGTGCTCAGATTGTCTGGGTACTACAATCGCTTGAATCAAGTGGGAGTTAATCTTCCAGATAAAATAGTGATTGACAGAATTCTCTAGTCACCATCACCAAGTTAGTAGAACTTCGTGATGAACTATAGTATGTAAGGGATGACGAAAGTAATTCCCGAGCTCTTCGCGATGCTGAAATTGACGAAGGTAGAAATCAAGAAAGAGCATCAAGTGTTGATGGTTAACAAGACCACTAGTTTCAAGAAAAGGGCAAAGGGATAGAAGGGGACTTCAAAAGAACGGCAAGCAAGTTGCTACTCAAGTGAAGAAGCCCAAGTCTGTACCTAAGCCTGAGACTAAGTGCTTCTACATCAAAGGGACTGGTCACTGGAAGCGTAACTGCCCCAAGTATTTGGTGGATAAGAAGGATGGCAAAGTGAACAAAGGTATATTGGATATACATGTTATTGATGTGTACTTACTAGTGTTTATAGCAACCCCTTGGTATTTGATACTGGTTCAGTTGCTAAGAGTAGTAACTCGAAACGGGAGTTGCAGAATAAACAGAGACTAGTAAAAAGGCGAGGTGACGATGTGTGTTGGAAGTAGTTCCAAGATTGATATGATCATCATCGCACACTCCCTATACTTTCGGGATTAGTGTTGAAACTAAATAAGTGTTATTTGGTGTTTGCGTTGAGCATGAATATGATTTGATCATGTTTATTGCAATACGGTTATTCATTTAAGTTAGAGAACAAGTGTTGTTCTGTTTACTGAATAAAAACCTTCTATGGTCATACACACCAACGAAAATTGGTTTGTTGGATCTCGATCGTAGTGATACACACATTCATAATATTGAAGCCAAAAGATGCAAAGATAATAATGATAGTGCAACTTATTTGTGGCACTGCCGTTTAGGTCATATTGGTGTAAAGCGCATGAAGAAACTCCATACTGATGGGATTTTGGAATCAATTGATTATGAATCACTTGATGCTTGCGAACCATGCCTCATGGGCAAGATGACTAAAACGCCGTTCTCCGGAACTATGGAGAGAGCAACAGATTTGTTAGAAGTCATACATACAGATGTATGTGGTCCAATGAATATTGAGGCTCGTGGCGGATATCGTTATTTTCTCACCTTCACAGATGATTTGAGCAGATATGGGTATATCTACTTGATGAAACATAAGTCTGAAACATTTGAAAAGTTCAAAGAATTTCAGAGTGAAGTGGAAAATCATCGTGACAAGAAAATAAAGTTTCTATGATCTGATCACAGAGACAAATATTTGAGTTACGAGTTTGGTCTTCAATTAAAACAATGTGGAATAGTTTCACAAATTTATGCCACCTGGAACACCACTGCATAATGGTGTGTCCGAACATCATAACCGTACTTTATTGGATATAGTGCCATCTATGATGTCTCTTACCAATTTACCACTATCGTTTTGGGGTTATGCATTAGAGACAGCTACATTCACGTTAAATAGGGCACTATCAAAATCCGTTGAGACGACGCCTTATGAACTATGGTTTGGCAAGAAACCAAAGTTGTCATTTCTTAAAGTTTGGGGTTGTGATGCTCATGTGAAGAAGTTTCATCCTGATAAGCTCAAACCCAAATCGGAGAAATGTGTCTTCATAGGATACCCAAAGGAGACAGTTGGGTACACCTTCTATCACAGATCCGAAGGCAAGACATTCGTTGCTAAGAATGGATCCTTTCTAGAGAAGGAGTTTTCTCTCGAAAGAAGTGAGTGGGAGGAAAGTAGAACTTGATGAGGCAACTGTACCTGCTCCCTTATTGGAAAGTAGTTCATCACAGAAATCTGTTCCTGTGACTCCTACACCAATTAGTGAGGAAGTTAATGATGATGATCATGTAACTTCAGATCAAGTTACTACCAAACCTCGTAGGTAAACCAGAGTGAGATCCACACCAGAGTGGTACGGTAATCCTGTTCTGGAGGTCATGTTATTTGACCATGACGAACCTACGAACTATGAAGAAGCGATGGTGAGCCCAGATTCCGCAAAATGGCTTGAGGCCATGAAATCTGAGATGAGATCCATGTATGAGAACAAAGTATGGACTTTGATTGACTTGCCCAATGATCGGCGAGCCATTGAGATTAAATGGATCTTCAAGAGGAAGACGGACGCTGATAGTAGTGTTACTATCTACAAAGCTAGAATTGTCGCAAAAGGTTTTCGACAAGTTTAAGGTGTTGACTACGATGAGAGTTTCTCACTCGTATCTATGCTTAAGTCTGTCTGAATCATGTTAGCAATTGCCGCATTTTATGAAATCTGGCAAATGGATAAACAAAACTGCATTCCCTAATGGATTTTTTAAAGAAGAGTTGTATATGATGCAACCAGAAAGTTTTGTCAATCCTAAAGGTGCTAACAAAATATGCAAGCTCCAGCGATCCATCTATGGACTGGTGCAAGCATCTCGGAGTTGGAATATACACTTTGATAAGTTGATCAAAGGATATAGTGTTATACAGACTTGCGGTAAAGCTTGTATTTACAAGAAAGTGAGTGGGAGCACTACAGCATTTCTGATAAGTATATGTGAATGACATATTGTTGATCGGAAATAATGTAGAATTATTCTGCAAAGCATAAAGGAGTGTTTGAAAGGAGTTTTTCAAAAGAAAGACCTCGGTGAAGCTGCTTACATATTGAGCATAAAGATCTATAGAGATAGATCAAAACGCTTGATAAGTTTTTTCAATGAGTACATACCTTAACAAGATTTTGAAGTAGTTCAAAATAGAACAGTCAAAGAAAGAGTTCTTGCCTGTGTTACAAGGTGTGAAATTGAGTAAGACTCAAAGCCCGACCACGGCAGAAGATAGAAAGAGAATGAAAGTCATTCCCTATGCCTTGGCCATAGGTTCTATAAAGTATGCCATGCTGTGTACCAGATCTATTGTATACCCTACACTGATTTTGGCAAGGGAGTACAATAGTGATCTAGGAGTAGATCACTGGACAGCGGTCAAAATTATCCTTAGTGGAATAAGGATATGTTTCTCGATTATGGAAGTGACAAAAGGTTCATCGTAAAGGGTTACGTTGATGCAAGTTTTGACACTAAATCTAGATGACTCTAAGTCTCGGTCTAGATACATATTGAAAGTGGGAGCAATTAGCTAGAGTAGCTCCGTGCAGAGCATTGTAGACATAGAAATTTGCAAAATGCTTACGGATCTGAATGCGACAGACCCATTGACTAAAATTATCTCACAAAACATGATCACACCTTAGTACTCTTTGGGTGTTAATCACATAGCGATGTGAACTACATTATTGACTCTAGTAAACCCTTTGGGTGTTGGTCACATGACAAATGTGAACTATGGTGTTAATCACATGGTGATGTGAAATCACATGGTGATGTGAATTATTGATGTTAAATCACATGGTGATGTGAATTATTGATGTTAAATCACATGGAGATGTGAACTAGATTATTGACTCTAGTGCAAGTGGGAGACTGAAGGAAATATGCCCTAGAGGCAATAATAAAGTATTATATATTTCCTTATATCATGATAAATGTTTATTATTCATGCTAGAATTGTATTAACCGGAAACATAATACATGTGTGAATACATAGACAAACAGAGTGTCACTAGTATGGCTCTACTAGACTAGCTCGTTAATCAAAGATGGTTATGTTTCCTAGCCATAGACATGAGTTGTCATTTGATTAAACAGGATCACCTCATTAGGAGAATGACGTGATTGACATGACCCATTACGTTAGCTTAGCACCCGATCGTTTAGTATGTTGCTATTGCTTTCTTCATGACTTATACATGTTCCTATGACTATGAGATTATGCAACTCCCGTTTACCGGAGGAACACTTTGTGTGCTACCAAACGTCACAACGTAACTGGGTGATTATAAAGGTGCTCTACAGGTGTCTCCAAAGGTACTTGTTGGGTTGGCGTATTTCGAGATTAGGATTTGTCACTCCGATTGTCGGAGAGGTATCTCTAGGCCCACTCGGTAATGCACATCACTATAAGCCTTGCAAGCATTGTGACTAATGAGTTAGTTGCGAGATGATGTATTACGGAACGAGTAAAGAGAGTTGCCGGTAACGAGATTGAACTAGGTATCGAGATACCGACGATCGAATCTCGGGCAAGTAACATACTGATGACAAAGGGAACAACGTATGTTGTTATGCGGTCTGACCGATAAAGATCTTCGTAGAATATGTGGGAGCCAATATGGGCATCCAGGCCCCGCTATTGGTTATTGACCGGAGAGGTGTCTCGGTGATGTCTACATAGTTCTCGAACCCAAAGGGTCCGCACGCTTAAAGTTACGATGACAGTTATATTATGAGTTTATGTGATTTGATGTACCGAAGGTTGTTCGGAGTCCCGGATGTGATCACGGACATGACGAGGAGTCTCGAAATGGTCGAGACGTAAAGATTGATATATTGGACTACTATATTCGGACACCGGAAGTGTTCCGGAGAAGTTTCGGATTAAACCGGAGTGCCGGAGGGTTACCGGAACCCCCCGGGGAAGTATTGGGCCTTGGTGGGCCTTGAGGGGAGAGAGAGGGCAGCAGCCATGAGGTGGCGCGCCCCCTCCCAAGGGGAATCCTAGTTGGACTAGGAGAGGGGGGCGCAGCCCCCTTTCCCACTCCCTCTCCCTCTCTTTCCTTGCCCCTCTTCTTTCCTAGTAGGACTAGGAAAGGGGAGTCCTAGTCCTACTAGGAGGAGGACTCCCCTCTCTCCTTGGCGCGCCTAGGGCAGCTGGCCTCCCCCTTGCTCCTTTATATACGGGGGCAGGGGGCACCTAAGAACACACTTGATATACGATATTTTAGCCGTGTGCGGTGCCCCCCTCCACAAGATTACCCCTCGATAATACCGTCGCGGAGCTTAGGCGAAGCCCGGCGTCGGTGGAACATCATCATCGTCACCACGCCGTCGTGCTGACGAAACTCTCCCTCAACACTCGGCTGGATCGGAGTTCGAGGGACGTCATCGAGCTGAACGTGTGTAGAACTTCGGAGGTGTCGTGCGTTCGGTACTTGATCGGTCGGATCGTGAAGACGTACGACTACATCAACCGCGTTGTGATAACGCTTCCGCTGTCGGTCTACGAGGGTACGTGGACAACACTCTCCCCTCTCGTTGCTATGCATCACCATGATCTTGCGTGTGCATAGGATTTTTTTTGAAATTACTACGTTCCCCAACACCTACTGCTTCATGGCACGTGGTGCCTAGGTGAAATCACGCGATGCTTACTTTCAAACATAAGTGAAGATGACTCTGATTGTGAATCCAAACCCAGCTACAAAACTCTTGCTAAAATTGCAACTGAACAACAGAAAGCTATGGAACATACTCAAAAACTGTTAGACAAAAGCGATGACCTTTTGGACGCTGAAATGACCCGTTCTCAGTCCTTAATTGAAGACATAAAAAATCTTCATGTTAAGTACCAGGAACTTGAGAGTCGTCATGAAACGCTCTCAACCACTCAAGAAAAGCTCTCCTATGATTATCTTCAAAGGAAGCAAGAGCTTGAGAAATTGAGAGCGGCTCATGAAGATCTTCAAAAAGAGAATGAGTCACTTCGCGCTCAACTGATCAGTTCCGCTCAGGAAGGATTTGAACCACCATGTCTAAAATGCCTTGAGCGTGATAACGCTACTTCTGTTGCTGAATGTTCTACTGCTGCTACTGTTGCAATATCTTCAACTGCTGATGTGGTAACTAACCCCTCTGCTGAGGATACCACTACTATTGCTGATGAAAATGCTAGGTTGAAGACATTGCTCGAAACAGGGATGTACAAAAGTCTCAAAGGGCATCAGACACTGTGCGATGTCCTCAAAAAGCAGATTCTGAACCGAAACCCTAGGAAAGAGGGTGTTGGGTTCGAGAGGAAAATGAATGTTGATGGCTCCTACTGGAAGCCTGAGCAGTACCCCAAAACCACATGGATTGCTGCAAAGGGACCTTCAGTGGATCCATCCACCTTATCTGGCTTCACTTGTGCTAACCCTATTATCATTGATGAATCCTTTGATGCAAACTATAAACTGTTTAGGAATCAGAATGGTGAAGTGTTTGCCAGGTATATTGGTACTAACTACAGGAATGGGCGACCTATGAAGAGGATCTGGGTTCCCAAAAGTTTTCTTGAGAATCTTCCTGTGAATGTCATCATGACAACGCCTGGGAAGAAGACAAATCCCAGACCAAAGGCTTCATATGGTCCAAAGGCTTCATACAGACAGAGGACTCACCTGAGTCACCCTAACGCCAATGTTTTGCAGGGAAACCATACTCAGACTTATGAATATGAGCGTGTTTCTTCAAACCGCTATGTTCATAAAACTAAGAACTATTCTGCTTATTCATATGAGTACTATTCACCTCCTGCAAGGCTATTTGCTAGGGCTTCAAAGCCGAAGTTCTCAGATGCTGCACTTAGACTCATTGCTTCTAAGCCACCCCTGAAAATGTGGGTGGTTAAGAAGAATTAACTTTCTTTTGCAGGGAAAGGTCTCCAGCCAGAAATCAAAGGCGTCTGATGCTATTGCTGCGGACCTAAAACATCTTTTAGGGCACAACATCAAATGCCCAAATGGTCTTACTATGTATTTTGTTCCTGAATCGCTTGCCAATCATCCTATCAGTCCTAATCTTGATCTGAGCTTTGATAATCCTCTTGCCCGTCAAATGTTTATGCTTCAAAATACTCTTGGTGAAGCCTATCCCCCTAACTGTACTGTAGAGTATGACACCTCATGCTTCAGAATGGATCATGGACAGCGGATGCACTAATCATATGACTGGTGATCTAAGTATTCTCATGGACTCAACCTTACGTCCATCTGATAAGAGTCACATCACATTTGCTGACACTGGTAAAAGCAAGGTATTGGGTCCAATCTCAAAGGATCAGCACATGGATAAAGTGATGCTTGTTGAATCCCTTGGTTTCAACTTAATGTCAGTCTCAATGCTTTGTGACTTGAACTTGATTGTGATATTTGGAAAATATCGTTGCCTTGTTTTAATGGAATCTGACAAGTCTCTAGTCTTTGAAGGGTACCGGAAAGATGATCTGTACATGGTAGATTTCTCAGCAGGACCACAGCTTGCCGTATGTCTTCTTGCAAAAGCTTCAGAGTGCTGGCTCTGGCATCGGAGGCTAGGGCATGCTGGCATGAGTAACTTACACACTCTCGCAAAGAAGAAGCATGTCATAGGCATCGAGGGAGTCAAGTTCAAGAAGGATCACTTGTGCGGTGCTTGCGAAGCTGGAAAGATGACTAGGGCCAAGCATCCCTCGAAGACAATCATGACGACATCCCAACCCTTCGAGCTGCTACACATGGACTTATTTGGCCCTACTCACTACTCTACTCTTACTACTACTGCTTGTCTCTATGGCTTCGTCATTGTTGATGATTGTTCAAGATATACGTGGGTGCACATAATTCTCTACAAGACTGAAGTGCAGGATGTCTTCAGACGCTTCACCAACCGTGCCATGAACAACTATGGTGTCAAGATCAAGCATATCAGGAGTGACAACGGCACTGAGTTCAAGAACACCGGCCTCGACCTTTACTTGGATACATTAGGCATCACTCATGAGTTCTCTGCTCCGTACACACCTCAGCAGAATGGCATCGTGGAGCGCAAGAACAAAACGCTCATTGAGATGGCACGGACAATGCTTGATGAATACAAGACTCCAAGAAAGTTCTGGCCTGAAGCTATTGATACTGCATGTCATGTCATCAACCGTGTTTATCTTCACAAGCTTCTGAAGAAAACATCCTATGAACTCCTCACTGGTAAGAAGCCAAATGTCTGTTACTTCAGAGTATTTGGTGCTAGGTGCTGGATCAAGGATCCACATCACACTTCAAAATTTGCACCGAAAGCACATGAAGGTTTTATGCTCGGTTACAGAAAGGATTCGCACTCCTACGGAGTCTTCAACCTCTTTCACTATAAAGTGGTTGAAACTGTGGATGTGCGGTTCGATGAGACTAACGGCTCGCAAAGAGAGCACCTGCCAAATGTGCTAGATGAAGTTCCACCTAGTGAATCCATCAAGCTCATGGGAACTGGAGAAATCATACCGTCTAAAGCATAGCCTGAAGAGGAACTTATCATTTCTGCACCTAATCAACCAGAAGACAATGCTCAGCCCGAAGACAATGCTCCCAACAATGACAATGATCAGCAAGAGCAAAATCTTCGTGCAGTTCATCCTCGTGTTGCAAATGAAGTACAGATTGAGAAGATAATTGATAGCATCAATGCGCCTGGTCCACTCACTCATTCAAGAGCAACACAACTAGCAAATTTCTGTGGGCACTTTGCTTTTGTCTCAATATCTGAACCCAAGAAAGTTGCTGAAGCCTTCATGGAACCTGAATGGATTCAAGCTATGCAAGAAGAGCTTCAATAGTTCAAGCTGAACAATGTCTGGGAACTTGTCAAGCGTCCTGACCCCCGCAAGCACAACATAATAGGCACAAAATGGATATATCGCAACAAACAAGATGAGCATGGTCAAGTTGTCAGAAACAAGGCTCGTCTCATTGCTCAAGGATACACTCAAGTAGAAGGGATTGATTTCGATGAAACATTTGCTCCTGTGGCTAGGCTTGAAGCTATTCGCATATTGCTAGCCTATGCAAATCATCACAACATCCTGCTGTATCAAATGGATGTGAAGAGTGCATTTCTTAACAGAAAGATTGAAGAAGAAGTGTATGTTGCACAACCTCCTGGCTTTGAAGATCCAAAACATCCTGATATGGTGTACAAGCTAAACAAGGCTCTGTATGGCCTCAAACAAGCCCCTCACGCTTGGTATGAAACACTCAAAGAATTCTCGGTAACCGTTGCGAGATTTTCACCGACCATCAGAGTCTGAAATACATTTTCACCCAACCGGATTTGAATCTCAGGCAAAGACGTTGGGTCGAGTTGATCTCAGACTATGACTTAGAAATAACTTACACCCCGGGCAAAGCCAACGTCATGGCTGATGCGCTAAGCCGTAAATCCTATTGTAACAACTTGATGTTACAACAAAGCCAACCACTTATCCACGAGGAATTCTGTAAGCTTAACCTTCACCTTGTTCCTCAAGGATTTCTATCTACCCTGGTGGCGAAACCTACCCTTACGGATCAGATCATCCAAGCTCAGAAGGTAGATCCAGGGATCTCCCGTATTAAGAGAAACATCAAGAAAGGAGTTGCGGATTGTTTCTCCGTTGATGACCAAGGTGTTGTGTTCTTTGGAGACCGCCTAGTGGTTCCCAAGGTACGCAACCTGAGGCGATTGATCCTTAAGGAAGCTCATGAATCTCCTCTCACCATTCATCCCGGTAGTACTAAAATGTATCAGGACCGACGCCAGAGGTTTTGGTGGACTAGGATGAAGAGAGAAATTGCTCAATACATTGCTAATTGCGACGTCTGCCGTCGTGTTAAAGCAGAGCATCAACGGCCTGCTGGCACCCTTCAGCCTCTGGCTATTCCTGAATGGAAATGGGATAAAATCGGTATGGATTTCATTACCGGGTTCCCCAGGACCAAGAGAGGGAATAATGCTATCTTCGTTGTTGTCGATCGTCTTTCCAAAGTAGCCCACTTCCTACCTGTTCGTGAGAGTATAACCGCTAGCCAGCTAGCAGACTTGTACATCTCCCGAATAGTGTCTCTTCATGGTGTTCCATTGGAAATTAACTCAGACCGCGGAAGTCTCTTCACCTCTCGATTTTGGGAAAGCTTCCAAAATGCAATGGGAACTCGTCTCTCTTTTAGCACCGCTTTTCACCCTCAATGAAGTGGTCAGGTAGAACGAGTTAATCAAATTCTAGAGGATATGCTCCGAGCTTCTGTCATCTCCTTCGGCATGGATTGGGAGAAATGCCTTCCATTCGCCGAGTTCGCTTATAACAATAGTTACCAAGCTAGCTTGGGCAAAGCCCCTTTTGAGGTTCTCTATGGACGAAAATGTCGAACGCCTCTTAACTGGTCAGAAACCGGGGAAAGACAACTCTTTGGCCCGGATATGATTCAGGAAGCAGAAGAGCAGGTTCGCATTATTCGTGAGAAATTGAAAACAGCCCAATCTCGCCAAAAGAGCCATTATGATCGCAAACATAAGGCTATGACTTTTGAGGTTGACGAGAAGGCTTACCTTCGGGTGACTCCTTTAAAGGGAACCCATCGATTCGGTATCAAAGGCAAATTGGCTCGTCGTTACATTGGACCCTTTCGCATTCTCGCCAAGCGAGGAGAAGTTGCCTACCAATTGGAACTACCTCCGCATCTTTCCAAGGTTCATGACATCTTCCACGTTTCCCAACTCAGGCGTTGCTTCTTGGATCCTATCCGTGGAGTGGACCACGAAACGCTTGATCTCCAAGATAATCTCACATACCGGGAGTATCCCGTTCGAATCCTTGATCAAGCCGAGCATACCACTCGACGCCAAAACATCAAGTTTCTCAAGGTTCAATGGTCACACCATTCCGAGAAAGAAGCTACTTGGGAAAGGGAGGATCGTCTTCGACTTGAGTACCCCACCTTCTTCCCAATGGATCCTAAATCTCGGGACGAGATTCTTTTGAGTGGGGGTGAGTTGTCACATCCTAGCTAGTTCATGCATTAGAGTGTTGCATCATGTCTACATTTCACAGAAACCTGAAATGGGGAATGCCAGAAACCCCCAGCACCCCCCCTCGAACAACTAGGGTTTACTAAAATTCTTTTCAATGAACCTGAAATGCCCTCCATAAATGTTCACCATCTTTGGTCTTGGCTAAAACCTCTGCCAAAAATGGTTTCATATTTTTGGAGGCCATTTTGGATTTTTGCACAAGCCATAAGTATTTGCATTTGGGCATTTTAAATGCTATAAATATTTTTAAATGCCCAAATAATTTTGAAAGTATTTTTAGGCTGTTGGGAATAACCTCAAAGGTGCCTCAGAATATTTTCAGGATTTTTCCAAATGAAATAGTATTTTTACTATTTCAAAACACAGTACAGAAATAATCAAAAAGGAGAAAGAAAACAGAAAGCAGAAACTTACCTGGCAGCCCGCCTGGCGGCCCAGCACTGTGCTGGCCCGCGCCAGCGAGCTGCTTGCTCTCGCCAGAGCAGGCAGACAGGTGACGCGGCGAGCGCGAGCTCGCCACCGCGCCAGCTGCTTGCCGCCCTCGCCGCGGACGAGCTGGACGACCTTCCTCGACGCGCCCCGAGCCCCTGGACATCGTCACTCTCCCCCATCGCCTCTCCCTCGCCCTTTCCCCACCATGGCCGACGCCGCCGCAGACACCTCACCGGAGTAACCGTGGCCACCGTCGACCTCGCGCCATTCCACTGTGTCCTACAGCTCTGCCGTCGCCCACTCCTTCGAGCAAGCCGAGCCCCGAGCGCTCGTTTGCCCCGAAGCTCCGCCACCGACCTCGCCTTCGCCGCTCCCCGTCGGAGATCCCCTCCGCCGTCGCCACTGCTACAGCTCGTCTCCGACCCCGCCGCCTGCTCCGTCGCAACCGCCGTGAGCATGGCCACCTTCCCATCCTCCCCTCTCTCTCTCTCGAGCTCTGTAGCCACTGCACGAAGCTCACCCGAACGCGCCGCCGTACGAGCTCGTCGCCGACGAGGCTCCGGCCATCCAACGGCCGCACCACCGTAGCCATTAGCTTCACCGCAACGCCAGGAACCCGTAGCGCCATCGCATGTCCCTCGCCGTGCTCTCTAGCTACGGTTTCAACCACGCCCGTACTCCGGCAGCCGCACGGCTCGTCGCCGGCGTCGATTCCGGCGACCCCGAGCTCCACTACCACCACCAGTCGACGCGGTTCGCCCCCAGCTACACGTAGGTGCTCTCCGCCGTCCTTTTGGTCGCCGGAGGAGCAAACCCGCACACCACCGCCGCGTCTGGACGTCGCCGGCGGCTAAACGCCGGCGAGTCAGCGTGGTTTGACCACGGTTTGACCCCCCAGGGTCACTGACAAGTGGGGCCCGCCTGCTAATTAAATCTGGGTTAAAGTTAAAACTAATCCTAATTAACTAATTACCTAACCGTGACACTGACACAGGGGACCCACCCGTCAGGTTTGACCTGGACGACCCCGCTGACCCGCTGATGTCACACTGACGTCAGGCTGACGCAATAAAACATTTACTGGAATTATTCTTATATTGGAAATTCCAGAAATTATCACAAACTTCAAAAAATCATAGAAAATAATCTATAGCTCAGAATGAAAAGATTTATATATGAAAAATGATCAGAAAAATCCATTCTATCCATCTGTACTGGTTTCATGCATGATTAAGCAAGTTAACCTACTGTTTTATACAGAACAAGATAAGGCATTATTATGGGCCATCTATGAACTTGGAATTTGAATCTTTGATTCAAATTAGTCCAAACCTTTCTGGCCTTAGTTGCATTAGCCCAATACATCCATTTTGCCATGTCTCATGCATGCATCATATTGTTGCACTTGCTTGGTGTTGATTGTGCTTCGGTATGCTCATCGTGGTAGGTCCTGCCTCCGAGGATATTCACGGGTATCCAACTGAAGGGCAGTATCCCACCACCACTCTGTCAGGCAAGCAACCCATTGATCATTTCGATACAAACCCATCTTCTCGCTTCTGCTCTCGTTTACTGCATTAAGACAACGCGATTCAAACTGCTGTGTGTGTTGCGGTAGTTGAACCCACTTTCCTCTGCATGACCTGTCATTGCCACAGTAACTAGATGAAACCCACTAGCATGTGTAGGAGTTGATTGAGCCATGTTGTGTTCCTACAATGCTATGCTTGCTACGCTTAGAGTTGTGTCAGGTCTGGCTCATCAGGGTGATGAACTAGAGTGAAAGTGCGTGTGTCGGTAATGAGAGTGAAGTGTGGAATATGATTTGGTAAAGGTATCGATGGGAGGCCATGTAGGAGTACATGGTGGGTTGTTTCATTGAGACCGTCCCTAAGAACTGAGATCTGTATGCGTGATTTAAGATTCAGCTACTACCACACATTGGGCCCGAAACCAATGGACCCCCTCGGCTTCTTATTCACCCTTGTCCTCTGTCCAGGAGTTGCACGTAGTTTCTGGTGTTTGTAGTAAGCTGGAGGCCGTGGACAGCGCTGACCAAGGGGTGGGCTGTGATGCGGTAGGCTCGTGGCACGGTGTACCGAGTCGCCCGTTTGGTGTCCGGGAACCCTGCACACATCGTTCGGGGCCGTATGTGGAAACCTCGGCCGGACTCCCTGCGGATGGAACCTGAATAGGCGATAAACCTGGACTAGAGACTCGAGTGTTTAGGTAGGCTGTGGCCGACACCCACGTTGGGCTTCCGCTTGAAGGTTGCCGAGTACACGTCGTGTAGCGACGATAAGTGGTGAGAGCGTGTGTGACGAAGTACACCCCTGCAGGGTATGAAACTATTCGAATAGCCGCGTCCGCGGTAAAGGACTACTTGGTCGCTTATGCAGTTCATAGACAAGTAAATGGATACTACTAAAAGCCTCAAGATAAGTGTGAGTACCGCGGATGGCCCTCTCGTTGGATGACGAGGGAGGATCCACGGTGGAGTATTGAGTTGGTGATTAGTGGACTCGTGTGAGAAAACTATTTCACAAGTGGTGTATCGTAGGATAGCTTAGCCAAGAGTCAAAGCTGGCTTACTGCAATAACCCCACTACCTTCTTGAGAATGAACATGTATAGTAGGATCTGTTGTAAGACTTGCTGAGTACCTTTGTACTCATGTTGCTTTAATTACTGTTTTCAGACGACAACACCGCCCCTTCTGACGGGTTCTACGTAGAACTCGACGACGGCGAGTGACTTGCCACCCAGGTGGTGATCTAGGCTTGTGAAGGGCCTATGTAGATAGACAGGCTTCGTCAAGCCTTCTTTCTTCTAGTGTCTGTACCCAGACAGTTTGCTTCCGCATGTGCTTGTATGATTGTATGACTTGAGTGTTGGGTCATGCGACCCCTATCTGTATGAACAAGTTATGTAAGGCTCTCCGGAGCCCCTTAAATAAAGTACTTGAGTTGTAGAGTTTTGTTGTGATGCCATGTTGTATTCGCGCATATCGAGCATATTGTGTGTATGTTTGAAATGCTTGGTATGTGTGGGATCCGACAATCTAGTTGTCTATCTTTAGCAGCCTCTCTTATGGGGAAATGTAGTCTGGTGCCTCCTTGAGCCATAGTAGTCCGCTACAGCCCGGTTCACCGGAGTCCTGCTAGCCAGCACTACTGCTCTGGACACTTGACTGGCCGGCATGTGAGTCATATCGTTCCTGTGTCTGTCCCTTCGGGGAAATGTCACACGGTGACATCCGGAGTCCTGCCTAGCCTGCTACAGCCCGGGTTCCCGGAGTCCTGTTAGCCCAGTGCTACAGCCCGGATTCACACGCTGCTGACCGACATGTTCGATGTTGATTCATGTATGCCTGTCCCCATACGTTAGTGCCGCTTTGGGTTCACGACTAGCCATGTCGGCCCGGGTTCTCTGTCATATGGATGCTAGCGACATTGTCATATACGTGAGCCAAAAGGCGCAAACGGTCCCGGGCCATGGTAAGGCGACACCCGTGGGAGTACCGTGCGTGAGGCCGCAATGTGATATGAGGTGTTACAGGCTAGATCGGTGTGACTTGGAATCGAGGTCCTGACAGCGTTGGCATCAGAGCCGGACTGCCTGTAGGTGCGATAAGCCAAACTGGTCGATGTCGAGTCTAGAAATGCTTTAGTTATATGTAGGGGAATTGATTGTGGGAGGGAACGTAAGGTGCTTTTACTCCTTTACCTCATGCCCTCTGATCTGAGTCATTCTCTTCTCATTCTACGTGGGTTAAGGACTAGGCTCTCTCCTCTCTATCAGGTTCACGTGTTACTAATCCGTAGTAACTTATAGGATTGTTGGTTCCATGCTTCGGTTCAGTTTCTACTACCCTAGTATGTTGTCGGTTGAACCAGAACCTTGACATGATGTTGTTGAGTGGTATTGCCAAACTGTTGCGAATGTCTCAAATCCTTTTTCGAGCATTTACAGCCGTTATGCTGTCCGAATTCTCCTAGTAATACTAATGCCTTGCATCATTTCGTGCTTTCAGATGGCCACCCGTTCCCAGAACCAAGTGGTTCGTCTGACCCGGTGCATCGGCGTACCTGGTCACACGGCCATGTTGGTCCGAGTGATGGTTGAGACAGGCTATCGTTGGTATCCCGAGTATACCGTCGAGGAGCAGTTCCGAGACTTTAACCAAAGTCAATATCTTTGCACCGTCAGGATTTATCCATCCTATCCCGGAGCCACTGAACCCCTCCATTGCTCTTATGGACTTGGGGTTACTATCGAGATGTCTGTGCAGGACGCAGCTTACTCAATGATGACTATCATGCGAGCCAAAACTGCTTTGCTTCAGAACACCGACTACCGCTACATGCCAGCAGCACTCCCTGGGGCACAGGGGTACTATCAGGCTACTTACTGTGATTCTACCCATGAGGACTCACTACTCCGCACCACCACTGAGATGCTTGAGGACAAGGACCGTGAGAATCGTGCCTTGCGAATGGAGCTCTTTAATGCTCGTGCTGATCACTGGGCCACTCTGACACGGTTTGCACCTGCCGTGCAAGCTGGGTTCATGGACATGAGGGACTTATACCCCGTGCGATCTGGTCTGCCAGAATGTATGGAATGGTGTGATGTAGGAGGCATCACCCCTCCTCGTGGACCCCGTCTGCCACCGTTTGTTGGACCAAGGCCACACCCGAGTCCCTATGGACCGCAGGCTCCACAGGACCGTCTGTTTCCGGATGATCATGTTCAGCTTCCAGGACATGGTGGTGACTTCTATGAGGATTACTACGGAGACGTCTGAGTTGGCAGTAGATCTACTAGTATTGTAACAGTTGTAATCTCCACAGTCCTGCGTGTCTTGTGGAATACAACTTGGTGTGTATCACGTTCCGGAGGTGTAGAAAAATAATGTATAGGAGCTTGGAATGCCTCTGATGAGATGTATCGTCTTTCATAGTTGTACCTTAGCCTGGGCTTGTACTAAACTATGTATGGCGTGTATGACCGTTGGTATATGTATGTTGCTATGTTACCATGTCATACTGATGGTCATCTCTGCATTCCGCGTTATCCATTACATTCCGCTTTTCCCTATCAAGATTTAGCCATCCTCATCTAAATCGTTGCCTTGTTTCTCCTAGGATGGTTAACACCCGCAACAACCCTGCTGTCCAGGCGCAGGATGAAGCCAATGCAGCCAGGGCGGAGGATCTGCCCCAACCGCCTTCACTGGCCGAAGTTATGCTGGAGGCAGAAAGAAACAAGCGTGAGACTAACCGCTTGCTAGAGCGAATTGAGCAGAATACTGCACGTCACCAGAGGAACGACCTGGTGTCCCTCAATGACTTTATCAAGTTGTACCCACCGAAGTTCAATCATTCCGTCGAGCCCCTTGATGCGGATGACTGGCTTCGCAGCATCACCCATAAGCTACGTTCTGCCAACGTAGCCGAAGCTGATAAGGTTACCTACGCTGCCTATCACCTCGAAGGCCCTGCTAGCCTTTGGTGGGAGAACTTTGAGGCTATGCGCCCAGCTGGCCAAATCACTACTTGGGCTGAATTCAGTGAGGCTTTCCGTGAGCATCACATCCCGGAGGGTCTCATAGATCGCAAGCGCGAAGAATTCTGCAACTTCACCCAAGGCAGACTGACCGTGGATGCATACAGCTGTGAGTTTGGAAATCTAGCACGCTATGCCCCTGAAGAGGTATCCACCGACGCCAAGAAGCAGGCAAGGTTCCGCAAGGGACTTAGCCCCGAGCTTCGCCGTGATCTCCGTCTGCATGAGTGTACCTCTTTCCAAAAGTTGGTCAATAAGGCCATCAGTGCCGAGACAGGACAAACTGACTATGACGCTACACGCAAGCACTCTCGTGACTTTGGTTCCTCATCTGGCTCCGGATCCCAGAAGCGCCGGGTCTGGATTCCAAATACTGCTCTACCACCCAGGTTCACTCCGAGGCCATCCTTCGAGGCGCCTCGCCCCAACCAGCAGCATGCACCGCCCAAAGTCTATGGTGGCCCCACTGCTAATGCTGCTCCACGCCCCAATATTGTGACATGCTTCAAGTGTGGAGAAACGGGTCACTATCAGCGCGAGTGCCCCCGAAACAACCTCAATCAACCTGGACAGTCCGTTGGCCGTGGTAAGCCAGCAGGAAAGACTTACTACGCCAAGCCAGCCACCACAGCACGTGGCCATGTCAACTATGTTTCAGCTGAAGAAACTCATGAGGATCCCAACGTCGTCCTTGGTACGCCCCTTGTTAATTGCCATCCGGCAACTGTTCTTTTCGATACTGGAGCATCTCATTCATTTATCTCTGAGAGCTATGCTCGATTACACAACACCACATTCTGCGACATGCCCACTTCCATGGTAATCCAAACCCCTGGTTCCAAGTGGCAAACCTCTAAGATAAGCCATGGCAATGAAATTCTTGTTGACAGATTGGTCTTCCTTGCGTCACTAATAGCTCTCAAGTCCTCGGACATAAACATCATCTTGGGTATGGACTGGATGTCAGCTCATTATGCTAAGATTGATTGCTCTACTAGAACTGTTCAACTCACCCATCCGTCGGGCAAGACAGTCAATATTTTGACCCGAGTGTCTAAACGTCAGCTCTACTCATTAAATGCCAACCCTCTTCCAGACCTCGAAGATGTGCCGGTAGTCTGTGACTTCCCGGATGTCTTCCCTGAAGAACTGCCAGGTATTCCACCTGACAGAGATGTTGAGTTCGTGATAGACCTCGTTCCAGGAACCGTCCCAATCTCTAGAAGACCCTATAAGATGGCACCCCTAGAGCTAGCCGAGCTTAAGAAACAACTCGATGAGTCCTTGAAAAAGGGTTTCATCCGTCCTAGTTCTTCTCCGTGGGCTTGCCCCGTCCTCTTCGTCAAGAAGAAGGATGGTACGGATCGGATGGTTGTAGATTACCGACCCGTCAACCTAGTCACAATCAAGAACAAGTATCCGCTTCCCAGGATCAACGACCTGTATGATCAGCTCGCTGGATCCTCAGTCTTCTCTAAGATGGATTTGAGGTTGGGCTACTATCAAATCAAAATCAAGAACGGGGACATTCCTAAAACGGCCTTTGTTACTCGTTATGGCCAATACGAGTATACAGTCATGTCCTTCGGGTTAACCAATGCTCCAGCCACTTTCTCTCGGTTAATGAACTCAATCTTCATGGAGTATTTGGATAAATTCGTCGTAGTATACCTCGATGATATACTCATCTACTCCAAGAACGAGGCAGAACATGCCGAGCATCTAAGGCTAGTACTAACGAAACTTCGAGAGCATCGCCTTTATGCTAAATTCTCCAAGTGTGAATTCTGGTTGCCAGAAGTGACCTACCTAGGCCACGTGATCTCTGGTAAAGGTATTGCTGTCAATCCCGAGCGAGTTCAAGCCATCCTTGACTGGACTCCCCCTGAAAAGGTTAAACAAGTTCGGAGTTTCCTTGGCTTAGCGAGCTACTGCCGTCGCTTCGTCGAGAATTTCTCCAAGGTTGCTAAACCTCTAACCGAACTCCTCAAGAAAGATAAGAAGTTCGAGTGGACCCACAGTGCGAGTTCAGCTTTCAGGAACTGAAAAGACGCCTGACGTCTGCCCCCGTACTCGTACCACCAGATTTTTCTAAAGACTTTGTTATTTATTGCGACGCCTCGCGACAAGGACTAGGTTGCATACTCATGCAAGACCGTCATGTGATTGCCTACGCTTCCCGACAGTTGCGTCCACATGAGGATAATTATCCCACACATGATCTAGAGCTTGCAGCGGTAGTCCATGCACTCAAAACATGGCGACATTACCTTCTCGGTAACCGTTGTGAGATTTTCACCGACCATCAGAGTCTGAAATACATTTTCACCCAACCGGATTTGAATCTCAGGCAAAGACGTTGGGTCGAGTTGATCTCAGACTATGACTTAGAAATAACTTACACCCCGGGCAAAGCCAACGTCATGGCTGATGCGCTAAGCCGTAAATCCTATTGTAACAACTTGATGTTACAACAAAGCCAACCACTTATCCACGAGGAATTCTGTAAGCTTAACCTTCACCTTGTTCCTCAAGGATTTCTATCTACCCTGGTGGCGAAACCTACCCTTACGGATCAGATCATCCAAGCTCAGAAGGTAGATCCAGGGATCTCCCGTATTAAGAGAAACATCAAGAAAGGAGTTGCGGATTGTTTCTCCGTTGATGACCAAGGTGTTGTGTTCTTTGGAGACCGCCTAGTGGTTCCCAAGGTACGCAACCTGAGGCGATTGATCCTTAAGGAAGCTCATGAATCTCCTCTCACCATTCATCCCGGTAGTACTAAAATGTATCAGGACCGACGCCAGAGGTTTTGGTGGACTAGGATGAAGAGAGAAATTGCTCAATACATTGCTAATTGCGACGTCTGCCGTCGTGTTAAAGCAGAGCATCAACGGCCTGCTGGCACCCTTCAGCCTCTGGCTATTCCTGAATGGAAATGGGATAAAATCGGTATGGATTTCATTACCGGGTTCCCCAGGACCAAGAGAGGGAATAATGCTATCTTCGTTGTTGTCGATCGTCTTTCCAAAGTAGCCCACTTCCTACCTGTTCGTGAGAGTATAACCGCTAGCCAGCTAGCAGACTTGTACATCTCCCGAATAGTGTCTCTTCATGGTGTTCCATTGGAAATTAACTCAGACCGCGGAAGTCTCTTCACCTCTCGATTTTGGGAAAGCTTCCAAAATGCAATGGGAACTCGTCTCTCTTTTAGCACCGCTTTTCACCCTCAATGAAGTGGTCAGGTAGAACGAGTTAATCAAATTCTAGAGGATATGCTCCGAGCTTCTGTCATCTCCTTCGGCATGGATTGGGAGAAATGCCTTCCATTCGCCGAGTTCGCTTATAACAATAGTTACCAAGCTAGCTTGGGCAAAGCCCCTTTTGAGGTTCTCTATGGACGAAAATGTCGAACGCCTCTTAACTGGTCAGAAACCGGGGAAAGACAACTCTTTGGCCCGGATATGATTCAGGAAGCAGAAGAGCAGGTTCGCATTATTCGTGAGAAATTGAAAACAGCCCAATCTCGCCAAAAGAGCCATTATGATCGCAAACATAAGGCTATGACTTTTGAGGTTGACGAGAAGGCTTACCTTCGGGTGACTCCTTTAAAGGGAACCCATCGATTCGGTATCAAAGGCAAATTGGCTCGTCGTTACATTGGACCCTTTCGCATTCTCGCCAAGCGAGGAGAAGTTGCCTACCAATTGGAACTACCTCTGCATCTTTCCAAGGTTCATGACATCTTCCACGTTTCCCAACTCAGGCGTTGCTTCTCGGATCCTATCCGTGGAGTGGACCACGAAACGCTTGATCTCCAAGATAATCTCACATACCGGGAGTATCCCGTTCGAATCCTTGATCAAGCCGAGCATACCACTCGACGCCAAAACATCAAGTTTCTCAAGGTTCAATGGTCACACCATTCCGAGAAAGAAGCTACTTGGGAAAGGGAGGATCGTCTTCGACTTGAGTACCCCACCTTCTTCCCAATGGATCCTAAATCTCGGGACGAGATTCTTTTGAGTGGGGGTGAGTTGTCACATCCTAGCTAGTTCATGCATTAGAGTGTTGCATCATGTCTACATTTCACAGAAACCTGAAATGGGGAATGCCAGAAACCCCCAGCACCCCCCCTCGAACAACTAGGGTTTACTAAAATTCTTTTCAATGAACCTGAAATGCCCTCCATAAATGTTCACCATCTTTGGTCTTGGCTAAAACCTCTGCCAAAAATGGTTTCATATTTTTGGAGGCCATTTTGGATTTTTGCACAAGCCATAAGTATTTGCATTTGGGCATTTTAAATGCTATAAATATTTTTAAATGCCCAAATAATTTTGAAAGTATTTTTAGGCTGTTGGGAATAACCTCAAAGGTGCCTCAGAATATTTTCAGGATTTTTCCAAATGAAATAGTATTTTTACTATTTCAAAACACAGTACAGAAATAATCAAAAAGGAGAAAGAAAACAGAAAGCAGAAACTTACCTGGCAGCCCGCCTGGCGGCCCAGCACTGTGCTGGCCCGCGCCAGCGAGCTGCTTGCTCTCGCCAGAGCAGGCAGACAGGTGACGCGGCGAGCGCGAGCTCGCCACCGCGCCAGCTGCTTGCCGCCCTCGCCGCGGACGAGCTGGACGACCTTCCTCGACGCGCCCCGAGCCCCTGGACATCGTCACTCTCCCCCATCGCCTCTCCCTCGCCCTTTCCCCACCATGGCCGACGCCGCCGCAGACACCTCACCGGAGTAACCGTGGCCACCGTCGACCTCGCGCCATTCCACTGTGTCCTACAGCTCTGCCGTCGCCCACTCCTTCGAGCAAGCCGAGCCCCGAGCGCTCGTTTGCCCCGAAGCTCCGCCACCGACCTCGCCTTCGCCGCTCCCCGTCGGAGATCCCCTCCGCCGTCGCCACTGCTACAGCTCGTCTCCGACCCCGCCGCCTGCTCCGTCGCAACCGCCGTGAGCATGGCCACCTTCCCATCCTCCCCTCTCTCTCTCTCGAGCTCTGTAGCCACTGCACGAAGCTCACCCGAACGCGCCGCCGTACGAGCTCGTCGCCGACGAGGCTCCGGCCATCCAACGGCCGCACCACCGTAGCCATTAGCTTCACCGCAACGCCAGGAACCCGTAGCGCCATCGCATGTCCCTCGCCGTGCTCTCTAGCTACGGTTTCAACCACGCCCGTACTCCGGCAGCCGCACGGCTCGTCGCCGGCGTCGATTCCGGCGACCCCGAGCTCCACTACCACCACCAGTCGACGCGGTTCGCCCCCAGCTACACGTAGGTGCTCTCCGCCGTCCTTTTGGTCGCCGGAGGAGCAAACCCGCACACCACCGCCGCGTCTGGACGTCGCCGGCGGCTAAACGCCGGCGAGTCAGCGTGGTTTGACCACGGTTTGACCCCCCAGGGTCACTGACAAGTGGGGCCCGCCTGCTAATTAAATCTGGGTTAAAGTTAAAACTAATCCTAATTAACTAATTACCTAACCGTGACACTGACACAGGGGACCCACCCGTCAGGTTTGACCTGGACGACCCCGCTGACCCGCTGATGTCACACTGACGTCAGGCTGACGCAATAAAACATTTACTGGAATTATTCTTATATTGGAAATTCCAGAAATTATCACAAACTTCAAAAAATCATAGAAAATAATCTATAGCTCAGAATGAAAAGATTTATATATGAAAAATGATCAGAAAAATCCATTCTATCCATCTGTACTGGTTTCATGCATGATTAAGCAAGTTAACCTACTGTTTTATACAGAACAAGATAAGGCATTATTATGGGCCATCTATGAACTTGGAATTTGAATCTTTGATTCAAATTAGTCCAAACCTTTCTGGCCTTAGTTGCATTAGCCCAATACATCCATTTTGCCATGTCTCATGCATGCATCATATTGTTGCACTTGCTTGGTGTTGATTGTGCTTCGGTATGCTCATCGTGGTAGGTCCTGCCTCCGAGGATATTCACGGGTATCCAACTGAAGGGCAGTATCCCACCACCACTCTGTCAGGCAAGCAACCCATTGATCATTTCGATACAAACCCATCTTCTCGCTTCTGCTCTCGTTTACTGCATTAAGACAACGCGATTCAAACTGCTGTGTGTGTTGCGGTAGTTGAACCCACTTTCCTCTGCATGACCTGTCATTGCCACAGTAACTAGATGAAACCCACTAGCATGTGTAGGAGTTGATTGAGCCATGTTGTGTTCCTACAATGCTATGCTTGCTACGCTTAGAGTTGTGTCAGGTCTGGCTCATCAGGGTGATGAACTAGAGTGAAAGTGCGTGTGTCGGTAATGAGAGTGAAGTGTGGAATATGATTTGGTAAAGGTATCGATGGGAGGCCATGTAGGAGTACATGGTGGGTTGTTTCATTGAGACCGTCCCTAAGAACTGAGATCTGTATGCGTGATTTAAGATTCAGCTACTACCACACATTGGGCCCGAAACCAATGGACCCCCTCGGCTTCTTATTCACCCTTGTCCTCTGTCCAGGAGTTGCACGTAGTTTCTGGTGTTTGTAGTAAGCTGGAGGCCGTGGACAGCGCTGACCAAGGGGTGGGCTGTGATGCGGTAGGCTCGTGGCACGGTGTACCGAGTCGCCCGTTTGGTGTCCGGGAACCCTGCACACATCGTTCGGGGCCGTATGTGGAAACCTCGGCCGGACTCCCTGCGGATGGAACCTGAATAGGCGATAAACCTGGACTAGAGACTCGAGTGTTTAGGTAGGCTGTGGCCGACACCCACGTTGGGCTTCCGCTTGAAGGTTGCCGAGTACACGTCGTGTAGCGACGATAAGTGGTGAGAGCGTGTGTGACGAAGTACACCCCTGCAGGGTATGAAACTATTCGAATAGCCGCGTCCGCGGTAAAGGACTACTTGGTCGCTTATGCAGTTCATAGACAAGTAAATGGATACTACTAAAAGCCTCAAGATAAGTGTGAGTACCGCGGATGGCCCTCTCGTTGGATGACGAGGGAGGATCCACGGTGGAGTATTGAGTTGGTGATTAGTGGACTCGTGTGAGAAAACTATTTCACAAGTGGTGTATCGTAGGATAGCTTAGCCAAGAGTCAAAGCTGGCTTACTGCAATAACCCCACTACCTTCTTGAGAATGAACATGTATAGTAGGATCTGTTGTAAGACTTGCTGAGTACCTTTGTACTCATGTTGCTTTAATTACTGTTTTCAGACGACAACACCGCCCCTTCTGACGGGTTCTACGTAGAACTCGACGACGGCGAGTGACTTGCCACCCAGGTGGTGATCTAGGCTTGTGAAGGGCCTATGTAGATAGACAGGCTTCGTCAAGCCTTCTTTCTTCTAGTGTCTGTACCCAGACAGTTTGCTTCCGCATGTGCTTGTATGATTGTATGACTTGAGTGTTGGGTCATGCGACCCCTATCTGTATGAACAAGTTATGTAAGGCTCTCCGGAGCCCCTTAAATAAAGTACTTGAGTTGTAGAGTTTTGTTGTGATGCCATGTTGTATTCGCGCATATCGAGCATATTGTGTGTATGTTTGAAATGCTTGGTATGTGTGGGATCCGACAATCTAGTTGTCTATCTTTAGCAGCCTCTCTTATGGGGAAATGTAGTCTGGTGCCTCCTTGAGCCATAGTAGTCCGCTACAGCCCGGTTCACCGGAGTCCTGCTAGCCAGCACTACTGCTCTGGACACTTGACTGGCCGGCATGTGAGTCATATCGTTCCTGTGTCTGTCCCTTCGGGGAAATGTCACACGGTGACATCCGGAGTCCTGCCTAGCCTGCTACAGCCCGGGTTCCCGGAGTCCTGTTAGCCCAGTGCTACAGCCCGGATTCACACGCTGCTGACCGACATGTTCGATGTTGATTCATGTATGCCTGTCCCCATACGTTAGTGCCGCTTTGGGTTCACGACTAGCCATGTCGGCCCGGGTTCTCTGTCATATGGATGCTAGCGACATTGTCATATACGTGAGCCAAAAGGCGCAAACGGTCCCGGGCCATGGTAAGGCGACACCCGTGGGAGTACCGTGCGTGAGGCCGCAATGTGATATGAGGTGTTACAGGCTAGATCGGTGTGACTTGGAATCGGGGTCCTGACACACTCGAAGACAAAGCACATTGAAATTCGTCATCACTTTCTTAGAGATCATGTCATGAAGGAAGATATTGATATCATACACGTCAACACTGAAGAGCAACTGGCAGATATCTTCACAAAGCCCTTGGATGAGAAAAGGTTTTGCAAATTTCGGTGTGAGCTAAATATCTTGGAATCCTCAAATGTCCTGTGATCAGGCACACATCCTAACACTTATGCATGTTGATGACTTAGATGTGCAACACACGAAGTAAAGTATATCTTCAATCAATGAAGACTTACACTCTAAGTGTGAATACATTAACATGGAATTTGACTTCGGAGCGCCACGATAATTGTGCACCGTGTCTGGGTCTAATACTTCCTATAAGGTGGGTAACGCCACCACCAAATTCTTCTATTTGAAGTGTTTTGCTCATGGCGTTACATTTGCTATGTCTTCGCATTTGGTTTGTCTTCAATTTCAACATGTCTTCATGATTATCTTCACTATGTTGATTTGGTTGTATTATGATATATACATATATTAGTGTTCTGTCCTCTACAGCATTCACTTATAGCTATGTCTTCTCGTTTGAATCTTTTGAACTAAGTGAATGTGATCGGACCCTAACCTCTCTATGCTTTCTACCTCAAACTCTATCTATCCAAATCATATGCATTCTATTGAAACTGTCGAATGTCTCTCTGCGTCCTTGTCAGTAGAAGATACAGAGACAAACATTAAATCTGTTTTAAATGCTCAATTCTTATTGCCTGAAACCCGGAGAAGCCGGAACGACCATCCGACAGTCCAGGCTGGCGTGGGAACGTGGGACAACTCCCAATGTGTTGCATGTTCACCACGTATCCCTCAGATATGAACCGCTAGGGGCACCTGCGTAATTGCGTTGTGCCGTCCCTTTCCCTATAAATGCACATCCAATCGCGGTCAAAATCTTTCTTTCACCTCTCCACCTCGACAAACCCTAGCGCCACCGCTAGCTCTCGACAACGCTGGCGACGAAGCGCTTAGCTGCCGCGACCTCTCCAACGCCGTCTTCACGCCGGCCGCGGACATCGTCTTCTCCGCCGCCGCCGTAGGTGTCCTCTGTCGCCAAGTTAGGGCACGGAAGATCAAACTGCTCGGCCTCATCTTCTACTCCGTCTAGCAGTTCATCGTGTGGTAGATTAAAACCCTCTTTTTACCATCTTTTTTATCCTATAGATTCATCCTTTCTACCAAAAGTGGTTTCTGCCTCCACAAATTTGGATCTATCCGGTCTGCATCTCTGATACGTCTCCAACGTATCTATAATTTTTGATTGTTTCATGCTATTATATTATCTGTTTTGGATGTTTGTGGGCTTTATTAAACACTTCTATATTATTTTTGGGACTAACCTATTAACCCAGAGCCCAGTGCCAGTTTCTGTTTTTCCCTTGTTTCAGTGTTTCACAGAAAAGGAATATCAAACGGAGTCCAAATGGAATGAAACCTTCGGGAAAGTTATTTTTGGAACGGAAGCAATCCAGGGGACTTGAAGTGCACGTCAGGGAATCAACGAGGAAGGCACGAGGCAGGGGGCGCGCCGACCCCCCTGGGCGCACCCTCCGCCCTCATGGGCCCCTCGTGGCTCCCCTGACATATTTCTTCCAGCTATATATATCCATATACCCTAAAACCTTCGGGGAACGGAATAGATCGGGAGTTCCGCCACCGCAAGCCTCTGTAGCCACCAAAACCCAATCGGGACCCTGTTTCGGCACCCTGCCGGAGGGGGGATCCCTCATCGGTGGCCATCTTCATCATCCCGGCGCTCTCCATGAGGAGGAGGGAGTAGTTCACCCTCGGGGCTGAGGGTATGTACCAGTAGCTATGTGTTTGATCTCTCTCCCTCTCTCGTGTTCTTGAGGTGATACGATCTTGATGTATCGCGAGCTTTGCTATTATAGTTGGATCTTATGATGTTTCTCCCCCTCTAATCTCTTGTAATGGATTTAGTTTCCCCTTTGAAGTTATCTTATCGGATTGAGTCTTTTAATGATTTGCGAACACTTGATGTATGTCTTGCGTGGGATAACCATGGTGACAATGGGTTATTCTATTGATTCACTTGATGTATGTTTTGGTGATCAACTTGCGGGTTCCGCCCATGAACCTATGCATAGGGGTTGACACACGTTTTCGTCTTGACTCTCCGGTAGAAACTTTGGGGCACTCTTTGAGGTTCTATGTGTTGGTTGAATAGATGAATCTGAGATTGTGTGATGCATATCGTATAATCATACCCACGGATACTTGAGGTGACATTGGAGTATCTAGGTGACATTAGGGTTTTAGTTGATGTGTGTCTTAAGGTGTTATTTTACTACGAACTCTAGGGCTGTTTGTGACACGTATAGGAATAGCCCAATGGATTGATCGGAAAGAATAACTTTGAGGTGGTTTCGTACCCTACCATAATCTCTTCGTTTATTCTCCGCTATTAGTGACTTTGGAGTGACTCTTTGTTGCATGTTGAGGGATAGTTATATGATCCAATTATGTTATTATTGTTGAGAGAACTTGCACTAGTGAAAGTATGAATCCTAGGCCTTGTTTCCTAGCATTGCAATACCATTTATGCTCACTTTTATCATTAGTTACCTTGCTGTTTTTATATTTTCAGATTACAAAAACCTTTATCTACCATCCATATTGCACTTGTATCACCATCTCTTCGCCGAACTAGTGCACCTATACAATTTACCATTGTATTGGGTGTGTTGGGGACACAAGAGACTCTTTGTTATTTGGTTGCAGGGTTGCTTGAGAGAGACCATCTTCATCCTACGCCTCCCACGGATTGATAAATCTTAGGTCATCCACTTGAGGGAAATTTGCTACTGTCCTACAAACCTCTGCACTTGGAGGCCCAACAACGTCTACAAGGATAAGGTTGCGTAGTAGACATCAAGCAGTTTCTGGCGCCGTTGCTGGGGAGGTGAGTGCTTGAAGGTATATCTTTAGATCTTGCAATCGAATCTTTCTGTTTCTTATTTTATCACTTGTTAGTCTATAAAAGAAAACCACAAAAAAATGGAATTAAGTTTGCCACATACGCTTCACCTTTTTAATATCTTTTGTGAGTATGATGGAAAGGAAAATTGTGCCAAAGTGTTAGAAGAAGAATGCATTAAAATGTTTGGCACTAAATCTTTGAATGATGAGCATGATTGCAATGTTGTTAGTATGAACTCCTTGAATATCCATGGTACTGACGATGATTGCACTAGTCATGATGAAAATGTCTCCTATAAACATGTCAATTTTTGTGGAGTGCATTGGGTTTGCAAGTACACACCAAATAGGTAAGATAGATATTGCAAGAGGCATAAGCACTTAGAAACTAAATGGTTGTAAGAAAGGCTAGATGTTTGTGCTGAAAATTTAAATTTTCTTAGCTGTACTTGTGAACTTTGCAATGAACATGATCATTTCAGTACCCAATGCAAATTGTTTCATGATCGTATCGTGTCCAAAAATTGTGATGACTTGATTTCCCTTGCACATCATAATTAACTTAGTTTGCTCTTGGGTTATGAAGAAATGAAACGTATAACTAAGGTTATTCCAGAATTTGCCCTTGATAGAGTTCTTCATTTTGATCTGGAGGAAATTTATATGTATTGCGCGGTGAATTGCATTGAAAATCCTTATATTGCTAACTACATAAAGAAAAGAAAACAAATAGAAGATGAAGAGAATACTAATGAAAGGGAAGAGACTTCCCAATACCCTCCTATTATTTCTTATGCTGAATCAGGTAACGAGGAGGAGCCTTCTATTCATCCAATTTCATTAATAAGGAGCTCCAAAAAGAGGGTTGAACCCACACATGATGTGGTGAATAAGAAGAAAAGAAAAAGGAGGAGAGGTAAAAAGATATCTCTCCCAAATAAGGTTGCTCCTATTATTGTTGTGCCTCATGAAAATGAAGATGATGAACTTGATGATGATCTCGTTATGCCTATTGCTTGTTGTGATGATTATGATTGGGAAGATAATGATACTTCTTATGATCTTGAAAATCTTTTTGGCACTTGCTTGGAATATGACAATTGTTATACTATTGGTGCTATCAATACTATTAATGATGAGAGTGATTATGCTTATGATATGAAAAGGCCCAAGCTTGGGGATGCTATGTTTGAAGAAGATGATGTTTTTGAGAATATATTTGCTGCAATTAATGTTTGTACCAAGCTTGGGGATGCTATGTCTAATGAAGATGATATTTTTAGCCTCTCAAGTTTCGATATGCAAATTTATAATGATGATAGCATGCCTTCCACCTATGATGATTATATTGATGAAAGTGGGTTTGGAAGAGTGTCAACTTTAGGAAGTAATGATCCCACTATTTTGGAGGATGTTGAATATTATTATGATAAATATGAAAGTGGATTTGGAGAGGTCATGACTTTATTTAGTGATGATTCCACTATCTTGGAAGAGGCTTCAATCGATTATGATGAGAACAAAGTTGCTACTTATGATGATTATTGTGATGAAACTTATGCTATAAAAAGTAGTGATGATTATATTTATAAAACTTGTCATGATTATGATTACCCTTTTTCTGAACATTACTCTTTTAATGTGGAAACAATTTATAGTATTCAAGTCTCTTATGATACTCCCACTATTCCGAATGAGAAGAATTTTTCTTGTGTGGAGAGTAGTAAATTTTCTAGGCTTGTAGATCATGAAAAGAATGCTTTAGGTTCTGGTTATATTTTTGAATTCATTCATGATGCTACTGAAAGTTATTATGAGGGAGGAATGTATGCTTGTAGGAATTGCAATAATATCAAGTTTCCTCTCTATGTGCTTAAAGTTTTGAAGTTATGCTTGTTTTGCCTTCGTATGCTAGTTGATTATTGTTCCCATAAGTTGTTTTCTCACAAAATCCCTATGCATAGGAAGTGGGTTAGACTTAAATGTGCTAGTCATATTCTTCATGATGCTCTCTTTATGTTTCAATTCTTATCTTTTATGCGAGCATCATTGAAATCATCATGCCTAGCTAGGGGCATTAAACGATAGCGCTTGTTGGGAGGCAACCCAATTTTATTTTAGTTTCTTGCTTTTTGGTTCTGTTTAGGAATAAATAAATCATCTAGCCTCTTGTTAGATGTGGTTTTATGTTTTAATGGGTATTTGTGCCAAGTAAGACCTATAGGATCTTCTTGGATGATAGTTATTTGATCTTGCTGAAAATTCCAGAAACTTTCTGTTCACAAAAACAATTGTTTAAAATCACAGAACGTGATAAAATACTGATTCCAATTGAAGCAGATCAATAATCAAATTATCTAGGTCTTCCTATTTTGGTAGAATTTTTGGACTTCCAGAAGTTTGCGTTAGTTACGTATTACTACAGACTGTTCTGTTTTTGACAGATTCTATTTTTCGTGTGTTGTTTGCTTATTTTGATGAATCTATGGCTAATAAAATAGTTTATAAACCATAGAGAAGTTGTAATACAGTAGATTTAACACCAATATAAATAAATAATGAGTTCATTACAGTACCTTGAAGTGGTGTTTTGTTTTCTTTCGCTAACGGAGCTCACGAGATTTTCTGTTAAGTTTTGTGTTGTGAAGTTTTCAAGTTTTGGGTAAAGATTCGATGGACTATGGAATAAGGAGTGGCAAGAGCCTAAGCTTGGGGATGCCCAAGGCACCCCAAGGTAATATTCAAGGACAACCAAAAGCCTAAGCTTGGGGATGCCCCGGATGGCATCCCCTCTTTCGTCTTCGTTCATCGGTAACTTTACTTGGAGCTATATTTTTATTCACCACATGATATGTGTTTTGCTTGAAGCGTCATTTTATTTTCTTTAGCCTTGCTTGCTGTTTGAATAAAGTATCAAGATCTGAAATTCTTAAATGTTAGAGAGTCTTCACATAGTTACATAATTATTCGACTACTCATTGATCTTCACTTATATCTTTCGAAGTAGTTTGTTATTGCTCTAGTGCTTCACTTATATATTTTAGAGCACGGCGGTGGATTTGTTTTATAGAAACTATTATTCTCTCATGCTTCACTTATATTATTTTGAGAGTCTTAAACAGCATGGTAATTTGCTTAATCCTAATATGCTAGGTATTCAAGACTAGTAAAAACTTTCTTATGAGTGTGTTGAATACTAAGAGAAGTTTGATGCTTGATGATTCTTTTGAGATATGGAGGTAGTGATATTAAAGTTGTGCTAGTTGAGTAGTTGTGAATTTGATAAATACTTGTGTTGAAGTTTGCAAGTCCCGTAGCATGCACGTATGGTAAACGTTATGTAACAAATTTGAGACATGAGGTGTTCTTTGATTGTCTTCCTTATGAGTGGCGGTCGGGGACGAGCGATGGTCTTTTCCTACCAATCTATCCCCCTAGGAGCATGCGCGTAGTGCTTGGTTTTTTATGACTTGTAGATTTTTGCAATAAGTATGTGAGTTCTTTATGACTAATGTTGAGTCCATGGATTATACACACTCTTACCTTCCCATCATTGCTAGCCTCTTCGGTACCGTGCATTGCCCTTTCTCACATTGAGAGTTGGTGCAAACTTCGCCGGTGCATCCAAACCCCGTGATATCATACGCTCTTTCACACATAAACCTCCTTATATCTTCCTCAAAACAGCCACCATACCTACCTATTATGGCATTGCCCTAGCCATTCCGAGATATATTGCCATGCAACTTTCCACCGTTCCGTTTGGCATGACACGTTCACCATTGTCATATTGCTTTGCATGATCATGTAGTTGACATAGTATTTGTGGAAAAGCCACCATTCATAATTCTTTCATACATGTCACTCTTGGTTCATTGCATATCCCGGTACACCGCCGGAGGCATTCATATAGAGTCATACTCTGTTCTAGTATCGAGTTGTAATCATTGAGTTGTAAATAAATAGAAGTGTGATGATCATCATTTTCTAGAGCATTGTCCCAAGTGAGGAATAAAAAAAGAGAAGGCCCAAAAAAATGAGAGAAAAAGAGAGAAGGGACAATGTTACTATCCTTTTACCACACTTGTGCTTCAAAGTAGCACCATATAGAGAGTCTCTTGTTTTGTCACTTTCATATACTAGTGGGAATTTTTGATTATAGAACTTGGCTTGTATATTCCAACAATGGGCTTCCTCAAATGCCCTAGGTCTTCGTGAGCAAGTAAGTTGGATGCACACCCACTTAGTTTCTTTTGTTGAGCTTTCATACATTTATAGCTCTAGTGCATCCATTGCATGGCAATCCCTACTCCTTGCGTTGACATCAATTGATGGGCATCTCCCTAGACCATTGATTAGCCGCGTCGATGTGAGACTTTCTCCTTTTTGTCTTCTCCACATACCCCCCTCATTATATTCTATTCCACCCATAGTGCTATATCCATGGCTCACGCTCACGTATTGCGTGAAAGTTGAAAAAAGTTTGAGATTACTAAAGTATGAAACAATTGCTTGGCTTGTCATCGGGGTTGTGCATGATGAGAGCATTCTTGTGTGACGAAAATGGAGCATGACTAAACTATATGATTTTGTAGGGATGAACTTTATTTGGCCATGTTATTTTGAGAGGACATAATTGCTTAGTTAGTATGCTTGAAGTATTATTATTTTTATGTCGATATTTAACTTTTATCTTGAATCTTATGGATCTGAATATTCTTGCCACAATAAAGAAGATTATATTGATAAATATGTTAGGTAGCATTCCACATCAAAAATTCTGTTTTTATCATTTACCTACTCGAGGACGAGCAGGAATTAAGCTTGGGGATGCTGATACGTCTCCAACATATCTATAATTTTTGATTGTTCCATGCTATTATATTATTTGTTTTGGATGTTTGTGGGCTTTATTAAACACTTTTATATTATTTTTGGGACTAACCTATTAACCCAGAGCCCAGTGCTACTTTCTGTTTTTCCCTTGTTTCAGTGTTTCGCAGAAAAGGAATATCAAACGGAGTCCAAACGGAATGAAACCTTCGGGAAAGGTATTTTTGGAACGGAAGCAATCCAGGGGACTTGGAGTGCACGTCAGGGAATCAACGAGGAAGGCACGAGGCAGGGGGCGCGCCCACCCCCCTGGGCGCGCCCTCCACCCTCGTGGGCCCCTCATGGCTCCCCTGACGTATTTCTTCCGCCTATATATATCCATATACCCTAAAACCTTCGGGGAACAGAATAGATCGGGAGTTCCGCCGCCGCAAGCCTCTGTAGCCACCAAACCCCAACCGGGACCCTGTTTCGGCACCCTGCGGGAGGGGGGATCCCACACCGGTGGCCATCTTCATCATCCCGACGCTCTCCATGACGAGGAGGGAGTAGTTCACCCTCGGGGCTGAGGGTATGTACCAGTAGCTATGTGTTTGATCTCTCTCACTCGTGTTCTTGGGGTGATACGATCTTGATGTATCGCGAGCTTTGCTATTATAGTTGGATCTTATGATGTTTCTCCCCCTTTACTCTCTTGTAATGGATTGAGTTTCCCCTTTGAAGTTATCTTATCGGATTGAGTCTTTTAATGATTTGAGAACACTTGATGTATGTCTTGCGTGGGATAACCGTGGTGACAATGGGTTATTCTATTGATTCACTTGATGTATGTTTTGGTGATCAACTTGCAGGTTCCGCCCATGAACCTATGCATAGGGGTTGACACACGTTTTCGTCTTGACTCTCCGGTAGAAACTTTGGGGCACTCTTTGAGGTTCTATGTGTTGGTTGAATAGATGAATCTGAGATTGTGTGATGCATATCGTATATTCATACCCACGGATACTTGAGGTTACATTGGAGTATCTAGGTGACATTAGGGTTTTGGTTGATGTGTGTCCTAAGGTGTTATTTTACTACGAACTCTAGGGCTGTTTGTGACACGTATAGGAATAGCCCAATGGATTGATCAGAAAGAATAACTTTGAGGTGGTTTCGTACCCTACCATAATCTCTTCGTTTGTTCTCCGCTATTAGTGACTTTGGAGTGATTCTTTGTTGCATGTTGAGGGATAGTTATATGATCCAATTATGTTATTATTGTTGAGAGAACTTGCACTAGTGAAAGTATAAATCCTAAGCCTTGTTTCCTAGCATTGCAATACCGTTTACGCTCACTTTTATCATTAATTACCTTGCTGTTTTTATATTTTCAGATTACAAAAACCTTTATCTACCATCCATATTGCACTTGTATCACCATCTCTTCGCCGAACTAGTGCACCTATACAATTTACCATTGTATTGGGTGTGTTGGGGACACAAGAGACTCTTTGTTATTTGGGTGCAGGGTTGCTTGAGAGAGACCATCTTCATCCTACGCCTCCCACGGATTGATAAATCTTAGGTCATCCACTTGAGGGAAATTTGCTACTGTCCTACAAACCTCTGCACTTGGAGGCCCAACAACGTCTACAAGGAGAAGGTTGCGTAGTAGACATCAATCTCATATGATGCCTAGTATATTCACTTATCCTTCCAACTCTCAACATATAAGTGAATGTCTTCGCGCTATGAGGTCAATGTCTTCTAAACTGATTTATCTTCAAAATCTTCTGAGAATGCATATGACCTCTTCCCCTTCCCTCGCATCTCTAATGTTGTCACAGGTACATGTCCGTGGGAGAATCCCTTGGTTCTCATAGTCTGCATTCATTTGCAGAATTCTTACAGCATCACATCAACTCTCCCGAAGCCAGTTCCTGTCTGACCAGCAGACGGAAGCCTTTGACAGTGTTGAAGCCATTCAGTCTGAACCTCATGGCAACAGAGAAGTCTACAAGGAAGGGTGGCAGACAGCGCCGTGGGAATACCTAAAAGGATTTGCCTCCTGACCTCTATGAGCCGTACAAGACAGATCCAGAGGAGGACTACAATCAGCGAAAAACCCGAATCCAATGGATTCGAAGATATTGGGCAGAACAATGGTACAAGTACAGGTTCGTGACCCAGGAATATGCTGAGAAGAATGCCATCAAGCGACCCTGGGGAGACATCTTGTACAAAAATCTTCCTCCCAGGTCCAGAGTTGAAGCCATTGAACAAGGCTTCTACCCTTGCATGGTCCGTGGACCACAGCCTGCAGATGCCGACCCATCTTCATTGCTATGGTGTCGTGATGACAATCTATTCAAGCGCAACTTCCAGTTTGCCAAGAACTCGGCCAAGGAAAACAAGAAGTCGCGGGGATTAGACTTCAACCCAGGTCCCTCTGCTCCTTGTGCCAATGGCACACGCGAAGCTGAACCCAATCTTGTTGGGCCCTTCTACAATCTAGAAGGTCTCATCACTCATATTATGGTTCAAGGGACAGACGTGGATCAACCTGCAGATGACGCTGATTCTGACGAAGCGCCTGCACCACCGAAGCCTAAGAAGCTGAAGAAACCTAAAGGTTCGAAGCCTTCCCTTGCACCAAAAGCTTCGCGAGTGAAGCCTCTGGCCACTGCTCCTCCTGCACCAAGTGTGCAGTCTGAAGATCTCTCTCGCATCTCCAAGTCTGAGAAAAAGAAGAAGAAGCCCATGCACACCACTGGTCCAGTTCTGACCCCTGCCGCTGTTCTGAGGAATGAGAATGACGCCATTGATCTGTCAAGTGACGACGATCTTGCTGATGACGCTCTTGAGAAGCTGATAAAGAGCAAGCAAGAGGCGGAAATCTTCAATGATTTGCCTCTCTTTGACGTGGAAGTATTGAACAACTTCATTGATGAGTGGTTTGACACCCCCAATCTCAGCTTTGATGATCTGCAACTTCCCATTGGCCTAAGTGTCTCCTTCCACGGCGCCATTGCTCCCGAGATGGCTCTTGCTCAGAAAATTGTTGAGCTGAAGCACAAGATCGATTATGAAAAGGCTCAGTTCAAGAAGCACATGGCCAAGCTCAGCGTGGCAGACGTCCAAAACTTCAAGGTCATGCTGCATGAGCTCAGGGAAGCGTTTCACAAGAAACGTGATGAAGCCAAAGGTTCTCGTGAGCGCATGAAGATTCTCGCTGCCAAGTGTGTTCAAGCTTACAATGAAGCTGAGAAGCGCAAGGCACTTGGGCGTCCTGGCATCGACCCTAAGATGGCTACCAAGAAGAAGAAGAAGCCATCTGTGGACCAAGCGAAACCATCCAGGTGGGAAGAACCTCGCATTGTCTTCCTAGCCAGTATGACAGGCGTGAAGCCTAAGGTCCCCATAGTGGCTTTAGAGCTTTAGAAGACAAGGGAAGCTTAAGCCAAAGCTAGAAAGCACAAGACCAAGAACACCACTGATGATGCTCCACCCACCAAGAAGCGCAAGACCAAGAAGAGAGATCGAGCTGCTCCCACAGAGCCCCTTGTCGTCGAGCCAATTTCTGTTGCTCGTCCTGAATCTGCACAACAAGAACGTCGAATGATAGTTCATGAGCCTGCTTCCACAGAGGCTCCTGAAGCTGAAGACATTCCAGCTATTGACCCCACCGCAGCTGAAGACATTGGTCATCAAGACAATGTTGAAGATGATGAAGTCCTTCCTCAGATCGAGCACAATGTGGTATCATCGCCTGTTCTTACGAACAGCGAACCCATCAGCATTGGTCGTCCTTTGACGCCAATTGCTCAGGATGACTCATGGGCTGATCACCCTCAAGACTCCCCCCGTCAAGCAGAAACACCAGTTACTCCCCCAACTCAAGTCACCACTCCGGTGCTTGAAGATGAAGACTTTGTGGCCCAACCAACTTCATCTCCACAAGCGTCGCCAGCGTTCCGCAGGCTTCGTAAAGGACCAAGGCCACAAGTCACTCTGTCAAGTGTTCCAGAAGGAGAAGAGCGCCAATCTATTTCACGCCAATTATTTCCTGAAGCCTCTCCAACTGTGAACAACCCTGAGTCTGAAGCCAAAGCGGCCGAAGATATTCCGGCTGCATCAGCCGATGACCAAGAAGAATCAAGAGAAGAAGAAGAACGTGTTGCTACACCCCCAACCAACCAAGTTGTTCTCGAGGAGAACGTGTCCGACCCTCCAGCTACTCGAGTGGAGGTTAACAACATTGAGGCGACCACCAACACCAACACTGAAGCCAATGACGTTGTCATGGATGAAGCTAATGTGGCGCCTGAAGTCAATATGGTGCCCGAAGTGATAGCACCTGAAGTCAATACTGCACCTGATGCAAATCTGCAGCCTGAAGTCACTGCCACTGCTCCCGTACCGCTTCCCAGGCCACACACTATCGAGCAAGCATACAACTATGGTCAGCTGGTCACAGTCAGATGGCCTATTCTGGTTCCTCCACCTGCTGCTGGTCCGCAATTTGATTACCATGTCGAGCACAGGCCTCAGGTCCAGAAGCCGAAGCCAAGACTGCCCAGGTTTCCAGGTACTGCCACTTCACCAGGGTCCTTCAATGCAAATGGCTTCATTGGGCACAACACTTTCTTTGATAGCGCCAAGAACCCCTACTCCAAGCCAAGGATTTCATCTGATCGGTTCTGGAGCCATCAGCAGCGCAGCTATTATTCTTGTGTTCTTTATGACCAAGGGCGCATTTTCCCTCATATGCGTCTCGACTGTGAAGCCATTGCTGGATTGCCATGCCTTGAAGAAGCCCTTGACTACTTCTGTGATGCTGGATTGCTGAATTTTGTGACTGATAAGGAGCATTGGAATGAAGAGCTTCTACTGCAATTCTATGCCACCCTTCACATTCGCGGCTACAACAGGGATCCGAAGACATGGGTCCTTGAGTGGATGACAGGCAACGTACACCATGAAGCTAAATCTCTTGACATTATTGAGCTTACTGGTATGCCCACTCCAGGTGAACTATATGAACCTGGTTGTCAGCTTCACCGCAATGCTTTGGAGAGCATCTTTCAAAAGCCAGAGACCAACATGAGCCAAATGCTGAGCATGATGAAGCCTCTGCCACATGACGCTGATTACCCACAGGAGTTCTTTGTCGAAGACCTCGAGTATCTGCCCCGCACTATTTATCATATTATCAGGCAAACTCTATGGCCTGTCAAAGGACATTCTTTAGCAGCAAAACTTGAAGGAGCAATGAAGACTTTGGTCTTTTATATCTTCAACGGCATCAGCTTCAATGCTCAAGACTTCTTTATCATGCAGTTGGCTGCATCAGGCTCTGATCTCTTTGGACTGAAATTCTATGCTCCATGGGTTATGCGTCTTATCAAGCTTCACTCTGCCGTCAACTATCAACCTTTTGCTCGAAACCATCTGATATTTTTGCCAGAGGTTGATATGTCAGTTGAAGCCATATACCCAGAGCCTGCCAAGGAGCCCATTTATCTTCACAACGCTGATCACCAAAGCTTCACGCAACCCATTGAAGGAGTCCAGGCAGTCACCCGTGTTTATCCGTTGGCTGGCAATACACGCTTACCTCACTGTGCTCAAACTGAAGCCACTGAAAACACTATTGCTCAAAGGCCTCGGAAGCAATCTCGTGTTCTCAATGACCGAGAGCTTCTCGTTGCTCTGCATCAGAAATAGGATAAGCATCACTACTGGCTGAAGCGTCAGATGCAAAGCCTCTTGGTGGATGTCAATCGCATTCGCAATCTTGCCACCAAGAATGCCTTTGTCACACATGAAACCTGTCGGAGGTCATGGAAGAGCTTGACATTGCTGAGTGCTGAAGCAGACCTTCAAGACGATGGCTTCACTGAAAGATTCAAGTTTGACTCCACTCCTCCAAGGAATGATGTCTTGCGACGAACTCCGTCTCTTGAAGACTCTAATTATTCCTCCTCAGCTGCAACGGTGAATGCCCGAGTAATAGACGATCAAGATGATGCTACCTCACCACCTCCAACTTCAGCGCGTATCGACACTGCACCAAGTTCTTCTACACCGCCAAACCCTGACGCCGATCCTGCATCTTCTCCTACTCCTTCTGGGAACGAGTAGAGGCTCTACGTCTTCAAACCTTTTTGGTCCTTACTGACAAAAGGGGGAGAAGCATATGAGTTGATAGTCTTCAAGCGGGTCTATATGGGCGGTTGGTTTATATTTTGCCTAGTGTTTACAACTCTCGCTTTTGATACATTTGGTTCTTTGAGTTGTACCACTTAAACTTGATGGTCGTCTGCTACTTGTTTGCTATTCTGTGACGCGATGATAAATTCCGCATGTGCGATGATAAATCCCGTACGAAGTCATATTGCAGACGTCCATTTTTCATTATGCATGTCATTATCTTCGTTATATCAAATCATGCATGATGAATTGTCTTCATGAGTTGAAGAGGATCTCCACAAGTACAACCTGCCATGTGCATTTGCATTCCAAAAGCAAATTACTTATATGCACATCTTCAGGGGGAGCCTTTTGCTACTTATGAAGACAATACCTAAATCCTTTACAATTTCACATACTTTTATCCCCGTTGAAAACTTCAACCAGTTTGTCACCGATCACCAAAAAGGGGGAGATTGTAAGTGCATCTAGTGCCACCCCTAGTTGGTTTTGGAGTATTGACGACAAACCTGGTTGAGGGACTAATGTGTTTGTGAGAATTGCAGGATAACACAGGTAGTAGTCCCCCATTGATTCGGTTTACCTACCGGAGATGACCCCTAAAAATGTATGAAGACATCGAAGACAAAGGTGGTATGTGAAGATATTCACATTGAAGACTATGACAAGAGAAGACATCGCGTGAAGACTATGGAGCGCGAAGACTTAGTTGTTTCGTTGTTTCCTTTTCTTCTTTGTTGAGTCATAGGAACCACCGTACTGTTAAGTGGGGTCCTAGTGAACAAAGTCAGAGTGAATGAAGTGATGCTCAACGATCTCTGGGGCGTTGTCCACAGGATGGGACACGACATCGGAATCATCAAGGACGTCCACCGGCACCTGCACAACCCTAACATATTAGCAAGCACATTGCAAATAATCAAAAACCACAACTTTCATTTTTACCTTGTGCAGCTCACCGGGGGATCCCATCCCTCCGGGGGCATCTCCTCGTCCTCGATGGGGGCCATCACCTTGCCAGGGGAATACTGCTTCTCAACGGCGACTATCTCCTCAAACTCGGCCTTGAGCCGCGCAAAGGTGGCCATCAGAGTTTCTGGGGTAGGTACGGTGGGGCCCTTGCTGTTCTTCCAACTTTCTTTGAGGAGTTCGTCCGCCAACGTCATCAACTCTTTGGCCAGTGCTTGTTTCTTGGAGTTCTTCGTCTCCATGGGTTGGCCCGCCAACATGGTCAACTCGTTGGTCGGTGCTCGCTTCCTGGAGATCGCTGTCTCCAGTGGGTTGTCCGCCGGCAACTCTTTGCCTAGTGCTCCAGGATCCATCAATGAACTGACAAACAAAAAGCAATGAAAGGAAACCACAATCGCAATGAAAACGGGAAAAGAATAGGCTGTGAGAATCTGTCGGTGCTTCGCAAAAAGAAGATTCTTGGAATGAAAATATAGCAGCATCACTGATTCGCCCACCTTTCCTTCGTCGGTAAAGAAGAAAAATGGCATAAGTGAGTAGCCTGGAGTGAGGTTTTCTTCAAGAAAGGGGAGAAAGGGCTTCAACGAGCATTCCAGTGAAATGATGGTTGTTTCGTCCAGTCCAACTTCGAGGCCACTTTACCACTGCTGGTAAAGGTGTGGGTTTTGTGATATGACGGGTCATGACGGCCACACCGGGTGACCGGGGAGTTTCGACTGTAGCACCTCGCTGTGATTTGGTGGATGGCACGCGGGCCCGGATGCTTTGATGTCCCGCATGTAGATAGAGCGGCTAGTCATATTGTGCACCGCGACCAAGGCGGAGAGGAAAACGAGAAAACTACGTAATTAATGCATGAGTTTAATTATGGTAGTTTTGTAAAGTACGAGATACATTCCTCCAATCGCAAAATACCTTGGTTGATGAGATTTGAGATTTGAGCCCTATAAACCAGAAGGGAGATTTGAGATTTGAGATACTGCACGCGGTGTAGTCTAGTCACTTGTTGGAATCTCTAGTATACCGCATGATTCTTTGCTTCTTCTTACTACTACGTACTACTTCGCCGACATGTGGGACAACCAGCAGCATCCGGGTCAACGTAATACGTGTCATGCGCCAGATTAGAGTGCGGAACGGAAGGGGGGCATCACCCCGGTCGATGGCCAGCCTCGACGCGGAGCAGTCGGTGCACCGGGAAGCGGCGCTCTCTCGGCCGTCGCGCCGCTTCAAAGCCGGCGCCAGTGAGAGTTCGCCTCCGCTCTGGCCGGGCATTAATGCGGCACTGACGCTCCAGGGCGACGCTGACCATTTCACGCGGGAAGCGCGCGCTGGCAAGGGAGTATAGGTTTTGAACCATTTCATGTGTAGTACTAGTAGTTTGCAAAACTACTCAATTATTGCACTCAGTTTCCTAAGAAATTTTGGTAAAAACGTTACTCAACAGCCCGCTTCCCTTCTCCTTCCTCTTCCACCGCCCGCGCACGTCCGTGGGAAGCGACCGGTCAACCCTTATATAGGAGTGCTAGAACAAAAAGATGCATGCATGACCACTAAATTTTCCAGATTAAACAGCCGCTCCAACGGGAGTATGGCGTATGTTGTTACCTTAGGCCGGGCCATGGCTACCGGGCGATGGCGACCAGAGAAGAGGCGGCAGGAGGGGAATGAATGCAGCTACTGTTTGGGTTCGCCGTCCGGCTTAAATAAATCCGCAGCATCACGTGTACCCGCGGGTGCACAAATTGTAACATACGTGTCTGCTTAAGTGGGCGTCACGTAACTGGTGTGTGTGTGTGAGATTCTGAGAGACAGAGTGCGTGTGTCTTTAAGGATTGAGTTTTCCCTTTGCAGTTAACTTATCGGATTGAGTCTTTAAGGATTTGAGAACCCTTGATGTATGTCTTGCGTGGGATACCCGTGGTGACAATGGGGTATTCTATTGATTCACTTGATGTATGTTTTGGTGATCAACTTGCGGGTTCCGTGACCATGGGAATCTATGTTTAGGGGTTGGCACACGTTTTCGTCTTGACTCTCCGGTAGAAACTTTGGGGCACTCTTTGAAGTTCTTTGTGTTGGTTGAATAGATGAATCTGAGATTGTGTGATGCATATCGTATAATCATACCCACGGATACTTGAGGTGACATTGGAGTATCTAGGTGACATTAGGGTTTGGTTGATTAGTGTCTTAAGGTGTTATTCTAGTACGAACTCTATGATAGATCGAACGGAAAGAATAGCTTCGTGTTATTTTACTACAGACTCTTGAATAGATCGATCAGAAAGGATAACTTTGAGGTGGTTTCGTACCCTACAATAATCTCTTCGTTTGTTCTCCTCTATTAGTGACTTTGGAGTGACTCTTTGTTGCATGTTGAGGGATAGTTATATGATCCAGTTATGTTATTATTGTTGAGAGAACTTGCACTAGTGAAAGTATGAACCCTAGGCCTTGTTTCCTAGCATTGCAATACTGTTTACACTCACTTTTATCGCTTGTTACCTTGCTGTTTTTATAATTTCAGTTTACAAAAACCTATATCTACCATCCATATTGCACTTGTATCACCATATCTTCGCCGAACTAGTGCACCTATACAATTTACCATTGTATTGGGTGTGTTGGGCACACAAGAGACTCTTTGTTATTTGGTTGCAGGGTTGTTTGAGAGAGACCATCTTCATCCTACGCCTCCCACGGATTGATAAACCTTAGGTCAACCACTTGAGGGAAATTTGCTACTGTCCTACAAACCTCTGCACTTGGAGGCCCAACAACGTCTACAAGAAGAAGGTTGTGTAGTAGACATCAAGGCTTCATGAGCACTTGTGTCGGATGTGGGGTTCCGGAAAACCCTTAAGGTTCGAACACTGGGGTGCGCGTGAAGTCTTTCCCTTCTACCGATCTATGCTCTAGCTCGCTAAGATCTCGCGGATGAACTCGACGAACTTGCAACACAGAAAGACACGGGGTTTATACTGGTTCGGGCCACCGTTGTGGTGTAATACCCTACTCCAGTGTGGTGGTGGTGGTGGATTGCCTCTTGGGCTGATGATGAACAGTACAAGGGAAGAACAGCCTCCTGAGGTTGAGGTGTTCTTGTGCTTGTGTAGTTGAGGATGATCTGAACTACTTCGAGATCAGTTGCCTCCTACTGTGGTGGCTAGTCCTATTTATAGAGGCCCTGGTCCTCTTCCCAAATATCGAGCGGGAAGGGAGCCAACAACGGCGGGCAAATTTGAAGTTGGACAGCTAGTACAAGCTATCCTGACAAAAGCGGTCTTCGCATGCGAAAAGCTCTGGGGTGACGCCGTCTTGGGGTCCACGATGACCTCCGCCTTGCCGTCCTCCAGTCTTGGTCTCATTGCGCCAATATGGCAACCTTTGCCTGATGCCTCGGTACTCTTTGCCTGCGCTGGCCTCCTTAGCACCAAAGAGGAAAGAGAGGCGTTGCGCGCACTGGCGCTCGCCTGGCACCCGCCTGGTGCCGTTCGTCATGGCTCACATCACGAGAGCCTTGTGAGGTTTGCCTCGCCTTGATATCTCCGCTCCTCGTGAGCCTGCCTGGCTAGGCCACTCCAGAGGAGGTCTTGCGTCGTCCTCCTCGGGAGGCTTGGACCCTCGCGAGGGTCTTGGGTGTCTTGTTGACGAAGATGGGCCGTACGGCCTGCTGCTTAGCCACGTTGTGGGCCGCAGGTAGGCAAGTCTGGGGACCCCCGTTCCCAGAACGCCGACAGTAGCCCCCGGGCCCAAGGTGCGCTCGGGCTTGGCTTCGCGGCGAAGCCAAGGGTCAAGTTCGAAGCACCGCGGGCCCCAAAAGCATGCGTCCTCGGTCGACGCGTGGCGGTTGATTGGACGTGGGCACCTCTGCTTCCCCACGTTGCCTCGGCTACTGGTTGCCCTGACAGAGGCTGGCGTGGGCAGTTCTTTCCTTCATTGCCTCTTCCTTGCCTCGCTCCAGATCCCCTTTCTTGCTCCTTGCCACAGCTACCTCCAGATCCGCTCCAATCTCATCATGTACCCGCCGTCCATGGCGCCGCGCAAAGTCAAGACTTCCTCGTCTCTGGCTTGGTACGAGCCGGCCCTTGAGGCGCCCACCGTCACGGAAAAAAGCCTCGCTTCCGTGCGCCTGCTGACGGCGGGCGAGAGCAATGAGTGGGGGAAGACGGGGCTTCGGCTCGCTTCCGACGAGCCGGAGCCTGAGGGGAGCACCTTCTTCCCTTTCTTCTCGAGCAGCGTCGCCGTTGTGTTGGTCCCCCCCTTTCTCTGATTTCTTTTATGAAGTCCTCGACCACTACGGTCTGCAGGCGTTGCATCTCCATCCCAACTCTGTCCTCTTCCTGTCCATCTTTGCCTACTACTGCGAGGCGTACCTGGGCGTTATGCCATCCGTGGCGCTCCTTCGCCATTTCTTCTTCCTCCGCGTCAGCGGCGAGCACACCTCCGGGTGCGCTAATTTCGTTGCATGCGGGAAGGCCAACTCGATCTCGAGCACCGGGAAGAGGGCCGACAACATCCGATCCAAATGGGCCATGATGGATGCCCAGCGCGCCGACCCGCGTCTGGCGCTGCCAACAGCGGCGCCCCCTCCCAACGGGGGGTGGCCCAAGGCGGAGCTTGTCGACGAGCGGGCATCGTTGGTGTTGGGGCAGATGATGACCGACCTGAGGCCAGGCAACGCGAGGGCGGCCAAGGTAATGGGGGCGATGCTTCTGAGGGAGTTCCTGACGCTGCGGGTTGCCCCACTCTAGGCGCGCGCGCCCCCTCTGGGAGCTTGAAGAAGAGGAGAACAAGACCCGCCTGAGGCCAGGGGACCTGCCTGGCGATGAATTGGACGCCGTCCTGCGCCTCATACTCGGGGACAACCAGGAGTACCCGCCTAGCGCTTTCGTTCCCCTGTTCCAACGCAGGGACCGGGAGGAATTTGTCGCCTCGAGGCCGACCTTTGATGCGCGCGGGCTGGTGCCACCAACGCCTCCGGGAGTTCCTACGGCGCAGAAACCGGTGGAGGTGTCTTCTGGTGAGTCCCGCGGAGAGGGAGAAGAGGAGGAGGACTCGGAGAAGACTCTGGAAGAGGTAGGGGAGACTTTCCCCCTGAGTAAGGCCGAGATTCTCCGCGCCCTTCCTGATGATGCCGAGGCCGACGCCTTCCAAGGGGAGAGAGAGGAACCCCTCATCCCGACGAAGGGTAGGTCGTCGCTGGTAGCCCGTGGTGCCGCCTCCGCCCTGGCACCTCCTGGGGCTGGCTCCGGCTCTGCCTCTGCTCCGCCTGGTGCCGCCGGAGCCCGAACGCCTGCTCCTCAGGTCCCGAAGCTGTCAGGCTTCAAGATTCTCAAGCGGTCAGTGGAATACGTCGCAGTGGATCGGTAAGTGTCTCAAGCTTCGCCTTGCTCTTGCTTGTACTCATCGTTTTCTGATATTCGCCCTTGGTTGATCAGGCCGACATCTTCAGCGAAGAAGAGGAAAGAAGACACAACAACCGTGCCCTCCGCGGAGAAAGGAGGCAACAACGCCCGCATCTCCTCAGCCCGATCGTCCTCGCGAGGCCAAGAGGAGTATCGCCGCGTGGAGTCAGCCCCCATGGCCCCGCTGGCTCCGGAGGTGCCGGTACTTGGCACGGCTGACGAGGTCCCAGCTGCTCCGGAACCCACGGTTTCCCAGCCCTGGTGATGACGTCGCTTCCTCCCACTGCTGCATCTCCACTCCCTGGTCCTTCTGCTCCTGCTGCCGTCTTGGAGCGTGCCCTTGCGGAGATGACCCAGCTGCAGGCGGATGTCCTGAGCGCGGACCCGCGCCTGGTGGCCGGGCGTCTGGAGCTGGCCTCTGGCTGGCTTCACTCCGACCTGGCAGTTCGCGCGGCGCTGGGCCAGGCTGCTGCGGCTTCTGAGAAGGAGAAGCAAGGAGCCGCCAACGCTTCAGCCGATCGTGAGGCGGCGCTAAAGGACGCCAAGGCCGCCCGTGACCATTGCCAAGTGCTGGAGGGCGAGCTGCAGAGCCTGCGCGACAAGCACGCCGAAGAGGTGCACTGTCGCCAAGCGAAGGAGGAGGAGATGAAGGCCCGGGAGGAAGCCGTCAAGAACCGTGATGCAGAGTTGGCGGAGCTGGGGAAGAAGCAGGCCGCCGAGTGCAACCAGTTGGAAGAGTTGGAGCGGAAGATGAGGACGAGGGAGGCCGATCTTGACGCCAAGGCGCGAGTCCTGGCAGAAGACCGCGTGGCCTTTGCCGATCTCGAGAAGAGGTCTCGCAAGGCGCTCAAGACGCTCTACGAGCACGGGCTGGAGAAGCCTCTGGACACCGACGAGGACGGCCCCGCCCAGCTGCTTCCTCTCGTGGTGAAGGCACTTGAGGAGGTTGTTGATGGTCTCGGTCCCATGGCGGAGGCAGAAGCTCGCGTCCTGTCTTCAGCCGCGCTGACTCGCGTCTTTAGCCACCTGCACCTTTGCAACCCCAACGCTTGCCCTGACGAGCTGCTGGAGCCTGTAGCTGAAGATCAGTACGAGGCGGCTGCCGAGGCCGTGCAGGATCAGGTGGGGGCCTTGCTGAGGAGGTTCCGCGGATTCATCTCCGCCCCTCTGTCCGGCGTCGTCGACCTTGCAGCTGGTGGTGAAGGTGAAGACAAGATTGCTCACGAGGGAGCACCTTCCGCGGGCGATGGCGACGTCTAGAGGTGACCTGCGGCCATTCTTCTCGTTCCGTTCCTGCGACATGTATCAGGCCTCGTGGAGGCGTTTAGACTTTTTAATTTGGTACTGTGAGGACAATATGCTTGTAATATTTGCTTCGAGATTTCGCGATTTCCCTCCTATTTGCTTTGCGTTCTGCGTCGGCAGAGCCCGGCCCCGCGCATACCTCAACCGCGATTGGGCCGATCGGAGACCAGGACGGACCAAGGAGTGAGGGGCTACGTGACCAGTTAGGCTCCTGAGTCGCGATGCTCAGGAGTCCCCCTTGACGCGCAAACAGCATATAGGAAGAGTTCGTGGGGGTAGATTAATGTTCTACGTCGGCAGGGCCCGGCCCCGCGGATACCTCAACCGCCATTGGGCCGACCGGAGACTAGGACGGACCAAGGAGTGAGGGGCTACATGACCAGTTAGGCTCCTGAGTCGCGATGCTCAGGACTCCCCCTTGACGTGCAAACAATTGCCATACCTGCCCTCGCCAAGGCCTCGGGAGGGGCGCGCGATGCCCAGGTCCGGGGGACCTGGTTAGGTGGCGTGCGCTTGGGCGTGACCCGAGCGCAGCCCCCGTGCCCAGCCCCCGTGCCCAGCCCCCGTGCGCGGCTTTCCCGAGGGGAGGCGTTGCGTTAAGGCTGGGCGCTGAGCTCTGGGCTCCCTGAGGTTGGCACGACCGTGGGGTCGCCCTCAGTTGTTTATCACCAGCGCGGAGCATAGTGCTTCCGCTTGTGCACGGGCATAGCCGCTCCTCGGCAGTGTCGTCAGCCAGCGCGGAGCATGGTGCTTCCACTTGGGTGTGGGATGGGGGCCCCCCTCCGGGAGGAGCCCCCGGGGCGTGTACAGCCCCGCCCTGACACGTGGCTTGCACGGCAGGGCTGCGAGGTGTATCTGGGCACTCGTGAGCTAGCGCGGGACTCACGAGGCCCTACCTCAAGGTGGGTTGCGCCTGGTCTTGAGTCTTGGTGACTGTGTGTTGCTGCAAGGCAGTTAGATGCAAGCACTCTACGTCCTCAGGTCCCGGCCTTCGAGCGAGCTCAGCCGCCGCTGGTATGCCAGGTCGCGATGCCGTGGTCAAGGCCAGGGGGTGAGGGCTGGAGAGCAAGTAAGAGCTCCTAAGTCGCGATGCTCAGGAGCCCCCCTTTTAATGTGCAAGTGGATTGCATGGGATAAACAGACCCGCGGCGGGCGGCAACCGAGCAGGAGATAGCCGTTGGCAGGTTAAGCATGAAGAGCAGATCAGCTTGGATAAACGCAGGACGATACATGCCACTGGGTCTGGCCCGAGCGGCTTGGGGATGATGCAGCCCGAGGGGCGTCCCCAGCAAAGTAAGTTAAAGACATAAGCAAAAGGGGTACATGCCACAGGGACGGACCCATGTGGCCTGGGAATAATGCAGCCGGAGGGGCGCTCCCAGCTTAAACGAGCTTGGAAGATGTCACCTGGTTCTGTAGACAAGGTAGAGTTGGTGCAGCTGAAGCCGCACGTTGAAGGAATGGCTCCTCATGAGCCACCGGGACCCTGAGCCTCGGGAGGCTCTGGGGGTTCAGGAGGTTCCCTGAAGACCGTCTCCATCTCCTCCAGGACGACGTGGAACCTGGCCTCCTGAGCCACCAGGACTTGCCGCATGTTGCGCTGATAGGCCGACGCCACGCTCGGCAAGCCGAAGGGCATGAAAACGTAGCTGTGTGGTGGGCCCTTGCAGTGGCCCACACGCGATGGCCAGAAGCGCTCCTGAGATGCGGCCCTGTTGAGCCCTGGGATGTCGACGCAGACGCGCAGCCCGACATCCTCGCCTGGATGGGGAGTTTCGACTTGTGAGCGGCTGTGGCGGCGCATGGCTCTTGCTTCTTGCAGTTCCTGGGTGGTCTTGGTGATGAACTCCTGGGTGGTGGGCACTCCTTGCCCTGTGCTCTCCTGAGGAAGGTGTGCCGTGAGGCACGCTTCCAAGTGGTGCCCAAGCGCGTCCCTCGTGAGGTTGGCAAGGTCTAAGGCTCTCCAGAAGAGAGCCCCCGAGCCCTGCCTGAGGAGGGCGTCGGGCGCGCTTTCCTATGCGATGGAGGGAGGCGCCCCTGGGATGGGCGCAGGTCTTGACGAGGCTCCTGCCGCGACGCCATCCTCCTGAGGTCCTGCGCGGCGCGGCTTCTTCTTCTTGGGAATGGCCTCCGGAGGGCCTTCACTTCTGCTGTCGGGGTCGTCGATTGCTGCAGCTTGAAAGGCGCGCTGGAGGGAGCACACCGCATCCCTCTCCTCACATGGGACCGTGATGATTCCTCCGCTTCCTGGCATCTTGAGAATGTTGTAGCCGTGATGAGTGACTGCCATGAACTTGGCCAGGGCTGGATACCCGAGGATGGCATTATACGGCAGGCAGATGTGCGCGACGTCGAAGTCGATGAGCTCGGTGCGATAGTTCTTGTGCTCCCCGAAGGTGACAGGCAGGCGGACCTGCCCTATCGGTGTGGTGGAGCCGTCGGTCACTCCTGAGAAAGGCTTGGTTGGCTGGAGCTGCTCATATGGCACTTGGAGGTTGTCGAACATGTCGACAGATAGGACGTTGCGCCTTGCGCCGCCGTCGATGAGAGTCTTGGTGACTTGCACATTGCTGATGACTGGGGAGCACAGCATAGGGAGGGCGCCAGCGGTGACTGCGCACTTGAGCTGGTCTGCCGAGTTGAAGGTGATGGCACATTGGGACCACCTGAGCGGGCGCGTGGCCTCGAGCTTGGAGAGCACCGCGTTCACCTCGCGAGCGAACTGTTTGAAGATGCGCTGAGAGGCTGGGGCCTAGGCACCGCCCAAGATGCAGGCGATCGCACGCGGCTCTTGGAAGCCCCAGCCCCCTCGTCTTAGTGGTGGTCGTCGTTCCTTCTTGGTGGCGGCAGCAGGGGAAGACCGGCGTTGCCCTGGGGGCGATCCTCACGAGGCGGGTCCCTCCAGGCGCCCTCGCGAGGTTGGTCCTGCCAGCGGTCCTCACGAGGCCGGTCACGCCACTCCTGGCGCGGGCCACGGTCGTCCCAGCGTCTGCCTCCGCGTCCTCCTCCGCGGCCGTAGCCCCGGTCGTTGTGCTCGGGGCGTCGACCGTAGCGTCCTTCCCGTATGGCTCTGAGCTCTTGGCAGTCGCTGGTGTTGTAGATGTTCAGGTTGTGGAAGGCGCAGAACGGTCGGCCGTTCTTGGATGACTCGGGCTGATCTCTGCCTCGCTTGGTGTCGGGCTCCGCTGCGAGCACTACTGCCTCTTTGCACTTCACGTCCTTGGCCTTGGCCTTCTTCTCCTCCGCTCCTGCACCTGGCAGCTCAAGGAGAGAGAGGCGCCCCTCCTCAGCTCTTCCGCACTTGGTCGCCAGGTTGAACAGCTCCTGAGATGTGCAAAGCTCCTCGTGGATAGCGAGCTCTTCCTTCATCTTGACGTCACGGACGCCGTCCGAGAACGCGGAGATGATGGCTTCGTCCGTGACCTTGGGGATCTTGAGGCGGGTGTTGTTGAAGCGTTGGATGTACTTCTGGAGGGTCTCTCCTGGCTGTTGCTTGATGCGGCGTAGATCACCCGCGGCCGGTGGGCGGTTGCGAGTACCCTGGAAGTTGGCGACGAAGCGGTCGCGCATCTCGTCCCAGGAGGAGATCGAGCCGTGCTGCAGGTTCAGGAGCCAGGAGCGGGCCCCTTCCTTGAGAGCCATGGGAAACCAGTTCGCCATGACTTTTTCGTCGCCGTTGGCCGCTTCGATGCTCAGCTCATAGAGCTGCAGGAACTCCGCGGGGTCGGCGGTGCTGTCGTAGCGAGGAGGCAGATCTGGCTTGAACTTGCCTAGCCAGGCAACGCTACGCAGTTCGGGGGTGAAGGCACGGCAGCCGGCCGTGGTCGCCGGGGCCCGCTTCTGAGGTGGAGCTTGGTCTTGGCGAGGTCCGCGCTGCGCCGCTGCAGGCGGCACGCGGTCTTGACGAGGTGGCGCGGGGAGCGCCGGTGCAGCTTCTCGCGGTCGTGGGATTTCTTGGCAGCTTCTTTCTTCACACGCGGGCGCCGGGCGCGGTGGATCACGCCGCGGAGGCGCGCGCCTTGGTGCCAAGGCACCGTCTTGGGGTTGAGGTGGTGGAGGCATGCCATGAGCCCCGTCGCCTGCGGCTGGTTGAGGGGGAGGCAGAGAGTGGGACGGCGCCGGAGAGCCCCCTGCGGCATGGACAAGCTCGGCGACGCGGTTGAGCCACTCCTCGTAGAGGTCGTCGACGGGGCAGTAGCGCAGGAGCTCGTTCGCCGCGATGAGCGCGGCCCGTGCCTCCATGGGAGCGTGTTGCGCGGGAGACGAAGAACCGGCAGGGGTCAGCGACGGAGTAGCGGTGCGGCCGTCCTGCCGCGCCATAGGATGGAGCGAGGACGCCTGCTGCTCGTTCCCCGCCGGGCCAGTGGCAGCGTTGGTGGCGGGAGACGGAGAACGACGAGGTGGCCCGCCTACGGGAGCCGTCTAAGCGACGCGGGCGGAGAGGGCAGCCCGACGCTCAGCTCGAGCACGGCGAGCGTCCGCCATGGAAACGATGGAGCGATGGAGCAACGAACTGATAGAAGGGAAACTACGGCGCACCCCTACCTAGCGCGCCAAATGTCGGATGTGGGGTTCCGGCAAACCCTTAAGGTTCGAACACTGGGGTGCGCACGAAGTCTTTCCCTTCTACCGATCTATGCTCTAGCTCACTAAGATCTCGCAGATGAACTCGACGAACTTGCAACACAGAAAGACACGGGGTTTATATTGGTTCGGGCCACCATTGTGGTGTAATACCCTACTCCAGTGTGGTGGTGGTGGATTGCCTCTTGGGCTGATGATGAACAGTACAAGGGAAGAACAGCCTCCTAAGGTTGAGGTGTTCTTGTGCTTGTGTAGTTGAGGATGATCTGAACTAGTTCGGGATCAGTTGCCTCCTACTGTGGTGGCTAGTCCTATTTATAGAGGCCCTGGTCCTCTTCCCAAATATCGAGCGGGAAGGGAGCCAACAACGGCGGGCAAATTTGAAGGGGGGCAGCTAGTACAAGCTATCCTGACAAAAGCGGTCTTCGCCTGCGAAAAGCTCTGGGGTGACGCCGTCTTGGGGTCCACGATGACCTCCGCCTTGCCGTCCTCCGGTCTTGGTCTCGTTGCACCAATATGGCAACCTTTGCCTGATGCCTCGGTACTCTTCGCCTGTGCTGGCCTCCTTAGCACCAAAGAGGAAATAGAGACGCTGCGCGCACTGGCGCCCGCCTGGCACCTGCCTGGTGTCGTTCGTCATGGCTCACGTCACAAGAGCCTCGTGAGGTTTGCCTCGCCTTGATATCTGCGCTCCTCGTGAGCCTGCCTGGCTAGGCCACTCCAGAGGAGGTCTTGCGTCGTCCTCCTCGCGAGGCTTGGACCCTCGCGAGGGTCTTGGGTGTCTTGTTGACGAAGATGGGCCGTACGGCCTGCTGCTTAGCCATGCTGTGGGCCGCAGGCAGGCAAGTCTGGGGACCCCCGTTCCCAGAATGCCGACAACTTGCATCAGATGGTGAGAGAATTCAGGTTCTTCATACAGAAGCCTTGCGCCTTCAGCCGAAGGACAGATTGGAATGTCATGAAGTAATTCAGAGGCTAGAGCTTTGTAGTGCATGTTCTCAGTCATCCAATCAAGCACCCATGAATTTACATCAGCCACATTTCCAGTGAGGTGCAGTGTAGCATAGAATTGAAGAATTAGCTCTTCATTCCAGTCGTAGATGTCAGCACAGAAGTTCAGGAGCCCAGCGTCATGAAGAACATTCAGGACAGGTTGGAAGCACGGGAGGGACTCCATATCCACATGAGGAATTTGATCGTGCTCAAATACCTTGTCCTTATCAAATAAGAGTGATGAATAGAAGTTCATCTGACTGGCAGTCCAAAACCGCTTGCATCGAAGTCTTGCTGAGTCATAAGATTGAAATCCGTGAGGAAATGGTGCTCAGTGAAGAAATCATCAGCCTTGAATTTTGGCCTTTTAGCATGAGGATTTTGTTGCGTGGGCTCAAGATTAACAGTTGAAGGTTTCACAGCCTCTTGGTTCAAAATCTCCGGAGCCGCTGCTTGAGGAATTGAAGGTTCAGGTTCTTTAGCAGCGTGTTGATTTCCTTTGATGGCACTATCGAAATCAGAACATCATCAATTGGATTGTTGAAAGAGCTCGTCAAAGTCCTCACTTTCTTAGGAGCTGAGGACTCTACAGTTATTGATGCTTTCCTTTTCTTCACAGGTGCCATCTCCGCAACTTTGGTTTTCTTCACTTCTGATGCAGAAGGAAGGTTGATATTCTGCATCTTTGATGACTTTGCAGGAGGAGCAGATGAAGTTGGTTCAGTGTCTTCAGAAACGACTGATGCAGTCGCCCTGGCATGCTCAGGTTCTTCAGGCGCAATAGCAGATTCTTCAGCTGGCCTGGGTTGTTCTTCATGCACAACATTGGAGGTTACCCTAGCAATTTCTTCAGGAGCCCTGGTACTTTCAGTATCATCAGCAGCCTGATTTTCATCAGCTGTGCTAGCATTTTCTTCAGTAGGCTGAGCAGATGCTTCAGCCTGAGGAATTTCTTGTTGCGATGGAGTTGCAACATTGAGCTTGAGGGAGTTAGAGAGTTTGACGAATCTAACTTTGGCACCTATCCAGTCTGCATAATAGGTGTCAAATTCATCACTGAGATCTTTAATTTCCTTTTGCAGAGCCACAAGTTCTTCAGGAGACATGTTCAGAACATTTTTCTTCAGAAATCGCTCCTTCTTGTACTGAGCTTTCTTGACTTGCCTCCCCTTTTCAAATTTCCTTTTTTCTTCATTGATGAATGTCATTAACATATGACTTTGACCAGGAGTGAGGTTTAAGTCAGGCAGAGGAGTGTTGGGATCCTTGTGCCATAGATCAATGTAGTCTAGGATCTTCTTCGGATCCAACATGAGGGGCACAGCAGTGCCTTTGGCTCTAGCAGCCCTTTCCTGCCTGTCCCTGATGATTTCAGAAGTTATTCATCATCAGCTTTATCGTCATCAGATGGAACTTGAAAAGCAACTTGCTTCTTATAAGGACTTAGCCTCGAGCCACGTCCAGCAGTGGCCTTTTTCTTCCACAAGGATGGGCTTGTTGAGGACTGAGGTGGGGCTGAGGAACTTGCAGATGCTCCTAAAGCAATAGAAAATCCCGCAGTCCGTTGGCACGTGGCAAGATGTACATGTGTTGAGGACTTTGCAGCTGAAAGTGCGTTAAGTCGACTAGAGGGGGGTGAATAGGCGATTTTTATGAATTCTTCACTGAGGAATTTCAGGGTGAGGAAATTCCTGAGCGAAGAACTACTTGCGGCGGAATAAGTACTCACATGCAGACATAACATAACATAACATAGGCACAGTCATCATGATGAAATGAAAACAAACACAGAGTACTGAAAGCGTAAGCACGGGATAAACAGGATGAAGCCAAACAGACTGAAGAAATTGAACTGAGGAAATTGAGAAAGCCTTCAGGCAAAGTCTTCAAACAGATATGAACAAGCACACAACACAGTAATGAGGAAATGGACGGTTTGAGGAAATAGAACCAGTAGGCTTGGTGAAGACAGTGATTTGGTAGACCAGTTCCAACTGCTGTGACAGTTGTACGTCTGGTTGGAGCGGCTAGGTATTTAAACCTGAGGACACACAGTCCCCGACACACAGTCCTCACTGTATTCTCCTTGAGATAAGGTCACACAAACCTCACCCAAACACTTGTGGTAGGTCTTTAGGTGACTTCCAGACCTTCACAAACTCGGTCACTCGGCGATCCACAATTTCCTCTGGGATGCTCTAGACCATGACGCCTAACCGTCTGGAAGATGCACAGTCTTCAAAGGTAACAAGCGTCGGATCCACACAGGAACAATTTCTTCAGTGATGCTCAATCACTTTGGGTTTGTAGGTGTTTGGGTTTGGGTTTTCCTCACTTGATGATTTTCGCTCAAAGTCCTCGGATGATGGGATGCTCTCAATGACAAGTGTAAGTTTCTCTCGGAGCAGCCAACCAGCTAGTGGTTGTAGGGGGCGGCTATTTATAGCCTAGGGTGCAGCCCGACATGATAAGACATAAATGCCCTTCAATGATATGACCATTAGGTGGGTAGATATTTTGGGACAACTGGCGCATAGTACAACAACGGTCGGAAATTTGACTATCAAATCCCTCAGGGCTATCATGTTCCTCACTTGTAGGCAATCCGCACTGGCGAATTCCTAACTCCTCAGCCAGAACAAATTCCTCAGAGACTAGAAGAACTTCGTCTCTCTCACTGAAGAAATTGACTGAGCCGTATGAGATTTCCAATGGCTTCACTCGAAGGGATTGGTAGGTGTAGGATTTTGAGTTGAGCATCACTTGGAGATTTTCCTTAGTTTTTCCTCGACCCCCTTTAACAATACGGTGTTTCCTATGACTCAAGAAAGACAAAATGAAACTACGAAAACAAAAGTCTTCACGCTTCATGTTCCTCGCATGAATACCAAGTCTTCAGGGTCACACCAATGTCTTCACTTTCAAAGTCTTCAGAAAGTCTTCAGAAATCCAAAGTCTTCAGTTGAAGACATTCATTTTTAGGGGTCGACTTTCTTTGTAAATATCAGACTCCTCATAGACTTATAGACATGTGTACACTCACAAACGCATCAGTCCCTTAACCTACAAGTCTTCAATGCACCAAAATCACTACCCCTTTTTGGTGATTGATGACAATATAGGTTAAGTTTTCAACGGGGATAAACATATGAAGTGCAAATACTGATATTGAGGAACTTGATTGCAAGATATAGAAGAACTCCCCCTGGAGATGTGCATAGTGAGGAATTTTCTTTTGAAGCAATGCACATTTGAAGAGTAAAATCATGGAGATCTCCCCCTATATCTTGTAATTCATACACGCATTTAACATATGGTATGAAGAATTTGAAATGCATGATGAAATATGGTGACTGATGTGACTCAGCATGCGTGCATTAACATATATGAGGAAATAGCATATAGAAGAACATAGCAAAAGTATCAGATCACCATCGGGTTTAAGTTTACAACTCGATCCAACAAAGTCTTCAGAAGAACGAGAGTTGTAACTTAGCAAAAAAACGCCCATATAGAGAGACCCGCTTGAAGACTAACTCAAATTTCTCCCCCTTTGTCATCAAATGACCAAAAGGGACAAAAAATGAGAACTAACGCCCCTAAAGAATATCATGAAGACGACGGAGGAGCGCCAGGGTTGTCGGGGTCGGTTGTTGAAGTAGGGTCTGCCGCAGTGTCGTACAAATCTTCATGCTCATCGGTCTCGCACGATGAAGAATATGAGCTGGCCACCAAGGAGCGAACTTTGACTTTCTTGAATTTCTTCGACGGTGACTAAGACCAGTCAAAGTCCTGCTTGAAGCCCATCTGCTTGAGAGCTTCTTCACCATAAAAATGAGACAGAACGGCCCAGGTGCGATTGAATACTTCATGGAGGTAGTAGTGGTTCTTCTTCACTGAATTGTGTGTAGCAGTCATGTTGTGAAGAATTGAACCAAACTGACGCTTGACCTATTTGTGGTTGCGATCGACCTTCTGATGAAGACTGATGAGAAGCTCATGATCAGTCATCACCCTTGGAGTTGTGCCTTGAGGATTTTTCTTTGAGGAATTGGCGGCAGAGTCATCATTGGTGGAGTAAGATGCAGCTTTGCGGAACTGACCATCCAATGGACGAATGCCTTCATCACTAACAGTAGTTGCCTTGCCCTTTTCATCAGCTGAGGAAAATGTCCGCTTGAGGACTTCAATGGGGGGCAAGTAGCTGCCATGGTTGAGTGTGGCAGCCTTGTAATTGATTGAAGACCTTGATCTGAGGAATCTCATAATCCAGGGAGTGTAAGGCTTCAATTCAAAAGGTGACAATGCAACATTGGCCAGAGTCCTCATGAAGAAATCATGGTAGTTGACAGGAACGACATGCATGATGTTGAAAAGTAGATTCTTCATGATGCCAACGACCTCTTCTTCATTCGAGTCGTGGCCCTTGATTGGACTCAGTGTCTTGGTCAGAATGTGACAGACAGTCAGTGGCACATACATCAATTCCTTCACGAGGAATTTGGTCCTTGGGGCTTGACCAGGCTTCAGCGGTTTCATCAATACTTGCATGTAATGGTCAGATAGCTCAGGTTCATGGTAGATGAGCTACGCACCTTCAAGGGGAGGACTGACAGGCAGGGCATGAAGCAATTCAAAGGCCAGTGCTTTGAAGTGAGTGTTTTCTGTCATCTAGTCCAACACCCATGAATTTACATCTTCAGCATTTCCTGTGATGTGCAGCATTGCGTAGAACTGAAGAATTAGCTCTTCATTCCAGTCAACGATGTCGGTGCAGAAGTTGAGCAGCCCAGCATCATGAAGAACACTGCGTACTGGTGTGAAGCAAGGTAGCGATTCCATATACACATGAGGAATATGCTCATGGTCAAAGACTTTGTCCTTATCAAAAAGCAGTGAAGAATAGAAGTTGGCTTGGCTTGCTATCCAGAAACGCTTCCTTCGTAGGCAAGCAGAGTCATAAGGATTGTAATCTGTGAAGAATACATGCTCATGGAAGAAATCATCATCCTTGAATTTCTGCTTCTTGGAGAAAGGATTCTTCGGCTTGGGCTGAGGAGTATCAGTCAAAGTCATCACAGCCTCAAGAATCACATTCTTAGGAACCACAGGCTGAGGAATTTCTTTTTCTGCATCAGTAGCAGCCTGTGTCTTCAATTCTTCATCAACATTAACATCAGCACTAGTGGCTGGAATTTCTTCAGGAATGGAAGGAGTGGCTTGAGGTTCATCAGAGCCATTTGAACTTCAGTGTGCACTGGGGACTGAGGAATTTATTGCAGTGGCGTGAACATGGGAGAGTCGGGGTGATGACTTTCCCAATAGTCGTCATTCATCACAGGTGTGGTGCTCCCAATGTCCACATCTTCATCTTCTTCATTCAATTCTTCAACGCCTGCCCCTTCAGCTGTGAACTGAGGCATAGGCGATGAGACAACTGGGGTTGAAAGGATATTATCCACTTCAATTTCTTCGTCCAACTGCTCTGAAGAAGCAGCAGAAGGAACATTTTCATCAGATCCGCTTGGGATGTCATAATCTTCACCAAAAGGAATGATTTCCTTTGATGGCATGCTTGAGACAGGAATAGCATCAATGGGATTCTCAAACGAGCTAGTCAATGTCTTCATCTTCTTTGATGCTGAAGACTCCGATGAAGCAGATGCTTTCCTCTTCTTTACAGCTGCTCGCTCTGCAGCCTTAGTTTTCTTCGCTTCTGATGCAGAAGGAAGAATGGTACTTGGCGTTGGTGCAGGAGGAGCAGAGGAAATTGGTTCATTTTCTTCAGGCACAACTGATGCAGTTGGCCTGGTTGGTTCAGTTTCTTCAGGCTCAGCGACAGAAGCTTCAGCTGGCCTGGCTTGTTCTTCAGGCGCAACACTAGTGGTTTCCCTGTCAATGTCATCAGCGGCTGGAATAGTTTCATCAGCCCTGGTACTAGTAGTTTCATCAGCAGCCTGATTTTCATCAGCGGTGCTGGCTTGTTCTTTAGTGGGCTGAGCAGATGCTTCACCCTGAGGAATTTCAATGTGCGTTGGAGCAGCAGCATTGGATGTAAATCCCTTTGCCAATTCGACGAATCTGACTTTGGCTCCAAGCCATTCTGCACGGTATGCATCAAATTTATCACTGAGACTCTTGATTTCAGCTTGCAGAGCAATAAGTTCATCAGGTGATAGCTTCAACACATTTTGCTTCAGGAAGTGCTCTTTCTTGTACTGAGCTTTCTTCACCTTCCTGGCTTTCTCAAATTTCCATTTTTCTTCAGCAATGAAAGCCGTCATAATATGACTTTGGCCAGGTGTGAGATTCAATTCTGGCAAGGGAGTGTTTGGATCTTTGTGCCATAGATCAATGAAATCCAGGATCTTCTTCAAATCCAACAGAAGTGGCACAACACTACCCTTGGCTCTAGCGGCCCTTTGATGTCTGTCTCTGATGATTTCGGCAAGTTCCTCATCATCAGCCTTGTCTTCATCGGACGGTACTTGAAAGGCAACCCGCTTCTTGTGAGGACCTGGTCTTGAGCCTCGCCCAGTAGTGGCCTTGGTTTTCAGCAGAGTGGGGCCTGCTAAGGAATGCGGAGGAGCTGAAGAACTTGCAGAGGCTCCTGAGGCAATTGATTTTCCTGTGGTCCTTTGACACGAGGCGAGATGCACAGGTGCGGAGGACTTTGCCGGAGGAGCTGAGGGCTTTGGAGGAGCTGGAGCAGCATGAGGAATTTGCCGTGAGGGCTTTGCAGAACTGGGCCGTGAGGGCATTGCTGAGGTGCTTGGCCGTGAGGGCATTGAAGCAGAAGCACTGGGCTTGTGTGCAGGCTTCTTGGGCATAGCCTTCTTAGGCTTGCTAGCAGAGGCCTCAACAGTGGCAGTAGCACAATCTTCATTGAATTTCTTCACTGCCTCTTTTACCATTTTGGCCAGCTTAGCTTGACGCTTGGCCCATTCAGTGGGAAATTCCTCACCATGTCTGATGCTTGTGGGATCAGCTTCTTGGCCAGGTGCCAATGGAGGTCTTGGGCATGGAGGGTGTACAGCGAATTTCTTCATGTACTTTGGAGTGACATAGCGATATTCCCTCCATTCTCTGGACCATCTCCTCTCAATCTTCTGAATGCAGTGTTGACTTCCGGTTTCTTGCCTCCCTTCTGAGGTTTCTTGCCGTCAGCCATTTTCTTCTGTTGAGGAATCTGAACAATGGAATTCTCTCAGGAGGTGTGCAACTTTTCTTCGAGGAACGCTGCAAATGAGTTAAGTTGATGAGAACCTAGTGATTCAGCAGCGGACATGTGTACCTGTGAATAGAGTATAGGTGGAAAGAATTTGGAGAGGTCATATGCGTTCTCAGAAGTTCTTGCAAAAAGAACAAGTTTAAGGAATTTGACCAGATGTGTCTTGAGGAATTTCACTAAGCGTTCTTTGACTTAGGTTCCAGAGTTGTATAGACTGAAAATCCACACAATTGAGGAATCTTGAAGAAAAATGTTGCTTAGAGAAACAGATCAAGAACAGATGTTTGCATGAGGTGTTTAGTGTGTGAAGATCGGAGAATAAACACCTTTTGAAGATTTTAAGGAAATCATCAGAATCAACAAGGGCAGAAAAAGTAACTTTTAGTTACCCTTGATGAAGAACACGACAAACTGAGAGGTGTAGATTTAGAAGTTCATCTGTCCAGATCTTCCACGCCCTAACTTGGCAGAGGAAGACAGCTACGGCGGCGGCGGAGTGAAGATTTCCGCAGCCGGCGCGAGTACGACGGCGACGAGGTCGAGGCAGCAAAGCTCTTCCTCACCGGCGATGATGGAAGTAGCGGCGGCGCTAGGTTTTGAGAGCTCGAGTGAGGGAGTGAGGTCGAGCGGAGTAAAAACAGTCTGAGGAAGGGTATGGGTATATATAGCCGAGGTGAAAAACCATTCGCCCGAGGAAAATGGATGAACGTGCCCCTAACCCTTCTCATTCTTGTGACATGTGTCACCCACGTACTTAGAGGTGGAGATCGTGTAAGATCGTGGGTGAATGGATAAGTCCTATCGTAGAAGGTGGAACAGTTTGAGCGGCAAAAGCCGAAAATTCAGATTAGAATATTTTAACGTTTCGTTCGCAAATGCTTCAGCTCACAAGGACACAGTAAAGATTTTGAACGGGTTTCAAATAGAACGCACATGAAGAATTTGTGAACAGACTGGGTTGAGTTTAGCATAGAGGGGAAAGAGTCCGATCACATTCACTTAGCAGAAAAAGCAACTTGAAGAAATAGCAATAAGTGAATGATGTAGAGGACATAAACTCATATATATATATATAGTCAATGAAGAACAACGACGGAAACAGTGAAGATAATGCAAAGTTGAAGAAATTGAACAACTGAGGAATTTCAAGATGAAGAAAAACTCAATTTGAAGATTTTCAACTTTTGTTGGTGGCGTGACCCAACGTGTAAGAATGATGATTTCAGACGCCGCGTACAATTGTCGTAGGGCTCTGAGAATCAAATTCTTTGTTAATTTCTTCACACTTAGATTGTTAGTCTGCATTGATTGAAGAAAAATGTTACTTCGTGTGTTGCACATCTAAGTCATCAATTTAGCATAAGTGTTAGGATGTGTGTCCTTTTCAAAGGACATTCGAAGATTCTAAGATATTTAGCTCACACCGCAACTTGCTAAAACTCTTCTCATCCAAGGGATTTGTGAAGATATCGGCTAGCTGTTCTTCAGTCTTCACGTGCTCGATAGAGATGTCGCCCTTCAACACATGATCACGAAGAAAATGATGACGAATCTGAATGTGCTTTGTCTTCGAGTACTGAACTGGGTTATGAGCAATCTTGATGGCACTCTCATTGTCACAGTAGAGAGGCACATTCTTCATGTTGATGCCATAGTCCTTGAGGGTTTGCTTCATCCATAGCAATTGAGCACAGCACGAACCAGCAGCAATGTACTCAGCTTCAGCAGTGGAAAGTGATACGCAGTTCTGTTTCTTCGAGGACCAACATACCAAAGATCGTCCGAGGAAATGGCATGTGCCTGATGTTGACTTGCGGTCCACACGATCACCCGCATAGTCAGAGTCTGAATATCCAATGAGATCAAAAGCCGAGCCCTTGGGATACCATAATCCAAGTGTTGGAGTGTGAGCTAGATATCGAAGAATATGCTTCACAGCCTTATGGTGTGATTCCTTCGGTGTAGCTTGAAAGCGGGCACACATGCAAACACTAAGCATGATATCTGGCCTAGATGCACATAAATACAATAAAGAGCCAATCATGGAGCAGTATACCTTTTGATCGAAGTCAATACCATTTTCATCAGTGCATAGATGGCCATTTGTGGGCACAGGGATTTTGACGCCTTTGCAGTCTTGAATGCCGAATTTCCTCAATACATCCTTGAGGTATTTCTCCTGAGATATGAATATGCCATTGCGCTGTTGACGAATTTGAAAACCTAAGAAGAATTTTAATTCTCCCATCATAGACAGTTCATATTCCTCCCTCATCATATAACCAAATTCGTGAGTGTAACGTTGGTCAGTACAGCCAAAGATAATATCATCAACATATATTTGGCACACAAATAATTCATCATCATAGGTTTGGTGAAAAGAGTTGGGTCAAGTGAACCGGGTTTGAAGCCTTTCTTCATGAGGAATTCCTTCAAAGTAGCATACCACGCCCAAGGGGCCTGCTTGAGGCTATAGAGGGCCTTATTGAGTCTATAGACTTGGTCAGGATGCTTTGGATCTTCAAAACCTGGGGGTTGAACAACATATACTTCTTCCTCAATCTTACCATTGAGGAATGCACTTTTCACATCCATTTGATATAAGATGATGTCATGATGGTTACCATAAGCAAGTAATATGTGAATAGCCTCAAGTCTAGCAACAGGTGCAAAAGTTTCATCAAAATCAATTCCTTCAATCTGTGTGTAGCCTTGAGCTACAAGCCGTGCCTTATTCCTCACCACAAGGACATTTTCATCTTACTTGTTGCGGTAGATCCACTTTGTGCCGATGATATTGTGCTTGCGAGGGTCTGGTCACTTGACAAGTTCCGAGACGTTGTTGATCTTGAACTGATGTAATTCCTCTTGCATAGCTTGAATCCACTCAGGCTCCAGAAATGCTTCATCTACCTTAGTGGGCTCTGTGATAGAGACGAAGGCAAAGTGCCCACAAAAGTTAGATAAATGTGAAGCTTTTGAGCGTCTGAGAGGACCTGGTACGTTGATGTCGCTGATGATTTTCTCAATTTGCACTTCATTTGCAACGCGAGGATGAGCAGGTTGGCGACGAGGAATTTGATCAGCATTTTCTTCAGAGCCATTTTCCTCAGGTGCACCAGCATGATGATCTTCACGATCTGGAATGACTTCTTCAGCAGATTCCTCGTTAGGAATGACATCCTCAGTAGCCTTGAACTTGATGGTTTCCTCGGGTGACTTTTCATCTAGCACAGGAGGTAGGTGCTCTCTTTGCGAGCCATTAGTTTCATCGAACCGCACATCTACAGTTTCAACAACCTTGTGGTGAACGTTGTTAAAGACTCTATAGGTGTGTGAGTCCTTTCCGTAACCAAGCATAAAACCTTCATGTGCTTTCGGTGCAAATTCAGAATTGTGATGAGGATCTCTAATCCAGCATTTAGCATTGAAGACTTTGAAATAACTCACATTGGGTTTCTTGTCAGTGAGGAGTTCATAGGCAGTCTTCTTGAAGAATTTGTGAAGATATACCCTGTTGATGATGTGGCACGCAGTATCAATTGCCTGAATCCAGAAATGATGAGGCGTCTTGTATTCATCAAGCATAGTGCAAGCCATCTCAACAAGAGTCCTGTTCTTGCGCTCCATGATGCCATTCTGCTGAGGAGTATAAGGAGCAGATAACTCATGAGTAATACCAAGTTCATCAAGATAGTCATCAAGACCAGTATTCTTGAATTCAGTTCCATTATCACTTCTAATGTGCTTGATCTTCACACCAAAGTTGGTTGAAGCCCTCGAGGAAAATCGTTTGAAGACTTCCTGCACTTCATGTTTGTAAGTGACGATATGCACTATGTGTAACGAGAGTAATCATCAACAATAACAAAGCCATATAGAGATGCTTTATTGGTGAATGCAGAATAATGGTTAGGACCAAAGAGATCCATGTGAAGCAATTCAAACGGACGAGTGGTAGTCATGATAGTTTTTGCGGGATGCTTGGCCTTGGTCATCTTTCCAGCTTCACAGGCTCCGCACAAGTGATCCTTGAGGAATTTGACATTCTCAATGCAAATGACATGCTTCTTCTTCGCGAGCGTGTGCAAATTCCTCATTCCAGCATGACCAAGTCGTCGATGCCATAGCCAGCCTTCTGAAGCTTTTGCAAGTAGACATATAGCAGGCTGTGGTCCTGTAGAGAAATGAACAATATACAGATCTCCTCTCCTAAAGCCTTCGAAGACTTTGGAATTGTCAACTTCCATGATTACAACACAATGTTACTTGCCAAAGATAACAACCACATCAAGATCATAAAGCATTGAGACTAACATGAGGTTGAATCCTAAGGACTCGACAAGCATGACTTTGTCCATGTGTCGATCCTTCGGGATCGCAACCTTACCTAGACCCAATGCCTTGCTTTTTCCTTTGTCAGCGTAGGTGATATGCTTCAGATGTGATGGAGATAAGGGAGCGTCCATCAATAAGTTCTTGTCACCAGTCATGTGATTCGTACATCCACTATCAAGGAACCACTCAGTGGCTTTGGGTTGATCATCCTGCAGATGAGTTAGTGCAGCTTACGAACTCATATACTTCATCAGTGAAGAATATGACATCACATTCATCAGATCAATTTCATCAAGTAATATAACAGATATAGCAGTATGAGGACGTGAGAAATGAAGATTCATTTCTTCATGATTAGCTTGTGTCGATACTTCAGTGAGGAATTTGGTCCATATGAGGACTTGGATCCATATGAAGAATTGGGTCCATATGAAGAATTTGATCTGGGGTTCCTATTCTTCACAAGTGGTGTCATGATGATATTCACTTGAAGACTTTCAAGGCACCTTTTGGGAACCCAGATTTTCTTCATAGGGGGACCGTTCCTGCAGTTAGTGCCAACATATCTAGCAAATACTTCACCATTCTGATTTTTGAACAGCTTATAGTTGGAGTCAAATGACTCATCATAAGAATGAGGAGATTCACATGTAAAGCCAGATAGAGTAGATGGATCTACTGCAGGTCCCTTTGCAGCAACCCATGAGGTTTTGGGATACTGCTCAGGCTTCCAGTATGTTCCATCAGCATTGAGTTTCCTCTCAAAGGCAATACCCTCTTTCCTGTTCCTGTTGAGGATCTGTTTTTAAGCACATCACAAAGAGCCTGATGCCCTTTGAGGCTTTTGTACATGCTTGTCGTATACAATTCCTTCAGCCCTGCATTGTCAGTGATACTAACAATATCCTCAGATGAGGAATTAGTGATATCAGAGACAGGTGAAGAATTTTCAGCAATAGAAGCATTTGAGCTTTCAGGTGAAGAATTAGCAGATTCAGGTTCAATGCACTTCAAACATGGAGGGATAAATTCTTCCTGAGCAGCGCTGATTTGTTGAGCAAGTAATGAATCACGCTCCTTCTGAAAATCTTCATAACTCACCCTTAGCTTCTCAAGATATTGCTTTCTTTGAAGAAATGCATAAGAAAGCTTCTCATGATCAGATAAAAGAGTGTTATGACGACTCTTAAGATTGTCAAACTTGGACTGAAGTCTTTGAAGATTTTCAGTCAAAGTTTTGGTGCGATCCATTTCTTCGCCCAACATATCATCACTCTCATCAAGCATATTTTTGAACTTTTTCCAAAGCTCTTTGTTGTTTAGTGGCAAGGGAAGCAAGTTTGGTGTAGGTGGGTCCAAATTCATCACTAGACTCAGACAAGTAGCATTCAGTTACCTTGGCACTTTTTTCCATAAGGCATGGTGCAGAGGATGATGATTCTGACTCGAAAGTCATAGCCTTGCGCGATACCATGAAATCCTCAAACCAGGGATCACGGTCAGTTCTATGACCCTCATAGACCTCAGAGAGTCGGTCCCAGATAAGCTTCTCATGGCTGAGATGCATAATGTTCCTGAACTAATTTTGAGACAGACAGGAGCAGATGATGTCCTTCGCCGTGAGGTTGAGAAGAGTGTACTTGCGAATGTCATCAGCCTCCGCCATCTTGCACAAATCGGTAAGACCAATCTCAGTGACGATCCACAGCTCGCTGTTCATCGCCATGAGTCGCTTCTTCATCATGTCCTTCCACTTGGGATAATCATGACTGTCAAAGATGGGGCATGACACAGTCTTCATTCCTGCGGTCGACATAACTAAAACTCCAGGCGGTTAAACCAAAATCACACAGAACAAGGGAGTACCTTGCTCTAATACCAATTGAAAGTATGTTAAGTCGACTAGAGGGGGTGAATAGGCGATTTTTATGAATTCTTCACTGAGGAATTTCAGGGTGAGGAAATTCCTGAGCGAAGAACTACTTGCAGCGGAATAAGTACTCAGATGCAGACATAACATAACATAAGCACAGTCATCATGATGAAATGAAAACAAACACGGAGTACTAAAAGCGTAAGCACATGATAAACAGGATGAAGACAAACAGACTAAAGAAATTGAACTGAGGAAATTGAGAAAGTCTTCAGTCAAAGTCTTCAAACAGATATGAACAAGCACACAACACAGTAATGAGGAAATGGAAGGGTTGAGGAAATAGAACCAGTAGGCTTGGTGAAGACAGTGATTTGGTAGACCAATTCCAACTGCTGTGACAGTTGTACATCTGGTTGGAGCGACTAGGTACTTAAACCAGAGGACACACAGTCCTCATCGTATTCTCCTTGAGCTAAGGTCACACAGACCTAGCCCAATCACTCATGGTAAGTCTTCAGGTGACTTCCAAACCTTCACAAACTCGGTCACTCGGTGATCCACAATTTCCTCTTGGATGCTCTAGACCATGACGCCTAACCGTCTGGAAGATGCACAGTCTTCAAAGGTAACAAGCGTCGGATCCACACATGAACAATTTCTTCAGTGATGCTCAATCACTTTGGGTTTGTAGGTGTTTGGGTTTGGGTTTTCCTCACTTGATGATTTTCGCTCAAAGTCCTCGGGGAATGGGATGCTCTCAATGACAAGTGTCAGTTTCTCTTGGAGCAGCCAACCAGCTAGTGGTTGTAGGGGGCGGCTATTTATAGCCTAGGGAGCAGCCCGACATGATAAGACATAAATGCCCTTCAATGATATGACCGTTAGGTGGGTAGATATTTTGGGACAGCTGGCGCATAGCACAGCAACGGTCGGAAATTTGACTATCAAATTCCTCAGGGCTATCATGTTCCTGACTTGTAGGCAATCTACACTGGCGAATTTCTAACTCCTCAGTCAGAACAAATTCCTCAGAGACCAGAAGAACTTCGTCTCTGTCACTAAAGAAATTGACTGAGCTGTATGAGATTTCCAATGGATTCACTCAAAGGGATTGGTAGGTGTAGGATTTTGAGTTGAGCATCACTTGGAGATTTCCCTTAGTTTTTCCTCGACCCCCTTTAACAGTACGGTGTTTCCTATGACTCAAGAAATACAAAATGAAACTATGAAAACAAAAGTCTTCACGCTTCATGTTCCTTGCATGAATACCAAGTCTTCAGGGTCACACCAATTTCTTCACTTTCAAAGTCTTCAGAAATCCAAAGTCTTCAGTTGAAGACATTCATTTTTATGGGTCGACTTTCTCTGTAAATATCAAACTCCTCATAGACTTATAGACCTGTGTACACTCACAAACGCATCAGTCCCTTAACCTATAAGTCTTCAATGCGCCAAAATCACTAAGGGGCAAAAGATGCACTTACAGCAGCATCAGTTGAGGATTTCGTGGCAACTGAGGGAATTGGAGCTTCCCTTGAAGAGGTTGTCTGAGGAATTTGCCGTGAGGGCTTTGTACTTGGCCGTGAGGGCATTGCTGTTGAGGAACTCGACTTCACAGCTGATTTCTTCGGTAAAGCCTTCTTAGGCTTGCTAGCAGAGGCCTCAGCAGCAGCAGAATCTTCATTGTATTTATTCGCTGCTTCTTTTGCTACTTTAGCCAATTTGGCTTGGCGCTTGGCCCATTCTTTGGGAAATTCCTCACCACGCCTGATGCTTGAGGGATCAGCTTCTTGGCCTGCAGCCAAAGGAGGTCTGGGACATGGAGGGTTAACAACGAATTTCTTCATGTACTTTGGAGTAACATAATGATATTCCCTCCATTCCTTAGCCCATCTTCTCTCAATTCTCTGTATGCGCACCTTGCTCATTCTTAGTCTCTTTGCCATGAGTTGCTTCATCAGGAGTACAATACCCTGCATAGATATCTTCAGGGATCTCAAATGTAGTGTTTGTCTCTGGCCTCTTTCCTCCCTTCTGAGGTCTTTTACCATCAGCCATTTTCTTCACTTGAGGATTTTGAACAACTGATGTTTCTGAGGAAGTATGCAATTTATCTTCAAGGAACGCTGCAAATGGGTTAAGTTGATGAGAACCTAGTGATTCAGCAACAAACATTTTGTACCAGTGAATAGAGTATAGGTGCGAAGTGTTGGGGAACGTAGTAATTTCAAAAAAATCCTATGCACACGCAAGATCATGGTGATGCATAGCAACGAGAGGGGAGAGTGTCGTCCACGTACCCTCGTAGACCGTTAAGCGGAAGCGTTATGACAACGCGGCTGATGTAGTCGTACGTCTTCACGATCGACTGATCCTCAGTACCGAACGTACGGCACCTCCGCGTTCTGCACACGTTCAGCTCGGTGACGTCCCGCGAACTCACGATCCATTAGAGCTCGAGGGAGAGTTTCGTCAGCATGACAGCGTGATGACGATGTTGATGAAGTTGCCGATGCAGGGCTTCGCCTAAGCACCGCTACGATATGATCGAGGTGGATTATGGTGGAGGGGGGCACCGCACACGGCTGGAAGAGATCAATGATCAACTTGTGTGTTCTAGGGTGCCCCCTGCCCCTGTATATAAAGGAGCAAGGGGGGAGGCCGGCCAGCCCTGTAGGGCATGCCGGGAGGAGTCCTCCTCCTCCTAGTAGGAGTAGGACTCCCCTCTTTCCTACTCCTACTTGGAGGGGGAGAAGGAAGGGGGAGAAGGAGAAGGAAAGGGGCGCAGCCCCCCCCCCCTCCTAGTCCAATTCAGACCAGTGGGGAGGGGGCATGCGGCCTGCCCTGGCCGGTCCCTCTCTCTCCACTAGGGCCCAACAAGGCCCATTAACCCCCAGGGGGTTCCCGTAACCCCTCCAACACTACGCAAAAATCCTGATTTCACCCGGAACTCTTCCGACGTCCAAATATAGGCTTCCAATATATCAATCTTTATGTCTCGACCATTTTCAGACTCCTCGTGATGTCCGTGATCATATCCGGGATTCTGAACTACCTTCGGTACATCAAAACATATAAACTCATAATATCAATTGTCACAGAACTTTAAGTGTGCGGACCCTACGGGTTCGAGAACTATGTAGACATGACCGAGACACGTCTCCGGTCAATAACCAATAGCAGAACCTGGATGCTCATATTGGTTCCTATATATTCTACGAAGATCTTTATCGGTCAAACCGCATAACAATATACGTTGTTCCCTTGGTCATCGGTATGTTACTTGCCCGAGATTCGATCGTCGGTATCTCAATACCTAGCTCAATCTCGTTACTGGCAAGTCTCTTTACTCATTTCGTAATGCATCATCCCGCAACTAACTCATTAGCCACATTGCTTGCAAGGCTTATAGTGATGTGCATTACCGAAAGATGATGATACCTCTCCGACAATCGGAGTGACAAATCCTAATCTCGATGTATGCCAACTCAACAAGTACCATCGGAGACACCTGTAGAGCACCTTTATAATCACCTAGTTACGTTGTGACGTTTGGTAGCACACAAGGTGTTCCTCCGGTAATCGGGAGTTGCATAATCTCATAGTCATAGGAACGTGTATAAGTCATGAAGAAAGAAATAGCAGTAAACTAAACGATCAAGTGCTAAGCTAACGGAATGGGTCAAGTCAATCACATCATTCTCCTAATTATGTGATCCCATTAATCAAATGACAACTCATGTCTATGGTTAGGAAACTTAACCATCTTTGATCAACGAGCTAGTCAAGTAGAGGCATACTAGTGACACTATGTTTGTCTATTTATTCACACATGTATTATGTTTCCGGTTAATACAATCCTAGCATGAATAATAAACATTTATCATGATATGAGGAAATAAATAATAACTTTATTATTGCCTCTAGGGCATATTTCCTTCAGTCTCCCACTTGCACTAGAGTCAATAATCTAGATTACACAGTAATGATTCTAACACCCATGGAGCCTTGGTGCTGATCATGTTTTGCTCGTGGAAGAGGCTTAGTCAACGGGTCTGCAACATTCAGATCCGTATGTATCTTGCAAATCTCTATGTCTCCCACCTAGACTTGGTCCTGGATGGAATTGAAGCGTCTCTTGATGTGCTTGGTTCTCTTGTGAAATCTGGATTCCTTTGCCAAGGCAATTGCACCAGTATTGTCACAAAAGATTTTCATTGGACCCGATGCACTAGGTATGACACCTAGATCAGATATGAACTCCTTCAACCAGACTCCTTCATTTGCTGCTTCCGAAGCAGCTATGTACTCCGCTTCACATGTAGATCCCGCTACGACGCTTTGTTTAGAACTGCACCAACTGACAGCTCCACCGTTCAATGTAAACACGTATCCGGTCTGCGATTTAGTATCGTCCGGATCAGTGTCAAAGCTTGCATCGACGTAACCATTTACGACGAGCTCTTTGTCACCTCCATAAACAAGAAACATATCCTTAGTCCTTTTCAGGTATTTCAGGATGTTCTTGACCGCTGTCCAGTGATCCATTCCTGGATTACTTTGGTACCTCCCTGCTAAACTAATAACAAGGCACACATCAGGTCTCGTATACAACATTGCATACATGATAGAGCCTATGGCTAAAGCATAGGGAACACATTTCATTTTCTCTCTATCTTCTGCAGTGGTCGGGCATTGAGTCTGACTCAACTTCACACCTTGTAACACGGGCAAGAACCCTTTCTTTGCTTGATCCATTTTGAACTTTTTCAAAACTTTGTCAAGGTATGTGCTTTGTGAAAGTCCAATTAAACGTCTTGATCTATCTCTATAGATCTTGATGCCCAATATGTAAGAAGCTTCACCGAGGTCTTTCATTGAAAAACTCTTACTCAAGTATCCTTTTATGCTATCCAGAAATTCTATATCATTTCCAATTAGCAATATGTCATCCACATATAATATTAGAAATGCTACAGAGCTCCCACTCACTTTCTTGTAAATACAGGCTTCTCCAAAAGTCTGTATCAAACCATATGCTTTGATCACACTATCAAAACGTTTATTCCAACTCCGAGAGGCTTCCACCAGTCCATAAATGGATCGCTGGAGCTTGCACACTTTGTTAGCTCCCTTTGGATCAACAAAACCTTCCGGTTGCATCATATACAACTCTTCCTCCAGAAATCCATTCAGGAATGCAGTTTTGACATTCATTTGCCAAATTTCATAATCATAAAAATGCGGCAATTGCTAACATGATTCGGACAGACTTAAGCATCGCTACGGGTGAGAAAGTATCATCGTAGTCAACTCCGTGTACTTGTCGAAAACCTTTTGCAACAAGTCGAGCTTTGTAGACAGTAACATTACCGTCAGCATCAGTCTTCTTTTGAAGATCCGTTTATTCTCTATGGCTTGCCGATCATCGGGCAAGTCAACCAAAGTCCACACTTTGCTATCATACATGGATCCCATCTCAGATTTCATGGCCTCAAGCCATTTTGCGGAATCTGGGCTCACCATCGCTTCTTCATAGTTCGTAGGTTCGCCTTGGTCAAGTAACATGACCTCCAGAATAGGATTACCATACCACTCTGGTGCGGATCTTACTCTGGTTGACCTACGAGGTTTGGTAGTAACTTGATCTGGAGTTTCATTATCAATATCATTAGCTTCTTCACTGATTGGTGTAGGTGTCACAGAAATCTGTTTCTGTGATGAACTACTTTCCAATAAGGGAGCAGGTACGGTTACCTCATCAAGTTCTACTTTCCTCCCACTCACTTCTTTCGAGAGAAACTCCTTCTCTAGAAAGGATCCATTCTTAGCAACAAATATCTTGCCTTCAGATCTGTGATAGAAGGTGTACCCAATAGTTTCCTTTGGGTATCCTATGAAGACACATTTCTCCGATTTGGGTTCGAGCTTATCAGGTTGAAGCTTTTTCACATAAGCATCACAGCCCCAAACTTTAAGAAACGACAACTTTGGTTTCTTGCCAAACCACAATTCATAAGGCGTCGTCTCAACGGATTTGGATGGTGCCCTATTTAACGTGAATGCCGCCGTCTCTAAAGCATAACCCCAAAACGATAGCGGTAAATCAGTTAGAGACATCATAGATCGCACCATATCTAGTAAAGTACGATTACGACGTTCGGACACACCATTTCGCTGTGGTGTTCCAGGTGGCGTGAGTTGTGAAAATATTCCGCATTGTTTCAAATGTAGACCAAACTCGTAACTCAAATATTCTCCTCCACGATCAGATCATAGAAATTTTATTTTCTTGTTACGATGATTTTCCACTTCACTCTGAAATTCTTTGAACTTTTCAAATGTTTCAGACTTATGTTTCATTAAGTAGATATACCCATATCTGCTCAAATCATCTGTGAAGGTGAGAAAATAACGATACCCGCCGCGAGCCTCAATATTCATCGGTCCACATACATCAGTATGTATGATCTCCAACAAATCTGATGCTCGCTCCATTGTTCCGGAGAACGGCGTGCTTCGAATCATTGCTATTTGACTCGGACCTGTTCTGAAAAAGTCGAGGTATTTCGAATTGTTTGTTGACACGGACAAAGTAAGGGAAAACCTCTGAAAGAATTTCCATAGTCATCTTGCCCATGAGGCATGGTTCGCGAGTACCAAGTGATTCATAATCAAGTGATTCCAAAAGTCCATCAGTATGGAGTTTCTTCATGCACTTTACGCCAATATGACCTAAACGGCAGTGCCACAAATAAGTTGCACTATCATTATCAACTCTACATCTTTTGGCTTCAATATTATGAATATGTGTATCACTACTATCGAGATTTAATAAAAATAGACCACTCTTCAAGGGTGCATGACCATAAAAGATATTACTCATATAAATAGAACAACCATTATTCTCTGATTTAAATGAATAACCGTCTCGCATCAAACAAGATCCAGATATAATGGTCATGCTTAACGTTGGCACCAAATAACAATTATTTAGGTCTAAAACTAATCCCGAAGGTAGATGTAGAAGTAGCGTGCCGACTGTGATCACATCGACTTTGGAACCATTTCCCACGCGCATGGTCACCTCATCCTTAGCCAATCTTCGCTTAATCCGTAGTCCCTGTTTCGAGTTGCAAATATTAGCAACAGAACCAGTATCAAATACCCAGGTGCTACTGCGAGCATTAGTAAGGTACACATCAATAACATGTATGTCACATATACCTTTGTTCACCTTGCCATCCTTCTTATCCGCCAAATACTTGGGGTAGTTCCGCTTCCAGTGACCAGTCTGTTTGCAGTAGAAGCACTCAGTCTCAGGCTTAGGTCCAGACTTGGGTTTCTTCTTCTGAGCAGCAACTTGTTTGCCGTTCTTCTTGAAGTTCCCCTTCTTCTTCCCTTTACCCTTTTTCTTGAAACTGGTGGTCTTGTTGACCATCAACACTTGATGCTCCTTCTTGATTTCTACCTCCGCAGCCTTTAGCATTGCGAAGAGCTCGGGAATTGTCTTATCCATCCCTTGCATATTATAGTTCATCATGAAGCTCTTGTAGCTTGGTGGCAGTGATTGAAGAATTCTGTCAATGACACTATCATCCGGAAGATTAACTCCTAGTTAAATCAAGTGATTGTTATACCCAGACATTTTGAGTATTTGTTCACTGACAGAACTATTCTCCTCCATCTTGCAGCTGTAGAACTTATTGGAGACTTCATATCTCTCAATCTGGGCATTTCCTTGAAATATTAACTTCAACTCCTGGAACATCTCATATGCTCCATGACGTTCAAAACGTCGTTGAAGTCCCGGTTCTAAGCCGTAAAGCATGCCACACTGAGCTGCCAGACGTTCTTAACGTCGTCAGTTGCATCTGCAGCAGGCCTGGCACCCAGCGGTGCTTCCAGGACGTAATTCTTCTGCGCAGCAATGAGGATAATCCTCAAGTTACGGACCCAGTCCGTGTAATTGCTACCATCATCTTTCAACTTTGCTTTCTCAAGGAACACATTAAAATTCAACGGAACAACAGCACGGGCCATCTATCTACAACAACATAGACAAGCAAAATACTATCAGGTACTAAGTTCATGATAAATTAAAGTTCAATTAATCATATTACTTAAGAACTCCCACTTAAATAAACATCCCTCGAATCATCTAAGTGATCACGTGATCCATTTCAACTAAACCATGTCCGATCATCACGTGAGATGGAGTAGTTTTCAATGGTGAACATCACTATGTTGATCATATCTACTATATGATTCACGCTCGACCTTTCGGTCTCAGTGTTCCGAGGCCATATCTGCATATGCTAGGCTCGTCAAGTTTAACCCGAGTATTCTGCGTGTGTAAAAATGTCTTACACCCGTTGTATTTGAACGTAGAGCTTATCACACCCGATCATCACGTGGTGTCTCGGCACGACGAACTTTCGCAACAGTGCATACTCAGGGAGAACACTTATACCTTGAAATTTAGTGAGAGATCATCTTATAATGCTACCATCAATCAAAGCAGAATAAGATGCATAAAGTATAAACATCACATGCAATCAATATAAGTGATATGATATGGTCATCATCATCTTGTGCCTTTGATCTCCATCTCCAAAGCACCGTCATGATCACCATCGTCACCGGCGCGACACCTTGATCTCCATCGTAGCATCGTTGTCGTCTTGCCAACTATTGCTTCTACGACTATCGCTACCGCTTAGTGATAAAGTAAAGCAATTACAGGGCGATTGCATTGCATACAATAAAGCAACAACCATATGGCTCCTGCCAGTTGCCGATAACTCCGTTACAAAACATGATCATTTCATACAATAAATATAGCATCATGTCTTGACCATATCACATCACAACATGCCCTGCAAAAACAAGTTAGACGTCCTCTACTTTGTTGTTGCAAGTTTTACGTGGCTGCTACGGGCTGAGCAAGAACCGTTCTTACCTATGCATCAAAACCACAATGATAGTTCGTCAAGTTAGTGCTGTTTTAACCTTCTCAAGGACCGGGCGTAGCCACACTCGGTTCAACTAAAGTTGGAGAAGCTGACACCCGCCAGCCACCTGTGTGCAAAGCACGTCAGTTGAACCAGTCTCGCGTAAGCGTACGCGTAATGTCGGTCCGGGTCGCTTCATCCAACAATACCGCCGAATCAAAGTATTACATGCTGGTAAGCAGTATGACTTGTATCGCCCACAACTCACTTGTGTTCTACTCGTGCATATAACATCTACGCATAAACCAGGCTCTGATACCACTGTTGGGGAACGTAGTAATTTCAAAAAAATTCCTACGCACATGCAAGATCATGGTGATGCACAGCAACGAGAGGGGAGAGTGTCGTCCACGTACTCTCGTAGACCGTTAAGCAGAAGCGTTATGACAACGCGGTTGATGTAGTTGTACGTCTTCATGATCGACCGATCCTCGGTACCGAACGTACGGCACCTCCACGTTCAGCACACGTTCAGCTCAGTGACGTCCCGCGAACTCACGATCTAGTAGAGCTTGAGGGAGAGTTTCGTCAGCACGACAGCGTGATGATGATGTTGATGAAGTTACCGACGCAGGGCTTCGCCTAAGCACTGCTACGATATGACCGAGGTGGATTATGGTGGAGGGGGGCACCGCACACGGCTGGGAGAGATCAATGATAACCTTCTGTGTTCTAGGTTGGCCCTGCCCCCGTATATAAAGGAGCAAGGGGGGAGGCCGGCCGGCCCTGTGGGGCGCGCCAGGAGGAGGAGTCCTCCTCCTAGTAGGAGTAGGACTCCCCTCTTTCCTACTCCTACTAGGAGGGGGACAGGAAGGGGGAGAAGGAGAAGGAAAGGGGGGCGCCCCCCCTCCTAGTCCAATTCGGACCAGAGGGGGAGGGGGAGTGCAGCCTTCCCTGGCCGGCCCCTCTCTCTCTCCACTAGGGCCCAAAAAGGCCCATTAACCCCCGGGGGGTTCCGATAACCCCTCCAGCACTCCGGTAAAATCCCGATTTCACCCGGAACTCTTCCGACGTCCAAATATAGGCTTCCAATATATCAATCTTTATACCTCGACCATTTTGAGACTCCTCGTCATGACCGTGATCATATCCGGGACTCTGAACTACCTTCGGTACATCAAAACATATAAACTCATAATATCGATCGTCATAGAACTTTAAGCGTGCGGACCCTACGGGTTCGAGAACTATGTAGACATGACCAAGACACGTCTCGGGTCAATAACCAATAGCGGAACCTGGATGCTCATATTGGTTCCCACATATTCTACGAAGATCTTTATCGGTCAAACCGCATAACAACATACGTTGTTCCCTTTGTCATCGGTATGTTACTTGCCCGAGATTCGATCGTCGATATCTCAATACCTAGCTCAATATCGTTACTGGCAAGTCTCTTTACTCGTTTCGTAATGCATCATCCCGCAACTAACTCATTAATCACATTGCTTGCAAGGCTTATAGTGATGTGCATTACCGAGAGGGCCCAAAGATACCTCTCCGACAATCGGAGTGACAAATCCTAATCTCGATCTATGCCAACTCAACAAGTACCATCGAAGACACCTGTAGAGCACCTTTATAATCACCCAGTTATGTTGTGACGTTTGGTAGCACACAAGGTGTTCCTCCGGTAATCGGGAGTTGCATAATCTCATAGTCATAGGAACGTGTATAAGTCATGAAGAAAGCAATAGCAGTAATCTAAACGATCAAGTGCTAAGCTAACGGAATGGGTCAAGTCAATCACATCATTCTCCTAATGATGTGATCCCGTTAATCAAATGACAACTCATGTCTATGGTTAGGAAACTTAACCATCTTTGATCAACGAGCTAGTCAAGTAGAGGCATACTAGTGACACTATGTTTGTCTATTTATTCACACATGTATTATGTTTCCGGTTAATACAATTCTAGCATGAATAATAAACATTTATCATGATATGAGGAAATAAATTATAACTTTATTATTGCCACTAGGGCATATTTCCTTCATGAAGAATTTGGAGAGGTCATATGCGTTCTCAGAAATTTTTCAGAAGTATCAAGTTTGAGGAATTAGACCATGGGAATCTTGAGGAATTTCACTAAGCGTTCTTGACTTAGGTTCCAGAGTTGTATAGATTTGACAATCCACACAATTGAGGAATCTTGAAGAAAAAATATAGCTTAGAGAAACAAATCAAGGTACTGATGCAACTGGTGTTTAAGGATTGGGAAGTTGAAGAATAAACACCTTTTGAAGATTCTATGAAAATCATGAGAATCAAAGTACGGTAGTAAAATCAGATTTTAATCACCCTGGACGAAGAACATGACAAACTGGGAGTGGAGATGGAGAAGTTCATCTGTTCAGATCTCCCACGCCCTAACTCGGTGGCTGGAGACAGCTACGGTGACGGTGGAGTGAAGATTTCCACGGCCAGCGCGAGTACGACGGCGGCGAGGTCGAGGCAGTGAAGCTCTTCCTCACTGGCGATGATGGAGTGTAGCGGCGATGCTAGGTCTAAGAGCTCGAGCGAGGAGAGGTCGAGCGGAGTAAATGAAGTCTGAGGAAGGGAGGGGGTATTTATAGCCACGGTGAAAAACTGCCCGTCCAAAGAATTTGGACAAACATGCCCCTGACTGTTGCCATCCTAGCGACATGTGTCACCCATGTATAGAGAGGTCGAGATCATGGTAGATCGTGGGTAAGTAGTTTAATATCGTGGGATGCGGAACGGTTTGAGCGGCAAAAGCCAAAAATTCAGATATGGATTTTTTTAACGTTTCGTTCGCAAATTCTTCAGCGGACAAGGACACAGTGAAGATTTTGAACGGGTTTCAAATAGAACGCACATGAAGAATTTGTGAACAGACTGGGTTGAGTTTTGCATAGAGGGGGAACAGGTCCGATCACATTCACTTAGAAGAAAATTCAACTTGAAGAATTAGCAATAAGTGAATGTTGTTGAGGACATGAAAAACTCAAATATATATATAGGCAATGAAGAACACCAGTCAAAAAGTTTGAAGACTTTGCAAAGTTGAAGAATTTGCAAAAATGAAGAAAAGCTCAAATTTGAAGATTTTCAACTTTGTTGGTGGCGTGACCCACCGCATAAGAATGATGATTTCAGACGCCGCGTACAATTGTTAGGGCTCTGAGAATCAAATTCTTCATTAATTTTTGCACACTTGGAGGGTTAGTCTTCATTGATTGAAGAAAAATGTTACTTCGTGTGTTGCACATCTAAGTCATCAAGTTTGCATAAGTGTTAGGATGTGTGTCCTTTCAAAGAACATTCAAAGATTCTAAGATATTTAGCGCACACCGCAACTTGCTAAATCTCCTCTCATCCAAGGGCTTTGTGAAGATATCCGCTAGCTGTTCTTCAGTCTTCACATGTTTGATGGAGATGTCGCCCTTCAACACATGATCATTGTAGCGACCAGACCTCAAATGGTCTGTGCTGCTGTGCACCAGTGTCATCCCTGGATCAGTAATGCTGACACGCACAGTACAAATGGAGGATTTATAACAGAGTAGCAATCACACACTTATTACATCGAATATCTCCAAAGAGATTAAGTATGACAAATATGGCTTAAGGCCATCTAAATACGATAACAGCGGAAGACTTGGAAGATAAGTGAGTCCATCAACTCCAGCGGCATCACTGAGTATGAGACCACGACCTAAGGCACCTTACTCGTCGTCTGAAAAGTCTGCAACATGAAACGTTGCAGCCCGAAAATGGGTCAGCACATAGAATATGCTGGCAAAATAACACATGGAGAATAATGAACATAAAAATGCTATACTACATGCATATTTGGCTGGTGGATAGCTCTATGGTTAAAGTTTTTGCGAAAAGCAAATTTTTCCCTACTGCAAAGGAATAATTTTATTTAACTATCATGGTGGTTGTGAAACATTGAGATGGTTGACAGCATCTCAATCCCAATTAAGTGTCATCATTAACCCAGCAAAATTAATTAAAAGTAACATGGTGATGAGATTCACATGATAATCCAAGTACTAGATACTCAAGTTGTCCATAACCGGGGACACGGCTAACCATGATTAGTTTGTACACTCTGCAGAGGTTTGTGCACTTTTCCCCACAAAACTCGATCTCCTCCGTTGGATTACTCGCACTACATGGTGTTTGAGTAACGGATGACCGAGACACAGTCTTTCAGAAGTGTTTGCACCTTACGTATGGGTAGACAGTTACACCTACTTTCCCCTACATCTGCTAGTCTACCACTGTAACAGTTCACACGACTTAATCAACTATGCTAGAGCCCATAAAAGCTTGCGGCTGCACACGGAAGTTTCTAGCATGAATAATCTTATGATCCCTTTGAACCTGGGTGGCGGTCCAAAAGAAAAACAGGCAATCCTGGAATACCCAGGTACCTCAATCCACCCAGATGTGAGTTTTAGTTGCCACCTTAAGTAAACCATTAATTAACAATCTCACATCTGTCATGAAAATCTCTCAAACCCAATCCACGTCTACGAGCATAGCATGGCAATATAATAGCAACGTAGAAGTAACTCCCAAGGGTTGATGATAAAACAGGTAATAGGTACTACCTCAGCTACTTCCCAATACCCACAATTTAATTAGATCCTAATCATGCAATGTTTGAGGATTGATCTAATGCAATAAAAACTGGGTATGGAAGGTATGATCAAAGTGTTACTTGCCTTGCTGATGATCCGCGAAACCTAGCGATTCGAAGTAACAAGCGGCACACTCCGGGTACTCTATCGCAAACAAACAAGCAAACAATAAGTACTCATCTAATGCACAGGTAAAACTCGAATGAAAGATCCAACCAGAAAGTTCAACTTAAGAACTCCGGTTTGCAAAAAGAATCAACTCGAACGAAGCAACGAAAGTCAAACGGCGAAAGAAACAAGCTTCATTTACTAATCTGGATCTAGGTCAAATTTTACAGTAGCAAAAACTTGTTTGAGTAGGTTAAACGGAAAGAAAATTTCGAGACGAAACTCTAGGCGCTTGAATCGCCTGATTCTGATAAACGAGCGAAAAGTTAAACAGAAACGAAGATTCGATCAGAAATCGAGATCTGAGATAATCGCGGAAAATCCGACGAAAAAGAAAAACGGACGAACGGTTAAAGAACGGGCGTTCGTTAACAGAGAAAATCCGACGAACGCGTTCGTTAAAACGAACGGGTCGGTGAACGTTCACAAAATAACAAAACCGAAGAAATAAACCGATCTAGGGTTTTTTTTAAACGAACGGTTTTTTTTTAACAAAACCGGCAAACGACATCGGAAGATACCTCGTCGGGGCGGGCTCCGGCGGGGTCGGCGGGCTCCGGCGGGGGTCCGGCGAGGGGCGGCGGGGTGCGGCGAGGCGCGGCGCGGCTGCGCGGCGGCGGGCGGCGAGCGAGGCGGCGGCGGCGCGGCGCTGCGCTGCAGCGGCGGCGGCGGGCTGCGGGTGCGGGGCGGCGGCGGGGTGAGAGGGAGGGGCGGCGGCGGGGTATTTATGAGGGGGGGCTGGCGGCTTGGAGGAGGGGGCAAGGCGAGGGGCTCCCGTGCTCGAGCCGGACTCGGCGAGCGGCGGCGCTGGCGGCTGCGCGAGGGAGACGGCGGGGTGGGCCGGCGGCTCGGCTGGGCCTCGGCCCGGTCGGGCGCGGTATTTTTTTTAAACGTTCCGCCGAAAAATTCGTAGAAAAATAAATAAAACTCCAAAAAAGATAAAACAAATTTTTCCCGTCTAGTTAGAATATTTAGAACAGGGTGAACATTTTTTTGACACAAAATAAATTTTTGAAAACATGCAATATATATTTTTTTAATGCAATTAAAATTGCAAACAAAACTCCGAATAAAATCCAAAAATGATTTTTAACACTTTTCCTCCAATATTTCATTTGTTTTGGAGAAGTCATATTTTCTCCTCTCATTTATTTTTAATGAAATATTTTTCCGGAGAGAAAATAATTAAAACCAAAATCCTCGTTTTATTATTTGATGGAAATCAAATATAAAAATTTGAGAAAATCCCCAACTCTCTCCGAGGGTCCTTGAGTTGCTTAGGATTTATCGAGGATTCGTCAAATGCAATAAAATATGATATGCCATGATGAACTATGTATAACATACCAAATTGAAAATTTGGGATGTTACAATCATGAAGAAAATGATGGCGAATCTGGATGTGCTTAGTCTCCGAGTGCTGAACTGGGTTATGAGCAACCATGATGGCACTCTCATTGTCGCAGTAGAGAGGCACATTCTTCATGTTGATGCCGTAGTCCTTGAGGATTTGCTTCATCCACAGCTATTGAGCACGGCAAGAACCAGCAGCAATGTATTCAGCTTCAGCAATAGAGAGTGATACGCAGTTCTGCTTCTTCGAGGACCAACATACTAAGGATCGTCCGAGGAAATGGCATGTGCCTGATGTTGACTTGCGATCCACTCAATCACCAGCATAGTCAGAGTCAGAATATCCAATGAGATCAAAAGCCGAGACCTTTGGATACCATAATCGAAGTGTTGGAGTGTGAGCTAGATATCGAAGAATATGTTTCACAGCCTTATGGTGTGATTCCTTCGGTGTAGCTTGAAAACGGGCACACATGCAAACACTAAGCATAATATCTGGCCTAGATGCACATAGATACAATAAAGAGCCAATCATGGAGTGGTATACCTTTTGATCAAAGTCTTTAATTACCATTTTCATCGGTGCATAGATGGCCATTTGTAGGCATAGGGATTTTGACGCCTTTGCAATCTTGCATGCCGAATTTCCTCAGCACATCTTTGAGGTATTTCTCTTGAGATATGAAAATGTGATGTCTACTATGCAACTTTATTCTTGTAGACACATGTTGGGCCTCCAAGCGCAGAGTTTTGTAGGACAGTAGCAATTTTCCCTCAAGTGGATGACCTAAGGTTTATCAATCTGTGAGAGGTGTAGGATGTAGATGGTCTCTCTCAAACGACCCTGCAACCAAATACAAGAAATCTCTTTTGTCCCCAACACACCCAATACAATGGCAAATTGTATAGGTGCACTAGTTCGGCGAAGAGATGGTGATAAAAGTGTAATATGGATGGTAGAAATATATTTTTATAATCTGAATAAATAAAAACAGCAAGGTAGCAAAAAGTAAACAGGCACGAAAACGGTATTGCAATGCTTGAAAACAAGGCCTAGGGTTCGTACTTTCACCAGTGCAATCTCTCAACAGTGCTAACATAGTTGGATCATATGATTATCCCTCAAAGTGCAATAAAGAATCACTCCCGAGTTCCTATTGGCGGAGAACAAAAGATAGAAATTGTTTGTAGGGTACGAAACCACCTCAAAGCTATTCTTTCCATTCGATCTATCCTAGAGTTCTTACTAAAATAACACCAAAGCAAATTCATATTCATAATACTCAATCCACACAAAGAACTACAAAGAGCCCCAAAGTTTCTATCAGAGAAAAGATAATAAAAACGTGCATCAACCCCTATGCATAGATTACCCCAATATCACCTCGGGAATCCGCAAGTTGAGTGCCATAACATACATCAAGTGAATCAATATGATACCCCATTGTCACCTCAAGTATTCATACCGCAAGACATACATCATGTGTTCTCATATCTGAATATTCAATCCGACAAGACAAAACTTCAAAGGGTAAAGACTCAATTCATCACAACAAGAGTATAGAGGGGAGAAACATCATATGATCCATCTATGTTAACAAATCCCATGATATAGATCACGAGAGAGAGAGAGATTAAACACATAGCTACTGGTACAAACCCTTATCCCCGAGGGTGGACTACTCCCTCCTCATCATGGTGGCCGCCGGGATGATGAAGATGGCCACCGGAGATGATTTCCCCCTCCGTCAGGGTGCCGGAATGGGTCTAGATTGGTTTTCGGTGGCTACAGAGCCTTGCAGCGGTGGAACTTCTGATCTAGGTTAACCCCGATGGGTTTTGGAATATTTGTGAATTTATAGGGTAGAGAGGGGTGCGGGAGGCCACCGAGGTGGGCACAACCCACCTGGGCGCGTCTGGGCCCCCAGGCGCGCCCTGGTGGGTTGTGTCCCCCTCGGGGCACCCCCAGGTGCTTCTTTGGCCCACTGTTGGTCTTCTGGTCCATAAAAAATCTCCATGAAGTTTCATTGCATTTGGACTCCGTTTGGTATTGATTTCCTGCGATGTAAAAAACAAGCAAAAAACAGCAACTAGCACTGGGCACTGGGTCAATAGGTTAGTCCCAAAAAATGATATAAAGTTGCTATAAAATGATTGTAAAACATCCAAGAATGATAAAATAACAGCATGAATACTTCATAAATTATAGATACGTTGGAAACGTATCAAAATGTCGTTGCGTTGTTGACGAATTTGAAGACCTAAGAAGAATTTCAATTCTCCCATCATAGACATTTGATATTCCTCACTCATCATATAGGAAAATTCGTCACTGTATGTTGGTTAGTACAGCCAAAGATAATATCATCAACATATATTTGGCACACGAATAATTCATCATCATAGGTTTTGGTGAAAGAGTTGGGTCAAGTGAACCAGGTTTGAAGCTTTTCTTCATGAGTAATTCCTTCAAAGTACCATACCACGCCCGAGGGGCCTGCTAGCCATTGAGGGCCTTATTGAGTCTGAAGACTTTGTCAGGATGCTTAGGATCTTCAAAACCTGGTGGTTGAGCAACATATACTTCTCCCTCAAGCTTACAACTGAGGAATGCACTTTCACATCCATTTGATATAAGATGATATTATGATGGTTATCATTAGCAAGCAATATGCGAATAGCCTCAAGTATAGCAATAGGTGCAAAAGTTTCATCGAAATCAATTCCTGCAACCTGTGTGTAGCCTTGAGCTACAAGACGAGCCTTATTCCTCACCACAGGGTCATTTTCATCTTGCTTGTTTCGGTAGATCCATTTGGTAACGATGATATTGTGCTTGTGTCATGGGTCGGGTCGCTTGACAAGTTCCCAGACATTGTTGAGCTCGAATTGATGTAATTCCTCTTGCATTGCTTGAATCCACTCAGGCTCCAGAAATGCCTCATCAACTTTGGTGGGCTCTATGATAGAGATAAAAGCAAAGTGCCCACAAAAGTTAGACAAATGTGAAGCTCTTGAGCGCGTGAGAGGACCTGGTGCGTTGATTGCGTTGATGATTTTCTCAATCTGTACTTCATTTGCAACTCGAGGATGAGCAGGTTGACGACGTTGATTGGACTCAGCATTTTCTTCATAGCCATTTTCCTCAGATGCACCAGCATGATTTTCTTCACATTCTGGAATGACTTCTTCAGCAGATTCTTCAGTGGGTATGACATCCTCAGTAGCCTTGAACTTGATGGATTCCTCAAGAGACATTTCATCTAGCACAGGAGGTAGGTGCTCTCTTTGCGAGCCATTAGTTTCATCGAACCGCACATCTACAGTTTCAACAATCTTGTGATGAAAGGTGTTGAAGACTGTAGGTGTGCGAGTCCTTTCCGTAACCAAGCATAAAACCTTCATGTGCTTTCGGTGCAAATTTAGAATTGTGATGAGGATCTCTAATCCAGCATTTAGCACCGAAGACTTTGAAATAACTCACATTGGGTTTCTTGTCAGTGAGGAGTTCATATGAGGTCTTCTTGAAGAATTTGTGAAGATATACCCTGTTGATGATGTGGCATGCAGTATCAATAGCCTCAGGCCAAAAGTGACGTGGTGTCTTGTATTCATCAAGCATAGTGCGAGCCATCTCAACAAGAGTCTTGTTCTTGCGCTCCACGACGCCATTCTGCTGAGGAGTGTGTGGGGCAGATAACTCATGAGTAATACCAAGTTCATGAAGATAGTCATCAAGACCAGTATTCTTGAACTCGGTCCCATTATCACTCCGGATATGCTTGATCTTCACACCAAAATTCGTCGAGGCCCTTGAGGAAAATCATTTGAAGACTTCCTGCACTTCAGTTTTGTAAGTGATAATATGCACCCAAGTATAACGAGAATAGTCATCAACAATAACAAAGCCATATAGAGATGCTGCATTTGTTAGTGTGGCATAATGAGTAGGGCCAAAGAGATCCATGTGAAGCAATTTAAAAGGACGAGTGGTAGTCATGATAGTCTTCGAGGGGTGCTTGTACTTGATCATCTTTCCAGCCTCACAAGCCCCACACAGATGGTCTTTGAGGAATTTGACACCCTCGATGCCAATGACGTGCTTCTTCTTCGCGAGAGTATGTAAGTTCCTCATGCCAGCATGACCTAGTCGTCGATGCCATAACCAGCCTTCTGAAGCTTTTGCAAGTAGACATGTGGCAGGCTGTGGTCCTACAGAGAAATCAACAATATACAAGTCTCCTCTCCTAAAGCCTTCAAAGAATTTGGAATTGTCAGATTCCATGAGCACAATGCAACGATATTTGCCAAAGACGACAACCATATCAAGATCACAAAGCATTGAGACATACATGAGGTTGAATCCCAGGGACTCGACAGGCATGACTTTGTCCATGTGTCGATCCTTTGAGATTGCAACCCTACCTAGACCCAATACCTTGCTTTTTCCTTTGCCAGCGTAGGTGATATGCTTCAAATGCGACGGAGATAAAGCAGTGTCCATCAATAAGTTCTTGTCACCGGTCATGTGATTTGTACATCCACTATCGAGGACCCACTCAGTAGCTTTGGGTTGATCATCCTGTAGATGAATTAGTGCATTCTTACGAACTCATATACTTCATCGGTGAAGAATATGGCATCAAATTCATCAGATAGAATTTCATCAAGTAGTACAACAGATATAGCAGTATAAGGACGTGAGAAATGAGTAGTCATTTCTTCATGATTAGCTTGCATCCTTTCAAGCATTCAGGTCTCCAGCAAATTCTTCAGACGTTCAAGTTCATCTGGAGACATGACCCTTCATAAGAGATTAGTTCTTTTTCTTCACCACCCACATTTGAAGGGGTGGCAAAGGGTTCATCATTCTGCGAGCTCCAAAAGAGAATGGTGGCATTGATGCCAGTGCACTTCGTTTCACAGAAGAGGGGGTTAGAGTAAGCATATGAATAAGAAGAGAAGTTCTTCAAGGACTTATAAACATAATTGTTTGAAGAATAATGCACATATTCATAGCCCTTAGATTTTCCCTGCGAAACAGAAGTGTTAGCACGATGATGATCATATGAGTATTTGGATCCACGAGAGGAATTTGATCCATATGCAGAATTTGGCCCGTATGAGGACTTGGATCCATTTGAAGACTTTGGTCCACATGAAGAATTTGATCCGGGGTTCCTATTCTTCACAGGTGGTGTCATGAGGACATTCACCTGAAGACTTTCAAGGTACCTTTTGGGAACCCAGATTTTCTTCATAGGGGGACCGTTCCTGCAGTTAGTTCCAGCATATCTAGCAAATACTTCACTATTCTGATTTTTGAACAGCTTATAGTTCGAATCAAATGACTCATCAGGTGAATATGAAGATTCACATGTAAAGCCAGATAAAGTGGAATGATCTACGAGAGGTCCTTTCACAGCAACCCATAAGGTTTTCGGATATTGCTCAGGTTTCCAGTAGGTCCCATCAGCATTGAGTTTCCTCTCAAAGGCAATACCCTCTTTCCGAGGGTTTCTGTTGAGGTCTGCTTTTTTACACATCACAAAGAGCCTAATGCCCTTTGAGGCTTTTGTACATGCCTGTGCTACCTCTTGAGCACTGCGTTGGTTTTCCCTTGAAGAGGAAAGGGTGATGCAGTAAAGCAGCGTAAGTATTTCCCGCAGTTTTTGAGAACCAAGGTATCAATCCAGTAGGAGGCCACGCACGAGTCCCTCGCACCTACACAAACAAATAAATCCTCGCAACCAATGCAATAAAGGGGTTATCAATCCCTTCACGGTCACTTACGAGAGTGAGATCTGATAGATATGATAAGATGGTATTTTTGGTATTTGTATGATAAAGATGCAAGGTAAAATAAAAGGCAATAAAAATAGCTAAGTGTTAGAAGATTAATATGATGAAACATAGACCGGGGGGCCATAGGTTTCACTAGTGGCTTCTCTCGAGAGCATAAGTATTACGGTGGGTGAACAAATTACTGTTGAGCAATTGACAGAATTGAGCATAGTTATGAGAATATCTAGGTATGATCATGTATATAGGCATCACGTCCGCGACAAGTAGACCGACTCCTGCCTGCATCTACTACTATTACTCCACACATCGACCGCTATCCAACATGCATCTAGAGTATTAAGTTCATAAGAACAGAGTAACGATTTAAGTAAGATGACATGATGTAGAGGGATAAACTCATGCAATATGATATAAACCCCATCTTGTTATCCTCGATGGCAACAATACAATACGTGCCTTGCTGCCCCTACTGTCACTGGGAAAGGACACCGCAAGATTGAACCCAAAGCTAAGCACTTCTCCCATTGCAAGAAAGATCAATCTAGTAGGCCAAACCAAACTGATAATTCGAAGAGACTTGCAAAGATAACCAATCATACATAAAAGAATTCAGAGAAGGTTCAAATATTGTTCATAGATAAACTTGATCATAAACCCACAATTTATCGGTCTCAACAAACACACCGCAAAAGAAGATTACATCGAATAGATCTCCACAAGAGAGGGGGAGAACATTGTATTGAGATCCAAAAAGAGAGAAGAAGCCATCTAGCTAATAACTATGGACCCGAAGGTCTGAGGTAAACTACTCACACATCATCGGAGAGGCTATGGTGTTGATGTAGAAGCCCTCCGTGATCGATGCCCCCTCCGGCGGAGCTCCAAAAAAGGCCCCAAGATGGGATCTCACGGGTACAGAAGGTTGCGGCGGTGGAATTAGGTTTTTGGCTCCGTATCTGGTAGTTTGGGGTACGTAGGTATATATAGGAGGAAGAAGTACGTCGGTGGAGCAACATGGGGCCCACGAGGGTGGAGGGCGCGCCCAGGGGGTAGGCGCGCCCCTCTACCTCGTGCCTTCCTGGTTGATGTCTTGACGTAGGGTCCAAGTCCTCTGGATCACGTTCGTTCCGAAAATCACGTTCCTGAAGGTTTCATTCCGTTTGGACTCCGTTTGATATTCTTTTTCTGCGAAACTCTTAAATAGGCAAAAAACAGCAATTCTGGGCTGGGCCTCCGGTTAATAGGTTAGTCCCAAAAATAATATAAAAGTGTATAATAAAGCCCATTAATGTCCAAAACAGAATATAATATAGCATGGAACAATCAAAAAATATAGATACGTTGGAGACGTATCAAGCATCCCCAAGCTTAATCCCCGCTCGTCCTCGAGTAGGTAAATGATAAAAACAGAATTTTTGATGTGGAATGCTACCTGGCATAATTTCAATGTAATTCTCTTAATTGTGGTATGAATATTCAGATCCGAAAGATTCAAGACAAACGTGTAATATTGACATAAAAATAATAATACTTCAAACATACTAACTAAGCAATTATGTCTTCTCAAAATAACATGGCCAAAGAAAGTTATCCCTAGAAAATCATATAGTCTGCCTATGCTCTATCTTCACCACACAAAGTATTTAAATCATGCACAACCCCGATGACAAGCCAAGCAATTGTTTCATACTTTTGATGTTCTCAAAATTTTTCAATCTTCACGCAATACATGAGCGTGAGCCATGGACATAGCACTATATGTGGAATAGAATGGTGGTTGTGGAGAAGACAAAAAAAATGAGAAGATAGTCTCACATCAACTAGGCGTATCAACGGGCTATGGAGATGCCCATTAATAGATATCAATGTGAGTGAGTAGGGATTGCCATGCAACGGATGCACTAGAGCTATAAGTATATGAAAGCTCAACAAAAGGAACTAAGTGGGTGTGCATCCAACCCGCTTGCTCACGAAGACCTAGGGCATTTTGAGGAAGCCCATCATTGGAATATACAAGCCAAGTTCTATAATGAAAATTTCCCACTAGTATATGAAAGTGATATCATAGGAGACTCTCTATCATGAAGATCATGGTGCTACTTTGAAGCACAAGTGTGGTAAAAGGATAGTAACATTGTCCCTTCTATCTTTTTCTCTTTTTTTTATTTTGGCCTTTTCTCTTTTTTGTATGGCCTCTTTTTTTTATTCCGGAGTCTCATCCCGACTTGTGGGGGAATCATTGTCTCCATCATCCTTTCCTCACTTGGGACAATGCTCTAAAAATGATGATCCTCACACTTTTATTTACTTACAACTCAACAATTACAACTCAATACTTAGAACAAAATATGACTCTATGTGAATGCCTCCGGCGGTATACCGGGATATGCATTGAATCAAGAGTGACATGTATGAAAGAATTATGAACGGTGGCTTTGCCACAAATACAATGTCAACTACATGATCATGCAAAGCAATATGACAATGATGGAGTATGTCATGGTAAACGAAACGGTGGTACGTTGAATGACAATATATCTCGGAATGGCTATGGAAATGCCATGATAGGTAGGTATGGTGGCTCTTTTGAGGAAGGTATATGGTGGATGTATGATACCGGCGAAAAGTGTGCGGTATTAGAGAGGCTAGCAATGGTGGAAGGAAGAAAAGTGCGTATAATCCATGGACTCAACATTAGTCATAAAGAACTCATATATTTATTGCAAAAATCTACAAGTTATCAAAGCAAAGTATTACGCGCATGCTCCTAGGGGGATAGATTGGTAGGAAAAGACCATCGCTCGTCCCCGACCGCCACTCATAAGGAAGACAATCAATAAATGAATCATGCTCTGACTTCAGCACATAACGGTTCACCATACGTGCATGCTACGGGAATCACAAACTTTAACACAAGTATTTCTCAAATTCAAAACTACTCAACTAGCATGACTCTAATATCACCATCTCCATATCTCAAAACAATTATCAAGCATCTAACTTCTCATAGTATTCAACACACTCATAAGAAATTTTTTATTAATCTTGAATGCCTATCATAATTGAAGCAAATTACCATGCTGTTTTGTAGGACTATCAAAATAATCTAAGTGAAGCATGAGAGAACAATAGTTTCTATAAAACAAATCCACCACCGTGCTCTAAAATATATAAGTGAAGCACTAGAGCAAAAACTATATAACTCAAAAGATATAAGTGAAGCACATAGAGTATTCTAACAATTTCCGAATCATGTGTGTCTCTCTCAAAAGGTGTGTACAGCAAGGATGATTGTGGCAAACTAACAAACAAAGACTCAAATAATACAAGACGCTCCAAGCAAAACACATATCATGTGGTGAATAAAAATATAGCTCCAAGTAAAGTTACCGATGGAAGTAGACGAAAGAGGGGATGCCTTCCGGGGCATCCCCAAGCTTTGGATTTTAGGTGTCCTTAGATTATCTTGGGGTGCCATGGGCATCCCCAAGCTTAGGATCTTGCCACTCCTTGTTCCATAATCCACCAAATCTTTTACCCAAAACTTGAAAACTTCACAACACAAAACTCAGCAGAAAATCTCGTGAGCTCCGTTAGCGAAAGAAAACAAAACACCACTTCAAGGTACTGTAATGAACTCATTCTTTATTTATATTGGTGTTAAACCCACTGTATTCCAACTTCTATCTAGTTTATAAACTATTTTACTAGCCATAGATTCATCAAAATAAGCAAACAACACACGAAAAACAGAATCTGTAAAAAACAAAACAGTCTGTAGTAATCTGTAACTAACGCAAACTTCTGGAACTCCAAAAATTCAGCCAAATAGGACACCTAGATAATTTGTTTATTGATCAGCAGCAATTGGAATCAATATTTTATCACGTCTGGTGATTTTTAACAATTATTTTCTTGAACAGAAAGTTTCTGGAATTTTCAGCAAGATCAAATAACCATCATCCAAGAAGATCCTATAGGTGTAACTTGGCACAAACACTAATTAAAACATAAAAACACATCTAACCAGAGGCTAGATCAAATATTTATTCCTAAACAGAAGCAAAAAAACTAAAAACTAAAAATAAAATTGGGTTGCCTCCCAACAAGCGTTATCGTTTAACGCCCCTAGCTAGGCATAAAAGCAAGGATAGATCTAGGTATTGCCATAATAATAGGATAGATCATTAAAACTCATTTCATATTCTCTACGTTCAGCAGCAAGTTTCCTTTGGGGCAAGCAAAAGTAATCAAAAGGGCTAAATTTAATGGGAGAAAAGTCTCCAAGATCAACTTTAGGAGGTATAGGTTCCTCCTTCGGCCCTTCGTATTGCACAACCAATTCATCATTAGAAGCATTCTTTTGACAGAACTTTGTGAGCCTATACTCGAGAGAATATCCTAGCTCATTATTTCTAATAGACAAATCATTATTAAGTTCAGAAATTCTATCAACTAGAACATTGGTAGGAACCCTTTTTCTAAGGTTTTCATTGAAAGCAACATAGTCTAGAGATTGAAAACGCATTATTGGGAGGACGGCCAGCGTCCACCCTATAATGCGCAAAGATTTCTTTGGCCTCTTTTATTATAAATCTAAACTCATGAGCCAAAAAGATAGTAGCGGCACGCTTAACAGAAGAATGCTCAATATTAGAAAATTCTAGGAAAATCCTTTGTATGCAAGGATGCAAGTGCATAAATTGTCTTTCAAGTTCAACTACAAGCATGGCGATAGCGTCCGCAAGACTACTAGTTCTATGAAGAATAGAACTACCCATAGAAGGCAAAGCACCGGCACAAGTAAAGAAATCTTGGATAACTCCTTTTCCAATGATATTACCACCACCAATTTGGATTTTTTGTATGTAAGATAGGGGGTTCTTCAGCAGGAGCATCAGAATCCATGATATTATTATTGTCCATATCGACAATAATTTCCCCAATTTCAGACATAACGGCAGAAAGAGCAATGGGCAAAAAGAGAGTGGAAGGCGGATGGAAAAGAGAGGGCGAATAAAACGGCAAGGGTGAAGTGGGGGAGAGGAAAACGAGAGGCAAATGGCAAATAATGTAATGCGGGAGATAAGGGTTTGTGATGGGTACTTGGTATGTTGACTTTTGCGTAGACTCCCCGGCAACGGCGCCAAAAATCCTTCTTGCTACCTCTTGAGCATTGCGTTGGTTTTCCCTTGAAGAGGAAAGGGTGATGCAGTAAAGTAGCGTAAGTATTTCCCTCAGTTTTTGAGAACCAAGGTATCAATCCAGTAGGAGGCCACACACGAGTCCCTCGCACCTACACAAACAAATAAATCCTCGCAACCAACACAATAAAGGGGTTGTCAATCCCTTCACGGTCACTTACGAGAGTGAGATCTGATAGATATGATAAGATAATATTTTTGGTATTTTTATGATAAAGATGCAAAGTAAAGAAAACAAAATAAAAACGGTGCCAGAAATAGCTTGTTGTCGGGAGATTAAATATGATGGAAAATAGACCCGGGGGCCATAGGTTTCACTAGTGGCTTCTCTCAAGAGCATAAGTATTACGGTGGGTAAACGAATTACTGTTGAGCAATTGACAGAATTGAGCATAGTTATGAGAATATCTAGGTATGATCATGTATATAGGCATCACGTCCGACACAAGTAGACCGACTCCTGCCTGCATCTACTACTATTACTCCACACATCGACCGCTATCCAGCATGCATCTAGAGTATTAAGTTCATAAGAACAGAGTAATGCTTTAAGTAAGATGACATGATGTAGAGGGATAAACTCATGCAATATGATATAAACCCCATCTTGTTATCCTTGATGGCAACAATACAATACGTGCTTTGCTGCCCCTACTGTCACTGGGAAAGGACACCGCAAGATTGAACCCAAAGCTAAGCACTTCTCCCATTGCAAGAAAGATCAATCTAGTAGGCCAAACCAAACTGATAATTCGAAGAGACTTGCAAAGATAGCCAATCATACATAAAAGAATTCAGAGAAGGTTCAAATATTGTTCATAGATAAACTTGATCATAAACCCACAATTCACCGGTCTCAATAAACACACCGCAAAAGAAGATTACATCGAATAGCTCTCCACAAGAGAGGGGGAGAACATTGTATTGAGATCCAAAAAGAGAGAAGAAGCCATCTAGCTAATAACTATGGACCCGAAGGTCTGAGGTAAACTACTCACACATCATCGGAGAGGCTATGGTGTTGATGTAGAAGCCCTCCATGATCGATGCCCCCTCCGGCGGAGCTCCGGAAAAGGCCCCAAGATGGGATCTCACGGGTACAGAAGGTTGCGGCGGTGGAATTAGGTTTTTGGCTCCGTATCTGGTAGTTTGGGGGTACGTAGGTATATATAGGAGGAAGAAGTACGTCGGTGGAGCAACGTGGGGCCCACGAGGGTGGAGGGCGCGCCCAGGGGGTAGGCGTGCCCCTCTACCTCGTGCCTTCCTGGTTGATGTCTTGACGTAGGGTCCAAGTCTTTTGGATCACGTTCGTCCCGAAAATCACGTTCCCGAAGGTTTCATTCCGTTTGGACTCCGTTTGATATTCTTTTTCTGCGAAACTCTGAAATAGGCAAAAAAATAGCAATTCTGGGCTGGGCCTCCGGTTAATAGGTTAGTCCCAAAAATAATATAAAAGTGTATAATAAAGCCCATTAATGTCCAAAACAGAATATAATGTAGCATGGAACAATCAAAAAATATAGATACGTTGGAGACGTATCAGCCTGTCACATACAATTCCTTCAACCCTACATTATCGTCAGTGATACTTGTGGTATCCTCAGATGAGGAATTTGTGACCACAGAGACTGTTGAAGAATTTGCAGCAATAGAAGCATTTGAACTTTCAGGTGAAGAATTAGCAGAGTCACGTTCAATGCATTTCAAACATGGTGGAATGATCCTGAGCGGAACTGATCTGTTGAGCAAGCGTCGGTTCCACACAGGAACAATCTCTTCAGTGATGCTCAATCACTTTGGGTTGTAGGTGTTTGAGTTTGAGTTTTTCCTCACTTGATGATTTTCGCTCAAAGTCCTCGGAGGATGGGATGATCTCAATGACAAGTGTCAGTTTCTCTCGGAGCAGCCAACCAGCTAGTGGTTGTAGGGGCGGCTATTTATAGTCTAGGAGCAGCCCGACATGATAAGGCGTAAATGCCCTTCAATGATATGACCGTTAGGTGGGTAGGATATTTTGGGACAGCTCGCATAGCACAACAATGGTCGGAAACTTGAGCTCTCAAATTCCTCAGGGCTATCATGTTCCTCACTTGTAGGCAATCCGCACTGGCGAATTTCTAACTCCTCAGTCAGAACAAATTCCTCAGAGAGCTGAAGATCTTCATCTCTGTCACTGAAGAAATTGACTAAACTGTATGAGATTTCCAATGGCTTCACTCGAAAGGATTGGGTATGTGTAGGCTTTGAGATGAGCATCACTTGGGAAGTGTTTCCTTAGTTTTAACTCGACCCCCTTTAACAGTACGGTGTTTCCTATGACTCAAGAAAGAGAAAATGAAACTACGAAAACAAAAGTCTTCACGCTTCATAATCCTCGCATCAATATCAAAGTCTTCAAGGTCACACCAATTTCCTCATTTTCAAAGTCTTCAAGAAAACCAAAGTCTTCAACTAAAGACATTCATTTTAGGGGTCGAATTTCTTCGTAAATATCAAACTCCTCATAGACTTATAGAGCCTGTGTACACTCACAAACACATTAGTCCCTTAACCTATAAGTCTTCAATACACCAAAATCACTAAGGGACACTAGATGCACTTACAATACATGCTTAACTTCTATATCTAGACCTCTTACAATGATTAAGATGGTACTACCTCCGTATGGTTGCTCTCTCTTTCATCATTAAATAGGGTGCAACTTCAAAATTTTACCTATGAAACTGATGCAAAAGTTTTTTAATTTCCTGGTCCATTTCCAGTACATTAAACATGAAGTAGATTCATTAGAAGCATAAACTTGAAAGATATGTATAAAACAAACAAGTGATAAGCCACTTCGTTGTTGGCTTGAGTAATTCAATTTGTTTTAACACAGTGTAGATGTGAATGCTCATACATATGCACATACACTTACTTCTATGAACGCACGCACTTACACCCTACCCCTATAAGCATCTCCAAGAAACTGAGCCAACACATCATATCGACGAAGTCGCCACAGACGCCTTCATAGTCGACAGGAACGCCTCCTCCCACTAAACCACATCGCCGGAAGGCCTGAAATAAATCCAGAAAAATGCGAGCACCGGTTGGTTCGCTTGAGTAATTCTGATGGGCCGGGGATACCACTGGTCTCCTGACCATCCATTGGTTCGCTTGAGTAATTCAACTTGAAGTTCAGGCCGCATGTGCAATCCCCTTAGCCGAATGGGATGGTCAGAACAGAAGTGACCTTAAATGGCCATTTCTATGCATGTTGAAATCAAAATGGTCAAAACAGAATCATCTTGAATGATTCTCCAGACTTGAGAATATTCTCCAGCCACATCTTAAACAGTTGGACTTGTGTATTTTGTTGATGCCTCATGGTAATAGTTTAGTTAGGCATTTGATCTTGTTTTATTCCATAATATGCATGTAAAACTATTGTGTAGGAGCAATAACATATTAATTACCTCACTACTATAGGACATGCAGATGCAAGGGTGACTCCTTGAGTTTATGTTTATTGAGTGTTTTAAAAAGTTCTATTTTTTTGCAACTGGTGCATCATGTTAGAACTTGTGCACCTGACTTGGTGGAAGCACAGTCTTAGCATCATAATTTAAAAGAGAGGCAAATACACAAATGATAAATTAAGTTGCACATGATGACCACTTTGATGTCTAAAATTGAAAATTACATGAAACAAGTGCTCAAACTTGTCTCGTGATGCAAATGCGATGCAACTTCCGTATGTAGCTGTCTAAGGTGCATGTGTGGCGTGCCAACCTACCTGGTCCACTTTCAATGGCTGGAGAGTCACATTTGGCGACCCCTCCCCCCCCCTAAATTAATACCAAAGTCAGCTAAAAATCCCCCTAAATTAATGCCAAAATCTGGTAAAAATCCAATAAAACGCCACAGTGCATCTATATGATCGTGGGGTCCCACAAATGAGTGAACATTACATAGAATAATTGATATGGAGAAGAGTTAAATGCACGGGAGGTCCTAAAAGTTTCATCTGGGTGTCACTTTAGTCCTAATTCTTCCAAAATGCACCTTTAGGTCCTAATTTTTTAGTAAGTGGTTCATCCGAGGTTCTTTTTTCACGATCGCTCGCTGACCTGCCCGCATGGCACGTTGACCCATGCCACGTAGACAGAGGGCCCAGCCGCTTGGCGAGAAAAATACATTGGAGGTCCTAAAAGTTTCTAGGCAGTGTAACTTTAGTCCTTCTTCTTTCGAAATGCACGTTTAGGTCCTAATTTTATAGTAATCGATTCACAAGAGGTCCATTTTTGCACGATCATTCGCTGGCATGCTTGGTTGTGCGTTGACCAGCTGAGGATGCTGCAACGCTCCTCTTCGTCACCCGCTTCCCTGGCAAGGAGCTTGCTGCCCTGGCCATGGCAACGGTGTGGGCCCAAGAGAGAGAGAGAGAGATTCGGCAGGGGCCGGGAAATGTCAAGAGGGGGGTTACAAGGGGCTGTCAAAAAAAGAGCAACTGCAACGGCCTCTAAGTTCACGCCAGAAGGTCAGCGGACGATTGAGCAAAACAGGACCTCGGGTGAATCACTTACTATAGAATTAGGATTTAAACATGCATTTTGAAAGAAGTAGGACTAAAGTGACACTGCCCAGAAACTTTTAGGACATCCATTGTATTTTTCTCGCCTGGCGATTGGGCCCTCAGTCGGCGTGGCGTCAGTCAACGCGCCAGCGGGCAGGTCAGCAAGCGCTTGTGAAAAAAGGACCTCGGATGAACCACTTACTAAAAAATTAAGACCTAAAGGTGCAATTTGGAAGGATTAAGACTAAAGTGACAAACCGACGAAACTTTTAGGACCTTCTACACATTTAAGAAAACATATGCCCCAGGGAGTCGAACCGGTGAAATCCTGCCAAAGCGGCAGCCAAGGTAACCATAACCGATAAATTTTGATACCCACAAAGCATAACTATCCTTTTTTTTAGAAACACAAGTATAACTATCCTGTAGCCAAACACGCGTGTGCGGCGTAAAATGGCACGCGGCCAATGCAGCCCATTTTCGAAGTTTTAGTTTAATTTCCCTTTAGAAATTCATAAAAGATATGTAAATAATAAAGTTAGAATATTCGAGTGTTGTAATCAATATACTCCCTCTACAACAACTTTAGTGATTTAAAAGATCTTATATTTCTTTACAAAGGGAGTACATATAAATAAAAAACTTAATTTTTTTTAGGAAATGCCATCATGGCTAGCTTTATTAATTTAGCATAATGTTTACATCCTTGTTTTTTTTATTATTACGAAAACTAAAACGGGCTAGCTCATGGGCAATTTGTAGTGGGGTATCATCCACACAATCCGCATAACCAGCCGCTGCCGAGTCGGGAGTCCCTAGCTGACGCTCGTTAGCGTCAAGCGGAGGAGCGTTCGCTGAAGGTAGACGCTGATGGGCTGGCCCATTTGAAGTTATGGAGCTCGAGCGCGTGAAAATAAACGCCAAAAATAAAGCGCACCAGCAGGAGATCGAACCCATGACGTCCCAATCGGGAACTCTAGAACCTAACAAGTTGAGCTAATAACTAATACTGGTTTGGAAGCAGCGCGAGGTTTTAAAGTATAGAACAACTTTTGAAATTTTTCGAACAACTCAAGAAAATCGAGAACAAAAATAGAAAAAGTGACAAACGTGAAACGATTTTTAAAACCATGAACAATTTTTCAAATTTGAACAAAATTTTCAAACATGAACAATTACTGAAAAGTTGAACACAATTTTTTAAAATACACATTGAACATTTTTGTAACATACGCTGAACAATTTTTAAATACATACTGAACATTTTTGTGATATATCCCGAACAAATTTAAAATATACATTGAACATTTCTGTAATGTATGCTGAACAATTTTAAAATACATATTGAACATTTTTGTGAAATGTCCCGAACAAATTTAAAATATACATTGAACATTTCTGTAATGTACGCTGAACACATTTTGAACTGTGAACAAAATTTTAAAACCTTTGTGTTTTTTATGAACTGATGAAGAAAATAAGGAATTTTAAAGCTTTTGAAAACAAATGATGAAAATAAATACGAAAAAGGATAAATAAAAAGAGAAAGAAAAAGAAACAGAAACAGAAACAGAAACAGAATTTAAAAAACAGAAACAATAAAAGAATAAAGATACATGAAAAATCAGAAAACCGGCAAAGAGTATAAAAAAACCGGTTTAGGGAACCTTCTAGAAGGTTCCCAGAACCGGTTTGCCTGGCAACGCTTTAATTCGCGAGGTGGGCCGGCCCGTCGCGCGCAGCTGCTCGAGCGCTTCAGCGAAGCCACTTCTCCTGGACACTCGCGGGCGTCAAATAGGATCCACCTGCCGAGTCCCACCATTGCATGTGTCCTTTGCAACTCCTTTACACTGCACTTCATGGGGAATTTTGCATTCACTACTTTTTGCAGAGAATCATAAGGAATTTTCTGTGATAGTACAATCCAACAAATCAAATTACTGCAGGATTCGAACAGACATGACATAACAATATTTTGTTCTTTCTATTCCTGTGTTTTGGAGAATCCTATGAATCAAATAGACCATAATATAGCACAGCTATACATACAAATCGATTACGAGTGGCCCGGTGCCTCTAGAATAGAAAGTGAGGTAAACATAAACAACAATATGATATATAAAGTCTGAAGTCCCTCGAAAAGGAAAGGAGAACATGACGTGGGTGGATTTTTGCGGTTAACAGCTTATCATTCAGATCACTCAGCAGGATGTTCTTAAGCAGCTACAAGAATTTGTTCCAGGCTGTAATATACTTCCCATGGTAAGTACTTATGAGAGTACTCAAGGATCCTTCATTTCCGCTTTGTTGTACAACTGAATGGGCCAGGAGACTAAAAAAGGAGAGCTTATGTTTCTGCTTTACAACCCAAAAATGAGACAAAGGATCAAATGACTACGTATTCTCTTGTCAACAACTGATTCTAGGTTAATGTGTAGGAATTAGCCACCATCCTCCGCTCAAGAGAACATGAATTGAATGCTCTGGTATTATTGATCATTGAGATTCTTTGATTCTACCCCAGCATCAGATGAATTAAGCTCCTCTCTGGCAAAATCATCATTCATATTTCGTCGTCCCACCCTACAATGTTTGCAGTGGCCTCATTGACCATCTTCACAAGGGTGGCCTGAAAAAATGTAATTCAGATCAGAAAACAACCATAGGAAGGGATTTTACATTTTATCACGAAACACTAATTTAAATTGTAACGGATCCAGCTGTACTAAGCTCTAGTGCATGTCAAACTGAAAGAAGAAGAAAGATACTGATAAAGAACAAAGTTGTCCAACGTAAATTTCTGCAGGCTGGTCTAGCTTTTGCATCAACTTTTTTGTCTATTGCCGAACGAATTCCATTAACAATAGCAGCAGATCCAGAAGAATTGTGAGAATTTCAATCGCGTAACACCCTAGTTGGATAGCCAGAAGCAAAGGTTCAGAAATTTTATGACCGACCCGTAATTTTTTATTAGATTGACGTATAGATCACAAAAAATAATCCATTGACACGGCCAATTCGAAAATTGCATATATTATATGGTAGTGCACATGAGATATTGGTACCACATGCCACTTATAACATCTTTGCTGGAATCACAGCCTGTAGTGGAAACTTGCATACGGACGCTGCTGCGCCAACTGATGCAAAATGCATACATGCCAGGTTCATGTTGAAGTACGTACATCTATGTGCCAGTAGTAAGTGGCAAAACTCATCTTGAAAACAATGACATGAGACTGATATCCACAAAGCTCTCATAGCACAATACAAGTGCATAAACTTATGCTTCATTGGAAGAAACTAATGGAGAATCCCTTCTAATAATGAGTGGCTAAGAACTGAGCGCAGCTCAGTTGGCTGACGGCTTCTGTGCTTGAATATACACTTCAACACAGCCCACCTGGATTCGAAACATGACACAGGTGCTAGTGCCCCGTTAATAAAGTTCTCTTTTTTACTGATAAGTGGCTCAAAAGATGCAAAAACTAATACCAATGCATCATTTGCAAGTTGGCTACATGCATGTTCTGCCTCATGGAGTAAAACTTTGTATATTGGGTTACAAGCTAATATGGTATGGAATTCCCACTGAATCTTTTTGGAGAAGATGATGTGTCCAGCCGTCCAGGCTTATTTGACAATAGTCTTCTGAATGCATGCATTAGTTCCTTCACTCTGTTATAGACCTGGCTGGGTTTGCGTCAAAATGTAGGACAGTCGCCCTTGATCTGGTCATGCCACCTGCCAAGGCTCTGACATATGATTAAAAAAACGACCAGGAACTTGTGTACAGAAACCTAAGCTTAACCAGATAAGTCCTAAAAATAGATTGACAACCAAATTATGACGTTCTTTAAGCCATAATCAACAAAGCTTTGCAGCTCAATCTTCTTCATCTCCCGATCCATGCTGCCGGTGATGATTCCCCTAATTGCTCAATACGCTGACGATACTCTTCTCATTATCCAAGCTTGCCCTTGTCAGCTCCTTTGCCTCAAAAGGTCTTTTAGAGCTTTTGTCAATCCACTGGCCTTCAGGTTAACTTCCATAAATCCGGCATTCACCCCATCAACACGCCTGAGGACAAAATGGCTAATTTAGCCGGTCTGTTTGGCTGCAAAATTGAGTCAATTCGTTTTAACTACCTTGGACTCCCTCTTGGTATCACTAGACCGAAAATCAGGGATTATGCCCCCTTCATCAATCATATCGACAGAAGATTAGCTTCCAGCTCGTCATTCATGTCTCTCTTAGTGGCCAAAGCTGTGATAACCGCTCCCCCAACCTTGTACACGGGTACCTCAGACGTCCCTAATGGTGTCAAAGACATTGTTGATATATCTAGAAGAATTTGTGTCTGCGGTAAATCTGAATTCTCCAATAGACCTAAGGCTTTGGCAGCCTGGTCTAGTGTTTACCGCCGCAAAGGCAATGGGTTGCTTGGTATTATCAACCTCTCTGCTCAGAATGAAGCTCTGTTGATGAAACATCTCTTTAAATTCTATAACAAGGACGACATCCCCTGGGTCAATCCCATCTGGAATTACTACACCAATATCCCTCCTCATGCATCTAGGCCCATGGGATCCTTCTGGTGGCATGATGTCTTCAAAATTTATCACAATTCAGACAGCAGGCTCTTGCTCTATTGCAAGAGGAGATACTGCTCTCATCTGGAGCGGCAACTGATCTGATCACCTTTTGAGGAGAAGATTTCCCAGGCTTCATTCCTTTACCCTTGATAACCTTATATTGGTCCATGACGTGGTTGCTGTCCAATACCCTTTCCATGAATTCAGGCAATATCTGTCCAGCATGCATCTTTCCCTGATGTTGCTGATTCTTGGTCCTTCTCACTGGGATTAAAATTTTCTTCTAAAATATATAGCGCCTATTTTCAGCACATTCAGGTCCTTTTACTTCTTGACTCTAGAAATCCAAGTGCCCTAACGTTGCCAGTTCACCCCCCCCCCCCCCCCCCCTCCGGTGAAGTACAAGATCAACAAGCCTTTCTTCTCTGAAGTCCTGACAGTTGCGGCATGGAATATTTGGAAGCAAAGAACCGCAAAAAGTCTTTGACAACATTACTCATAGTAGGGGCTCTTGGTTGTTTAATTTGAAGAGGGATCTTTGCCATCTTTCTCACAGAACAAGGGAGGAGCTTGCCACCTCTCTCAGGTCTTGGCTGGGCCATCTAAAGGCTAATTCTGTGCCAAGCCTGTCTATGTGTGTTCTTCTGATAGCCCCCTCCCCTCACCCCCTTCCAGCCTTGTACATATCCTCTCTTGTATATATTATTCTTATTAGCTTTACTGTCGGGGCCTCCCCTACAATTTCCCCTTTTTTAAAGGTATACTACAGTAATCGCCTCGCCATGACTCACTGTCACCAGCCCCACACCCATTACAAAATATATACAATCAGTTATATACAAGGATCAAGATCACGCGACCAAACATCAATATTCACAGCAGGAAGAGTCAATAAGATTCCTTCTTATTCGGTTGTTTTTGCTATGTCTATTAACATAGAACCCACTTACCCACGACAAGTTCAATTTACAGGAGATAAGCTAAACATGGATACACTATTGCGAATGCCAGAAAGATAAGATTTTACACTTTGATGCAAGGCAATTCAGAAATTTCAGAAACGTGAAGTCAACAGTTTTAGAAGGAAATGGCATTTCGTCGTACTGAAAAAAATATGCAAAACAGTATGTGCATACCACACTTTCAGGAACTCCTGGAGGGGGTAATGAAAGATTTCTTGGTGGTGGTGAGCGAAGATAAGATCTCTTATCAAAACGCCATTCCCCGATCTTACCATAAGTCAGCTCACCCTACATTTTTACAAGATAATCACAAACATGCTATCATGAGAAGCTTATAAAGTTACAATTTTGTTGCAGTAATAGAGAAATACTACCTCTGTAACTAAATATAAGACGTTTTTGAACTGCAAAAACGCCTTATATTTAGTTACAGAAGTAGTAGATTTTACAGAACAATGGCAGGCATCTTCAAGATGTTGACAGATGTTTAAGGTTAAACAGCAGTCACCTTTAATGAATAGTCACATCCGTAAGTATAATGGATGATGAATGTGTTGTCTGATTTTGCGTCCCATGGAGGCTGCAATGAGAATTAATCACATATTTGATGATATGAGCTGCCACAAACAAACTACGGGATAATCTATCAAGTGGCAGAATTCTATGCACCTGAATCATGAAATCTTTTTGGAGGCTGTGGTGCACACCATGCAATGCACTTGCAACAGCATATGCATACCTATAAATATGATAGAAAGGAGCTCCAAATAAGTCTCGCGCATGTTAAGTCAATAGGTAAAAGTATATAGAACTGCACTGACATTTCCAAGACCCATCCAAAAGCTTTGTCTGTCTCCACATCCTCTTTCATTTTTAGCGAAACATTCATCCAGGTTGGAGCAATCTTCTCAAGCTGGGCCTTAGATATTTTGAGGACATCCAAAATAGGATAAAATTGTCATGACAGGTGAGTATACAGAAATAGTACTTACTAAAAGAACAAAGTTTTGGCACATTATGCCATCTTGGCATCTAGTATAGCTGAACCAGTCATGGTAACAGAAGTATAAAGCTTAGCACAGCTAAGTATTCTACTCCCTTCGTTCTTCTTTATAAGACGTTTGGACAGCTGACATAACTGTTTTGGATGCTGTCTGAATTGTCTAAACGTCTTATAAAAGTGAACAGAGGGAGTACTAATCTTCTCACAAGAGAAGAGTTGTACCTTCTGGATAATCACAGGGGAGTTGCCAATAGGATCGATATTTGAGACAGGACCTTTTTCTTCTGGAAAGAACTTCCTTAGTATCTTCTCATTGTCAGTTGGTTTGATGTAGAAAAACGGAAATGCAGCAGGTTCTTCACCATGAGCTAAGTTTGGCAAAGGCTTCACAAAGATATGATCTGGCTCAGCCATAAGTATATAACTGCAAATCGTTTTATTAGGAAACCAATGAACCTAAATATTCCAGTGAAGACAAACAAAGAACAGAAGGAAATATGCTTACTCCTCCTTGATGTTTGCCTTTTGCAACCATTGGACAAATGCCCAAGGTCTATTGAGGACAATGTAACCCTGAACAAAACATCATATTAGCAAAAGCTTCAACTCCACAAATGGTAACAAAATGGAATATCCAAAACCTCACCCGGTCAGCGCCTTCAGGGAGGGGGTCAACCACTAAGGTGGGTATCTCATCCATCAAACCATCCGGCTTTCCGGAGTGAAGGATCCGCGTGAAGCCGCCCATATCCGAGCCAGGCCTGACCCTCATCTGCTTGTACCAGTAGTACATTATCCGCGACTGCCACTGGCTGTACAGCGCATCCGTCGCCGTAAGGGCGACGTGGAACCTCTTCGACGGGTCCGAACCAGACCCGAAGGCCACGGCACCGCCCTGATCGCCGCTGCCGAGCAATTTGCGTGGCCCGTCTCCGCTTCGGCTGTGGCCCACCATTGTGAGGAAGTTGTAGGTCGCGAAGAAGCAGCCGACCGAGATGAGGATGAGCAAGAAGGGGGAGGCCTTGCCGGCATTCTTCCTCCCGACGATCATCGTCGACGCTCCGATCCAACAAGGGGGCGGGTTGCACCTCGTGTCCCGTGGGATCACAGCAAAAGGGGAGCTCACCCAGTAAAGGGGGAGTCAGAGGCTAGGTGGTTCGGCGGCGCCGCCGACGATTGAGGGTTTAGGGGCTCCCGATTCGGCTCGATCGTGCCGGGGAATCGGATTCGGTGGATCTGAGATCGCGGTCAACCTCCGACACCGCAGAGAGCGCGGGGAGAGCAGGAAGTGACTACTCACTTCTACTCACGACGAAGGGGGGAGTGACTCTTCGCCGGCCGCCTCCGCCAGGGATGGTTTCGGCGGCGGCCGCGAAGAGCGCTGACCTCTCTCCGGTAAGGACAAAGGAGTGGTGGTGTAGGCGTAGGGGAAGGAAGAAACGAGAGAAGCTCGTTACGGCGATGTGGTAGTAAACGCTGTGACGGGTAAGAGCACAGCGAATCGACCTACGCAGTGGTATCTCTGCCCACCATTTTCAAGTCCCGTGCTCGTATAATTTCTGAATTTATTTTATAATTTCCGGCGATGCATTTTCAGTGGAAGGAGATGTTTCTATCAACGATGAGGCGTCTACGATAACTTCGTAAATCTCAAGATGATATGCCGACTCAGTCTCTCAAAGATGCTCATAGAGATAGTGTGAGCGGGTGTGCATTTATAAGGATAAGTGTATACACATATGTATAAGCGCTTGCGTCTGTACTGTGTTTAAAAAACAGGTAAGAGCACATGTATAACCATAAAAATCAGATGGATAGAATGTTTCATGGTATTGAAAAGTTGTTTTTTCTTTAAAAAAGTTGTTTTTTACATGATAATCTAGAAAAAGTTCGTGTGTTGCACCGGGTGTAACAAACCCTCGCACGCCTCTAACGACCCTTCCGTATTGTCACTTCTCTTCGCTTCATGAGCCATCTCATGTGGACTTGTAATGATGGTCAACAATTTGACTGCATCATCGTCAAGGGCGCGGGAGGAGCGGCCGCTGGTGGAGGCTCACCGAGGTGGATGAGCAGAGGCGTGAGGCGGCATCTGTGAAGCTCTCAGGAGTGCTTCTCATAAGTTGGCACACATGTCATAAATCTTTTTTTAGCCCAAAACATCACACATGTTACTAATCTTGGCGGATTTAGGGCCAGTTCTTTTGGCAGCTGAAAAAATAAATCGCTCCCTTTTTAGCTTTTTTCATAAGCCGCCTCTCTTGTTCTTTGGGGTTTCTAAACTATTTATGAATTTAGAGTCTCAACAAACTCAAAGGGCTTGTTTTTAAAACTGAAGAGAGGCGGCTTGATTTTTAAGCCGCCCAAAGAACTAGCCTTATCCAAATTTAGTCTAGAAGAATTATGCTTTTGTTAGCCCACCAACACGGCATGTCATCCATCCTTTTCTTTTGTTAGCCCACATGACTAATTTAATCCAACTTTAATTCAAAAGAATTCTGTTTTTGTTAGCTCATCACACCACGTGTCTTTGTTTCTTAGAGCATTTATAGCCGGGTGCCCCAAACCAGCCTCATACGCCCAGGAGAGCCGCCCGGTCACTGACCGGTCATGAAATTTTGACCCAGACGAGCGCCTTAAATGGGCCTCAAACGCCCGGACTGGCCGGTACCCCTCAAATCCAGCCCAAATATGAGGCGGATATGGAGGCCTTCAGGTACTCTATTTACGATTTGTAAGGGATAAGTCCTTCTATATGCACACATCGGATATGTATGGAAGAAGGGGCTACACCGGTGCGCGGATATCAAAGGAAGCTAAATCCTGAAGTGAAAGAAGTGTAGGAAAAGAACTAATTTGTTAACTTGATGCAGGAATCATATAGACTGTTTTTGTAAGTAAGTGGATAAGTCGAGTTCATTGTGTTCTTAAGAAAGGAGGGTTTACTGTGGTACCTAATAAAAACAACGAACTAATCCCCCACCAGAACAATAGTTGGGTACAGAATGTGCATTGATTCCAGGAGATTAAATCAGGATACGCGAAAGGACCATTATCGATTGCCCTTCATGGATCAAATGCTTGAAAGATTGTGAAATCACACTCATTTCTGTTACCTTGATGGATACTTTGGATTTTCACAAATAGCCGTGCATCCCGATGATCAAGAGAAACTACGTTTGCTTGCCCTTCCTGTATGTTTTCTTAACACTGCGTGCCATTTGGACTTTGCGATGCCCCTGCTACTTCCCAAACATGCATGAATCCTATATTTGTTGATTTTGTGGAGGAAATTGTGGAAGTTTTCATGGGCGATTTTTTTTTCTACAGAACTTCTTTATATGATTGCCTTATAGTCTTAACAAAGTTTTACTACGGTGTGAGGACACTAACCTCGTTTTAAATTGGGAGAAGTGACACTTCATGGTAAGTGAAGAAATTGTTTTGGGTCACAAAATATCCAGAAAAGGTATCAAGGTGGATAGACCCAAAAATGCAATAGAAAAGTTATTGTATCCATGAGACATAAAAGGGGTGCAGAGTTTTCTTAGGCATGTAGGTTTCTATAGACATTTCATTAAAGATTCTCTAGTATTTCAAAATCCTTGACTAATATTTTTTAGAAGGGGTGTTCCCTTTGAATTCAATGAGGAGTGAAAGATAGCCTTCAAAAAGCTAAAACAAGGGTTGCTCATGGCACCTGTCATTACACCTCCCAATTGAGATCAACCCTTTGAGGTAGTATGCAAAACTGACAACAACGCGGTAAGTGTTGTGTTGGGGCACCACGAAGGTAACAAGTTCATTATAATTTATTATTCTAGCCACACTCTAAATGATGCAGAAAGGAAATATGCTATAAATAATAGATAATTACATGGAGTGGTATTTTCTTGTGAAAAGTTCAGGCCTTATATTATAGAGACAAAAGTCATTATCTACACAGACCGTCAAACAATGAAGGAAGTTTTGGCAAAGACACGAAACCTCGATGGATTGGTGGGCTCTTCTCCTACAATAGTTTGTCACTAAAATATCAGACCGAAGTGAAATAGACAAGGCATTGGTGAATGTCTTGTTCGTGAAGAAGGATGAAGAGAAGGCCTTAGAGACGGCAATCTGTATCCCTTACGGTACAATGGTGACTTTGGATAAAACCACCACACATACTGAACCCCCACTTATTTGCATAGAAGATCCATCCCTAAATATGGAGGTGAGGAAAGCACGAGAATATGATATAATTGATTATACTAATGCTATGTATCCCAGCAAACTTGCTAGGACTGACCTCTCGCCGAGGCCAATGAGAGAAAAGATAGTTGGAAGGAAGTCATATCTTAAGAACAAGTCTTGGGCCCAGTGCCAAAAAATTGTTGGTAACATCTTTAGGCAAGTCTAAAGTGTCAAAAATTCCATTCATTTAGTTTTGTCTTGTTTTCTGTCAAGACTAGCAGTTTTCTAGGCGGCACGAGCGCTCGGTCGTACCGGACGCGTCTCCGGCTCGGGATGTTTCTGTTGCTATGGTCGAAAGTGGGTATGACCCATGGTACAAGCGCCTCGTTCTCTCCAAAATTACTCTGACTCTTGAAAAAACGTGTTTTTACCGCAAGCGGTGTAGGGGAGTCGACCGGTGGTACAAGCGCATGCACTTGTACCAAAGGCCATTGGTCGCTCTGTTGTTTCTGGCTTGAAGCGACAAAAACAGTGTGAACTCTTTGTACAAGTGCATACACTTGTACCAGACATGGTCACACACAATTGGAGCCCGATTCGAAGATTATCCCTAATTTTGTTTGGTTTGTTTCCTAACCTTTTTTCAATCCACCTTATCTCGAGATTACCTGTGAGCCTAGCCCGTTATATATTGATCCATTGCCCCCTTTCTCTCCAAAACTAACAAGGCCAATCTAGTCAAAGTTTTCTTAAGCTTAGAGGCCATGGCACGTTCATGGGAAGAGAGGCAAACCTCTTCCCAAGAGGAGGAGGATTGGGAGCTCGAAGGTCGTGACTCTCCCTACAACTCCAATATGGATGGGGCACATCACATGGACAGCGACGGGTCCTCCTAGGAGGAACCGGGGGAGGAGTTCTATGAGGATGATGAAGAAGAAGAGGGAAGGAACAAGAAGCTGGAACCAATTTTCAACGAGTCCGTCAAGCTCTTCAACACCGGCGACCGCCTCGATTCATCAAGAGCGATCCAACCGTATTCCATCATGCATGCATTTTAGAGGGGAATCCCTATTTTTATCTGCTATCCTTGAAAGAAAAATGTCCCTTTTTTATAGGGGATTTTTTTTCTAAACTTGGCATGTGCATTTTTATTATATGTAGCATTTGTTGGTCTTTTTGTGATGCCCCCCATGGCAAGCTTTTCAGAAATTTTATCACTTACTCATGGCATTTTTTGGAATTGTATTTATTTTACTTTCGCACATGGCAATCGTATTTATCAAGAGTACGACATTTAATAATTAGCAAAAGTACGAGTTTGGATAACCACTAGAGCTAGTAGACACTAGTGACTAACGATAATAGTGCCAAAAACATAAGAACAACTTTGGTTGTGCTACTTATTACACAGTACCATCTATTGTGTGACTTGGATTTTCAAATTATTTGAAAAAATGTGTATTTGAAAAAGTTCATCGATTCACGAGTTTAAAAAAATTCATCATTTTTGAAGAAAAGTTCGCAACCTTGGAAATGTAAGTGCATCTAGTGCCCCTTAGTGATTTTGGTGTATTAAAGACTTATAGCTTAAGGGACTGGTGTGTTTGTAAGTGTACACAGGTCTATAAGTCTATGAGGAGTTTGATATTTACATAGAAAGTTGATCCCTAAAAATGAATGTCTTCAACTTAAGGCTTTGGATTTCTGAAGACTTTCTGAAGACTTTGAAAGTGAAGAAATTGGTGTAACCGTGAAGACTTGATGTTCATGCGAGGAATATGAAGCGTGAAGACTTTTGTGTTCGTAGTTTCATTTTCTCTTTCTTGAGTCATAGGAAACTCCATACTATTAAAGGGGGTCGAGGAAAAACTAAGGAAAAGTTTCCAAGTGATACTCATCTCAAAATCCTACACCTACCAATCCTTTCGAGTGAAGCCATTGGAAATCTCATGCAGTTCGGTCAATTTCTTCAGTGACAGAGACAAAGCTCTTCTGGTCTCTAAGGAATTTGTTCTGACTGAGGAGTTAGGAATTCGCCAATGCGGATTACCTACAAGTGAGGAACATGATAGCCCTGAGGATTTTGAGCCTCAAATTTCCGACCGTTGCTGTGCTACGCGCCAGCTATCCCAAAATATCTACCCACCTAACGGTCATATCATTGAAGGGCATTTATGTCTTATCATGTCGGGCTGCTCCCTAGGCTATAAATAGCCGCCCCCTACAACCACTGGCTGGTTGGCTGCTCCGAGAGAAACTGACACTTGTCATTAAGAGCATCCCATCCTCCGAGGACTTTGAGCGAAAATCATCAAGTGAGGAAAACCCAAACCCAAACACCTACAAACCCAAAGTGATTGAGCATCACTGAAGAGGTTGATCCTGTGTGGATCCGACGCTTGTTACCTTTGAAGACTGTGCATCTTCCAGACGGTTAGGCGTCATGGTCTAGAGCATCCAAGGGGAAATTATGGATCGCCGAGTGACCGAGTTTGTGAAGGTTTGGAAGTCACCTGAAGACTTACACGAGTGATTGAGCGAGGTCTGTGTGACCTTAGCTTAAGGAGGATATGGTGAGGACTGTGTGTCCGGGACTGTGTGTCCTCAGGTTTAAATACCTAGCCGCTCCAACCAGATGTACAACTGTCACAGTAGTTGGAACTGGTCTACCAAATCACTGTCTTCACCAAGCCTACTGTTCTATTTCCTCAACCCTTCCATTTCCTCATTACTGTGTTGTGTGCTTGTTCATATCTGTTTGAAGACTTTGACTGAAGACTTTCTCAATTTCCTCAGTTCAGTTTCTTTAGTCTGTTTGTCTTCATCCTGTTTATCCTGTGCTTACGCTTTCAGTACTCTGTGTTTGTTTTCATTTCATCATGATGACTGTGCTTATGTTATGTTATGTCTGCATCTGAGTACTTATTCCGCTGCAAGTAGTTCTTTGCTTAGGAATTTCCTCACCCTGAAATTCCTCAGTGAAGAATTCATAAAAATCACCTATTCACCCCCCCTCTAGTCGACTTAACGCACTTTCAGGAAAAAGTTCTTTGATTTTGAAAACATGTTCATCAATTTTAAAAAAAGTTCATCGGTTTTGAAAAAACTAATCAATTTTGAAAAAAGTTCTTGGAAAAAATTCATCAATTTTGAAAAAGATCATCAGTTTTAATAAAAGTTCACAAAAATTGAAAAAATTCCATCGATTTTGAAAAAAATCACGGATTTAAACAATAGTTCATGATTTTTTTGAAAGTTGATGCACTTGAAAAAAGTAATTGGATTTAGAAAAAGTTCACAAAATAGAAAAAAGTTCATAAGTTTGAGAAACTTCATGAATTTTAAAAAGTTCATAAAATTTGAAAAACTCAAGAATTTGAAAATATATTTTAAAAAAGAATGCAAATACAAAACGAAAAAAGGAAAAAAAGGGACAGGGAAAGGGAAAAATGAGAACCGGCAAAATAAACACATAGTACTAGGAGAAGTAAAAGATTCCTATAAGCTAAGAGCATCTCCACTCGTTCGGCCCCCCATGGGCTTGAAATAGCGCTGCCTGGGGCGCACCGGTGAAAAAATCGGCGTGGGGGCGATCGGTTTCCCAACCGCCGTCCCAAGGTCGCCCAGACGCCCTTTTTTAAGAACCAAACTCAGCCAAAATTCGGCCCAACACGACACAAATTTGGAGGAAATTTAGGCGTTTCATTGATATCTGTACAAAAATTGAAAACATAATTTAAAAACAAACTTAAAACGGCTACTACTACTACTACGCCGCCGCCGCCGCCCACCGCGTCACCTTGAACCTTCTACATGCCGAGGAGCCTGTAGAAGTTGGTGTAGTCGCCGCCGCCGCAGTCGTCGTCGTCGCCGCCGCTGATACGTCTCCAACGTATCTATATTTTTTATTGTTCTATGTTGTTATATTATCATTCTTGGATGTTTTATAATCATTTCTTAACAACTTTATATCATTTTTTTGGGACTAACCTATTGACATAGTGCCAAGTGCTAGTTGCTATTTTTGCTTGTTTTTTACTTCATAGAAAATCAATACCAAACGGAGCCCAAACGCAACGAAATTTTTTGGAGAATTTTTCTGGACCAGAAGACATCTGGTGGGCCAAAGAAGTACCGGAGGGGGCTCCGAGGGGAGCACAACCCACCAGGTCGCGCCTGGAGGCCCAGGCGCGCCCAGGTGGGTTGTGCCCACCTCGGTGGCCTCCCGCACCACCTCTTCGCCCTATAAATTAGCAAATATTCCAAAAACCCTAGGGGAGTTGCTAGATGATACGCCTCCAATGTATCTATAATTTTTGATTGTTCCATGCTATTATATTATCCATCTAGGATGTTTTATATGCTATTTTATATGATTTTTGGGACTAACCTATTAACCTAGAGCCCAGTGCCAGTTTTTTCCTTCTTTTTGAGTATAGCAGAAAAGGACAACCAAACGGAGTCCAATTGACCTGAAATTTCACGGAGATTGTTTTTGGACCAGAAGAAGGCCACAGAGCACCAGAGATGGGCCAGAAGAGTCCCGAGGCACCCACGAGGGTGGGGGCGCGCCCTATCCCCTGGGCGCGCCCCTACCTCGTGGCCGCCTCAGAGACCCCCCTGACTTGTTCCCGACGCCAAAACCTCTTATATATACCCAAACTTCCAGAACATAACCTAGATGGGGAGTTCCATCGCCGCAATCCTCTGTAGCCACCGAAAACCAATCTAGACCCGTTCCGGCACCCTGCCGGAGGGGGGAATCCCTCTCCGGTGGCAATCTTCATCATCACGGCGCTCTCCGTGACGAGGAGGGAGTAGTTCACCCTCGGGGATGAGGGTATGTACCAGTAGCTATGTGTTTGATCTCTCTCTCTCGTGTTCTTGATTCGGCACGATCTTGATGTATCCCGAGCTTTGCTATTATAGTTGGATCTTATGATGTTTCTCCCCCTCTACTCTCTTGTAATGGATTGAGTTTTCCCTTTGAAGTTATCTTATCGGATTGAGTCTTTAAGGATTTGAGAACACTTGATGTATGTCTTGCATGTGCTTATCTGTGGTGACAATGGGATATTCACGTGATCTACTTGATGTATGTTCTGGTGATCAACTTGCGAGCTCCGTGATCTCGTGAACTTATGCATAGGGGTTGGCACACGTTTTCGTCTTGACTCTCCGGTAGAAACTTTGGGGCACTCTTTGAAGTACTTTGTGTTGGTTTGAATAGATGAATCTGAGATTGTGTGATGCATATTGTATAATCATACCCATGGATACTTGAGGTGACATTGGAGTATCTAGGTGACATTAGGGTTTTGGTTGATTTGTGTCTTAAGGTGTTATTCTAGTACGAACTCTATGATAGATCGAACGGAAAGAATAGCTTCGTGTTATTTTACTACGGACTCTTGAATAGATCGATCCGAAAGAATAACTTTGAGGTGGTTTCGTACCCTACAATAATATCTTCGTTTGTTCTCTGCTATTAGTGACTTTGGAGTGACTCTTTGTTGCATGTTGAGGGATAGTTATATGATCCAATTATGTTATTATTGTTGAGAGAACTTGCACTAGTGAAAGTATGAACCCTAGGCCTTGTTTCCTAGCATTGCAATACCGTTCGTGCTCACTTTTATTATTAGTTACCTTGCTGTTTTTATATTTTCGGATTATAAATACTCATATCTATCATCCATACTACCCTTGTATCACCATCTCTTCGCCGAACTAGTGCACCTATACAATTTACCATTGTATTGGGTGTGTTGGGGACACAAGAGACTCTTTGTTATTTGGTTGCAGGGTTGTTTGAGAGAGACCATCTTCATCCTATGCCTCCCACAGATTGATAAACCTTAGGTCATCCACTTGAGGGAAATTTTCTACTGTCCTACAAACCTCTGCACTTGGAGGCCCAACAACGTCTACAAGAAGAAGGTTGCATAGTAGACATCAAGCTCTTTTCTGGCGCCGTTGCCGGGGAGGTGAGTGCTTGAAGGTATATCTTTAGATCTTGCACTCGAATCTTTTAGTTTCTTGTTTTATCACTAGTTTAGTTTATAAAAGAAAACTACAAAAAAAAGGAATTGAGGATGCCTCATATGCTTCATCTTTTTAATGTCTTTCGTGAAAATAAGGATTCTGACAATTGTGCTCAAGTGCTAGAAGAAGAATGCATTAGAATGTTTGGCACTAAATCTTTGAATGATTGCAATGTTGTTAGTACGAACTCCTTGAATATCCATGGTACTAATGATGATTGCACTAGTCATGATGAAAATGTCTCTTATAAGCATGTCAATTTTTGTGGAGTGCATAGAGTTTGCAAGTACACACCAAATAGGGAAGATAGATTTTGCAAGAGGCATAAGTATTTAGAAACTAAATGGTTGCAAGAAAGGCTAGATGTTTGTGCTAAAAATTTAAATTTTCTTAGCCATCCTTATGAACTTTGCAATGAACGTGGTCATCTAAATATCCAATGCAAATTGTTTCATGATCGTATCGTGTCCAAAAATTGTGATGACTTGATTTCCCTTGCACATCATGATGAACTTAGTTTGCTTTTGGGTTATGAAGAAATGAAACGTATAACTAAGGATATGCCAGAATTTCTCCTTGATAAAGTTCTTGATTTTGCTCTAGAAGAAATTTTTATGTATTGTGCGGTGAATTGCATTGAAAATCCTATATTGCCAATTACATAAAGAAAAGAAAACAAATAGAATATGAAGAGAATACTAATGAAAGGGAAGAGACTTCCCAATATCATCCTATTATTTCTTATGATGAATCAGGTAACGAGGAGGAGCTTTCTATTCAACCAATCTCATTAATAAGGAGCTCAAAAGAGAGGGTTAAACCCACACATGATGTGAAGAAGAAAAAGAAAAGGCGGAGAAGCAAAGGTAGAAAGGTATCCCTCCCAAATGATGTTGCTCCTATTACTCATTGTGATGATGATAATTGCTATACTATTGGTGCTATCCATACTATTAATGATGAGAGTGATTATGCTTATGATATGAAAAGGCCCAAGCTTGGGGATGCTACGTTTGATGAGAATGACATGTTTGAGAATATATTTGCTGCAATTAATGTTTGTCCCAAGCTTGGGGATGCTATGTTTGATGAAGATGATATGTTTAGCCTCCCAAGTTTTGATGAGCAAATTTATTATGATGATAGCATGCCTCCTATTTATGATGATTATTGTGATGACACTTATGCTATAAAAAGTAGTGATGATTATATTTATAAAACTTGTCATGATTATGGTTACCCCTTTTCTGAACATTACTCTTTTAATGTGGAAACAATTTATAGTATTCGAGTCTCTTATGATACTCCCACTATTCCGAATGAGAAGAATTTTGCTTATGTGGAGAGTAGTAAAATTTCTATGCTTGTAGATCATGAAAAGAATGCTTTATGTGATAGTTATAATGTTGAATTAATTCATGATGCTACTGAAAATTATTATGAGGGAGGAATATATGCTTGTAGGAATTGCAATAATATCAAGTTTCCTCTCTATGTGCTTAAAGTTTTAAAGTTATGCTTGTTTTGCCTTCCTATGCTAGTTGATTATTGTTCCCATAAGTTGTTTGCTCACAAAAACCCTATGCATAGTAAGTGGGTTAGACTTAAATGTGCTAGTCATATTCTTTATGATGCTCTCTTTATGTTTCAATTCTTATCTTTTATGCAAGCATCATTGAAATCATCATGCCTAGCTAGGGGCGTTAAACGTTAGCGCTTGTTGGGAGGCAACCCAATTTTATTTTTGTTCCTTACTTTTTGCTCCTGCTTAGTAATAAATAATTCATATAGCCTCTGTTTAGATGTGGTTTTATGTTTTAATTAGTGTTTGTGCCAAGTAGAACCTTTGGGAAGACTTGAGTGAAGTCTATGCGATCTTGCTGTAAAAAACAGAAACTTTTGCGCTCACAAGACTAGCTGTCATTTTTTACTGGAGAGTGATTTTATGTTGAATCTTTTTGCAGATGATCAATAGATAATTTCCTCACGTCCAACAATTTAGTTTAGAATTGTTGGAGTTCCAGAAGTATACGTGTGATACATATTATTACAGACTGTTCTGTTTTTGACAGATTCTGTTTTCTATGTGTTGTTTGCTTATTTTGATGAATCTATGAGTAATATCGGAGGGTATGAACCATACAGAAGTTGGAATACAGTATATATTACACCAATATGAATTTATAATGATTTCACAACAGTACCAAAAGTGGTGATTTATTTTCTTATACTAACGGAGCTGACGAGTTTTCTGTTGAGTTTTGTGTTGTGAAGTTTTCAAGTTTTGGGTAAAGATTCGATGGACTATGGAATGAGGAGTGGAAAGAGCCTAAGCTTGGGGATGTCCAAGGCACCCAAAGGAAATATTCAAGGACAACCAAGAGCCTAATCTTGGGGATGCCCCGGATGGCATCCCCTCTTTCGTCTTCGTTCATCGGTAACTTTACTTGGAGCTATATTTTTATTCACCACATGATATGTGTTTTGCTTGGAGCGTCATTTTATTTTCTTTTCTTTTGCTTTCTGTTTGAATAAAATACCAAGATCTGAAATTCTTAAATGTTAGAGAGTCTTCACATAGTTGCATAATTATTCGACTACTCATTGATCTTCACTTATATCTTTCAGAGTAGTTTGTCATTTGCTCTAGTGCTTCACTTATATCTTTTAGAGAACGATGATGGTTTTATCTTGAAGAAATATATGAACTCTCATGCCTCACTTATATTATTTTGAGAGTCTTTAAGAACAGCATGGTAATTTGCTTTGGTTATGAAACTAGTCCTAATATGATAGGCATCCAAGATGGGTATAATTAAAACTTTCATATAAAGTGCATTGAATACTATGAGAAATTTGATACTTGATAATTGTTTTGAGATATAAAAATGGTGATATTAGAGTCATGCTAGTTGAGTAATTGTGAAATTGAGAAATACTTGTGTTGAGGTTTGCAAGTCCCGTAGCATGCACGTATGGTAACCGTTGTGTGACAAATTTGAAGCATGAGGTGTTCTTTGATTGCTTTCCTTATGAGTGGCGGTCGGGGACGAGCGATGGTCTTTTCCTACCAAACTATCCCCCTAGGAGCATGCGCGTAATGCTTGGTTTTCGATGACTTGTAGATTTTTGCAATAAGTATGTGAGTTCATTATGACTAATGTTGAGTCCGTGGATTATACGCACTCTCACCCTTCCATCATTGCCAGCCTCTTCGGTACCGTGCATTGCCCTTTCTCACCTCGAGAGTTGGTGCAAACTTCGCCGGTGCATCCAAACCCTGCGATATGATATGCTGTATCACACATAAACCTCCTTATATCTTCCTCAAAACAGCCACCATACCTACCTATTATGGCATTTCCATAGCCATTCCGAGATATATTGCCATGCAACTTTCCACCGTTCCATTTATTATGACACGCTTCATCATTGTCATATTGCCTTGCATGATCATGTAGTTGACATCATATTTGTGGCAAAGCCACCATTCATAATTTATCATACATGTCACTCTTGATTCATTGCCCATCCCGGTACACCTCCGGAGGCACTTATATAGAGTCATATTTTGTTCTAGTATCGAGTTGTAATCATTGAGTTGTAAATAAATAGAAGTGTGATGATCATCATTAATAGAGCATTGTCCCAAAAAAAGGGAAAAAGAGAAAGGCCAAATAAAAAAAGAAAGGCCCAAAAAAGGAGAAAATAAATAAAAGGGACAATGCTACTATCCTTTTTTCCACACTTGTGCTTCAAAGTAGCACCATGATCTTTATGATAAAGAGTCTCTTGTTTTTTCACTTTCATATAGTAGTGGGAATTTTCCATTATAGAACTTGGCTTGTATATTCCAACAATGGGCTTCCTCAAATGCCCTAGGTCTTCGTGAGCAAGCAAGTTGGATGCACACCCACTTAGTTTCTTTTTTTGAGCTTTCATACATTTATAGCTCTGGTGCATCCATTGCATGGCAATCCCTACTCCTTGCATTGACATCAATTGATGGTCATCTCCCTAGCTCGTTGATTAGCCGCGTCAATGTGAGACTTTCTCCTTCTTTGTGTTCTCCACACAACCCCCATCATTATACTCTATTCTACCCATAGTGCTATGTCCATGGCTCACGCTCATGTATTGCGTGAAAGTTGAAAAAGTTTGAGAATACTAAAGCATGAAACAATTTCTTGGCTTGTCATCGGGGTTGTGCATGATGAGAGCATTTTTGTGTGACGAAAATGAAGCATGGCCAAACTATATGATTTTGTAGGGATGAGCTTTCTTTGGCTATGTTATTTTGAGAAGACATAATTGCTTAGTTAGTATGCTTGAAGTATTATTATTTTTATGTCAATATTAAACTTTTGTCTTGAATCTTATGGATCTGAATATTCTTGCCACAATAAAGAAGATTCATTGATAAATATGTTAGGTAACATTCCACGTCAAAAATTCTGTTTTTATCATTTACCTACTCGAGGACGAGCAGGAATTAAGCTTGGGGATGCTTGATACGTCTCCAACGTATCTATAATTTTTTATTGTTCCATGTTGTTATATTATCCATCTAGGATGTTTTATATGCATTTATATGCTATTTTATATGATTTTTGGGACTAACCTATTAACCTAGAGCCCAGTGCCAGTTTCCGTTTTTTCCTTGTTTTTGAGTATCGCAGAAAAGGAAAACCAAACGGAGTCCAATTGACCTAAAATTTCGCGGAGATCGTTTTTGGACCAGAAGAAGCCCACGGAGCACCGGAGATGGGCCAGAAGAGTCCCGAGGCACCCACGAGGGTGGGGGGCGCGCCCCCTACCTTGTGGCCGCCTCAGAGACCCCCCCTGACTTGTTCCCGACGCCAAAACCTCTTATGTATACCTAAACTTCCAGAACATAACCTAGATGGGGAGTTCCGCCGCCGCAAGCCTCTGTAGCCACCGAAAACCAATCTAGACCCATTCCGGCACCCTGCCAGAGCGGGGGGGGGGGGATCCCTCTCCGGTGGCCATCTTCATCATCCCGGCGCTCTCCATTACGAGGAGGGAGTAGTTCACCCTCGGGGCTGAGGGTATGTACCAGTAGCTATGTGTTTGATCTCTCTCTCTCTCTCTCTCTCTCTCTCTCTCTCTCGTGTTCTTGATTCGGCACGATCTTGATGTATCGCGAGCTTTGCTATTATAGGTTGATCTTATGATGTTTCTCCCCCTCTACTCTCTTGTAATGGATTGAGTTTTCCCTTTGAAGTTATCTTATCGGATTGAGTCTTTAAGTATTTGAGAACACTTGATGTATGTCTTGCATGTGCTTATCTGTGGTGATAATGGGATATTCACGTGATCTACTTGATGTATGTTTTGGTGATCAACTTGCGGGTTCCGTGATCTCGTGAACTTATGCATAGGGGTTGGCACACGTTTTCGTCTTTACTCTCCGGTAGAAACTTTGGGCACTCTTTGAAGTACTTTGTGTTGGTTTGAATAGATGAATCTAAGATTGTGTGATGCATATCGTATAATCATACCCATGGATACTTGAGGTGACATTGGAGTATCTAGGTGACATTAGGGTTTTGGTTGATTTGTGTCTTAAGGTGTTATTCTAGTACGAACTCTATGATAGATCGAACGGAAAGAATAGCTCCGTGTTATTTTACTACGAACTCTTGAATAGATCGATCCGAAAAAATAACTTTGAGGTGGTTTCGTACCCTACAATAATCTCTTCGTTTGTTCTCCGCTATTAGTGACTTTGGAGTGACTTTGCATGTTGAGGGATAGTTATATGATCCAATTATGTTATTATTGTTGAGAGAACTTGCACTAGTGAAAGTATGAACCCTAGGCCTTGTTTCCTAGCATTGCAATACTGTTCGTGCTCACTTTTATTATTAGTTACCTTGCTGTTTTTATATTTTCAGATTACAAATACTCATATCTATCATCCATATTGCACTTGTATCACCATCTCTTCGCTAAACTAGTGCACCTATACAATTTACCATTGTATTGGGTGTGTTGGGGACACAAGAGACTCTTCGTTATTTGGTTGCAGGGTTGTTTGAGAGAGACCATCTTCATCCTACGCCTCCCACGGATTCATAAACCTTAGGTCATCCACTTGAGGGAAATTTGCTACTGTCCTACAAACCTCTGCACTTGGAGGCCCAACAACGTCTACAAGAAGAAGGTTGCATAGTAGACATCACTAGATTAGAAGTTCCACCGCCACAAGCCTCTATAGCCACGAAAAAACAATCTAGAACCCGTTCTGGCACTCCGCCGGAGAGGGAAATCATCACCGGTGGCCATCTTCATAATCCCGGCGGCCACCATGATGAGGAGGGAGTGGTCCACCCTCAGGGCTGAGGGTTTGTACCAGTAGCTATGTGTTTAATCTCTCTCTCTCTCTCCCGTGTTCTTGGGATGGCACGATCTTGATGTATCGCGGGTTTTGTTAATACAGTTGGATCACATGGTGTTTCTCCCTCTCTATCTTGTTGTGATGAATTGTGTTTTCCCTTTGAGATTTCGTTCTTATCGGATTGAATACTTTTATGGATTTGAGAGCACTTGATATATGTCTTGCATATGAATACCCGTGGTGATAATGGGGTATTATATTGATTCACTTGAGATATGTTTTGGCACTCAACTCACGGATTCCCGAGGTGACATTGGGGGCAATCAATGCATAGGGGTTGATGCACGTCCTTGTCTTTGTTTTCTCCAGTAGAAATCTTGGGGCACTCTCTGAGGTTATTTGTGTTGGATTGATTATTATGAATCTGAATTTGCTTTGGTGTTATTTTAGTATGAACTCTTGATAGATCAATTGGAAAGAATACCTTGGTGTTATTTTAGTACGAACTCTTGATAGATCGACTGGAAAGAATAATTTGGTGTTATTTTAGTACAAACTCTTGGATAGATCGATCGGAAAGAACAGTTACAAATAATTTCTTCTTATGTTCTCCACTAGATAAGAATTTTGGAGTGATTCTTCATCGCACTTTGAGGGATGGTTATATGATCCAATTATATTAGCATTGTTGAGAGATTGCACTAGCGAAAGTACGGACCCTAGGCCTCATTTTCAAGCATTGCAATACCATTTGTGCTCCGTTTTATCAATTGCTACCTTGCTGTTTTTTATTGTTCTTATTACAAAAACCCATATCTACTATCCATATTACACTTGTATCACCATCTCTTTGCCGAACTAGTGCACCTATACAAATTACCATTGTATTTGGTGTGTTGGGGACACAAGTGACTTTTTATTATTTGGTTGTAGGGTTGTTTGAGAGAAACCATCTTCATCCTACGCCTCCCACGGATTGATAATCCTTAGGTCATCCACTTGAGGGAAATTTGCTACTGTCCTACAAAACTCTACGCTTGGAGGCGCAACACGAGTCTACAAGAACTAGTTGTGTAGTAGACATCAAGCTCTTTTCCGGCGCCATTGTCGGGGAGGTGAGTGCTTGAAGGTATATCTTTAGATCTTGCAATGGAATCTTTTAGTTTATCGTTTTATCACTAGTTTGGTTTATAAAAGAAAACTACAAACAAATGGAATTGAGGTGGTCTCATATTATTCATCTTTATAATGTCTTTCGTGAAAATGCTGGATCAGAAAATTGTGCTCAATTGTTAGAAGAAGAATTCAATAAAATGTTTGGCACAAAAATATTTGATTGATGAGCATGATTGCAATGTTGTTAGTATGAATTCCTTGAATATCCATGTTGCTAATGATATGCAAAGCCATAAGCTTTGGGATGCTTTATTTGATGAAGATGATATTTTTTGTCCCCCAAGTTTTGATGAGAAAAATTGTTATGATGATAGCATGCCTCCTATTTATGATGATTACATTGATGAAAGTCGGTTTGGAAGAGTGTCAACTCTAGGTAATAATGATCCCACTATTTTGGAGGGTGTTGAATCTTATTGTAATAATTATGAAAGTGGCTTTTGAGAGGTCATGACTTTATTTAATGATGATTCCACTATCTTGGAAGAGGTTTTAATGGATTATGACAACAAAGTTGCTATCTATGATAATTATGGTGATGCCATGTATACTATATTTAATAATGATAACAATGAAACTTGTCATCATAATTTTAATTTTCAATCGCATGATAGTTATTTTGTTGAATTTGCTCTCACTACTATTGATATGAATAAATTTTCTTATGTGGAGAGCAATAAAATTTCTATGCTTGTGAATCATGAAAAGAATGCTTTATGTGATGGTTATATTGTTGAATTTCTTCATGATGCTACCAAAAATTATTATGAGAGAGGAACATGTGCTTCTACATATCTCAATAATATCAAGCTTCCTCTCTATGTGTTGAAAGTTTTGAAGTCATGCTTGTTTTGCCTTCCTATACTAGTTGATTCTTGCTCCCATAATTTGTTTGCTCACAAAATCCCTATGCATAGGAAGTGGGTTAGACTTAAATGTGCTAGTCATATGCTTCATGATGCTCCCGTTATGTTTCATTTCTTTACTTTTATGTGAGCATCATTGAAATCATCATGCCTAGCTAAAAAGGCATTAAGGAAAAGCGCTTGTTGGGAGGCAACCCAATAGTTATATTTGAAAATTTTGTTATCCTTACTGTTCTTCAATAAATACACAATTATGCCTCTAATTAGATTGTGTTTTAATGTTTTATAGCTTTTGTTTCAATAAAGTGCCAAGTAAAGCTAGTGGGATAGTGTGGATGATAGTTGATTTGATTTTATGCAAAAACAGAAACTTTTACGCTCAGTCCAGGAATTTTCAAAATTCACTGGAATGTGCTTTTGATCTGAATTTTTAACATATGATTGATATACAAATTACCTACGTTGTCCTAATTTTCCAGAAATTTTCGAGTCAGAGAAGCATGGATCTTCTTGCATTCTTTACAGACTGTCCTGTTTAGATAGATTACTGTTATGTTTGCATTATTTGCATATGTTTGCTTGTTTAATGATTCTATTTGAGGATAGGAGTATTAATATGCAGAGGCATTTAGTATGCAATGTCAAATTATAATTTTAGGATTTTCTATAGTAGAGAATGATAAGGTTTTGCATTGATTTATACTAACTTATCTCACGAGTTCTTGATTTGGCACGATCTTGATGTACCGCGAGCTTTGTTAATATAGTTGGATCATATGGTGCTTCTCCCTCTCTATCTTGTTGTGATGAATTGAGTTTTACCATTGAGATTTCATTATTATGGGATTGAATACTTTTATGGATTTGAGAACACTTGATGTATGTCTTGCATATGAATACTCGTGGTGACAATGCGTATTATATTGATTCACTTGAGATATGTTTTGTCACTCAACTCGTGGATTCCCGAGGTGACATTGGGGTAATCTATGCATAGGGGTTGATGCACGTTCTTGTCTTTTGTTCTCTGGTAGAAATCTTGGGGCCCTCTTTGAGGTTCTTTGTGTTGGATTGAGTATTATGAATCTGAATTTTGATAACCCACAAGTATAGGGGACATTGGTACAACGAGGTGCTGTACAAACGGTTTTTAACCCATTTCCGCGACGGCGTTCGGAACCGTCACCTAGTGAGTGACTGCGATAGGGGGGGTCCTTCCCACACGACCCAGAAACCGTCGGGGACATGCCCTCCTGGCACACACGCTCGGCAAAATGAGGTCGTGTGCGACCGGCGAGCGACCAAATCCGGTTATACATACAACAGTGCTAAAAATACAATTATACAGGCGAAATCGTTTCCCGTCGTAAGTACATCCCACACAGTCAGTCCCCGCTAAACGTTTTCGTTCGTATATACATCCCACACAATCACTCCAAGGAAAACATTTGCGTAAGGTGGCGTAACGCAAACAGTTTTCAAGAGAATGTCGTGTGTGATTGTTCATTGATCCAACATGGTTTATTCCTAGAAACTGTGTGCGCTGCGTGAGGCCATCGCCCACGGTGTTTTCTCAATAACCGTTTGCAATAGGAAAACCCAATTAGCAGGCTAATTGCCCTATTATTAATAATCCATTTATTAATCTAATTGACATTCATATTAAGCACATAATATATTTCATTTCCATATTAAGGAAGCAGGATTTCATAATTGAAATACATCCGAGTACAACATGATATAGCTTCAGCACTCAGCTACCCCATTACACAACTGCACCAGCACCAAGTTTCACATGCAACATCTAGAACCTTTTGAAATTAGCATCATAGACGGTACATAGACAGATGCATCTCATCTGGAAAACTGCTGAAGCGGAAGGCGAATATTGAGCCTTCATTCAAGTTGAAGGTCTTTGCAACTTTAGGCCAGTGCTTGTGGATGATTGACCGTCCATCCTTCCTCCTCTTCAGGAACACTTCAATATTGAACCATGGGTGTTGTATGAAAACTTTCCTCGCCTCCTGACCATAGAGGTGGTTTGAGAGGTAATCATCAGTGAACTACTTTGGAAAGGCCTGAAAACAAGGATGTACATAAATATTTTCTCTATATTGGAAATGGGGCAAAGGAATATAAAAGGAAAGTATAATAGTTAGTACCATCTTGTAAACCTCAATGCTTCCCATTGTTTCCCTAAAACACATATAAGATAGTTAGTCATCAGGTTAAGTAAGCACTAGTAGAAAAAGGGTCAAATGTGAAGCACATTAGTGCCGGTTTGATTTTGAGCCGGCAGTAATGTGTCCATTAGTGCCGGTTCCAACGGCTAGGCGGGCGGAGATCATTAGTACCGGTTCGTGAGCAACCTTTTGTACCGGTTCGTGTCACGAACCGGTACTAATGATGCTGCGTCAGCTGTGGTAAGGCTGGGGCCCCACGGGCACCTTTAGTACCGGTTCGTGCCATGAACCGGTACTATAGTTTCTTAGTAAGCTGTTTTTTAGTCCCACCTCGCGAAGAGAGAGGCACTAGGAGCGGTTTATAAGCCCTGAGTGCAGAGACGATGAAGGAGAGGCGCAATGCTCATCCGCACGTTGCTTAGCTTTAAGCCTTGAGGAATAGTGTAGACTGCACGGAGCTATGTGCAGTGCAGTTTGCACTATTCCGAAAGGCTTGAAGCTAATTAACGAGCATTGTGCCTCTTTTTTATCTTTAATATTTATTACAACTCCGGACTTCTTGTGTTACGGCAAAAACTGGACGCACTTCGTGTACAAACTGGACAATCTCTTTCGAAGTATCAGGGTTTCTGATGAGAACTCATCTGTTACATGGGCACTTCATTTTTTAAACTTATTACAACTCCAGACTTTTTTCCGTTCCGTACACACCATTCAAAGCGACGTCATGAATTTCCAACACGTTCTGACATCATTTTCTGTTTTTCAGTCATTTGAACTCCAGCCTATTTTTGCATTCAGTATGCATCATTCAAAGCGACGTCATCAATTTCCAACACGTTCTGACATCATTTGCTGTTTTTTAGTCATTTACCGATTTGTTTAGAGAGCTAAATGACAGTGAAATTGAAAATCACTACAAAATGAACTCTGAAAATGTTGGAACTTGGCATGGTATCATTATTTCGCCCGCATAGCATGTGCAAAAGAGTAGAGAGGGTCACGGCGAAAACTGGACGCACCTCGTGTACAAACTGGACAATCTCTTTCGGAGTATCTGGGTTTCGGATGAGAACTCATCTGTTACACGGGCACTTCAATGTTTTTTAAACTTATTGGAACTCCAGCCCATTTTTGCGTTCAATATGCATCATTCAAAGCGACGTCATCAATTTCCAACACGTTCTGACATCATTTGCTGTTTTTCAGTCATTTACCGATTTGTTTAGGGAGCTAAATGACGGTGAAATTGAAAATCACTACAAAATGAACTCTGGAAATGTTGGAACTTGGCATGGTATCATCATTTCGCCCGCATAGCATGTGCAAAAGAGTAGAGAGGGTCACGGCGAAAACTGGACGCACCTCGTGTACAAACTGGACAATCTCTTTCGGAGTATCAGGGTTTCGGACGAGAACTCATCTGTTACACGGGCACTTCAATGTTTTTTAAACTTATTTGAACTCTAGCCTATTTTTGCGTTCAGTATGCATCTTTCAAAGCAACGTCATCAATTTCCAACACGTTCTGACATCATTTGCTGTTTTTCAGTCATTTACCGATTTGTTTAGGGAGCTAAATGACGGTGAAATTGAAAATGACTACAAAATGAACTCTGAAAATGTTGTAACTTGGCATGGTATCATCATTTCGCCCGCATAGCATGTGCAAAAGAGTAGAGAGGGTCACGGCGAAAACTGGACGCACCTCGTGTACAAACAAGACAATCTCTTTCGGAGTATCAGGGTTTCGGACGAGAACTCATCTGTTACATGGGCACTTCAATGTTTTTTAAACTTATTTGAACTCCAGCCTATTTTTGCGTTCAGTATGCATCATTCAAAGCGACGTCATCAATTTCCAACACGTTCTGACATCATTTGCTGTTTTTCAGTCATTTACCAATTTGTTTAGAGAGCTAAATGACGGTGAAATTGAAAATCACTACAAAATGAACTCTGGAAATGTTGGAACTTGGCATGGTATCATCATTTCGCCCGCATAGCATGTGCAAAAGAGTAGAGAGGGTCACGGCGAAAACTGGACGCACCTCGTGTACAAACTGGACAATCTCTTTCGGAGTATCAGGGTTTCAGATGAGAACTCATCTGTTACACGGGCACTTCAATGTTTTTTAAACTTATTTGAACTCCAGCCTATTTTTGCGTCCAGTATGCATCTTTCAAAGCGACGTCATCAATTTCCAACACGTTCTGACATCATTTGCTGTTTTCCAGTCATTTACCGATTTGTTTAGGGAGCTAAATGACGGTGAAATTGAAAATCACTACAAAATGAACTCTGAAAATGTTGGAACTTGGCATGGTATCATCATTTTGCCCGCATAGCATGTGCAAAAGAGTAGAGAGGGTCACGGCGAAAACTGGACGCACCTCGTGTACAAACTGGACAATCTCTTTCAGAGTATCAGGGTTTCGGACGAGAACTCATCTGTTACACGGGCACTTCAATGTTTTTTAAACTTATTTGAACTCCAGCCTATTTTTGCGTTCAGTATGCATCATTCAAAGCGACGTCATCAATTTCCAACACGTTCTGACATCATTTGCTGTTTTTCAGTCATTTATCGATTTGTTTAGGGAGCTAAATGACGGTGAAATTGAAAATCACTACAAAATGAACTCTGAAAATGTTGGAACTTGGCATGGTATCATTATTTCGCCTGCATAGCATGTGCAAAAGAGTAGAGAGGGTCACGGCGAAAACTGGACGCACCTCGTGTACAAACTGGACAATCTCATTCGGAGTATCAGGGTTTCGGACGAGAACTCATCTGTTACACGGGCACTTCAATGTTTTTTAAACTTATTTGAACTCCGGCCTATTTTTGCGTTCAGTATGCATCATTCAAAGCGACGTCATCAATTTCCAACACGTTCTGACATCATTTGCTGTTTTTCAGACATTTACCGATTTGTTTAGAGAGCTTAATGACGGTGAAATTGAAAATCACTACAAAATTAATAGCAGAAAATAAATAATGCAGAAAAGAAAAAAACTATATAATTTTTTTATATTCACAAAGAAACTAAATACGGCAAAAAAAATTACTCGGAAATAAATAGAAGAAAATTATATAAAAAATTGTTGGGGCGCTGCCCGCTGGGCCTACCAACCCTAGGGTTTGCAAATACAGGCCCAGAAGGGCCAGCAGGCTCAACGGGCAGCGCGCCAAAATTAGGCCCAGAAGCCTGCTATAGAGAGGAGTTCGAGACAGCAGCCGCGCCGGGGCTTTTAAACTGGTGCAGGCGCCCCTCGGCTAGCGAGGTGGGACTAAACTTGCCCGCACCGCTCCAGCGCCAGCGCACACCTTTAGTACCGGGGCGTGGCTCCAACCGGTACTAAAGGGGGGCCTTTAGTACCGGTTGGAGCCACGAACCGGTACTAAAGGGGCAGTTTCCCGCCCCTTGGCCTGGCGAAAATTGGCCTTTAGTACCGGTTGGTGGCTCCAACCGGTACTAAAGGCCCCTCCTATATATATGGCACTTACGAAAAATTCAGTTTCATTGACCACCACTTCTTCTCCAACTACTTCGCGCGATATCGCCGCCGCCCTCGCCGCCCCCGCCGTCGCGCTGTCGCCCCCGCCGCCCGTCGTCGCCATCACCGCCGTCGCCGTCACCGCCCGTCGTCGCCGTCACCGCCGTTGCCCTCACCGCCCGTCGTCGCCGTCACCGCCCGTCGCCGCCGCCCCGTACCACGTCGCCGTCTCGATCACGCCGTCACCCCCAGCGTGCCGCTCGTCGTCGCGCCGTCCCCGTCGCATCGCCGTCTCGCGCCGCCGCCCCCCGCTCGTACACACACACACATACACACACACAGACACACACACACATATTGTTTTTACTTATTTTCTGTTTTCTGTTGTTTAGATTAATGTTAGATAAATTACGTAGATAAGAATGTTAGAATGTTAATGTTAGATGAATTATATGGAAAAGATGTTAAATATTAATGTCAATTTTAGATGAATTAGCTAGATATTAATTAGGTATATATATGAGATTTGAACTAGTTGAATTAATATAACTAGTTTATTTTGGTATGAAAATTAATAGAACAAGTTTATTTTTAGTAAGAAAATTTAGGTATATGAGATTATTTAAACTAGTTGAATTAATATAACTAGTTTATTTTTAGTAAATGCTTAGTTGAACTAGTTGAATTAGTAGAACTAGTTTATTTTTAGTAAGAAAATTTAGGTATATGAGATTTGATGATCTAATTAAAATGTTACTATATATATAGCTACTTTATATATTTTAGTAAGAAAATTAATAGAACGAGTTTATTTTTAGTAAATTCTTAGTTGAATTAGTTGAATTAATAGAACTAGTTTATTTTTAGTAAGAAAATTTAGATATCTGAGATTTGATGATCTAATTAAAATATTACTATATGGAACTAGCTACTTTATTTTAGTAAGAAAATTAATAGAACACGTTTATTTTTATTAAATGCTTAGTTGAATTAGTTGAATTAATAGAACTAGTTGAACTAATAGAAGTAGTTGAATTAGTTGAATTAATAGAACTAGTAAGTGTTTAATGTTTCACCTATATGAACATAGGAAATGTCGTCTGACGACGAAAAAGATTTCATTAAGTGCGAATTCTGTGAAGACCAGCGCGGCCTGTGCGACAGAAATTTCCTTGTTGATGATAGGCGCTTCAGCATCAAGCTGGATGAGACCTTCGAAGTGGATACAGTAAGTCACAACGACAAGTCTTTTTTCGTAATTAAGCATGACTTATATATGCTTCATTTGCTTCAACTTATAATTTTAAAATTTCACTATTCTACTAGCGCATCCCCTGCCATGCAAGAATTTTTGTCTTGGATAAGATAGGTTTCAGTGCTATGGAAACTATGGAGGTAAAGAGAGTTTACCTGAAGACCGAGCATGCTGGTTATATTTTCAACGTGAAATTATACAAGGCAGACACGTACACCTATTTTGAATGCAAAACTTGGCAAGCACTATGCAAGGCTTATGCATTTGAGTCTGATATGGTTATCACCTTTGATATTCGTTCGGAAGATGATATTGAAGGTAATAGAGACATCTGGGTCGATGTGCAGACGCCTCCAGTTCTACCATTATGTGAGTTTCTCAACCATATTTATGTCTTTGATATTGTCTATTCAAAAATAGTTGACAACTAATTTCTATTGACAGCTTATTTCCATTCAAGCAAACATGTCCGGCGCTTGGTAGACATGACCTACTACTGTCCCGGAGCTGAACTAAACTGCGAGGAGATAAGTCATTATGTTTCATGGCTTGAGGATCTTGATGCTGTTAAGAGAAATCATTTTCCTGAATTTGAAAATCTTAGTACTGAAAACGTGCGACCAATAGTGATCGTATTGAACTACGGTCACATGTATTTAGGAAAGATGGTAAGATTTTTACCATTAGTCCTCAGTGCATCTTTTGCATACATTATTTTTCAAGCTAAACTTTCATTGCTAAGTATATTAATTACTATACGATGTTCTTCAACAGGGACTCCCGATGACAGTTGTGCCTCAGTGGATCGAGACTAAAGGTCGCATGTCAATTCTTAGCTTACGGCCAAGATATCCTACAGTGCACATGAGTGCATTCAGGATTTCTGAAAGCGATGAATGCTTAATAGTGAAAGATTGGAGCAAAATTGTTAATGATCGCAGAGAAGTACTAGGGGGCAGCAATCAGAAGCGCAGCCCACGATTAGGAGACAGGTTCATCTGCATGCTCCAATATGATGAATCAGGAGAGCTATACATGTTCTATGCTATTTTACCTGAGAGAGAGCAGCAGGAGTGATTTAGCTAGTTATCATGCTCTTAGTACTTGTTGTCCTCTCATGCGTGTCCGTGTTCTTCGTCCTGAACTTAATCTCAAAGAGTGATTTGCTTTTGTGGTGTTATGAACGCTTATAATATGATGATGATGATGATGAGTTATTATATCATTTATGAAAGAAACCGCATATTAGTTTCAACTGGATGGATCCTAGCTAAGTGATCAAGTATATGCCATATCCATATTACTTAGATCACTAAGTGATCAACTATATGCCATATCCATATTACTTAGATCACTAAGTGATCAAGTAATATGGATATGGCATATACTTGATCACTTAGCTAGGATCCACATGCATCCAGTCGAAACTAATCTGCGGTACTTTCACCTAATGATTTAACAACTCATTATAATGTAAAACAATCACTAAATTAAATTGAAAACACAAAACTAAAGGAAAAATAAAAATTAAAACCAAAACACACCCAAACATTTAGTACCGGTTGGTGTTACCAACCGGTACTAATGTCCTGCACACACCCGGGCCTGGCTCGTGCCACGTGGTGGCACGTTAGCGCCGGTTCGTGCCAAACCGGTACTAAAGGGGGGAGGGGGCTTTAGTCTCCACTCCATAGTGCCGGTTGCAGAACCGGCACTAAAAGCCCTTACGAACCGGTGATAAAGGCCGGTTCTGCACTAGTGGGGTTCGCATGCTATCGGTAAAATATGTTGATGAAAAATAAGCACATTGCAGATTCATCAGATTAATTCAAGCCACATGGAAACCCATCTATCCAAACCAAGCATGATCAAGAACTAGGAAATATAGCACTTGTATATGTTTCTCATGCATTAAGTGCAGCCGAATTCGATTTATTCCTCACATGGTATACAATAACAGAATGCAGCCACAACAATTGAACATCGCATTGCAGAATTGAACCAAGTAGTTAACTAAACACCACAACAAATGAAGCAAACGTTAACTGCGCACCACATTGCACAATATAACATACTCCTAATAGAAGATCAGACAGTTAACCAAACCAAGCATGCTTAACAACTTGGAAATATAGCAATTGTATTTGTTTCTCATGTATTTAATACAACCAAATTCGATTTATTTTTCACATGGTATACAATAACAGAATGCACCCACAACAATTGAACATCGCATTGCAGAATTGAACCAATCAGTTAACTAAACACCACAACAAATGAACCAAACATTAACTGAGCACCACATTGCACAATATAACATACTCCTAATAGAAGATCAGACAGTTAACCAAACCAACCATGCTTAACAACTTGGAAATATAGCAATTGTATTTTTTTCTCATGTATTTAGTACATCCAAATTTGATTTATTTCTCACATTGTATGCAATAACAAAATGCACCCACAACAATTGAACATCGCATTGCAGAATTGAACCAAACAATTAACTAAACACCACAACAAATGAACCAAACGTTAACTGAGCACCACATTGCACAATATAACATACTCATAATGGAAGATCAGACAGTTAACCAAACCAAGCATGCTTGACAACTTGGAAAATTGCACCCTGAAGAATTGAACATCACATTCGCAGAATTGAACCAAATAGTTACATGAACACCACATTGCACGACATATAGAACATATACACTAGAGCAGAAGATTGAATGGTAAAAGTAGATAGCACAATTCACTAGAATTTGTTAAGGAAAGGCAGTAGCTAGCAAACTGAACATGGGTCCTTATAGTGAGCTAATAAGACAATCTACTCCTCATTGTCGGAGATATCGATGACGATTGGCTCCTTGGACATGGAAGAGGGCGAGGCCTCCGCATAGTGGGTGCCCTCGTCGTAGTGGTGAGTTGCCTGAGCCGCTCCGGGCACCAACCTGCTGGCTCTCGAGATGAGGTAAGCACGTGCATGGTGAGAAAACACCTCGTAATCTTCGTCTAAGGCACCGATGGTGTCCTCAAGAAAACGCCACGAACTATCGTTTAAAGCAGCCAACCGCGTCGCGGCATTGGCACGCGAGGCGTCGACGGTGGCCTCGACGGCGAGGTGCTCCTCCAAGATCTGGGGTTCGACACGAATGGCAGCATCGCGACCTCATCCGCGCGTGCGGTCGCGATTTGCTTCTCTGCTGCCAAATGCTCCTTGAGATCCTGGCTATACTGCGTGCACCATAGCTTAGGGTAGCGCTTATTTGGTGGAGGGGTCGGTGATTTGGGTGGAAGGTGTCGCGCTCGCGCCAACGGTCGGGGCATGTGGGATGTGGAAGGAGGAGGAGGATGGGGGTCGTGTCGGGGATATACCCTGCGGTGTAACCCGCCGGATGTATGACCCGGTCAGACTTGGAGACTCACCAGAGACCCGGCTGGAGCTTGGCGACTCACTGGTGGCCTGCCCAGACATGGCGGTTTACGGGCAACCCGCCTGAACATTGCGACTTACCTGGTTACCCGGCGGGCGGGTCAGACGGACGACATGGCCCAAGGCCCAATAGACCGGCTTATGTTCTGGTAGGCCGGCTTAAGACGAAAGGCATGATAAATATTTCCCTTACAAGGTATCAAGACCCGGACTTGTATCCGGCTTGTAATAGAGAATAGACTAGTCCTAATCCTACTAGGACTTTGCATGTAACCCGCCCCTTGTTATATATATATATATATATATATAAGGAGGGGCAGGGCTCCCCAAGGGGGACAAGGAAGAAGCTGAATAATCTCGAGGGCTAGACACGATAAGGAGAGCCGGTTTATGCGGCGACTCTCTGAGGAGCATAATGAGACCTAGCCACAAACAGCATGTAGGGTTATTACCGGATGATGTTTCCCGGGGCCCGAAGCTGTCTAAACCCTTGTCTTGTGTTGCATCTCTCGATTCCACTCAACCCCTCTCAAGCTACCACATAGATGCGTTGGCCTCACGACTAAGTCCTCACACTAGGACATCTGCCGTGACAATTCCACGACAGTTCACGCCCACCATGGGGCTTGCGCACGGTGGTGTTGAGTTCTTGGAGGGCTCTCCCCAGAGATCGAGGAGTTTGCAATTTTCCGGATGAGGATTTTTACAATCGGTGAGATTGAAGTCAGAGAAGAATTAGGGTTTTGCGGTCAGTCTACCACACCCGTCTTTGGCGATCCGTCAAAACCAACAGAAGATTAGCTTTTTTGCTTTTTGCATCGCCGCAAGTCGCCGAGTCCGACAGAAGATTGGCGGTGTGATGTACGCCACGGAATCGGTCCAAACACAAGTTTCCGCCGAGAAACATATCTCTGCTGCGATCGACGTGAGGATCGAGACAAACTGCTACTATCAACACATCAAGTCATGAGTCAATTCTGCTGCATACTTACGCATGAGCGTCAAACTCCACGTGAAATCCCAAGCACCAGTGCACCACTAGTATTTGCACAAGGACCCCGATAACACCCGAATGTTCGGGCTGTGAGGTGATCGATCCGAACGAGTCGTTCGGTTCGGCAGGGAAGTATCAGCAAACAGTTTCGTTCGTTGCCATGTTCCAACGGCCCGAACCATCCACCTAATCCCTCGTTAGCTGGGCCTTTTGTTAGGCCTGCTGGCCCAAACTATTCCCTTTGCAAAAAAATTAAATGCAGAAAAAACACGAAAACAGTGAAGAAAACCCAACTGAAAAAACTGAGAAAAAACTGTACAATAAAATGCCACAAAAATCTATAAATTGCCATCAATTTTTATAATTGTTGAAGCTACTACACAGTACCTACATAAAATGAAAAACGCCATGATGGATGGGAACGAGCAAAAACTTCCATGATGTACAAAAATCGAAAAAGTTGTCGTGCAACAGGAAATAAATTATTTTGAAATTTGTTCAAATATAAACTGTCGTGGGCGCAAGAAAATTGCCATGGTTTGCACACCAAAAAATGCCATGATGCATAGAAAAAATTGCCGTGACCATAAAACTAAATTTGCCAGTCGCATAAGAAAATAATTTTGACAAGATGCAAAAAGAAAGAAAAATTGCCATGGTCATAAAAACACGCATTGATACCAGAAGTAAATCTATAAGTTTGCCAAATGGTGTCCAAAAAGTGGTGTAAATTTTCCGTGATGCATATTACCCCTTGCATTAACATGTGTTGAAAAAAGTGAAAACATTATCACTAGTAAATAATTTTGGCACTACCATGAGACATGGACCTAAAATTTTGCCATGATCTATAAATTCAAAATTGTCATGGTCAATTACTAAATTTACAATGATTAATGATTTTTTTCCATGCATAGCTAATGAAATTTGCCATGAATCGCAAACTTAATTTGCCATGGTCATTTACTAAAATTTCCCATCGTCTTGGCAATTAAAAAATAAAATTTTCCATGGCAATACATCAAACTGAAAATTGCCATGATCAATGAAATAAATTTGCCATGGGTAATGAATGAGAAACTAAAATTTGCCATGATCTATGTACTAAATTTGCCATGGTCAATTATTACCATGATCATGAATAAAATTTGCCATGATTCATTAACTAAATTTTCCATCATTCGTCAACTAAATTTGCCATGGTTGTTTGCTAATAATTACCATCGTATTGGCAATAAAAGTAAATTTGCCATGGCAATATAAATGAATTTCTCATACTACAAAGTAAAAATTGCCATGTTCCTAAACGAATCATGTTATGCGGATAAAAACATATAATTATTGTGTGTTTATACAAAAACAAGTTTCAAAGTTTGCAATGATGTATGAGGCACACTTCTCATTGAAAAAAGTTGTTGTGCTACAAAGAAAAAATGCCATGGTTTGTACGAAATTTGTCCAAATATAAATTGTTGTGGTCGCAGAAATTTGCCATGGTCTACAGACAAAAAAATGGAACCAAAATTATCCATGATATATAAACTAAATTTTCCATGGTTAATTACTAAGCTTACCATGATCAAGTGGAAATTCTAGTTTCCATGGTTAATTAGTGAGAAACTACAATTTGCCATGATCTATGAACTAAATTTACCATGGTCAATTTATAAAAATTACTATGATCAACGAAAATAAATTTGCCATGATTTGTTAACTAAATTTGCCATCATTCGTTCACTAAATTTGCCATCATTCGTTAACTAAATTTGCCATGGATGTTTGCTAATAATTGCAATAATCTTGGCAATAAAAGTAAATTTGCCATGGCAATAAAATCAATGCTACATCGTAAAAATTGCCATGTCATGAAGATACAAAAATCATACAATTATTGTGTGATTATACAAAAAAAAGTCGTGCTACGGAAAAAATTGCCATGGCAAAAGTTGCCATGTGACAAAAAAGTAGTCAATGTGACTATTATCATGATTTACAAAAGATATGGAAAAAAGCTATATTGTTATCTTTGTAAACTTTCCATGATTTATGAAGATAACAATTGTCTAAATTTGCCATGCGACAAAAAAGTAGAAACATTTATGGAAGTTGCCATAATTTAGGAAAAAATTATCCTGACATTTCCATGTGACATTATTAAAAAGAAATCTTAAAACATTTGCCATGTGAGCATTGCATAGTTCCAATAAGAATTTGCCATGTGACATGAGCACTAGTCAGCATGAGCACTTTCCAAGGTGTGTTTTCCCAGGGGAAAAAATGTACGCGAAATGCCATGGGACATATTGTTGTGCTAATAATCAGGAATTTATTGAGTATACTTGAAACTACAAAAAAACATATGGACATGACGCTTGCGATCGTAAACCATACAAAAATATGCCGAAATAGCTATAGAAATAAGTACTGATATAATTTGCCATGTGTTATTTTTAGCATGAACAAATACTAGGGTGGAAATGACAACTAAGGATGGACACTAAAAAATTGCATATCAAAATGCATCTACCCATTCTGGGCAGTTGCCGACAAGAACGAGTAGCCTTTTTGCTTAGCTAATGAATCGATCAAGATGCTATGGAATCTGTGTAAAGAAACAGAAATCCTAGTTCACCTCCTGGTTGTGCATCAAGATCAAGATCCTGCGGAATCACCATAGAATCAGTGGCTAGGTGTGACTCGTTCAAACGAGAGATTCTTACGGCGGCGGCGGTGAGCAAGGGGTTAACGTACCGGCCAGAGAGAGTGGCAAAGCCGCGAAAAGGTTTTGACCAAGCCACCGCCGCAAGGTGAACGGAATACCTGGCCATGGGTGACTCCCGGCGAGCAGTTCCCCTTCGGCACATCGCAGGAAAGAAGACGACGTCCACGTCGACGAGCAGCTCGGCTGCAAGCGGCAGGGCGTCGTCCACCTTCTGGTTGACCTCCGCCACATGCCGACGCTGAAGCGCCGTGGCGGCGGATGGCGGCGGCGTTAGATCCGCTGCTGCTCTCTCCCTCCGCGCCACGCATCCTCGAGCGCCGCGACTTTCTCGAGCTGGCGCCATCGCCGAGATCCGTGGGCAGGCTGCCGCAACACCCTCGCCGGCGACCGCCGCCGCTATCCTTCTCTGCGCCCGCCTCTTAGACACACCGCGTCGGAGACGGCTCTGCTCCTCCCCCTTCCGTGCCCAGCATCCTCGAGCAGTTCCGCTTTCTCGAACTACCGGCATGCCGCCGAGATGCACGGGCTGGCCGCCGCACACACCTTCGCCGACGATCTGGTTGGGGTGGAATCGATTTGTGTGGTCGGGGTGGAAGAGAAAAGGAGTGGACTAGTCTAGAAATGGATAGTGAAGTGGGCTGTCTCACCGCGAGAGAAAAAGGTTCGCGCCGACCCCTCGTCCTTGCGAACAGTTCACGACCGATGACGTGGCCACGAATTTACGTCAAAAATAGTGCGGGTGATCAGACGATGGATGAAGCGTTTGGGCCGATCTCCTAAAAACCTGACGTTCAGGCGTTATTGTTTCCGTTGCACAAAGACCAATGTCTAATTGATCTGGAGTTCAACTAGCACTACCACGTACATGCACGTGAAGCCAGCAAATCTGTCGGCAGGGGGCCACGACCTAGAGGACACGGACTTGGATTCATCAAACAAGCAACGACCCAGAGGGGGACCTGGGCGTGGACTCGGGCCTCGCTGGAATCGCCGTGCCTCCGCACCATGGCTTGCCTCGCGCCGTTTCGAGCGACAACTGCTCGGCCTCGCTCTGAGCCGCCCTCACGGCCCACGCCTCCGCGGCCTCACCTGCGCCGCCGCGCCTCAAGCCGGCCCCGCCTCCACGCGCCTCTGTGGCCGTACCCGCCTTAGCCCCGCCTTGCACCGCGCCGCCACGCCTCTTGTCCGAGCCGCCGCGGTTGCCGCTGCTTCAACCCGCCGCCGGCATACTCCCCTGTTTCCAACCCGCCAACGACGATCTGATCTATACAAAGGAAAAGAAGACAGGGAAAGAAGAAAGGACTCGTATGTGAGTCAACCGACCATGACCTGGACTGTGCCATCGTTCCCAATCGCTGCTTGTGCAGCCCCGACTTCGAGCTGCCTGCGGTTTCAGCGGTCCCGCTTCCGCTCCCGAGTCGCCAACTACTTCACCTAGCTAGGAACACAACCGCAACTGCGGGTTTGCCTCCCCGGGCGCGCGTCCTCACATGCGGCCTCGCCTCCCGCTACTGTTCTGCTGCGATCAACAGCCGCACCCTGGGCCGCCGTTTCGTCAACTCACCTCACCGGATCGTCGGGTCGTCTCCACTTTGAGCGGCCCTCGCGCGAGCTCGTGCCCGCGGCCTTGAGCCACCGTCTTCCGCGCCAGGCCAACGTCCCTACTTCTGCCTCATCCACGGCTATGAGACACGCCATGGGTGAGCCGACCCCCGAGTCGCCGGAGTCCTTTGTCGGACTGGCCTTCGTTTTTGAGCCGCCAAGAGGGCCTCTGAGCCGCCGTTGCCGTACCTTGAGCCGCTACTCAACAAGTTGTTACCGCATCAAGTGGACGGAGTAACCCTTGCCATGGGCTGACTATACCTCTGCGCTAAGCCGCCATACCCTTGCATTGCTGCCGTGGCCTCATCTCCGCATTGAACCGCCTCCGACGGCCAGCCACCTCAGGGTCGCCCCTCCGTCGATGAACTGCCGCGTTCCGCAGCCCCAAGCTGGACGGACCATGAGCCGCCGCCGTGCCGTTCTACTACGGCCCACCCTCGCCGGTCGTCTTCACTCCGAGCCGCCCCAAGCCTCTTTTGCAAGCCGGCCGCGGCCTCCGCCGACGAAGCCTCGTTTTCTGGAGCTGCTGCTGTCGCGCGCCGTGCCTTCTAGAGCCACTAGCATGTTGCGCCTCCAGAGGCGCCACTGATTTTGTCGCCATAGCCGTGCCAGACCGCCTCGCCTCGGTTCACGGTTGAGCCGCCCTGTATCTGTGTCTTCGCCGCGTCGCTGAGGCCATGGAGTTTCTGCAGCTTTGCCTTTCTCTTGCTGCAGAGTTGCTTCTACGGTTTTGGATCGATGCAGGCCGGGATGCAACGTCTTGTGCAGTCAATCACGGCCACAAAGCCCGTTTCTTTACTTGGGAGCTAGGCGTCCCACTCACTGCTGCCATCATTCGGTGTACAATGTTATAAAATCCCAGATCAATGAAACATCTGCCAGCCACACAAGGGAATCTAGAAGTACGACAGGGAGAAGCCATATCAACCAGTGCGTTAAGATGTGCCACTAATTGATGAGAAGCAAATCCAGAATACCAAAGGCTCATCAGTGCTAAGTCTACACGGCGCCTCATTCATACAGTGGACATGGAGCTCGCGCCAGTGTCGTCCTATGTCGACCTCTGTTCATGCCACGCTAACTACCGGCGATCAGGTCTACTACAAATGCGCCGGGTCAACTGGCGCGGTCCTATCTGTTGTGTCTATATAAGGATCAAAAGGAATTCAACAAGCAATACTTGTTGGGGAACGTAGTAATTTTAAAAATTTATCTACACACACAAGATCATGGTGATGCATAGCAACGAGAGGGGAGAGTGTCGTCCACGTACCCTCGTAGACCGTAAGCGAAAGCGTTATGAGAACGCGGTTGATGTAGTCGTACGTCTTCACGATCCGACTGATCCAAGTATCGAACGCACGACACCTCTGAGTTCAGCACACGTTCACCTCGGTGACGTCACACGAACTCACGATCCAGCAGAGCTCCACGGGAGAGTTCCGTCAGCATGATGGCGTGATGACGGTGATGATGATGCTACCGACGCAGGGCCTTGCCTAAGCACTGCTATGATATGACCGAGGTGGATTATGGTGGAGGGGGGCACCGCACACGGCTAAAAGATCAACTCATCAACTTGCGTGTCTCCATGGGGTGCCCTGATACGTCTCCAACGTATCTATAATTTATGAAGTATTCATGCTATTATATTATCCATCTTGGATGTTTAATGGGCTTTACTATGCACTTTTATATTATTTTTGGGACTAACCTATTAACCCAGAGCCCAGTGCCAGTTTCTGTTTTCCCCTTGTTTCAGTGTTTCGCAGAAAAAGAATATCAAACGGAGTCCAAACGGAATGAAACCTTCGGGAGCGTGATTTTTGGAATGAACGTGATCCAGGAGACTTGGAGTTGAAGTCAGGGAAGCTTTGAGGTGGCCACGAGGCAGGGAGGCGCGCCTGCCCCCTGGGCACGCCCCCACCCTCGTGGGCCCCTCGTGGCTCCCCTTACCGATTTGTTTCGCCTATATATATCCATATACCCTAAAAACTTTGGGGAACAGAATAGATCGGGAGTTCCGTCGCCGCAAGCCTCTGTAGCCACCAAAAACCCATCGGGACCCTGTTCCGGCACCCTGCCGGAGGGGGATCCCTCACCGGTGGCTATCTTCATCATCCCGGCGCTCTCCATGACGAGGAGGGACTAGTTCACCCTCGGGGCTGAGGGTATATACCAGTAGCTATGTGTTTGATCTCTCTCTCTCTCTCTCTCGTGTTCTTGAGGTGGTATGATCTTGATGTATCGCGAGCTTTGCTATTATAGTTGGATCTTATGATGTTTCTCCCCCTCTACTCTCTTGTAATGGATTGAGTTTTTCCTTTGTAGTTATCTTATCGGATTGAGTCTTTAAGGATTTGAGAACACTTGATGTATGTCTTGCCGTGCTTATCTGTGGTGACAATGGGATATCACGTGATCCATTTGATGTATGTTTTGGTGACCAACTTGCGGGTTCCGCCCATGAACCTATGCATAGGGGTTGACACACGTTTTCGTCTTGATTCTCCGGTACAAACTTTGGGGCACTCTTTGAAGTTCTTTGTGTTGGTTGAATAGATGAATCTGAGATTGTGTGATGCATATCGTATAATCATACCCATGGATACTTGAGGTGATGTTGGAGTATCTACGTGACATTAGGGTTTTGGTTGATATGTGTCTTAAGGGTTTATTCTAGTAAGAACTCTTGAGTAGATCGATCCGAAAGAATAACTTTGAGGTGGTTTCGTACCCTACAATAATCTCTTCGTTCGTTCTCCGCTATTAGTGACTTTGGAGTGACTCTTTGTTGCATGTTGAGGGATAGGTATATGATCCAGTTATGTTATTATTGCTGAGAGAACTTGCACTAGTGAAAGTATGAACCCTAGGCCTTGTTTCCTAGCATTGCAATACCGTTTACGCTCACTTTTATCACTTGCTACCTTGCTGTTTTTATATTTTCAGATTACAAAAACCTATATCTACCATCCATATTGCACTTGTATCACCATCTCTTCGCCGAACTAGTGCACCTATACAATTTACCATTGTATTGGGTGTGTTGGGGACACAAGAGACTCTTTGTTATTTGGTTGGAGGGTTGTTTGAGAGATACCATCTTCAACCTACGCCTCCCACGGATTGATAAACCTTAGGTCATCCACTTGAGGGAAATTTGCTACTGTCCTACAAACCTCTGCACTTGAAGGCCCAACAATGTCTACAAGAAGAAGGTTGTGTGGTAGACATCAAGCTCTTTTCTGGCGCCGTTGCCGGGGAGGTGAGTGCTTGAAGGTATATCTTTAGGTCTTGCAATCGAATCTTTTTGTTTCTTGTTTTATCACTAGTTAGTCAATAAAAGAACACTACAAAAAAATGGAATTAAGTTTGCCACATACGCTTCATCTTTTTAATATCTTTCCACTACAAAAAATACACTTCCGTGATGATACGTGTTTGTCACAGTAGGTCGCGTTTTTTTTCATGCATGTACATCCATGACAAATTTATGACAGAATCAAGATAGTCATACCTGTGCTGTCGTTGAAGTGTTCCATGACATTACCAAAATTATCATCACGGAAGTGTCCACTTCCATGATGATAAATCGCGCGTCACAAAAGTGCTTTCGTCAAGGGTGACCGACACGTGGCATCCACCGTAACGGAACGCCGTTAAGCTATCGGGTCCGGTTTTGGATCCGATAACCCGTTAACAGCCCCGACCAATGGGGATTTTCCACGTGTAAAATCATCATTGGCTGGAGGAAACACGTGTCGGCTCACCGTTGGGACAGATGTCATCCACTCATTGGACACAAAGCGCCTATGATACGTCGACATGTGGCACGGCCCAACAGAGTCCCATTCGTGTGAAAAGGCCGGCCCGTTTAACTTGGTCAAAAGGTGGCAGGCCGGCCCACGGCAAGCTTGTTAACGGCCTGTTCGCATATTGCCCATTTACGGCCCGCTATCCCAGAGCCCGTTTACGGCCTATCTGAATTAGGCCCAGTAGCGTCATCTGGGCCGTCCAATATAATTCCAGCCCGTTTTAACTTCTGGCCCATGTATGGCCCATGACGTCTTTCGGCCCATATGATGCCCTTAGTAACCCTCGGCCCCTTAACGGCCCGTGGTAAAACTGGCCCGTAATGAACAGTGTATCACTTTATACCCATTAACGGCCCATTATTCCATTGGGCCGTTTCTAGCCCATGATATCTTTCGGCCTTCTCAGGGCCCATTTAATCTTGGGCTCATTTCCAGCATTCGGTTACTTACGACCCGTTACTGTCATTTTCTGCTTGTGGGCCAAATTCAGCCCGTGGTTATAGTCGGCCCGTTTGCGGCCCGTTAATACGTTGGGCCGTCTTCATGTCGAAAAAAACCCGTTGGGCTGTTTTCATAGAGTTATCAAATACGGCCAATAAACGGCCAGTTATTGTCCACGAATAGTACGACCCATGATTGGCGAAATGATGATACGCCCCGTAGAAGGCCCATGGATCGTACGGCCCGTAAAAGGCCCATGGATCGTACGGCCCGTAGAAGGCCCATGGATCCTACGGCCCGTATAGAAGGCCAATGGATCCTATGGCCCATAGAAGGCCCATGGATCATACGGCCCGCAGGAGGCCCATGGTTACAACAGTCCGTGTGTTGCCATGATTATTAGAAAAACACAGAAAAAGAACTGCAGTGACTACAAGCAAACAACTAAACAAGACAATAAGGAAATAAATAAGCAAGCAATTAACGCTAGCCTATTACCGCTATTACACATATTACATCCACTGGGCATCAAAGTTCGCCACCAGTGCAAATATAGGGAACAAAGCAGCATATTACATACACTGGCCGTCAAAATTGGCCACCAGTGCAAATAAACGCGGTAGCAAAACAAGAGCATAACTGAAACAACTTCATAAGAGCGCAAGAAACATGGTATCCACCATGCTGGCAATAATCTTAGCAAGCTTATTAGCTTTGTCCTGTTTTGCGCTAAAATCCTCCAACGCTTGCTGTTGCACCAGAAAGTATGCATCTGAATGCTCCAGGGACTTCCGCAGTCCTTCCGCTTCTTCTCGCAGCACAGCTGATCGATGTCTTTCAGCTTATAGTTGAGAGTCAAGAAACTGAACTGATTCAGACAATGAGTTTGAATAGCTTGTGCAAGCGGTAGTGGCCAGTAACTCCAACACTAAACCAAGACAGGACTTTGGGGTTGTCTCACTGTCTTTGAGATAATCTTCCTTAGCTGTTTTATCAGCTTTGTTGGAGACCAACAAGGATGTGTCACTATCCTGAACCTTATCTGCATTACTTCCTTTACCATTGCTTAATAATGCACTCTTCCCCAATATTCTGTCAGCATTCTAAAATAAGAAACAAGCAGACACATAACAGTTTAGCATGTACTAGTATATGAAACTCATTTCGGTGAACCAGTTCATTAGTAAGGTGGAAAGGATTAAACTACCAAGTATTCTATTACCAAGTACTAGTACATAATAAAAGCATCAAACTAACATATGTCTATGTCCTATGGTCACTGCATTGTCTTGCCAAATCAAAATAGAGACACGGTTCAGATCATATCAGTTCAAGACAAAGCAGCAGTGAAAGAATACAAAGCGTGGGAAACTACACGGCACAACAAGATTTCAGATGGGTACCACGGGTCTACATGTACAACAACAGTATTGGCTCTGTTGTGATGCTAGTAATGTGCATGATATGAGAAGTCAACTGTATACACAATTGAAATTGAAATCAGCACAGCTATTGATAAGAGCAAGCCTGTTAAAGAAACATGCGTGAACATACCTGCTGTGCCATTGCAGTTTCGATTGGATCATTCAATTTAAAAATAAGTTTGTATGAGTAAATACAGTGATACAAGAGCAAAGCAGTATGCACAATAGCAATCATAGTTAAAAAGGGCGCGCCTAAGCGAGCGGGTAAGCGCGCCTAGGCTTTATGCGTTGGCGAAACGCATTGCGCATAACTACGCTTAATCTGTGCATAACTGCGCATAAGCATGCGCTTTGGTTAGTAAAGCGCAAGGCGGTGGCAAAACGCACAATTAGCGCCTAGCACTTTTTTGAACTATGATAGCAATGGAATCTTAAATTAGAACAGTTGTTCTTCAGGTTTAGGCACTTGTTCTACATGAACAGAGTACAGTAAGATGCAAGAATATCGTACTTAAAAATAGAAAATGAGCTCATAGACCTTACCACATTCTTGGTTTGGGACCAGTACAGAACAAGGCGTTCCCAGTCATCGTCCAGTAAATGTGTCTCAGGAGAACGTAAGGGAATTTGATGAGTTTCTTTGCCGGTGAAGTACGTTTTCTTCAGGTACTGATACTGCCACCAAGCATTCTTGAAGGTAGCGGAGGTATTAGCACAGGTTACCTCATCCTGAGTTTCCAAATCGGTCCTTCTCTATAGATAAAAATGGGAAAATTTGCTATATTATAACCATCATGGAGGTAGGATGTATGGGACAAAGCAAAGTAATTGCCATGAATAACATTACTTACACATAACTCCTGGAAAAACACCTGCAACTGGCATTTTCCTTCATCTTCAGTATAATATTTCCAAGATGGGAAGATACGCACATACGATTTAACAACATCACATGCGATAGATGCTAAACTACGACTAGCTGGTTGTGCTTCCTCCACAGGAATAGGCATACTAACTGGTGGAGTTGGGGTTCGCCGTGGTAGTACTGGCCCTTTGGGCACTGGAGCTGCCTTACTAACTGCTCTTGTTTGGGAGCTCTGTGGTGGAGATGGTGCTGTGTCAACAGTAACTGGGTTACTATCTGCTGGGGTTGGGGTTAGATTGGGTGAAGCTGGTTCTCTGTCCATCGCAGTAGGGGTACAATCTACGAGAGTTTGGGTTATGTGTGGTAGGGCTGGTTCTCGTGCATGTACAACCGGGGTGCTATCTCCACCAAGAGGTAGCACTGTTTTATTTGAAGACCGTGTTTTTAGTCCGCTAGATGCTGGCATCAGCCGCTCCAATTCAAATGGCTGATAAACAGGAAACATAGTTGAATGTACAAACATTGTATGAGAGACAAATGCAATAGATAGTGTGGAAAAAAGAGGGCATGAAATAGTTGACATGTATATTGTTTAACTAAAACGGATAGCATGACATAATTTCACATATATGGTGTCTATCTAAACTGGTTAGCATAGCATAACATAATTCAAAGATATGATGAATAACTAAACATGATCGCATGACATAATTCACCTACATGTTATCTAAGTAATCAGGATCGCATCATTTAATTCACATATGTGATTTATATGCTAAACAGAGGCCATTAGATATGATGTCTGAACTAAGAACATGGTGTTGAATATTGTGTATATGATGTCTAATCTATGCAATGCAAGACACCATATGCATGATATGAGCAGTATAACCATGCCAAGTTAGAGCATACACCTCGGTGGGGGAATAGGACTAGTCATCTGTCTCTGAATCCATCTTTGAGGAGCTATCGGGACCCAACAAGAGATCTGCTTCGACAGGTAGCACTGTCTGCTCAGAAGGCCTTGTTTCCACTCCAGATTTTTCAATCTCCCACCCAAATGGCTGATTCACAGGAAGAGTAGTTTAATGTACAAACATTGTCGACAAATGGAAATGTAATGAAGAAAAGGATGGGCAAGATATCATTCAAATATATGATGCCTGGTTAAACAGGATGGCATTGCACATTTCACGTATATTATGGCTGGCTAAAATACATGAGACTGCACAATTCCCATATATGATATAGAAACTAAACAGGTGGCATTACAGAACATGTCTAAACTAAGCTGATGACATATATGATTTCAAAAGTAGGCACTGCAAGGAAACATATGCATGATATGACTAACATCATCATGCCAAGGTAGAGCAAACACCTTGGGGGGGGGGGGTAAATAGGAGTGGTCAGCGGCGTCTGAATCTGCCTCAGAACAAATAGCTTCCTCTGGATTACAATCTGGAGAGGGGTGGGGAGGGTTTGCCATTGAACCCACCATGGAGCGATGTCTGCATGACATTGTATTGCCGCGCAAAACTCTTCTCTTTTTCTCTACATGTTCAGCATGACTGTGTACAATATCTGACATGCATACGAAAAAAATATGGTGAGATTATGTAAGGAGAGCATGCAGAAATTTAGAGTGATGGTAACAACCAGTGGATGGATCCAAAAATAATGATAGCAGGCTGATGATTGCTTTAATTTAATAAAAAGACAGATGATGATTGCTTTACTATTTGTTTCCCACCCAAGATGAACAACATAGGCATACCCTAGGTGAACCAGATATTAGATAGAGATACTATTCATTGCTTCCTTGATATGTGCCCCATAACTAATTTAGAACTCAAGTTTGAACATTAATTTGGAATCTGAATGTTACCGTCGAAACTGAACGCAATGGTAGCAGAGAGGCACTTGACATGTAGTTTAGGGAGGGCCTTCAGTTCATCTTAAACCTGCATCCCCTGAGCCACCAGCCACCACCGGCCGAACCGCCGGCCCCAGCGCCGCCTCGCCGCCCCGGCCCCACCGCCGGTCCGCCGCCGCCCCGGCTAGCCCTATAGGCCCCCCGCCCCCACCCTGAACCCTAAGATAGATAGTGGGGTACCTCTTCGGCGAGCCCCCGTCCCTGCTGCGGGTGGTTCTTCCTTTACTCCGGCGCCCCCCACCCCCTGAAAATCGACTCACCCAAAAGTCGATTCAGTCGACTGAAGTGTAGCTAAATCGGAGCAGAGCAGCAGCACGAGCGAGGGGGAGAGCAGCAGCAGCAGCGCGAGCGAGCAAGAGCCGGAGCAGCAGCAGCAGTGCGAGCGAGCGAGCGAGAGCCGGAGCAGCAGCAGCAGTGCGAGCGAGCGAGCGAGAGCCGGAGCAGCAGCAACAGGTCCGGCTGGTATGGACGCCGCCGCCGAAGGGGCCTCGCACTGGGGGAGAGCCGCCGTGGAGATGTCACCCGCGGCGCCGGCTTCAAGGTAGCCGCTCCATGGGGGTGCGGGATGGAGCACCGTCGGCGCCGGGAGGTCGAGCTAAGGAGAAGGTGCGATGCGATGAGTGTACAACCTCTTTGGTGGCGCCGAGTAGGCCTCGGCTTCGTCCGAGGAGTCGGTGAGGATGCTGCGGTTCCGGTGGAGCAGGTTAAGGCGGCGTTGTGGGGATGGAGCAGCCGCGATAAACGAGGCGATCGTCGGAGCAGCTCCTTGGAGGTGGAGGACGGGGCGGCTGAACCAGCGGGACGACGAGATGGACAACGGATCCTCATTCGGGGAGGTAGACGAGGGACGTCGAGCTGTTGCGGTGGACGACGTCGTCGGGGAAGAGGCTCCGGCTGGGCAGCGGTGAGGTGGCGGACGGAGGAGGGTGGGGTTTCGCGGCTGGAGCGGAGAGGTTATGGCGGCCTGGGATTTCGAATGGCAAAAAGGAGGCGATGGGAGGGGGTGAACCATGACTTAGGGACGCGCTTGTCCAAAATGTAGGGTGTGTTACAAAAGTACCCCGCACTGATTTGAACTAGCGGCCCTTTCGGCTCAGGGTTAGAAGGGGGATTTCGCGTGTCGAGATTTGGCAGCTGGAGGGAGTTTTCGCGCGCGTTGTAATTTCAGGATGGCAAGGCGCGGGTTGTGAAGGCGCCAGTTTTGGGAGCACGATATCTGAATTTTCGGGATATAACAAGGCGCGGGTTGAATTTTAGGGACAAGCCTAACGTGTAATATTGTACTTGTACGTACCAAATCAATTCGCACTTCCCTCAACCAAAAAGAAAACGAAAAAAATAAAACTATTCACACCACACAAAGAGAGTCTTGCCCCGTTTTACTATAAAAATGCTATTTAAAGCTAGTCATACCAACAATTTAGTGCAATTAAATGCTATTCGGTAGTATGAATCCATGTTATGTCCAATTAAATTTTTTCGCTTGCTGTATAATGCATGTAACCTACTCATACCAACATTTTAGTGCATTCCAAATGTCTATACTACCGCTGCAATTCGAACTGAATTTGAATTCGTTTCTTTATTACAATAACAAATCTACAATCATGATTGTTGCCAACTTCAACCATCATTCGTGTATTACCTTAATAACACACCACATGATTACTATAGAGATAGATATGAACTATGTGTACTACATGAACTCGAATTCTATTTTTTGAATACACTTGATGTTGATTCCAAATAATAGTACATTTGATGTACTAACTATATATTCATAATCTAAACCATGTTCCATACGTGTACACCGTGTTTATCACACATAGTATAGTGCCCCGCCCCCTACATTATGACAAGTATTTAGACCTGAGCTGCAAAAGCCACACATTAGCCCAAATTATGATCAATGTTCTATATGTTATACGTAGTACTAGCAAGATGCCCATGCGTTCCACAGAACATCAACATGATCAAGGGGAGGCCTAATTTGCAAATATGGAGAGGGGTGTGGGTATCTTTTTTCAAAATTTCCATAGTTTCCTTCCTATCCGTCAGATATAAATCGGACGGCCTATATTGCAGGATGGCACCATCATCAACAACTCCGTTTTTTATAAGAGTAGAGATAAAATATATTATATGTAGTATAACATGTTCATAACCACACCATGTGTATCACCGTTATATATATTCACACATGCGTCGGTTTAAAACACTATGATACATTCTTCAAATATCCGAATTCGCTTTTTATAATGAAGTATGATCTCTATTCGTCTTTTACACCCACACAATCCTCTTATCTTTGTAGCTAGCTAGCACTAACTTTCTCTCGTGCATGCAGACGCCCGCATCCCTCTAACCCTCCCTCAGCATTCTCTAGCTCCATCGCGCAAATTCGTCTTTTCACTTTAGGTCGTTCACCCACGGTGTGTGTAGGCCCCCAACTCCTTCTTTACGACACACATTGATCGATATGCTCTCTAGCCAGGTGTGCTTAGCACAAAACACAAGCTTCCCCTCTTCTCTTATCACCGTCCATGCCTCACTCCCACCACTCTTTTCATCGATCTCGTACTCACACACTTCTCCCCCCTTGATATAGTATGACTCTCGGACCACCTCCTAGATGCATCCCTCTCTCTCTATCCTTCTCCCCGTGCCTCATTTGCTTCTAACACACACATGCATGTATACCGATCGATCTCCCAACATATACCTAGGTCGACTTTAACTATTCCCCCCCATCGATCGACGTACCTCACAAGTTATGTCTCTCCTTTCTCTGACAAAGGACGATTGATCTTCCTATGTAGTTATGTCTGCTTACCACATCCATATCGCCCCCCATCATTCGTGCATGCCTCCTGACCCGTCTCTCACATGCACGTGCACAGACAGGCAGCCATCCCCTCTCTTATTGATATTGCAGGCGTGCCCTCCGGTTGTCTAGCAATCCTATCCCACCATTTGTTAGAAGCAACTCCACTACCACCCCCTCCAACACTCTAGCTCTGTCTCTCTCCCAACCTTATTTCTCTCCTGCACATATGCATGGATGCCGAGCGATCTCCCTTAATACATGAGGTAGATCGATATCCCTTAATACATGTGGTAGGCCTCTCTCCTCCTCCACACATATACCAACCATTGTACCTCTATAGTTAATTAGGCCTCCCTCCCCCCCACCACACACCGATAGTCGAGAGCTGTAGGTAGGTATCCATGCCACAGAGACAAACCACACCTGTCCCCTCTCTCGTTCTAGTAGGCCATCCACTCTATATCTTTGACGTGGGCACACACAAATTCGATGGCACTCTTTATCGACCGCGCGCGCACACACACACATCATCCCTCTCTTCGATTCTATGGACACCTCAAGTCGATGATACCTCCACTGTCTTCTCGTGGATCGCCCCCTCTATATATATGATATATCCAGGACTCTATTTCACACACATTGCATATGTTACATTTTTTGATTGACCCCCCCCCTAAAAAAACTCTCATGAACCCACACACTATATCTCTCTACGTTTGTATCTCTCTCACACAACCCCACGTAGGTGGTGTACGTATACAAGAAGAGAATAGGTGCACCGTGCACGTACTCACCCTTCGTGCCCAGCCACACCCGCGCGGGTACACGGTGGAGCTCATTTCTGTACGAAATGGCAGCCCACGTGCTAATTTGAACGCGTGTAGCGGTTGTTTACCTACGGAGGTCGTGTACCACGCGTGCACGAAACAAAGTTTGACTTGATGCGTTGGCGCGTTATTTTTAAATAAAGTTATATCGCTCAATGGCACGTACACAGAATATAAACCGATTTTTATGGAGAAAAAGGTAGTCCGCTCCACTATATACAATGGAGCCTGCCTGCCTGGTTTGTCTCTCTTCAGAGTATCTCACACAAGGCTGCAGTGGCCTCTCTCTCTCTCTCACCGTTGGTCACTAATCCGGACGCATCCCGTCCGCCGGCGGAAAGGGAGGACGTGCATCGTTTCTCCGTTCGACGGCGTCGAGGCAGCACGTCCCGATCTGCGGTACACACCGTTCTCTCTGACCAAGCTCCGGCGCGGTAGGGCCTACGTCACCTGCTCGCTGCCGCAGTATGGGCAGATTCCGCCCGCCGCCGCTCACCTAGTTACATCCCGATGACCTCCAGGTATCCCCTCCGGCCTTGCTCCACTGCCCGTCTTCCCACGTCGCTGCATGTGGATCTTCCATGGTTCTTTGCACAAAACGTAGCTCTTCCGGCGTACTTTCCATATTGCAATCTCGTCCTCACACCGTTTTAGACAAACACAACCGTGTTGTTATCTTCCCTTAGGACAAGGAATATGCTTCTTTTTTGTCATCGCAACTGTCATCAACAATATTTTTCTTTTTACAAATTTCAAATGTGCATATTTTAGAGTGTAGATTCACTCATTTTGCTTCGTATGTGTACTCCCTCCGTTCCTAAATATTTGTCTTTCTAGAGATTTCAACAAGTGACTACATATGGAGCAAAATGAGTGAATCTACACTCTAAAATATGTCTATATACATCCGTATGTAGTAGTCCATTTGAATCTCTAAAAAGACAAATATTTGAGTAGTCACTCGTTGAAATCTCTAGAAAGACAAATACTCCGGAGTATATTTAAGAACCGAGGGGGTAGTGCACAGCCGCATGGGAGACTCAGACCGGTCGTTGCGCCGCATTAGTAGTGAATAATGAGCAGTCAAATCATAAGCCCCACCTTTCCCACTGTAAGTTGCTCGGAAGAAGCAACCATCAATACGCTCTTCTTTGAATCCGCTCATACTACTCCATCTGTCACTGTTTATAGAGTGCGCTTCAGAAAAAGAGAAAATCTCTGGGACCAAGGCGACTAGCGGTCGGCCTGAAAAATAGCATTGGTAGTTATAGCACGGCGTCTATTACTAGAGGAAATAATGCGTACACACATGCATGCAGTGCTTCCACCCCGGGTAGACACATGCATGCACGTACTCCACTCTATAGTACTACATCGAGAGAAAATTGCGGTTACCACGCCCTAATTAATTGAGCATTAAACCAAACGCGTCTAAAGTCTCTCTGGTGGTGGAAATGCATTGAGAGAAATGCATCATAATGAAGCGTGCCCTGTAAACTGTGACGGAGGGAGGAGTAGTATGAAGGTGCAAAACCAAGTACGCGTATGGCCAGTCGGTCAACGCACCTCGTCTTGGCATATCATTGACATGTGGGACCGGAGTGTGAGCAAACCAATCTCAATTGACGGCAAAATGGCCAACCCGCCGTTCCTTGAGAGAGACAAGGAGCGAGAACACCCAGACGGGCTCGCACGGAGGCCAAGATATATTCGAGCATGGTTGATCGATATCATCATTACATGTATGGCTGCCATTTTCCGCCCTTCTCCGGAATAAATGTGTACTTTATCAAAGATTAAGAAAAATAAGAGTACAGAGGCACCACCATGCGGTTCTAGTAGTAGTACTACTCGTACTACTAAACCTTGCGCTTGGCTCTTCGCCTCTTCGTGAAGTCGAACAATGATGGTACTCCGCATGTTCGGTACTATAGTGTATGCCTCTGGCAATCTGACACCGAATGAACTGATGCATGTCCACCGCCTGGGCGAGGTACGTTGCATTAGTCAAAAGGCGTAAGCGAGCTTCACCTTATCCTGCAAGCTTCTCCTCGTTCTGCGAGTTGACGGGACATACCAACAAGTAGTGCTAGTCCATACTCAATCCTTTCCGGTTAATATGGCTTAATATTTTTTGCGGGTAAATGAGAGAGCTTTATTCATATATAAGCATTCTTAGGACGATCAGCCAAGACACCGGTCACTAGGAAGCGAGGTACCCCGCAAAAAAAGAAGTTGGAAGCGAGGTGTTTCATCAAGCCAGCTCTCGGCCACATTCAAAGTGCAGCAAGCATGGTTCGCACAAAGATGCACCGCAAGGTTTGCTGACCTGTTTACATGCTGAATAACAAAAAAGAGAGGAAATATTACCGAGCTCTCCTATTTGTAACAGGATATGAGCCAGAATTAAGCGAGAATTGTGGCGAGTGTTCCATGCAATCAACTTCCATTATCACATGCGAGAACCCTCGAAGAGAACCAAATGTGTTGAAGATTGATTTATCACATTTTAAAAATATAATAAGAGTGCAGACGCTCCTCCATCCGGTTCCTAGTACTAGTATAGTACCTCTATAGACTATAGTAGTAGTACTAGTAAACTTTGCGCTTGGTTGTTCGCTTCTTCGGGAAGTGCAACAATAATAGTACTAGTATAGTGTATGCTTCTGGCAATCTGACACCGAATTAACTGTTGCACGTCCACCGCCTGAGCGAAGGATAGCTTGCATTAGTCAAAAGTTTCTCCATGTCCTGCGAGCCACCGCGCGCAAGCTTCTCCCGTCCTGCAAGCTTCTCCTCGTTCAACAAGTTGACGGGACACAATGAAGTAATGCTAGTCCATACTGCCTCCTCTCCGGTTAATATGGCTTAATTTCAAACAAGATAAATACACTGTCTGTCACTGTATATTTGTAAAAATACGGTCAGTGGACTTCATAAAACGCTCATTGCGCTCAATATATACATTTTCCGGTGTTTATACGGTCACTAGCTCACCCTGGCTGAGTATGTGTGTGCATGCACGTGTAGGTTGAGCACTTGAGCGTGACCGTGTGTGTTCCGTCGTGTGCTCGGACATGCATGCATTAGGGCGTCACGCGCGTTTTTGCGTCCATGTGTACGTGTGACTGTTGCATACACGTAGGGGGAGTATGTGTAGGGGCCACTAAAGGAGGAGTCAAATCACACAGTAAGTTAGTCGGAAGAAGCAACCATCATTTCACTCTTCAATGACACGTACGCAATATAAAATGGTTGATATGGAGAGAAAAAGAAAACCACTATATATACACTAGCAGGAGCCTAAGCTACAAGCCTGCTTGCTTGGGTTGCTCTCTTCATAAGCATCGAACGACGGTGGCCACACCGCTGGTCACATATCCGGCCTGATCCCGCAGCTGGGGGAAGGGAACAATGTTCTGCGTAGATGCAGTCGACATCGGCGAGGGAGAAAATCCATAGTCGGTGCGTCCCAATCGGGGGTCACCGCGGTATGGGCCGATGCCGCGTCCCAACCGCCCTTCTAGCTACAGCCCGACGCCCGTTTCGAAAATATTAGTGCATGTCAACAAAAATTATACTCCCTCCGTCCGGAAATACTCGTCGGAGGAATGGATGTATCTAGACGTATTTTAGTTCTAGATACATTCATTTTTATGCATTTCTCCGACAAGTATTTCCGGACAGAGGGAGTACTAGTATCGCTGTTCCGTTTCAAAAAAAAGCATATAAGCTGTTACTTCTTACCCAAAGGATCTTTATATCCAACAGACACAAAATATCCATTCGACTGTTCGAAATTACTTTCACTGCTGATCTGATGTCGAGGTAATTGCTGCATCGCCACCAAAACCCACCATCTCTTAAGCTAAAGTAGACCGAGCTAACCCATATATTAGCATATTACTAAGATAAACAGAAGGCACTGTAGAATCATTTAGGACGTGAGCTTGTCAATCTGAATGTGGAGGGACACCAGCTTAGCCTCGGCCAGCAGCTTGGGCAAAACTGTGAAGAAGGTCAGCTCCTGCACGGCTACGTCGCTGGGATCCCTACTGCTTGTCACCTCCATTTCCACCTTGACGGCATCGGTCCTGCCTTTGGGCTCCGCCGGCGGACCGTTCGCCCACAGCTTGGCCACGTAGTGCGGTAGTGGGGACGCCCCCGCTCTGATGCAGACGACCGACACGGCGATAGGCGCGCCGATGTCGAGCATGCCGTCGACCAAGAAAAACGCGCGGCCGTCCTCCTCCGCGAACAGCAAGAGCCGTGGCTCCGACAGTGGCACTTGCAGCTGGAGCGCCTTGCCGTACTGGATCCTGTGCACGGGCATGGGATGCACGGTGCTGATGTGGTGGGAGAGCCACGGCGACGGGCCTTCGTAGCCACAGACGGGCACGGGGCATTTGCAGGGCGCGAGCGGACACACGCTCTGGTGATCGGCGAGCTTGTGGTAAGTGACGTAGAGCCCACAACCTTCGTGCGGGCACTCCACCCTCACCGAGGAGAGGACGGCGTCCACTTCCGTGTTCCGCACGTCGAAGCCACTGCCGCGCTCGCACTTCTGGCACTGCCGCTGGTTCCCCGGGCGCTCGACGCGGCAGTCCGCGCAAGCCAGGTGCCCTCCCTTGCACTGCACAAATCAATCAAACAACACATCAATCAAGAAACCTGCACCTTGCTCGATCATCTGAACAGACGAGGTGTATTCGAACCTCAGACACTGGAGGCTTCAAGGGGCAGAGGCACAAGGGGCAGTGGAGCAAGGTGAGGTCCATCGAGACCATAGAGAGCTCCATCGTCGGGTCCTGTTCCGTCTGCATGATCTCGCCCTCTCGTGCACAACCATCTCTTGCTTTGTTAGGGCCGGGGCATTACAAAGCTTTACCATCACATATTCATACTACTTCAAGGTGCATTAAATCAACACATGCAAGTATCAAAAGGAGAGTCACGGCATGCATGCATGCGTTGTAATTAATGCATCGGTAAACGCAAATTATTGAAATATATCGAGTGCAATGCTTTGATGTGTCGCGTCAACTCGTACAAGACCGAGAAGTTTGATTACTACAACGCCCTCTCGCCTTAACCGCACGTGCCTTTGGCTGCATGACAGGTGGGCCACCGACCTCTTGGGCCCACCTGTCATGGACGCAAAGGCAGGAGCAGTAAGTCAATGAAGCTGCGTCCCTCCCTCGCCCATGAGCGTGGTGGCTGGCAGGACTAGGAGAAGTTTTCATTCGCTACACGCTCTCCCTCCCGTACGCGGTGGACATGCAGCAGTTCAATCGGTGTCAGATGGCTAGAAGCATACTGTAGTACTCCTCCACTGCAGTAGTACTCCATCATTTTGTTCGACTTCCCGAAGAGGCGAAGAGCCAAGCGCAGCCCGGACGCTCGTGTGGCAGTTTCATGTGTAGATAGTCTAGGATAGCGTGTACCGTGCCTGTAAGCTTAAAATCGTTGGGGTCGGCTCCATGCTATATTTTTTGATTAAAATTATCTTCTGGCCCTACCTGTCATCCTGGTGATTCTAGTTTGCACGCTCATCTGGTCAAGATAGGAATATTTATTTTAATTTGTGGTGGGGTAAATGTTAGAGGTTGCAGCAAATGGAGTATTGTACACTGCGGGTCTTTTAGCCAAGTTTAGAGGCAACCATGTGGGGCCAGTGCTATGATGTGTTGCGTCAACTCGTACAACGAGGAGAAGCTTGATTTTACTACTACACGCCTTCTCCCTCTCCCATGCGCACGGTGGCTCGCAGACGAGAACAGGCTTTTGCCTATGTAGTACTACAACAAGCTATCCCCCCCGCTCGCGGTGGACGGACTTGCAGCAGCGGATTCGATAATGTAGAAGTAGTAGTAGTAACATCATTGTTTGTCTTCTCGAAGAGGCGAAGAGCCAAGTGCAACCTGAACGTGGCAGTTGCGCACCTTGGAGCACGCATATAGCCAGGCTCTTGCATGAGACAAAATTGCTATGTGAGCCCACTATTGTAGTAAGTACTTGCTAGTATAGCCCTGTAAACCAGAAAGGAGTATTTGCCTTTCTTGAGATTTCAACAAGTGACTAGACTACACCGAGATGGAGTACATATGGAGCAAAATGAGTGAATCTACACCGTAAATAAACATGTAGTTCTCTCGTTTTCCTCTCAGCCTTGGTCGCGGTGCACAATATTGAGTATACTAGTACTATCATCTTGAAATTTACGAAGTCACCATAGGCACCTCGTCATCGACGGGAACGTCTCCTGACACGCGATAGACGCGAGCGGCAGTCGCCTCCATAGGTGCTTGAATGCCAAGGAGGGAGAGGGTAGTGGTTCCTGAGACGTTGAACGGTCAATGATGCATCCTCAAATTACTCTACATGCAGAGGGAATTAATTTTTTTGAAGGAGCAAAGGGAATTAATTGGAGAAGCAGAATAGAGCCAGCACGATGTGAATGCAACAGAGTTTGGGTTCTCATATAAAGGCGCCCCACCACTCCAATCCATCTACTCCTTAGTCTCTGCGCAACACTGCTCACTCCAATCCAAGACCAAGTGACTAGAAGCCCGAAGCACCTATGGAGGCGATGGACGCGAGCGGCAGTCGGTTGTGCCAAATCATCCAAGGTGCCGGCCTGCGGCCCCGCACCGCGCAGCATTTCCAGACGGTGCTGGCGACCGCCGGAGTCGTAGCCCTCACCGATGCCGGCTTCGCCTCTCGCATGGACGACATGATGGTCAACTCCATCCGCAAGTTCGTCGCCATCAAGAAGCGCGCGGACGACCTTGCCGTACTACTCCAGCCCGCGCGCCCAGGCTCCTCATTGCCTGCCACCCTCATCGGCCTCCATGGTGACAAACTCTTTCAAGCCCTGGTGGCCCTGTAGTTGTCGGAGGTCGCGATGAAGAATGTGCACCTCGAGGCCGCGCTCGTCGCGCAGCGCCTCGCCATGCAAGAGACCGTCGACCTGCACATCCACGTCTACGAGGAAATCGTCTACATAGGCCGCTACAAGGCCAGCAAGGACAGAAAGACGTTGGCCTTCTTCCAGCGGCTGGAATCTTTGGACACCATTGTTCAGAAGCACGTCGACCTGGCCACGAAAGCCGCTCCTACTTAGCCGCCGTCCGATGCATCTCTTCTTCTTGCCTCCTGTAACCAGCACTGCATCGCCTCGTGGCCTTAATGTTTTATTACTATAGGAGTATATGGCATTTTTATTCTAGTAGTAACGTTTTCACTGTGAGGTGGGGCCGCAGTTGAGCAAACCGACCATCGGCAAATCCCCACCCCGCCCACCGGGCGTCGGCTGAGTTTAGAATTACTAGAAGAGAGAAACGAGGGAGAAGAGCTAGCTGTAGCACAGACGCTGTTGTCATATGGGACTCGCGTTGATAGAATAGGAGTACTGAGCACTCGTACCTCTTTTTTTAGGGAAAAAGCAATCGTATGTCTAGTACTACCACTAGTTGGGCGCGTGCGACCTATACCTATCATCACTTTAGGTCTCCTTTTTGAACCGTAGCTACGCTTCACCGTACATATTTTTTCACGCATTTATCCTCCTATATGTACTCCTAGGCTATTTCCACGTGCACCCTTTCGCCGACATGTGGGACATAGAGCATCTGGGTCGTAGTGCATGCACGACTCGGAGCATATGCCGGGGTACTTTACATTTCAGACCTCACAAATTACATGCAAACCCCCCGCAGAAGAATAAATAAATAAATGAATTACTACATGAAACCAGATTATTTTCGTAGAAACCGGAGCACGTTCATTAAATTTTGGACATAACACGTTTATAAAAAACTACCGGACCTAAACCAGTCTAAGGGCCTCTTTGATTAGCAGGATACTGAAAACATAGAAATGGGGAAAGTATGATGGCGATGAACCGAGACAAGGAGAACTCTACTAACTCAGTTAGAGGTTAGAGTTAGATTCTAACCCTGAACTAACTCTAAACCAAAGAGGTCTATGGATGGCAGGGTTAGATTGACAATAAATGTTCTTTCTCAATCACTGCGCAACACTGCTCACTCCAATCCAAGACCAAGTGACCAGAAGCCAGAAGCACCTATGGAGGCGATGGTCGTGAGCGACAGTCGGCTGTGCCAAATCATCCAAGGCGCCGGCCTGCGGCCCTGCACCGCGCAGCGTTTCCAGATGGTGCTGGCGACCGCCGGCGTCGTAGCCCTCGCCGACGCCGGCTTCGCCTCTCGCATGGACGACATGATGGTCAACTCCATCCGCAAGTTCGCCGCCGTCAAGAAGCGTGTAGCGAAAGCTCCTACTAGTCCTGCCAGCCACCACGCTCATGCGCGAGGGAGGGGGCGTTGTAGTAATCAAACTTCAAAGACTTATATTTTGCTTCGTATGTAGTCACTTCTCGGTCTTGTACGAGTTGACGCGACACATCAAAGCACTGCACTTGATATAAGTCTTTTTACACATTTCAAATGGACTACTACATACGGATGTATGTAGACATATTTTGCTTCGTATGTAGTCACTTGTTGCAATCTCTAAAAAGACTTATATTTGGAAACGGAGGGAGTACAACGCATGCATGCATGCCGTGACCTCCCTTTGATACTTGCATGTGTTGATTTGATGCACCTTGCCAAATTTTGACTATAAATTTAACTAACCAAATTTTCATGCATGTCACAAAAAATTACGGGGCTGTTTGGATTGTGACTATGTTTGTCTTATGTTGCCACATTATTTTTCCCACACTTCCCACACTTGCCTAACTTGAGTTGCTCAAATTGTTAGACACGCTTTGGCTTGCCTAAGGGAATCTTGCCACACTTTTTGTGTCTATGACATGTGGGGTTCACTGCTAATAAAAAAATTCTTGTCTTAGGTGTGGCTAATAAAAAAGAATTATATTTAGGAACGGAGGGAGTAGAAAATATAAATAATAATGCATGTTGGGGCAACCCACGTTTCCGATAATTTTAGCTGTGGGCTTGTTCACAATTTTTACGAGGGGGTGGTTGTTCATTTAATGAAGGGACTTGTACCAAACTTGAACGATACAAAGTGCGACCTGGCACCCTCAAAAAATAAAGTGTGACCTGGCACACCGTAACACCACTTGGAACAAGCGGGTAGCTATCTCAAAAAACAATCAACAACTAAAAAAAACGGCGACCTGGCACGTAGTACACAATTTTAAACGATTGTTTTGATGGAGTGAAAAAGGAAAACTACCCCACTACGTATATATAGGCCGGAGCCTCCGCGCTTGCTTGCTAGGGTTGGTCTATTCACACACTCTCATCCTCTCCAGATCTAAACAAGATAGGGGTGGTAACACTGTCTTTCTCCCTTCAAAAAACACTCTCTTTCTATCCTCACCGCTGGTTACAGATCCGGACGTATCCCCCTCCGTCGGTGAAGGGGAGGAGGGGCAGCGTGTAGGTCGTCATCGACAGCGAGGGAGGAGACCCACTGCCGGCCGCACCGTTATCCCTGGCCGAGCGCTGGCGCGAGAGGTCCTCCGATCCCTTCGTCGTTGCCCTAGTGTGGGCGGATCCAGCCTCCCGCCGCCCACCTATCCACATCCGGACGACCTTCAGGTATATCTTCCTTCGAAACCGCCTTAGCTCTACTTCCCCAGCTCGCTACGTCACTGCATGTGCATCATTTTCTACCTCTCAGCCCCTCTCGATCGGATGGTCCAACGTCACCTATTTTTTTCTTCTATTGTTAGAGGTAAAGCTACTTCATGGAGTCGAATCTTGTACTTGGTTCAAACAAGAAATAAAGTGGGGGTGGGGGAATTTAGTATGTAGTACATTGGACTTGGTACAAACAGGAAGGAAAGGGGGTGAAAGCAGTACAGACTGGTCATCCAACCGGTCTGTTGGTCGAAAAGGGAAATATAGGGGTAACGCTGTACACAGTGGTATGACCAGGACTAGATTTGCTATCCACACATAGGAGTAGGTGGCTAGAGTGAACAAAAATGGGACCAACCCAGATATGTTTCTTGGATGTTTGTTTCTCGGGGCAACAAACTATGAATCACCACTTTATGCCCTTGTTTAGGTACATGGTGCTGGACTGCTGGTGCACCCACTGTCCCATGCCCTTATACCAAATATTTAGCTGTTCTTAATCGCCCCTGGTAAAAATGAAGCCATGCCACTGTTATAAGCCATGACAAGTTTAGCCAAATGTTTTTGCCTGTAATTGTTTGAGACTCTGACTGTTTCCTCTGTAGCTTTTTGTGCAAACAGGGATATCCATTTCACCTGGTTGCTGTTGCGACCTTTTGGTGCACTGCACAAAACTCTTCTTAAAAGAAGTGACTTTTGTGTTGTTTAACTGGAATGTTAGAATGGAACAGTTGGTTCATTTCGGTGGAACTGCACAAAGGGAGATCTGTGTTCCAATCCTCATCATCCATATTGGCACCATAACCTTCCTTTATGTAAGAATGATATTTAATGCATGTGTTCATCTCTATTTTGCGATTGCCATGAGAAAATAATGCTATTTTTTACTAGTACACTTGTACTCCCTCACTGACAAAACCAATTTTGAAATAGAAGGCCAATCATGTACTTGGTTTCACCAACTGGTGAGGAGACTGAGAAACAGAGCATGAAGAGGAGGAAGAAGAAGAAGAGTAAATAGTGCCAAGGCGATCTTGCTGAAGCCAGAGGCCTCAGTCGAAGCCATTCAAGGGCTCCGGCAACGACTACCTTACATGTGAGAGGATCCTCCACGGAGCCCTTCCACTTCTTCTGTCTCACTTAATTAATTAGGAGTACTTAAGTACCACTAATTTATTGCTGCCTAATTTTCCTGTCGGAGTTAAACAAATCTTTAGTAGCACCCTATGCTGAATCATGTACGTGTGTATGTTTGTCTATGAGGTGCATCATGTGGTGGAGCAGGGAGAGAATGCTAACTTTACCCATTAAGATAATGAGGGTGCTTCTATTTGTTAGTGTATGTTTCATCAACTAGTCCCACTATTACAGTAATCTCACTCTCTCAATATATGTGCCAACAGGGATGCTCGATTTTGGTGGAACTGCACAAAAACTTTGGGTGCTTCATTGCCTCGACAGCTTCCTTCCTTTCCTGTTAGTTGCTAATCTCGGCATGCATTCTTCCTTTGCTGTCAGTTGCTTGGCTTATCTCGGCTTCCAGTCAAAGGAAATATTAATTGATATGCTACCTCACACAGGTTGGTACTGGTCTTTATACTGATTATTATGCTTGTCATATGTATTGGTAATTTGGTATTGTGCTACTGTTTGCCGATTTCATAAAGGAGTAACTTGGAGCCTGAACTCGCAGGCAAATCATTACATCGGGTGATTTCAGTAGAACTGCACAAAAAGATCAGATGGACAGGTACTTATGCTGCTGCTATGTACTCCAAAGTTCACTCAGACAAGCATCGATGTTGACAAGAAGAAGTGCCGATATTCATCCGAGTATCAACCGGCGTTAACCAATTGTAAAACTCCAAGTATTAGGAGAGTGAACGCCAAAAATATTGCTTGGCGCATAGCCCAGAAAAACGCAGTCCAGTCTTTGGTCCCAACTTGTGCCTTTTGGTTATCTGCACATATGGTAGCGAACTGTATGGCATGGAGTCTAAAGATTCCAGACAAGTTGGTTGATGTGTATATTCATCTGGCACTTAATCAGTCTGCATGCCAGGGATGCTCCATTTCAGTTGAATTGCACAAAAAATTTGGGTGGTTCATTTTCTCAACCGCCTCCTTTCTCGTCTGCAATGTAGAATTTTGGCGAGATACATGACCAAGATGAGCCAGTAAGCTAGTTGGATGAAAGTAGTGGCCAGGTTGCTCAAACCTCCCTCAGCACGAGGCCACTATTTGAGGATAAACCTACAAGAAAAGTTCAGATTGTCTGTGCTGCCTCTTATGTACTCGAAAGTTTACTCGTAGAAGCATTAATTTTAGCAAGAAGTACCTCCGACTGAACACCATTTACCAGTCTGCAATGTAGAATTTTGGTGAGCTACATGACCAAGATGAGCCAGTAAACTAGTTGGATGAAAGTAGTGGCCAAGTTGCTCAAACCTCCCTCGGCACGAGGCCACTATTTGAGCATAAACCTACAAGCAAAGTTCAGATTGTCTGTGTTTCCTCTTATGTACTCGAAAGTTTACTCGTACAAGCATTAATTTTAGCAAGAAGTACCTCCGACTGAACACCATTTACCAGTCTGTACCCTAGGTAATTAAAGTTCGTCCATGGATCATATTGGCTATGATCTCAATCATTTGGATGCATAAGCATACTGAACATGTGTATATCTGAATCTTTTTGTGAATTATCTATGAATATTGTTGTGTGATCTATCAATCATTTGGATCCATAGACATGCTGAACTTGTGTATATATGAATCTTTTGAGTTGTTGATAGTGAATGTTGGCTATGAATATGAACGTGTCCTGTGAACCTGAGTTTGATACGAATGTTTACCTTTTATGTTGTGCTTGTGTGTGAACTTGTTAGTATGCCTACTGTGGGGTATGTGACGTGTGGGTGTCAACGGCACACCTTCTTCCCGAGAAGAATTGCACCTGCTTTGTTAGGGTAGCAACGGCGCATCAGCTCTTTTTAATCTTTTTGCTCTGTCTTGCCCCCTCGCCCGCTCAACCCCTGCCGTAATGTTTTCGGCCTCAAAACAAACATAGTACTGCGTTGTTTTTGGGGCTTGATGAAAAATCGAGTGCTGGTTTCTGTAGGTTGGCCCGCCTAGCAAATGGGATGCTGGTCCACCACGGACTGGGAGGGCTAAAACACAAGTTGTATGGTGCAGAGGCAAGTAAAAAAACGCCATCGAGAGCCATCCACTGAAGAAAAAAAATCTCTCCTGATGTGCTTCTTCAGTCGTGCCGCCGGCTCCCTCTATAATCCAGTTCGCTCAGGGATCTGGTATCATTTTTTTCCAGAGGGCGAACAAGTATCAGCTAGGCCTAGGTTTTGTATTTTAACATGAGTAGCCCACGACATACGGGTGACAGTGGTTTCAACTTATTTTTTGAGGTCCATACCGGCCTATGGGCTTTTTCTTAAAGATCGGCAGTCCAATGTATTTTTTAACCACATTATATATATTTATATTATTACTATTATCGTATATTTTATAGGGACTTATATATACATTATGAAAACATGCCACGTGTTATTCACTTATAAAAGTAAATGTTTAATAGAAGTTGGCAAGGAAAATCCTGGTTGTTTTTGACTCACATGCAAGGAAAATCCTTGTGATTGCGTACAAAAGCTTGCGAAGATTTTAAGGAGCAATGTAATAATAACGCGCTCATTTTTATTTTGATCAATAACTCGCTAATTTGTTAATTATGTATATAAAAAATGTGCCTCTTCGGTTTATTTTTGATATTAATTGCTCCTTCTAACATAACATTATATATATAACGAGCCCAGCTAATTCGTGTATTTGAAGGAAGTGCAAATGGGCTGGGATTTCTTAGATAATATAAATGGGCCGCATTGACGCGAAATTATTTGTTCACCCAGCCCAGCAAATGGACTGTACATTGTAGAAAACACGGGTTAAATATATGCCACATTTTTGCAGGCTGACATGTGGGCCAATAGGTCGAAGCCTACGCAGGGCGTTGTCAACTTGGTCGGCATGCACCTTCAATCTCTCGTCTTCTTCCTCCAGCATCGCCGGGACCGCCTGGTCCGTCCTCCGGCGGCTAGCGGCTCTGCTTAGCACGCATCACTGCGAAGCGCTACCCCTCCGCCGGCCAGGCTATCCCTCCACCCCTCCACATCTCCTGTTATTCTCCACCGACTGCAGCCCCACGCCGCACCAGAACCAGTTATAACCCTTCGCCTCCACTCAATCTGTGACTCCACTGCCGCGTCTTCCCATCTCCGAGTCGTTCCCGTCCGGGGCCTCGCCGTCGTCCACCGCCTCGCTGCGCTCGGTGCGGCGTGGTCAACAAACGAGAGTCATCAGAAGAGGACTGTATGTGGAGAGCCTGACGGCTGGGACCCACGAGGTCCATGGTTGCACGCAAGGAAAGTTCCTCCTTATTAAGCTGAAAAATGTTTCCTCCACCTGACAGCTGGGACCCACCGGCTGTATCTTCGCACGGAAGGAAGTGCCTCCTTGTTATGTGAAAAAAATTATTCCTCCTGTTGACAACTGGGACCCGTCAGATTTGGTGGCTGACTTGTGGGCCTACTAAGCGGACGTGTACGCAGGGCTTTGTCAACTTAATCAACAAATGATTCTAGCAGCTGGACCATTGGATGTTAATCCAACAGTCGTGCTCCTTCTTCAACCTCTGTTCTTGCTCCTGTCTCCCGTGGGCGGCACCGCGGCTGTGCTGCCGCGCACCCGAACCAGTCAAGTTTCCCACTCCTCTCCATCTGCGACTCCACTGCCCCGTCTTCCCCATCTCGGGGTCGTTCCAGTCCGGGGCCTCGTCGTCGTCTGCCGGGCTTTGGTGCGCTCGGCACGGTATGGTCAACGTGGTCAACAATCGAGAGTCATCGGAACATGACTATACGTGAGAGGCTGACAGTGGGGACGCACCACGCCCATGGACGCATGCATGCAACGGAACGCGACGTGGTCAACGTGGTCAAGGAACGACTTCCATCGGAAGTGTACTGTACGTGGAGAGGCTGACAGCTGGGTCCACAGCCGCAGCAAAGAAGTGCCTCCTTATTACGTGGAAAATAATGATTCCTCCACCTAACAGCAGGGACCCACTGGACGGGCCACCGTATTTTGTGAAAAAAACGTTTCCCCCCTGACTGCTGGGACCCACCGACAGGTCACCGTATTTCGCAAAAAAAACGTTCCCCCCGCTGTCAGCTCGGACCCACCGGATGTGCCTCCTTATTACGCAAAAAAATGAATACTCCCCTTGCTAGTTGGGACCCACCTTGGTGGGTGGCTGACTTGTGGGCCTACTAAGTTGACGGGGACGGAGTGCTTTGTCAACTTAGTCAATATGAACGATTCTAGCTCCAGTGACCGTACGATGTCCATCCAACGACCGTAGTGCTTCTTCAACCTCTGGTCTTGTTGCTCCAGCCGCCCAAAGGAGCGTCGATCGTGCCGCATGCTCCTACCTCCCATGGCCGGCTGTGCTGCCGCGGAGGCCTCACCGCCCCCTACTATTCCCACTGCTGGCCATGCCATCCCTCTACTCACCCACACCCCCTGTTATTCTGCGGCGACGGCAGCCTCACACCGTAGCGAACCAGTGAACCCTCGTACTCCTCTACGCGCGGGCTTCCACTGCCGCGTCTTCCCCGGCTCCGCGTGGTCCCCTTCCTAGGCCTCACCGTCGTCCACCGCCCTGGTGCTCTCGGCGCGGCGTGGTCAACGTGGTCAAGGAACGGCTTCCATCGGACGTGGACTGTACGTGGAGAGGCTAACAACTGGGTCCACGGCCGCAACAAGGAAGTGCCTCCTTATTACGCGCAAAATAATTATTCCTCCACCTGACAGCGGGGACCCACCGGACGGGCCACCGTATTTCGCGAAAAAAATGTTTCCCCCTGACTGCTGGGACCCACCAGCTACATCTTCGCACGCAAGGAAGTGCATCTGGGCAAAAACAAAAAAAACGATTCGCCCCCTGACTGCTGGGACCCACCAGCTACATCTTCGAGTGCAAGGAAGTGCCTGACAGTCGGGACCCACCTGGTCGAAGCGTACGTAGCGTTGTCATTCTGGTCGCGAACATGTACGTACATACTGGTCGATGTAGAGGCGCGCACGTGTCGTAGTAGAGGCGCGCACGTAGCATGTACATGTACGTACAGCGGCCAGTGTGCAAGAAAGAAAATACGGCCACGTACGTACATATGGGCAGGGTCTCGAACGCCTACTCGCGCATACGTACGACCAGGGCTCGTGTACATGGCTAGGTCAGAACGGAGAAACATCGTCGTCGTCGTGTTCATGAGGAGCCAACCGGCTGGGTCGGAACGAAATGCGTCGTCGTGTTCATCGGGAGGGCTTGGACGGAACAGCCGATGGAAACGAGGCCTGGCGTACCGCAAAACGGAGGAAATGGCCTTGTGTTCAACCGGCCATGTTCGAAACGGGATCCTGTTCATCGGGAGGGGTCTGGCGTACCGCAAAACGGAGGAAACAGACCTCCTACGGTCGAAACGGGGGTCCTGTTGATCGGGACGGGTGTGGCATACCGCAAAACGGAGGAAACAGACTTGTGTTGGAGTGCTACGGTCGAAACGGGGGTCCTGTTCATCGGGAGGGGTGCGGCGTACCGCAAAACGGGACTCCACGAGATACTGTTCATCTCCACCGTCGACCCCCTCCAGCCTCCACGGGCTACTGTTCATCCATCGTCGACCTCCTCCAACCTCCACCTGCGACTGTTCATCCAGCCTCCACCGCACGCTACTCCACTGGCTACTGTTCAACCAGCCCTCTCCATGGGCTCCTGTTCAACCACCCCTCCATGGGCTACTGTTCATCCAGCCCTCCACCGTATACTGTTCATCCTGCCCTCCACGGGGTGGTCCGGTTCATCCTGCCCTCCACAGGGTCCTGTTCATCCAGCCCCAACCGGCTCGAACGATCGGGGTCCTGTTCATCCACCCCCACCGTGAACTGTTCATCCAAACCCCCCAGCAACGCTCACTGTTCATCCAGAGGCAACGCCACAGGGTCCTGTTCATCCACCCCCACCAGGAACTGTTCATCCAAACCCCCCCGCAACACTCACTGTTCATCCAGAGGCAGCATCGATCGGCTTCAGTTAGCAGCAGTAGCGAAGGAATCGCTCGATCGGGTTCAGTTAACAGCCATCGATCGATCGCTCGGGTTCAGTAACGCGTAGCCTGCAGTGCAATCGCTCGGGTTCAGTTAGAGACCAACGCCTCGCTCGGGTTCAGTTAGAGCCCAACGCCTCGCACACACGCGCGTACGTACGAGAGAAACGCGCATCGCTCGGCCCTCGACCACCCACCGTAACCGGGGACTCCCCGATATTTTCCGCGCCCTCGCTTCTACTTCATGGACGGCCCAAAGAATGTCATGCAGCTGCGTCTCCGGCCCGCCCAGGATGAAAAGCCCATTTTCTGTCATGATTTTTGTCATAGAAGTAGGACCCCACCACATCTATGACGATACCGGGTTTTGTCACAATTATCATCATAGAAGTGTCATAAGTATGACAGAAAAGATTTTCGTTCGGCCCAAAATGTCACGGATGTGTCTTTTTTTTGTAGTGTTCATGAGTATGATGGAAAGGAAAATTGTGCCAAAGTGTTAGAAGAAGAATGCATTAAAATGTTTGGCACTAAATCTTTGAATGATGAGCATGATTGCAACGATGTTAGTATGAACTCCTTGAATATCCATGGTACTAATGATGATTGCACTAGTCATGATGAAAATATCTCTTATAAGCATGTCGATTTTTGTGGAGTGCATAGAGTTTGCAAATACATACCAAAAAGGGAAGATAGATTTTGTAAGAGGCATAAGTATTTAGAAACCAAATGGTTGCAAGAAAGGCTAGATGTTTGTGCTGAAAATTTAAATTTTCTTAGCCGTACTTGTGAACTTTGCAATGAACATGGTCATTTAACTATCCGATGCAAATTGTTTCATGATCTAATCATTTCCAAAAATTGTGATGACTTGATTTCCCTTGCACATCATAATGAACTTAGTTTGCTTATGTGTTATGAAGAAATGAAACATATAACTAACTATCTTCCAGTATTTTCCCATGATAAACTTCTTGAATTCGATCTAGAGGAAATTTATATGTATTGTGCAGTGAATTGCATTGAAAAACCTTATATTGCCAATTACATAAAGAAAAGAAAGCAAATAGAAGATGAAGAGAACACTAATGAAAGGGAAGATACTTCCCAATATCCTCCTATTATTTCTTATGATGAATCAGGTAACGAGGAGGAGCTTTCTATTCAACCAATCTCATCAATAAGGAGCTCAAAAGGGAGAGTTAAACCCACACATGATGTGAAGAATAAAAAGAAAAAACGGAGAAGCAAAGGTAAAAGGGTATCCCTCCCAAATGATGTTGCTCCTACTACTCATTGTGATGATGATAATTGCTATACTATTGGTGCTATCCATACTATTAATGATGAGAGTGATTATGCTTATGATATGAAAAGGCCCAAGCTTGGGGATGCTATGTTTGATGAGGATGACACATTTGAGAATATATTTGCTGAAATTAATGTTTGTACCAAGCTTGGGGATGCTACATTTAATGAAGATGATATTTTTAGCCTCCCAAGTTTTTGATATGCAAAGTTTTTATGATGATAGCATGCCTTCTACCTATGATGATTATATTGATGAAAGTGGGTTTGGAAGAGTGTCAACTTTAGGAAGTAATGATCCCACTATTTTGGAGGATGTTGAATCTTATAATATTTATGAAAGTGGATTTGGAGAGGTCATGACTTTATTTAGTGATGAGTCCACTATCTTGGAAGAGGTTTCAATCGATTATGATGAGAACAAAGTTGCTACTTATGATGATTATTGTGATGAAACTTATGCTATAAAAAGTAGTGATGATTATATTTATAAAACTTGTCATGATCATGATTACCCTTTTTCTGAACATTACTCTTTTAATGTGGAAACAGTTTATAGTATTCAAGTCTCTTATGATACTCCCACTATTCCAAATGAGAAGAATTTTGCTTATGTGGAGAGTAGTAAAATTTCTATGCAAGTAGATCATGAAAAGAATGCTTTAGGTGCTGGTTATATTGTTGAATTCATTCATGATGCTACTCAAAATTATTATGAGGGAGGAATATATGCTTGTAGGAATTGCAATAATATCAAGTTCCATCTCTATGTGCTTAAAGTTTTGAAGTTATGCTTGTTTTGCCTTCCTATGCTAGTTGATTATTGTTCCCATGAGTTGTTTGCTCACAAAATCCCTATGCATAGGAAGCGGGTTAGACTTAAATGTTCTATTCATATTCTTCATGATGCTCTCTTTATGTTTCAATTCTTATGTCTTATGTGAGCATCATTGAAATCATCATGCCTAGCTAGGGGCGTTAAACGATAGCGCTTGTTGGGAGACAACCCAATTTTATTTTTGTTTCTTGATTTTTGGTTCTGTTTAGTAATAAATAAATCAGCTAGCCTCTGGTTAGATGTGGTTTTACATTTTAATTAGTGATTGTGCCAAGTTAAACCTATAGGATCTTCTTGAATGATAGTTATTTGATCATGCTGAAAATTTCAGAAACTTTCTGTTCACGAAAACAATTGTTTAAAATTACCAGAACATGATAAAATACCGATTCCAATTGCAGCAGATCAATAAACAAATTATTTAGGTCGTCCTATTTTGGCAGATTTTTCTGAGTTCCAGAAGTTTGCGTTTGATACAGATTACTACAGACTGTTCTGTTTTGGACAGATTCTGTTTTTCGTGTGTTGTTTGCTTATTTTGATGAATCTATGAGTAGTATCGGAGGGTATGAACCATAGAGAAGTTAGAATACAGTAGATATTACACCAATATGAATTTAGAATGAGTTCACAACAGTACCTAAGTGGTGATTTATTTTCTTATACTGACGGAGCTTATGAGTTTTCTGTTGAGTTTTGTGTTGTGAAGTTTTCAAGTTTTGGGTAAGGATTCCATGGACTATGGAATAAGGAGTGGCAAGAGCCTAAGCTTGGGGATGCCCAAGGCACACCAAGTTAATATTCAAGGACAACCAAAAGCCTAAGCTTGGGGATGCCCCGGAAGGCATCCCCTCTTTCGTCTTCGTTCATCGGTAACTTTAGTTGGAGCTATATTTTTATTCACCACATGATATGTGTTTTGCTTGGAGCATCATTTTATTTTCTTTAGCTTTGCTTGCTATTTGAATAAAATACCAAGATCTTAAATTCTTAAATGAGAGAGAGTCTTCACATAGCTACATAATTATTTAACTACTCATTGATCTTCACTTATATGTTTTTGGAGTAGTTTGTCATTTACTCGTGTGCTTCACTTATATCCTATGAGTAAATGGTTGAATGTTTTGAATGTCATAAATCTGAAATTATATATGTTTCATATGCCTTTCCCATGGGGAGTAATGCCTTCACATATAAGAAGTAGAGGTGGTAAATTTATTGAAGGTTAGCAAACATTGTATTGGTCACTTGAACAATTCATGAAAGAATATTGAAGGAAGAGAGATTTCACATATAAATATACTATCTTGGACATCTTCTATGATTGTGAGCCCCATTAATTATTTTCAAACCTGAGCAAATTAGTTGAAGTTGGACAAGGAAGACAACATAATGAGTTATGCTTGGGTATATTTGTATAGAAGTTATATTGTTATGGATCCTCTAACATGTGGTGCTTGCTATTTCGAATCCTTTGCTAGCCAAAATATTTGTACTAAGCGGGAATATTGCTTGTGCATCCAAATTCCTTGAACCTAGTTTCTTCCATGAGTGTCCACTATCTACCCATATGCGGTATTTACCTGCCATTCCAAGTAAATTTGCATGTGCCAAACTCTAAACCTTCAAATAATAATCTGTTTTGTATGCCCGAATCGCTCATGTAGCGACTAGGGGCTGTCAATATCTTCCATGCTAGGTGGGTTATTCTTACGATGAGTGGACTCCGCTCATCATTTACGAGAAAATGGCTGGTAACTGGGATGCCCAGTCCTATGATCAAAAGATCAAAAACAAATTCGCAAATAATTTAAACAAAACTCCCCCAGGAATGTTGATAGTTGGACGGCACCCGTTGTTTCGGACAAGCCGTGGAGTGTGAATGTTGGTGGAGGGGGGGGGGGTAAAAACTTTACCTTTCTGCGTGGGAACCACCTATAATGTATCTAGTATGGAAGATATTGGGAACTCTTGGTCGTTATGTTGACAATGAAAGCATACCTCTCAAAATTATTTTTATCTCTGTTTTAGCTTCGAGCTCTGGCACCTCTGCAAATCCCTGCTTTCCTCTGCGAAGGGCCTATCTTTTACTTTTATGCAAGAGTCAGTAGTATTCCTTCTCATTCCAACCTACTCTTTAGTTGGCAAGCATCATGTGATGGAAAGATCTAAGCATATATGGCCATTCAAATATATTTGAGCATGAATTATTATTGTTGACATTACCCCTGAGGTAAAAGGTTGGGAGGCGAAACATTAAGCCCCTATCTTTCTCTGTGTTCGATGAATACTATTTGTTCTAAAAATATGCTTTGAGTGGTAGCAATCATGGAAGACTAAATGATAGTTGAGTATGTGAAGTTTGCTCAATCAAAGCTCTGACATAGACTCTTCCTGAAAATAAGATGAATTGTAATTGTTTGATGACTAATAACACGGTTGTTAGTTTTCAAGAAAGGTTATGATCTATACTTTAACATGTGAATAGTTTGTTACTTGATCATGCAAAGTTTTATGAGATGAGCTGCTGTTATGACATATGAGGATGCTAGAAAAGGTGATTGAAATTATCATTGATCAAAACTTGTGCACCTGCTAGCATTCACACTTCATAAATTATTTCTTTTATCATTTACCTACTCGAGGACGAGCAGGAATTAAGCTTGGGGATGCTGATACGTCTCCAACGTATCTATAATTTATGAAGTATTCATGCTATTATATTATCCATCTTGGATGTTTAATGGGCTTTACTATGCACTTCTATATTATTTTTGGGACTAACCTATTAACCCAGAGCCGAGTGCCAGTTTCTGTTTTTCCCTTGTTTCAGTGTTTCGCAGAAAAGGAATATCAAACGGTGTCCAAACGGAATGAAACCTTCGGGAGCGTGATTTTTGGAACGAACGTGATCCAGGAGACTTGGAGTTGAAGTCAGGGAAGCTTCGAGGTGGCCACGAGGCAGGGAGGCACGCCTGCCCTCTGGGCGCGCCCCCACCCTCGTGGGCCCCTCGTGGCTCCCCTTACCGACTTATTTCGCCTATATATATCCATATACCCTAAAAACTTTGGGGAACAGAATAGATCGGGTGTTCCGCCGCCGCAAGCCTTTGTAGCCACCAAAAACCAATCGGGACCCTGTTCTGGCACCCTGCCAGAGGGGGGATCCCTCACCGGTGGCCATCTTCATCATCGCGGTGCTCTCCATGACGAGGAGGGAGTAGTTCGCCCTCGTGGCTGAGGGTATATACCAGTAGCTATGTGTTTGATCTCTCTCTCTCTCTTGTGTTCTTGAGGTGGTACGATCTTGATGTATCGCGAGCTTTGCTATTATAGTTGGATCTTATGATGTTTCTCCCCCTCTACTCTCTTGTAATGGATTGAGTTTTCCCTTTGAAGTTATCTTATTGGATTGAGTCTTTAAGGATTTGAGAACACTTGATGTATGTCTTGCCGTGCATATCTCTGGTGGCAATGGGATATCACGTGATCCACTTGATGTATGTTTTGGTGACCAACTTGCGGGTTTCGCCCATGAACCTATGCATAGGGGTTGACACACGTTTTCGTCTTGACTCTCCGGTAGAAACTTTGGGACACTCTTTGAAGTTCTTTGTGTTGGTTGAATAGATGAATCTGATATTGTGTGATGCATATCATATAATCATACCCACGGATACTTGAGGTGACATTGGAGTATCTAGGTGACATTAGGGTTTTGGTTGATATGTGTCTTAAGGTGTTATTCTAGTACGAACTCTTGAGTAGATCGATTCGAAAGAATAACTTTGAGGTGGTTTCGTACCCTACAATAATCTCTTTGTTTGTTCTCCACTATTAGTGACTTTGGAGTGACTCTTTATTGCATGTTGAGGGATAGTTATATGGTCCAGTTATATTATTATTGTTGAGAGAACGTGCACTAGTGAAAGTATGAACCCTAGGCCTTGTTTCCTAGCATTGCAATACCGTTTACGCTCACTTTTATCGCTTGCTACCTTGCTGTTTTTATATTTTCAGATTATAAAAACCTATATCTACCATCCATATTGCACTTGTATCACCATCTCTTCGCCGAACTAGTGCACCTATACAATTTACCATTGTATTGGGTGTGTTGGGGATACAAGAGACTCTTTGTTATTTGGTTGCAGGGTTGTTTGAGAGAGACCATCTTCAACCTATGCCTCCCACGGATTGATAAACCTTAGGTCATCCACTTGAGGGAAATTTGCTACTGTCCTACAAACCTCTGCACTTGGAGGCCCAACAACGTCTACAAGAAGAAGGTTGTGTAGTAGACATCATGCCCCCTCCACGTATATAAAGGAGTGGAGGAGGGGAGGGGCCGGCCCTCTCTATGGCGCGCCCTAGGGAGTCCTACTCCCACCGGGAGTAGGATTCCCCCCTTCCAAGTAGTAGGAGTAGGAGGGAAGGAAGGGGAAGAGAGAAGAGAAGGAAGGATGGGGCGCCGCCCCTCCCCCTAGTCCAATTCGGACTAGGCCTTGGGGGGCGCGCAGCCTGCCCTAGGCAGCCCCTCTCTCTCTCCCCTAAAGCCCAATAAGGCCCATATACTCCCCGGCGAATTCCCGTAATTCTCCGGTACTCCGATAAATACCCGAATCACTCGGAACCTTTCCGATGTCTGAATATAGTCATCCAATATATCAATCTTTATGTCCCGACCATTTCGATACTCCTTGTCATGTCCCCGATCTCATCCGGGACTCCGAACTACCTTCGGTACATCAAAACACATAAACTCATAATACCGATCGTCACCGAACGTTAAGCGTGCAGCCCCTACGGGTTGGAGAACTATGTAGACATGACCGAGACACGTCTCCGGTCAATAACCAATAGCGGAACCTAGATGATCATGTTGGTTCCTTCATATTCTACGAAGATCTTTATCGGTCAAACCGCATAACAACATACATTGTTCCCTTTGTCATCGGTATGTTACTTGCCCGAGATTCGATCGTCGGTATCTCAATACCTAGTTCAATCTCGTTACCGACAAGTCTCTTTACTCGTTTTGTAATGCATCATTCCGCAACTAACTCATTAGTCACATTGCTTGCAAGGCTTATAGTGATGTGCATTACCGAGAGGGCCCAGAGATACCTCTCCGACAATCGAAGTGACAAATCCTAATCTCGATCTATGCCAACTCAATAAGTACCATCGGAGACACCTGTAGAGCACCTTTATAATCACCCAGTTACGTTGTGACGTTTGATAGCACACAAAGTGTTCCTCCGGTATTCGGGAGTTACATAATCTCATAGTCATAGGAACATGTATAAGTCATGAAGAAAGCAATAGCAATATATTAAACGATCAAGTGCTAAGCTAACGGAATGGGTCAAGTCAATCACATCATTCTCTAATGATGTGATCCCGTTAATCAAATGAAAACTCATGTCTATGGCTAGGAAACTTAACCATCTTTGATTCAACGAGCTAGTCAAGTAGAGGCATAATAGTGACACTCTGTTTGTCTATGTATTCACACATGTACTAAGTTTCCGGTTAATACAATTCTAGCATGAATAATAAACATTTATCATGATATAAGGAAATATAAATAACAAATTTATTATTGCCTCTAGGGCATATTTCCTTCAGTCTCCCACTTGCACTAGAGTCAATAATCTAGTTCACATCGCCATGTGATTTAACACCAATAGTTCACATCATCATGTGATTAATATCCATAGTTCACATCGCCATGTGGCTAACACTCGAAGGTTTTACTAGAGTCAGTAATCTTGTTCACATCGCCATGTGATTAACACCCAAAGAGTACTAAGGTGTGATCTTGTTTGCTTGTGATAGAAGTTTAGTCAATGGGTCTGCCAAATTCAGATCCGTATGTATTTTGCAAATTTCTATGTCTACAATGCTCTGCACGGAGCTACTTTAGCTAATTGCTCCCACTTTCAATATGTATCCAGATTAAGACTTAGAGTCATCTGGATCAGTGTCAAGGCTTGCATCGACGAAACCCTTTGCGTCGAACCTTTTGTCACCTCCATAATCGAGAAACATATCCTTATTCCACTAAGGATAATTTTGACCGCTGTTCAGTGATCTACTCCTAGATCACTATTGTACTCCTTTGCCAAATTCAGTGTAGGGTATACAATAGATCTGGTACACAGCATGGCATACTTTATAGAACCTATGGCTGAGGCATAGGGAATGACTTTCATTCTCTTTCTATCTTCTGCCGTGGTCGGGCTTTGAGTATTATTCAATTTCACACCTTGTAACACAGGTAAGAACTCTTTCTTTGACTATTCCATTTTTGAACTACTTCAAAATCTTGTCAAGGTATGTACTCATTGAAAAAACTTATCAAGCGTCTTGATCTATCTCTATAGATCTTGATACTCAATAAGCAGCTTCACCGAGGTCTTTCTTTGAAAAACTCCTTTCAAATACTCCTTTATGCTTTTCAGAAAATTCTCATTATTTCCTATCAACAATATGTCATTCACATATACTTATCAGAAATGCTGTAGTGCTCCCACTCACTTTCTTGTAAATACAGGCTTCACCGCAAGTCCGTATAAAACTATATGCTTTGATCAACTCATCAAAGTGTATATTCCAACTCCAAGATGCTTGCACCAGTCCATAGATGGATCGCTGGAGCTTGCACATTTTGTTAGCACCTTTAGGATCGACAAAAACCTTATGGTTGCATCATATACAACTCTTCTTTAAGAAATCCATTAAGGAATGTAGTTTTGACATCCATTTGCCAGATTTCATAAAATGTGGCAATTTGCTGACATGATTCAGACAGACTTAAGCATCGCTACGAGTGAGAAAATCTCATCGTAGTCAACACCTTGAACTTTGTCAAAAACCTTTTTCGACAAGTCTAGCTTTGTAGATAGTAACACTACTATTAGCGTCCGTTTTCTCTTAAAGATCCATTTATTTTCTATGGCTTTCCGATCATTGGGCAAGTCAACCAGAGTCCACACTTTGTTCTCATACATGGATCCCATCTCAGATTTCATGGCCTCAAGCCATTTCGCGGAATCTGGGCTCATCATCGCTTCCTCATAGTTCGTAGGTTTGTCATGGTCAAGTAACATGACTTCCAGAACAGATTACCGTACCACTATGGTGCGATCTCACTCTGGTTGACCTACGAGGTTCGGTAGTAACTTGATCTGAAGTTACATGATCATCATCATTAGCTTCCTCACTAATTGGTGTAGGAGTCACATGAACAGATTTCTGTGATGAACTACTTTCAAATAAGGGAGCAGGTACAGTTACCTCATCAAGTTCTACTTTCCTCCCACTCACTTCTTTCGAGAGAAACTCCTTCTCTAGAAAGGATCCATTCTTAGCAACGAATGTCTTGCCTTCGGATCTGTGATAGAAGGTGTACCCAACTGTCTCCTTTTGGGTATCCTATGAAGACACATTTCTCCGATTTGGGTTTGAGCTTACCAGGATGAAACTTTTTCACATAAGCATCGCAACCCCAAACTTTAAGAAACGACAACTTTGGTTTCTTGCCAAACCACAGTTCATATGGTGTCGTCTCAACGGATTTAGATGGCGCCCTATTTAACGTGAATGCAGCTGTCTCTAATGCATAACCCCAAAACAATAGTGGTAAATCGGTAAGAGACATCATAGATTGCACCATATCTAATAAAGTACGGTTATGATGTTCGGACACACCATGATGCTGTGGTGTTCCAGGTGGCGTGAGTTGCGAAACTATTCCGCATTGTTTCAAATGAAGACCAAACTCGTAACTCAAATATTCTCCTCCACGATCAGATCGTAGAAACTTTATTTTCTTGTTACGATGATTTTCCACTTCACTCTGAAATTATTTGAACTTTTCAAATGTTTCAGATTTATGTTTCATCAAGTAGATATACCCATATCTGCTCAAATCATCTGTGAAGGTCAGAAAATAACGATACCCGCCGTGAGCCTCAACATTCATCGGATCGTATACATCAGTATGTATTATTTCCAATAAGTCAGTTGCTTGCTCCATTGTTCCGGAGAACGGAGTCTTAGTCATCTTGCCCATAAGGCATGGTTCGCAAGCATCAAGTGATTCATAATCAAGTGATTCCAAAATCCCATCAGCATGGAGTTTCTTCATGCGCTTTACACCAATATGACCTAAACGGTAGTGCCACAAATAAGTTGCACTACCATTATTAACTTTGCATCTTTTGGCTTCAATATTATGAATATGTGTATCACTACGATCGAGATCCAACAAACCATTTTCATTGGGTGTATGACCATAGAAGGTTTTATTCATGTATACAGAACAACTATTATTCTTTAACTTAAATGAATAACCATATTGCAATAAACATGATCAAATCATATTCATGCTCAACGCAAACACCAAATAACACTTATTTAGGTTCAACACTAATCCCGAAAGTATAGGGAGTGTGCGATGATGATCATATCAATCTTGGAACTACTTCCAACACACATCGTCACATCATCCTTAACTAGTTTCTGTTCATTCTGCAACTACCGTTTTGAGTTACTACTCTTAGCAACTAAACCAGTATCAAATGCCGAGGGGTTGCTATAAACACTAGTAAAGTACACATCAATAACATGTATATCCAATATACCTTTGTTCAATTTGCCATCCTTCTTATCCACCAAGTATTTAGGGCAGTTCCACTTCCTGTGACCATTTCCTTTGCAGTAGAAGCACTCACTTTCAGGCTTGGGTCTAGCTTTGGGCTTCTTTACGGGAGAAGCAACTTGCTTGCCATTCTTTTTGAAGTTCCCGTTCTTCCCTTTGCCGTTTTCTTGAAACTAGTGGTCTTGTCAACCATCAACACTTGATGCTTTTCTTGATTTCTACCTTCGTCGATTTCAACATCACGAAGAGCTTGGGAATCGTTTCCGTTATCCCTTGCATATTATAGTTCATCATGAAGTTCTAGTAACTTGGTGATAGTGACTAGAGAACTCTGTCAATCACTATTTTATCTGGAAGATTAACTCCCACTTGATTCAAGTGATTGTAGTACTCAGACATTCTGAGCACATGCTCACTAGCTGAGCTATTCTCCTCCATCTTGTAGGCAAAGTACTTGTCAAAGGTCTCATACCTTTCGACATGGGCATGAGTCTGAAATACTAATTTCAACTCTTGGAACATCTCGTATGTTCCGTGGCGTTTCAAAAACGTCTTTGAAGCCCCGATTCTAAGCTGTAAAGCATGGTGCACTAAACTTATCAAGTAGTCATCATATCGAGCTTGCCAAACGTTCATAACGTCTGCATTTGCTCCTGCAATCGGTCTGTCCCCTAGCGGTGCATTAAGGACATAATTCTTCTGTGCAGCAATGAGGATAATCCTCAGATCACGGATCCAATCCGCATCATTGCTACTAACATCTTTCAACTTAGTTTTCTCTAGGAATATATCAAAAAATAAAATAGGGGAGCTAAACGCGAGCTATTGATCTACAACATAGATATGCTAATACTACCAGGACTAAGTTCATGATAAATTAAAGTTCAATTAATCATATTACTTAGGAACTCCCACTTAGATAAACATCCCTCTAGTCATCTAAGTGATCACGTGATCCATATCAACTAAACCATGTCCGATCATCACATGAGATGGAGTAGTTTTCAATGGTGAACATCACTATGTTGATCATATATTCTATATGATTCACGCTCGACCTTTCGGTCTCCAGTGTTCCAAGGCCATATCTGCATATGCTAGGCTCGTCAAGTTTAACCCGAGTATTCTGCGTGTGCAAAACTGGCTTGCACCCGTTGTATGTGAACGTAGAGCTTATCACACCTGATCATCACGTGGTGTCTCAGCACGACGAACTTTGGCAATGGTGCATACTCAGGGAGAACACTTATACCTTGAAATTTAGTGAGAGATCATCTTATAATGCTACCGTCGATCTAAGCAAAATAAGATGCATAAAAGATAAACATCACATGCAATTAATATAAGTGATATGATATGGCCATCATCATCTTGTGCCTTTGATCTCCATCTCCAAAGCACCGTCATGATCACCATCGTCACCGGCACGACACCTTGATCTCCATCGTAGCATCGTTGTCGTCTCGCCAACTATTGCTTCTACGACTATTGCTACCTCTTAGTAATAAAGTAAAGCAATTACATGGCGATTGCATTTCATACAATAAAGCGACAACCATATGGCTCCTACCAGTTGCCGATAACTCGGTTACAAAACATGATCATCTCATACAATAAAATTTAGCATCATGTCTTGACCATATCACATCCCAACATGCCCTGAAAAAACAAGTTAGACGTCCTCTACTTTGTTGTTTGCAAGTTTTACGTGGCTGCTACGGGCTGAGCAAGAACCGTTCTTACCTATGCATCAAAACCACAATGATATTTCGTCAAGTATGTGCTGTTTTAACCTCACAAGGACCGGGCATAGCCACACTCGATTCAACTAAAGTTGGAGAAACTGACACCCGCCAGCCACCTGTGTGCTAAGCACGTCGGTAGAACCAGTCTCGCGTAAGCGTACGCGTAATGTCGGTCCGGGTCGCTTCATCCAACAATACCGCCGAATCAAAGTGTGACATGCTGGTAAGCAGTATGACTTGTATCGCCCACAACTCACTTGTGTTCTACTCGTGCATATAACATCTACGCAAAAACCTGGCTCGGATGCCACTGTTGGGGAACGTAGTAATTTCAAAAATTTACCTACGCACACGCAAGATCATGGTGATGCATAGCAACGAGAGGGGAGAGTGTCGTCCATGTACCCTCATAGACTGTAAGTGGAAGCGTTATGAGAACGCGGTTGATGTAGTCGTACGTCTTCACGATCTGACTGATCCAAGTACCGAACGCACGGCACCTCCGAGTTCAGCACACGTTCAGCTCGGTGATGTCCCACGAACTCATGATCCAGTAGAGCTTCGCGGGAGAGTTCCGTCAGCACGACGGCGTGATGACGGTGATGATGATGCTACCGACGCAGGGCTTCGCCTAAGCACTGCTACGATATGACCGAGGTGGATTATGGTGGAGGGGGGCACCGCACACGGCTAAAAGATCAACTGATCAACTTGTGTGTCTCCATGGGGTGCCCCCTCCCCGTATATAAAGGAGTGGAGGAGGGGAGGGGCCGGCCCTCTCTATGGCGCGCCCTAGGGAGTCCTACTCCCACCGGGAGTAGGATTCCCCCCTTCCAAGTAGTAGGAGTAGGAGAGAAGGAAGGGGAAGAGAGAAGACAAGGAAGGAGGGGGCGCCGCCCCTCCCCTAGTCCAATTCGGACTTGGCCTTGGGGGGGGGCGGGGGGGCGGCCTGCCCTAGGCAGCCCCTCTCTCTCTCCCCTAAAGCCCAATAAGGCCCATATACTCCCCGGCGAATTCCCGTAATTCTCTGGTACTCCGATAAATACCCGAATCACTCGGAACCTTTTCGATGTCCGAATATAGTCGTCCAATATATCAATCTTTATGTCTCGACCATTTCGAGACTCCACATCATGTCCCCGATCTCATCCGGGACTCCGAACTACCTTTGGTACATCAAAACACATAAACTCATAATACCGATCGTCACCAAACGTTAAGCGTGCGGACCCTACGGGTTCGAGAACTATGTAGACATGACCGAGACACATCTCTGGTCAATAACCAATAGCGGAACCTGGATGCTCATATTGGTTCCTACATATTCTACGAAGATCTTTATCGGTCAAACCGCATAACAACATACGTTGTTCCCTTTGTCATCGGTATGTTACTTGCCCGAGATTCGATCATCTGTATCTCAATACCTAGTTCAATCTCGTTATCGGCAAGTCTCTTTACTCATTCCGTAATGCATCATCCCGCAACTAACTCATTAGTCACATTGTTTGCAGGGCTGATAGTGATGTGCATTACCGACAGGGTCCAGAGATACCTCTCCGACAATCGGAGTGAGAAATCCTAATCTCGATCTATGCCAACTCAACAAGTACCATCGGAGACACCTGTAGAGCACCTTTATATTCACCCAGTTATGTTGTGACGTTTGGTAGCACACAAAGTGTTCCTCCGGTATTCGGGAGTTGCATAATCTCATAGTCATAGGAACATGTATAAGTCATGAAGAAAGCAATAGCAATATACAAAACGATCAAGTGCTAAGCTAACGGAATGGGTCAAGTCAATCACATCATTCTCTAATGCTGTGATCCCGTTAATCAAATGACAACTCATGTCTATGGCTAGGAAACTTAACCATCTTTGATTCAACGAGCTAGTCAAGTAGAGGCATACTAGTGACACTCTGTTTGTCTATGTATTCACACATGTACTAAGTTTCCGGTTAATACAATTCTAGCATGAATAATAAACATTTATCATGATATAAGGAAATATAAATAACAACTTTATTATTGCCTCTAGGGCATATTTCCTTCAATACTAACAGGGGATTCATGGACGCTATGATCATTTGTCGTCTGAACAAATCAGGTGTTATCCTTATTATATATTTTGTCAGTATATTTTAATTCCTGTGAGCGCCATTACACTGCCCTATGGTGTTTTGTACGTAGGTAAATTATTCATTACAAAAGTATTGTTATACCGCGGATACGGAGTGTGCGCCAACATCATTTTGCATTGGCGTTCGTTTGTGCCATGCAATTTCAAGGACACGTGTGTAAGCCGCCGCCCCTGCGGTCGGGTCTACTTAACCGTGCCAGCCGACTCGCCCGTCCGCGCTGGCTTACAACGCCGCGGCCGGCTCACCCGTGATTAATTTTAGCTTCACCATGGTGATCATCAACTCCACGATGGATATTTCCTGGCCTAACATATCAGGTGAAATCCATCCATTATATTTTTATATTATATATTGCTTTCTTTAAAAGAGCAATTACTCTAGCTTGCAAGTGTTTCAATGCAGGACAAGTTGTCTGATGCAAAAGGGATTTTTATATCACTGAGCTGTTGAGGGACAGGTCGGGTGTGGATTACCTAGCTGGATAGAGGAGGCTGAGCAACGTGAAGGAGGGCCCCCGGCGAGGAGGCGGCGTTGCAAGCAAGGAGTGAAGGTTTCAACTTGGAAAGGAAGGCGGAAATAGGGGAAATGTGGCTTTTGGTAAGGGGGAGGGGGCAGGGAGGTAGATATTTCCGCAGAAGCCGAAAATTTGGAATCGCTTCAGCGGAAAAACTGGCACGCAAAGTGTCATCAAACACGGTCCCTTATTCAGAGCATGATGTGGACTGTAGCCGTTGCACCTTCTCGTGTAAGCCGTATGCGTACTATACTTCGACGGTGCTCCAAGATATTCTGTGTTGCATCTCACACGGTTGATTATAATAAACTGTGTGAGATCTACTTGATTTGAATTACATAATGGGGTCACGACGGCAATGGATGGTGTTTGAATTGCTAGACCATCTTTCTGCAGTGAACATGCAACTATATGTGTGTCATAAAATAATTGGAATTATTCAGGGTTCGTTTGGACATTTTATACATTAAATTGGGTTTCTAGCCAATTCAGGTGCACAATTCAAAATTAAGCTACATGCACATGCTCCGGTGCACCAACATGGGTTGTAAAATCATATATGTGTCCACGGATTTATGCTTATGTCCCATGCAAGAAATGGGGATGAATTTCGAACACCACGGCACCATGGCTCTCCGGCAAACGTCGACGTATGCTTTTGTAATTCTAGTAAATCCAAAAGTCGTCCGAAATTCATGAAACTTGGCATGCTATCATGGAGCGGCATCAACATGCCGTGGTAAAATTTTTGTCCCATTTGGGGCAGGTTAGGGTATAAGCTTCTCATAAACCAGAGTTTCTCACAACAAGTGTGATGGTTTCGGTAGGGAACGTTTCACCTTTTTGGACGAAATGATATCCGTTGCCTCTTCTCGATTTCAATTTTTTTCCTAGTATCAACATAGAACAATAGGAGTGTTGTGTCAATTTTTGGGATTTTTCGGGGTTCGCTTGGACATTTTTATACATTAACTGAGTTTTCTATGCATTCATGTGCAGAATTCAAATTTGAACCACATGCACATGCTCTAATGCATATAAATTAGTTGAAAATTCAAATCTGTGTCATTGGTTGCATGCTTAGGTCCCATGCAAGAAATGGGAATGAATGTCAAACACCCTTCCACCGTCACTCGGCCGCAAACATTGAGATACATGGTTTTTAAATTCTAGTAAATCCAAAGCTCGTCTGAAATTCATGAAACTTGGCATGCTGTCATGGAGCGGCATCGACATGCCGTGGTAAATTTTTTGTCCCATTTGGGGTAGGTTTGGGGATATGCTTCTCACAAACCAGAGCTTCTCAGAACAAGCCTGATGGTTTCAGTAGGGAACGTTTCACCTTTCTGGACGAAACGATAACCATTGCCTCTTCTCAATTTCAATTTTTTTCCTAGTGTCAACATAGAACAACAGGAGTGTTGTGTCAATTTTTGGGATTTTTCAGGGTTCGCTTGGACATTTTTATACATTAACTGAGTTTTCTCTGCATTCATGTGCATAATTCAAATGTGAACTACAGACACATGCTCTAATGCATATAAATTGGTTGAAAATTCAAATCTGTGTCCTTGGTTGCATGCTTAGGTCCCATGCAAGAAATGGGAATGAATGTCAAACACCCTGCCACCGTCACTCGGCCGCAAATATTGAGATACCTGGTTTTTAAATTCTAGTAAATCCAAAACTCGTCTGAAATTCATGAAACTTGGCATGCTATCATGGAGCGGCAGCAACATGCGGTGGTAAATTTTTTGTCCCATTTGGGGCAGGTTTGGGGATATGCTTCTCACAAACTAGAGGTTCTCAGAACAAGCCTGATGGTTTTGGTAGGGAACATCCCACCTTTGGGGACGAAACGATATCCATTGCCTCTTATTGATTTAAAAAAATTTCTCGTGTCAACATAGAACAACAGGAGTGTTGTGTCAATTTTTGGGGTTCGTTTGGACATTTTTATGCATTAATTGAGTTTTCAATGCATTTATGTGCATAATTCAAATTTGAACTACATGCACATGCTCTAATGCATATAAATTGCTTGAAAATTCAAATCTGTGTCCTTGGTTGCATGCTTAGGTCCCATGCAAGAAATGGGAATGAATGTCAAACACCCTGCCACCGTCACTCGGCTGCAAACATTGAGATACCTGGTTTTTAAATTCTAGTAAATCCAAAACTCGTGTGAAATTCATGAAACTTGGCACGCTATCATGGAGCGGCATCAACATGCCGTGGTAAATTTTTGTCCCATTTGGGGCAGGTTTGGGTATATGTTTCTCACAAACCAGAGCTTCTCACAACAAGCATGATGGTTTCGGTAGGGAACATCCCACCTTTGGGGACGAAAAGGTATCCATTGCCTATTATTGCTTTCATGTTTCTCGTGTCAACATAGAACAACAAGAGTGTTGTGTCAATATTTGGTATTTTTTGGGGTTTGTTTGGACATTTTTATGCATTAATTGAGTTTTCAATGCATTTATGTGCATAATTCAAATTTGAACCACATGTACATGCTCCAGTGCATATAAATTGGTTGAAAAATCAAATCTTTGTCCTTGGGTGCATGCTTAGGTCCCATGCAAGAAATGGGAATGAATTTCAAACACCCTGCCACCGTCACTCGGCCACAAACATTGAGATACCTGGTTTTTGAATTCTAGTAAATCCAAAACGCGTCTTAAAATCATGAAACTTGGCATGCTATCATGGAGCGGCATCAACATGCCGTGGTAAAATTGTTGTCCCATTTGGGGCAGGTTTGGGGTTATGCTTCTCACAAACTAGAGGATCTCACAACAAGCCTGATGGTTTTGGTAGGGAACGTCCAACCTTTGGGGACGAAACGATATCCATTGCCTCTTATTGCTTTCAAAAAAAATCTCGTGTCAACATAGAACAACAGGAGTGTTGTGTCAATTTTTGGGATTTTTCGGGGTTCGTTTGGACATTTTTATGCATTAATTGAGTGTCAATGCATTTATGTGCATAATTCAAATTTGAACTACGTGCACATGCTCTAATGCATATAAATTGGTTGAAAATTCAAATCTGTGTCCTTGGTTGCATGCTTAGGTCCCATGCAAGAAATGGGAATGAATGTCAAACACCCTGCCACCGTCACTCGGCTGCAAACATTGAGATACCAGGTTTATAAATTCTAGTAAATCCAAAACTCGTGTGAAATTCATGAAACTTGGCATGCTATCATGGAGCGGCATCAACATGCCGTGGTAAATTTTTTGTCCCATTTGGGGCAGGTTTGGGTATATGTTTCTCACAAACCAGAGCTTCTCACAACAAGCATGATGGTTTCGCGAGATGTGGTTTTCAATGACTCTTCTGCTTGGGGTGGGGCCCGTGTGTCATGGACTGCCCCTATTTACATTCTTGGCGCCAACTTTGCAGAACAGATGCCGCATGATGAGGATTGGATGCCTACTAATGGAAACCCGCATCCTCTGCCTGGGGTGCCTTTTCCAGAGCTTCCTCCTTTCATTTTGCCCCCATACCCTGCTATGGGATGGAATGATGTGCCACCTCCTCCTCCTGAGCACCCAGACATGGGGGATAACAACTGGGGCAATGCAGCTTGGGGAGAGGATGAGGAGATTGCTCAAGACAATGTGGAAGTGGAGCAACAGTCCATGGTTTTGGATCTCTCTGATGATTTCTCTGTATCTGTGGAGCAAGCTATTCAGCCAAACTTTGTGCTGGTTTTTGATGTGGAGCAAAATGCTGAACCTCCAGCTGGGCAGGAGCAACCTCTGGTGGAGGAGCCTGTGTATAACCCTGAGGACTGGGCCATGGTGGTCTACAACCCTCCTACTGCTGCTGATCATGTTGTTGCTGAACCTATTGCTATTGAGGAGCTTCTGGTTGCCAACATTGCTGATAACAAAGTCTTTTTTGGACCTGAGTTACCACCAGAGATGGCTCTGAGGAGAAAGTTTGAGATCTTACTGCAGTCTGACTTCAACTTTCAGCTCACCAAACATGTTGAAATGCTGCCTGTCAGGTCCTCCGTGCTGACCAAGAGAAGTTGGGATCTGGCTTTTGAGGTGCCAATGATTACCTATCAAACATCTGTGCAGGAGAAAAGGCCTGTGGCAAGGGCACTTTTTCCTTCTTTGGAAATTACTGACACAGAGGAAATACAGTCTGAGATTGCTCCTGTGTCTGTGGATATCTCTGATCAGGAACAGAGGAAAATTAGAAGGCCAAGGAAAACATTAGCACCAACCCCAATTGTGGAGACTTCTGTCAGGAGGTGCACCAGGGGGTCTTTGCAGAGAGATGGTTTCAAGCCAGTCTTCCAGGAGCTACCTATGCAGTCCAAGAGGAGGAAGCCAAAGCCCAAGCCTTTCTCTGCCACAGTATCTGACAACCTGCAGGATGAGCAACTTGAAGATCTTCCACCTCCAACTCCTATCAACAAGCTACAGCAGATTGGCAAGGAGCTTGGCATTGCAGATGATCTCCTTTCTGTGGAGAAGCTTATGGCTGATCCCACTACTACTCCAAAAAATGATGCAAATGTGTAGTGACATTCTAGCTAGTGGGGGGTGGCTCATGTCTTTCTTTGGTCCTCTTTTGTCAGGGATATGGTCTTATTTTGGTCCCTGTAATATTTTAAGTGTGTCTTGTTGGACTCATGTTACTATTGCTGGCATTATGTGCCACCAGACTTTATTATCTCCTCATAGGTGTTTTAATGAGGAAGGCATGTAAAAGCTGGAATGTTTTATGTTGGAATGTTAGGGGATTGAACTCTGATGCAAGGCAAAGGGCTGTTAGGCAGAAACTGGATGAGATTCAATGTGTTGTTGCTTGTTTCCAAGAAACTAAGTGTAGCTCTTTTGATTATAGATCTATTAGATCCTTTTGCCCCAAAAGATTTGATAGCTTTTCTTTCTCCCCTGCTCTGGGAGCTTCTGGGGGCATCTTGGTGGTTTGGAAATCATCCATTTTTTGGGGCACTGTGATTGAGATTCAACCATTTGCTATTCTAGTTGAGTTTGTCTCTAAGCAGGATAATGAGAAATGGTCCTTAGTTTCAGTTTATGGCCCTTGTCAAGGGGAAGCTAGAGATAATTTTGTCAGCTGGCTTTATAACCTGCATATACCTATGGATGATAATTGGCTTCTGGTGGGTGATTTCAACTTTATAAGATCTCTAGGGAACAGGAATTTGCCAGGGGGACCTAAATGATATCTTTATCTTCAATGAAATCATTGCCCATCTGGGTTTGCTTGAGCTGCCTCTTAAAGGAAGATCTTACACATGGTCTAATATGCAAGATAGCCCACTTTTAGAACAGTTGGATTGGTTCTTCATTTCTGCAGATTGGATTTCTTCTTACCCCATGACTGAAGTTTTGCCCCTGGCCAGAACAGCTTCTGACCATGTGCCATGTGTTGTCACAATTAAAACCTCTATTCCTAAATCTAAAATATTTAGGTTTGAGAACTTCTGGGTTGAGCTTGAGGGATTTATGGAATGTGTTCAACAGTCATGGCAAAAAACCTCTCATAAATCTCATATCACTGCTAGGATTGCTGATAAGTTTAAGAGTTTAAGAGGTGCTCTTAAGAAGTGGCAATTGAATGTTTCCAAGCTGAAAATTTTGGTAGCCAAATGCAATGAGGTCATTTTGTGTCTTGATGGCCTTGAGGAGCTAAGGCCTTTATTCAGACCTGAATTTAACTTCAGGAAGGTAGTCAAGTTGCATGTGGAGCAGCTCTTACATCTTCAGTTTGTTTATTGGAAAAAGAGGTGCACAATTGGATATATTAAAGTTGCTGGTGAAAATACCAAATTCTTCCATGCTATGGCCACTGAGAGGCATAGAAGAAACTCTATTGCTTCCTTGAAGGACACTGATGGGACAATTGTCTCTAATCACTCTCAGATGGAGGGCATCATTTGGAACTGTTTCAAGAATAGAATGGGAGTCTCTAATGGAGTTGTCATGGGTTTTGATCTCAGCAAGTTGCTTAAGCCAGTTGAAGGGTTGGATTTTCTTACTGAACCCTTCACTAAGGAGGAAATGGATGACACTGTCAAACTTATGCCCATAGACAAAGCACCTAGTCCTGGTGGTTTTAATGGTTTGTTCTTTAAGAAGTGCTGGCACATTATCTGTCATGATTTCTATGAGTTGGCTGGGGCTTTTCATTCTGGTACTGCAAATTTGGAAAATATCAATGACTCTTATATCACTCTGATCCCAAAAAAATTGAACCCTGAAGGGATGGGTGATTATAGACCAATTTCCTTGACTGGGATGGGTCTTAAGTTTCTGTCTAAGATGGCTGCAAATAGGTTCCAAAAGATAATTATGGCATGCATACATAAAATTCAATATGGCTTTATAAAGAGCAGGACTATCCAGGACTGCATTAGCTGGTCCCTGGAATATTTGCATCAGTGCCATCAATCTAAGAGGCCTATTGTGATTCTTAAGCTGGATTTTGAAAAGGCTTTTGACTCAATTGAGCATGAAACCATTTTGCAGATTCTTAAATACAAAGGCTTCAATCAGAAATGGATTCTCTGGGTTAAACAACTTCTTTCCACTGGGACATCGTCAGTCCTTCTAAATGGTGTACCTGGTAGGCAGTTCCTTTGTAAAAAGGGGGTTAGACAGGGAGACTGTCTCTCACCTTTACTCTTTGTTATTGCTGCTGATCTTCTACAAACAGTGGTGAATGATATGTTCAGGAGGGGAATTTTGAAATTGCCAATTCCATGCCATGACCAGGATTATCCCATTGTGCAATATGCTGATGATACTCTCATTATCTTACCAGCAGATAGAATGCAACTCTTGGCTTTGAAGGACATGCTACATGTGTTCTCAGGATCAACAGGGCTAGTTGTTAACTTCCACAAGTCTTCTATGATTCCCATAAATGTTGATGAGGATGCTATCATTGAGTTGGCTGCTGCTTTTGGTTGTCAAGTGGGTAAAATGCCTTTCACATATCTTGGCTTACCTGTTGGCACTACAAGGCCTAAAATGGTGGATTTTATGCCACTTGTGGATTGTATGGAGAGAAGGATGACAGCTAGCTCCTCTTTTCTTAATCAAGGGGAGAGACTCCAGTTTCTGAATTTTGCTCTGTCCTCCATGCCAATTTTTTATCTTGGTAGTTTGCTGGCACCTGCTGGAATTTTAAAGCAACTGGAGAGAATTCAGAGGCAGTGTTTATGGAGAAAGCATAGGGATGAGCCAGCTCCATGCTTGGCTGCTTGGGATCTCATTTGTAGGCCTAAGAACAAAGGTGGTTTGGGAATTTTGAACCTGGGGGTGCAGAACATGGCACTTTTGCTCAAGAATTTGCATAACTTCTTAAATAGGAGGGATTTGCCTTGGGTCTTTCTTATTTGGGACACATATATTCATTATTCAGTGCCACAGGGTACTGACAGTTGTGGTTCTTTTTGGTGGAAGGATATTTGTAAGTTGATGGATCATTATAGGAACACAACCTGGGTTCAAGTTAATTGTGGGAGCACTGCTCTGTTCTGGTCTGACAAGTGGAAGATTGGTGAATCAGTTGAACCCTTGCAGATTAGGTTCCCTAGGCTTTTCTCCTATGTGAAAGATCCCTGGATCACTGTTTATGAAGCCTTTCAATCTCAGGATATGGTTAACATGTTTCACTTGCCTTTATCTGCACAAGCATATCAGGAATTTTTGACAGTTCAAAATCTTATGGTTTCTTGTAGTAGAGACTTGGAGGCCCAGGATTCTTGGTTCTGGCAGGGGACATGTAATGCTTTTAAGCCCAAGCTGTTCTACTCTCTTATGCATTCAAACATGTCATTTAACCCTCTCCTTCTGTGGATTTGGAGATCATCCTGCACAATGAAAATCAAAGTGTTTGCTTGGATGTTAATCATGGACATGTTAAATACAAAAGACATGGTGGAAAGAAGGCATTGGCATATGGATGATGGAGTTTTTTGTCTCCTTTGTAGCTTGAGGACTAGAGAGACCAGGGATCATCTGTTTTTTGAATGCAACTTCAGTGTCAGAATATGGAATTACCTGCAAATCACATGGTCACCTGGGAATGGCATGTCTGATATTGTTTTGCAAGCTAAACAGGACTTTGCAAAGCCTTTTTTCACTGAAGGTGTTTTTATTACTTGCTGGAACATATGGATAATCAGGAATGCAAAGGTGTTTAGGCATGAGAGGCAGAGTTTCAACAAGTGGAGGAGTGCTTTTTATCCATGATATTTTGCTAATGCAGCACAGAGTTAAGGCTAGGTACAAGAAAGAGCTTCTTAAGTGGATTTCCTTTTTTCCTCCTTGAGGTTTTGTATCTCTAGATCCTTAGTTTTTAGTTTACTCTTCTGATTACCCCTTGTAATCCTTGTATATTGTATGCTACTTTGTTTTGAAATAAAGTTTTGAATGCTGTGGGGGGTTTTCCCTACAGTCACCAGTCAAAAAAAAGCATGATGGTTTCGGTAGGGAACATCCCACCTTTGGGGACGAAACGATATCCATTGCCTCTTATTGCTTTCAAATTTTTTCTCGTGTCAACATAGAACAACATGAGTGTTGTGTCAATTTTTGGGATTTTTCGGGGTTCGTTTGGACATTTTTGTGCATTAATTGAGTTTTCAATGCATTTATGTGCATAATTCAAATTTGAACTACATGTACATGCTCCAGTGCATATAAATTGGTTGAAAAATCAAATCTTTGTCCTTGGGTGCATGCTTAGGTCCCATGCAAGAAATGGGAATGAATTTCAAACACCAGGGCACCGTTGATTGCCGGCAAAATGTTGAGATACTTTGTTTTTAAATTCTAGTAAATCCAAAACTCGTCTGAAATTCATAAAACTTGGCATGCTATCATGGAATGGCACCTGACATCCTGTGGTATTTTTCGTGTCCATTTTGAGGGAAGGCGCACTCGAATAACAGCCAAAAAGGCATTTTGAAAAAATATCTGCCACTTTAATGTCTCAAACGTTTGTATAATTCAAACCGTGTGCGTTCTATTAACCATTCACGTTACACCACGTGTCTTGGTTTTAATGGCTATAGGTTTTAATGGCTCTTGATCGCAAAAGTTTAGATAAAACACCCGTATGCAAAGTGAGAGTAGGATTTGTGCATCTCTTCAACACAAACGGTTCTTTTGGATGACCTGTGTGCAACCACTTACAAACAATTTGGTAAGATTTTCATCTGTCATATTGTGTATGTTGCCATGTGTCAAACTGGAAAGATTGACATTTGTTGATCTAGTAACATTGCCATTTGTCAACCTTGTAACACTGTGATTTGTCAAAATATGAAGCTAAAAATCACTAGCAGTATCTAATTTTTGCAACTAAAATTCAGTAATTAAGCATAGATGGAGGCGAGGAAGCGTGTTTAGCCGGGCGTGCAGCGGGCGGCGCAGTACTATTTGATTTGACAGCAGGCGGCACAGTTCCTGATACGACTTTAATGCAAACGAGGGAGAGGGTAGCGGTTCCCGAAATGTTGAACGACCAATGATGCATCTTGCTTCAATTAGCATCATGAATGCACGAGTGATACGTCCATTTTGCATCATACTTTTATATCGATATTTATTGCATTATGGGCTGTTATTACACATTATGTCACAATACTTATGCCTATTCTCTCTTATTTTACAAGGTTTACATAAGGAGGGAGAATGCCGGCAGCTGGAATTCTGGGCTGGAAAAGGAGCAAATATTAGTGACCTATTCTGCACAACTCCAAAAGTCCTGAAACTCCACGAAAGTTATTTTTAGAAATAATAAAAAATACTGAGCGGAAGAAATACCGGAGGGGCCCACACCCTGGCCACGAGGGTGGGGGGCGCGCCCTACCCCCCTGGGCGCGCCCCCTGCCTCGTGGGCCCCCTGTTGGCCCTCCGGTGCCCATCTTCTGCTATATGAAGTCTTTTGTCCGAAGAAAAATCATAAGCAAGCTTTCGGGACGACACACCGCCGCCACGAGGCGGAACCAATCTAGGGCTCTGGCAGAGCTGTTCTGCTGGGGACACTTCCCTCTGGGAGGGGGAAATCATCGCCATCGTCATCACCAACGCTCCTCTCATCGGGAGAGGGCAATCTCCATCAACATCTTCACCAGCACCATATCCTCTCAAACCCTAGTTCATCTCTTGTATCCAATTCTTGTCTCTAAGTCTGGGATTGGTACCTGTAGGTTGCTAGTAGTGTTGATTACTCCTTGTAGTTGATGCTAGTTGGTTTATTTGGTGGAAGATCATATGTTCAGATCCTATATGCATATTAATACCCCTCTGATTATGAACATGAATATGCTTTGTGAGTAGTTACGTTTGTTCCTGAGGACATGGGAGAAGTCTTGCTATTAGTAGTCATGTGAATTTGGTATTCCTTCGATATTTTGATGAGATGTATGTTGTTTATCCTCTAGTGGTGTTATGTGAACATCGACTACATGACACCTCACCATTATTGGGCCTGGAGGAAGGCATTGGGAAGTAATAAGTAGATGATGGGTTTCTAGAGTGACAGAAGCTTAAACCCTAGTTTATGCGTTGCTTCGTAAGGGGCTGATTTGGATCCATATGTTTCATGCTATGGTTAGGTTTACCTTAATACTTCTTTTGTAGTTGCAGATGCTTGCAATAGGGGTTAATCATAAGTGGGATGCTTGTCCAAGTAAGGACAGCACCCAAGCACCGGTCCACCCACATATCAAATTATCAAAGTACCGAACGCGAATCATATGAACGTGATGAAAACTAGCTTGACGATAATTCCCATGTGTCCTCGGGAGCGCTTTTCTCTATATAAGAGTTTGTCTAGGCTTGTCCTTTGCTACAAAAAGGATTGGGACACCTTGCTGCACTTTATTTACTTTTGTTACTTGTTGCTCGTTACAAATTATCTTATCACAAAACTATCTGTTACCTATTATTTCAGTGCTTGCAGAGAATACCTTGCTGAAAACCGCTTATCATTTCCTTCTGCTCCTCATTGGGTTCGACACTCTTACTTATCGAAAGGACTACGACAGATCCCCTATAATTGTGGGTCATCAAGACTCTTTTCTGGTGCCGTTGCCGGGGAGTGAAGCGCCTTTGGTAGGTGGAATTTGGTAAGGAAAAAATTTATATAGTGTGCTGAAATTTACTGTCACTTGTTACTATGGAAAGTAATCCTCTGAGGGGCTTGTTCGGGGTATCTTCACCCCGACCAGTAGAGCAAAGAGTTGCTCCTCAACCTACTGAACCTACTAAAAATGAAAATGTCTACTTTGAAATTCCTTCGGGTATGTTAGAAAAACTGCTGGCTAATCCTTTTGCAGGAGACGGAACAATGCATCCTGATGAGCACCTAATCTATGTGGATGAAGTTTGTGGATTATTTAAACTTGCAGGTGTGCCCGATGATGTTATTGAGAAGAAGGTCTTCCCTTTATCTTTGAAGGGAGATGCTTTGACATGGTATAGGCTATGTGATAATATGGGATCATGGAACTACAAATGATTGAAATTGGAATTTCATCAGAAGTTTTATCCTATGCATCTTGTTCATCGTGATCGCAATTATATATAATTTCTGGCCTCGCAAAGGAGAAAGCATCGCTCAAGCTTGGGGGAGGCTTAAATCAATGTTATATTCATGCCCCAATCATGAGCTCTCAAGAGAGATAATTATTCAAAAAAATTATGCTCGGCTTTCTGATAACAATCGCACCATGCTCGATACTTCTTGTGCTGGCTCTTTTATGATGAAGACTATTGAATTCAAATGGGATTTATTGGAAAGAACTAAACGCAACTCTGAAGATTGGGATCTCGACGAAGGTAAGGAGTCAGGTATGACACCTAAGTTTGATTGCGTTAAATCTTTTATGGATACCAATGTTTTCCGTAAATTTAGCACTAAATATGGACTTGACTCTGAGATAGTAGCTTCTTTCTGTGAATCTTTCGCTGCTCATGTTGATCTCCCTAAGGAGAAGTGGTTTAAATATCATCCTCCCATAGAAGTAAAAGTAGCTGCACCTATTAAAGTTGAAGAAAAGACTATCACTTATAATGATCCTATTGTTCCTACTGCTTATGTTGAGAAACCACCTTTCCCTGTTAGGATAAAGGATCATGCTAAAGCTTCAACTGTGGTTCGTAAAAGCAATATTAGAACCTATACACCCCTGAGCAAGTTAAAGTTGAACCTAATATTGTTATTGTTAAAGATCTCTTGGCTGATAATATTGATGGGCATGTTATTCATTTTTGTAACGAAACTGCTAGAATTGCTAAACCTTGTGCTAAAGATAAACATAGACCTGTGGTAGGCATGCCTGTTATTTCTGTTAAAATAGGAGATCATTGTTATCATGGCTTATTTGATATGGGTGCTAGTGCTAGTGCAATACCTATTGATTTATACAAAGAAATTATGCATGATATTGCACCTACTGAGTTAGAAGATATTGATGTCATAATTAAACTTGCCAATAGGATACTATTTCACCCATGGGAATTGTTAGAGATGTTGAAGTCTTGTGTGGGAAAACTAAATATCCTGCTGATTTTCTTGTTCTTGGTTCCCCACAAGATAGTTTTTGTCCCATTATATTTGGTAGACCCTTCTTGAACATTGTTAATGCTAAGATAGACTGCGAAAAGGATGTTGTTACTATTGGTTTGGGTGATATGTCTCATGAGTTTAATTTCTCTAAATTTCATAGACAACACAGTGAAGAGGAATTGCCTAGTAAAGATGAAATTATTGGTCTTGCTTCTATTGCCATACCTCCTAGTGATCCTTTAGAACAATATTTGCTAGACCATGAAAATGATATGTTTATGAATGAAAGAAGGGAAATAGATGAAGTATTCTTTAAACAGGAACCTATCCTGACGCACAATTTGCCTGTTGAAATCCTAGGGGATCCTCCTCCACCCAAGGGTGATCCCGTGTTTGAGCTTAAACCGTTACCCGATACTCTTAAATATGCTTATCTTGATGAGAAAAAGATATATCCTGTTATTATTAGTGGTAACCTTTCAGAGCATGAAGAAGAGAGATTATTGAAAACTCTGAAGAAGCACCGCGCTGCTATTGGATATACTCTTGATGATCTTAAGGGCATTAGTCCCACTCCAACACAAAATAAATTTGGAGAAAGATGCCAAACCAGTTCATGATCACCAACGACGGCTAAATCCTAAGATGAAAGAAGTGGTAAGAAAGGAAATACTGAAGCTTCTTGAGGTAGGTATTATTTATCCCGTTGCTGATAGTCAGTGGGTAAGTCCTGTCCATTGTGTCCCTAAAAAGGGAGGTAGTACTGTCGTTCCTAATGATAAAGATGAATTGATCCCGCAAAGAATTATTACAGGTTATAGGATGGTAATTGATTTCCGCAAATTAAATAAGGCTACTAAAAGGATCATTACCCGTTACCTTTTATTGATCAAATGCTAGAAATATTATCCAAACATACACATTTTTGCTTTCTAGATGGTTATTCTGGTTTCTCTCAAATACCTGTGTCAGCCGATGATCAATCAAAGACCACTTTTACTTGCCCCTTCGGTACTTTTGCTTATAGACGTATGCCTTTTGGTTTATGTAATGCACCTGCTACCTTTCAAAGATGCATGATGGCTATATTCTCTGACTTTTGTGAAAAGATTTGTGAGGTTTTCATGGACGATTTCTCCGTCTATGGATCCTCTTTTGATGATTGCTTGAGCAACCTTGATCGAGTTTTGTAGAGATGTGAAGAAACTAATCTTGTCTTGAATTGGGAGAAGTGCCACTTTATGGTTAATGAAGGTATTGTCTTGGGGTATAAAATTTCTGAAAGATGTATTGAAGTTGATAAAGCCAAGGTTGATGCTATTGAAAAGATGCCATGTCCCAAAGACATTAAAGGTATAAGAAGTTTGCTTGGTCACGCCGGTTTTTATAGGAGGTTCATTAAAGACTTCTCAAAAATCTCTCGGCCTCTGACTAATTTATTGCAAAAGGATATACCATTTGTCTTTGATGATGATTGTGTAGAAGCTTTTGAAATACTTAAGAAAGCATTGATCTCTGCACCTATTGTTCAGCCACCTGATTGGAATTTACCCTTTGAAATCATGTGTGATGCTAGTGATTATGCTGTAGGTGCTGCTCTAGGACAAAGAGTTGATAAGAAATTAAATGTTATTCAATATGCTAGTAAAACTCTAGATAATGCTCAAAGAAATTATGCTACTACTGAAAAAGAATTCCTAGCAGTTGTATTTGCTTGTGATAAGTTCAGGCCTTATATTGTTGATTCTAAAGTAACTATTCACACTGATCGTGCTGCTATTAAATATCTTATGGAAAAGAAAGATGCTAAACCTAGACTTATTAGATGGGTTCTCTTGTTACAAGAATTTGATTTGCATATTATTGATAGAAAGGGAGCTGAGAACCCCGTTGCAGACAACTTGTCTAGGTTAGAAAATGTTCTTGATGACCCACTACTTATTGATGATAGCTTTCCTGATGAACAATTAAATGTCATAAATGCCTCTTGTACTACTCCATGGTATGCTGATTATGCTAATTACATTGTTGCTAAATTTATACCACCTAGTTTCACATACCAGCAAAAGAAAAAGTTCTTCTATGATTTGAGACATTACTTTTGGGATGACCCACATCTTTATAAAGAAGGAGTAGATGGTGTTATTAGACGTTGTGTACCTGAGCATGAACAGGAACAGATCCTACGCAAGTGTCACTCCGAGGCTTATGGAGGACACCACGCTGGAGACAGAACTACACAAAAGGTATTGCAATCCGGCTTTTATTGGCCTACTCTCTTCAAGGATGCCCGTAAGTTTGTTTTATCTTGTGATGAATGCCAAAGAATTGGTAATATTAGTAGACGTCAAGAAATGCCTATGAATTATTCAAATTGTTATTGAACCATTTGATGTTTGGGGCTTTGATTATATGGGACCTTTTCCTGCCTCCAATGGATACACACATATTTTAGTTGCTGTTGATTACGTTACTAAGTGGGTAGAAGCTATTCCAACTAGTAGTGCTGATCATAACACTTCTATTAAAATGCTTAAAGAAGTTATTTTTCCGAGGTTTGGAGTCCCTAGATATTTAATGACTGATGGTGGTTCACATTTTATTCATGGCGCTTTCCGAAAAATGCTTGCTAAATATGATGTTAATCATAGAATTGCATCTCCTTATCACCCGCAGTCTAGTGGTCAAGTAGAATTGAGTAATAGAGAGCTCAAATTAAATTTGCAAAAGACTGTTAATAGATCTAGAAAGAATTGGTCCAAGAAACTTGATGATGCATTATGGGCCTATAGAACTGCATACAAAAATCCTATGGGTATGTCTCCGTATAAAATGGTTTATGGAAAAGCATGTCACTTACCTCTCGAACTAGAACATAAGGCATATTAGGCCATTAAAGAGCTTAACTATGATTTCAAACTTGCTGGTGAGAAGAGGTTATTTAACATTAGCTCACTTTATGAATGGAGAACCCAAGCCTATGAGAATGCCAAATTATTTAAAGAAAAGGTTAAAAGATGGCATGACAAAAGGATACAAGAGCGCGAGTTTAATGTATGTGACTATGTATTGCTATACAACTCTCATTTAAGATTTTTTGCAGGGAAACTTCTCTCTAAATGGGAAGTCCCTTACGTTATCGAGGAGGTCTATCGTTCCGGTGCCATAAAAATCAACAACTTCGAAGGCATGAATCCGAAGGTGGTGAATGGTCAAAGAGTTAAACATTATATCTCAGGTAATCCTATAAATGTTGAAACCAATGTTATTGAAACCGCAACCCCGGAGGAATACATAAGGGACGCTTTCCGGAACGTTTCAGACTCCGAAAAGGAATAGGTATGTGTTACGGTAAGTAAACCGACTCCAAAACAGTTCTAATGGCAATTTTCTCCGTTTTGGAATATTTAGAAAAACAGAAAAATAAGAAGCAGTCCGGGAAGGACACGAGGCCTCCACAAGGGTGGAGGGCGCGCCCTACCCTACTGGGCGTGCCCCTGCCTCATGGGCATCTCGTGTGCTCTCCGGACTCCGTTTTCTTGCACGATACGTATTTGGTCGGTAAAAGATCATTAAATAATCTCCCGAAGGTTTTGACTCCTGTATCACGCAAATATCCTCTGTTCTTGTTTCGATCTGTTTTTCTGACAGATCTAGATCATCATGACGTCTCCAAGTGCCCCCAAGGACAAGTTCTTCGAGAAGGTCAGCAATCCCTATCTCGCGGAGGTGCTGCAACACCCTCAAACCATTGAGATGCATGAGGGGGTGTTGCACATCCGCGATGTTGAGGGACTGATACGTCTCCGTCGTATCTACTTTTCCAAACACTTTTGCCCTTGTTTTGGACTCTAACTTGCATGATTTGAATGGAACTAACCCGGAATGACGCTGTTTTCAGCAGACTTTCCATGGTGTTATTTATGTGCAGAAACAAAAGTTCTCGGAATGACCTGAAACTCCACAGAACGTATTTTTGGAAAATATTAAAAATACTGGAAGAAGAATCCACGTCAGGGGGCCCACACCCTGTCCACGAGGGTGGGGGGCGCGCCCCCTGCCTCGTGGCCCCCCTGACGCTCCACCAACCTCAACTCCAACTCCATATATTCGTGTTCGGGGGGAAAAAATCAGAGAGAAGGATTCATCGCGTTTTACGATACGGAGCCGTTGCCAAGCCCTAAAACCTCTCGGGAGGGCTGATCTGGAGTCCGTTCGGGGCTCCGAAGAGGGGGATTCGTCGCCGTCGTCATCATCAACCATCCTCCATCACCAATTTCATGATGCTCACCTCCGTGTGTGAGTAATTCCATTGTAGGCTTGCTGGGAGGTGATGGGTTGGATGAGATCTATCATGTAATCGAGTTAGTTTTGTTAGGGTTTGATCCCTAGTATCCACTATGTTCTGAGATTGATGTTGCTATGACTTTGCTATGCTTAATGCTTGTCACTAGGGCCCGAGTGCCATGATTTCAGATCTGAACCTATTATGTTTTCATGAATATATGTGAGTTCTTGATCCTATCTTGCAAGTCTATATTCACCTACTATGTGTTATGATCCGGCAACCCCGAAGTGACAATAATCAGGACCACTCCCGGTGATGACCGTAGTTTGAGGAGTTCATGTATTCACTATGTGTTAATGCTTTGGTCTGGTACTCTATTAAAAGGAGGCCTTAATATCCCTTAGTTTCCATTAGGACCCCGCTGCCACGGGAGGGTAGGACAAAAGATGTCATGCAAGTTCTTTTCCATAAGCACGTATGACTATATTCGGAATACATGCCTACATTACATTGATGAATTGGAGCTAGTTCTGTGTCACCCTATGTTATGATTGTTACATGATGAACCGCAGCTGGCATAATTCTCCGTCACCGATCCAATGCCTACGAGCTTTTCACATATTGTTCTTCGCTTATTTACTTTTCTGTTGTTACTGTTACAATCACTACAAAACCCAAAAATATTACTTTTGCTACCGTTACCGTTACTTCCATATTACTTTGCTACTAAATATTTTGCTGCAGATACTAAGTTATCCAGGTGTGGTTGAATTGACAACTCAACTGCTAATACTTGAGAATATTCTTTGGCTCCCCTTGTGTCGAATCAATAAATTTGGGTTGAATACTCTACCCTCGAAAACTGTTGCGATCCCCTATACTTGTGGGTTATCAAGACTATTTTCTGGCGCCGTTGCCGGGGAGCATAGCTCTATTCTTTGAGTCACTTGGGATTTATATCTGCTGGTTACTATGAAGAACTTGAAAGACGAGAAAACAAAACTCTATCCCTCAACTACGAGGGGAGGTAAGGAACTGCCATCTAGCTCTGCACTTGATTCACCTTCTGTTTTGAGTAAGCTTGCGACACCTAAACTTGCTTCTGCTATTCATTCTAATATGTCGCATGTTATTGATGATGCCACTTCTGCTATGCATGATACTTATGATGAAACTACTTCTATGCTTGATACTACTATGCCACTTGGTGAATTTATTGATGAACAACTTGCTAGGGCTAGAGAGAATGAAATTATAGAAACTGATAATATCGATGAAAGTGATGATGAAGACTCTCCCCCTAATAACTATGAATTGCCTGTTGTTCCTGAGGGCTATGTTATGGATGAAGAAATTGCTAAAGCTATTTTTGCTTGCAAAGATAGGTATGATGTTAAGAAATTATTAGCTAAATGGAAGCAGCAATCTCTTAATGCTAGAATGAAACCTGACCCTGCTTTTGCTACTTCACCTATCTGTGTTACTGATAAGGATTATGAATTCTCTGTTGATCCTGATATAATTACTTTGGTTGAATCTGATCCTTTTCATGGCTATGAATCTGAAACTGTTGTGGCACATCTTACTAAATTAAATGATATAGCCACCCTGTTCACTAATGATGAGAAATCTCGCTATCTATATATCCTTAAAATATTTCCGCTCTCATTAAAGGGTGATGCTAAGATATGGTTTAATTCTCTTGATCCTGGTTGTGTGCGTAGTCCCCAGGATATGATTTGTTACTTCTCTGCTAAATATTTCCCTGCTCATAAGAAACAAGCTGCTTTAAGGGAAATATATAATTTTGTGCAAATTGAAGAAGAGAGTCTCCCACAAGCTTGGGGGAGGCTTCTCCAATTACTTAATGCTTTGCCTGATCATCCTCTTAAGAAAAATGAAATACTTGATATCTTTTACAATGGACTAACCGATGCTTCCAGAGATTACCTGGATAGTTCTGCTGGTTCTGTTTTCAGGGAAAGAACACCGGATGAAGCTGAGATTCTATTGAATAATATGTTGACAAATGAAAATAATTGGACACTTCTTGAGCCAATTCCTGAGCCTATTTCTAAACCAACTCCGAAGAAGAGAGGCGTTCTATTTCTCAGTCCTGAAGATATGCAAGAGGCAAAGAAATCTATGAAAGAAAAAGGTATTAAAGCTGAAGATGTTAAGAATTTACCTCCTATTGAAGAAATACATGGTCTAAATTTACCGCCTGTTGAAGAAACATATGATCTTAATCCATCACCTATTCAAGAAGCTCATGGTCTTGATAACCCGACACAGGTAGTAAAGGTAAATTCTCTTTATAGATTTGATGAAGGTGATATTCCTCACTATAAGTCTGCTAGACAATGCTTAGAAGAGTTTGATAGTTTTATTGTCAAACAAGAAAACTTCAATGCTTATTTTGGTAGACAATTGAAATACAATTCCGATACGCTTGAACACTTGAGTAATTACATGGCCAATGTTAAAGGTGAACTTAAACTCATTAGTAAACATGCTTCTATGGTTACCAGTCAAGTAGAACAAGTACTTAAAGCTCAAAATGATTTGCTCAATGAATTGAATAGTAAGAATAATGATTATGCTGTTAGAGTGGCTACTAGAACTGGTAAGATGACTCAGGAACCTTTGTATCCTGAAGGCCACCCTAAGAGAATTGAGCAAGATTCTCAAAGAAATAATATAGATGCACCTAGTCCCTCTAAAAGGAAGAAAAAGAAAAATGATAGGACTTTGCATGCTTCTAGTGAACCTATTGCTAAACCACCTGAGAATCCAAATGATATCTCTATTTCTGATGCTGAAACACAATCTGATAATGAACATGAACCTAATGATAATGTTAATGATGATGTTCATGATGATGCTCAACCTAGTAATGATAATGATGTAGAAATTGAACCTGTTGTTGATCTTGATAACCCACAATCAAAGAATCAACGTTATGATAACAGAGACTTTGTTGCTAGGAAACATGGTAAAGAAAGAGAACCATGGGTTAAGAAACCCATGCCTTTTCCTCCCAAACCATCCAAGAAAAAGGATGATGAGGATTTTGAGCGCTTTGCTGAAATGATTAGACCTATCTTTTTGCGTATGCGATTAACTGATATGCTCAAAATGAATCCTTATGCTAAGTATATGAAAGAAATTGTCACTATTAAAAGAAAGATACTGGAAGCTGAAATTTCCACCATGCTTGCTAATTATACTTTCAAGGGTGGAATACCAAAGAAACTTGGAGATCCAGGAGTACCAACTATACCATGCTCCATTAAAAGAAACTATGTTAAAACTGCTTTATGTGATCTTGGAGCCGTTGTTAGTGTTATGCCTCTCTCTTTATATCGTAGACTTGACTTGAATAAGTCGACACCTACTGAAATATCTTTGCAAATGGCTGATAAATCAACTGCTACACCTGTCGGTATTTGTGAGGATGTGCCTGTTGTGGTTGCAAACGTTACTATTTTAACGGACTTTGTTATTCTTGATATTCCCGAGGACGATAGTATGTCTATTATTCTTGGAAGACCTTTTTTGAATACTGCAGGGGCTGTTATTGATTGCAACAAAGGCAATGCCACTTTTCATGTTGATGGCAATGAGCATACCGTACACTTTTCGAGGAAACAACCTCAAGTCCATAGTATCAACTCTATTGGAAAAATTCCATCGATTATTTTTGGAGGTTTTGAATTTCCTCTTCCTACTGTCAAGAAGAAATATGATATTCTTATTATAGGGGATGTGCATATCCCCGTTGAGGTAACATAGTGTTATTCGAAATTTCTCCGGTTCCATGTTATTCGGAATGAGTTTGTTAACAAGACCCGATCAACCTTGTTAGTGGATTCCTTTTGATGAGCATGAGATGGATGAAACGAGATGGCACAACCTTCTGTACCCTCTTTCTACTTTCTGTTATTTAGTTGAAATAAAGTAAAAATAGTATTTTCCTATCTGTTTTCTGATTTATCCGTGCAATATAAAAATACCCCGAAAATAAAAGTTCTCCAAATGCCCTGAAATTAAAATATGATTTTTTTTGGAATATTTGAGAATATCTGGCACTGAGAACACAGCAGGGGGAGCAAGCACCTGGCCACGAGGGTCCAGGGCGCGCCCACCCCTACAGGGCGCGCCCCCCTGCCTCGTGGGCCCATGGCGGCTCCCCTCCACTTATTCCTGCACCCACACACTTCTTTTCCTCCCAAGAAAATCACCATCCAGCTCAAGCACGAGTTCTAGCTCATTTTGCTGCCATTTTCGATCTCCTTGCTCAAAGCACCTCTCACAAAACTGCTTGGGGGGGGGGGGTTGTTCCTTGGTATGTGACTCCTCCATTGGTCCAATTAGTTTTTGTTCTAGTGCTTTATTCATTGCAAATTTGTGCTGCCTAGGTAACCATGTTCTTGAGCTTGCATGTCAAATTTATATGGTTCTAAGTAGTTCTAATGCATGATATAGTCTCTAGGCACTTGTAGGAGTAGTTGCTATCAATTTTGTTGAGTTTGGTTCACATTTAATTGAAGTTACTAAAAATTTCAGAAATTTTTCAGAGGAAGAAATATGCTTAGGAAAATGTACCAAGGTGGTTCTTCAAGGAAGCAAGTACCCAGGCTTGCAATGCGTGATGCTGACGATGAGCCACCTAGGGACGCTCCAGTGCGGCCTTGTGAATGGCCTTCAGAAAACTTTATGGATCGAGCGGGAATCAAGGAAGAATTTAACGCATATTTGCGTAACGCTGATCTTGTGAGCTTCGAGGGAGAAAAGTGTCGCCAGTACCACTATCTCACTAGTTCCTTTGTGAGCAGGTTTGAATTTTCATCTTCACGCAATTCTCCAACTGTCCTGTTTGATCTTTATGAAAAATCTTATACGATGGACTTAGAGGATTTGACCACTGCTTGCAAACTTCCACAATGGGGTAGTGCTAGTGAACCTCGCAATCTGAATTTAGAAATTTTCTTGCTAGTATAACTGTGGGGGAATCTAGAGATATAGCACAAGCTACCATAGGGAGCATTCATTTTCTTGCTATACATTATTTTGCTCTCTTCATAGGTAGGTGCATAAATGGTAAAGATGAAGCATGTCATATGTGTGTTCCCGACCTCAGTATTCTTAGGAGTGCTGTGTTAGGAGACAAATCTTATCATTTGGGAGCCATTGTTGCACGTAGGTTGCATAATAATAGATTTAATGGAGATTTCTTCGGTGGAATTTATGCAACCCGCTTAGCTGATTTTCTTGGTGTAACCATACGTGATGATGATATTGAATTGCCTCCTGCTTACCTGGACTTTAATGCTATGGTTCACCACCAGTTTGTTGAGAGGAATGAATCACCTCTCCAGTATCGCTTAATCTTTGACAGACGTCGCGCTATCCGTATTACTCTCCCTGCTCCTGCCTTATTTGATTATCAGGCAAAAGGAAGATATCTTATTACCAGAGAGGAGGCAGATGAGTACGAGAGGAGGGCGGAGGCAGCTTGCCGCCATGCTGCAGCTCAGGAGGCGATAGCCGCTGCATCTCAGTACGACCCCAACTACAACTTTGGATATCCGCCAGGCCATCCGTGGCAATAGGCCAACTTAGGCCAAAAGCCTAATCTTGGGGGAGTACGTATTTCCCACCGACATTACATTCATGTTCACACACTCATTGCTAGATGTCGGTGCTCATACTCTTTCATTGTATTATCCATGCTAGTTTATTTTCTTTTTCTTGCTTTCTTCTTGTGTGTTTGATTAATCTTAAGAAAAACCAAAAAATTAGTTGTAGCTTCTAGCTAGTTTACTTTCTTGCTGTAGTAGTAATAATTAAAAGAAAACCCAAAAAGATTTCCTGTTCTTCTTTTTGCTTGTTGGGAGCTTTCCCGTGTATATAGTTTTATTTCTTTTCTTTTCTTTGGGGGTCGATAGGAGAAGACCATAATTAAATTGTTGAAGTGGCTCTTATATGCATTATTGTTGATTTAACCAAGAGCCCATATTGCCTTGTCTTCTCCTGTGTATTGAATGCTCGCAGATTCCACCTTAGTCCAATGCACGTGCACTCTTATTATTATTCACTTCGTTCGATCGTGCAAGTGAAAGGCAATTATGACGATATATGATGGACTAACTGAGATGAGAAAAGCTGGTATGAACTCGACCTCTCTTGTTTTTGTAAATATGATTAGTTCATCATTCCTGATTCAGCCTATTATCAATAAACATGTTTGCAATGACAATTAGAGATCATAGTTGCTCGTGCCATGCTTGATTAGCTATGAGTTATAATGGTTTACCTTGCGTGCCAACATGCTATTAAAATGGTTGTGATGTGGTATAGTGGGGTGGTATCCTCCTTTGAATGATTTAAGTGAATCGACTTGGCACATGTTCACACATGTAGTTGAAACAAATGAACATAGCCTTCACGATATTTATGTTCAGGGTGGTTTATATCCTACTCATGCTCGTACTCAATGTTCATTAATTTTAATGCATGTTCATGACTGTTGTCGCTCTCTAGTTGGTCGCTTCCCAGTCTTTTGCTAGCCTTCACTTGTACTAAGCGGGAATACTGCTTGTGCATCCAATCCCTTAAACCCCAAAGTTATTCCATATGAGTCCACCATACCTTCCTATATGCGGTATCTACCTGCTGTTCCAAGTAAATTTGTATGTGCCAAACTATAAACCTTCAAATAAACATTCTGTTTTGTATGCTCGAATAGCTCATGTATCAACTAGGGTTGTCCGTATCTTCCATGCTAGGCGGGTTATTCTCAAGAGGAGTGGAGTCCGCTCCTCACTCACGAGAAAATGGCTGGTCACCGGGATGCCCAGTCCCATGCTTTATGCAAACTAAATCAAAATAATTGCAAACAAAACTCCCCTAGGACTATTGTTAGTTGGAGGCACTCGTTGTTTCGAGCAAGCCATGGATTGATGCTTGTTGGTGGAGGGGAATATAAACTTTACCATTCTGTTTGGGAACCGCCTATAATGTGTGTAGCATGGAAGATATCGCCATCTCTTGGTTGTTATGTTGACAATGAAAGTATGCCGCTCAAAATATTATTTATCTCTGCTTTAAAATCAAGCTCTGGCACCTCTACAAAGCCCCGCTTCCCTCTGCGAAGGGCCTATCTATTTACTTTTATGTTGAGTCATCACCCTCTTATTAAAGAGCACTAGCTGGAGAGCACAGCTGTCATTTGCATCCATTACTATTAATTTATATTGGGTATGACTATGATTGGATCTCTTTTACTATGAATTACAATGTCTAGTCAGTCCTTGATCTATAAAGGTGCTCTGCATTTATGTTTTGCGGTCTCAGAAAGGGCTAGCGAGATACCATCTTGTTATATCATATCATGATTGTTTTGAGAAAGTGTTGTCATCCGAGATTTATTATTATTGCTCGCTAGTTGATTATGCCATTGACATGAGTAAACATGAGACCTAGGAGTTATTGTGAATGTGGTTAGTCATAATCTTTGCTAAAAACTTGAATGCTGGCTTTACATATTTACAACAACAAGAGCAAACAGAGTTTGTAAAAGTTTTTCTTTATCACTTTCAGTTTGTCAACTGAATTGCTTGAGGACAAGCAAAGGTTTAAGCTTGGGGGAGTTGATACGTCTCCGTCGTATCTACTTTTCCAAACACTTTTGCCCTTGTTTTGGACTCTAACTTGCATGATTTGAATGGAACTAACCCGGACTGACGCTGTTTTCAGCAGACTTTCCATGGTGTTATTTATGTGCAGAAACAAAAGTTCTCGGAATGACCTGAAACTCCACGGAACGTATTTTTGGAAAATATTAAAAATACTGGAAGAAGAATCAACGTCAGGGGGCCCACACCCTGTCCACGAGGGTGGGGGGCGCGCCCCCTGCCTCGTGGGCCCCCTGACGCTCCACCGACCTCAACTCCTACTCCATATATTCGTGTTCGGGGAGAAAAAATCAGAGAGAAGGATTCATCGCGTTTTATGATACGGAGCCGCCGCCAAGCCCTAAAACCTCTCGGGAGGGCTGACCTGGAGTCCGTTCGGGGCTCCGGAGAGGGGGATTCGTCGCCGTCGTCATCATCAACCATCCTCCATCACCAATTTCATGATGCTCACCGCCGTGCGTGAGTAATTCCATCGTAGGCTTGCTGAACGGTGATGGGTTGGATGAGATTTATCATGTAATCGAGTTAGTTTTGTTAGGGTTTGATCCCTAGTATCCACTATGTTCTGAGATTGATGTTGCTATGACTTTGCTATGCTTAATGCTTGTCACTAGGGCCCGAGTGCCATGATTTGAGATCTGAACCTATTATGTTTTCATGAATATATGTGAGTGTTGGAGACCGTAGCAATAATTCAAAATTTTCCTACGTGTCACCAAGATTAATCTAGGAGATGCTAGCAATGAGAGAGAGGGAGTGCATCTTCATACCCTTGAAGATCGCTAAGCAGAAGCGTTACAAGAACGCGGTTGATGGAGTCGTACTTGCGGCGATTCAAATCATGGAAGATCCGATCTAGCGCCGAACGGACGGCGCCTCCGCGTTCAACACACGTACAGCCCGGGGCCTTCTCCTCCTTCTTGATCCAGCAAGGGGAGAGGAGAAGTTGAGGGAGAACTCCAGCAGCACGACGGCATGGTGGCAATGGAGCTCGTGGTTCTCCGGCAGAGCTTCGCTAAGCACTACGGAGGAGGAGGAGTTGGAGGAGGAGAGGGCTGCGCCAGGCAAGGGGTGCGGCTGCCCTCTCTCTCCCTCACTATATATAAGGGGAAGGGGGTGGAGGAGGCGCCCTAGGGTTCCCTAGGGGAGGGGCGGCGGCCACAGGGGAAACCCTAGATGGGTTTGGGTGCCCCCACCCCTAGGAAACTTGCCCCCCAAGCCGGGAGGGGCGGCTGCCCTAGGGGAGGCGCCCCCACCTCTCCAGGTTACGTGAGAGGGGTTGGGAGGGGCGCACACCCCTTAGTGGGCTGGTGTGCCCCCTCCCCTTGGCCCATAAGGCCCCCCAACACTTGCCGGGGCCTCCGAAACACCTTTCGGTCACGCTGGTCGTCACCCGGTACTCCCAGAACAATTCCGGACTTCAATACCCTTCGTCCAATATATCAATCTTTGCCTCCGGACCATTCCAGAGTTCCTCGTCACGTCCGGGATATCATCCGGGACTCCGAACAACCTTCGGTAACCACATACTATTTCCCATAACAACTCTAGCGTCACCGAACCTTAAGTGTGTAGACCCTACGGGTTCGGGAACCATGCAGACATGACCGAGACACCTCTCCGTCCAATAACCAATAGCGGGATCTGGATACCCATATTGGCTCCCACACGTTCCATGATGATCTCATCGGATGAACCACGATGTCGGGGATTCGATCAATCCCGTATTCAATTCCCTTTGTCAATCGGTATGTTACTTGCCCGAGATTCGATCGTCGGTATCCCAATACCTCGTTCAATCTCGTTACCGGCAAGTCACTTTACTCGTTCTGTAACGCATGATCCCGTGGCTAACTCATTAGTCACATTGAGCTCATTATGATGATGCATTACCGAGTGGGCCCAGAGATACCTCTCCATCATACGGAGTGACAAATCCCAGTCTCGATTCGTGCCAACCCAACAGACACTTTCGGAGATACCTGTAGTGCACCTTTATAGCCACCCAGTTACGTTGTGACGTTTGGTACACCCAAAGCATTCCTACGGTATCCGGGAGTTGCACAATCTCATGGTCTAAGGAAACGATACTTGACACTAGAAAAGCTCTTAGCAAACGAACTACACGATCATGTGCTATGCTTAGGATTGGGTCTTGTCCATCACATCATTCTCCTAATGATGTGATCCCGTTATCAATGACATCCAATGTCCATGGTCAGGAAACCATAACCATCTATTGATCAACGAGCTAGTCAACTAGAGGCTTACTAGGGACATGTTGTGGTCTATGTATTCACACATGTATTACGGTTTCCAGTTAATACAATTATAGCATGAACGATAGACAATTATCATGAACAAGGAAATACAATAATAACCATTTTATTATTGCCTCTAGGGCATATTTTCAACAGTCTCCCACTTGCACTAGAGTCAATAATCTAGTTCACATCACTATGTGATTGTAATGAATCCAACACCCATGGTGTTTTATCATATCTTGCTTGTGAGATAGGTTATTAGTCAACGGGTCTGAACCTTTCAGATCCGTGTGTGCTTTACAAATCTCTATGTCATCTCCTAGATGCAGCTACCACGCGCTATTTGGAACTATTCCAAATAACTGCTCTACTATACGAATCCGGTCTACTACTCAGAGACATCCAGATTAGTGTCAAAGTTTGCATTGGCGTAACCCTTTACGACGAACTCTTTTACCACCTCCATAATCGAGAAAATTCCTTAGTCCACTAGATACTAAGGATAAGTTCGACCGCTGTCATGTGATCCATTCCTGGATCACTCTTGTACCCCTAGACTGACTCATGGCAAGGCACACTTCAGGTGCGGTACACAACATAGATTACTGTAGAGCCTACGTCTAAAGCATAGGGGACAACCTTCGTCCTTTCTCTCTCTTCTGCCGTGGTCATGTTTTGAGTCTTACTCAATACTCACACCTTGTAACACAGCCAAGAACTCCTTCTTTGCTGATCTATTTTGAACTCCTTCAAAATCTTGTCACGATATGTATTCATTTGAAAGTACTATTTAGCCTTTTTGATCTATCCTTATAGATCTTGATGCTCAATGTTCAAGTAGCTTAATCCAGGTTTTCCATTGGAAAACACTTTTCAAATAACCCCGTATGCTTTCCAGAAATTCTACATCATTTCTGATCAACAATATGTTAACAACATATACTCATCAAAAAATTCTATAGTGCTCCCACTCACTTCTTTGGAAATACAAGTTTCTCATAAACTTTGTAAAAACCCAAAAACTTTGATCATCTCATCAAATCATACATTCCAACTCCGAGATGCTTACTCCAGTCCTTAGAAGGATTGCTGGAGCTTTGCATACTTGTTAGCATCTTTCAGGATTGACAAAACCTTCTAGTTGTATCACATATAACCTTTCCTCAAGAAAATCGTCGAGGAAACAATGTTTTTTTGACATCCTATCTGCAAGATTTCATAAATAATGCAGTAACTGCTAATATAATTCCAACAGACTCTTAGCATCGCTACGAGTGAGAAAATCTCATCGTAGTCAACTCCTTGAACTTGTCGGAAAACATCTTAACGACAAGTCGAGCTTTCTTAATGGTGACACTCACCATCATTGTCCGTCTTCCTTTTAAAATCCATCTGCACCCAACAGCCTTACGACCATCAAGTAGTTCTTCCAAAGTCTATACTTTGTTTTTATACATGGATAATCTCTCGGATTTTATGGCCTCGAGCCATTCGTCGGAATCTGGGCCCACCATCGCTTCTCCATAGCTCGTAGGTTCATTGTTGTCTAGCAACATGACTTCCAAGACAGGATTACGTACCACTCTGAAGTAGTACGCATCCTTGTCGTCCTACGAGGTTTGGTAGTGACTTGATCTGAAGTTTCATGATCACTATCATAAGCTTCCACTTCAATTGGTGTAGGTGCCACAGGAACAACTTCTTGTGCCCTGCTACACACTAGTTGAAGTGACGGTTCAATAACCTCATCAAGTCTCCACCATCCTCCCACTCAATTCTTTCGAGAGAAACTTTTCCTCGAGAAAGGACCCGTTTCTAGAAACAATCACTTTTGCTTCCAGATCTGAAATAGGAGGTATACCCAACTGTTTCTTTTGGTTCGAGCTTATAAGCCTGAAACTTTTTCACATAAGCGTCGCAGCCCCAAACTTTTAAGAAATGGCAGCTTAGGTTTCTCTAAACCATAGTTCATACGGTGTCGTCTCAACGGAATTGCGTGGTGCCCTATTTAAAGTGAATGCGGTTGTCTCTAATGCCTAACCCATAAACGATAGTGGTAATTCGATAAGACACATCATGGTATGCACCATATCCAACAGGGTGCAGTTATGATGTTCGGACACACCATCACACTATGGTGTTCCAGGCGGTATTAGTTGTGAAAGAATTTCCACAATGTCTTAATTGTGTGCCAAACTCGTAACTAAGATATTCATCTCTATGATCATATCATAGACATTTTATCCTCTTGTCACGACGATCTTCAACTTCACTTTGAAATTACTTAAACCTTTCAATAATTCAGACTTGTGTTTCATCAAGTAAATATACTCAGCATCTACTCAAATCATCTGTGAAGTAAGAATATAACGATATCCACTGCGTGCCTCAACACTCATTGGACTGCACACATCAAAATGTATTACTTCCAACAAGTTGCTTTCTTGTTCCATCTTACTGAAAACGAGGCCTTTCAGTCATCTTGCCCATGTGGTATGATTTGCATGTCCCAAGTGATTCAAAATCAAGTGAGTCCAAACGATTCATCTGTATGGAGTTTCTTTATGCATATCTACCAATAGACATGGTTCGCATGTCTCAATCTTTTCAAAAACGAGTGAGTCCAAAGATCCATCAACATGGAGCTTCTTCATGCGTTTTATACCAATATGACTCAAATGGCAGTGCCACAAGTATGTGGTACTATCATTACTATTTTATATCTTTTGGCATGAACATGTGTATCACTACGATCGAGATTCAATAAACCATTCATTTTAGGTGCAAGACCATTGAAGGTACTTTTCAAATAAACAAAGTAACCATTATTCTCCTTAAATGAATAACCGTATTGTGATAAACATAATCCAATCATGTCTATGCTCAACGCAAACACCAAATAACAATTATTTAGGTTTAGTACCAATCCCGATGGTAGAGGGAGCGTACGATGTTTGATTACATCAACCTTGGAAACACTTCCAACACATATCGTCATCTCACCTTTAGCTAGTCTCCGTTTATTCCGTAGCCTTTTATTTCGAGTTACCAACACTTAGCAACCGAACCGGTATCTAATACCCTGGTGCTACTAGGAGTACTAGTAAAGTACACATTAATATAATGTATATCCAATATACTTCTGTCGACCTTGCCTGCCTTCTCATCTACCAAGTATCTAGGGTAGTTCTGTTTCAGTGACTGTTCCCCTCATTACAGAAGCACTTAGTCTCGGGTTTGGGTTCAACCTTGGGTTTCTTCACTAGAGCAGCAACTGATTTGCCGTTTCATGAAGTATCCCTTCTTTCCCTTGCCCTTCTTGAAACTAGTGGTTTTACTAACCATGAACAATTGATGCTCCTACTTGATTTCTACTTTCGCGGTGTCAAACATCGCGAGTTGCTCAAGGATCATCATGTCTATCCCTGATATGTTATAGTTCATCACGAAGCTCTAATAGCTTGGTGGCAGTGACTATGGGGAACCATCACTATCTCATCTGGAAGATTAACGCCCACTCGATTCAAGCGATTGTAGTACTCAGACTATCTGAGCACATGCTCAACGATTGAGCTTTTCTCCCTTAGTTTGCAGGCTTAAGAAACTTGTCAGAGGTCTCATACCTCTTGACATGGGCACTAGTCTGAAATCCCAATTTCAGTCTTTGGAACATCTCATATGTTCTGCGACGTTTCAAAAACGTCTTTGGCGCCTCAATTGTAAACCGTTAGCATTACACACTGAACTATCACGTAGTCATCAAAACGTGTATGTCAGATGTTCGCAACATCCACAGACGATGCTCGAGGTTCAGCACACCGAGTGGTGCATTAAGGACATAAGCCTTCTGCGCAGCAATGAGGATAATCCTCAGTTTACGAACCCAGTCCGCATAATTTCTACTATCAACTTTCAACTAAATTTTCTCTAGGAACATATCTTCAAAGCGTAAGCTATGACATAATTTGCAAAGACCTTTTGACTATGTTCATGATAATTAAGTTCATCTGATTATTTAATGAACTCCCACTTAGATAGACATCCCTCTAGTCATCTAAGTGATACATGATCCGAATCGATTAGACCGTGTCCGATCATCACGTGAGACGGACTAGTCATCAACGGTGAACATCTCCATGTTGATCGTATCTACTATACGACTCATGTTCGATCTTTCGGTCTCTTGTGTTCCGAGGCCATGTCTGTACATGCTAGGCTCGTCAAGTCAACCTAAGTGTTTCACATGTGTAAATCTGGCTTACACCCGTTGTATGCGAACGTTAGAATCTATCACACCCGATCATCACGTGGTGCTTCGAAACAACGAACCTTTGCAACGGTGCACAGTTAGGGGGAACACTTTCTTGAAATTTTAGCGAGGGATCATCTTATTTATGCTACCGTCGTTCTAAGCAAATAAGATGTAAACTTGACAAACATCACATGCAAATCATAAAGTGACATGATATGGCCAATATCATCTTGTGCCTTTTGATCTCCATCTTCGAGGCGCGGCATGATCACCTTCATCACCGGCATGACACCATGATCTCCATCATCGTGTCTTCATGAAGTTGTCTCGCCAACTATTACTTCTACTACTACGGCTAACGGTTAGCAATAAAGTAAAGTAATTACATGGCGTTTTTTATTGACACGCAGGTCATATAATAAATTAAGACAACTCCTATGGCTCCTGCCGGTTGTCATACTCATCGACATGCAAGTCGTGATTCCTATTACAAGAACGTGATCAATCTCATACATCACATATATATAATCCATCACATCCTTTGGCCATATCACATCACATAGCATACCCTGCAAAAACAAGTTAGGCATCCTCTAATTGTTGTTGCATGTTTTACGTGGCTGCTATGGGTTTCTAGCAAGAACGTTTCTTACCTACGCAAAAGCCACAACAGTGATATGCCGATTGCTATTTACCCTTCATAAGGACCCTCTTCATCGAATCCGATCCGACTAAAGTGGGAGAGACAGACACCCGCTAGCCACCTTATGCATCAAGTGCATGTTAGTCGGTGGAACCTATCTCACGTAAGTGTACGTGTAAGGTCAGTCCGGGCCGCTTCATCCCACAATGCCGCCGAATCAAGATAAGACTAGTAATGGCAAGTAATTTGAACAAATCATCGCCCACAACTACTTTGTGTTCTACTCGTGCATAGAATCTACGCATAGACCTAGCTCATGATGCCACTGTTGGAGAACGTAGCAATAATTCAAAATTTTCCTACGTGTCACCAAGATCAATCTTGGAGATGCTAGCAACGAGAGAGAGAGGGAGTGCATCTTCATACCCTTGAAGATCGCTAAGCGGAAGCGTTACAAGAACGCGGTTGATGGAGTCGTACTCGCGGCGATTCAAATCGCGGAAGATACGATCTAGCGCCGAACGGACGGCGCTTCCGCGTTCAACACACGTACAACCCGGGGATGTCTCCTCCTTCTTGATCCAGCAAGGGGAGAGGAAAAGTTGAGGGAGAACTCCAGCAGCACGACGGCATGGTGGCAATGGAGCTCGTGGTTCTCCGCAGAGCTTCGCTAAGCACTACGGAGGAGGAGGAGTTGGAGGAGGAGAGGGCTGCGCCAGGCAAGGGGTGCGGCTTCCCTCTCTCTCCCTCACTATATATAAGGGGAAGGGGGTGGAGGAGGCGCCCTAGGGTTCCCTAGGGGAGGGGTGGCGGCCACAGGGGAAACCTTAGATGGGTTTGGGCGCCCCCACCCCTAGGAAACTTACCCCCCAAGCCGGGAGGGGCGGCTGCCCTAGGGGAGGCGCCCCCACCTCTCGAGGTTACGTGAGAAGGGTTGGGAGGGGCGCACAGCCCCTTAGTGGGCTTGTGTGCCCCCTCCCCTTGGCCCATAAGGCCCCCCAACGCTTGCCGGGGCCTCCGAAACACCTTTCGGCCACGCTGGTCGTCACCCAGTACTCCCAGAACAATTCCGGACTCCAATACCCTTCGTCCAATATATCGATCTTCGCCTCCGGACCATTCCAGAGTTCCTCGTCATGTCCGGGATCTCATCCGGGACTCCGAACAACCTTCGGTAACCACATACTATTTCCCATAACAACTCTAGCGTCACCGAACCTTAAGTGTGTAGACCCTACGGGTTCGGGAACCATGCAGACATGACCGAGACACCTCTCCGGCCAATAACCAATAGCGGGATCTGGATACCCATATTGGCTCCCACACGTTCCACGATGATCTCATCGGATGAACCACGATGTCGGGGATTCGATCAATCCCGTATTCAATTCCCTTTGTCAATCGGTATGTTACTTGCCCGAGATTCGATCGTCGGTATCCCAATACCTCGTTCAATCTTGTTACCGGCAAGTCACTTTACTCGTTCCGTAACGCATGATCCCGTGGCTAACTCATTAGTCACATTGAGCTCATTATGATGATGCATTACCGAGTGGGCCCAGAGATACCTCTCCGTCATACGGAGTGACAAATCCCAGTCTCGATTCGTGCCAACCCAACAGACACTTTCGGAGATACCTGTAGTGCTATAGCCACCCAGTTACGTTGTGACGTTTGGTACACCCAAAGCATTCCTACGGTATCCGGGAGTTGCACAATCTCATGGTCTAAGGAAACGATACTTTACATTAGAAAAGCTCTTAGCAAACGAACTACACGATCTTGTGCTATGCTTAGGATTGGGTCTTGTCCATCACATCATTCTCCTAATGATGTGATCCCGTTATCAATGACATCCAATGTCCATGGTCAGGAAACCATAACCATCTATTGATCAACGAGCTAGTCAACTAGAGGCTTACTAGGGACATGTTATGGTCTATGTATTCACACATGTATTACGGTTTCCAGTTAATACAATTATAGCATGAACAATAGACAATGATCATGAACAAGGAAATACAATAATAACCATTTTATTATTGCCTCTAGGGCATATTTCGAACAGTGAGTTCTTGATCGTATCTTGCAAGTCTATAGTCACCTACTATCTGTTATGATCCGGCAACCCTGAAGTGACAATAACCGGGACCACTCCCGGTGATGACCGTAGTTTGAGGAGTTCATGTATTCACTATGTGTTAATGCTTTGGTCCGGTACTCTATTAAAAGGAGGCCTTAATATCCCTTAGTTTCCATTAGGACCCCGCTGCCACAGGAGGGTAGGACCAAAGATGTCATGCAAGTTCTTTTCCATAAGCACGTATGACTATATTTGGAATACATGCCTACATTACATTGATGAATTGGAGCTAGTTCTGTGTCACCCTATATTATGATTGTTACATGATGAACCGCATCCGGCATAATTCTCCATCACCGATCCAATGCCTACGAGCTTTTCACATATTGTTCTTTGCTTATTTACTTTTCCGTTTTTACTGTTACAATCACTACAAAACCCAAAAATATTACTTTTGCTACCGTTACCATTACTTCCATATTACTTTGCTACTAAATACTTTGCTGCAGATACTAAGTTATCCAGGTGTGGTTGAATTGACAACTCAACTGCTAATACTTGAGAATATTCTTTGGCTCCCCTTGTGTCGAATCAATAAATTTGGGTTGAATACTCTACCCTCGAAAATTGTTGCGATCCCCTATACTTGTGGGTTATCAGGGACTGAGGAACACCGAAAGCGTGGAGACAAGGCTCGAGGCAATGGAGCAACAAGTTTTCAAGTGCCAGGAGATGGTGGAGCGTGGACTTGACTCCAATCACATGATGATCGCGGAGTTCACCAACAACCACAAGCTGGATGCCAAGGATATTGGGGAGGCCATCTTCAAGCTCCACGAGAAAATCGAGCACCTCCAAGCCCAAATCTATGACCTACAAAACCAAAACTGTGAGTATGAATATAGATTCAAGAGAATGAGTTTGGCTGCAGATCTAAGGATCCCGGAGACTTGATCATTCTTCTATGATGGTGAGCCCATGCCTTGGAAGAGGGACGACAAGCCTGCTTCATCAACAACCCCATCGCCACCACTTCTGAGGAAGGAGACATAATCACATGGGTATGTGCACTCCCCTTGGCAACTGCCAAGCTTGGGGGAGGTGCCCTGGTATCGTATCACCACCACATCTCCTATCTTTACTATTTTTCTTAGTTCGATCCGATTAGTAGTATCTTGATCTAGTAGAATAAAGTTTTAGTATGATTTAGTTCTGAGTTTTGCTTTATGATCTTTCTATGTAATCGAGTCCGTGAGCTATATATAATAAAGATTAGTGTTGAGTCAAGGGCTTGATTGTCTTGCTTTGATCTTGAGTGAATAAAAGAAAGAGAAAATAATAAAAAGAAACAAAGAGATCATATTGATCTTATGGAGACTAATGACTTCACATAGAAAGAGTATGATGATTAAAAATTGTTGGGAGTTGGCAAACATAGCTTTGTTCATCGTTGCAATTAATAGGAAGTAATAAAGAAAGAGAGGTTTCACATTTAAATATACTGTCTTGGACATCTTTTATGATTGTGAGCACTCATTAAAATATGACATTGTAAAGAGTTGATGTTGGACAAGGAAGACAACGTAATGGGTTATGTTTTCTTATATCTGAGATAAAGTATATTGTCATGGATCATCCAACATGTTGAGCTTGCCTTTCCCCCTCATGCTAGCCAAATTCTTTGCACCAAGTAGAGATACTACTTGTGCTTCCAAATACCCTTAAACCCAATTTTGCCATGAGAGTCCACCATATCTACCTATGTATTGAGTAAGATCCTTCAAGTAAGTTGTCATCGGTGCAAGCAATAAAAATTGCTCTCTAAATATGTATGATTGATTGGTGTTGAGGAAATAAGCTTTATATGATCTTGTGATGTGAATAAAAGCGACAGACTGCATAATAATGGTTCATATCACAAGTGGCAATATAAAGTGACGTTCTTTCGCACTAAGATTTTGTGCATCCAACCCTGAAAGCGCATGGCAACCTCTGCTTCCCTCTGCGAAGGGCCTATCTTTTATGTTTATCTTCTACCTTATGCAAGAGTCATGGTGATCTTCATCTTTCCTTTTTACATTTTATCCTTTGGCAAGCATAGTATGTTGGAAAGCTCCTGATATATATATCTAATTGGATGTAAGTTAGCATGAACTATTATTGTTGACATTACCCTTGAGGTAAAAGGTTGGGAGGCGAAACTATAAGCCCCTATCTTTATCTGTGTCCGATTAAAACTTCGTAACCACAAGTATTGCGTGAGTGTTAGCAATTGTGAAAGACTAAATGATAGTTGAGTATGTGGACTTGCTAAAAAGCTCTGACATACTCTTTCTGATGTTATGATAAATTGCAATTGCTTCAATGACTGAGATTATAGTTTGCTAGTTCTCAATAAAGTTTCTGACTCATACTTTGCATTGTGAATAGATTATTACTTGAGCATAAGAAATCATATGACAATATCCATATATGTTGCTGTTATGAGAATAATCATGATGCCCTCATGTCCGTATTTTATTTTATCGACACCTCTATCTCTAAAAATGTGGACATATTTATCATTATCGGCTTCTGCTTGAGGACAAGCGAGGTCTAAGCTTGGGGGAGTTGATACGTCCATTTTGCATCATGCTTTTATATCGATATTTATTGCATTATGGGCTGTTATTACACATTATGTCACAATACTTATGCCTATTCCCTCTTATTTTACAGGGTTTACATAAGGAGGGAGAATGCCGGCAATTGGAATTCTGGGCTGGAAAAGGAGCAAATATTAGAGACCTATTCTGCACAACTCCAAAAGTCCTGAAACTCCACGAAAGTTATTTTTGGAAATAATAAAAAATACTGAGCAGAAGAAATACCGGAGGGGCCCACACCCTGGCCACGAGGGTGGGGGGCGCGCCCCCTGCCTCGTGGGCCCCCTGTTGGCCCTCCGGTGCCCATCTTCTGCTATATGAAGTCTTTCGTCCGAAGAAAAATCATAAGCAAGCTTTCGGGACGAGACTCCGCCGCCACGAGGTGTAACCTTGGCGGAACCAATATAGGGCTCTGGCAGAGCTGTTCTGCTGGGGACACTTCCCTCCGGGAGGGGTAAATCATCGCCATCGTCATCACCAACGCTCCTCTCATCGGGAGAGGGCAATCTCCATCAACATCTTCACCAGCACCATCTCCTCTCAAACCCTAGTTCATCTCTTGTATCCAATTCTTGTCTCTAAGTCTGGGATTGGTACCTGTAGGTTGCTAGTAGTGTTGATTACTCCTTGTAGTTGATGCTAGTTGGTTTATTTGGTGGAAGATCATATGTTCAGATCCTATATGCATACTAATACCCCTCTGATTATGAACATGAATATGCTTTGTGAGTAGTTACGTTTGTTCCTGAGGACATGGGAGAAGTCTTGCTATTAGTAGTCATGTGAATTTGGTATTCGTTCGATTGATGAGATGTATGTTGTTTATCCTCTAGTGGTGTTATGTGAACATCGACTACATGACACCTCACCATTATTGGGCCTAGAGGAAGGCATTGGGAAATAATAAGTAGATGATGGGTTGCTAGAGTGACAGAAGCTTAAACCCTAGTTTATGCGTTGCTTCGTAAGGGGCTGATTTGGATCCATATGTTTCATGCTATGGTTAGGTTTACCTTAATACTTCTTTTGTAGTTGCAGATGCTTGCAATAGGGGTTAATCATAAGTGGGATGCTTGTCCAAGTAAGGACAGCACCCAAGCACCGGTCCACCCACATATCAAATTATCAAAGTACCGAACGCGAATCATATGAACGTGATGAAAACTAGCTTGATGATAATTCCCATGTGTCCTCGGGAGCACTTTTCTCTATATAAGAGTTTGTCCAGGCTTGTCCTTTGCTACAAAAAGGATTGGGCCACCTTGCTGCACTTTATTTACTTTTGTTACTTGTTGCTCGTTACAAATTATCTTATCACAAACTATCTGTTACCTATTATTTCAGTGCTTGCAGAGAATACCTTGCTGAAAACCGCTTATCATTTCCTTCTGCTCCTCGTTGGGTTCGACACTCTTACTTATCGAAAGGACTATGATAGATCCCCTATACTTGTGGGTCATCAACGAGGGAAGTAATGGGAGGAGGACTGGGAAAGGAGGCACCACGATGTGAATGCAACGCAGTTTGCACTCATATAAAGGCGCCCCTCCATTCCAATGCATCTACCACATCGTACGCACCTAAGCATTTTCCCAAGCACCTACACTAAGCACAAAAGTGCTCACTCCAGACCCATGGAGGCGATGCGCGCGAGCGGCCAGCGGCTGTGCCAGATGGTCCACGACGCCTGCCTGCGGCATGGCACCGAGGACTGTCTCCAGACGGTGTTGGCGACCGACTGGTGGATGGCCACCGTCGACGCCAGCTACAACTCTCAGTTGGACCAGATGATCGTTGCCACCACAAACAAGTTCACCGTCGTCAAGAAGCTCGCGGACGACATCGCCGTACTCCTCCAGCCCGCGCGCCCGGGTTCCTCATTGCCTGCCACCCTAATCGGCCTCCATGGTCGGAACCTCTTTCAAGCACTGGTGGCCCTGCGACTGCCCGCCGACGCCACAAAGAATGTCCACCTAAAGGTCGTGCTCACCGCGAGGCGCCTCGCCCTACAAGAATTCATCGACCTACACATCCACGTGTACGAGCAAATCGTGTACATAGGTATCTACAAAGCCTGTGAGGACGCTACGACGTTGGCCTTCTTCAACCGGCTGGAAGCCTTGGATGCCTTTGCTGAGAAGCACCTTGACCTCGCCACAAAAGCCACCGCTCCTTAGCCGCCGGTCGGTGGCCCGACACACTGAGTTGAGGAGGAGGAGGTCGTACGTTGATGGACGCATCTTTCTTCTTGCCTCCTGTAACTACCACTGCAATTGCATCATCGTGGCCTTAATTCTTATTGTGCTATTGCATTCTCGTTCCAGTCAATACAGACATGTGCGATCCCTTTGCTTAATTATATGCATCACTGTAACTAGTACTCCATCCGTCAATTTATAAGTTGTGCTGCCAGTGTTTGGGGCCGGCGCACGACACAATAAGCACACCCACGACGACACATATAGAGAGGACATCTAGCGGTTCCAATGGCGATCCCCGTGGCTCCAATGGCGCTCCCAGCGGCCGACGACGACAACGGCGGGTAGTTCACCACGCATCACGTAGTGGACACCCACGTGAGGGGAAAGGCCCTCTCGGTGGTGTACACGAACAATCCAGTCTCGGTGGAGAGCTCCATCCAAACTATGGAGCGGTTCCTTGCCGAGGACAAGTACCAAGTGGTCGGCTTCGACCTTGAGTACACCATCGGTCATGTCAGGCACATTCGCGGGGGACGTGGCATTGACCATTGGGCGGCAACAGTCGGTCATCCGGGTGCCCAATAAAGGATGCAAAGAGGGATCCTACAGCAGCAAGGACCAGCTTCCCTACCGATATCTCATCTAACAGAACTCCCAAGTTAACTGTGTTGAGGCTTGAGTAGTCATCAAATGGGTGACTGGATGGGAAGTGGCATCGATGTTAAATTAACTAATGTGATGGGTCACTGTAAACATTTAATTGCGTTGAATATATATAGTGCTCCATCATATTAGTTGAATTAACCTCGAGGTCCTTGTTTCATAATTTTTGACATTTTTTGTTTTTTGTACACATGTTGATTGGCTTGAAGAAGGTCTATCTCGTTACTTTTTGATAATTTTTGTTTTTTGAACACATGTTGATTGGCTTGAATGAAGGTCTATCCCGTTACTTTACGACATGTTTCCAAAACATGGACCTCGAGATTAATTCAACTAATAGGACGGAGCACTATATACATTCAACGCAATTAAATGTTTTCCAAAAAAAGTGATATGATTTCTGTGAAACTTATAAATCATGTATGTCAAATTAACCTCGGTGTACTTGTTCTCGAATTAACCTCCGGGTCTTTTTGCCGCGTATCACACACATCTTGTTAAGTTGAACCATTTATGTTCTCTTCCCTAATCGAAAACAGTTCATTCGACTGAACGGTATGCCGTATATCACACACACCTTGATCTGGCTAACCGTTTCTGTTGCTCTCCCTAATAGCAAACAGTTCATTAGAGCGAATTGTATGCCGTATATCGCACACACATTGATATGGCTGCTCGTTTCTGTTGTTCTGTCTAATCGCAAATAGTTCGTCTGGATCAACCGTATGCCCTGCTTCGCACATGCAACTAAAATCTGAACCGTGTTTGATGCATCCGTCATCTCAAAGGTTTTGCACCTTTTTTGACGGTTTTTTACACCACCGTTTGCGATTATTGCATCGCACACAGTTTCGTCGAAGGGTCTCTGATCGTAGTGTCGCGTTAGCAGCATCCTGCAGTAGTGGGATCGCAACAGTTTTCGAGGGTAGAGTATTAAATCCAAATTTATAGATTCGACACAAGGGGAGCCAAAGAATATTGGGATTTTTATTTCTGTGCCCCTGGTTCCTTAGCCATACTCATTCATCCCCATGCTCTTAATTTTTGCTCACTTTTCCCCACTCCCTTGCCCGAAACCCTCAGAACTGGTCACAGCAGACGTTGCCGTCGGGTCAGTGTTTTGACCGTTAACTCTGACGAGTGGGGCTGCGCCGAGTGTGTCGCCCATTGGACCTGGTGAGTGGGGTCGCGTCGGACGGTGCCGCTGTTCGCCTGCTGGGCCGTGGTTAGACTGTTGGGCCCTGCACGCCGCAACAATATTAGCCCATTATGCATGCACGACATGTCCAGCTAGCCTTCTATGCATGCACGTAGCTAGCCTACCTGCATGCGCCGCTGCCCGCCGCCACGATGCGCTGACTGGCCTCTTTCTGCATGCGAGCCACCACAGACCCTGATCGGCGCGTTTCTTCACGCGAGCCGCCACGAACGCAGGGATGGTTGCTGCCGCTGGTTCGTCTCATCTCGCACGCGTGTCTCCTCGATGTAGAGCATTGTGTCACACTTTTCGATCGACTCGCATCTATTCAACGTGGCAATTAAAACCTGTTGGCAATTAAAGTGGCATATCGATCGACGCGGCTCGTTTGAACGTAGCAAATCCAAAGCGTGGCCGGTGCCACTCCCCTTCCCTTCCCCTTTCCCTATTTAAACTACCACCCTCCACCTATTGTCCACACATCCATTTGCGCCGCCCCCTTCTCTTCTTCACCCAAACACAGAGCACTCTCAAAGCGAGGCGAGGATGCAGTACAACGTCCCCATCTTCGATCTCCCACCGTGCCAGAGAGACGATTTCTGGCCGGCGTCGTCGTGGAGACGACGCTCCGCGTGTGGGCGTTCTCACGCTGGAGGGTTGCAAGGGAGTTTGCCCAGTGGTTCCTCGGTGTGGGCTTCGCCCACCTCCTGGCGGGCTCGCCGGTGATGTTTCGACTGGAGGAAGTGCATCCAAACTCCAGCACTCTGCTGATAGGGCTCATTGTCAACTTCACCAATAGATTTGATGCGTACTACCTCCTCGTCAAGGTGTTTTGGTGTAGATGCGAATTCATCGCATTCACAACCCATAACATCTTCACAAACTTCGACTGCATCTTTTCCACCCGCGACGGTATGCACAACCTCCCCTACTACCTCGGTGAGGACGACATGGAGGAGGAGCACTGAAGAGAAGGCATAGTGAAGATGGTGGTGAAGGACCGGCCGGTCTCGTGAAGCTTGTCTTGCCCGTTAGGGATTTTTATATATTTTTATGTTATGTCATTGGTTGTATCGTGAACTCTTTTATGCACCCTATGTTTTATGTAAGAACTATGCTATGCTTGCTACTTTCTATGTTATGGATGTATGCTTGCTATGTGAGATATCAGTAGATGGATATGGTGTTGTAGCGGAGCCGTAGACATGCTCTCTAGATGGATATGGTGTCGTAGCCAAGCCCTAGACATGCTATCTAGATGGATATGGTGGCTAATGGTGCCACCAGACTTTATTTTAGACATGGTTTATGATGGATATCATGATCTACATAATTAAATCTGACATGCTCTTAATAATAGATTGGGATCCCTAATAAATTTGCCATGTTCTACAAAAAAATCATGTATAAAACAAAAACAATAAATCGTGTATACAATATTTTCTTGCAACAAAAACATGTTTATAATACCCGCATGTCAAAAAATCAAAGTGTTGTGCCGTAGGCTATATATAGAAGGAAATTACCACTATATGTACAAATAAATTTGACATGGGCAAGTTCAATAAAGAATTGGGACCCTAAAGAATTTGTCATGGTATCTACACTAACAATGACATGGAAAAAGTTATTCTTAAGTTCGCCATGGCAATTATCTGTACAAAAATGCCATGGGACAAAAGTTGTACTGCTAACAATAAATCGATTTACCATCATGCACCATTTTTGTTTGGAATGGCAATAAATGGATTTACCATGATAATAATCAAGTAAAAAACAGAGCCAGCACATGCACTATTTTCTAGGCCTCTTTTATCTTTGTGGTCCTTCGGCAGTCAACGCAATGCGACGGCCCAACCAGAGCTTAGTTTGAATTTGGGCCCTAGAACTATGTTTTTTTTTCTTCTGTGGTCAGTGTTGTCTGACGAAACTGAAATTGTCAAAAACTAACACCTACAGAGATTCATAGATGGAGATAGAGACATAGTTTAAGCAACAGAGAGAGCACATGATCCAACAATTAAGCAACATCTAGAGCACATGATCCACAAACCCTTAAGCAAATCATAGAACACATGACACGACACAAATAACATCTCTAACGAGTGATGACCAGCAAGTAAGAAATTCCTAGAGCAACTATACAAAAATAAAATCCTAAAGCTATCAGATTCGCCTGCTTGTTCAATTGAATCATCTGCTTCAAGTTCTTGTTCATCTTATTTAATCCCCCCTTCAGATCTGCATCCCCAACTGTTAGAGCAGCACTTTCAGAGACCAAATTCGTTGGTGCTGACGACAGATTGAGCTCCCGGGTTGGGGCCCCATTGAATTGAATCCGCTTAACGTAGTCATCCAGCCATTCAAAATGTGTGCATTTCTTCACGATCTAATCTGCCCCTCTGGCTTGCTCTCGCATTTCATGAACTCGCGCCCATAGTTGCCATTCTTGACCTCCTTCGAAGTCAACCGTATCAGTGGCATGCTGCATGGGCAGTCAGGACATCTCTCCATCGGAAGTGGACCATACTGGGTCCACGAGGGGCGGGAGGCTGAAGTGGAGCTCAACATATCGCCCAAAGTCGCCAGAGAAGAAGAAGCAGAGGAGTGGCTCCTCTCGTCGCCGGAGAAGAAGAAACAGAGGAGTGGCTCCTCTCGTCGCCGCAGAATAAGCAGCAGAAGAAAGGGGAGGCACAACCAACAACTCTCGCGGATCGCCTCTCGTGGATCGCCCCATGATCCAACGGTGCGGAGCCGTCCATGTGATCCAACGGTGCGGAGCCTGCACGCAGCCTGCCCTCGGAATTCCTTCTAGAAGACCACATCTGCGGGCTGTCGCTTGGCTCTAGGGTATGATCAGACGGCTGACGTTTGGAGCTAGGGTTACGCGAAATCCCGCGGGGTTTAGAGGGGTTTTGAGCTGGTCAACGGGGTTTCCAAGGCTTTGACTGAGCATAACTAATTTTAAAAAAATCAAAAAAAAAATGAAACCTTCACCGTTCGTCGTTTTATAAGATACACTAACGAGGAAAAAATACTAAACTTGGTATACAAAGATTTACAAAAAAACCTAGCTAGCACGACCGAGGTCAAATGAGCACCATTAATTTAAAAAAATAAAAAAATATAACCTGCGCACAATGTTGTCTTGTGTGACATGTTACCAACCAAAAATCATAAACTTTGTCTTTGGACATTTTCATGAAAAAACCTTCACACATATGAGCTATCACGTACAACATTTCATAGAGACCAAGGAGAGGAGGTAGGGCTCCCTTCGGTTTTTGAAAATAAAAAAAATCACCAAAGCTTGATTTCAAAGTGAATAAGAAGGATCTGAACTTAGTTTTCCATTTTCATATTTTAAACGTGTTTTTAATGGTTTACTATTAAAGTATATTTTTTTAAAAAAATGTAAAAATATAAAGATTAATTCAATAAATAGTGATTCTTCGAATCTACACTATATAGATTGAATAGGTGTTAATAAAAAATATTTGGCTCATTTGGAGTATGTCCGAAAAAAACTTGATTACAAATGGGGTTGTTTACCCTAGCTTGGGAGCTCATTTGGAGCACATTTCTCATGACTACAAGTTTTACCACGCAAAAGAGATTGGATTGATCACCTAATGTTTATAATAGTTCAGCAAACTTTGCAACTCATACCACAGGGCAATGGACTTCAAGTGTTGGTTCAAATTCAAAGTTTGCCTAAAATTCAAATTTTGCCTCAGTTTTATATTCTACCTCAAATTTCACATCAAATTACAAATAGAATTATTACACCTTACAAGTTTTCACAGTAGTTCAAATTGACGACAGAATCCTTATTACAAATCCTTAAAGTTCAAAGTTTATGATTTGCATTCAAGTTCAAATTCAAATCTTTGCCTTGCTGCTTGTGTTTCGTGATGGGTTAACCGTCTTGCTCCTGGTTTCCCTAGCTGGGATATTTTGTGCTTTTGAAAGCTTTGTCTTGTTGCTTCTAATCTTCACTTCTGGTGGTGGCGGTTTTGTTGAGCTTTGACTGACCGAGCAAGTGATGACCAGTTGATGGTCATCTGTGGGTTCACTAATCCTTAAAGGAACTTCAGACAAAATAACTTCCTCCTCTCTTATAGCTTCAAACCCTTCATAAGCCATGGTTTGAAATTCTGCATCAGATGATGGTTCAACCGAAGTCTAGGTCTTTTCTATCCTGTGCCTCTAATTATCCTAGAGCTGGGTCAAACAGAAATAAGCTTAGCCATCGATATAAAAGAGAACAAATGCAAAAAGGGAAAGGTTGCACACATACCAAGCTACATTCTCCTCTGCTGCTGCACTCTCCTCTAAACTTGCTGCATTCTCCTCCTCTACTGCATTCTCCTGTGCATTTGCTGCCGCCCATTGTTCCTCTTCCCCAAATGATGCATCAACTGGATTGGTACAAATCCTAGCAATGTGCCCTAGAATACCACATCTTTTGGAGTAAAGCCTCAGTGTATTGACTTCCCCACGAGGTGATAAGTTTTGTTATGTTCTCCGTTTAATGTTCCCTTGCATTAACAATGCAGCTGAATATGCGGCTTTACTCCATGGTCTTCGGATGGCTAAGGAGATGAACCTAAGCCGAGTTAAGTGCTTCCGTGACTCGGATCTGGTGACAAGTGTCCGGCACTTGGGATTCCAAGGACCCACTCATGGAAGCACACCGTCGTGAGGTGGATATTGTTGCAGGTCACTTTAAAGGTTATCAGGTGGATCATGTGGACCGACGGAAGAATGAAGCGGCGGACGCTTTAAGCCGCTTGGGTTCCCAACGTAAACCGGTTCCACCTAATGTATTCCTGGATGTTTTGCATAATCCGTCCGTCAAGCTCCCTGGTGAAGAGGATTTGGCTGTTCCTGATCCAGAGGCTCAGTTGGTGGCGGCTCTTCATGTTATCCCAGATTGGACGGTTCCATATCTGGCGTATATGAACCGGGGCGAGTTAACAGAGGATGAAACTTTGGCCAGGCAGATAACCCGGCAGTCCAAGTCCATGACTATTATCAATGGAGAGTTACATCATTGAAGTGTGACAGGGGCGTCTCAACGCTGTGTGTCTCCTGAGGAAGGTCATGAAATTTTGCATGAGATCCACGAAGGAGATTGTGGTCACCACGCCGGTTCAAAATCTTTGGTGGCCAAGGCGTTTCGTCACGGTTTCTATTGGTTGAGAGCTCATGCTGATGCCGAGGACTTGGTCAAAAGATGTGATGGCTGTCAGAAATTCTCAAGGCGCGCTCATGTACCGGCTCAAGAATTGAGGATGATTCCAATCACCTGGCCGTTTGCAACTTGGGGTCTGGATATGGTTGGGCCTTTCAAGAGGTCCAAGGACAAGAAGACCCACCTTTTGGTGGCGGTTGATAAGTTCACGAAGTGGGTGGAGGCAGAGCCAGTTAGTAAGTGTGACGCAACCACGGCGGTTCAATTCATAAAAAAGGTGATCTTCCGGTTTGGCTTTCCACACAACATTATAACAGACAATGGTACCAATCTTTCAAAGGGTGCCATGAAGGAGTTCTGTCAACGTGAGCACATCCGGCTTGACGTGTCATCAGTGGCTCACCCCCAGTCCAATGGTCAAGCGGAGAGGGCCAATCAAGAGATCTCGAGAGGCATCAAACCCCGGCTTATGGTTCCTTTGCAACGGACGCCAGGTTGTTGGGTTGAGGAGTTACCTTCTGTGTTGTGGAGCATCAATACCACACCCAACAGATCGACATGATACACACCATTCTTCATGGTTTATGGAGCGGAAGCAGTTCTTCCTAGTGACATCCGCCATGACTCGCCTCGAGTAGCGGCATATGTTGAAGCTGACAACGAGAAGGCACGGCAGGAAGCTCTTGACCTGTTAGATGAGGAACGTGACATGGCGGCAGCCCGTTCGGCGATTTATCAGCAAGATCTGCGTCGTTATCATAGCTGCTGGGTTAGAACCAGAACCTTTCAAGAGGTGATTTGGTGCTTCAGCTCATCCAGGATTAGACGGATATGCACAAGCTATCCCCCCCTTGGGAAGGACCCTTTGTGGTCAGCAAGAATCTACACAACGGGTCGTACTACCTAATCGATGTTCGAGAGAGCAAAGACTCACGTAAATCGGAGGAGGAGACCAACCGGCCGTGGAATATTGCTCATCTTTGGCCTTACTATACTTGAGCTATAGGCTCTGCTTATGTACATATTATGACATTGTACATATTATGATCAATATAATAAACTGGAACCTCAGCTAAAGCGGGGCATCTGTTGTTTTTCTTACATCATGTGTGCTTACATGGAGCTTACAAAGCGGCGTCCGGTTTACCCCTTCATTTAGCTCCTCAAAGCTTCATATTAGATCACTTGGGGGCTTTGTCGTATCCGAACCATAGCTATACCTCTTGATCGGCACAATGCCACAGCATCACTTGGGGGCTTGGTCGTATCCGAACCATAGCTACACCTCTTGATCGGCGCAATGCCACATCATCACTTGGGGGCTTGGTCGTATCCGAACCATAGCTACACCTCTTGATCGGCGCAATGCCATAGCATCACTTGGGGCTTGGTCGTACCCGAACCATAGCTACACCTCTTGATCGGCGCAATGCCACGGCATCACTTGGGGGCTTGGTCGCATCCGAACCACAGTCACACCTCTTGATCGGCTCAAAGCCACATCAATCCGGGGCCAAAGAGAGTGTTCTAAAACAACAGCTCAGACATAGGCACCCACTAAGCACAGCTCACAATGTTGTTTGGAGATTCTTTGCTGTCGAATTTAGGGCCTGACAGCCCGTGAAAAGCCTCAACTACAACGGTTTTATTTGCCTTTTGCTAAGTTTCTCTTTCTTTTGATAAGATTCGTGATGTTTTTCAAACCGGTGTTTATCAACCCGGTTAGGCTGTCAACTACAAGTTGTCAGTACATGATCAAGTTATAATCCGAAGACTATCAGCTCGGTCTGGTTTTGACTCAAAGTCACCAGTATGGAATAAACCGGTGTTTATCACAACCCGGAACGGTTTTATTGTAAACCGGCATCATATAACAGGAGTTACTTTTACTCTGGATTAGGGTTATTACCCTCATTACAAAGTTGGTCAGCCAACACTATGCCTAAAGGTCACAGGTATTGTATATTTCCATATTTGGTTATCTTTTACAACCTTGGTCATATATATATTTGGGTATCATGACCCGCCTGGTGGTAAACCGCCAGGGCGCTTTAAGCTTCTTATCTGCAGGAACAACTTGAATAAATAGCTATGGATTATGAACATCATATCTTAAGCATGGCGGATTAACACACATCGGTTGCAGATAAATATGCACGAAGGCATAACAGACCAAGTGTTTTAACTAGCCTATTACAAGGCGTTTCAGTGCCCAAAGGGATAATTGTTTCTCAACAAGCATTGCGGCAAGTGGAAGACTAAACCGGCCCCCGGATTATGATTGCTTATCAGCTTGACCTGACGGCTGCGGATCATCTTGCACCGGTTCATCTTCTTCATCTCTACCCAGTGGCTGGAAGTCAACAGTTGTCTAGTCGATCCCAGTTAAAGCTTGGAAAACAGCTTCGTCGCTTATAAGGGTTGACGGTTCAATATCAGGGGCATAAGTGTGCTTACGGATTGGAGGGATCAGATTTTGCGCTTCCGGAATTGGTGCAGCAACCCGTCTGTTCTTGTCATCATAACTTGCCTGATAGTGTGAGAGATCAGCTTCTTCAGCCAATTGACAAGCCAGTGGACGTACTTCCCGGTTTATGGCACGGAGAGCCTCCTGGCCAAATTCTGATCCGTCTTCTTTTAAGCTTGGGAAGCCTTTAGCCACGTCCACCGGATCAAGATCAGGCACCCACGCCTTTGCCCGGGTTAGAGCGGTCAGAGCTCCGGCCCTTGCCGCAGCTTTCTTTAGTTCTTCAACCCGGGCAGGCAGCATGGATAGCCTTTCTAAGGTGTCCTTGATCAATGTTGGAGGAGGTTTATTGTGTGCAGCAACGCAGATGATCCGCTGCGCGCCGGTATACAGCTGCTCTATCAGCGTGTAGGCGCCTTCAGTTTCTTCTGTACATCAGAACCCAGGTGACTAATGCGAATTCCTGCATCATTACAAATGTCAGTAAACCGGCAACACATGGGAAGGTATGTTGAAAGGATACAACAAGGATGCTTACCGAACACAGCAGCAGTCATGGCATGAATCTGCTGTTTTACGCCGGTCAGTTCATCAACCACCGGTTTAAGAGCGGTTCTGCGTTTTCAGCCCTTTTTTTCAAAGCGGCTTTTTCAGTCTCCCAATCCGCCCGCTCTTTGTTGAAGCCCTCTTTCAGTTTTTCCATAGCGGCTAAGGCGCTCATCAGCTCATCTTTTGCCTTGGAAGCTTCAGCCTGTTGGGACTTGATATTTTCTTGCAGATCGGCGGTTTGAGATTCCTTCTTGCTCAGTTCAGCCTATAAAGAGACAAATATATAATGAGTTGACAGTACATATTTGAAGTACCAAGCACATAACAAGTTATGCCCTTAGTACTTGGGGGCTAATGCATGTTTGCTCTTTATCAGAAATTTTTACAAGTCCCAAGCACAATACAAGTATTAAGCTTGGCACTTGGGGGCTAATGTGTATTTGCTCATAAAATGCTGATATGGGAATTCTTCTACAAAGTCCCGGTTCATCTTTATAAAGTTAAACCGGCCCTTGGGGGCTACTGGAGTTGATAAGCTGCAATTAAATACAAGAGAAAAACACTTATGAAGTTACCTCATATTGCCCCTTCATCAAGTTTACCAAACTAGCTTCATAGCCACGGCTGGTATACAGACGGTTCAAGAAGCCAGAGTGAATGTCTTGAGCATTAAGGTGGGCGTAGCTTGATAACTCGGCATTCCATTTGCCTTTGCCGATAGCAGAGAGCTCATCCTTGGCAGTATGCTTTGACAAAGCGACAGGATTGCCAGGAGTGGTGTGGCCAGTGCCAGTAATCATAATGTCGTCGTCCTTATCATCAGCAGCCTTAATTGGAGTTGGCGGTTTCTCAGTATCCTTAACTGGACTAACCGGGTTGTCATCAGTTCGGACAGGGCTTGTTGGCTGGTCTGCATGGCTTGTAGTGTCAACTCGCACTTGTTTGGCAAGGAAGTCATGGTCTTGAGGCGGCGGATCATTAAGCATGGCATCAGCGCCGGTTTCTTCCGGATCTGGAGTTTTTTCCGGTTCAACAGCTACATTATCATCAGCCGGTTTGCTTAACCGAGCCTTCTTGCTGGGTCTCGGCTTGGTGCTGAGAAAAGATAGACATGAGGATCAGTACAGTATGTAAAGATAACACATCAATAATAAAGACACGTGCATAGCTCACCCAGGAACTGTTTTGAGGGGTGGAAGCTGTGTGGCCGATGACTCGCCAGAAGATGAGTGAGAAGTACCCTGATAATTTGAATCAGACGGGTTAAGAGCCCGGCGGAAACAACCTGCTTTAGGGCATGAAGTATCAATGGGATAAGAGACCTCTGATCGGCGTTTCCGAACCGGACTGTTCGGTAAACCGGCGGAGGTAACTACCTGGCCGCTGTGCCGGGTTGTACGGCGAGCCTCGTGCTGCTGCGTCTTCAAAAGAAAGTTTGGGTCCAAGTAAGCAAGGGGGTGAGAAAATTTTACTTTCCGGTTTGCTCGATGGATTTTCTATGTCGGCAGAGGATCTGAATCGGAGGAAAGAATGATTACCTCTACACCGTCAGCATGACTGCCTTCAGCGTCATCCTGATAATAATCATTGTCAATGAGGTGTACGAAAAATGAACCAAGAGAGTCAAGTTCTACCTCTGGTTCCGGATTACCCACATCGTCATCAGCTGGTAGATCGGAGGATGCAATAGTCCTTCTCTTGGCAGGTTTTTTAACAACCTTGGTCTTTGGACGAACTGGCTTGACCGGTTTGTCTTGCGGCTTCGCCGGTTTGTCTTGTGATGGTTTCTTGTTCCAGAACGGATCATCACCCTGTCAGAAAATAATCACATTTTCAAAAAATATTTGGGCAGAAGCAACTTCAGATAAAAAGATTATATGATTCTTACAGCTGGTGGTTTGTTGAAGGTGCAGAAAGGGAGTAGTCCGGTTTGGGCACAGACAGCCTCTGGTTTGTTCAGTATCTTTTTTACAGCCTCAGTGACTTCTGCATCTGTAAGCTGAATGTCAATGTGCCGCTGAGCATCCTTCAAACTCCCCGTATACTCACACATCAAACCGGAGCGCCGGCTTAAGGGCAGAATACTCCAGCTTATCCAACAAACGAGCAAGATCAACTCCTGTCAGACCGTTTTCCATGAAGGCTCTGAGCTTTGATAATTGAGGAGCATAGTTGGCCCTTTCTCTTGCAGTCAACCTCTGAGGAAAAGGATGTGTGTTGCTCAGGCATTCAGGGCAGTAACCCGGTAGGGGGTTTTCATCAGGTGGAGAGGTATCCATGCAATAAAACCAAGTCTGGTTCCACTCTTTGGGGTGACTGTGGAGCTTGGGATGAGGCAAGGTGACTTCTTTCCTTTTCTGAACCGCCATTCCGCCCAGTTCCGTATTGGGTCCATCCAAGAACTCTGTGCGACGGTTTAAGTGAAAGAAATCCCAAAATAGTTCGACTGTAGGTTCCTCTTGCAGATAAACCTCACAGAAGACTTGGAAATGGCAGATGTTGGTCACAGAATCGGGACCGATGTCTTGAGGGCGCAGCTGAAAATTGGCTAGTACATCTCGGAAATTTTTTGAACCGGGAGGGCTAAAACCTCGTCCGAGATGATCAGCAAACACGACTACCTCTCCATCCTTGGGTGTAGGAGGACTTTCCGGGCCAGGGACCCTCCAGTGGATGACATCTTTCTTGGCTAAAGCGCCCGTTTTAACAAGATTGTTTAACTGTTCTTCGGTTACTCGAGAAGGAGCCCAATTGCATTCATAGACTTGCATGGCCATGGCAATGAAAGATCTGAAACATGATTATTGCCGGTTTAAGATTTACAGTGGACAACTATACAGCGGTATAAGGATACAAGCATATTGATAAACCGGATTTGGTTATTCGTAAACCGGAGTCTGACAATGGAAACGGTGTATTGCATTGGCGGTTCAACAGGGGACTAATGGTATCTACCGGGTCATCATTTTTTCTGTGAAGTTAAACCGCCCAATCTGGTATTCAAAGTGTGTAAATGAAGGAAGAAACAAGTTTCACATCTTGCTATGGTAATTTCAGATCTACCGCGCGTTGAAAAAACAAAATATATTCTGACCTAATTTCTAGCGTGCTAAAGGTTCACCAAGTTGAGATGAGTTGGATATCAAGCAGGTGCCTTAACAAAAGAAAGGAGTCTAAACTACAAAAGGCGTTGAAAATAGTCAGATCTAACCGGCCATTGGTGCTACCGAAGAAAGAACAGCTTCAAGCTACGAAGAACACCGAACCCTAATGGCGGATCTAGGGCGAGAATAAGAGGGACTTACTGGTGTAGGAGGAAGCAGCGGAGGATCACCGCTTTTCTCTGATATAGTCAGGTTGATGCAGCGGCCTTTGTCGAAGCAGAGATGAAGGACGACAGCGGCGGCAGAGCTCGAGGATCGGTCGGCACGAGGAAGACGATGACGCGAAGAGGCACGAGGGAAAAAATGGAAATACCCCCTGGCCCTATTTATAAGGGCAGAAAGATAAGCGTCAGGCGCGAAAATCGAGGAGCCTAAATTTTGGATATGAGGCGGAGCTGTCGCCTCGATTGTCAGAGGCTCATTAATGATAGGTGACGTTACGGCGGTTTACCATGGTCCTAGAAGATGATGTCATGGCAGTTTACAAGATTATGTGAAGATGTTGAAGAAGAAATTTTCTTAAGTATTGAAGATTGACATGAACCAGTTCAAATCAATCTGGGGCCTAATGTTGGGGATATTACCACTGGGCGTAAACCGGCCAGGAGAGGCCGGGTTAACCCCATAAGTAGTTCATCTGTATCTGAAGTCCATGAAGACAGACGGTGACGCTTTATGGAGGCCCAGGGCCCAAAGCCGGTTTAAGGCCTGTAGACATAAACCGGCATTGATATGTAAGCTTGTGTTGTAAGATAGAAGTAGCAGAGACTGAGCCGGACACGATTATGAGCCGGCCTCGGGATTCTGTAAACCGACGGGTGTCAACCCATGTATATAAGGGGACGACCCGGCGGCGGTTCAAGAACAACGAACAACAACTCGAGACTCAGGCAAAGCGTATTCGCTCCCTGGTCATCGAAACCCCAGCAATTCCATCACAACTAGACGTAGGCTTTTACCTTCATCGTAAGGGGCCGAACTAGTATAAAACTCTCTTGTGTCCGTTGTCCACTTTAACCCCTTTAAGCTAACTCGTAGTGATGGCTCCATGACTAAGTCCTTTCCCTAGGACATCTGTCGTGACAAAACCACGACAACGACCCTCTTCACCAGCTCTTATCCTGTTTTTCCTTGGTCTTCCTGGTGGTCTAGTCAGTACAGGAGAATAGAGTTTGAACCCTGGGTCTACTATGTTCCATTGGTCTTTTCCCAAGAGTGCAGGCACATTTTCAGCATAAGCAGCCCTAAATTTGGCAACAGAGAAATATTCAGAGCAATGATACATCTCCAACGTATCTATAATTTATGAAGTATTCATGCTATTATATTATCTGTTTTGGATGTTTAATGGGCTTTATTATACACTTTTATATTATTTTTGGGACTAACCTATTAACCGGATGCCCAACCCAAATTGCTGTTTTCTTGCCTATTTCAGTGTTTCGAAGAAAAGGAATATCAAACGGAGTCCAAACAGAATGAAACCTTCGGGAGAGTTATTTTTGGAACGGAAGCAATCCAGGAGACTTGGAGTAGACGTCAGGGAAGCTTCGAGGAAGCCACGAGGCAGGGAGGCGCGCCCTACCCCCTGGGCGCGCCCCCACCCTCGTGGGCCCCTCGTGGCTCCCTTGACCGACTTCTTTCGCCTATATATATACATATACCCTAAAACATCGGGGAGCACAATAGATCGGGAGTTCCGCCGCCGCAAGCCTCTGTAGCCACCAAAAACCAATCGGGACCCTGTTCCGGCACCCTGCCGGAGGGGGGATCTCTCACAGGTGGCCATCTTCATCATCCCCATGATCTCCATGATGAGGAGGGAGTAGTTCACCCTTGGGACTGAGGGAATGTACCAGTAGCTATGTGTTTGATCTCTCTCTCTCTCTCTCTCTCTCGTGTTCTTGATTTGGCATGATCTTGATGTATCGCGAGCTTTGCTATTATAGTTGGATCTTATGATGTTTCGCCCCCTCTACTCTCTTGTAATGGATTGACTTTTCCCTTTGAAGTTATCTTATCGGATTGAGTCTTTAAGGATTTGAGAACACTTGATGTATGTCTTGCATGTGCTTATCTGTGGTGACAATGGGATATCACGTGATCCACTTGATGTATGTTTTGGTTATCAACTTGCGAGTTCCGTGAACTTATGCATAGGGGTTGGCACACGTTTTCGTCTTGACTCTCCGGTAGAAACTTTGGGGCACTCTTTGAAGTTCTTTGTGTTGGTTGAATCTGAGATTGTGTGATGGATATCGTATAATCATACCCACGAATACTTGAGGTGATATTGGAGTATCTAGTTGACATTAGGGTTTTGGTTGATTTGTGTCTTAAGGTGTTATTCTAGTACGAACTCTATGATAGATCGAACGGAAAGAATAGCTTCGTGTTATTTTACTTTGGACTCTTGAATAGATCGATCAGAAAGGATAACTTTGAGGTGGTTTCGTACCCTACAATAATCTCTTCGTTTGTTCTCCGCTATTAGTGACTTTGGAGTGACTCTTTGTTGCATGTTGAGGGATAGTTATATGATCCAATTATGTTATTATTGTTGAGAGAACTTGCACTAGTGAAAGTATGAACCCTAGGCCTTGTTTCCTAGCATTGCAATACCATTTGGGCTCACTTTTATCATTAGTTACCTTGCTATTTTTATATTTTCAGATTACAAAAACCTATATCTACCATCCATATTGCACTTGTATCACCATCTCTTCGCCGAACTAGTGCACCTATACAATTTACCATTGTATTGGGTGTGTTGGGGACACAAGAGACTCTTTGTTATTTAGTTGCAGGGTTGTTTGAGAGAGACCATCTTCATCCTACGCCTCCCACGGATTGATAAACCTTAGGTCATCCACTTGAGGGAAATTTGCTACTGTCCTACAAACCTCTGCACTTGGAGGCCCAACAACGTCTACAAGAAGAAGGTTGTTTAGTAGACATCAAGCTCTTTTCTGGCGCCGTTGCCGGGGAGGTTAGTGCTTGAAGGTATATCTTTAGATCTTGCAATTGAATCCTTTAGTTTCTTGTTTTATCACTAGTTTAGTCTATAAAAGAAAACTACCAAAAAATGGAATTAAGGGTGCCTCATATGCTTCATCTTTTTAATGTCTTTCGTGAAAAGGATGGGAAGGAAAATTTTGCTCAAGTACTAGAAGAAGAATTACATAGAATGCTTGGCATAAAATATTTGAATGATGAGCATGATTGCAATGTTGTTAGTATGAATTCTTTGAATACCCATGATGCTAATGATATGCAAAGCCACAAGCTTGGGGATGCTATGTTTGATGAAGATGATATGTTTAGTCCCCCAAGTTTTGATGAGAAAATTTATTATGATGAAAGCATGCCTCCTATTTATGATGATTATTATGATGACACGTATGCTATAAAGAATAAATATAACCATGAAACTTGTCATCATGATTTGAATTTTCAATTGGATTATGCTTTACATGATAGTTATTTTGTTGAGTTTGCTCCCACTACTATTGATGAGAATAAATTTGCTTATGTGGAGAGTAATAAAAATTCTACGCTAGTAGATCATGAAAAGAATGCTTTATGTGCTGGTTATATGGTTGAATTCATTCATGATGCTACTGAAAATTATTATGAGAGAGAGGATCAAATGCTTCTACATATTGCAATAATATCAAGTTTCCTCTCTATGTGTTAAAAGTTTTGAAGTTATGCTTGTTTTGCCTTCCTATGCTAGTTGATTATTGTTCCCATAGGTTGTCTGCTCGCAAAATCCCTATGCATAGGAAGTGGGTTAGACTTAAATATGCTTGCCATGTGTTTCATGATGCTCTCTTTATGTTTCAATTCTTATCTCTTATGTGAGCATCATTGAAATCATCATGCCTAGCTAGGGGCGTTAAACGTTAGCGCTTGTTGGGAGGCAACCCAATTTTATTTTTGTTTCTTGCTTTTTGGTTCTGTTTAGTAATAAATATTTGATGTAGCCTCTGGTTAGATGTGGTTTTATGTTTTAATTATTGTTTGTGCCAAGTAAGACCTATAGGATCTTCTTGGATGACAATTATTTGATCTTGCTGAAAAAAGACAGAAACTTTCTGCTCACGAAAACAATTGTTAAAAATCACCAGAAAGTGATAAAATACTTATTCCAATTGCAGTAGATCAATAATTAAATTATCTAGGTCTTCCTATTTTGGCATATTTTTCTGAGTTCCAGAAGTTTGCGTTTGAGGCAGATTACTACAGACTGTTCTGTTTTTGACAGATTCTGTTTTCTATGTGTTGTTTGCTTATTTTGATGAATCTATGAGTAGTATTGGAGAGTATGAACCATAGAGAAGTTGGAATACAGTAGATATTAAACCAATATAAATAAATAATGGGTTCACAACAGTACCTAAGTGGTGTTTTATTTTCTTATACTAACGGAGCTTACGAGTTTTCTGTTAAGTTTTGTGTTGTGAAGTTTTCACCTTTTGGGTAAAGATTCGATGGACTATGGAATAAGGAGTGGCAAGAGCCTAAGCTTGGGGATGCCCACGGCACCCCAAGGTAATATTCAAGGACAACCAAGAGCCTAAGCTCGGGGATGCCCCGGATGGCATCCCCTCTTTCGTCTTCGTTCATCGGTAACTTTACTTGGAGCTATATTTTTATTCACCACATGATATGTGTTTTGCTTGGAGCGTCATTTTCTTTTGTTAGTATTTGCTTTCTGTTATTTAGAATAATGTTTTGCAGCTCTAGTTTCAATAAAAATGTCAAGGATAGCTTTTACCATGCTTATTTTGCAAGTATACATGTTGCTGTTTCAAAACAGAAAGTTTACCGCTGTTGCAAAAATTCCCTAGAAAAGTCAGAATATGATAAAATGTTGAAACTTTTTGCATAATAAGCTCTGATAAATTTTATACAGTGTGGTAGAATTTCATAATGTTTGGAGTTAGGGAAGTATGATGAATCTTGCATTCTTTACAGACTGTACTGTTTTGGCAGATTGCTGTTATGTTTGCATTGTTTGCATAAGTTTGCTTGTTTAATGATTCTATTTGAGGATAGGACTATTAAATATGCAGAGGCATTTAGTATGCAATGTTGAATAATAACTTTAGTGATTTGCTACAGTATAGTATGATAAGGTTTTTGCATTGGTTTATACTAACTTATCTCACGAGTCCTTGTTGAGTTTTGTGTGGATGAAGCTCTTGAGATTTAGGGAGACCGTGATATGAGAGGAATTAAGGAGACACAAAAGCTCAAGCTTGGGGATGCCCAAGGCATCCCAAGATAATATTTCAAGAAGTCTCAAGCGTCTACGCTTGGGGATGCCCAGGTTGGCATCCCATCTGTCTTCTTCAACAACTATTGGTTAGTTTCGGTTGATCCTAAGTTTTTGCTTCTTCACGTGATGTTCGCTATCCTTGAAACGTCGTTTTGTTTTGCTTGCTGTTTGAATAAAATACCAAGATCTGAAATTCTTAAATGATAGAGAGTCTTCACATAGCTACATAATTATTTAACTACTCATTGATCTTCACTTATATCTCTTTGGAGTAGTTTGTCATTTACTCGTGTGCTTCACTTATATCCTATGAGTAAATGGTTGAATGATTTGAATGTCATAAATCTGAAATTATATATGTTTTATATGCTTATCCCATGGGGATTAATGACTTCACATATAAGAAGTAGAGGTGGTAATTTTATTGAAAGTTAGCAAACATTGTATTGGTCACTTGAACAATTCATGAAAGAATATTGAAGGAAGAGAGATTTCACATATAAATATACTATCTTGGACATCTTTTATGATTGTGAGCACTCATTAAAATATGACATGCTAAAAGGTTGATGTTGGACAAGGAAGACAACGTAATGGGTTATGTTTTCTTATATCCGAAATAAAGTATATTGTCATGGATCATCCAACATGCTAAGCTTGCCTTTCCCCCTCATGCTAGCCTAATTCTTTGCACCAAGTAGAGATACTACTTGTGCTTCCAAACATCCCTTAAACCAGTATTGCCATGAGAGTCCACCATACCTACCTATGGATTGAGTAAGATCCTTCAAGTAAGTTGTCATCGGTGCATGCAATAGAAATTTCTCTCTAAATATGTATGATATATTAGTGTGGAGAAAATAAGATTTATACGATCTTGTGATGTGGAAGCAATAGAAGCGACGGACTGCATAATAAAGGTCCCTATCACAAGTGGCAATATAAAGTGACGTTCTTTCGCATTAAGATTTTTTGCATCCAACTATAAAAGCGCATGACAACCTCTGCTTCCCTCTGCGAAGGGCCTATCTTTTATTCTTGTCTTATTCTTTATGCAAGAGTCTTGGTGATCTTCACCTTTCCTTTTTACATTTTATCCTTTGGCAAGCACATTGTGTTGAAAAGATCCTGATATATATATCCAATTGGATGGAAGGCATCATGAACTATTATTGTTGACATTACCCTTGAGGTAAAAGGTTGGGAGGCAAATCTATAAGCCCCTATCTTTCTCTGTGTCTGATTAAAACTTTGAACCCATAAATATCACGTGAGTGTTAGCAATTGTGAAAGACTAAATGATAGTTTAGTATGTGAAGTTTGCTGAATTAATGCTCTGACATAGACCCTTCCTGAAAATAAGATGAATTGTAATTGTTTGATGACTAATAACACGGTTTGTTAGTTTTCAAGAAATTTTATGATCCATAATTTAACATCTGAATAGCTTGTTACTTGATCATGGGAAGCTTTGTGATATGAGCTACTGTTATGACATATAATGATGCTAGAAAAGGTGATTGAAATTATCATTGATCAAACTTGTGCACCTGCTAGCATTCACACTTCATAAATTATTTCTTTTATCATTTACCTACTCGAGGACGAGCAGGAATTAAGCTTGGGGATGCTGATACGTCTCCAACGTATCTATAATTTATGAAGTATTCATGCTATTATATTATCTGTTTTGGATGTTTAATGGGCTTTATTATACACTTTTATATTATTTTTGGGACTAACCTATTAACCGGAGGCCCATCCCAAATTGCTATTTTCTTGCCTATTTCAGTGTTTTGAAGAAAAGGAATATCAAACGGAGTCCAAACGGAATGAAACCTTCGGGAGAGTTATTTTTCGAACGAAAGCAATCCAGGAGACTTGGAGTAGACGTCAGGGAAGCTTCGAGGAAGCCACGAGGCAGGGAGGCGCGCCCTACCCCCTGGGCGCGCCCCCCACCCTCGTGGCTCCCCTGACCGACTTCTTTCGCCTATATATATCCATATACCCTAAAAACACCGGGGAGCACAATAGATCGGGAGTTCCGCCGCCGCAAGCCTCTGTAACCACCAAAAACCAATCGGGACCCTGTTCCGGCACCCTGCCGGAGGGGGGGATCCCTCACCGGTGGCCATCTTCATCATCGCGGCGATCTCCATGACGAGGAGGGAGTAGTTCACCCTCGGGGCTGAGGGTATGTACCAGTAGCTATGTGTTTTATCTCTCTCTCTCATGTTCTTGATTTGGCACGATCTTGATGTATCGCGAGCTTTGCTATTATAGTTGGATCTTATGATGTTTCTCCCCCTCTACTCTCTTGTAATGGATTGAGTTTTCCCTTTGAAGTTATCTTATCGGATTGAGTCTTTAAGGATTTGAGAACACTTGATGTATGTCTTGCATGTGCTTATCTGTGGTGACAATGGGATATCACATGATCCACTTGATGTATGTTTGGGTGATCAACTTGCGAGTTCCGTGAACTTATGCATAGGGGTTGGCACACATTTTTGCCTTGACTCTCCGGTAGAAACTTTGGGGCACTCTTTGAAGTTCTTTGTGTTGGTTGAATCTGAGATTGTGTGATGCATATCGTATAATCATACCCACGGATACTTGAGGTGACATTGGAGTATCTAGGTGACATTAGGGTTTTGTTTGATTTGTGTCTTAAGGTGCTATTCTAGTATGAACTCTATGATAGATCGAACGGAAAGAATAGCTTCGTGTTATTTTACTACGGACTCTTGAATAGATCGATCAGAAAGGATAACTTTGAGGTGGTTTCGTACCCTACAATAATCTCTTCGTTTGTTCTCCGCTATTAGTGACTTTGGAGTGACTCTTTGTTGCATGTTGAGGGATAGTTATATGATCCTTATGTTATTATTGTTGAGAGAACTTGCACTAGTGAAAGTATGAACCCTAGTCCTTGTTTCCTAGCATTGCAATACCGTTTGTGCTCACTTTTATCATTAGTTACCTTGCTGTTTTTATATTTTCAGATTACAAAAACCTATATCTACCATCCATATTGCACTTGTATCACCATCTCTTCGCCGAACTAGTGCACCTATACAATTTACCATTGTATTGGGTGTGTTGGGGACACAAGAGACTCTTTGTTTTTTGGTTGCAGGGTTGTTTGAGAGAGACCATCTTCATCCTACGCCTCCCACGGATTGATAAACCTTAGGTCATCCACTTGAGGGAAATTTGCTACTGTCCTACAAACCTCTGCACTTGGAGGCCCAACAACGTCTACAAGAAGAAGGTTGTGTAGTAGACATCAAGCAATACTGATCAAATTCACCATCTTCACCTCCAATAACAGTCATGAGATGTAGGACATGTTTGCACGGCTTCCCGCGGATCTGCCATTGCCTACAACTGCATTCATTAGTTGCAAGATTCACTGGATATCTCCATTCCCTATTTTTACTGTCAGTGTATGTCACCTCGGCCTCGTATGTCGACAGTCGAATGCACTTCATCCTTAGTCCTCTTGCCTTGGCATGCAATGCCTTAATCATATATGGGAGCATAAGATGGCCAACATATTGTGTCTCTGCAATTCTTTTATGAAGAGCCGTCTTTATCATGATCATCTGCCTGATCTTATCAAATTCTTGCCACAACAAAAGCCCTTTCACTGACTTGAACTTTGCATTGAAACACTCAGCGAGGTTATTGGTCACATAGTCTACTTTGCAGGTTTCATTGAATTTGCTTCTTGACCACACCTTTCCGTGATGTTCATCCATGTACTCCTTCACCAAAGGATTGTGAGCATACAACACTCTCAAATGGTGCTCATGCTTCCTCAAGCTGGATGTGTATGATGCTGGCCATAGGTTCTCATCATAAACTTTGCCTTTGAATTTCTTTTTAAAATTCTATGCTAGGTGTCGCATACATTCCCTATGTTCCACTCCAGGGAATACAATTTCTACTGCAGTCTCTAAACCCTTGCAAGCATCTGTGTGTATAACTAAACCTGAGGGTGTACCTATAATATTGCGCAACTGCTGCAGAAACTAGACCCAACTCTCCTCGGACTCTACCTCCAACACACCAAATGCAACTGGGAATAGCCAGTTGTGTCCATAAACTGCAGAAGCTACTGCTAGCTGGCCTCTCCATCTTCCATTCAAAGCAGTTGCATCGACAGCCAAATAGGGCCTACAACCATTCAGAAACCCATGCCAGCAAGCCCTGAAACAAACAAAAGCCCTCCTGAAGCACACCTTCTCCAGTGCCTTCCCTTTTAATTTGTACTTAACTGTATGCTTGTCAATCTCTACAACACTCCCTGGACTAGCCGTCTCCACTTTAGCTTTGAAGGTGTAAAGCAATTGAAAACTCTCATTCCATGGACCATTAATCCTATCAAGAGCCCTTTCCTTAGCATAGAAAATCCGCATGTAAGGTATATTAATCTTGTACTTCTCAAATAGCTTCCCATGGAGTGCTGTTGGACCAATTGTTGGTGTTTCCCTCACCCAATCCAAGATTGCATCTGCCACCCAACTAGTCTTTGCAAACTTTGATTTGTCCTTTCCCCCTCCCCTTCCAGGCGGGCAAGTGTGCCCGCACTACTACAGGATGCTGCTAATGCGACACTACGATCAGAGACCCTTTCACGAAACTGTGCGCGATGCATTAATCACAAATGGGGATGTAAAAACCCATCAAAAAGGTGGAAAACGTTTGTGATGGAGGATGCATCAAACATGGTTCAGATTTTAGTTGTGTGTGTGATGCAGGGCATACGGTTCAGTTCAATGAACTGTTTGTGATGAGGAGGAACAAAAGAAACGGGCAGCCAGATGAAGGTGTATGCGATATACAACATATAGTTCACTCGGATGAACTGTTTGTGATTAGGCAACACAAAAGAAACAGTCAGCCAGATCAAGGTGTGTGTGATATACGGCATGCGGTTCACTCGGATGAACTTTTTGCGTTGAGACAAGAGAACAGGAATGGTTCAATATAACAAGATGTGTGTGATACGCGGCAAACAGGTCTGTAATAAAAAATATGTGCGAAGACCGATAATAACACAGACGGTTGCTTCTAATAAGACGTGTGTGTTGTGTGATGGGACTGCATACAGAACAACAACAACACACACACACACACACACACACACACTTATAAGGACATGGTTGCATAACCAAATTAAACATCCACTTACATAGGTGGCTACTACAACCATGGCATTTGCACACACCAAAGTAAACTATTACGTGCATAATTACATAGGTGGCTACTACACACATGACATTTCCACACACCAATAAAGTAAACTATATATTACATGCATGATTAACTAGCATAAACGATCATCTGATCATCATCTACTTCTTGCGATGCTTGCTCTGCTTGTGGCTCGATCCAGGCTCGTCGATTTAGGTAACGAGGCACTTCCTCATGTCGACGATCCGCCCGTGCATCTTGTAGCATATGTACACGCTCTTGGCCGCGAACTTGAGGGGAGGTTCATCCAGTTGCTGCATCCACGCCCTGTGCTAGGATACGAGACTTGTTCTCTAGGCATCCTGCTTCATCTTTTCATAGTAGGGGTCGATGATGGCCGAGGCGAGTTCAACCAAGGAGCCCTTCTTCGTGCTGCCCCAAACCCAGTAGTGCTCACGGATTTCGACAAGGTTCTTGCAGGCCAAGCCCGTAACCGTGAGCGCTTTTACATCGTCGGTGGTTTCCACCGTGGCGAACTTGTAGTTGATGATGTTGACAAACCTATTGAAACGGTCACAAGGCTCTGTGGCCATGCAGTACTGGTAGATGAGGACATGATGGCGCACGCACAACTGGGTGACGGCAACCTTCTAATCTATGCCGGGACGACCGGCGGTGTATTGGAGGTCGATGCCGACCACCTTGTACTTGTCTCGAGCAAGCAACTGCTCAATGCTGTTGATGTAGTCGTCCACCACGACAAGGTCGATGGTGTACACCATCGAGAGATCCGTCTCCCTCGCGTGGGTCTCCACTCTATGCTCGCCGAACTCCATTGGAGCACCGCTAGACATCCCCTCTCTATGTGTCGTCGTGGGTGTGCTTGTTGTGTTACGGGGCGCGATTGAAAGGTTGAAGAGACTAAGGTTATAATGGTCGCGGGAATTAAAGGGGAAGCCGGACGGCCAGGAAGCCGGCAGGCCCTGATGGCATTTCTAATTTGCAGCGCGTAACTCCATCGTGCCGCACGTAACTGCATTGCGTGGCAACGCGCGCGGCGCAACCGCATGCATATGGGCCCCCCAATGTGATCGTGTGCACGCCCAACCGCTGACAGAGCTTGCACGGAGGGATGCGAGCAAAGCGCTCCGCAGTCGCCCCAACAGCGAGCAACCATATATATGCATATAGCAGTTGAACACGCAAGGAAAAGCTGTCCACAAGCCGAGCGCTCTGACGGACGCGAGTAGAGCGCGCCAACGGACGCGAGCAAAGCGCGTCGCGCCTAACGGCGAGCACAGTGCGCTGCGGCGCCTAACCGCGAGCAAAGCTTGCCGAGGGACGCGAGCAGAGGCCAGTACAGTGATACATGGCAAATAAGACGAACTGTGCGAGCGATGTCGGAGACATCAAGCTCGAATCAGATTAGAGTTGCGTGTGTGATACGATGCACACAGTTGATCCATCCGAGCTGTTTGTGATGGAATAAGCCGTGTATGTTGCGGGCAAATGCTTGCTGGTATATAACCTTAATTTAACAAAAAAAAGTGTTAATGCATGTTACAAAAATTGTATAACTGGAAACTATGTTCAAATACGAATACAACGATATAATCATTGGCGACATGCATTCATATTTTATTAGTTAAATCCTACTTATAAACCAGGACGGGGGTATAGTAGGTAATTAAATCGCAAACGTTTTTTTGTATTAACCGTATGTGTACGTGTCCTTTCGTCCTCCTCTCACACATCTTGTCACCCCGCTGCCGCAGACGGCTTACAGCGCAAGTTTGGGCAACGCGCGGGGGCGTTCTTTTGGCCAAAAGGTGGCGCCAACGAATCGTCGGTGAGCCCGTTCCCGCGCAACCTCGCAGGTTCTCACGCAAGCTTCCCGTCCGTCTTGGTGAAATCCCCCAAAATCCCAATGCTTACCGGCCTGCTATATAAACCCTCACGACCGGTGCCACGCCCAACATGCGATCCTATCCGAGAGGAACTCGAAGGTCCCACCAAGGATAGAGCCGCATATTAAAACACTTTTGCAAGGTGGATATCATTACACCGTACCATTACATAATAGTTGGGGAGACATACAAAGGGCATACAAATGCCACAAGAATACATCAAACATCATACATGAGAACAACATCCGACTACGGATGAAACTCAAACGACATCCACCCTGCTAGCCCAGGCTGCCGACCAGGAACCTATCCCTTGAATGAAGGAGAAGCAGAACAAGAACTCCAAAACAAGTAAACATCGCTCGCATCGGATCATCGCATTACCTGTACCTGCAACTGTTGTTGTAGTAATCTGTGAGCCATGAGGACTCAGCAATCCCATTACCATGGGTATCAAGACTAGAAAAGCTTAATGGGTAAGGAATGGATAAGTGGTGAGGTTGCAGCAAGCGACTAAGCATTAACTTACGAATACAAGAATAAGATGAGAAACTACGCCAACGGTTGCCAACTAGTAATGATCAAGAAGTGATCCTGAACTACTTACGTTCAAACATAACTCAACCGTGTTCTCCTCTTGAAACTTCCCCGAAAAGAGACAGTCACGGTTACGCACGCGGTTGATGTATTTTAATTTGGTTTACTTCAAGTTCACTACAACCGGTTATTAACAAATTCCCATCTGCCACATAACCGCGGGCACGACTCTCGAAAGTTTAAACCCTGCAGGGGTGTCCCAACTTAGCCCATGACAAACTCACGATCCGCGGAGACAATCCTCCATCTCGGGACCCTCCGAGCAGACTCAGAATCCCGATGCACAAGACATTTCAACAATGGTAAAGCTAATCCAGCAAGACCTGCCGGCGTGCCGACACCCTGATAGTAGCCGTGCGTATCTCATCTCAGGCCACGTCCAGATGAGTAGTACGTACTGTTGGAAATATGCCCTAGAGGCAATAATAAATAGGTTATTATTATATTTCCTTGTTCATGATAATCGTTTATTATCCATGCTAGAATTGTATCGATAGGAAACTCAGATACATGTGTGGATACATAGACAAAACCATGTCCCTAGTAAGCCTCTAGGAGACTAGCTCGTTGATCAATAGATGTTTACGGTTTCCTGACCATGGACATTGGATGTCGTTGATAACGGGATCACATCATTAGGAGAATGATGTGATGGACAAGACCCAATCCTAAGCCTAGCACAAGATCGTGTAGTTCGTTTGCTCAGAGCTTTTCTAATGTCAAGTATCATTTCCTTAGACCATGAGATTGTGCAACTCCCGGATACCGTAGGAATGCTTTGGGTGTACCAAACGTCACAACGTAACTGGGTGGCTCTAAAGATGCACTACAGGTATCTCCGAAAGTGTCTGTTGGGTTGGCACGAATCGAGACTGGGATTTGTCACTCCGTGTAAACGGAGAGGTATCTCTGGGCCCACTCGGTAGGACATCATCATAATGTGCACAATGTGACCAAGGAGTTGATCAGGGGATGATGTGAGTTACGGAACGAGTAAAGAGACTTGCCGGTAACGAGATTGAACAAGGTATCGGGATACCGACGATCGAATCTCGGGCAAGTACCATACCGATTGACAAAGGGAATTGGGTACGGGATTGATTGAATCCTCGACATCGTGGTTCATCCGATGAGATCATCGAGGAGCATGTGGGAGCCAACATGGGTATCCAGATCCCGCTATTGGTTATTGACCGGAGAGTCGTCTCGGTCATGTCTGCATGTCTCCCGAACCCGTAGGGTCTACACACTTAAGGTTCGGTGACGCTAGGGTTATAGAGATATTAGTATGCGGTAACCCGAAAGTTGTTCGGAGTCCCGGATGAGATCCCGGACGTCACGAGGAGTTCTGGAATGGTCCGGAGGTAAAGATTTATATATGGGAAGTCTTATTTTGGTCGCCGGAAAAGTTTCGCACTTTATCGGTATTGTACCGGGAGTGCCGAAAGGGGTCCGGGGGTCCACCAAGGGGGTCCATCAGCCCCGGGGGGGGGGGGCACATGGGCTGTAGGGGGTGCACCTTGGCCTATATGGGCCAAGGGCACCAGCCCCAAGAGGCCCATGCGCCAAGAGATAAGAAAAAAGGGAGAGTCCTAAAGGGGGAAGGCACCTCCGAGGTGCCTTGGGGAGGAAGGACTCCTCCCTGGCCGCACCCTTCCTTGGAGGAAGGGCCAAGGCTGCGCCCCCCTCTCCCTTGGCCCTATATATAGTGGGGGAAGGGAGGGCATCAATACCTAAGCCCTGGCGCCTCCCTCTCCCTCCCGTGACACCTCTTCCTCCCCGCTTGCGCTTGGCGAAGCCCAGCCGGGATCCCGCTACTTCCACCACCACGCCGTCGTGCTGCTGGATCTCCATCAACCTCCCCTCCCCCCTTGCTGGATCAAGAAGGAGGAAACGTCGCTGCTCCGTACGTGTGTTGAACGCGGAGGTGCCGTCCGTTCGGCGCTAGGATCATCGGTGATTTGGATCACGACGAGTACGACTCCATCAACCCCGTTCTCTTGAACGCTTCCGCTCGCGATCTACAAGGGTATGTAGATGCACTCCCCTTCCCCTCGTTGCTAGAGTACTCCATAGATTGATCTTGGTGATGCGTAGAAAATTTTGAATTTCTGCTACGTTCCCCAACACGTACGGCAACCGAAAGCCCTGGGTGAAGGGGTGGCACCGCAAGTGGCTCTGTTTGGGACCAACACCATCAACACTGCCCCCTGTTTATGTGGAATAAAGAATCCTCGGGTTCATGATGCCTATGAGTTAATTAATTAATTCAGTATTATTATGTTGGCAAATGTTAAAACCAATGTTGGGCCTTGCTGGATGAGTTTTATTCAAAGCGAACTGTCAAGAGGGGCCCATAAACCCTCACCGTGTCAGGGACGCAAAATCAAGGAACATAACACCAGTATGAAGGAAACTAGGGCGGCAAGAGTGGAACAAAACACCAGGCATAAGGCCGAGCCTTCCACGCTTTACCAAGTATGTAGATGCATTAATTAAATAAGAGATATTGTGATATCCCAAGATATCCATGTCCCACCATGGAACAACCTGCAACTGCACCTGCAACTAGCAACACTATAAGAGGGGCTGAGCAAAGCAGTAACATAGCCAAACAATGGTTTGCTAGGATGGTGGAAAAGGTTAGAGGCTATCATGGCAATTTGGGAGGCTTGATAAACAAGTGGTAGGTAGCGCGACATAGCGATAGCATTGAGACAACTAGCATAGCAAAGATAGTAGTGAGATCCAAGGTGATGGTCATCTTGCCTATAATCCCGCTAGGAAGAAGAACGAGTCCATGAAGAAGATGAACGGGCGTAGTCGAACAAATCCTCACGATCGCAACGAAACAGGAACTATCAAGAAGGAGCACAACCGGAAAGGAGCAAACAACATGGTAAACATACAACACAAAATATGACAAGATGCTCAACCAAGTATGATGCATGACAAGGCTATATGATGCTACTCATGGCAAGAGATGATGCATACAAGAACAACACATCAAAGCAAGTTTAAATGAGGCCGGAATCAACACATAACACTTCCGGAAACTCCCCATATGCAAATTTCGAAATTGGTCCAGATCTGAATAACACATTATGTTGAAGTTTTTAAACAACAAGTTAATGTGCACCATGATGATCTACGCGTCTTTATTGTCAAGTTACATATAAGGTTCATTTAATTCGGAGCTACGACCTAGAAGATATGAGCAAAACAAGTTAAACATGACATTGATGCAAATGCAAACAAAACAACATTACAAACACTCCAAAACAAGGATGCAACAAGGTAACATGAAACTGCATGCAAAACGAAGCAAGTTTCATATAGAGCATGTTCAAAACGGAGCAACGGTTCAACACATACACTCAATACAAGTTTCAAACACAATCTGCCCAAAACAGCAAGTAAGCACTTTGCAATCAAGGAAACAACATGTTACAGGAAATATATGGACACAAACTTGATATTCACTCAAATTACAGATTACATGCTTCAAATAACAACAAGATTCATGTTCATAGGCATCGGTATTAATCCAATGAGATCAATGCAGAAAACAACTTTATAACACAGACTAAGACTTAGTGAAAAACAGGGCATACATGTGAGTAGGATTAACATGTTGACATGTTGGAGGCATGAAACAAACATGCGACAGGGCAAGATCATGGCAAACAAAATCATGGCATTACATAACAGGTTATCCATGGCATGATTACTAAGCATCTCCATATAACATCTAGATCAATGGCATTCATCAAGACAAGATTGCAAGTCATAACAGATTCCCAGACTTAGTGAGAAACAGAGGAAGGCTGAAAACAGATTCATGATGCATACTTTGAGACAACAAAAATATATGCTACAGGAACATTTCATGGCATAAAAGGGAATGGAGAGCATTTACAGGTATAGAACTACAAAACATGATCAATTAGCTACTGCTAGAAACCACTAGAACATGTTCAAAACATCATGGCAAGAATGCAAATGATAACACACTCACAGACTTGGTGGAATAAACTGAACATGGCAGAAACAGCGACAAGTAGGCATGTTTGCAAGCTTGGTTAACTCATCATGAAGCATATCATGGCAACTGAATGAAACCAACAACAATAAGGCATATTTATGCAGCTACTCATGGCAAGAACATGGTCATAGGTTGCATAGAACACTAGCTATCCACAATGGCAAAAATGAACTTACTATTAACAGGCTGGCAGAAACATTATTTAGCAATTTGAGAGCATTATAATGATAAGCTACATTAGTCTAGAAATTCAAAAAAGGGAATTGATAGATAGAGCATAACAAGATCTGCAAAAAATCCTTACTGAGCATCTCCAGGTTATGCATGGATTCACTAGTAGCAACAACTAAACATGGCAACATAATGTAACAGATTCAGACTTAGCAAAATAGTAACAGCAAGTACCCTACTTTGCAAGCTCATAGTTACCACATGGCATAACAAAATACAAGGATTCACCCCTGAAAAGATGGCATGATTATGCTCCTAAAACATGTTGACATGATGCTCAAAAGAAAAGCACACAAAATGCTATGAAAAAGACAAATCAGCAAGTTATGACACTTTCCAACATATTATATCATTTAGCACTTTTGCAACGATGATTAAGGCCTCCATATTAATAGTAACATGCACGCAAATTAGACTAGCGTGTAAAGCATTCAGAGTGAACATTTTGACATATCATACACTCCAAACGGACAACCATGCACAAAGTTACAGCAGGTCAAAGATGCACACATAATGTCTGAAATCCTGGGACTTAATGAAAATATACCAGCGCGAAAACGGGATCGGGCAGACCCGGGACGGAGAGATGCGGTTCGGGCAGAGGCGTTTGGATCGGGGGAGTGGTGGATCTCATCCCACTCCCTGGATCTTGCCGGAGTTGACGACGGCGGGGCGACGCGACGCCGGATCTGTTGACGAGGCGGCCGGAGACGCGATGTGGCGGCGGGTGGTGGCTCCAGCGAGGCGAGGCACGGCAGGGCGGTGCAGTGGTGGGCGGCGGCTGCGGGCGCGTGCAGCGACGGGCGACAAGCGGTCGGCGTCGCGCGGGGCTGGAGAGGGAGGCGAGGGAGCCGGGGCGCACGATGGTGGGGTCCGACGAGCGGCGGCGGAGGAGCTCGAGCGGTGGGGAGTGGGGCAGCGCGGCTTGCAACGGCGTGGCGCGGGCGCGGGGGCGCGGTCGGGCCCGGCGCGGCCCAGGGCGCGGTCGGGCCCGACGCGGCCCAGGGCGGGCCGGCCGTGGGCCGAGCGGGCGCGGCGATGGGAAGCAGGCACATGGGCGATGTGGCAGCTCCTGGTTTGTCTGGGCCGGCGGCTGCACGCGTCCGGCGCCGGGCGGACATGTCCGGCAGCGCGAGGAGGAAGAGGGCTAGGGTTTCGTCTGAAATTTCGGGAAAGGGGGTGTTTATATAGATTCTGGGAGCTAGGAGAGGGCTATTGAGGAGCGGTTTTTTCCCATAGAATCGTGATCCAACGGCAAAGAGGATTGAGGGGGTTTAGATGGGCTAGTGGGCTGTTGTGGAGGGGTGTTGGGCTGCAAGGAGAAAGGGGTCCGACGGTTAACGCGGTTAACCGTTGGGGCATCAAACGACCTCCAAATGGAACAAAATTTGACAGGCGGCCTACCGGTGATATACCAGGGCCACTCGACAAATCTCAGCCCATTCGAAGAACATTTTTATCCCGCTCACGAAACGAGATCTGGAAGGTGCGGCGGGTGCGTGTGAGAGTGTCTGGGCTCAGACGAACAACGAAGAGAACTGGGAGACCCGAACAAATGCGAGTTCCAAAAAACATGCAGATGAAATGCACATGATGACATGGAAAAGTGCAACACGCAAGCGAATGACATGGTGACAGCGGCGAATAATTGGAAGACACCTGGCGCATCGGACTCGGGGTGTTACAGCCGGTGTGCCCTGTGTCGCATTTTCCCATCCCTCCCAGTAGCTTATCTCGTCTGCTTCTCCCACAATCGCCAATGGCGCCGGTCCATCGTCATCGCTCAGCCACTCCGCCATCATCAGAGCACAGCTCTAGCTGGGAGGCTACACCGCGGTGGCGGCTCAGTCCCTGACATAGTTTAGTGCGCTTGGCGTCCCTGTTGGGTGTGCGCGGAACACCCACCACACGCTCCGCCGCCGGTGCCCGTCGGCAGCTGTTGCCGGCCGCCGTTGCCACCACACAACCGTCGAAAGCCAGGGCCATCTCTCGCTCCGCCGCCGTGGCCCAAAGGCAGGAGGTGGCTGTCGTGGCCGCCACCCCACTGCCGGCCATCACCCGCTCCGCCACCACGGCCCGAAGGCGGGAGGTGGCCGTCGTGGCCGCCACCCCACTACCGGTCATCACCCGCTCCGCCACCACGACCCGAAGGCGGGAGATGGTCGTCGTGGCCGCCACCCCATCGTCGGCTGCTGTGGCGGCCACCCCATTGTCGGCCGCCATGGCCGCCAGCCCACCGTCGACCGCCGGGATCATCACCCGCTCCGCCACTGCCGCCCGAAGGAGGGAGGCGGAGGTGAAGGCCCACACGTGCATCAGCGACCTTGCGCGCTACATCGAGTTCCTGCGGGAGGAGGAGGAGCACCTCGTCGAGCACGCAAAGAGCCTTACCGCAGCCGTGGCCGCAGCACACGCCGACGCAGAGGCGAGGAATCAGGAGATCTACGAGCAGTCCGACCGCTTCGAGAGGGATTGTCTGTAGCGCCAGTGGGCGTTCGAGCTGACAAGCGTCGCTAAACGTGCAGCAGCGGCAGGCACCATATTGCATTTGTCCAGCTCATCGGTAGGCTCCTCCTGCTCTGCCTCTTACTGAGCACGCTCCGCAGAAGAGAGGCTGCCAGAAGTAGCACAAAGCCCCTCCGTAGTAGTATTTAGGGCTATTTTGTTCAGTTCATCTGACTATAGATGTGGTGGAGCTGTACAACATGCTTAAAATTAGCTAGTATATATAGTTGAACTAGCTATTTCAGTACGTGGTTGGCAACAATTGGGGAAAAGTATGGTCGGTTCAGCTATCGAGTTGAACTGTTTGTATAAATTAAGAACGACTGCTTAATCTATGAATGAAATCTATGCTTAATTACTGAATTTTAGTTGCAAAAATTAGATGGTGCTAGTGATTTTTAGCTACATATTTTGACAAATCGCAGTGTTACAAGGATTGACAAATGGCAATGTTACCAGATCAACAAATGTCAATCTTTCCAGTTTTACAAATGGCAACATACCCAATATGACAGATGCAAATCTTACTAAATTGTTTGTACGTGGTTGCACACAGGTCATCCAAAACAACCGTTTGCGTTGAAGGGATGCACAAATCCTACGCTGCGAATTTTCCCTCGACTTAAGGGGGAAGACCATAGCTCTCACTTTGCATATGGGTGTTCTATCTATAACGTTTGCGATCAAGAGCTGCAGAAATCCTGCTCAGCACATTTTTTCTTGGCTTCCTGGGGAAGCTGTCGGTTTGCATACGGGTGTTCTAACTAAAACGTTTGCGATCAAGAGCTACACAAATCCTGCTACACATTTCCCTTGGCTTCCTGGGGAAGTTGTCAGTTTGCATATGGGTGTTCTAACTAAAACATTTGCGATGAGTGTTTTATATTTAAAAACCATATTAAACTGCGGCTTGGGTGCCATTAATGGAGAGGATGCGAGAAAGGCGAGCGGCCATGGAAGTCAAAGGGCTCGCTTCCTGGTGAGCCTGTGCGGCGTACAGCTCGCACGCTTCCCGGTGAGCCTCCGCATTGGAGTACAGCTCGCACGCCTCTCGTTTTGTCAAGCACTCAAGCGCCTGTCCGCATGACACCTCCTAGCCATTAAAAGAGTGAGGCGTGGCGTCACATGAATGGTTAACAGAATGCACACAATTTAAATTATACAAAATGTTTGAGATGTTACAGTGGCAGCTATTTGTTTCAAAATGCCTTTGTTGGCTGTTATTCGAGTGCGCATTCTCTCATAATGGACACGGAAAATACCATAGCATGTCGGGTGCCATTCCATTATAGCATGCCAAGTTTCATGAATTTTAGACGAGTTTTGGATTTAGTAGAATTTAAAAACAAAGTATCTCAACGTTTTGCCGGCAATCAACAGTGCCCTGGTGTTTGAAATTCATTCCCATTTCTTTCATGGGACCTAAGCATGCACCGCATGACACAGTTTTGATTTTTTCAACCAATTTATATGCACTGGAGCATGTGCATGTAGTTCAAATTTGAATTATGCACATAAAATGCCTAGAAAATCCAGATAATGTATAAAAATGTCCAAACGAACCCTGAAAAATTCCAAAATTAAACATAACACTCCTGTTGTTCTATGTTGACACTAGAAAAGTTTTGAAAGCAATGAGAGTTAACGGATAGTTTTGTCCACAAAGGTGGCACCTTCCCTATCGAAATCATCATGCTTGTTGTGAGAAGCTCTGGTTTGTGAAAAGCTTATACACAAACCTGCCCCAAATGGGACAAAATTTTTACCACGGCATGTTGATGCCGCTCCATGATAGCATGCCAAGTTTCATGAATTTCAGACGAGTTTTGGATTTACTAGAATTTAAAAACCAAGTACCTAAATGTTTGCGGCCGAGTGACGGTGGCAGGGTGTTTGAAATTCATTCCCATTTCTTGCATGGGACCTAAGCATGCACCGAAGGACACATATTTGATTTTTCAACCAATTTATATGCACTGGAGCATGTGCATGTAGTTCAAATTTCAATTATGCACATAAAATGCCTAGAAAACCGAGTTAATGTATAAGAATGTCCAAACGAACCTCGGAAAATTCCAAAATTAAACACAACACTCCTTTTGTTCTATGTTAACACTAGAATTTTTTTGAAAGCAATAAGAGGCAACGGACATCGTTTTGTCCCCAAAGGTGGCATGTTCCCTACCGAAACCATCACGCTTGTTGTGCGAAGCTTATACCCAAACGTGCCCCAAATGGGACAAAAAAATTACCACGGTATGTTGATGCCACTCCATGATAGCATGCCAAGTTTCATGATTTTAAGGCGCGTTTTGGATTTACTAGAATTCAAAAACCAAGTATCTCAATGTTTGCAGCCGAGTGACGGTGGCAGGGTGTTTGAAATTCATTCCCATTTATTGCATGGGACCTAAGCATGCACCAAAGGACACATATTTGATTTTTCAACCAATTTATATGCACTAGAGCATGTGCATGTAGTTCAAATTTGAATTATGCACATAAAATGCCTAGAAAACCCAGTTAATGTATAAAAATGTCCAAACAAACCCCGAAAAATTCCAAAATTAAACACAACACTCTTGTTGTTCTATGTTAACACTAGTATTTTTTTTGAAAGCAATAAGAGGCAATGGATATCGTTTCGTCCCCAAAGGTGGCACATTCCCTACCGAAACTATCACGCTTGTTGTGAGAAGCTTATACCCAAACCTGCCCCAAATGTGACAAAAATGTTACCACGGCATGTTGATGCCGCTCCATGATAGCATGCCAAGTTTCATGAATTTCACACGAGTTTTGGATTTACTAGAATTTAAAAACCAGGTATCTCAATGTTTGCGGCCGAGTGACGATGGCAGTGTGTTTGACATTCATTCCCATTTCTTGCATGGAACCTAAGCATGCAATCAAGGACACAAATTTGATTTTTCAACCAATTTATATGCACTGGAGCATGTGCATGTAGTTCAAATTTTAATTATGCACATAAAATGCCTAGAAAACCCAGTTGATGTATAAAAATGTTCAAACGAACCCTGAAAAATTCCAAAATTAAACACAACACTCCTGTTGTTCTATGTTGACACTAGAAATTTTTTGAAAGCAATAAGAGGAAACAGATATCGTTTCGTCCCCAAAGGTGTCACGTTCCCTACCGAAACCATCACGCTTGTTGTGAGAAGCTCTGGTTTGTGAGAAGCTTATACCCAAACCTGCCCCAAATGGGACAAATTTTTTACCATGGCATATTGATGACGCTCCATGATAGCATGCCAAGTTTCATGAATTTTAGATGAGTTTTGGATTTACAAGAATTTAAAAACCAGGTATATCAATGTTTGCTGCCGAGTGACGGTGGCAGGGTGTTTGACATTCATTCCCATTTCTTGCATGGGACCTAAGCATGCAACAAAGGACACAGATTTGATTTTTCAACCCGTTTATATGCACTGGAGCATGTGCATGTAGTTCAAATTTGAATTATGCACCTGAAATGCCTACAAAACCAAGTTAATGTATAAGAACATCCAAACGAACCCTGAATAATTCCAATTTTTTTGACGACACACCTATAGTTGCATGTTCACTGCAGACAAAATTTCTAACAATTCAAACACCATCCTTTGCAGCTGTGACCCCATTATGTAATTCAAATCAAGATGAAAAATCAAGTAGATCGCACACATTTTATTATCACAAACCGTGTGAGATGCAGCACAAAATATCTTGGAGCACCGCCGGAGTGTCAAGCACACTAGCCCGCTCCTCAAATATCATTTCACTGTTCAATCATCGCCGGTGACAGATGGGGACGTGGACCCGTGTCGTGAGGGCAACTTCGGCAGCCCACTCCGGTGAGAGCGCGGCCGCAGCCGCCAGGCGCGTGCTAACAAGCTTCGTGAGGGCGACCGCAATCTGCGTCCGGGCGGCCAAGGCAGCCCAAACGGCCGCTGTTGCTTCTCAGGCGGCGGCAGCAGCATCTACCTCGGGGATAGCTACTGGCGAGAGCGGCACAGCAGCTGTCCGTTCCACAGCGGCGGCCTTAGCCCTGATGGAGGCCGCCCACGGCCATGTCGAGGCCATCCACACCCAGCTCGTGGCGGTCACCGCACAAATCGAACGAAGCTTCTCCAACAATGGTCAGCAACCCACGGCCGAAGAGTTGGTAATCACCGAGAGCGTTCGAGCAACCATCCGTTCCTGTGCGGCATACCTTGCCACGACGGAGCCCGCCAAAGCCTAGATCGTGGCCGCCCACGCCCAGCTCGTGGCCGCCCACACTTTGCGCGCCAGTTTTTTCACTGAAGCGATTCCAAATTTTCGGCTTCCGCGGAAATATCTACCTCCCCGCCCCCTCCCTCTTACCAAAAGCCACATTTCCCCTGTTTCCGCCTTCCTTTCCAAGTTGAAACCTTCACTCCTTGCTTGCAGTGCTGCCTCCTCACCGGCGACCCTCCTTCACGCTGCTCGGCCTCACCTATCCAGGCAGGTAATCAACACCCGACCCCCATCCTCCTCCTCCTTGCACATCCCACATGCCCCGACTGCCAGCGCGACACCTTCCACCCAAATCACCAACCCCTCCACCAAATAAGCGCCGCCCTAAGCCATGGTGCGTGTAGTATAGCCAGGATCTCAAGGAGCATTTGGCAGCGGAGAAGCAAATCGCGGCCGCACGCTCGGATGAGGTCGCGATGGCTGCCATTCGTGTCGACCCCCAGATCTTGGAGGAGCACCTCAACGTCGAGGCCACCGTCGGCGCCTCACGCGCGGACGACGTGACGCGGTTGTCTGGTCGGTTCAATTCTGCAATGCGATGTACAATTGTTGTGGGTGCATTCTGTTATTGTATACCATGTGAGAAATAAATTGAATTTGGTTGTACTAAATACATGAGAAACAAATACAATTGCTACATTTCCAAGTTGTTAAGCATGCTTGGTTTGGTTAACTGTCTGATCTTCTATTAGGAGTATGTTATATTGTGCAATGTGGTGCTCAGTTAACGTTTGGTTCATTTGTCGTGGTGTTTAGTTAATTGTTTGGTTCAATTCTGCAATGCGATGTTCAATTGTTGTGGGTGCATTCTGTTATTGTATACCATGTGAGGAATAAATTGAATTTGGTTGTACTAAATACATGAGAAACAAACACAATTGCTATATTTCCAAGTTGTTAAGCATGCTTGGTTTGGTTAACTGTCTGATCTTCTATTAGGAGTATGTTATATTATGCAATGTGGTGCTCAGTTAATGTTTGGTTCATTTGTTGTGGTGTTTAGTTAACTGCTTGGTTCAATTCTACAATGCGATTTCCAATTGTCGTGGGTAGAATTTTGTATTGTTGTGCATGTGAGGAATAAATCAAATTTGGCTGCACTTAATACATGAGAAACATATACAAGTGCTATATTTCCTAGTTCTTAATCATGCTTTGTTTGGATAAATGGGTTTTCCATCTGGCTTGAATTAATATGATGAATCTGCAATGTGCTTATTTTTCATCAACATATTTTACTGATAGCATGCGAACCCGCACTTAACCTGATGACTAACTACCTTATATGTGTTGCAGGGAAACAATGGGAAGCACCGAGGTTTACAATCGGGGTTTGCACATGCATGGTCCTTTGCCTAATAGAACATTATTGTGCAATTGCAGGAACCATTCTAATATTTATGTTTTTAACAATTTGGTCTTGCACATGTAGGTCCTGCTGTCAGAGGTTTTGACCCACTGTTCGACCCTTTTTGCATATGGGGAAATGAGTTGTCCATGAATATCAGTCAAGTCAAGAAACTCAGAAACATTGTTAGGATAAAGAAATTAGCGACAAAAAACAACAAGATCTTTGTCTGCACAATGAAGAAGACATCAGCTCACTACAAGATGGTACTAACTATTATACCTTGCCTTTTTTATTCCTTTGCCCCATTTCCAATATAGAGAAGATATTTATGCACATCCTTAGTTTCAGGCCTTTCCAAAGCAGTTCATTGATGATTACCTCTCAAACCACTTGTATGGTCAGGAGGCGAGGAAGGTATTCATACAACACCCACGGTTCTATATTGAAGTGTTCCTGAAGAGGACAAAGGATGGACGGTCAATCATCCACAGGCACTGGCCTAAAGTTGCAAAGACCTTCAACATCAATGAAGGCTCAATATTCTCCTTCTGCTTCAACAGTTTTCCAGATGAGATACATCAGTCTATGTACCGTCTATGATGCTAATTTCAAAAGGTTATAGATGTTGCATGTGAAACTTGGTGTTGGTGTAGTTGTGTAATGAGGTAGCTGAGTGCTGAAGCTATATGATGTTGTACTATGATGTATTTCAATTATGAAAATTAAATATATTGTGTGCTTAATATGAAATGTCAATCAGATTAATAAATGGATTATTAATAATAGGATAATTAGCCTGCTAATTGGGTTATTCTATTGCAAATGATTATTGAGAAAACACCATGTGTGATGCATTCCATAACGCACACAGTTGCTAGGAATAAACCGTGTTAGAATAATGAACAATCACACATGACATCCTCTTGAAAACTGTTTGCGTTAGGCCACGTGGCGCAAACGTTTACCACATAAAAACTATGGGTGATGGACAGCCTTTGCCACACAGTTTCTTCTACGCACCGTGTGTGATGCATTCAATAACGCAAACGATAAAATTGTTAATACTGTGTGCAATGGAAACGTTATCACAAACGATTTAACGGGGAAAATTGTGTGTGATGCACTTGCAAATAGAAACGTTTTCCTTGGAGCGACTGTGTGGGATGTATATACGAACGGAAACGTTTAGCGGGGACTGACTAAGTGGGATGTACTTACGACCGGAAATGATTTCGCCTGTATAATTGTATTTTTAGCACTACTGTACGTATAACCGTATTTTGTCGCTCGCCGGTCGCACACGACCTCATTTTGCCGAGTGTGTGTGCCAGGAGGGCATATTCCCGACGGTTTCTGGGTCGTGTGGGGAGGACCCCCTATCGCCCACACTCACTAGGCGACGGTTCCAAATGCCGTCGCGGAAAGGGGTTAAAAACCGGTTGTATAGCACCTCGTTGTACTAGTGTCGTGTGGGTTGCTTTTTATCTGGAACAAAATGAAAAATGATGTCAAATACAATTAAGAAACAGTACACATGATCTGAATATAGAATGGATAAATAATATAAAAAAAGATTCAGTTGTAATACCTGAATCAATTTGCTCTTTAGCATAGTGGATGCATGCAACCTCCACCTACACCTATCATAAGGGCAATGAACAGCGAATCTTCCTGGCTCACTCCTATCAACCTCATAGGAGTTTTCAGTGAGAATGCAATATGTAGTCACTGCATTACGACAGTCCACCATCGATTCGAATACGGTTCCTGGAGTAAGCTGTGGATTCTCCCTGTTCCACTCAATTGTTGGCATGTCCTCACCATAATATTCTTGTAAAACTAAGGAGTCGATGTTCTCCTCCCTCCCTTCATCATCGGTGTCATCAAATCTAGCACGACTGCTAGGCTCCTCTGGATATTCATCTTCCACTTCCTGTTGACTGACTCTATCTACCAGTTCAGGGAATAGAATCTCATCCTCATCATCATGTCAAGGCACTTCCTCGTCAGGCTCTGCATCTACTTCTACATCAGGTCCAGAAGGGAGAGGAGAAGTGGCAGAATTAGCGGCAACCGACATGTTGTGGCTTTCAGAACCACTAGGTTTACTTGGTCTCGACCTACAAGGAGTGCGAGGACGCTCGCTATTAGCAGAGACAGATGATGTTTGAACACCCTTCCCCTTCGGGATACGTTGTTTGCATGCCTGAAGCACACTGATATGGATTTCATCGAAATGGTTGTCAGCATTCAAACTAAATAGCAATCCGAGATGCTCATGACAAGTTAATGGGACAAATCTCTGCTCAGTACTGTCGAAATATCTCAGTTCAACAGCATCGGCAGGGCTCCACAGATACTCACAACAGAGTGCCTCACGAAAATCTTTGAATGAAATGCTGGTTTCTACCACTTTCGGATAAAAAATCCAGAAATCACACATGTCTTAGTTCCACGTAGCTCGCTAGTTTCCATTCTAACCGCCAGCCGAAAAGCAAGTGCAGAATCAACCCTATTCGATTGAAATAAAGGGTGCAGTTAGGCCGAAAATTTTCAGAAAAAATGCATTGATTCACGCCAACGGTGGTCAAATACAGCCTAATTTACGGATCTCCTAATCAATTTGAGAGGAAAACGATGCTTACCCTGGTGGAATCCATGAATTATCCGCCTCTGATTCAACCCAATCATCTCCACGGTCGATGGGCCGAACGGGGTGCTCTCCTGATGACCCACAAGTATAGGGGATCAATTGTAGCTCTTTTCGATAAGTAAGAGTGTCGAACCCAATGAGGAGCAGAAGGAAATGATAAGTAGTTTTCAGTAAGGTAATCTCTGCAAGTGCTGAAATTGTAAGTAGCGGGTAGTTTGATAGCAAGATAATTTGTAACGAGCAAGTAACGATAACAGTAGCAAGTATGCAGCAAGGTAGCCCAATCCTTTTGAGGCAAAGGATATGCCAAAACGGTCTCTTATGATAAGCAAAGCGTTCTTGAGTGTACACATGAATTTTATCTAGTCACTTTCATCATGTTGGTTTGATTTGTGCTCACTGCTTTGATAATTTGATATGTGGATGGACCGGTGCTTAGGTGCAGTTCTTACTTGAACAAACCTCCTACTTATGATTAACCCTCCCGCAAGCATCCGCAACTACGAGAAAAGTATTAAGAATAAATTCTAACCATAGCATTAAACTTTTGGATCCAATCGGTCCCTTACGGAATAGCGCATAAACTGGGGTCTAAGCTTCTATCACTCTCGCAACCCATCATCTAATTGCTACTCCACAATGCATTCCCTTAGGCCCAGATATGGTGAAGTGTCATGTAGTCGACATTTACATGACACCACTAAGGGAATCACAACATACATACTATCAAAATATCGAACACATATCAAGTTCACATGATTACTTGTAACATGATTTCTCCTGTGACCTCAAGAACAAAAGTAACTACTCACAAATGATAAACATGCTCATGATCAGAGGAGTATTAAATAGCATAATGGATCTGAACATATAATCTTCCAACAAATAAACCATATAGGAATCAACTACAAGATGTAATCAACACTACTAGTCACCCACAGGCACCAATCTATAGTTCCGGTAACAAGATTGAATACAAGAGATGAACTAGAGTTCGAGATGAGATGGCGTTGTTGAAGATGTTGATGGAGATTGCCCTCCCCAATATGGGAGAGTTGTTGGTGATGATGATGACGATGATTTCCCCCTCCAGGAGGGAAGTTCCCCCGACGGAATCGCTCTGCCGGAGGGCAAAAGTGCTCCTGCCCAAGTTCCGCCTCGAGACGGCGGCGTTCCATCCCGAAAGCCTTGTCCTCATTTTTTCTAGGTCAAAATGACTTATACACCAGAAGATGGGCACCGGAGGTGGGCCGAGGAGGGCACAAGCCACCAGGGCGTGCCTGGGCTCCCTGGCGCGCCCAGGTGGGTTGTGCCCACTCCCCCTCTGGTGGTTATTTGCTCCAATAATTCTTAAATATTCCATAAAAAATATCCGTGAAGTTTCATCTTGTTTGGAGTTGTGCAGAATAGGTGGCCTGACGTAGCTTTTCCAGGCCCAGATTTCCAGCTGCCGGAATTCTCCCTCTTTGTGTGTACCTTGCAAATTATGAGAGAAAAGGCATTAGAATTACTCCAAAAAGCATTATTATGGATAAAAATGTAAGAAATAACAGTAATAAAACATGATGCAAAATGGACGTATCAACTCCCCCAAGCTTAGCCCTCGCTTGTCCTCAAGCGAAAACCAACATCGGAAAACATGTCCACATGCTTTGAGAGAGACGTGTCGATAAAAACAAAATACGGACATAGAAGCATCATATTGATTATTGTAACAACAACAAAAATAAACATAGGCCTTTTATCATATACTTCTCATGAATAAGTAATAGTTCATCACACAATCAAAGTACAAAGCAAAAACTCTATTAGAAACCAACAACCTATGTTCTCAGTCAACTTTGCAACTACAATTCATCATCTTTTCAGGAAGGGTCATGTGTCGGAGCCTTTAGGCAAGTCCACATACTCAACCATCATATAGTCTTCTATGGTTGCTAACACTCACCTCGTACCCATGAGCAAAACGTTTCAACCGGACACATAGAAAGATAGGGGCTTATAGTTTCGCCTCCCAACGTACTCACCTCAAGGGTGATGTCAACAATAATAACTCATGCTATCTATATTCAACTGGACATATGTGCCTAGATCTTTCCTCACCACATGATGCTTGCCAAAGGAGAAAAATAAAAAGGAATAGAAGGAAAACTTTGACTCTTTGCATAAAAGTAAATACATAAAAGTAAAAGATAGGCCCTTCGTAGAGGGAAGCAGAGGTTGCCATGCGCTTATTTGTTTGTATGCTCAATCCCTTAGTGCAAGAGAATGTCACGTTGTATTGCCCCTTAAGGTGACAACCTTTATTATGCAGTCTGTCACTTTTATTCTTCATCATACAAGTTCGTACAACGCTCAATTTTATCTTACACCAAATGATCTCACATCTTTAGAAGCAATTTTTATTGCCTTTTTGCACCGATGACAACTTACTTGAGGGATCTTTCTCAATCCCTAGGTAGGTATGGTGGACACTCGAAAAGGATTTGGGTTTAAGGGTTTTTGGATGCACAAGTAGTATCTCTACTTAGTGCGGAATTTTTGGCTAGCAAAGATGTAGCGACCCGACCTCAGACGGTCAAGTCTCTGTGCTTAAGTGTCATCCCTGGATCGGTATGCTGACACACACAGTCCTCAAGTATTTATAACATAGGTAAATCACATGTATAAAGTAACGTAAATACTATTACCTTTAATCCAAATAGCGGAAGTAACAACAAGGTTGTGGATTCCCATCAACACCAACGGCAAAGTTGAGTGTAGAAGTCGTAACCCTAACGTATCACTTACTCGTCATAAGATTCCTGCAACATGAGATGTTGCAGCCACAGAGGGTCAGTACATTGAACGTACTGGCAATTTCACACTGTAGAGCAATGCTGAATAATGGCTATCACTACATGCATATTTGGCTGGTGGAGGCTCTAAGTTTAATGTTGCATAAAGAAATTTTTTCCCTACAACAAAGGAATATATTTTATTTAACTTCAAAGTTTGTTGATAATATTGAGAATGGTAACCCCATATAAATCCCAAAATAACAATTAATAACCCAACAAATTAATTAAGTAAAGTGATGAGATCATCATAATAATTCAAGCACCAGATACTCGAGATGTCCATAACCGGGGACACGGCTAACCACAATTAGTTTGTATACTCTGCAGAGGTTTGCGCACTTTTCCCCACAACACTCGATCTCCTTCGTTGAATTTCTCGCACTACATGGTGTTTGAGAAACGGATGACCGAGACACAGTCATTCAGAAGCATTAACTCTTTCGACGGGTAAACCGTACCACCTACATCCCCTACATCTGCTAGTTTACCACTGAAAGAGGTCACACAACATACTCATCTATGCCAGAGCCCATAATGGCTTGTGGCTGCACACGGAAGTTTCTAGCATGAATAATCTTATGATCCCTTTGAGCCTGGGTGGCGAACCATAGGATGATCACACGGATTCCCCGGGATCTCCTTGGACAACACTGGATTCCCCAGGTGTCCAGGCAATCCACTGGTATCCCCAGGGTGCCCCAACCAATCAACCCAGATGTGTATTAAAGTAGCCATCTTAAGTTTCCCTTAGTTCATAATAATTCTCACATCTGTCATGAATCACTCAAACCAAACCCCGTCTATGAGCATAGCATAGCAGTATAAGCATAACGTAGAAGTAACTCCCAAGGTTTGAAGTAAAAGACAATAGGTTCTACCTCATCAATTACTTCCCGATACCCACATGTTAATCAGATCCTACTCATGCAATGTTTGAGGATTGAAACTAATGCATAAAACTGGGTAATAAAGGGATATGATCAAAGTGTGAACTTGCCTTGTACTCATGATGTAGATGCTTCGCACTCATAACTCATGATAGTTCTACTCGTCACACTCTTGTCAATCTATCATAAGCAAGCAATAGTAACCACACATAAGCAATCACCCAAAAGATCGGAAAGAACGAAGAAAACAATTCGGAAAACTTCAAACCAAGAAAATAAATCTTGCAACAGAAAACAATTTCTAACAGTACCAAAATTAAGTGAATTTGGCCTTATCAGAAAGTTTAGGTCAAGAGCTTCGATTTGCAAAAAGAATCAACTAAAACGGAGTTATAAAACTTGAGTTATGAACAAAAAAAGTTTGAATTCCAATCTATTTGAAATCAAATTTTAAACTTTCAAAATATGTTTAAGTTGATTAACTAGACAGAGGGGATCATAACGAAGAAGTGGGCGTTGGTTTCGTTGGATTTGGATAAGCGAGTGAAAAGTTGTGATCCCTAGAAGATTAGGGACTAATCTGCAAAGAAAAATATTCATGAATGAAATTAAGAAGAAAAGGAAAAATCTACCAGACGAATGTCCGCTACGAAAACCTAACAAACGGACTCGTTCGCTGCGAAGAGATAAACAGCGAGCGTTCACTAAATAACTAAACCCAAGAAAACAGATCTAGGTTTTCTAAAAAAACCAATCTAAACAAAAAACGGCGGTTCGTACCGGACCGGGAAAACCGGCGAGCCGGGCGGTTAGTCGGGGCGGCCGATCCGGCGAGTCCGGCGGGTGGCGGCAACTCCGGCGGCGTCGGGCGAGGTGGCGGCGACTGCGGCGCGCGGGCGGCGGTGCGGGCAAAGCGGCTCGGCGACGCGGGAGGGTAGTGGCGGCGGTGGCGCAATGCGGCGGCGGCGGCTAGCAATGGCGGCGAGTGCGGGGTGCGGCGGCGGACAAGGAGACAGGGGCGGGGTGGTGGTCTCGCCTTATAAAGGCCAGGGGAGGGGCGCGGCTTGGAGAAGAGGCCGGCCGGGGCGTGGTGGCGGCGGACTCCGGCGGAGTCCCGATCCGAGACGGCGGGGAAGACGGTGGCACTGCGGGCCGGCTGGGCCTTCGGCCCAGTTCGGTCCGGAAGTTTTTTTAAAAATAATAATTTTGAGACTAGAAAATAAAATAATAAAACGATAAAATAAAAATATACTATAGGCATATAGTATATCGAAATTTTTAGAAAAATATTTCATACAACGTGAACATTTTTCTAGTGTCAAATAAAATCCACAAAAATTTAAATAAAACAAACAGTGCCACTTCAGCAATAAAACGTCATAAAAATCATTTTAAAAATACAGAAATAAAATCAAATTTATTTCTCTCCAATTTTCTAATGTAGGGAATCATTTTACCCTAATTTCCATATATTTTACTTTTGGAGAAAATAAATTTGAATAAAATCCAAATAACTGCAAATTGAAAATACTTTCAAAGGGACTTTAAATTTGAATTCTTTTAAACTTCCAACTTATATTTCATATGTTTTGAAGAAGTCATTTTATCTTCTCTCATGAAAATCATTGAGTTGCTTAAAGTTTCTGAATTGAAAAATATTTCCAAATAAAATTCAAATCTTTTCGAAACCCTCATTTATTTAAATGGAAGAAGTCATGTCATCTTCTCTCCGGGGTTTTGTGGTGAAAAGAATTTGAATTCATGGAGATCATAAATGCAAAATGAAAGCTTGGGAAAGTCCTTTTATTCCCTCTCATTTAACTTTCAAAAGTTTCAAATTTCACTCACTTTCAGTCAATCAATCACACAACAACCAAAACTATTTATTTATTATAACATTCCAATATTTAGAATTTTGGGATGTTACAAACCTACCACCCTTAAAATGAATCTCGTCCTCTAGATTCGGAGAGGCTAGAAACAAATAGGTTAGGTTTGGGGGTCTTCTCAAAATCCATCGATCGTCTCCGGGGTCTCGGGTGCTACCACCCTTAGAAGTAGTGTTACGGTTCCATCAAAACTCATATACTCCATCCTTATTGTTGACAGTGTCGGTCTTCTCAAATTCTCGGGAAAATTCCTTCTCTGGGCTCTTCCGGTAGTGGCATAACCTTTTCCCCAATTCTTCTGTCCTTCCATCTTAGTAATGTTCTTCCATGACTGGGTCTTCTTAGCTGATAGGTCTGGCGCCAATATTAAACATCTATCAATATCTCATGGTGGTCAACAATTTATGGTTTGTCCTGCAGGAAAGGGGTCTGGGCTTCATTCTCACCATATGACCTACGGTTGGCAACAGCTGCCTTGTACAAGGGAAAATTGTCATACCATTCTAAGGTTTAAACAAGGTTTTGATCGTCGTCTCTCTACTATAGGTAATTCACTCCGATTTACCATCCCGTATAGCAAGGCGAATAATAAGAGTAAGTCGGTATGGTGATCAATCCATCCCGCACCCAAATCATTACCTTGTATATGGTTTAGCGAATTTCACATTCTAACACTTGGTCTTCCTCACAAGCATTGCGGAATTTCTCTTGTCGACGAACCAAGTTCGGATAAATCCATTGATTCTGCAAGCCAAACGAACATCTATCGTTCCTTCACACTCTCAGGTTTAACGTTACTCCTAATAGATCGTCTGTTGATAGAGTCGTATCTTCTTCCAGGGTTTTTCCTTCAGCAAGAGTGTGCTTGCTTCTTGGCAGGTCCTGGAGCCTGTGGGTTATGGCCCATCTCATCACTTGTAAACCTTGAATTCATCATTGGGGCAACTCATCATTTATTCCAACATCCAGCTTCCTAGCATTCTTAAATCCATCCAATTCTACTTTCTCCCTTCCTTCTATTTGTACCAAACTAAGACGTGGTTACTCAGACTCATCATGGAGTTACAATTGCTCCTTATTACCAATCATTATACCTCCTTTTTATCCAATAGTACTTCATCCCTTCATACTCTTGGGATACCCCACATATCGAGACAAGACTCATACTTATTTTGTCTGAAATCCACTTCGGGGAATATCATCACCTTTTCCAGGGGTCAAGGGTCTTCACAGGGTACTACCACCCCTAAAATGCTCCAATTCTTCCATAGACCATATTTCTCATATCCTAAAAAATGGTCAAAATCTTTCTTCATAGAGTAACAACTCATAAAATCCAAATCGGCACCAACAATTCTTTATGGATTCTCAAATTATTACAATCTCCTGCATTTCCATTACATGCCTCAACTCAACACTTCAATATAGAAGAATTGTTCCCACTACTACTACTATATTCCTTTTGTTACAAACTCCACTACTTTGCACAAGTCTCCTTCTCTTTGGGACAATCTCTGGCAAAGTGCCCTACTTCATTACAGCTGAAACATATCACTTCTGACAAGTCTCGTGGTTTCCTTGTGATTATATAGCCTCCTTGGGTCCTCTGCTTCCTGTTTGGGAAACTGTTGAAGTAGTGCCCTGACTCCTTGCACCTAAAACAAGTGATATTACTCAGGTCCTTCCTGGAATCCAATCTATTCCTTTTCCTGGACTTTCCGTACCAATCAGGGCTTCTATTTCCTGTGGGTCATACTCTACTTCCACCATCGGGAATTCTACTAGATCCCCATTCAAACAATTCTGGGAGATGTGTCCTTCTTCTCCACATGAAAAGCATGACTTGGTGCAGAGTTTAATTGGGTCTTCTTTGGGTGTCTCCTCCACCCCTTCCTTCGTCACAGGTTCTTATAAAATTTCCATGAGGGCTCCTTTCATTGCTTCTTTCTTCTGCTAGATGGTTCTTTGTACCATGGGGTAAATGTGACACTGAGCAGGATAGTGGGTAGTCCCTTCACACAAGAAACAAGTAATCTCCCTAGTTGGGCATTCTTCAGCTGGGTGAATTTCTTCACAATGAGGGCATCCATCATTGTGTTCTTTATGGTTGTGTCCTATTTCTCCATAGAGCTTCCATGCACAAGGTTTCTTCATATCATTTCCATAAGGCTTCAACTTCTGGGACACTAGCCGAGACTTTTGCAGTGTCAACTTAAATTCTTTCCAAGTGGTTACTCCTTGCCATCCATTGATGGTTTGGTACATCCTCCACCAAGTAGCAGCACCTCTTTCAAAGCACTGAAGAGCATGTTGGGTCATATTCTTTCAGGCTATAGGGTTATTTGATAACCCACAAGTATAGGGGATCAATTGTAGCCTCTTTCGATAAGTAAGAGTGTCGAACCCAACGAGAAGCTAAAGGTAGAAAAAATATCCCCTCAAGTTCTATCGACCACCGATACAACTCTATGCATGCTTAACGTTCGCTTAACCTAGAACAAGTATAAAACTAGAAGTACTTTGTAGGTGTTGTTGGATAGGGTTGCAAGAAAATAAAGAGCGCGCAAATAAAAACTAGGGGCTGTTTAGATAAAAACACAATAAAGTAAATATAGCGAGTGTGGAAAAGTGGTGGTAGGAGTTGCGAAATTGTCCTTAAGCAATTGACTACTTTACTAGACTGATAGCAAGTTTCATGTGGGAGAGGCCACTGCTAGCATGTCATCCCATACTTGGAATTCTATGCACTTATGATTGGAACTATTAGCAAGCATCCGCAACTACTAACGTTCATTAAGGTAAAACCCAACCATAGCATTAAGATATATTGGTCCCCCTTCAATCCCGTATGCATCAATTTCTATGCTAGGTTGAAGCTTCTGTCACTCTTGCCCTCCAATACATAGTCCTATCAACATACAACTAACCCTATGGTGTGATCCACGCGCGCGCTCATATGATGGGCACCAAAGGACAGCAACATAACCACAAGAAAATTAAATCAATCATAGCAATTCATCAACCACCGATAGGACAACGAAAATCTACTCAGACATCATAGGATGGCAACACATGATTGGATAATAATATGAAGCATAAAGCACCATGTCCAAGTAGAGGGTACATCGGGTTGCGGGAGAGTAGACCGCTGTAGATAGAGGGGGAAAGGTGATGGAGATGTTGGTGAAGATGGCGGAGGTGTTGGTGAAGATCGCGGTGATGATGATGGCCCCTGGCGGTGTTCTGGCGCCACCGGAAGCGAGGGGGAGAGAGCCCCCCTCCTTCTTATTCTTCCTTGACCTTCTCCCTAGATGGGAGAAGGGTTTCCACTCTGGTCCATGGTCTCCATGGCGTGGGAGGGGCGAGAGCCCCTCCGAGATTGGATCTGTCTCTCTGTCTCTCTCTGTTTCTGCGTTCTCGTCTTCTGCCTTTTCACCGTTTCGTATATATATGGAGATCCGTAACTCCGATTGGATTGAAACCTTTGCCCAGATTTTTCTCCGAAAATTAGCTTTCTTGCGGCCGAAGAAGAGCAGCAAACGCCTTACATGTGGCCCACGAGGGTTAGGGGCGCACCCAGGGGGGCAGGCGCGCCCCCTACCTCGTGGCCACCTCGGGCACCGTCTCGCGTTGATTATTCTTCCCATATTCTCGAAATATTAAAAAAATATTCTCCGTCCGTTTTTATCCCGTTTGGACTCCGTTTGATATGGGTTTTCTGCGAAACATAAAACATGCAACAAACAGGAACTGGCACTGGGCACTGGATCAATATGTTAGTCCCAAAAATAGTATAAAAAGTTGCCAAAAGTATATGAAAGTTGTATAATATTGGCATGGAACAATAAAAAATTATAGATACGACAGAGACGTATCAGCATCCCCAAGCTTAATTCCTGCTCGTCCTCGAGTAGGTAAATGATAAAAAAGATAATTTTTGATGTGGAATGCTAGCTAGCATAATCTCGATCATGTATCTAATCATGGCATGAATATTAAGACATGAGTGATTCAAAGCAATAGTCTATTTGACATAAAAACAATAATACTTCAAGCATACCAACCAAGCAATTATGTCTTATCGAAATAACATAGCCAAAGAAAGCTCATCCCTACAAAATCATATAGTCTGGCTCTGCTCCATCTTCACCACATAAAGCATTCAAATCATGCACAACCCCGATGACAAGCCGAGCAATTGGTTCGTACTTTTTAACGCGCTTCAGCCTTTTCAACCCTCACGCAATACATGAGCGCAAGCCATGGACATAGCATTATAGGTGGAATAGCATATGACGATGGAGGTTGTGTGGAGAAGACAAAAAAGGAGAAAGTCTCACATCGACGCGGCTAATCAACAGGCTATGGAGATGCCCATCAATTGATGTCAATGTGAGGAGTAGGGATTGCCATGCAACAGATGCACTAGAGCTATAAGTATATGAAAGCTCAAACTGAAACTAAGTGGGTGTGCATCCAACTTGCCTGCTCATGAAGACCTAGGGCATTTGAGGAAGCCCATCATTGGAATATACAAGCCAAGTTCTATAATGAAAAATCCCACTAGTATATGAAAGTGATAACTCAAGAGACTCTCTATATGAAGAACATGGTGCTACTCTGTAGCACAAGTGTGGTAAAAGGATAGTAACATTGCCCATTCTCTCTTTTTCTCTCATTTTTTTTGTTTTTTTGGTGGGCTTCTTTGGCCTCTTTTTTTATTTGGGCTTCTTTGGCATCTTTTATTTTGATAACCTCACATGGGACAATGTTCTAATAATGATGATCATCACACTTTTATTTACTTACAACTCAATATTACAACTCGATACTAGAACAAAGATATGACTCTATATGAATGCCTCCGGTGGTGTACCGGGATGTGCAATGATCTAGCATAGCAATGACATAAAAAAAGGACAAGCCATGAAAACATCATGCTAGCTATCTTACGATCATGCAAAGAAATATGACAATAAATGCTCAAGTCATGTATATGATGATGATGGAAGTTGCATGGCAATATATCTCGGAATGGCTATGGAAATGCCATGATAGGTAGGTATGGTGGATGTTTTGAGGAAGATATAATGAGGTTTATGTGTGATAGAGCGTATCGTATCACGGGGTTTGGATGCACCGGCGAAGTTTGCACCAATCTCGAGGTGAGAAAGGGCAATGCACGATACCGAAAAGGCTAGCAATGATGGAAGGGTGAGAGTGCGTATAATCCATGGACTCACATTAGTCATAAAGAACTCATATACTTATTGCAAAAGTTTATTAGCCCTCGAAGCAAAGTACTACTACGCATGCCCCTAGGGGGATAGATTGGTAGGAAAATACCATTGCTCGTCCCCGACTGCCACTCATAAGGAAAGCAATGAAAGAACAGCTCATGCTCCGACTTCGTTACATAACGGTTCACCATACGTCCATGCTACGGGACTTGCAAACCTCAACACAAGTATTCCTCAATTTCACAATTACTCAACTAGCACGACTCTAATATCACCACCTTTATATCGCAAAACTATTGCAAGGAATCAAACATATCATATTCAGTGATCTACAAGTTTTATGTAGGATTTTATGACTAACCATGTGAATGACCAATTCCTGTCATCTCTCTAAATAGATATAAGTGAACCAAGAGAGTTTAATTCTTTCTACAAAAGATATGCCCATGCTCTAACAAATATAAGTGAAGCAAAAGAGCATTCTACAAATGGCGGTTGTCTATGTGAAGAGAAACAGGCAATCCAAACTTCAAATGATATAAGTGAAGCACATGAAGCATTCTATAAAGCCATACTCAAAAGATATAAGTGAAGTGCAATGAGCATTCTATAAATAAACCAAGGACTATCTCATACCAGCATGGTGCATAAAAGAAAAAAGAAAACTAAATGCAAAAGACGCTCCAAGACTTGCACATATTGCATGAACGAAACAAATCCGAAAACATACCGATACTTGTTGAAGAAAGAGGGGATGCCTTTCGGGGCATCCCCAAGCTTAGACGCTTGAGTCTCCTTGAATATTTACTTGGGGTGCCTTGGGCATCCCCAAGCTTGAGCTCTTGTCTCTCTTCCTTCTTCTCACATCGAGACCTCCTTGATAATCGAACACTTCATCCACACAAAACTTCAAAAAAATTCGGGGAGTTCCCACTGATATACACTACAAAATATCACATGGCTTAATCCACTGATATACACTACAAAAAAAAGACACATCCGTGACATTTTGGGCCGAACGAATTTTTTTTCTGTCATACATATGACACTTCTATGACGATAATTGTGACAAAACCCGGTATCATCATAGATGTGGTGGGCTCCTACTTCTATGACAAAAAATCATGACAAAAAATGGGATTTTCGTCCTAGGCGGGCCGGAGACGCAGTTGCATGACATTCTTTGGGCCGTCCACGACGGAAAAAACCATGGTCAAAGCGAGGGGGAGGAAAATTTCGGGGAGTTCCCGGTTACGGTGGGAGGTCGGGGGGCGAGCGATGCGCATTTTTCTCGTACTGGTACGCGCGTGTGTGCGAGGCGTTGGCTCTAACTGAACCCGAGCGAGGCATTGGGCTCTAACTGAACCCGAGCGATTGCACTGCAGGCTATGCGTTACTGAACCCGAGCGATCGATCGATGGCTGTTAACTGAACCCGATCGAGCGATTCCTTCGCTACTGCTGCTAACTGAAGCCGATCGATTGGATGAACAGTGAGCATTGCAGGGGGGGTTGGATGAACAGTGAGCGGTGGCGTTGCCTCTGGATGAACAGGACCCCGTGGTGTGGAGGGCTGGATGAACAGTAGACGGTGGAGGGGTGCCCATGGAGGGGTGGTTGAACAGGACCCCGTGGTGTGGAGGGCTGGATGAAAAGTACACGGTGGAGGGGTGCCCATGGAGGTGTGGTTGAACAGTAGCCGGTGGAGTAGCGCGCGGTGGAGGCTGGATGAACAGGAGCCCGTGGAGGCTGGAGGAGGTCGACGGTACCCCGTGGAGGCTGGAGGAGGTCGACGGTGGAGATGAACAGTATCCCGTGGAGTCCCGTTTTGCGGTACGCCACACCCCTCCCGATGAACAGGACCCCCGTTTCGACCGTAGGAGGTCCGTTTTGTCCGTTTTAGGTACGCCACACCCCTCCCGATCAACAGGACCCCCGTTTCGACCGTAGGAGGTCCGTTTCCTCCGTTTTGCGGTACGCCACACCCCTCCCGTTCAACAGGACCCCGTTACGAACGTAGGAGGTCCGTTTCCTCCTTTTTGCGGTACGCCAGGCCTCATTTCCATCGCCTGTTCCGTCCAAGCCCTCCCGATGAACACGACCACGCATTCCGTTCCGACCCAGCCGGTTGGCTCCCACGCGTTCCGTTGCCTCCCGATGAACACGACGCATTCCGTTGCCTCCCCATGAACATGACGCATTCCGTTGCCTCCCCATGAACACGACGACGACGCTGTTTCTCCGTTCCAACCCAGCCATGTACACGAGCCCTGGCCGTACGTATGCGCGAGTAGGCGTTCGAGACCCCGCCCGTATGTACACATACGTGGCCGTATTTCTTTCTTGCACCCTGGCCGCTGTACGTACGTGTACATGCTATGTGCGCGCCTCTACTACGACACGTGCGCGCCTCTACTACGACACGTGCGCGGCTCTACATCCACCAGTATATATGTACGTACACGTTCGCTACAAGAATGACAACGCTACGTACGCTTCGACCAGGTGAGTCCCGACTGTCAGGCACTTCCTTGCGTGCGAAGATGTAGCTGGTGGGTCCCAGCAGTCAGGGGGGAAACATTTTTTTCGCGAAATACGATGGCCTGTCCAGTGGGTCCCCGCTGTCAGGTGGAGGAATAATTATTTTGCACGTAATAAGGAGGCACTTCCTTGCTGCGGCCGTGGACCCAGCTGTCAACCTCTCCACGTACAGTCCACGTCCGATGGAAGCCGTTCCTTGACCACGTTGACCACACCACGCCGAGAGCACCAGGGCGGTGGACGACAGCGAGGCCTAGGAAGGCGACGACGCGGAGCCAGGGAAGACGCGACAGTGGATGCCCACGCGTAGAGGAGTACGAGGGTTCACTGGTTCGCTGCGGTGTGAGGCTGCCATCGCCGCAGAATAACAGGGGGTGTGGGTGACTAGAGGGATGGCCTGGCCAGCAGTGGGAGTAGTAGGCGGCGGTGAGGCCTCCGCCGCATCGTAGCCAGCCACGGGAGGCAGGAGCACGAGGCACGACCGGCGCTGGTTTGGGCGGCTGGAGCAAGAAGACCAGAGGTTAAAGAAGCACTACGGCCGTTGGATGGACATCGTACGGTCACTGGAGCTAGAATCGTGCATATTGACTAAGTTGACAAAGCCCTCCGTCCCTGTCAACTTAGTAGGCCCACAAGTCAGCCTGCCACTATACTGGGTCCCAGCTAACAGGGGGAGTATTCATTTTTTTGTGCGTAATAAGGAGGCACTTCCTTGCGTGCGAAGATATAGCTGGTGGGTCCGAGCTGTCAGCGGCGGTAACGTTTTTTTTCGCGAAATACAGAGGCCCTTTCGGTGGGTCCCTGATGTCAGGTGGAGGAATCATTATTTTGCGCGTAATAAGGAGGCATTTCCTTGTGTGCGGCCGCTGACCCAGCTCTCGGCCTCTCCACGTACAGTCCACTTCAGATGCATGTCGGTCGTTGACCACGTTGACCAGGCCACGCCGAGAGCACCAGGGCGGTGGACGACGGCGAGGCCTAGGAAGGGAACGACACGGAGGCAGGGAAGACTCGGCAGTTGTTTCCCACGCGGAGGGGAGTACGACTGTATGAGGGTTTACTGGTTCGTCTGCCGTCACCGGAGAATAACAGCAGGTGTGGGTGAGTAGAGGGATGGCTAGGCCAGCGATGGGAGTACGGTGGGGCGGTGAGGCCTGTGCGACAGCAGAGCCGGCCGCGGGGAGGAGGGAGCAGGCAGTCCCGCCGGCGCTTGTTTGAGCGGCTGGAGCAGGAAGAGCAGAGATTGAAGATGCACGACAGCCGTTGGATGGCCATCCAACAGTCACTGCTTGTGCGTCAACCTTTTTTTAGGAAAGCCTCAAATCTGTGGAAAATAGCATACAACCCATCTGCCATTATTTCTAATAATTTACAGCCCATTTGCTAATTATTATGGTTTTTTTGGAGCCCATATTCTTTTTGTTAGCATTACAGCCCATATTGTGGCCACGGTTAAAAAATTATACGAAATTTTGCATATTTCGGTGCGGTCCGAACTGTTTTTATTCCCGAAATTTCGACTCACATTCAAACTGATTTTAAAAATAAATGTATATCAATATAAAATCCAATAAATTCTCCACGCATAAAAATTAATGTAATTTAAAATCTCGAAATGAAAAAAAAGATATTTGAAACTAATTGCTGGTTTGATGTGTTTTAAAAATGTACAGCCCATTTCTCATTACTGATGGGCCATTTTCTCGGCCAGCCGAATGAAAGCTCTCCTCTTCTTGAAAGATTTGCAGCCTAACAGGCCTGACAAAGCGACTTAGTTGGCAAATCACAAAAAAACTGGGCTGTGGCCGTGGACCCAGTTGTCAGCCTCTCCACGTACAGTACTCTTCTGATGGAATGTCGTTGACCACGCCGTGCCGAGAGCACCAAGGCGGTGGACGACGGCGAGGCCTAGGAAGGGGACGACGCTGAGCCGGGGAAGACGTGGTAGTGGATGCCCACGCGGAGAGGAGTACGAGGGTTCACTGGTTCGGCTGCGGTGTGAGGCTGTCGTCGCCGCAGGGCCTGGCTAGCGGTGGGAGTAGTAGGGGGCGATGAGGCCTCAACGGCAGCACAGCCGGCCACTGGAGGCAGGAGCAGGCGGTCTCCCCGGCGCTGGTTTGGGTGGCTGGTGCAAGAAGAGCAGCGATTGAAGAAGCAGCAGGACCGTTCGATTCAAATCCAACGGTTACTGCTGCTAAAATCGTTTGTTGACTAAGTTGACAAGCCCTGCGTACGCGTCAACTTAGTAGGCCCACAGGTCAGCCTCCCAACCGGTGCGCCCCAGATGTCAGTGGGAGGAATCATTTTTTTCGCTTAATAAGGAGGCAGTTGATTGCGTGCGGCCAGGCCAGCGGAGGGAGTAGGGTGGGCCGGGGAAGCCTGCGCGGCATCACAGCAGGCCACAAGAGGAGGGAGCAGGCAGTCCCGCCGGCGCTAGTTTAGGCGGCTGGAGCAGGAAGATCAGAGATTGAAGAAGCACGTCGGCCGTTGGATGGACATCCAACAGTCACTGCTGCTAGAATCGTGTGTTCACTGACAAAGCCTTGCGTAAACAAGTCAGCCTCGAAATCTGTGGCGTGTACAGCCCATTTGCTATTATTTTTATATTTTTTTACTCATTTTCTAATTCATATGGAATTTATTGCAGCCCGTTTTCCATTTTTAGAATTGCTGGCCATTTTATGGTCAGTACCAGGGTCAAAAAATTAACTAAATATGTGGGAAATTTTGAAAATTCACAAATTTTTGCCGGGGAACGAAATATTCTTAATCCAAAAATTAATAGCCATACTAAAACAAATTTAAAAATAAATTAGTACTATGTCATGTTAAATCCAATGAAATACGTATAAGATATCAGTGAAGAACAAAAACAAAAAAAGAAACTTATATCCCATTTGCTATAATTTTTTTGGAATTTTCAACCCCTTTTGATATTACTATTAACAGACATTGACCATACTCTTAAGCCAGGCCGGAATGTATCCCTCCTCGTCTTGAAAGATTTGCAGCCCAGTAATTCGGAGAAAACAAATAGGCCTAGCTTGGGTATTCTTCAAAAACAAATACTGGGCTACCTATTTTCCCAAAGAACTGGTGCATGAGCATTTAGCTTTATTTATTTATTTATTTATTTATTTATGTTTAGGGGACCATGAGCATGTACCTGGGCCGGATTCATGTGAGAGCCTCCCTTCCAGTTAATTATGGGCTTCTCTATTGGGCCTTCATCAGTGGGCTGCATGTTATCAACAAGTGGAAAATGTGTTCCGTACGAAAAATAGTATGCGCTACGTACGGTACGGGGCACTAAAGGATCGAACCGTGCAACGACTTCCAAAACATTGTGTTTGTCGTTCTAACAACACATTTATTCAACCAACAGACGAAATATACTACTGATTTTACATTGAAAACAGCAGCAGCAGCAACCAGGGCTAGGGGTGCAACAGAAGCAGTAAGCAGACCAGAAGAGTGAAGACGCAGCTCTCTCTTCCAGACCAAACATCAGCCATCATTACAAAAGGGCCACCAAAAAAGAACAAGTGTATGCATCAAACTAAATAAAGATCCTACTACACCAAGTGTACGCATCTAACTAACTGGCTCAGTTAGACGTTACTATTTATTAAGCTGTGAAGATTGGCTGACGGCTTGAACTAGATGGGTGCCTGAGGGGGGAAACTCCAGCCAGCAGGTCGAAGTCTGATACTTGCGACCCTCTCTCCTAGTTTGGGCTGCAGAGCGTGGCGACACATATCAGGGTATGGTGCATGCAGAGACGCATGGTGCGCTGTGTACACACAATTTTGCCTTATGAACGAAACCGCGCTGCCATCATGATCCTTGCCGTCGGTTATCTCCTGGTTAATCGGATAATTCAGTCCGACAAACAGAGAGCGTGTACCAAGGCTACTTACCAGCCTCCAGTCAAAAATTCCTGAAGGCCTAGAGAAGCTGGGATCCTGCTCAAAGACCTTGCAGTGACTGTGATTCTATGCCGCGAAACAACACGTCCGGTACGTGCGAACGATCATCAATCTTTCTCGGCCGTCTGATCGAGCCAGGAACCACCTGCAACTGCCATGCCGCTTTTCTTTGAAAGGTTCTGAGATTAGGAAGGGTAGGGACACCAGGCGGCCTACAACATCATATCAAGTTGGAGTCAAATAAAAAAGGGCTCTTGATTTAGTCAATCTTAAGAATAGCATGTTATGATCATGAATATTTTTTCAGCAAATGTTGACAGTAATATAAGCAAGCCATCATGATATCATAGGAAAGTAACATACTACTGTAACAGCCGTTTGTAGCGATGACTGGAGTAGGCCAGCAATACGCCCAACCATAGAAGGAGCCGACAGCGTAAATGAAGCCCTTGTGTTCAATGGAATCAGAGAACCATGGAGGATGTATGATCCTGCGATGGACGTGAAGATTTATCCACTTACTGCAGTGACCTGTCAGATAGGCGAGACCGCGGTTGAAGAACGCAATTAGCCTGAAGTCTTTATAATTCGCTGATCTTGTGGGCACTTGGCAGATTACAACCTTGAGCAAATCAAACTTGGTATCATGTTGGCTACTGTAAGATTCTGAGTATTCTGGGCCATGGTGCCAAAGCAGTGCAGTGTTAATAGAAGGAAGGGGGATCAATCGCTGGGTGTAGACCTCCACGAGCATCCAGCTGCCGCGACCGTCGACAAGCACCATCCAAGACGTGTTCATGCCGACCCAGTACATACCGTTAATGTAGTTGAGGCTAACGGGGATCGGATCGCAGTCAAGGGGGTTGATGCTCGCCACCCTACGATCGTTATGCTGCGTGACACGCCGTTTCTGAAGAACAGGCGGCATCAGCAAGCAAGGAGCTGGCTTAAAAAGCTCTGGCCTGAGGCCTTTGATTAAACGGTACAGCCCCGACGAGCACGCGACGAGCGGCATGGTACTGAGATTGTCCACACGCGAAACAATGAGCTTGATTACCTCTGTGGGGAGCGAATTCCAACCACTCTTTCGGCGGACGCTGCTCGGTTCTGCCATTGTTAGTGCTTGGGTTTCGGACGAGGGGGGGAGGCGCCTTAGCGGGGATGGAAGATTGGACGAGATTATGTGCGGACAAAGATGGAGAAGCGAATATGTGCTGCGGGAAGTGGGCAGGTGATTATGACTACAGCACGCCGCTTGACTTACGAGACACATACCAGCAGCGTAGGGTCATGTCGATGCCAGACAACTTGCTTGAGTGATCACAGTACTAGTACTCCCTACAGTGCTATGCCCTAACTTTCTTGAGTAGAGTAGTAGAGTAGGACTCTGCTCTACTACTAGCACTGGAGGAGTAGTATATTCTAATCTAAAATAGTTACAAACTTCAATGCCCGAGCATGGAGTGACTACGAACCGTGCTCAAAGACCGTGTCTACGTGGTGTTTGGACATGGGCGACAACCTCAACGCCAACGGTGCTGTAGCGACCAGACCTCAAATGGTCTGTGCTGCTATGCACCAGTGTCATCCCTGGGTCAGTAATGCTGACACGCACAGTACAAATGGAGGATTTATAACAGAGTAGCAATCACACACTTATTACATCGAATATCTCCAAAGAGATTAAGTATGATAAATATGGCTTAAGGCCATCTAAATACGATAACAGCGGAAGACTTGGAAGATAAGTGAGTCCATCAACTCCAGCGGCATCACTGAGTATAAGACCACGACCTAAGGCACCTTACTCGTCGTCTGAAAAGTCTGCAACATGAAACGTTGCAGCCCGAAAACGGGTCAGCACATGGAATATGCTGGCAATGTAACACATAGAGAATAATGAACAATAATAATGCTATACTACATGCATATATGGCTGGTGGAAAGCTCTACGGTTAAGTTTTTGCGAAAAGCCAATTTTTCCCTACTTCAAAGGAATAAATTTTATTTAACTATCATGGTGGTTGTTGAACATTGAGATGGTTGACAGCATCTCAATCCCAATTAAAAATCATCATTTACCCAACAAAATTAATTAAAAGTAACATGGTGATGAGATTCAAATGATAATCCAGGTACTAGATACTCAAATTGTCCATAACCGGGGACACGGCTAACCATGATTAGTTTGTACACTCTGCAGAGGTTTGCGCACTTTTCCCCACAAGACTCGATCGCCTCCGCTTGATTCTCGCACTGCATGATGTTTGAGAAACGGATGACCGAGACACAGTCTTTCAGGAACAATCACTCTTTACTCCGGGTGGACCGGTACACCTACTTTCCCCTACATCTGCTAGCCCACCTCTTCAAGAGATCATGTAACCTACTCAACTATGCTAGAGCCCATAATAGCTTGTGGCTGCACACGGAAGTTTCTAGCATGAATAATCTTATGATCCCTTTGAGCCTGGGTGGCGGTCCTTATACAAACAGACAACACTGGATTCTCCAGGTGCCTCAATCCACCCAAATGTGAGTTTTAGTTGCCACCTTAGGTAAACCATTATTAACAATCTCACATCTGTCATGAATATCTCTCAAACCCAATCCACGTCTACGAGCATAGCATGGCAATATAATAGCAACGTAGAAGTAACTCCCAAGGGTTTGATAAGAGAACAGGTAATAGGTACTACCTCAACTACTTCCCAATTCCCACAATTTAATTAGATCCTAACCATGCAATTGTTTGAGGAATAGATCTAATGCAATAAAACTAGGTATGGAAAGTCTGATCAAAGTGTTACTTGCCTTGCTGATGATCCGCGAAACCTAGCGATTCGAAGTAGCAAGCGGCACACTCTGGTTACTCTATCGCAAACAAACAAGCAAACAATAAGTACTCATCTAATGCACAGGTAAAACTTGAATGAAAGATCCAACCAGAAAGTTCAACTTAAGAACTCCGGTTTGCAAAAAGAATCAACTCGAACGAAGCAACGAAAGTCAAACTGCGAAAGAAACAAGCTTCGTTTACTAATCTGGATCTAGGTCAAATTTTACAGTAGCAAAAACTTGTTTGAGTAGGTTAAACGGAAAGAGAATTTCGAGACGAAACTCTAGGCGCTTGAATCGCCTGATTCCGATAAACGAGCGAAAAGTTAAACAGAAACGAAGATTCGATCAGAAATCGAGATCTGAGATAATCGCGGAAAAATCCAACGAAAAAGAAAAACGGACGAACGGTTAAAGAACGGACGTTCGTTAACAGAGAAAATCCGACGAACGCGTTCGTTAAAACGAACGAGTCGGTGAACGCTCACAAAATAACAAAACCAAAGAAATAAACCGATCTAGGTTTTTTTTAAAACGAACGGTTTTTTTAAACAAAACCGGCAAACGACGGCGAGGTAATACCTCGTCGGGGCGGGCTCCGGCGGGGCTCGGCTGGCTCCGGCAAGGGGCGGCTGGGTGTGGCGGGGTGCGGCGGCGCTCGGGGCAGCGAGGGGTGGCTCCGGCAGTGGCGAGCGGCGAGCGGGGCGGCGGCGCTAGGCGGCGGCGGTGCGGGCTCCCAGCGGCGGCGGCTCGGGGGGGCTCGGGGTGAGAGGGAGGGCGGCGGCGGCAGGGTATTTATGAGGGGGGGCTGGTGGCGTGGGGGAGGGGGCAAGGCGGCGGCGGCGGTGCTCGAGGCGGACTCGGGCGCGGTGGCGGCGAGCGGCTGCGCGTGGGAGACGGCGGGGTGGGCCGGCGGCTCGGCTGGGCCTCGGCCCGGTCAGGCGCGGCGCGGGTTTTTTTTAAAACGTTCCGCCGAAAAATTCGTAGAAAAATAAATTAAAATCCAAAAAAGATAAAACGAATTTTCCCCGTCTAGTTAGAATATTTAGAACAGGGTGAACATTTTTTTGACACAAAATAATTTTTTTGAAAACATGCTATATTTTTAATGCAATTAAAATTGCAAATAAACTCCGAATAAAATCCAATAAATGATTTTAACACTTTTCCTCCAATATTTCAATTGTTTTGGAGAAGTCATATTTTCTCCTCTCATTTATTTTTAATGAAATATTTTTCCCGGAGAGAAAATAATTAAAACAAAAAATCCTCGTTTTATTATTTGATGGAAATCAAATATGAAAATTCGAGAAAATCCCCAACTCTCTCCGAGGGTCCTTGAGTTGCTTAGGATTTATCGAGAATTTGTCAAAATGCAATAAAATATGATATGCAATGATGATCTATGTATAACATACCAAATTGAAAATTTGGGATGTTACAGGTGCTGTTCCCGTTGCACCGTATGTGTTTCTGTCCTTCCTGTTCGAAATCGTGGTAGAATTCATGTTTCTACTCTGTATCCTACTACTATGCTAGTCCACATGATTAGTTTCATCTCTGTTATAGCCGTCATGATTTATTTTGTGCTTATTCGGATTAAATCTCGTAGTAACTTGCTCATATATTCAACTGGCGCAACGTCCCCTACAGCCACTCCCGTTTCATGGACGGCCTGGTCGATGCCTCCAAGGAACCCTTTGTCCACTGCTATGAGTGCCCGATGCCATTTTGTGGCTCGCCGGCGGACATGGTGCATCACCTCACGGATGCGTGCAGCGGTCACTGCTGGCCCTTGGCGGAGAACATCAAGTACGAGACGTGCTACCCGTTCACCATGCCGGAGTCGCTGGAGGATCACCGCCGCCTGCTAGTCTCGGAGGAGGACGGCAGCATCTTCCTCTTGATCGTGGGCACCGGCGAGGCCCGTGCAGGCCGCCGCCCCGTCTCTGTAATGTGCGTCAGGGGCGACGCCGCTGACGCTGACACTGACACGAGGCTGATGTACGGGTGCGTGGTCAGTGTTACTACCACTCCGGGTCGCGTGGGCGGCGACACCGGCCTCATCGAACGGACTTGGACTCTGGGGAGCTGGGACTATCCCGCCAATGTGGACTTGGAAAACCCATGGCATCCTTTACCCGCCGACGCGGTGCACGTGGACTCCAAGGAGGTTCACCTGGACATACGCATTATCAAGTTAAATGTTGATCATTAGTCTTCGCTCAATGTAATCCGCTGTCTAAGCATGTGGAGACTTCCATGCAGGATCTTGCTCTATTGGAGTATCGCGCATGAATAAAAGTGTAACCCTTTATGGTTTAGTCTAGAATCTTCCATGTATGAATTTTTACTACAGTACTGGTGAAAGACTTATGATGAACCATTTCTTACATCTCCTCTGCCCGCTTGCAAGTCATCCTGATTTAATCCCTCCGTCTAGGTGTATAAGGGCATGGTTAATATTACTTAATACTATAGCCAACTGTTGACTATAAGAAAGTGCCATGTCATCTGTAGCCAACATGTATAACAATCGATACTCAAAAACTAATTCTTAAAGATCATTTCTTGCAAAGCACAATAAGTGTTATTTCTTCACAAGTTTTGGATGCAGGTTGAACAGTTGAATGCTTTTGTTTGCAAAAGATACCTTTTTACCTATTTCACCCGGATGTTTGTGAGCTCTAGAGATGAAATAATATCCAAAGAAACCTATCGATACCCGTTACACATGAGATGACCCCCACATCCTTTGTCAAAATAAACAATTCCCCGATCAATGCATTTCACTCTTCGGTGCAACGCACGGGCACCTTACTACTATAGATTAGTACGACCAAAAATTGAACTAACATTATATATAGTATGAGAAATGCTGATGCATGTCACCTAAAATTATATCATTCAAAACTATGTTCAAATACGAATCCAACGATATAGTTTTTGTTGACATGCACTAACATTTTGTGAGTTAAATCTTCAGTCAAATTCAATGGGGGACTAATGAACCACTACCGATGTAGTACAAGTGTAGAGGGCGGCGCTGCACGGGAGTCTCACCTCTCACCCCGCTCGTGGCGCGGCAGTAAAGCCGTCATATCACAAAACCCAACCACTCCCAGTAATAAGTGGCCTGGTGAAATAAACGGACAAGCAACCATCACATCCCTCCGTCTTTTTTGCATTTCATCTCTCTGCATTTACTTTCTCCGGTTCATCTCGCACACTCGATCCCTAGCTACTACTCCTAGGGCCAGCTTTCCCACAAGACTAGTCACAGTGGAGAGTAACAATAAGGCGCCTCACTCATTTATTGGGCTTCTAAACTACTACTCCGTCCTGGTTTATTCCTCACCATTGTAATTTGTGCTAAATTTTGACCAAAGATTTAACTGGTTTATTCCTCACCATTGTAATCCCTCCGTCTAGGTGTGTAAGTCATCTTACGAAAAACAAATAATCCCAAAACACATAGGCGCGGTGCATTAACTTCTACCTCGTTTCTTGTTTCTTGACATATCAACCAATAAGAGATAAAGAGTGTGCATGCTTTTAATGACTTGAGATATGAAACACGACATGCAGTGGTTAGTTCATTGCATGCAATACTATTAATTAGCAAATAAACATTAACTTTTCTCGTTTTCTCCTCCTCCTTGGTCACGGTGCACATCCTAAGATGACTTACTCACCTAGACGGATGGAGTAGTGCATGTGACATGCACTAACTTTCATTAGTTAAATTTATGATCAAAATTTGACACAGATTACAATGGGGACCAATAAACCAGGACGGAGGTAGTAGTTATGGGATTACTAATCTAGAAGCCTAAAAGAACTGGCCCCTGGTACTCCTACTAGTAGTAGTACTCAAGTTGGAATTCCAATTGCACGACACAACTTGATAGGCAAAAAATTCGATACAGGGTGTAGGAAGCGGTTTGGGAATTTGCATGCCTTTCCAACCAGTGAGATACTCCGTACAAAGTACAACAGAGAAATAACCACAGAGAAGGAAGCTAAAAGTAAACAATCAAACGAGCATTTTTGCATTTGTTTTGCATTGAATCGTTTCACAAGCTTGACTAGTGCTATTTTTCTACTTTTACAAAAACCGCATCGTAATGTTAAAACGTGCATTTGCACGTACATAAGTAATAGTAGTACTCCCTTCGTCTAGGTGTATAAGTCTTCCCTCCTTCTTGGTCACGGTGCACAACCAAAGATGACTTATTGACCTGGACGGAGGGAGTAGCACAGTCTGCAAGCATATATCGAGAGAGACGTGTAGTGCGATAGTATATAGTAAAGTTTGTGCTATATGCACGTACTTGCAAAATGCGTACGAATACACAAGGTTTCCAAACTTTCCCTTTTACATAATTAATTAAGGACGCTAAAAATTCCTGAACATTCGGGATTTATCATTTGCGTCCAAAAACTAATGAGATCGCCTTATGAAACAAAAATTATACTCCTCCTAAAAGCCACGGCGCTCGCAGGAGCGCTTGCGGCGCGCCACGAGTGCCCTGGTGCGCGGCCGTTTCCCAGCGCGCCGACACAACGCCTCTTCCTCAGCCTCACAACTCGCGAGGTGCTGATTGGCGCCTTGCCGGCGGGCGAGCGCAATCTCACCGGTGTGGTGATCCCACGCCAACAGGTACTCCTCCTCGCTGGAAGCGTGCACCCGGTCCACGTACCGCCAAGCGTAGATGAGGCGCTTGGGCCCGACTGCACTCAGGGCGTCGGCACGGGCGTCCGCCGCCACCCTCACGGCCCTCGCACGAGCCTTCTGCCAAAGAGCCAATTGCCTGACTCTCTCGGACGCGACATAGGCCTCCTAGGCAGCTTGTTCCGCGGTGCTCTTCTCTTCCTCGGCCTTCTTCTCCACCTCTATTTTGGCGCGCTCTGCTGGAGGCAAAGCCTCCCACAAGGCGACATCCATTTCTTTCCAAAGCTCCTCAAGGCTGGGGAGCTCGGCGGCGCGGCGCGGCGTTCTCCTTGTAGCGGGGAGCCGACGCGTCCTCCGGCGCGCGTGCTGGCGAGATTGGGAACGCCGACGCGTCCACCTCGACGCGTCGCGGTGAGGAGCAGAACGCCAACGCGTCCTCCTCGACTAGTGGCGGCGAGGAACGGAACGGCAACGCGTCGCGTCGCGGCGAGGAGCGGAACGCCGGCGCGTCCTCCTCAACTAGTGGCGGCGAGGAACAGAATGGCGACGCGTCACGTAGCGGCGAGGAGCGGAACACCGACGCGTCCTCCTCGACTAGTGGCGGCCAGGAACGGAACGGCGACGCGTGACCGTCCGCGCGGTGCAGCGAGGGGCTCCTAGGGCTTGGGAGGGGCGATGCCATGGTGGTCGACGTGAGAGGGAGGGGGAGGAGATAGCGATGAACGTGAACGTGAGGGGGAGGAGATAGCAATGTCGTGGGAGGCGCAGTATTTATAGCGAGCAATGGCACACCTACGTAAGATATGGACTGAGCTGCACTGACTTAACTGCAGGTCCCGTTGCGTCACTGACATGTGGGCCAGACCCCTGTTGGGCCCATATGTCAGTGACCCAATGCACCTGCAGTTAAGTAACAGCTACGTGGGCATATTTGTTGGAGTAAATTACGGGGGAGCGAAGGGGTGGAAATATTGCTGGTCACAACGGATTGGACGAGCGTGGGGGGAGGAGAGTCATGCATGCAGATTTTTTCACACGGGGTGGAGTGGTGGGACCGCCGGAGGGAGAAGGAGAGTTTGGCAGGCATATTGTTTCCACACATGGAGAGGAAAAGATTTGGAGACGAGACGAACGGGCTTCCTGCAGGTATGGGGAACGGTGCATAATAAGTCATCTTGCATGTCGGGCTAGGTATAGTCTCAAGTCATTAAAAACATACATGCCCCACACATGTTCATATCTCAAGGTGCACTAAATTATTGCATGCGATGATTAAGGCTGGCCATAATGGTGGTATCTTAGCTGGTATCATGCACACGGGAATAGCAAACATGCTGATGTGGCAAAGAATTAAAGAAGAGAGGGGGGTTAGAGTAACTAGTGTTCATGCATGCATTGGTAAACACATTTTTTGTGAAGAACGATAGCACTAGTTGAGTACTTTTGCAGACTTCAAAAACTATTCCACCGCCTCTACTATCTTGCTAAGAGTAGGTGAAAATTTTGAATCGAGCCCTTTAAACTAGAGGGGAGGTAGTGGTACTCTAAGGCTGGTCATCGTGGGGAGTAATTTAGACTAGTAACATGCATATTTTACTAGTCCATGTTACTACCTCTATAGTGCATAGTATCATAGATTAGTATCATAGGTGGTCTCATTTATTGCCATGCATGACACATAGTAGCATCACATTTATTATGTTACGGTATCTACCTATGTTACTATAATCATCTCTCTCTTCTTTAATTGCCTACCACATTAGCATGTTTGCGAGTCCCAAGTGCATGATACTACTTATGTTACCCCCACTATGGCAAGCCTAATAGCTAACCTTGTTGTGATGACAAGATAGGACATGGCACGCACCTGGACGGAGGAACTACTCTGCATTGTGCATTTAAGTTTTGTCTGAAGTCAATGTACCTCTACTTTCACCAGACTTATAGAAAAATGTGTCAGCATTCACAATATCAAATCAATATTTTACACTCATTATAAAACGTAGTTCTTATACTCATTATAATCAGTATTGTAGATATTGATATTTTTAGTATAAATTTGGTCGTGGGATTTCATTGATGCCTGTCAAAGCGTGGAGGAAGCGGAGCTTAGGGCTTGCATTGCCGGTCTCTACATAGGTATTTCTCTTCATAATCCTGTAATTTTAGAGATTGATTGCGCTCTTGTGGTAGCGTCTCTTGCATCGGGGGACTATGACAGGTCTGCTATGCGTGACCTGAAGATGAAAGCATTGAGCATCTCGAAGTTGATCAACAATCTTCAATTGTCAAAGATTAGCCATTCGGCCAATAAGGTGGCACACTTAATCGCTAAGTATAGCTTTGACAATAGATTAGATGGTATTCTTGTAAATAACGTACCGCCCTGTGTGGTGAATATTGTATCGAATGAGTGTACTGGTGTGGCTGGTTAATTAATATAAGGTGGTGTTCAAAAAAAGTATAAATTTGGTCAAACACTATGCAAACGGTTGACGGGAGTAAAAAGGACCAGAGGGAGTATCATGCATGCGGAGTAGGCAAAACAAATTGCTTGTCTAAAAAAGGCAAAAAAATTGCTCATTTATAGGCGGTCGAAGTCTCAAAGGGCGCGACCGCGCGAGGGAGGCGAAGGTCGTGGGAGGTGCGACGTTTGACGGAATTAAGTGAAGTTACATCCACGCGCCGGCATGGCATGCGAACAGGCAGAAGCTATACCGTCAGGCCTACGATATGGGTCTAGTAGACATGACATCTAGTGGGTCCCGCATAGTTCTTGAGAACTCTTTGGGGGCTTGCAGGCATTTATCCACCGGGCAAGCCAGCAACCCCACGCCGTTCGCACGCCCTACTCGTCCCCGTCTTCTACCTTACAACAGTTCGCTCCTAGTCGTCCCGTCCTTTCACATTAGTTCGCTCCCAGTTTTTTTTTGCGGGGTACAACAGTTCAACTTCTCCTAACCCTCCTCCAAAATCCATGGCCTCCCAAATCTCCATGGTCGTCGCTGAGTACCAGGTTAGAGCCATCACCGGCGATCAGTTCATCGTCATCTACACACGTGGATCCGAGATGGTGAAAGCATGTCTTGCTCGCTTCCTACGCATGTTCAACAGTTCAACGGATGAGTGGGTCGCTGGGCTAGATGTTGAGTACACCACAGTCCTGGGACGAGAGAAGGATCTAAAGGATGAAGAGAGGAAGAAGCCCGCCGTGATCCAGGTTTGCGTACATAACGTTTGCTTGGTCTACCACATATGCCATGCCGACGTTCAGTGCCAGGATTTTAAGAGCTTCCTCAAGGACAAAAGAGTGAAATTCGTTACTGTAGGCTTTAAGAACGACAGGGATGTCCTGCGTCGGATAGGTCTCGTTGTAGGCCAGCCCTTCGATCTCCAGAAGGCAAGCCCGGTGTCCTCCTCTCAACCTTCAATGCTGACCCTAGCAGCAGCCATGATTGATCCTTCATACGCTAAACTGAAGAAACCTCATCACGAGTTTCATCATGCATGGGAGTCGAAGACATTAGATGAAGATCACATCCTGTACGCAGCAATGGATGCCTACCTTTGTTTAAATATCTACAAGGGTTGGATGAAGAAGCAGAGCCCAGTGTCCGGTTCAAGCAAAGAAGCGTCGGCGAAGAGGAAGAGGAAGAGGGACGAGGACGAAGTCGAGGACGTGGACTCGGACTCCGAGTAGGTGGCAGTGCCGTCGCTCATGCTGGTTCTACTGCAGTGTCAAGCGGACTAGTTGCTTAGTTTATTTTCAAGGGTGTGTTGTGCTGAGGCCGCAGCAGAACTATGTTTATGTTCTTTCTCGTTATTTGAACTCTTTAGTACGTACAGTAGTACTAGTACTATGTCTTACTACTGTTCTTCTTGCAGTTGGTACTACTGCTCGTATCTTCGTGTTCCTGTTGTACTTAATACGTTCGTACTAGTAGTATAATTTGGGTCAGTCGATTTGTGAAAGAAGTTCGACGGAGCGAAGGAAGAAGACGGCAGAAGAGGTGGAAGAAGCCCTTCTAGCCATCCATGTTGCATCAAACGGCTCACATGAGTCGACTGACCCAAATTGCTCCTTCAGATTGCAGGATCCACGTGGCATTCAAGGTCTCGAAGGTAGATTTCGCATCCGCACCCGGTTTGCGGGCTAGACGCGCGCGCGACCGGCTTCCGCCGGGACAGCCACCATGCGCGCCTCCTCCGCGCGGGCGGAGACGACAATGACGCGCTAGTTCCTCCTCGCCGGCCTGCTGGAGCACGCGCTCGTCCTCCTCTTCGTACGCTGCGTGCATAGACACGGCTCCACCAGCTGCTCGCGTGCTTGGCACCGCGGCGGCATCGCGAGGAGGGACTGCAGACGACGTGGCGGGCGAGCCTTCGGCTTCATGGCACAGGGATGGCGGCGACACGGCGGTGATGGGCGAGAAATTGTTGGCCGGAGCAGGCGGGCGCCGGCATGCACAACGGCGGCGGCGGCATATTGATGAGTGCGCATGTGGGAGCTTACTTTAGTTTTATATATAAGGTTGGTCAAACTTAAAAGAAAACCGTACTAGTACACGTAAACATTAGACTTAGGCAGCGTTTTTATTAGTTAGTACGACAACCACGATACGGAATCATGTGCAAGCGCGTGAACCACAGCCGCGCGGTCGATCGAACGGTGCGCGCTCGAAGGACATCCACCGAACCTTTTTGTGTGTGTGAAAACAATCCTCGAATATTACTCAACTTTTTTTCCTGTGAAAGTTTTTGACGCTGCAATATTTCCATATATTTGAATTTAGCTCCAGTTCGTGTTTATTTGGATTTGGACGTTTTAGGTGCGCCCTAGTTTTTTTAATACTGATTGTGTGTGTGACTGAGAGAGAACGTGTGTATGTGTCCATATGTGTGTTGTGGCGGAAGGGCAATGTGGAGACGGTGTGCGTGTGATACAGACATAGAGAGGTGTGAATGTGCAAATGATCATGCATGAGTGAGACATAGACAGATGCCGATACGTTGTGTATACATGAGAGAACGGTCTTCTAGTTTACTTGTGTGTGTGTGTGAGAGAGAGAGAGAGAGAGAGACAGAGAGAGGAGCATCCGTAACACAACAACTATCTCTCTCGATTCGTCCGTCCCTTGCACGGTCGCATGCAACACATGCATCAACGCGCACATTTTGACACCCTCACCCGGCCCCTGCCCACCTCAAGGCCCGCACAATCTCTTCATGAATACCCATTTCTCTCCTTAGGTTTGTTTTCTCTCAATATCTGACACACACACACAGAGAGACACACGCAGCACAACACACACACTCCCCCGAGCACACAATTCATCCCCATCCAAGGTTATACGGCGACCACTCTCGCTTGTGCTTCTTTGCACCCCAACATGCACAACACCTCAATCTTCAAAGAGGGCATCGAGCAGATCGAAGACGGCGACCACACCACGCTAGAGAATGCGGGGTCATTTGGAAGCAGGGTGATGTGACGACGGCTGACTGACTCCTCCCCCACCCTCTCTCTCTCTCTCTCTCTTGCACAAAATTACCAATCCCTCTCTCCCCCGCACAAAATTGTCAATCCCTCAACCCACGAGATCCTTCCCCTCTCCTCCATGTTTTTCTAGCCCTCTCATCAAACATGTTGTCTCTTCTCCTTCCACGTATACAGAATCCAGATGCACACGCATCTCATGTATATTACATGTATCCATCTTTCTCACAGACCTAACTTCTTCCTCTCTCTTTCTCTCTCTATCTCTCTCTCTGTCTCGTCAGGTTTGTCTCCTACTCTCTCGTCCACATACATACAATCTTTCCCGCCCTATCTGCTCCATCTTCAAAAGCTCTCTCTGCATGTTTCATTCACACATTGGGATATGTCAAAATGTTGCTTCCATAATGGCTGATGTAGAGTTATTGTTGTTTTTGTTGCATCCTACAAAGTAATAACTATGAAATGCATTTAGATTCTCATTTGACTGGGATTATGTGAGTTTGAGCATGTTGTGAAGTACTATAGACCTTGTATACATCTTGGGATTCGACAATGATTGTAACTATTGAATTGTATAGACCATTACATTCGAAGTCAATAGCCTAATATATTTATTTCACAATTTCAACAAATGATTAGTTCACTACAAACTAAGAAAACAAATGTGTACTCCCTCCGTTTTTATTTAAGTCCGCGTATTAGCATTGGTCAAAGTCAAGTTTTGTAAACTCTCAGAAAGCTTATAACAAAAAATATTAACATATACAATAACAAATAAATACCATTAGATTCATTATTGAATGTACTTTCACATCATACATATTTGTTATGGTAAATGTTTATATTTTTCAATAAACTTGGTCAAACTTTAGGAAGTTTGACTTCGGTCAAACCTAATATGCAGAGTTTACTACTACTACTCGCTAGTTGCTTAGCCGAATCACTCAACACGCCACACGGGGAGTCCAGTGTCAGAAAATTTTGAGGTCAGCGGGGAAATCTCCCGCGACCCTGATTCGAGCAGTGGGAAGTTACCATCATAGCCTTCGGAATAGGCCTACGGATGACGCTTGGTAGGGGGCTGTTTTCGTAACTTCAGGTTCACCCTACCCAGCCAACCCCACCCCGGCACCCAGAGTAGTACACCTGAATACTCCCCATTTTCTATCCCCACCGCAAAATAGACTTCTCCACGGCACCGCAACCTTCGTGCTCCTCCCCTTTACATCGGCGCACTCGTCCACCGCAGCGCATCTGCCTCATCGACGACCTCGTACGCCGCACTGGAGCCGGTCCACCGTTGTCGTCGTACATGGAGCCTCTTCCCCGGCATCGTCTTCCACGGTCTCGGATCTGCTTCCCAGAAGCCGACACCAAGCGCAGAAGTACCACCGTCATGGACAATGAACTGACTCCCGTTGCCGACCATGACTCACAGTGGCCGCCGCGACCATCGTTCTCCTCCTCGATTGGTAATGTGTGTATTGAATCACTTAGCAGTACATGTGCAGTTCCAATTTTGTTCATACCTACCCTTCAAATTTCCTGGGTGCTATTGTTCCCGTAAAAGTAATTGGTTATAGCCTCCATTGTCCAACAAAATATCAGCTTGTAATTGTGCGTCGCTCCTGTATCGCGCTGTGCTTGGGTAGGTTTTTCATCTGCAACCAGTAGTGTGGCAAATGATGGAAAGGTTTTTAGAACTAGCAAGATGCCCATGCGTTGCACGCATCAAGATGCATTTGTATGAGTAGTTTATCTTGTGGGAGAAAAGGATGAATGAGGGAAGGCCTTATTTGCAAATCTGGACAGGGGTATGGGTATCTTTTTGCAAAATTCCCATTTGTTTCCTTCCTATCTGTCAGATATAAATCGGACGGCCTATATTGCAAGAAAAAAAAGTATATAAAAAAGTAGACAGTAAAGGAAGTAGAGATAAATATTAAATATTAAATATAAAAAATATAACAGTAGAGAAGAGAGTAGAGATAGCAGAGACGTCGGGAAAGGATCGCGCGCTCGCGGGAAAAAGCGGCCGGGCGTGCGCTAGTTTTGGCGCGCGGTGTCCGGCGCGCTTTATAAAATCCAACGCCCTCCCACCGCTCTGTGCCTTGCCACCGCTCTCTCCCCGCTCCGTGCCTCGCCACCGCTCTCTCCCCGCTCTTTTTCGCCTCGCCGCTGCCGCGTCGCCGGGAAACTTGGGGATACCGCGGCGTCCGCGCGCGCCCCTCCGACGGCTTCTCCGCCGAGATCCGGTTCCGCAGGATGCGCCTCGGCCTCGGCAATTTCGACACCGCCAACAAGGCCGCCCACGCGTACGACGCGGCGGTGTGGCGCCTCCAGTGGCCTCATAGAACATTGAACTTCCCCAACGTGCCGACGCGGGAGCGGGCGCAGGAGCTCGCGCCTCTGCCGCGGCTTAGCACCGACGAGGATCATCGCGACAACTGGAGGCGGGAGCACCGTCTCGGCATCACCGAGATGGACGAGGAAGCTATGGCGCTGTGGCGCCAACACTTCCCGCAGGACATCATCAACGAGCGCGAGTTCTACGCGCAAAGGAGGGCGGTGAGGGATAAGAGGAGGGCGGAGCGAGCCGCCTATCGCGAGGACAAGCGTAGGCGAAAAGCGGACGCTCAATTCAACATGAGGCTAGGAGCCGCGTCGCTCTGGGAATCCGACGAGGATCGGTATCTTCACGCCTACAGTCAGACGTCGGAGGAGGACATCACCGAGGAGGAGTCGGACGACGAGGAGTAGTTGAATTATCTTTTTTATCTATCTATGCTGAGAACTATCCTCTACTCTCTAGTATCTACTTCTCGATCTCAGCACTGTAAACGCTTTTTTAAAGCGCCGCGCATTGCGATTCTGTTGGAGATGCTCTAACATGGCAGACGAGTGCTTTAATGTTGCCCACAAGATGCACGAGTATTACTAGTAGTATATTTTTCTTGCCATGTTGAGATTTTAAAACCACGAGTGCGAACATGCAGAGGAGCAATGAAGACCAAACACGGGATATTCGGGACATCTTCAAGGAGCGTGGCAAGTTAAAGAGGTGCTGCACCAAACCTGTAAAACGAGCTTTGGTAAGTAACACCCTTTCAATTACTTCCGTGTAGCCTCGTGTTCTTCGATGTGTATATGTTGTAGTTTCTGTTTCTCTTAAGCGTGGTGTTCTTCGATGTATAATAAGAAGAGTTTTAATCGTCCTAATGCTTTCGTTTTTAGCTTGATGTAGGAAGTGGGTGTTCTCACCTTGTAGTCTGTTTTTTTCCTTTTGAATTCACTTCTCCGAGTTCTGTTTATCTGGCTTCTACTAAATGGATCTAAGTTGCTCTGAGTATGGATCTAAAAAAGAAGTAACTTCATGTCAGGATGCAGTTCCTGCGAGGAGGGAAGTATGGTCAACCTCGAGGTCATGTTTCCAAAATGAGGCTGGATTACACACTAGGTGCCAGTTCCCTAATGATGCTGGATTAGACACAAGGTGCAAATTCCCAGATGATGCTGGATTACACACAAGCCAGTTGGAGTCGTCAGTTGTTCGTGTCCTCGTGGGATTAGTAAAGGCTGAAAGAAAGCGTGCAGCAACCCTTGAGAATGTAGCTGAGTTACTGAAGAAGCGAAAAGAGCAATTAGATGCTCTCTTCACCCAAGCCAAAGAAGAGATGGAAGAAGCCAGAAATAAGCTAGCAGAGGCAGAGCAGGCTAGGCGTCTCCTGCTATCTAAAGCTGTTGTCAATACAAAATTTCCTTCATAATAGCTAGGTTCAAATGTTTATCCAGTCAGCATGCCTGTTGTGATGTCCGTGCATCTACTGATGTGGCACAAAATTTTTTTTGGGTCATGTAATAACAGCAATTACTTTCCAAACAATAACAGACGAAGCATTGGACATGGTATAGTTCACGCGCAAGCCCGACATTCCAAGTCCAACTTCCACATCAAACTCATGTTCACAGATATCTGCACATTCATACATAATGTCCACAACCATGATTCACTTCAAAGCCAAAAAAAATGTGAGGAGAGTTATAAATAAAGAAAATCCTCTACTAGTTCCTACTACCAGTGCGCGCACAACAAGTCAAGACCATGCGTAAATTAATTATATTTTAGTCATTTTTTGTGTTCTAAAATGCCTGCCGGTTCGCGGAAGGACGTGTTGCCGGCACACGTGCGGATTCAATGAAGGCAGGCGGGGCAGTCTTAAGTTGGTTGCACGCGGCGAGGAGGTGTGCTCAGTCGGGCCTGCAGCGAGTGCAGCCCTCTTGGCCGGCGCGCCGGTTAAATGCCTGCGCTATGAGAGGTCGCGTCCGTGTCAGAGCAATCACTCCCTCCAGTCCTTTTTTGTTTGGGTATAACAAAATCTCGTTTTCCATTCACATTTTACAAGTAAAATTCGTGGACAAACTTTGACCCAAAGTACGATGGGGACTAGTAAACCAGAATGGAGGTAGTAGTTTTTTTAATCAAAGAAGGGTTTCCCCTTCCGATTTTCATTACTGAAAACCAGCATCTAAATCTAAACCATAGTATTTTCCCTAGGACTACCAGGTTCAACATCTCGCAACATAAACCCATACAACCTCCATCGCAAAAAAAAACCATACAATCATACGCCAAGGAGGTACGTAGTACTATGAATTCCATTTTCGCTCCATACCAATCGTTCTAAAAACTACTTACTACTTATAACGCGCCATTGAAAATCGGAACTCTTAACCCCGCTAAAAACGATATTTTAAACGTGGCTACTCGATCTGTGGCAACTGGCGAGCCACCGCGCTCCAAGTCGTTCACCTGTGGTCCCGACCATCAACTCCTACGGATCAAATTATCACGCGAGCTGACTATTCCTACAAAGGTGCTCCACCACGTACCCGGTACCCGCGAATGCAGCAATCGTGCACCTAGGGTTTTAGGGTTTATTTGTCAATGTTGCCTTTACGTAACACTCATGTGTGCGAGACAGCGAGAGGCCGACTGCGTGCGTGCGCCTCTTCTCTTCGTATATGTACTCCATCGTTTGTCTGGTGTCCAAAAAATTATAATAACTACTAGCAATGTGCCAATGCGTTGCCACACGATCAAAGTAGATTAATACATATTCACCGATTTGATAGAAAAAAAAAGTCTAGTTTTGAAATACGTATATCACTAAAAATATGTTATGTTTCACTCAAAATATATTCCTTTGGCGGTTTTGATGAGATAAGGGAGGAATGTTGTTGGTTTCAAGATTTGAGAAGTGGTATATGTCTAATTTCTACTCTTACTAGCAAGATGCCCGTGCGTTGCACGGAACATCAAGATCTTGTGGGAGAAAAGGATGAACGAGGGAAGGCCTTATCTGCAAATGTGGTGAAGAGTGCGGGTAAATTGCCATATTTTCCTTCCTATCCGTCAGATATAAATCGGACGACCTACATTGCAGGATGGCAGGCCCACCATCATCACCAACTCTATTTTTTATCCCTACTCTTATAAAAAGCATTGTCCGTGATGATCGTGTTCCTGCCATCCTGCAATATAGGCCGTCCGATCTATATCTGACGGATAGGAAGGAAACTATGGCAATTTTGCAAAAAGATACCCACACCCTCTCCACATTTGCAAATAAGGCCTTCCCTCGTTCATCCTTTTCCCCCACAAGATAAACTACTCATACAAATGCATCTTGATGTTCCGTGCAACGCATGGGCATCTTGCTAGTTGTTGCAAAAAGCCCATGTGTGTGTGAGAGAGAGGGAGAGTGGAGGAGGACGGAGTGCATGTGTGACAAAGACACAAGGAGTGTGTGTGCGATAGGTATCAGCTTAAAATGCGGCGATAGTGTGTGTGTGCACGATCGAGAGGGCGTGTCTCAAGAATGGAATAAAAATCTACATAGATACAAGGAGCGGGAGATAGACATGTATGCGATGGTGGAAGCACGAGTGTGCGGGTGTATAAACCTATCTAGAGGCTAGCTAGTCGATAAATGTTTGTGAGAGAAATACGAGTCGGGGTGCGAAAGCGAGAGTTTTGTGTGTGTGTGTGAGAGAGAGAGAGAGAGAGAGACGGTAGTCGGGAAGGGGAGTGGAAGTGTGTGTGTGTGTCTGTGAGAGAGAGAGGAGACGGTAGTCGGGGTTGTCTGATCCGTAAACAAATGAATAATGTCAGTCTGGGATGGAGACGAAAAGGAGACCGCAACAAATGTTGTGTCTACAGGAGAGAGAGAGAGTAATTTTAGTGGTATGAGTCATATGTAGAGACATATAGGGTGTGTGAGAGAATCCCATAGAGAGAAAGACAAAGTGAAAGACGAGTGGAGACTGTGTGTGTGGCGGTGAAAAAGAAAGCTTAGGTACCGAGTGATACCAGAGAACAGTAGAGACGTGAGAGATAATGGAAACCGTTTAATGTATAATGATAGGGAGAGTGTGACACTTCTCAAGGGAGACGCCGAGAGACCATGTTTGCGAGGATAGGAGAAACATGAAGTGAGCGTGCGGGTGAGCTGGAGAAAAGAGAGTGATAGCTACCTGAAGGAGCATGCATGCGAGAGAGATGGGGGTGAAAGGAGTGAACAAAAAAGGTATTCAAATATTTGTATTCGAGATGATGATACATGTAATCCATACTCGAACCAAAATTGATCTATCAAACATGCATACTCATATGAATTCACGCACATCTATGTTATTTAATATGTAGATATTACTGATCCATACATTTTAGTAGAACATAATTTGGTTAAAAAAATTCGAATTCAACCTTAAGATTTCGAGATCGTTGTATTTGTAAATCATATTATACATATAAAGGAGCAGAATTCTTTGTTGTGCTTTTGAAAGTATATATAAAAAAATGATGTATATAGAATGTAATTCCAATTGAAAATGGATCCCGCCCGAAAAAAAATAGAATACAAACGGGATTCGAATTGAGTTGGCATGGTAAACGTGCACTCTGCAAAATTTGAACGAAGCGGGGAAAGTCGCAGTAACCGCCCGAAACCAAAATCTGCGAGATGGAAATCACTACTGCCTATCCCTGCCACGCAAAGCCTATCTGCTGGATTTCTATAGGTTTCGATAGGGGTAGGTTTGTAATTTCACCCAAACGTGACGTAACCGCCTCTCACCTGGATTCATACACGGTGGGCGCCAAAACACAGTGTGTCCTCGGCCGAAATCGACTCCCTCCCCGATTCATATTCATACACGGTGGGCGCCAAAAACAAGCTCTCGTCGGCAAATATTCGGTGTATGCGAGATTACCGTCCTATCCCCAACCGACTAATGTTGCTGTGATGTAGTAGAAGTTTGAAACGGGGGCTAAGTTTGTAAATTTCCTCGCATTTGAGACAAGCGCGCCCTGAATACATGGTCCCCCTTCCTCTCTACCTCCCTTTTCCCCATTCGTACTCCGTGGGAGCCAAAACACCCTCTCCACCCCACCCTCCTCCGCCCGCCGTCGTCCGCCACCCCATCCACCGCCGTCCTCCTGCACCATGCCGGAGCTGATACCCCGACGCCGCCGTCCATTACAAGAGGTCAACCTCTCTCATCCACGGCTTCGGACCGGGATCCTTGCATCCCGTCCTCTCGCTTCATCCCCGCCGTCGTCCACCTTGCCGGCGCCGCTCCTACGACCGTCACGTCCACCGCGCCCCGCCACCACCGTCTACCCTCCTAGATCTGCTTCCACGCCGCCGACAGCCATCGCTATCGCAGCACCGTCAAATTCTCAGCAGATGCGTACGCGACGCCACACCAGAGGCGGTACTCTTTCGTATCTGCTCAACTTATTTATCACAGCAAGAATATAGATCGCCATTGCTTTACTCTGATTTCTTGTCTTGGTTGCGAAGTTGCCTTTGTCTGGTTTGCACCTTCAGATCCGCCATGGCACGCTCAACACTATACTCCCAATGCTTATGGTTTTCCCCTTTTATATTCCACACTAGTTAAATCACAGTAGAATAAATTTCAAAATTGGGTCAGTCGATTTTTCAGAGCTCGCCGGAGTTCGCCGGTGCGATCGAAGGGGCTCGGGTGGTTGTGGGGCCTCGCCGAACGAAGAAAACTCGATGCAGGTGGAGGTTGGGGCGGGGTGGGGGTGGGGGTGGCGGAGGAACACAGGCGATGGGGGGCGGTGGTCCGGCCGGCGGCCCGTGCGGTGTTCTGTATGGGAAGAATCAGAGACGAGGAAGAAGAAGGGTTAGGAGACGTAGGATCATCATCCAACCGCCTGAAATGGTCGAGAGACACCTGGGAGTTGCATTCTTAATGCTCTCTGGTTCATCATGTGTGGGCACTGCGCAACCAACATTTTATTATCCAAAATCTGCTTGCTCTTCTTTACCATGTTCCTCTTCTGTTCTTCTTTGATATGTACTCTCTCTTCCTAAATACAAGTCTTTGTATAGATTCCACCATGGACTACATATGGAGCAAAATGAGTGAATCTACACTCTAAAATGTATCTGGATACATCTGTATGTGATCCATAGTGGAAATCTCTACCAAGACTTATATTTTGGAACGGAGGGAGTATGATAGTAGTACAGTATGTTCCTTGTACTGAAGATGAGCAGGGACATTTGCAGTGTAGAGGTCTATACGATCGGTTCTGATGGACACTTTGAGCCTCTTTGATTCGTAGGATCTTCTAAACATAGGAATAGGATTTGTAGTGGCCAGCCCACTTGAATCCTATAAGAATAGCAAGGAAATGCGGGGAGCTGTGTCGCCTTTGAGAGTTACACTGATATTAACAGTACCACACCTTCACTTGAAGAGAGCTGGTATCCGAAGCCTTTCTAGCCATACCGGCAATACTAGCACATATATTCCAGCAAGTTCCACTTTGCTGATTTTACCCTAATGCTTAAGGTTTTCCCGTTATATCTACACTATGATCTGTGTAGATGCTTTGTGTCGCACTAGCAGCAGTCCACTCTTGAAGCTAAACACTGCAATGACTTACAAAATTGGCACCAAGGCATTGAGTGCCATTCTGGATGCAATGAAACTCATACGCTCCCCACCTGTTGATTCTTGTTCAGAATATGATCCTAATGACTATTCTAACCTCGAGGAGTCAAAGGCAGATGGTCTGTCCTGTTCACCCATCAAGGTGCCTGTTCTAATTTGGCAATGTTTTATTGATTGCGGGTATCTTGCATATGTTGTCTTGCATTTCTTCTACTTTGTTGCACCGCCATCTGCTTAGTTTACTCATCATATATGTCGAGATGCAGTGCCCATCCATTATCAATACATATTCCATCTGTCATCATACCATGTTTTTCCACTCAAATGCTGTTCTTGTGCATCAGACATCAAAAAGGAAGAGGGTGATTGCCGAACCTGAAGGAGCACCAGCAAAGTCCTTGAAAAACGTGGTGGTGCCAGAGAAATCAGACAACACCCCACTTATATTGGATGTACAACCAGTGACACAAAACATAGGACCGACTCCAGCAGACTGTACCCATACTTCACTGGCCACACCACTAGCCCCACCACACAGGACCTGCACTCCAGCAAAAGGTATACCGATTTCATTTGCCATAGCACCAGCTGTACCCCAGAAAAATCCCACTCCAGCAAAAAGTACAGCAAGTCCACCGGCCGAAGACCTATCCCAACTGCAGAGACAGCCAATTCCTGCAGATTGGAACCCCATTCCATTTATTCCCAGTTTAAAAGACAATGCTTTCAATGTTGTTAGGGACTACGTGCATATATTCCCATCATGGGAAGATTATTGTGAAGACAAACACCATTTTCACATCTTCCTGTCCAACTTACGTGTAAGTGCTATTATTCATGGTTATTATTTTCCTGTTTTCTGCTGATTTTACACATCAATGATTTACATTACATTGTTGTAACTAGACGAGGGTCAATCTGGATAGTCATGACGAGCAAAGCTTGCTTGTGCTTTTCAAGGAAGCATTGCAGCAGTATCGGTGTTACCTGAGGAAATCACACTTTGATGGCAAGTCTTTAAACGAATTTCCGGTGAAGTCTCCTGTGCTAAATTTAGAAGACATTGAATGGAAAAACCTTGTTATGCACTGGTCTCATTCCCAGGATGAGGTACTATCTATGAAATCACATGACAATTTGAACTTCTACTTTTCCGCATGTGCCTTACGGATCTTTTTTGTAGGAAATCTGCTCGAAGAAGATTTCCGTTTTGACAAGAACGACAGGATATCGCAAATATGCTGCCCGCTGCTTTGCTCTTGTTAGTACCTGTTGTCCTGTATCACTGTATTTGCATACATACCTGGTTCATTATGTGATAGCAGTATGCATGATAGCTTGCTTATCAATTGTTCGCTCCAAATTATCTGATCTGTATGAATGGTTACATTAGTGTAGAATATATCCAATGCCAATGTTTTTTTAGCTCTGCATTGTTCTTGTAAGTACATGCTGTCCTTTATCAGTGTACTTATAATGACACGTAGTTGTTCATGTACCATCACTCTGCAGCTTATTTTCCTTTGCCCTCCATTTTCTACACATCAGATCTATATTTACTCTTACCATAAGGTTGGTACGGAAGAAGTTTAGCTGTGCATTGCTCTTGGTTGTACCTTTTGCCCTGTATCGCTGCACTTACATTTATAGCTACTTGGTTATGTAGCATCACTCTTCATCTTATCTTAAATATTCTCCATTTTTCATACATTATCAAATCTATATTTACTCTTAACAAAATGTATAATAAAGGCAATGCTTTTGAAGAAGATTCTGTGGTAAACTTCTTGAATTGCCCCCCCCCATCAGCATGGACAAGGCCTTTATAGAGCCTGCCTTCACCAATAATGTAAGTTTGTCCATCTCAAGCCTTCAAACTTTGTTGTATATATTTGGTTAGGCATGACTGCAACAGCTGTTTATTTTTTGGTGTTTGCATCAAATTGCTTGTTTAAAGTTTATTATGTAGTTCATAAACAAAAGTTTGTCCTTTCTCAACTTAAGTTTTCAGTTGTACAACCAAGTTCCTTATTCATACCATGTAAATTAAGCTATACAGAGCAAGTGATCTTCTTTTGCACTGCATGTATGCTTCTGTTCTTCATCCGTAATCCAGTGGTGTGGTGAACCTACCCACTACAACACAATGTCATATTCTGCAATGTCTTAACTATGAACAATGTCATATCATTCTACTATTATTTAAACCGTCTCTTTATTTGCCAATCTGAAATGGTATAAATTGACAGCACACTAACCATTGATACTTATGAGTTCTTGATCTGTAATCCAGTGGTGTCGTGAAGCTGCCAACTCCTTCACAATGTCATTTCCTGCCATGTCTTGACCTGAACAATACCATATTGTGTTAATGCAATTTGAAACTGTGACACTTTATTCGTCAGTAAGAAATGTGATGAATTGTCAGCACTGATACTTTTATGTGCAAAACCTATCATCTGTCTGCTTGTTTATCTTTCAGAGTGAGGAAGATATAAGTGTTGAACAAGTGCAGTCTCATCATCTTGCTCAGCTGCTTGTGTTGCAGCTCCCCAGCAGGGCTAACCTTTCTTGAACTCTATTGAAGTGATGTCGGTTTTGTATATTATTTTGTCTGCGTGTTTATTTGCACTAGTGGCGATCTTTGATTCCCAGTGTATGTAATCTGCTGTCTGCTTGTGCTTTATTATCATAGTGGCGAACTTTGATGCCCAATGGATGTAATATGCCATAATTTCTTTATTGTATAGTCTAGGTTTTTTCTTATTCACGATGCTGCAGTTATTTTACTGTATATATATCCTGTCTTCGCAGTAAACCGGCCAAACCGTAAAATTACGGTACATAATCGGGCCGTCATGCAATCACGATGTAGGTTGGGCCTGAAACGTGCCGAACAGCTCACGGGCCGGCAGCAGCCCGAAATGAACCCCGACCCATGATTGTGCGAATCAAATCAAGGGCTTTTAACATGCCAAAATTGTCTCGGTCCTTGTTTGGCCCAATCAGATATCGGCTGCGAGCAGGTCGGATGCAAACCGGGTCGTAGTTAGGCCCAACTATATGACAGGCTTTTAACAGGCTGAAATTAATATAGGACCGAAATGTTAAAAGGGCCCTTAGCAGGCCAAAACTAATATCAGGCCGAATTACTAAGTGGGCCTTTAGCAAGTGGGCCCAAAAGCATAGTGTCCAGTTGACGGGCCGAATCTGATACGGTCCATAATTGAGCCCAAAGCCTCTTAAAGGGCCGGACCTGATCTGGGTCGTAATTTGGCCCAGAACGTGGTAGGCTTTTAACGGGCCAGATCTCATATGGGCCACTATTAGGTTCGGAGCGTGGCAGGCCATTAATGGACCAGATCAAATATGGGCTGGCATTTGGCCCAAAACATGGCAGCCAGTTAATGGGCCGGCCTACTAGGGTCCTCAAAATCTTGTGGGCCTACAGCTCGGCCGTCCCATTAATGTCGGCGAAATCTCGTGGGCCTTTAGCTGGGCCGGCCCATTATGATCCGCAAGAATCTTGTGGGCCTTTACCTGGGCCGGCCCATTATGATCCGCAAGAATCTTGTGGGCCTTTACCTGGGCCGGCCCATTATGGCACACAAAAATCTTGTGGGCCTTTACCTGGGCCGGCCCATTATGGCCCGCAAAATCTTGTGGGCCTTTAGCTGGGCCAGCCCATTATGGTCCGCAAAATCTCGTGGGCCTTTAGGTGGGCCGGCCCATTATGGTCCGCAAAATCTTGTGGGCCTTCATTTGGGCCGGCCCATTTAAACTTGATGGGCTGGTCCACATGTCAACATATCATAGGCGCGTCCCGCCCATTGGATGAGTGACACCTGTGCCAACGCGGACCTAACACGTGTCTCCTCCAGCCAATGATGATTTTACACGTGGAAAATCCCCATTGGTCGGGGCTGTTAACGGGTTATCGGATCCAAACCCCGACCCGATAGCTTAACGGCGTTCCGTTACGGTGGATGCCACGTGTCGGTCACCCTTGACGAAAGCACTTCTGTGACGCGCGATTTATCGTCATGGAAGTGGACACTTCCGTGATGATAATTTTGCTAATGTCATGGAACACTTCTACGACAGCACAGGTATGACTATCTTGATTCTGTCATAAATTTGTCATGGATGTACATGCATGACAAAAAACGCGACCTACTATGACAAACACGTATCATCATGGAAGTGTATTTTTTTTGTAGTGATAAATTGATAGTTTCATCAAAACAAGCAAACTATGCATCAAAAACAGAATCTGTCTAAAACAGAACAGTCTGTAATAATCTGAACATTCACCATAATTATGATACTTGAAAAATTCTGCCAAAATTATGAAAAATAAACAATTTGTATAGAAAGATAGTGCAAAAAGAATAAGAACCATTTGACATTCCAGTAAAAGATGAAAAATCGCGCACTACAGCCAAAGTTTCTATCCTGCACCGTACAAACCAACAAGCATTGTGAACATCCTAAAGGCAAACCTTGGCACATTATTTTTATTCTTAAACTTTATAAAAGCACACAAAAGAAATAAATGACTCTCTAAAACTTCCGGGTTGTCTCCCTGGCAGCGCTTTCTTTAAAGCCATTAAGCTAGGCATATAGTGCTCAAGTAATGGATCCACCCGGATCCCAAGGTATATCAAAGCCAATTTTAATTAGCAATGATTTGGCATTTAGTAGTGAGCACAAAGTAACATATATCAAGTAATGACGAAGTCTAACTCTCTTCCTATGCATTGGCATGTCATAACAGAACAATTCACTACTAGGAAAAGGCCTGCTAGTGGCGCACCTATTTTGGCTACTAATGGCGCACTACAGGTGCGCCACTAGCATCACGCCATTAGAATTTAATACTAATGGCGCACCCCTAGTGCGCCATTAGTATACCAGATACTAATGGCGCACCAGGGAGTGCGCCATTAGTATATCACACGGTGCGCCATTACTATCTGACTTAGTAATGGCGCACCACATAGAAGTGCGCCATTAGTAACAATTTTTTTTCAAAAAAATTTCAAAATTTTTTTGAATTTTTTTCTTAATCTCGGGTCACTATGGCTTAATCTCGGGTCAATATGCTTAATCTCAAGTCAAATCGCACTAAGTGGTCAAACTTCCCGGCAGGTCACCCATCCTCACACTACTCTAGCCCGAGCACGCTTAACTTCATAGTTCTAACCAACCCCAGCACCACCTCACTTAACAGGCACTTGTTGAAATATCTATCATATCAATCCTATTAAACCTTGTTGATGTCTAGGACTTTGTTCATGTTCATGAGTATGATGAAACTTTGAAAAAATTTCAAACTTCCTGGTCATATTACGTATCATTTTTTGAAAAAAAATTCCAAAAAAAAAAGTTCGAAACCAATTTTTTTCTGCTACTAGTGGCGCACCTAGCAAATGGTGCGCCACTAGTAAGTTTGAATTTTTTCCATTTTTTTCCCTCTAGATCATAAAAGCCCCGTAACTTTTTTCTGTTAGTTTTTTGAGGATTTTGAAAATGTTTAACGGGGTTCCCCCGATTAAATTCGGATGTAACTTTTCGAGTAGATGATTTTTCATATAAAAAACTTTTTAATCCGAGTTCGTATGCAAAAGTTATGCCCATTTTACAAATTCCAGAGAGATTTTGCAAATAAAGTCGAAATTCATATTTGTAAATTTTCCAACAAGTAGACCACATATCACATGGGAAACTTATTTTCTTTTTTTTGACATTTCCATCATTTTCTTTTATTTTTTAAACTGAAAAGGCGGTCCACGGGGGGGGGGGGGGGTGCATCCGGTGGAATTTTTGGGCCAAGTTAGTAATGGCGCACCATGGGAGTGGTGCGCCATTACTAGTTTTGAAAAAAAATTAAAAGAAAATTTGAAAAAAAAACTAGTGGTGCACCGTGGATGTGGTGCGCCATTACTAGTCTATCCACTGGTGCGCCATTACTAGTTTTGAAAAAAAAAATTGTTACTAGTGGCGCACCATGGATGTGGTGCGCCATTAGTATTTGGACATTAATGGCGCACCAACACACGGTGCGCCATTAGTATATAGTAGTGGCGCACCACATGTGTGGTGCGCCATTAATGTCCATATTATCTATAGCCCTTTTCCTAGTAGTGATTCATGCACACCTAGTAAGGCCAATGCATAGTATAAATAGTTTCTTGCAATTTTGTCATGTGGGAAACATAGAGAGGTGGAGATATAGTTCCTCTCTCATAATAATTGCAAGTAGGAGCAGCAAGCACATGCATATTATATCTATCAAAATCATCATGTGTAATAGTAAAAGGCAACCCATCAATATAATCCTTAATAAGAGCAAACTTCTCCGATATAGTATAATCGGGAGAACTCAAAAAGATAATAGGGCTATCATGGGTGGGTGCAATAGCAACAATTTCATGTTTAACATAAGGAACTATAGCAAGTTCATCTCCATAAGCATCATTCATATTGGCATCTTGGCCACAAGCATAGCAAACATCATCAAAAAGGGGTATTTCAAGAGAATCAACGGGATCATAACAATCATCATAGCAATCATCCTTCGGTAAGCACGAAGGGAAAGTAAACAATGTATGAGTTGAAGAGTTACTCTCATTAGAAGGTGGGCACGGGTAGCTAATCCGCTCTTCCTCCTTTTGTTCTTCGCTCTCCTCATCATCTTTTTTATCCAATGAGCTTACAGTTTCATCAATTTCTTCTTCCATAGATTCCTGCAAAATATTAGTCTCTTCTTGGACAGCGGAGACTTTCTCAATAAATGCATCAATATAGGAATTGTACTCATAATTCTCATAGCAATATTTCAATATAGCAATATTTTCAGGCCTATAAACATCATCATCAAAAGCTTTATACTTTTCAAACAAAGATTCAATTTCATAAGCACCCTTAAAAGCAACAAATTCTTCTATTTGTTCCACATCATAGTAACCATATATACTTCTAGCATAAGAAGCCAAGGTTTCATCATCATTAAATTTGCCTGAAAAGGGAAGGTGTGGAGCCTTCATCCTAGAGCAACAAGTATAATCATATCTCAAGCATAGTTGCCTAGCATACCACTTCAACATATAAATTTGATCCCATAATAGTTTCCCTTTTTGAGTCAAGCGATAATCCCTAAAGTATTCACATTGATCCAACGTGTCTCCCATTACATAATTGAATGAGGTTTTCTCAGGATTATCAAAGTGGTACATAATATTTTTCACATAATGATCATCTAGGGTTTTAGGAGGTTCCCCATCTCCATGAGTAGCAAGTACACCTAATTTTTTTGGTATTTCGTGTTCCATATCCATAACTAAAGATAAAGAACAACTAAGAACAGCAAATAAAAATTACTTAGTGATAAAGCAAACAAGCACACACGAGAATATTCACCCCACGCTATAACTCCCCGGCAACGGCGCCAGAAAAAGGTCTTGATAATCCACAAGTATAGGGGATCAATTGTAGCCTTTTTCGATAAGTAAGAGTGTCGAACCCAACGAGGAGCTAAAGGTAGAACAAATATTCCCTCAAGTTCTATCGACCACCGATACAACTCTACGCACGCTTAACGTTCGCTTTACCTAGAACAAGTATAAAACTAGAAGTACTTTATAGGTGTTGTTGGATAGGTTTGCATGAAAATAAAGAGCACGTAAATAAAAACTAGGGGCTGTTTAGATAAAAACACAATAAAGTAAATATAGCGAGTGTGGAAAAGTGGTGGTAGGAGTTGCGAAATTGTCCTTAAGCAATTGACTACTTTACTAGACCAATAGCAAGTTTCATGTGGGAGAGGCCACTACTAGCATGTCATCCCTTACTTGGAATTCTATGCACTTATGATTGGAACTATTAGCAAGCGTCCGCAACTACTAACGTTCATTAAGGTAAAACCCAACCATAGCATTAAGATATATTGGTCCCCCTTCAATCCCGTATGCATCAATTTCTATGCTAGGTTGAAGCTTCTGTCACTCTTGCCCTCCAATACATAGTCCTATCAACATACAACTAACCCTATGGTGTGATCCACGCGCGCGCTCATATGATGGGCACTAAAGGACAGCAACATAACCACAAGCAAATTAAATCAATCATAGCAATTCATCAACCACCGATAGGACAATGAAAATCTACTCAGACATCATAGGATGGCAACACATCATTGGATAATAATATGAAGCATAAAGCACCATGTTCAAGTAGAGGGTAGAGCGGGTTGTGGGAGGGTGGACCGCTATAGATAGAGGGGGGAAGGTGATGGAGATGTTGGTGAAGATGGCGGAGGTGTTGGTGAAGATCGCGGTGATGATGATGGCCCCCGGCGGCGTTCCGGCGCCACCGAAAGCGAGGGGGAGAGAGCCCCCCTCCTTCTTCTTCTTCCTTGACCTTCTCCCTAGATGGGAGAAGGGTTTCCCCTCTGGTCCATGGTCTCCATGGCGTGGGAGGGGCGAGAGCCCCTCCGAGATTGGATCTGTCTCTCTGTCTCTCTCTGTTTCCGCATTCTCGTCTTCTGCCTTTTCACCGTTTTGTATATATATGGAGATCCGTAACTCCGATTGGATTGAAACCTTCACCCAGATGTTTCTCCAAAAATTAGCTTTCTTGCGGCCGAAGAAGAGTAGCAACCGCCTTACGGGTGGCCCACGAGGGTCAGGGGCGTGCCCAAGGGGGCAGGCGCGCCCCTACCTCGTGGCCACCTCGGGCACCGTCTCGTGTTGATTCTTCTTCCCATATTCTCCAAATATTCCAAAAATATTGTCCGTCCGTTTTTATCCGTTTGGACTATGTTTGATATGGGTTTTCTACGAAACATAGAACATGCAACAAACAGGAACTGGCACTGGGCACTGGATCAATATGTTAGTCCCAAAAATAGTATAAAAAGTTGCCAAAAGTATATGAAAATTGGCATGGAACAATCAAAAATTATAGATACGACGGAGACGTATCATTATTCTTCATGTGATCCTCCATGTTCTGAATCCATCGGTCCATCTCCAATTGAGTCATCGGTCTAGAAAATATGGGTTCATCTCCATTCATCCTCTATTGATTCCAAGGGTTTTGGGGTGGGATAAGATAGATAGAGAGTGATACACACAATACAAACAATGGTTTTGAAAAGATAGATTTTATTTTGTGGCTGTCGAAAAGACAGCAAACAATTGACAGCTCAGAATCGTCGCATCTAATGTAGGTATATAACAGGGTTTGGTCTTCTAAGGTCAATAAATCTTCAACGTCGCCAAACTTTTCTAGTCTTGTTCATGTCTCCGATGACTTCTTCCTATCGTGCTTGTCCTTCTCATGTTCTTTTGCCAGATCATCTCTGTTGACGCGAAATCTCTCATGACGTCCTTTAATATTCTGGAGTTGCATTCCAAACTTCTGGGTTTCAACATCCTTGGCATGAACCACGGTCCTACTGCCCTTCAGGTCCTGAAGAATCTCTGGTACCTCAAGGTTTTGCTCCTCCAGCTTGGCTACTTTCAGCTTTTGGGTCCTGAGTTCTTCATAAATGCTTCCATGTCAAATACGGCTTCCTGAAGGTCCATCTTAAAATTCCTGATGTACTACTCCAGGTCCTGGTGATACACCAGCTAGGGTTAGAACTTTATCTTTTGCTGATAAGTGCTCCATTAGCCCTTTTGTCATCCAATCCTTCCGAAGAAATGCATGCTCAACCCAGCACGGTGACAATAGCATAAGCGGGCGATAACATCATGGATGTCCATGTTTATGCCCATGTCATTGCCATGAGCTATCACTCCATAGTTGATATCTCATGCCTTAGGGTTTTCTTGACAAAAACTTTGAGTTTTTAACGCTCCATGTTCTGGTCTTTCTCCGACAAACCTAGATCTCGGGTATTTGACAGCTTCAATTGTTTGACAAATTCCATCAGGGTAGCCTTCCTAGGTCATACCAATCTAGAAATTCTTCAAATCCTTCAAATTCTCCTAGTCTTCAGAGTCTTCAACCGTCGTAGTTTCCACTATTATAATGCTCCGTGAAATCCTCTTCATTCTGAAGTGGTCTTAGTTGTCCGATATCTTGTACTTCTTGAAGTGGTCTCATCTGGCGTATCTTCGTGTGGTCAAAAGGGGAAAGGGGTATGGTCCGACTGAAAGGGAATATTTTAATAAAGCTCAGAAAAGAGGAGAGGTAAAAGATCTTTTCGAAAATGAAGCTTTAGAGAAAATCTTTCCTACGGGCTTGCCAGTTTCTAGGGGTCACGTCCTACAGTCAAGATGTGCTCTGAGACCATCTTGTAGCGACCTGACCTCAAACGATCAAGTCTCTGTGCTTAAGTGTCATCCCTGGATCGGTATGCTGACACACACAGTACTCGAGGATTTATAACAGAGGTAAATCACATGTATAAAGTAACGTAAATACTATTACCTTTAATCCAAATAGCGGAAGTAACAACAAGGTTGTGGATTCCCATCAACACCAACGGCAAAGTTGAGTGTAGAAATCGTAACCCTAACATATCACTTACTCGACATAAGATTCCTGCAACATGAGACGTTGCAGCCACAAAGGGTCAGTACATTGAATGTACTGGCAATTTCACACTGTAGAGCAATGCTGAATAATGGCTATCACTACATGCATATTTGGCTGGTGGAGGCTCTAAGTTTAATTTTGCATGAAGCAAATTTTTTCCTACAACAAAGGAATATATTTTATTTAACTACAAAGTTTGTTGATAATATTGAGAATGGTAACCCCATCTCAATCCCAAAATAACAATTAATAACCCAACAAATTAATTAAGTAAAGTGATGAGATCATCATAATAATTCAAGCACCATATACTCAAGATGTCCATAACCGGGGACATGGCTAACCACGATTAGTTTGTATACTCTGCAGAGGTTTGCGTGCTTTTCCCCACAAGACTCGATCTCCTTCGTTGAATTTCTCGCACTACATGGTGTTTGAGAAACGGATGACCGAGACACACTCATTCAGAAGCATTAACTCTTTCGACGGGTAAACCGTACCACCTACATCCCCTACATCTGCTAGTTTACCACTGAAAGAGGTCACACAACATACTCAACTATGCCAGAGCCCATAATGGCTTGTGGCTGCACACGGAAGTTTCTAGCATGAATAATCTTATGATCCCTTTGAGCCTGGGTGGCGAACCATAGGATGATCACACGGATTCCCCGGGATCTCCTTGGACAACACTGGATTCCGTATCTGGTAGTTTGGGGGTACGTAGGTATATATATAGGAGGAAGGAGTACGTCGGTGGAGCAACAGGGGGCCCACAAGGGTGGAGGGCGCGCCTGGGGGGGGTAGGCGCGCCGCCTACCTCGTGCCCTCCTGGTTGATGTCTTGACGTAGGGTCCAAGTCCTCTGGATCACGTTCGTTCCGAAAATCACGTTCCCGAAGGTTTCATTCTGTTTGGACTCCGTTTGATATTCTTTTTCTGGGAAACTCTGAAATAGGCAAAAAACAGCAATTCTGGGTTGGGCCTCCGGTTAATAGGTTAGTCCCAAAAACAATATAAAAGTGTATAATAAATCCCAATAATGTCCAAAACAGAATATAATATAGCATGGAACAATAAAAAATTATAGATACGTTGGAGACGTATCAAGCATCCCCAAGCTTAATTCCTGCTCGTCCTCGAGTAGGTAAATGATAAAAACAGAATTTTTGATGTGGAATGCTACTTGACATAATTTCAATATAATTCTTCTTATTGTGGCATGAATGTTCAGATTTGATATGATTCAAGTTAAAAGTTTAATGTTGACATAAAAACAATAATACTTCAAGCATACTAACTAAGCAATTATGTCTTATCAAAATAACATAGCCAAAGCAAGTTATCCCTACAAAATCATATAGTCTGGCCATGCTCCATCTTCCCCACACAAAATATTCATATCATGTACGACCCCGGTTTTGGCCAAGCAATTGGTTCATACTTTTAACATGCTTCAGCCTTTTCAACTCTTACGCAATACATGAGCGCAAGCCATGGATATAGCACTATGGTGGAATAAGGTATAATGGTAGGGGTTATGTGGGAAAACGAAAACGGAGAAAGTCTCACATCAATGAGGCTAATCAACGGGCTATGGAGATGCCCATCAATTGATGTTAATGCGAGGAGTAGGGATTGCCATGCAACGGATGCACTAGAGCTATAAGTGTATGAAAGCTCAAAAAGAAACTAAGTGGGTGTACATCCAACTTGCTTGCTCACGAAGACCTCGGGCATTTGAGGAAGCCCATCATTGGAATATACAAGCCAAGTTCTATAATGAAATTTCCCACTAGTATATGAAAGTGACAAAATGAGAGACTCTCTATTATGAAGATCATGGTGCTACTTTGAAGCACAAGTGTGGTAAAAGGATAGTAACATTGTCCCTTCTCTCTTTTTCTCTCATCATTTTTTTATTTGGGCCTTTTCTCTTTTTTTATGGCCTCTTTTATTTAGTCCGGAGTCTCATCCTGACTTGTGGGGGAATCATAGTCTCCATCATCCTTTCCTCACTTGGGACAATGCTCTAATAATGATGATCATCACACTTTTATTTACTTACAACTCATGAATTACAACTCAATACTTAGAACAAAATATGACTCTATATGAATGCCTCCGGCGGTGTACCGGGATATGCAATGAATCAAGAGCGACATGTATGAAAGAATTATGAACGGTGGCTTTGCCACAAATACAATGTCAACTACATGATCATGCAAAGCAATATGACAATAATGGAGTATGTCATGATAAATGAAACGGTGGAAAGTTGCATGGCAATGTATCTCGAAATGGCTATGGAAATGCCATGATAGGTAGGTATGGTGGCTGTTTTGAGGAAGATATAAGGAGGTTTATGTGTGATAGAGCATATCATATCACGGGGTTTGGATGCACCGGCGAAGTTTGCACCAACTCTCAAGGTGAGAATGGGCAATGCGCGGTACCGAAGAGGCTAGAAAATTGTGGAAAGGTAAGTGTGCGTATAATCCATGGACTCACATTATTCATAAAGAACTCATATACTTATTGCAAAAATTTATTAGCCCTCGAAGCAAAGTACTACTACGCATGCTCCTAGGGGAAGGGTTGGTAGGAGTTAACCATCGCGCGATCCCGACCGCCACACAAAGGAAGACAATCAACAAATACTTCATGCTCCGACTTCGTTACATAACGGTTCACCATACGTGCATGCTACGGGAATCACAAACTCCAACACATGTATTTTTCAATTCCACAATTACTCAACTAGCACAACTATGATATTACTACCTTTATATCTCAAAACAATTATCAAGCATCAAATTTCTCATGATATTAATTAAAGCAAATTGCCATGCTATTTTAAGACTCTCAAAATAATATAAGTGAAGCATGAGAGATCAATAGTTTCTATAAAACAAATCCACCACCGTGCTCTAAAAGATATAAGTGAAGCACTAGAGCAAAAACTATATAGCTCAAAAAATATAAGTGAAGCACATAGAGTATTCTAATAAATTCCGAATCAAGTGTGACTCTCTCAAAAGGTGTGTACAGCAAGGATGATTGTGGTAAACTAAAAAATAAAGACTCAAATAATACAAGACGCTCCAAGCAAAACACATATCATGTGGTGAATAAAAATATAGCTCCAAGTAAAGTTACCGATGGAAGTAGACGAAAGAGGGGATGCCTTCCGGGGCATCCCCAAGCTTTGGCTTTCAGGTGTCCTTAGATTATCTTGGGGTGCCATGGCCATCCCCAAGCTTAGGCTCTTGCCACTCCTTGTTCCATAATCCATCAAATCTTTCACCCAAAACTTGAAAACTTCACAACACAAAACTCAGCAGAAAATCTCGTAAGCTCCGTTAGCGAAAGAAAACAAAAGACCACTTCAAGGTACTGTAATGAACTCATTCTTTATTTATATTGGTGTTAAACCTACTGTATTCCAACTTCTCTATGGTTTATAAACTATTTTACTAGCCATAGATTCATCAAAATAAGCAAACAACACACGAAAAACAGAATCTGTCAAAAACAGAACAGTCTGTAGTAATCTGCAACTAACGCAAACTTCTGGAACTCCAAAAATTCAGCCAAAATAGGACGACCTAGACAATTTGTTTATTGATCAGCAGCAATTGGACCGAAAGTTTCAGGAATTTACGTCAAGATCAAATAACTATCATCCAAGAAGATCCAATAGGTTAAACTTGGCACGAACACTAATTAAAACATAAAAACACATCTAACGAGAGGCTAGATCAAATATTTATTCCTAAACAGAAGCAAAAAGCAAAAAACTAAAAATAAAATTGGGTTGCCTCCCAACAAGCGCTATCGTTTAACGCCCCTAGCTAGGCATAAAAGCAAGGATAGATCTAGGTATTGCCATCTTTGGTAGGCAATTCTTCAATGAGACATCTCTTATCCTTAGGAGTTTCTTTCTTTTTATTAATTATCAAGCTTCTAGGCACATAACCAAAAAATTCATTTGTAGCAAATGGTTCCTTAATGATAGCAAAAAGATTGGGATGAATACTTATAGATTTGAGATCCGTAGTTTCCTTACTAGAGGATTCACCCTTATTTTTAGGAACATACATAAGCTTGGCAATTTTAGTTGGAGGACTTGGAGTATTCTTTACAGAAGAAAAAGCGGTTCCCAAGTTGGTAATGATACCCTCAAGTTTATCGATTCTAATGGAATCCTGATTTATTCTTTCATTAACTATGGGTTCCTTCTCCTTAATATTTTTCAAAGTGACTCCTACTTTAGATCCATATTGGGTAATTTGGTTGTGGATCTTTTTATCCAAATTTTCAATTACCTCTATGGTAGCAACTTTATTTTCAATAATTTCAAGTCTTTGCATTACATGCTCCAAAGTTAATATAGTTCCATTAACTAAAAGAGGTGGTGAGCCAAACAAATCTATCATAGCATTATAAGAATCAAAAGTATAGCTACCCAAGAAATTCCCTCCGGTAATGGTATCAAGGATATATCTGTACCAAGGAGTAGCGCCTACATAAAAATTGCGGAGAAGAACGGAAGTAGATTGCTTCCTGGTAGATCTATTTTGAGCATTGCAAATTCTATACCAAGCGTCTTTTAGATTTTCTCCCTCCCTTTGCTTAAAATTAAGAACTTCATTCTCAGGAGTCAACGGAGAAGATAAGGGACTAGCCATAATGATAAGCAAGCGAGAAAGAGGCGAACGGGAAAGAGAGGGCGAATAAAACTGCAAGGGTGAAGTGGGGGAGAGGAAAACAAGAGGCAAATGGCAAATAATGTAATGCGGGAGATAAGGGTTTGTGATGGGTACTTGGTATGTTGACTTTTGCGTAGACTCCCCGGCAACGGTGCCAGAAATGGCTCATTATCGGGAGTCCAAATCTTGACTTGACCTTGCATAAGCCTCCCCGGCAACGGCGCCAGAAATCCTTCTTGCTACCTCTTGAGCACTGCGTTGGTTTTCCCTTGAAGAGGAAAGGGTGATGCAGCAAAGTAGCGTAAGTATTTCTGATGTAGGGTGGAACCCTAGATGGCCGATCTTTGACGAAAGGAGCGGATCCCTACGAAGAACGTGAATGAACACGAGGGGAAACACGAGGGAACACGAGAGAAATCACTCAACCAACGAGAATAGATCACACATGCGCTAGATCGATGAACACAAAGGTGAGATACAAGATCCAAAGTCAACAACGAACGATACAAACGGTAACCGGTTCTTCTCCATGAGGAGGTCTTGATGGGGGCCACCCAAGAGGGGGTCTTGAATCCAAGGTGATCTTCTCCGAAGAGGGGCCGCGGTCTCTCTCGAGGAGGAGATCCGTAATGGATGAGCAAAGCTCTATCTCAACTATGAGCTAAACCAATGCTGACCCTAGAAAGAGGAAGGGGATGGAGTATATATAGTCTAGGGGGGCGAAGAGGTACATGGGCTTCGGCCCTTTACTATGCGCAGACAGGCGGAGCTGGATGTCCGGACCTTCAGGAGATGTTGGTCGGCTGGTAGGTGGCTGCAGTAGATGTCTCCAGTGGCCGGATGTCCGGGGCTGGGGCCGGATGTCTGGGCCCTGGAGCTGTCTTCTTCTCCTTCCAGCGGTTCTCTTCATCCATGAACTTGGCGGCTTGTCCGTCTTCACGTGCATCCTCGGGAGGTTCCTCTTGACACCTAATCATGCATAGCATATCAGACTTAGGTAGTAGCCATGTCTCGAGTGGATCATATGTGATATCACTAAGGAAGGAAGTCACCTCGTTCTCGAGAGCTCTAGCTCGTGCTCGTGTCATAGGTCCTCTTGGCTCTTGATGAGACGATGGTAGGTCCATGGGGATGATCGTAGGCTGCTCCGCGTCATCTCCCCTCCCTTGGGAAAGATCCGACCTCGGATCGAAATCCTCGTCACCATGGTACGGGGAGAGATCTTTGATGTTGAAGATGTCTCTCACGGAGTACTTGTCGCGTGGGATGTCGATCTTGTATGCGTTGTTGTTGTAGCGTGCAAGCACCTTGAAGGGTCCATCCGCTCGGGGTAGTAGCTTGGACTTGCGTTCATTGGGGAATCGATCCTTGCGAAGGTGTAGCCACACAAGATCTCCAACATTGAACATCATGGGTTTCTTGTTGACATTGAGCTTGGTCGCGAGTCGTTGTACTTGGCGCTCGATGGTGTTCCTTGTATCTTCATGCATCTTCTTGAGGAAGTTGACTCGGGCACTCGCGTCCATGTTTGTGCGCTCTTGTAGGTGTAGAGGTAGAATGTCCAATGGGGACAATGGGTTGAAGCCATAGACGACCTCGAAGGGGGACTTGCCGGTAGTCGAATGTCTTGCACAGTTGTAGGCGTACTCGGCGATGGGTAGGCACTCCTCCCACTCCTTGATGTTCTTCTTTATCGACACGCGTAGTAGAGTGGAGAGCGTGCGGTTGGTCACCTCCGTTTGGCCATCAGTTTGAGGATGGTATGCCGAAGAGAACAAAAGCTTGATTCCAAGCTTGGCGCACAATGTCTTCCAAAAGTAACTCAAGAACTTAACGTCGCGGTCCGAGACAATCGTCTTTGGCACTCCATGAAGGCGCAAGATTTCCCTACAAAACAAATTTGCAACATGTGAAGCATCGTCTATCTTGTTGCAAGGAATGAAATGTGCCATTTTGAAGAATCGGTCCACAACAACAAAAACGGAATCCTTTCCATTTCGAGTTCTAGGCAAACCAAGCACAAAGTCCATGCTAATATCTTCCCATGGGTGATATGGAATTGGAAGTGGCATATAGAGGCCATGAGATTGGGCTTTAGACTTAGCTTTGTGACATGTAGAGCATCGGTTGGTGAAGCGATTGATGTCGCGAAACATCTTGGGCCAAAAGTAGTTCTTGGAGAGCGTAGCAAATGTCTTGTCGCGTCCAAAGTGTCCCATGAGTCCGCCTCCATGAGATTCCTGCAAAAGCAACAAGCGAAGAGAGGACTCGGGGATGCAAAGTTTGTTAGCTCTCATAAGATATCCATCTTTGATGTAGTATCGATCCCAAGAAGTATGCGTCAAACACTTGGCATAAGGAATAGCAAATGTAGGATCATGCTCATACAAGTCTTTTATATGCTCAAAGCCGATGACATTTAACTCAAGTTGAGTAACAAGCATGCATATACGGGAATGTGCATCCGCCACAACATTTTCCTTAACTTTAATGTACTTGATGACATAAGGAAAAGACTCAATAAATTCACTCCACTTAGCATGACGCTTGTTCAACTTAGTTTGACCCTTAAGGTATTTAAGCGTTTCATGGTCGGTATGGATGATGAACTCATGAGGGCGTAGGTAATGTTCCCATTCATGCAAAACTCGCACTAAAGCATATAGCTCTTTGTCATAGATGGGATAATTTAGTTGCGCTCCGGAGAGTTTCTCACTAAAATAAGCAATTGGGCACTTCTCTTGTGTTAACACACCTCCTATGCCATTACCACTAGCATCGCAATGAATTTCAAAAGGTTTGTCAAAGTTGGGTAAGGCAAGCACGGGAGCATGAGTAAGCAAATTCTTAAGCTCATTGAAAGCGATATCTTGGGATGTTCCCCAAACAAACGGTGCATTTTTCTTACTCAAAGCATGCAAAGGTGAAGCAATGGTGCTAAAATCCTTCACAAATCTACGGTAGAAACCGGCTAAACCAAGAAAACTACGCACTTGTTGCAAATTGGTTGGTTGGGGCCAAGTTTTAATAGCATTGATCTTAGATTCATCAACATGAACACCCTTAGAAGATACTACGAAACCCAAGAAAACAAGCTTATCAACACCAAAGAGGCATTTTTCCATATTAGCATAAAGTTGCTCTTTTCGAAGAGTTTGTAGCACGGTGCGAAGGTGGGTGATATGTTCTTTGAGAGATTTGCTAAACACAAGGATATCATCAAAGTAGACAACAAAAAATTCACCAATGTAAGGGCGAAACACATGATGCATAAGGCGCATGAAGGTACCGGGTGCTTCCGATAAACCCATAGGCATGACTAACCACTCATATAGACCAAACTTTGTTTTGAAAGCGGTTTTCCATTCATCACCCTCTTGTATGCGGATTTGATAGTAACCACTTTTAAGATCAATTTTGGAAAAGATAGTGGCACCGCTAAGTTCATCAAGCATATCATCAAGGCGTGGAATGGGGTACCTATAACGAACGGTGATAGCATTGATAGGTCTACCATCAGAACACATGCGAAAACTACCGTCTCGTTTTGGCACAAGAATGCCCGGTACGGCACAAGGACTCAAACTTTCACGCACATGACCATGGTCTATGAGATGCTTTACTTGCCTTTGTATTTCTTTGGTTTCTTCGGGGTTGACGCGGTAGGGAGCTTTGTTTGGGAGCGGCGCTCCGGGGATGAGATCGATTCGGTGCTCAATGCCTCGTAGTGGAGGTAGACCCGGAGGTAGCTCATCGAGGAAAACATCTTGGAATTCCTGCAATAAAGAAGAAAACACTAGAGGAAGATTGTGAGAGGTGTTAGCTTTTGGTGCCTTGTCCTTGCACAATAGGACATAGTGTAGGACATTGGATGGGTTCTCACACACTTCTCTCATCTCGCGTTTGGTGGCAAAGAGAACTAAGTTTTTCTTGTCGCTCATCGTGGAGGCACTCAATTTGGGCTTGTGGCGCTCACTCTCTTTTTGGTGGTTCGCTCTCTCACTATTCTCTCCATATGGGTGTTTTGCTTGTCGGCGAGCACTTGGCTTGGAGACATAGGACGTAGCACAAACTCTTTCCCTTTCATCTTGAAGCTATAGTGATTTGTATGCCCATTTTGAATGACACCTCGGTCAAATTTCCATGGCCGTCCAAGAAGAAGGTGGCACACGGTCATCGGAAGGACATCACACTCCAAAGTGTCATCATAGGCGCCGATCTTGAAAGAGACTTGTACCGTATGCTCGACTTGGATGGTGCCGGTGTCGCTTAGCCATTGAACCTTGTAGGGGTGCGGGTGCTTCATCTTGACCAATTGGAGTTTGGAGCATAGTTCTTCACTTGCTAAGTTATGGCAACTCCCTCCATCGATGATGACCTTGACGGACCATCCATTGATGCCGGCCTTTGTGTGGAAGATATGGCATCTTTGATCTTCGTCTTGTTGATGTTGAAGAGTCAAGACCTTGGAGACAACAAGAGCGGGACTTGAGTCTTCGTCACAAAAGATGTGATCATCTTCTTCTTCATTGTTCACTTGTCGGTGCATGGCCACTTGCTCAAGGGCTTCCATTTCTCCTTCACTCATGGAGTCGTAGGTTCCGTCGTCGTTGAGGATCATGGTGCGCTTGTTTGTGCACTCGAAGGACTTGTGGCCTCGGCCTCCGCATGTGAAACATTTGATGGAACTTGTCTTGATGGTCTCATCGGTTGGAGTAGATGATGATGAAGCTTTCTTGAAGTTGCTTGTAGTAGGAGGACGACTTGAGCTTGTCGAAGCTTTCTTGTAACTTGACTTGTCGCCGTTGCTTGTAGATGGCTTGGTTGAGGTAGAAGGTGTTGGAGTCGTCGAAGCTTGATTGTTGGAGAAGCCATAGGACTTGGATAAGAACTTGATATACTTGAAGTCGTCTTGTACTTGCCGTTCCGCTTTGGTAGCTTGATGCACTAGCTCGATGAGGTTCGAGTATGGTTGGAAGTCGGTAATCTTCTTGATAGGGTGATTGAGTCCATTCAAGAAAGGTGCCATAGTTTGCTCATCATCTTCTTTGACATTGGCTCGTATCATGGCAATCTCCATTTCCTTGTAGTACTCTTCAACGCTCTTGGTTCCTTGTTTGAGTTGTTTGAGTTTCTTGAAGAGGTCGCGGTTGTAGTAGTTTGGCACGAATCGTGCTCTCATGACATCCTTCATTTGTGCCCAATTGGTGATGGGTGGTTCACCTCTTGTCGCTCGGCGCTCAATGACTTGTTCCCACCAAATGAGGACGTAATCTTGGAATTCGAGGGGTGCCATTGCGATTTTCTTCTCTTCTTTGTAGTTGTGCAAGCGGAAGATTTTGTCAACCTTCAATGCCCATGATATGTACTCTTCGGGGTCATTGCTTCCGGTAAACTTGGGCATGGTGAACTTTAGCTTGCCATATCGTTGCTCTTCATTGTGTTGGGGTCGGGGATGATGACGCCCATGTCGGTGATGATTGGCAATCTCATGTTGCTCTTGGCGAGGAGGGTTGTCTTCCTCATGTTGCTCTTGGCGAGGGGGGTTGTCGACCTCATGTTGCTCTTGATGGACTTGACGTTCTTGTCTCGCTTGAGGAGAAGCTTGTCTATCTTGAGGAGGGGCTTGACGATGTACACATGCTTGGTAAATCCTTTCTTGAGCTTCGTCGCAAAGTGCTTCTTGATGTAGTTGAGCTTGTCGGCCTCGATTGGCTACGGCACGACTTGAATCTTGAAGGGCACGTTGCGCCTCAAGTGCTTGAGCTTCACGTAGTTGTTGTTCTTGACGTTGTGCGAAAGCAGCTTGGTTTTGACGATGTCGATGCTCTTGAGAGTCGGTGTCGTGTATAGGATTGCGGTTAGCTTGACGGTCTTGACGCGTGGCACGACGAAGAGTGTTCGATGTCGATGTACTTGAACCGGAGAGGGTGTCGTCAGAGTGTCGACTTGAGCGGCTCCGTCTTGACGAGGACGAAGTTGTACAAGAGCTGACCATCATGGTTCGGATATCTTCTTTGAGGGAACTCATGGATGTGTCGAAGTAGTCTCTTTTACGTTGCTCGGATTGTCGTAGGTCGGTGGCGAGATTGTCGATGCGGTCACCCAAAGCAAGTTGTTCATGATGCAAAGCTCGGTGTGCACCAAATAGTTGAGTCTTGGTGACGTAGGATGACATGTCGTCGTCTTGCTCCAAGAAGAGTGGGTTGGTAGAAGTACTTGACCTATCCATCATTCCAAACAAAGATATGTGAGTGGGAGAAAAAGAAGAACCAATACCAAATGTACCTTGACCGATGTTGAAAATGGATCAAAGATCACTCCAATGTGTATCAAGGAAATAGCACAATTGGTACCAATTCTTGTCGGTTCTCACACCTACACAAGTAAAAGCTTATGGTGGAGCTTGGTTAGGATGGTGGCAGAAAATTTGATGGAATTGTAAGTGAGACTCAATAATGTTGGAAAAGATTCACAAATTTGCAAATGCAACAAGTAGACCAATAGCAAGATATGGTACACGGAAACACACACGCAAATAGATAATGTGGGGTTGGGCAACCAAGGATGAGCCAAAATGTGGGATCCACCAAGATGCTCTTGTTGCACAACATTAGAGAGACGCTAGCACGATTGCCCAATAGGCGGATACGAACTTGTGCACAACCTACTAAGCAAAAATGCAACGCCTTCTATCCCAAGTATGCTATATGTATGATGTTTCTATGCTTTGATCCAAGATGATCGAGTATGACAATCTTAATGTTGTATGATGCTATGGTTCTTGCTTATAAGCTCTTTGCTTATCTTTCCCTTTTTCTTAAAAGCTTGTTTGGCTCTTTGTTGTTTGAGCTCTTTTTTCATGCAATGCTTCACGAACCAAGATAGCAATTGTGTATGCGAAGACAACTTTGTGACACAAGAGATGATACCAAGATATGAAACACGATGATGGTATGTATGCTATGGGAAGTATGAACACTAATGTGCACAAGTCACGTTGCTGGCAATCCTCAAAGGCTAGTCTCGATGAGTAAGCTACGCAAAAGTAAGGCCATGGGGTTATCAATGCAAATGCAAGAGAGTATGATGATATCACGATACCAAGATGATATGAAGGTGAAGGTGATACCAAAGTGATGTAGCCGTTCGTAGTAGTCCTTGGAGAAGATGAGCGGTGGTGATGTTGATGTCGAACCATACCTAGATAGCCGAAACACAATAGGACACAGAAACCACAACTCAAATTCTCAAAGCAAAATGGGTCAAAATTGTCGGAGTTGGTAGCGGGAAAGGCTATGGTGGTGCTACGCGGAAGTGGTGGTGGTATGTGGAAGTGTATGTGGGCACCAGGACAAAATTGGACGAAAGTTAGGTGGTAAACGGAGTGGAGGATGGAAGAGATGCAGTCAGGGGCTGGATGTCCGGGCAGATGGCCGGATGTCCGGGCTCGGGATCCGTGGATGAACACCGCGTGGAGAGGTCAAATCGGGGGCAAAATTCGGAAGATTTTGTGGATGGAATTTGGGGAAAAGATGGGAAAAAGCTAGATCTACCTGCAACACACGAAATCCGCGGATCGAATCCAACAAAACTTCATCACACCAACAAATCACAAAAAAAATTTGGGGCTATTTTTGTGGGGCAATTTTCGGATTAGGACGAAAAACAACAAAATCAAGCTAGAAAACAAAGAGAGGGGGCTCCGAAATCGTGATCAACGTGGCTCATGATACCAAGATGATGTAGGGTGGAACCCTAGATGGCCGATCTTTCACGAAAGGAGCGGATCCCTACGAAGAACGTGATGAACACGAGGGGAAACACAAGGGAACATGAGGGGAACACGAGAGAAATCACTCAACCAACGAGAATAGATCACACATGCGCTAGATCGATGAACACAAAGGTGAGATACAAGATCCAAAGTCAACAACGTTCGATACAAACGGTAACCAGTTCTTCTCCGTGAGGAGGTCTTGATGGGGGCCACCCAAGAGGGGGTCTTGAATCCAAGGTGATCTTCTCCGAAGAGGGGCCGCAATCTCTCTCGAGGAGGAGATCCGTAATGGATGAGCAAAGCTCTATCTCAACTATGAGCTAAACCAATGCTGACCCTAGAAAGAGGAAGGGGATGGAGTATATATAGTCTAGGGGGGCGAAGAGGTACATGGGCTTCGGCCCTTTACTGTGCGCAGACAGGCGGAGCCGGATGTCCGGACCTTCAGGAGATGTTGGTCGGCTGGTAGGTGGTTGTAGTAGATGTCTCCAGCGGCCGGATGTCCGGGGCTGGGGCCGGATGTCCGGGCCCTGGAGCTGTCTTCTTCTCCTTCCGGCGGTTCTCTTGATCCGTCAACTTGGCGGCTTGTCCGTCTTCACGTGCATCCTCGGGAGGTTCCTCTTAACACCTCTCATGCATAGCATATCGGACTTAGGTAGTAGCCATGTCTCGAGTGGATCATATGTGATATCACTAAGGAAGGAAGTCACCTCGTTCTCAAGAGCTCTAGCTCGTGCTCGTGTCATAGGTCCTCTTGGCTCTTGATGAGACGATGGTAGGTCCATGGGGATGATCGTAGGATGCTCCGCATCAATTTCCCTCAGTTTTTGAGAACCAAGGTATCAATCCAGTAGGAGGCCACGCACGAGTCCCTCGCACCTACACAAACAAATAAATCCTCACAACCAACGCGATAAGGGGTTGTCAATCCCTACACGGCCACTTAGGATAGTGAGATCTGATAGATATGATAAATAATATTTTTGGTATTTTTATGATAAAGATACAAAGTAAAATAGAAGCAAAATAAAAGGCAATAGAAATAGCTTGTTGATGGGAGATTAATATGATGGAAAATAGACCCGGCGGCCATAGGTTTCACTAGTGGCTTCTCTCAAGAGCATAAGTATTACGGTGGGTGAACAAATTACTGTTGAGCAATTGACAGAATTGAGCATAGTTATGAGAATATCTAGGTATGATCATGTATATAAGCATCACGCCCGAGACAAGTAGACCGACTCCTGCCTGCATCTACTACTATTACTCCACACATCGACCGCTATCCAGCATGCATCTAGAGTATTAAGTTCATAAGAATAGAGTAACGCTTTAAGCAAGATGACATGATGTAGAGGGATAAACTCATGCAATATGATATAAACCCCATCTTGTTATCCTCGATGGCAACAATACAATACGTGCCTTGTTGCCCCTACTGTCACTAGGAAAGGACACCGCAAGATTGAACCCAAAGCTAAGCACTTCTCCCATTGCAAGAAAGATCAATCTAGTAAGCCAAACCAAACTGATAATTCGAAGAGACTTGCAAAGATAACCAATCATACATAAAAGAATTCAGAGAAGATTCAAATATTGTTCATAGATAAACTTGATCATAAACCCACAATTCATCGGTCTCAACAAACACACCGCAAAAGAAGATTACATCGAATAGATCTCGGGGAGAACATTGTATTGAGATCCAAAAAGAGAGAAGAAGCCATCTAGCTAATAACTATGGACCCGAAGGTCTGAGGTAAACTACTCACACATCATCGGAGAGGCTATGGTGTTGATGTAGAAGCCCTCCGTGATTGATGCCCCCTCCGGCGGAGCTCCGGAACAGGCCCCAAGATGGGATCTCACGGGTACGAAAGGTTGCGGCGGTGGAATTAGGTTTTTGGCTCCGTATCGGGTAGTTTGGGGGTACGTAGGTATATTGTGACGCCCCCGATTCAATCGTACACTAATCATGCACGCAAATGTGTACGATCAAGATCAGGGACTCAAGGGAAGATATCACAACACAACTCTACAACATAAATAAGTCATACAAGCATCATAATACTAGTCAGGGGCCTCGAGGGCTCGAATACAAGTGCTCGATCATAGACGAGTCAGCGGAAGCAACAATATCTGAGTACAGACATTAGTTAAACAAGTTTGCCTTAAGAAGGCTAGCACAAACTGGGATACAGATCGAAAGAGGCGCAGGCCTCCTGCCTGGGATCCTCCTAACTACTCCTGGTCGTCGTCAGCGGGCTGCACATAGTAGTAGGCACCTCCGGTGTAGTAGGAGTCGTCGTCGACGGTGGCGTCTGGCACCTGAGCTCCGGCATCTGGTTGCGACAACCAGGTAGAAGGCAAAGGGGGGAAAAGAGGGAGAAAGCAACTATGAGTACTTATCCAAAGTACTCGCAAGCAAAGAGCTACACTACATATGCATGGGTATATGTGTAAAGGGCCATATCGGTGGACTGAACTGCAGAATGCCAGAATAAGAGGGGGATAGCTAATCCTGTTGAAGAGTACGCTTCAGGCCACCTCCATCATGCAGCATGTAGAAGAGAGTAGATGGTAAGTTCACCAAGTAGCATCGTATAGCATAATCCTACCCGACGATCCCCTCTTCGTCACCCTGTTAGAGAGCGATCACCGGGTTGTATCTGGTACTTGGAAGGGTGTGTTTTATTAAGTATCCGGTTCTAGTTGTCATAAGGTCAAGGTACAACTCCGGGTCATCCTTTTACCGAGGGACACGGCTATTCGAATAGATAAACTTCCCTGCAGGGTGCACCACATAACCCAACACGCTCGATCCCATTTGGCCGGACACACTTTCCTGGGTCATGCCCGGCCTCGGAAGATCAACACGTCGCAGCCCCACCTAGGCTCAACAGAGAGGTCAGCACGCTGGTCTAAATCCTATGCGCGCAGGGGTCTGGGCCCATCGCCCATTGCACACGTGCACGTTGCGTACGCGGCCGGAAGCAGACCTAGCCCCCTTAATATAAGCGCGAGCCTACGGTCCAATGCGGCGCGCGCCACTCAGTCGCTGATGTCAAAAAGAGCTTGGCTGATACCACGGCGCTGAGTGCCCATAACTGTTCCCACATAGTTGGTTAGTGCGTATAGACCAAATGGCCAGACTCAGATCAAATACCAAGATCTCGTTAAGCGTGTTAAGTATCCGCGAACGACGACCAGGGCCAGGCCCACCTCTTTCCTAGGTGGTCTCAACCTGCCCTGTCGCTCCACCACCAAGTAACAGTCCGGGGCCGTTGGGAACCCAGGCCCACCTCTACCGGGATGGAGCCACCTGCCCCTTCAGCCCCCATCTCCGAACAGTATCATAAGTAATGTAACAGTATAAAGTATGTAGCGTATGCCCGTGATCACCTCCCGAAGTGATCACGGCCCAATAGTATAGCATGGCAGACGGACAAGAGTGTATGGGCACTGATGGAACACCAGCATCCTATACTAAGAAGTAGGATGGCAGGTAAGGGTAACAACTGTAGCAACAATGACAGGCTATGCAGCAGAATAGGATTAACCGAAAGCAGTAACATGCTACACTCTTCTAATGCAAGCAGTATAGAGAAGAATAGGTGATATCTGGTGATCAAAGGGGGGCTTGCCTGGTTGCTCTGGCTAGAAGGAGGGGTCATCTTCGGTGTAGTCGAACACATGGACATCGGCACCGGTCTTAGAGTCTACCGGAAAGAAGTAACGGAGGGGGAACACAATAAATAACAAAGCAGTCAAATGTGATACAAAGCAAGACACGGCAATATGCGGTGCTAGGGGTGACCTAACGTAGTGGTAGGTGATACCGGCGAAGCGGGGAAACATCCGGGAAAGTATCCCCGGTGTTCCGCGTTTTCGGACAGATGAACCGGAGGGGGAAAGTTGCGTGTTTGCTATGCTAGGGATGTGTGGCGGACGAACGGGCTCCGTATCCGGATTCGTCTCGTCGTTCTGAGCAACTTTCATGTAGAAAGTATTTTCATCTGAGCTACGGTTTATTTTATATGATTTTCTAAAGTTTTAATTATGTTTAGAATTTATTTAATCATTTTAAATCAACATTATCTAGAATAGTGTATGCTGACATCATCATGACGTCAGGATGACGTCGGCAGTCAACGGTGCGGTTGACTGGGTCAAAACTGACTTGTGGGTCCAGTGGGACCCACGTGTCATTGACTGTTCAATTAAGCAACAGTAGTTAATTAGGTTAACTAAACATAATTAATTAAGTTAATTAATTAATTAATTAATATTTTTATTTATTTATTATCACTTTTATTAATTCCTTTAAAAATGGTTCTGGGAGGGGCGTGGGCCCCATGTGTCTCTGGCCTAGAGGGGCCTAACGGGCACTGGGTTTCGGGCGCAGGGGCACAACCACGAGCACCCGGTGGAACGAGCACGGCCGCTGGCCTCGGGCGAGACCAGCGGCGCGGCGGGGGCCGGTCCGGTCGGCAGCGGTGAGGCAGGCTGGGCGAGGTGGGAGCCGGACCGGGCGAAGGCGGCGAGACAGGCGAGGGACGGAGCCCCAAGGCGGCATGTGGGGGGGGGGCGAGGCGGAACGCGGCAGCTTGGCGATGGAGGCGGGTGGAGGCAACGAGGACACGGGCACGCGCGCGCGGCGGCAACTGGGGCGGTGCGGAGCGCGAGCAGCAGCAGGGTAGCAACGGGGAGGGGCGCCGCAGCGGGCCAGTGGCGGCAAAGGCGCGGTGAGGGAGGGGTGACAGGTTCGGCCCGAGCAGGTCCGGGCTCGGTAGCGTCGAGGCACAGGCGGGCGACAGCGATGCGGATCAGAGGAGAAGGGAGGGGACGGACGGCGGAGCTCACGGGGGTTCGTAGGGGACGGGACAGCGGGGGTCGGGGAGGAGGACGGGGACGACATGCGGCGGGGTGGACGTAGGCGATGGCGTCCGGCGAGGTTATGGCGTGCTGGCTCCGGGGACGGCGTCGGGATGGTGGCGGTGGTCGTCGAGGGCGACAGGGTCTAGCGGCGGGCGTCGGTGGTTCGTCCCCATCCCGATCCAGATCGGGATCGAGAGGGGGGAGACGAGGGAGTGAGAGGGGAGACGAGTGGGGGTTACGGCTAGGGTTCGGTCAGGAGGGTATGTGTAGGCCGGGGGTGGGCCGGCCGTCTGGGCCGAAGCCCGGGGAGTTGGGCCAGTGGGGGGGGTTCTCTTATACTTTTTAGTTTAGTTTTCATTTTATTTTACTTTTCTGTTTTATCTTAGTTTTATATTATTTGTGGTGTAACTAGTTTTACTAATTACACCACAGCCCCAATAGTTTGACGTTTTTAAATAAAATAGTTTAGTATTTTTATAAATTAAAAGGTATTTAATTAATTGTTTTATTCACTGTTTCAATTAGTACAGGGCATTAAAACACTCCATAAAAATGTGGATTCTTCACCATTACTACTTATGATTTATTTGTCACATCTAGAATATTTTTGATTCATGATTTGAAATCTTTTATCATTTGACTTTATTTTATGTTTGAATTTGGATCGTTTTGGACTAACGCGAGATTAACTACAGTGACAGAGGTGACGTGGCATCATTAACGGGGGATTGCTGTAGCCTAATTATCCGGGCGTCACAATTCTCCTCCAGTACAAGAAATCTCGTCCCGAGATTTAAGAGGTAGTGAAAGGGGGAAAGATTTTGGTTACGAATCTAGCGAATCTTCTCGGTCTTGGTTGCTCTTCTCGCAGCGTTCGACCCATTATGTTGATGTCTTCATTTGTCTGCTTCAGGTCATCATGATGAAGTCGTCGTCCTTTCTTCGGGAACTCCATCGTACTTACGTAAAAGGATAAGGGGTAACTCAAAAGAACGGAACTCTGCACGGTAACATTATGGAAGGTGGCGAAAAGTAACTCTCGAATTGAAACTTTAGAAATTATTGAGAGCAAAGTAAGGAGGTATCATGGGAAGTTTCGAGCGGGTAGGCAATCGTTCGATGCCTGAAACAGGGCTTGAAAGGGGTTCAAAGCAACGGGAATAAGTGTTGTGTCTAATACCAAAATTGATGATCTCGCGGAAGGTGGCTCGTGAATTACATACGGAGCCAAGCGTGAGGAATAACTTTTAGAAACAGGGGTGTACATGAGAGTCAGGTTTCGATCCTGTGGAACTGTGGGTTATGGGCCCACCATGTGGGTTAAAAGTAGGAAGGGCGCTGACGTCTTGTATGACCATGTAGGCAACACATGTCAGCGGATAGCCTGTCAGTTATGTCGGAACAACGTCGGTACCAAGGGCGAGGGACAAAGAGAACCATCTTCCTGCTCGTTGAACGAGGCGGGCCAATAGGCAAAGTTCTTGTCCATCGGTGGCTACCAGAATGTCATCAACAATAGTAACAGGGTCTTGGTGACAGAATTTTACAATGAGGTGTTTACATAAGCAGGAGAATATTACTGCTTAGATCATATAGATCACAAGAAAGGTTAAACCAAACAATGGAAAGGAAAATATGATTATCAGATTAAACAGAACAATGGAAAGGAAAATGTGTTAAAACACATATTTCCGGGGTATTTCCTTCCCAAGGACAAACAGAGCATGATATCCATGACATGATAGAAGTACAAAACCCTTTAGAGGACGGGGGAAGGAATTTCATGACATTACTCATACAACGGTATTTGGATAATTGATAAAGAAAATTTAGCATTGTGCTTTAGATGTACTTATTGAAAACCGGAGTACCACAGACATGCTTCAAGGTAGCATTGGCATGGTCTTCAAGCAAAGGCCGGACTTTGGATACACAAAGGATCCATCAGGAACAACTTATAAAATAAGTCTTACGATTTCCTCATGGAAGAATGGTTAACCTTGCTAAAAAGGAAACTATAATAACAGGTCCTCCGGCCAGGTGTGCTAGGCATGAGATCACCTTACCAGGTCATATAAGGGCCAATGTTATGACTCTTGGAAAAAGGTTCCCACCATCATATCTGACCGAGGTTCAGATCCGATTGGTGTCAGGATACCTCCGACTTAGGATGCCTGAGAAGAAAAGGTGCAACAGAAATAAACGAGATGACAATGTAAGATTCTCGGGAAATAAACTATGGGAACGAGTTCCAAAACAAGAGTTCATCATTAAACCAAGGAGAGGATGAGGAGGGGCTGACGGTCTCAGCGACAATTCATCGAGATTTCCAACAAGATGGATTTCCACAATTATGTGAACAAGGAGATAACATTTGTTGGATCAAATGGTATAATGAGGTATGCTCGAGGAAAACATACACCATTAACCATTGGTTGGAAGGTGCACCCATAATATGGGCTTAGGTAGCATGATCAATGTTTAGAATGGTGATTCGATAACCAATGGTCTAAGAATGAAATGTCGACCACTAACATCAAAGCAATAGAGTTGCTAGAAGTTTTTTTTAATTACACATCACAAACCATTTGTCGGTATTCCAGTTAGAAACAACACAGGGAACAAGGAATAATGGTGATGGTGAGAAGTATCACTATGTATCCAGGATTCTCAACACATGGTGAAATTCGCATGACATTCTTGACATAAAAGATGGTAATACTTCAAGGTAAAGAAGAACAAATGATGGGTAGCAAGGAACTCAAGGTATAACACAGAACACAAACAAGTTTGTGTTGAACGGAAGGCAATAAAGTGATCGATGATTAACACAAAGCATCGAGGGCAAGGATGGTATTTCTCAACATGGATTCAATCGATATCCTTGAAGAGCTCGGAATGTTGATGATGATCATGACACATTTGTCGAGAGGTTTCATGAAGATATAATCGCTCATCGACAACATCAAGCAAAAGAAAGGATGGAGCGAAAAGTTACCGAAACCATGGATATGACCCAAACTCGGAATCAAGCTAGTTGTTCAAGGCGAAATGATATGATGAGGAAAATCAACATAAGCTTAGCTCATCGTCGAAAATTGTGCTCCGAGAAGGACCAGGTAGCATAGTAAAAAGTTGCACGATAATGATATAGCCGATCAGGCTAGGGATGACTTGAAGGGTTATTAAATCATAAGCAACAAAAATTACTTAGAGTTATTGAATCGGAGTGCGGAATCGATTCATTTAACGGTGTTCTCGAGTGACTAATAACTCAGAACCCGAGGGAAATTGGAATTGGCGAGAATAATAGTTGATGAAGAACTCATAAGAAGTTATGTAGTTCCATGGTATTCTTGAGATACCAGAGTATAATGCCCGATGGTAGATCAAAGTAAGGGTTGGACAGGTGCAATGGTCTACAGAAGACAAGTACTTTAACTTATCCGAGATGGTATTTAAAAGGAGAACATGGCCGGAACAACGATTGCAAAATGCCAGATCCCAGATATAAGATAAGCTTATACAAAGAAATATTTATTTGAAGAGAAGCTTTAATGATACGATCTACATCGTTTCCATGGGCATGAGCATAAAGTTCAAGGTCGACTCCCACTTCTTCAATGTATAACCTTACATTCACTTCTCGTGTCGATAATGGCATTAGTATTCAAAGTTTTACCTAGTGAAATACCAAATGACTATGGCCCGTGAAATCTTGCGGGCTCACATAGATTAGGTAAGGCATTGGTTCAACCCATCGGGGCATCTTAGGAACATATACCACAAACTTTTGGGAGTAATTAACACAAGCTCAAAAGTAGAGCATGGTTGTCAAAGCAGATGATACAATTTACCAAAGGTATTATGTATCAGGAAAAGAACTCAAAGGATTTGAATGTGAATGATACCATCGGATAACAACCCAGCAATGGGTCTAGCGGTCCCCAACGGAGCTGACATGAGTATCAGTACTCAACCAGAGGAAGAAAGAATGCAAAGGCATCAGATTATGTCAATATCTGAATACTTTGATGTTTTAAAATCAAAGAAATTATGAATTCCAGATCGGTGTATCAGAATCAGATGCCCTGATAAATTTCGAGTAAGTTGAGTAGACTTAGAGGCACCATCAGTCAATGTTTGATTGGCGGATAACTAGCTCATATATGGGATGACGTCTGAGCCAGAAAGACAATTCCTAAGGATCAGGTGATGATTATGAGCAATCACACGCGTATTGAATCGAGGGACTCAAGATGATAATGACAACGGACGTCAAAGAATATTGCTAGGCATATGAAATTAACCACAATGCAGCAGGCAACAAGAATCTCAAACGCACTAAGCTGTAGAGGATTCTTGGAAGATCGAATGGCATTTCGAAGTATTTTGTGAAACGCATGAACAACTGGGGATGAATGAATCCTCGATAAGCATGAGGAATTATCCGTAAGGGGTATTCAGGTGGCAAGGAACTGTAAGGCAGTAGGGACAAAATATTGTCGGAACAATAGAGAGGATTTCAGGGTATCTTGTACTAACAAGAGTAACAAGATGAAGGTATGGATGGCAAGTATAAGTAGCTATCCATAGGGATGTCTCGGTGGTAGGGAATTGCAAACCCGATGAGCACAAGTTCTCGAAAGAACATCGAAAAGTATCTTCGGAATCTTCTGGTGCAGCAAGCGATAATCTGTAACAAGGGGCTCTCCGGTTGGAAGTGATCACGAGATCCTAATGTTAGGGTTAGCAAAATTTTATTTTACCCGAATAGAAGAGATGTCAGAGTCCCAGAGTAAAGGTCGAGGAATAAAAGATCCTACTACCACCCAATGGCAACATGGGCCCACGGGCCGCACAGCCATGTTAGTAAAATAGTTTTCATCGACTAGACTCAACTTCGGCCAAGGAGTTTGGAAGGAGGACTCCTACAGGCAGTCGGCTCTGATACCAACTTGTGATGCCCCCGATTCAATCGTACACTAATCATGCATGCAAATGTGTACGATCAAGATCAGGGACTCACGGGAAGATATCACAACACAACTCTACAACATAAATAAGTCATACAAGCATCATAATACAAGCCAGGGGCCTCGAGGGCTCGAATACAAGTGCTCGATCATAGACGAGTCAGCGGAAGCAACAATATCTGAGTACAGACATTAGTTAAACAAGTTTGCCTTAAGAAGGCTAGAAATAACTGGGATACAGATCGAAAGAGGCGCAGGCCTCCTGCATGGGATCCTCCTAACTACTCCTGGTCGTCGTCAGCGGGCTGCACGTAGTAGTAGGCACCTTCGGTGTAGTAGGAGTCGTCGTCGACGGTGACGTCTGGCTCCTGAGCTCCGGCATCTGGTTGCGACAACCAGGTAGAAGGGAAAGGGGGGAAAAGAGGGAGAAAGCAACCGTGAGTACTCATCCAAAGTACTCGCAAGCAAAGAGCTACACTACATATGCATGGGTATATGTGTAAAGGGACATATCGGTGGACTGAACTGCAGAATGCCAGAATAAGAGGGGGATAGCTAATCCTGTCGAAGACTACGCTTCAGGCCACCTCCATCTTGCATCATGTAGAAGAGAGTAGATGGTAAGTTCACCAAGTAGCATCGTATAGCATAATCCTACCCGGGGATCCCCTCCTCGTCGCCCTATTAGAGAGCGATCACCGGGTTGTATCTGGCACTTGGAAGGGTGTGTTTTATTAAGTATCCGGTTCTAGTTGTCATAAGGTCAAGGTACAACTCCGGGTCGTCCTTTTACCGAGGGACACGACTATTCGAATAGATAAACTTCCCTGCAGGGGTGCACCACATAACCCAACATGCTCGATCCCATTTGGCTGGACACACTTTCCTGGGTCATGCCCGGCCTTGGAAGATCAACACGTCGCAACCCCACCCAGGCTCAACAGAGAGGTCAGCACGCCGGTCTAAATCCTACGCGCGCAGGGGTCTGGGCCCATCGCCCATTGCACACCTGCACATTGCGTACGCGGCCGAAAGCAGACCTAGCCCCCTTAATACAAGCGCGAGCTTACGGTCCAATGCGGCGCGCGCCACTCAGTCGCTGACGTCAAAAAGAGCTTAGGCTGATACCACGACGCCGAGTGCACATAACTGTTCCCGCATAGTTGGTTAGTGCGTATAGACCAAATGGCCAGACTCAGATCAAATACCAAGATCTAGTTAAGCGTGTTAAGTATCCGCGAATGCCGACTAGGGCCAGGCCCACCTCTCTCCTAGGTGGTCTCAACCTGCCCTGTCGCTCCGCCACAAAGTAATAGTCGGGGGCCGTTGGGAACCCCGGCCCACCTCTACCGGGATGGAGCCACCTGCCCCTTCAGCCCCCATCTCCGAACAGTATCATAAGTAATGTAACAGTATAAAGTATGTAGCGTATGCCCGTGATCACCTCCCGAAGTGATCACGGCCCAATAGTATAGCATGGCAGACGGACAAGAGTGTAGGGCCACTGATGGAACACTAGCACCCTATACTAAGCAGTAGGATAGCAGGTAAGGGTAACAACTGTAGCAACAATGAGAGGCTATGCAGCAGAATAGGATTAACCGAAAGCAGTAACATGCTACACTCTTCTAATGCAAGCAGTATAGAGAAGAATAGGCGATATCTGGTGATCAAAGGGGGGCTTGCCTGGTTGCTCTGGCAAGAAGGAGGGGTCATCTTCGGTGTAGTCGAACACACGGACATCGGCACCGGTCTCAGAGTCTACCGGAAAGAAGTAACGAAGGGGGAACACAATAAATAACAAAGCAATCAAATGTAACACAAAGCAAGACACGGCAATATGCGGTGCTAGGGGTGACCTAACGTAGTGGTAGGTGATACCGGCGAAGGGGGGAAACATCCGGGAAAGTATCCCCGGTGTTCCGCGTTTTCGGACAAATGAACCGGAGGGGGAAAGTTGCGTGTTTGCTATGCTAGGGATGTGTGGCGGACGAACGGACTGCGTATCCGGATTCTTCTCGTCGTTCTGAGCAACTTTCATGTAGAAAGTATTTTCATCTGAGCTACGATTTATTTTATATGATTTTCTAAAGTTTTAATTATGTTTAGAATTTATTTAATCATTTTAAATCAACATTATCCAGAATAGTGTATGCTGACATCATCATGACGTCAGCATGACGTCGGCAGTCAACAGTGCGGTTGACTGGGTCAAAACTGACTTGTGGGTCCAGTGGGACCCACATGTCATTGACTGTTCAATTAAGTAACAGTAGTTAATTAGTTTAATTAGTTAATTAGGTTAACTAAACATAATTAATTAAGTTAATTATTTTAGTTAATTAATTAATTAATATTTTTATTTATTTATTATCACTTTTATTAATTCCTTAAAAAATCGTTCTGGGAGGGGCGTGGGCCCCATGTGTCTGTGGCCTAGAGGGGCCTAACGGGCACTGGGTTTCGGGCGCAGGGGCACGGCCACGAGCGCCCGGTGGAACGAGCACGGTCGCTGGCGTCGGGCGAGACCAGCGGCACGGCGGGGGCCGGTCTGGCCGGCAGCGGTGAGGCAGGATGGGCGAGGCGGGGCGCCGGACCGGGCGAAGGCGGCGAGACAGGCGAGGGACGGAGCCCCAAGGCGGCAAGCGGGGGGGCGAGGCGGAACGCGGCAGCTTGGCGATGGAGGCGGGTGGAGGCAACGAGGACACGGGCACGCGTGCGCAGCGGCAACTGGGGCGGTGCGGAGCGCGAGCAGCAGCAGGGTAGCAACGGGGAGGGGCGCCGCAGCGGGCCAGTGGCGGCAAAGGCGCGGTGAGGGAGGGGGTGACTGGTTCGGCCCGAGCAGGTCCGAGCTCGGTAGCGTCGAGGCACAGGCGAGCGACGGCGATGCGGATCAGAGGAGAAGGGAGGGAACGGACAGCGGAGCTCATGGGGGTTCGTAGGGGACGGGACAGCGGGGGTCGGGGAGGAGGACGGGGACGACATGCGGCGGGGTGGACGTAGGCGATGGCGTCCGGTGATGTTATGGCGTGGTGGCTCCGGCGACGGCGTCGGGATGGTGGCGATGGTCGTCGAGGGCGACAGGGTCTAGCGGTGGGCGTCGGTGGTTCGTCCCCATCCCGATCTAGATCGGGATCGAGAGGGGAGAGACGAGGGGGTGAGAGGGGAGACGAGTGGGGGAAGTGGGGGTTACGGCTAGGGTTCGGTCAGGAGGGTATGTGTAGGCCGGGGGTGGGCCGGCCGTCTGGGCCGAAGCTCGGGGAGTTGGGCCAGTGGGGGGGGGGGTTCTCTTATACTTTTTAGTTTAGTTTTCATTTTATTTTACTTTTCTGTTTTATCTTAGTTTTGAAAAATATATTATTTGTGCTGTAATTAGTTTTACTAATTACACCACAGCCCCAATAGTTTGAAGTTTTTAAATAAAATAGTTTAGTATTTTTATAAATTAAAAACGTATTTAATTAATTGTTTTATTCACTGTTTCAATTAGTACAGGGCATTAAAACACTCCATAAAAATGTGGATTCTTCACCATTACTACTTATGATTTATTTGTCACATCTAGAATATTTTTGATTCATGATTTGAAATCTTTTATCATTTGACTTTATTTTAAGTTTGAATTTGGATCGTTTTGGACTAACGCGAGATTAACTACAGTGAGAGAGGTGACGTGGCATCATTAACGGGGGATTGCTGTAGCCTAATTATCCGGGCGTCACATATATATAGGAGGAAGGAGTACGTCGTTGGAGCAACAGGGGGCCCACGAGGGTGGAGGGCGCGCCTGGGGGGTAGGCGTGCCCCCTACCTCGTGCCCTCCTGGTTGATGTCTTGACGTAGGGTCCAAGTTCTCTGGATCACGTTTGTTCCGAAAATAACGTTCCCGAAGGTTTCATTCCGTTTGGACTCCGTTTGATATTCTTTTTCTGCAAAACTCTGAAATAGGCAAAAAAACAGCAATTCTGGGCTAGGCCTGCGGTTAATAGGTTAGTCCCAAAAACAATATAAATGTGTATAATAAAGCCCAATAATGTCCAAAACAGAATATAATATAGCATGGAACAATAAAAAATTATAGATACATTGGAGACGTATCAGGCCTCGCTCTCAAGAACAAAATATCTTCCCCTACGGTGAAAATCAAAGAGAGCAGGCGCAGGAAAATATGTGTACACCACAGAACTTTGATTAAACAACAATTTATAGGTGAAATTATGGGGATCACCTCTAAGAATCTTATGACGTTTCATTGCATCAAAGTCTAAATACTGCGTGGGTAAAATAGGGTCATAGGGCAGAGGTGAAACACCCAGCTCTCTTGCTAAGCGTGTGGCATAAATTCCGCCATAGAAAAAATAGCTACTATTAGCATTGTGTTGCAACCTGGATGCAACAATCGCTCCAAGATTATAAATTTTGTCACCGGTGAGAGCGGTGCGTATGAGGCTCAAGTCTGGAGCACAAAGTGTACTACAATCTTGTTTGCCTACAATACATTTTCCATTGAATAATGCAAAGTACTGAATTGCGGGAAAACGAATGCTCTTTATTCTAGTCTACGTCACTCCCCTAGTCTCACCGTAGCAAAGACTAGTCAAAAATGTCTGAAACTCAGATCTTGGTGGTTCGTCAACCGAACCCCAGAATGGGATTTTGCAGTGGTGAGCAAATCTCTCTAAAGATATGGTAAATGGATTTTCATATAGTTTAAATGACACCCTAGACTCACGGGGATGGAATTTAAATCCTTTGACAAATGATTTAGTGAGAGTGTGGTGTTGGTTGCACTTATCTGAAATGTAGGGACCGAGATCGGCATTGTGAACATATTGCTCAAATTCCTCCTTAATGCCTACACTCACCATATAATCATCGCATGGCCATAGGCATGTTTTGGTGGCGGCATCTCATGTGGAACTTTCACTTGTTTCAACATAAGACCGACGAACGGAGCTTTCACCAAAAGATGCCTCCGAGGATCTCCTCCTCGAAGAACTCCTTCCAAAGAGGTTCATCATATTCGCGTACAATTTTCTGAAAAAAAATTGGGTGACAATTTTTTCAACAAAACTTCATAATATTAATAGCAACTACTCATAGGGATGCATAGAGGTCATAGCAAGCATTCAAACTACTTAAAACTCTAAGAATTCAACATGCAAGCTCATCTACAGCAGCACCAAGAGTAGCTAATTATTCAAAATATAAACCACTAAAGCAAAAAATAATTGGACAAACGGAGGAGTCACATACCAAGCAACAATCCCCCAAAAAAGTTTCGGAAACGGAGCTTCGAGCAAAGAGATCGAAATCCGCGGGTTTGAGAGCAAGAACACGAGAGAGAGAGAGAGAGCAATGGTGATTTTTTCTGGAGGTAGGTGCTGATGTGGGATGAAGAGATAAGTGAGGGGGCCCACGTGGGGGCCACAACCCACCAGGGCGCGCCTGGGGGCCCTGGGACGCCCAGGTGGGTTGTGCCCACCTGGTGTACCTCCCTCTGATATTATTTGCACCAAAAATTCTTAAATATTCAGAAAAATCGTATTAAATTTTCAGAGCATTCTAAGAACTTTTTTTTGGGTCATTTTTTATTGCACGGGAAATTCAGAAACAGGCAACACATGGCACTTTATTTTATTTAACTAATAAGAACAGAAAACAAAAGGTAGGGACAGAAGGTAGTGCTCACTAAATTCAACAACTTCATACCTCTAAAAAATGATCCATTAATAAGGTTGATCAAGTCTTATTATAACCACTTTCGATTAGCATGAAACCGAAGAACTTTCGTAAATCACTAAGTTACCTCAATGGGGATATGAATGTCCCCAACAATAAGCATTTCACATTTCTTTTTGACACTAGGTATAGGTAGTTGAAAGCTTCCAATAGTGATTGTCGGAGATTTTTCAATAACATTAATACCATTCACTTGGAATTGTTTCTTCGGAAAGTGCACTGTATGCTCATTACCATTCATATGAAAAGTGACCTTGCTTTTATTGCAATCAATACTAGCTCCCGCAGTATTCAAGAGGGTCTACCAAGGATAATCGACATGTTGTTGTCCTCGGGCATCTCAAGTATAACAAAGTCAGTCAAAATAGTAACATTAGCAACAACAACGAGCACATCCTCACAAATACCGATATGTATGGCAGTAGATTTGTCCGCCATTAACAAAGATATTTCAGTAGGTGTGAGTTTATTCAAATCAAGTCTTTTATATAAAGAGAAAGGCATAACACTAACACCAGCTTCCAAATCACATAAAGCAGTTTTCACATAATTTCTTTTGATAGAGCAAGGTATAGTTGGTATTCCCGGATCTCCAAGTTTCTTAGGTACTCCATCTTTAAAAGTATAATTAGCAAGCATGGTGGAGATTTCAGCTTCCGGTATTTTTCTCTTATTGGTGATGATGTCTTTCATGTACTTTGCATAAGGAGGCATTTTAAGGATATCAGTCAAGCGAGTACGCAAAAAGACTGGCCTCAGCATTTCAGCAAAGCGTTCAAATTCTTCATCATCTGTCTTTTTAGTTGGCTTAGGTGGAAAGGTCATAGGTTTTTGAACCCACGGTTCTCTTTCTTTACCGTGTTTTCTAACAACAAAGTCTCTTTTATCATATCTTTTATTTTTGGTTGTGGGTTATCTAGATCAACAGTTGGTTCTATCTCAACATCATTGTCTGGTTCTTTATTATTTGTTTGAGTGTCTTCATGAACCTCATCATTATCTTTTCATTATCAGAAGGTGAGTGTTCACTACCAGATTGAGTTTCAGCATCAGAGATAGAAACTTCATTATCAGGAGTTTTTTCTACTTCAGGTTCACTAGAGGCATGCAAAGTCCTATCATTTTTCTTCTTTTTAGAAGGACTACGTGCATCAGTGGTAACTCTCTGAGAGTCTTGTTCAATTATTTTTGGGTGTCCCTCAGGATAAAGTGGTGCCTGAGTCATCCTACCTCACTACAAAAAAAGACACATCTGTGACATTTTGGGCCGAACGTAATTTTTTCTGTCATGCTTATGACACTTCTATGATGATAATTGTGACAAAACCCAGTATCATCATAGATGTGGTGGGCTCCTACTTCTATGACAAAAAATCATGACAAAAAATGGGCTTTTCATCCTGGGCGGGCCGGAGACGCAGCTGCATGACATTCTTTGGGCCGTGCATGACGGAAAAAACCATGGTAGAAGCGAGGGTGAGGAAAATATCGGGGAGTTCCCGGTTATGATGGGTGGTCGTGGGCCGAGCGATGCGCGTGTCTCTCATACACAGTGCATGGGTGCGAGGCGTTGGGCTCTAACTGAACCCAAGCGATTGCACTGCAGGCTACGCGTTACTGAACCCGAGCGATCGATTGATCCCTTGCTGTTAACTGAACCCGAGTGATTCCTTCGCTACTACTGCTAACTGAAGCCGATCGAACACTGCTGCCTCCTTCCCTTGATGAACAGTGATCGTCGTTGGGGGGGTTGGATGAACAGTTCCCGGTGGGGGGTTGGATGAACAGGACCCCGTGGTAGTAGAGGATGTTGCCGCTGGATGAACAGGACCCCGATCGATCGAGACGGTGGATGAACAGGACCCCGTGGAGGGCTGGATGAACAGGACGACCCCGTGGAGGGCTAGTTGAACAGTAGCCCGTGGAGGGCTGGATGAACAGTAGCCCGTGGAGAGGTCTGGTTGAATAGTAGCCGGTGGAGGAGCGGTGGAGGCTGGATGAACAGGAGCCCGTGGATGAACAATCGCAGGTGGAGGCTGGAGGAGGTCGACGGTGGATGAATAGTAGCCCGTGGAGGCTGGAGGAGGTCGACGGTGGGGATGAACAATATCCCGTGGAGTCCCGTTTTGCGGTACACCACACCCCTCCCGATGAACAGGACCCCCGTTTCGACCGTAGCGCTCCAACACAAGTCCGTTTCCTCTGTTTTGTGGTACGCCACACCCCTCCCGATCAACAAGACCCCGTTTCCACCGTAGGAGGTCCGTTTCCTCTGTTTTGCGGTACGCCAGACCTCGTTTCCATCGGCTGTTCCATCCAAGCCGGTTGGCTCCTGATGAACAGCACGCGATCTGTTGCCTCCCGATGAACACAACGCATTCCGTTGCCTCCCCATGAACACGACGACGGCGCAGCTTCTCCGTTCCGACCTGGCCATGTACACGCGCCATGGCCGTATGTATGCGCGAGTAGGCGTTCGAGACCCCGCCCGTATGTACGTACGTGGCCGTATTTACTTTCTTGCACCCTGGCCATTGTACGTACATGTACATGCTACGTGCGCGCCTCTACTACGACACGTGCACGCCTCTACATCGACCAGTATGTACGTACACGTTCGCGGCCAGAATGACAACGCTACGCACGCTTCGACCAGGTGGGTCCTAACTGTCATGCACTTCCTTTCGTGTGAAGATGTAGCTGGTGGGTCCCAGCAGTCAGGGGGGAAACGATTTTTTCACGAAATACGGTGGCCCGTCCGATGGGTCCCTGCTGTCAGCTGGAGGAATCATTATTTTCCGCGTAATAAGGAGGCACTTCCTTGCTGCGGCCGTGGACCCAGCTGTCAGCCTCTCCACGTATAGTACTCTTCCAATGGAACTCGGTCGGTGACCACATTGACCACGCCGCGCCAAGAGCACCAAGGCGGTGGACGACGGCGAGGCCTAGGAAGGGGACAACGCGGAGCCGGGGAAGACGCGGCAGTGGATGCCCACGCGGAGAGGAGTACGAGGGTTCACTGGTTCGGCTGTGGTGTGAGGCTGCCGTCGCCGCAGGGCCTGGCCAGCGGTGGGAGTAGTAGGGGGCGGTGAGGCCTCCGCGGCAGCACAGCCGACCACGGGAGGCAGGAGCAGGCGGCACGACCGGCGCTGTTTTAGGCGGCTGGAGCAAGAAGACTAGAGGTTGAAGAAGCACTACGGCCGTTAAAGGACATAGTACAGTCACTGGAGCTAGAATCATTCATATTGACGAAGTTGACAAAGCCCTCCGTCCCCGTCAACTTAGTAGGCCCACAGGTCAGCCTCCCACTATGCTAGGTCCCAGCTAGCAGGGGGAGTATTCATTTTTTGTGCATAATAAGGAGGCACTTCCTTGCATGCGAAGATATAGCTGGTGGGTCCGAGCTGTCAGCGGCGGGAACATTTTTTTCATGAAATACAGAGTCCTTTCGGTGGGTCCCAGATGTCAGGTGGAGGAATCATTATTTTGTGCATAATAAGGAGGCATTTCCTTGCGTGCGGCCGTGGACCCAGCTGTCAGCCTCTCCATGTACAGTCCACTTCAGATGTCGGTCGTTAACCACGTTGACCACGCCGCACCGAGAGCACCAGGGCAGTGGACGACGGCGAGGCCTAGGAAGGGAACGACCTGGAGCCAGGGAAGACTCGGCAGTTGTTTCCCACGCAGAGGGGAGTAAGAAGGTTTACTGGTTTGTCTGCCGTCGCTGAAGAATAACAGCAGGTGTGGGTGAGTAGAGGGATGGCTAGGCCAGCGATGGCAGTACGGTGGGGCGGTGAGGCCTGCGCGGCAGCACAGCCGGCCGCGGGAGGAGGGAGCAGGCAGTCCCGCCGGCGCTTTTTTGAGCGGCTGGAGCAGGAAGAGCAGAGATTGAAGAAGCACGACGGCCGTAGGATGGACATCCAACAGTCACTGCTTGTGTGTCAACCTTTTTTTAGGAAAGCCTTAAATCTGTGGAAAACAGCATACAACCCATCTGCCATTATTTCTAATAATTTACAACCCATTTGCTAATTCTAAAGATTTTTTGGAGTCCATATTTTTTTTGTTAGCATTACAACCCATATTGTGGCCACGGTTAAAAAATTATACGAAATTTTGCATATTTCGGTGCGGTCCAAACTGTTTTTAATCCTTCAATTTCGAGTCACATTCAAACTGATTTTAAAAATAAATGTATATAAATATAAAATCCAACAAATTTTCCACGCATAAAAATCAATCCAATTTAAAATCTCAAAATGAAAAAAAAAGAAATTTGAAACTAATTGCCGGTTTGATGTGTTTTAAAAATGTACAGCTCATTTCTCATTGCTGGTAGGCCATTTTCTCGGCCAGCCGAATGCAGCTCTCCTCGTCTTGAAAGATTTGCAGCCCAGCAGGCTTGAGAAAGCGACTTACTTGACAAATCACAAAAACCTGGGCTAGCCATTTTGAGAAAGAAAGAAAAAAACTACTGGGCTCGTCTGTGGTAAACATAAAAGAAAAGGCTGTCTAGACAGGCCAATGTGGCCCGCACAGCCCAGTTGGCACCCTACTTTCGTCTCAAAAACAAATTAGATAAATGCCACTCCAATTATGGCGATTCATAAAAATGCCACTGCAATTTCCAAACTTTGAAAAATGCCATTGCAATATTTGCAAACTTTGAAAAACGCCACTGCAATTTTTGCAAACTTTGAAAAACGCCACTCCAGACTTCGAAAAAATGCCACTGGAAATGGCATGAAATGACATTTTTCAAAGTTTGGAAACTGCAGTGGCATTTCTCGAAATCACCAGATTTGGAGTGGCATTTATCAAATTAACCCAAAACAAAAATAACTGGGCGAGCTGTTGGGTCCCTGGTGTCAGCCGCTCGTTGTGCAATTCGCTCGTTCATTGACTACGTTGACAATGGCATGGGACCCAGATGTCAGAAATCCATTAGGAGGAGCCATTTTTTTATTGACTTGAAATAAGGAGGCACTTGCTTGCGTACTGCCATGACCTTGGTGGGTCCCTGCTGTCATCCTCTCCACATACAATCATCTCCTGATTGTGTACGCGTCAACATGGTAGGTCCACAAGTCAGCCTCTAAACCCGTGGCGGACAAATACAACCCATTTAAAAAAACAACAGCCCATTCCATACGTGCAAACGGAAAGTTCAACATTCAGAGCAAAGTAACAGGTCTGATCCAGATATAGAGTACTGAACTTCCACGTTGACAACCATCATAGCCAAGTTAACTATCTACTCCCACTAATACTCTAGTAGTGTACAAGTACTAACTTACTCTTAGCTAACTAGACGATGCCGGCCTCCATCTGCGGTACATGCTAAACACCGGCACCGGCGTCCTCCACCTTGCCTCGGACTTGCCAGAGGTGCGATAGGGCGCGTTGCTCGCGCGCGTTGGCCCTTTCCATGCCGGCGTGGTCCACCGAAGCTTCGGCTTCTAAGCGGGAAACCCACTTGACGAGCTTGTAGTAAAATTCAGCGTCACGAACGCGTGCGTGCCCGACAGCCTCCAGGGCTATTTGTCGGGCGCCGGCCTCCACGTAGTCAGCCCAGTTGCGGGCGCTCTGCTCGCGACTCAGGGCGTCGGTGAGTTGCTGCTCCATGTCCCGCTGGCGGCGCAAATTGGCGATACATTGCTCCTTCGTCAGGCGGTCGTGCTCCAACAACTCCTCATACTCTGCCATCTAAAGACCGATAGAATGCCTCCTCCCTCCGTCTGCCTTCCGGTGAAAAACCGAACACTAGTTCCGGCGGTGACCGCCTCCGGCGTCGCCTATCGTGGACGGGCAGGGGCATGGCGGACATGGAGAGAGCGAGGATAAGTGGCGAGCAACGTCGGGCCGGTGAGGGCTTATGAGGATAGGGCGAGTTGGGTGATGGTGCCACCGGAGAAGCCCGGTAAATAGTAATTATAGGCGGAAGGTAGGGAAACGCAATGGTCATCGCGGTCATCGGAATTCAATGCATAAGCAGGCATGGCTTAGCGCGCCAGCTTGCCGTGGAAAACTAGAAAAACTGAAATTATGACGTGCCGTCCCGTCCTGTCAGTGGTGCGTCCCGTCCATGCTGGGTCGCACGCCGGCATGACGGTCAAATGAATGCACTTGAATCATCCAGATGAGGTACTCCCTCCTTGCCAAAAATGATTGCACCACTCATCATCTACCTTGGTTGGTGAGATTTTTGAATTAAGCCCTGCAAACCAGAAAGGAGGTAGTACGTGCGTGATCCGCTATTTATTCGTGTAGGATCGAGTAGGTCATTTTTCGAATTGAGCCCTGCAAACCAGAAAGGAGGTAGTACTTGCGCGATCCGCTATTTATCCGTGTAGGATCGAGTAGGTCAGATAGTGTACGTGTAGGATCGAGTAGGTCGGATGGTGTACGTGTACGATCGCATTAGCTGATGAACGTTCGCTGGGAGATAGGGCATCTGCGAATGTTTTTGCTGGCAGTTTTTTTAGATTCGCATGGCATTTTCTTCAGAGCAGCTTGTCTGTTTCTTCAGAGGTAGGCATTTTTATTCAAAAAACCGCCACTTCGGATCTTGCGTCGCACCTAAAACTGCCAGGAGAGCATTAGTAGGCTAGCTAGTGATCGATCAGTAACTTGTAAACACTGAGCGAACAGAAATAAGGAACTGTTAGTAACTTGTAAACACTGAGAACACAGAAATAAGGATCATGATGTGCACAGCAGTAAGAGCCGATCCGTTCGAAATGTTCACACGAGACTCACATGCCTGGCATTGTAATATGTTCACATTAGTAGCCCAAATTCAAAACCAACTAGTACGATTCCCATACATAAGATCAACATGTTAATGCATCTCAATGATTCACAGATCATATACAAAAATGTACTCCAAAAGCAAAGATCTAGAAAAAACATATGTTCTTCCTACTAACATGGATGCTTCTCTTGGCCAATTCAGTACAGAGTGAAAGGCAAATTTGTTTGTGAAGTCTACAATTCCTCTTGCAAACATAACTAGTTTCACCAACAGCTGGAACCATGAGAATGAACCAGACATGATGGAGGAACATCCACTGCAATATGATTTGGTCTTCTCTCGATCACACGGCGAGACTATTTTCGGAATACAAACTTTAACTTAGGCAAAATGATGCCCATTGTATAATCAGACCAAAGCAATGAAGCACCTAGTGTTGGCCAATAAATAGTACAATACTACTTTTCTGCAGTCCATGAAGTGACTATCCAATCTTTCTGTGTCTATTTTCAAATGGCACTGCATGCAGTGACTATACTATTCTCTTGTGCAGTTCAACCAAAATTGCGGTCACTTTGTTTGTTTGCCAAATAGCAACGGGCAGACATCTCTGTGTGCACAAATATCAAGCAGCTAGTAAACATATACCCCACCTTGTATTTTCAGTTTAAACACGTCTCTTCCGCTTAGCATCTGTCATGTTTTGCACTGGACAATTTGATACAGTCATGTTTTGCCCTGGAAAATTTCATACTGAATTGATTTGCTGGTTCAGAGTAGAAATATAGCGCCTATTCTTCATCAGACCAAGGATATCCATGTTCGAAGTGATGGAAGAGGTGAAATCGATACAACCGAAATTGAGCATCCAATCATTGAATCCTGTCCTGCACCTCCAATGTAGGTCCACCCTACCAATAAATTCACATGCAAACCACTAGTATTACTATCTAATGACAGTACAAAAAGAGTAGCAATATAGTAGCAAACCATGTACCTTCGTAATGAACAGCTCATAGTGCCACCAATTGGATATAAAGGTTTGGAAGAAAACATGCTCCTAATGTTGAACCATTTGGACTTTTTGTGCAGTTCCACTAAAATCGAGCATCCCTGTTAGCATAGATATTGAAAGTGTGATTACTATAAAAGTGGCACTAGTTGAAGCAGACTTACAAATATAAGCATTCCAATTTCTTAATGGGAAAAGGTAGCAAGACTGTTTCTAACCACCTGTTTGAAGGAATAAATAAGGCAACACTGGCAAATTGAGCCATCCCTGACCTTTCCTCTTCTTTTAAGCATATTTTGTGCAGTTCAACTAAAATAAAATGCCATCACCGCCTTGACAATTCAGTGACATTGTACAAAAGGAAATGAGTTAACATTACATCATGATGTCAGGTATGTAGTCGACAGGCATTAGAGACAAACATAACAAAGGTGTGACTAGCTTTACCGGGATAATTTGAGTGAACTCTACACCCTCTGTTCCTAATATAAGATGTTTTTGTAGTTCAATTTAAAGTACCCAAATGTCTAGTATTTAGAAAAACAGGTAGTAGTTTTCGTGAGCACATATCTGGGAAAGCTTGCCACACTTTATAAATGTCCATATGCTAAAGCAACATCATTCGAATAGTACAAATATACACTAATCCAGTGGCTAGTGCAACAATAGAGTAGTTATTTTATTACAGGGTACAGTACAATGGTTTTACTGAACAGATTTCCATAAGCTCTAGCACTGGAAGATTTCTATAAGAATTAACAATACAAAATGTGAAGGTAACAACTTTTAGCATTGGTATACTAGCTGTGCAAGAGCATTAAACCAAATACAAAAGTCTGAAGGTAACTAGCATTATTAACTAATGACAGTATAAAAAAATTGCAAACCATGTACCTTCAAGGTAAATATCATTTCGAACTCGAGGGGACCTAAAAATTGCTATCCCAATCTTGATAATCGATCAAACATAAAAAATTGATCGAACGAATCAAGAGAACAGCCGAGGAGGAGGTGCCCACTATTGACCTTTCCTCTTGTCTTCATAATTTTTTGTGCAGTTTAACCAAAATAAAATGACATCAGAGCCTTGGGATTTTGGTGACACTGTACAAAAAAATTGACTTATCTCATGAAAGTGAGGTATGTAATCTATAAGCATTAACAGTGCAAAAATCTGAAGGTAGTAACAAGTTTCATCGTTGGTATACTGGCTGTGCAACAGCATTAGAATGCCTTAGCTGAAAAATCTTTAATACATCCACAATCAATAGCTAACCCTAAAATAATCCAGTGACATTAAATGGCATTGCTTAAATTTATCGGTGGCATTATACTGAGTGCGGCATTAGTTAAATGTGGCATCACTTTAGCAGTAGCATTGCTTGACTTGACCGCTGGCGTTATACTAACAGCAAAAAAGTGGAAATAAGAGCATGGGAGGCCCATTCGAACAGTGGGCGCATCGGTACAATATTGTACCTCCATGGACGCATAGAGTGGTGAGGGAGGTATGGTTGCCCAGAGCAACAAATATCCATGCAGCATATGTGGATTACGTCCCATTTTTGTTCTCTTTAGCCACCTTTTTCCTATGTGAGGACAACAAACCGATCGACCTGGTCATTCTCTATTGCGTTGTCATGCCTTTCTACCCTTTTTCACCCTTTTTCAACCAAGAGACACGAGACTCGTTCCTTAGCTACTGATTTTCCCCTTTTCAACCTAGATGCGGGTTCCATGCCTAGTCTCTTGGACAGTACAGTCTCCCTTCCTTTCCTTATTCGACCCAGACATGGATTAGTCTGCATGAAGTAGGGTTTCCTTTAATAGTGCAAATTAAGGTTTTTGACTGCGTGACCAGCAGAGCAAAGGATATCAAATTGGGAAGATGGCGGAGTGGAAAAAGATCCACATGCAGCGACGTGGCAGATGGGGCAATAGAACAAGGGTATGGTTCGAAAAGAGGTAGCATACCTAAGGGTCAGCGGGAAGTGGCTTCGCTCGTGGTTGTCGTCCTCCGCACACACTACGGCAGCGAGCTTGGGGACGGAGGCCATCCCGCGTGGGCGCTAGGTCTGAGAGGAAAGCCTTGTCGTCAGTGCGTGACCTCGCTCGCCAACGACGAGTGCGCCAACACTGCACGTCCTTTTCTTTCCCGGTGGATCTGTGACCACCAGTGAGGAGGGAGAGAGAGGCCGTCTTTTTTAGATCTGGAGAGAGGTTGATAGTGTGAGAAGCAAGTGGGCAGCCCTTAGCAAGAAAGCGCTGAAGCTCCAGCCTATATATCTTTTTTATACTACTAGTACTAGAGGTGGAGTACGGTGGCATGGGCCAGAACAAGCATTCACGTCCAGGAGTACGGCACACACCCAGCACGACTTCCATCTGACACCATATTTTTTGGAGTCCGTGCTACAGCTATCTCTTCAACGTCCTCGTTTCTCGGACTGCGCTTCGGTGCCTTAAAGGCACCTACCTTTGGGTCTATGACAGGTGGGCCAGCTACCTATTAGGCCCACCTGTCATGGGCCCAAAGGCAGGTGCCTTAAGGCACCGAAGCAGCATCCTTGTTTCTCTAACTCAGCCATCATGCGGCGGGCGAGGTGGCGGTTTGCCGATAGTCAGTTTCCTCAACTACGGTCCCACTTGTAAGGCCAACTCCAAGGGACGACCCCAAACAGACCTCCGTTTGCCCGGATTCTGTCCGTTTGGGTAGGGCCGGGGCGCCTCTTCGTGTACCGTGGCAACCGTCCACCGACTCTTTGACTTTCCCTCTCGATTTGAAACTGCTGTCGCACGCACTTCCTCCCTCCTCCATTTCCCTTCACCCTTCCTTCTGCCATTGTTCGATTGTCTTCTCCATGGAGGGAACAGGCCGGAAACGACCCCGTTATTCTTGCCTCGATCTGAAAGATGACGTGGTGGAGGAACTCATTGATCGGTGCGACGTCATCACCTCGGCTAGCATGGCAGGTTCGTTCAAGACCATTCTCGACTCAACTAATAACATCATTACAAGGAACCCAAGGGTCCATGAGCGGTTTGATCTCCCCTATCTTCTTCACCGTGACCCTGGTCACTGCCGTGCGGACGACGCAGGCCTCGCCTTGTGCAACTTGATGCCGCTTGATAATGATATGTGTGATTTTAAGATGCCATCGCTTGAGGGTAAGGCTTGGGCAGGCGCAAATGGAGATAGGGTTGTTTATATTGGGTACAACTATGAGTGGGAACTTGTGAATGTGTACGCTCGTCACCGGGTTCCACTTCCAAAAATCTCAGACTACCCAGAGGTTGAGCACACCGGTATTCTACGTACGTTCAACTACAATCATGGTGACTGTCGTCTATGGAAGATAGCAATTTCTCGAGTTCCAACCGCTCTTGGGATTACACAAACTATGAAGTTGTTGCAATCTTCGACAAGCTTGTTGCCTTCCTTCATAGTTCGACTCGATGGATATTGCTCAAAAATCAGTTTCTATACACGGATGATCAGTACTGTGATGCAATTCAATACCAGGGTCTTGTGTTTGCTGCCACCACTCGTGGCACTGTTTTTGCATGGAATCCTTATGCTTTCGGTACATTTATCTTCCACCTTAATTATAACTTCTTCATCCACATGCATGAGGGTTAGCTAGTTTCCCTTTACTAATTAACCTTCTTGTGTTTCCAAGGTCCTGTGACCATTCCACCACCTATATTTGAAAAAAATTATAACCAAGGGGGAGATGACGATGATGATGATCACGAGCATGAGGACCCATATACTCAGTGGCGCCTGGCAACTTATTCCGATGGATCACCTCTTCTTGTCTGTATACAGGGCACTGCTGATGTTACTAAGGAAGCAGGTGTTGTCTCCCATGGTCGCACTCTCCGGACCTATTCCAACATCCGTTGCAGGGTATTCGGGATGGATACTACTGTGCTAGCGCCAACACCTTCTTCCTGGTTTAGTATTGATACTCTTGGAGGAAACTCGCTCTTCATTGGACAAAACTATCCAATGATGGTGAAAGGCGATCCAGCTGCTGTTCACACAATGTTACTACCATTTATGAGAAGCAACTGTATCTATAGCTCTGACATTGCTATGGTTCCCTACCGTGGCTATCACAATATGCATCCTGACATAGGCCGCTTCAGCCTGGATGATCAGTCATGCGTTGGTCTCGAGATTGATAGTAGCTGCCCCTTCCCAGAGAATCACTTCTGGTTCAAAGCAAGCGTTCCAACCCCGATGAGTGGTTGACCTGAAGTTCATTTCATTGCTTGTTATTTGTTGTGTGATGAAAACTTTAGTATTTATAATGTATCCTCGTTGTCGTTGTGGGTTGATGATCTGTTGTATGTAATAAAATGATATGTATGTGATAAACTTACTAAATTTATGAATGGCTTTCGAGTCGCTTCTCTGAGTGGGTGCTGCGACGAGGCAAAAAAATATTTTCCGAATACATAATTGTACGTGCATTGCAACAGGTTATCGGATGAGTCCAATCAACAATAGTACTACTATTTGTACTAGCTTCACATGCTTCATGCGTTGGGCGGGTGTTTTTACTGTAGCTGCGAATCCCATCATCCTAGGTCCTCGGATGAGTCCAGTAGAAATTGCATTCTGATGTTTGGGTTCAAACTTTCAAAACTGCTGCACTATCTCTACGTCTACGTATACGTAATACAACAAGTTTTAAACTTGAGACCAGCCACCCACCCTCAGCAAGAACACTTTTTAACCTAGCACAGACTCCAGGAAATTTGGCCACAGTGTGAGGTGGGCCATATGTTAATGTGTTCGCTGTACATAGAAACACCTCGAATCGTTGATATATAGTAGGGTGGCATGGGCTAGAACAAGCATTCACGTCCAGGAGTACGGCACACGCCACCAGCACGACTTCCATCTGACACCATATTTCTTGGAGTCTGTGCTACAGCTATCTCTTCAACCTCCTCGTTTCTCTAACTCAGCCATCACGCGTCGGGCGAGGTGGGGGTTTGCCGATAGTCGGTTTCCTCAACTGCGGTCCCACTTGTAAGGCCAACTCCAATGCACGACCCCAAACGGACCTCCGTTTTGCCCGGATTCTGTCCGTTTGGGTAGGGCAATGAGGTCATGTCTGGGCCATTTCTCGGATGCGGTGGCCGTGCGCCCAACACGCGCACGCATCCCGGCCGTGTACATTTTTCTTTGCAAACACATATCTTTTTTCATATTGATTTTTGGTACATGGAAATACATCACCAAAATTTGACTAGAAAAGCAAGACCAAAGAAAACAAGAACCACAAGAATCATTTTAGAAGATATCCAACTTCCATAACTGCTCCTGTAAGTTGGATTAGTGCCTTCTCGATGCATTCATTGTTGATCTGCGGAGGCTCGATCTTGCGTGCTTCTTTCTTATTCGAGTGTAAAGAAGTAGACGTTGCTTCCTCGCATCTAGTCTCATGTCTAGCCTCTATTCTATCAACAAGTGCACTAGTCTCATCTCTAGCCTCTATGCTAGCTAAAAGTTCTAGAACATCTACTAAATTGCGCTATATCAATATATCGATGTACTCTTCTTCCCAATACCAAAACTTGCATCCATTCTAAACAATAAAATTTTAAGTTAGCACAACTAGTCTAATCCGAGAGCACAACCGAAGCTAAAGTAGCACATACCCCATCGGTTGAGCACTTGATGAACACCCATCCGGGATGTTCCGGCGTTGTAGACACGTGGCGCAAGACCTTCTTTGGGCAGTCGTTGCACGTAATGAGTGGCAACGGTGCGCCGACGAGCTTTTGGGCAAGCACCGAGCCCGGCCGACCGCCATTCATGTATCTGCCGGCGGACCGCTTATGGTGTAGATCCGAGCGGCTAGAGGAGGAGTCAGTACCTGCATGCGGCCTTGCGGCCTTGCCGGGGCCTTCCGGCCTGGTGCCCGGCCAGTCCATGGCGCGGCGCGGCCTCCAATAGCCGGGCGAGCTCAATCCCGGCCGGATCCGCTCCAAATCCGTCCGCCGGGTGCGCAAAACACGTAGCCGTGGTTGGGTAGCTCCGGGGCGTCGAGGGAAAGGGGGCTGAGCGAGCGCGCGTCCAAGCTGCACACGCTGGAGTTGGCCTAGCGGTGTGGCAGACCAACCATGTGGGGGTGCGAAGTGGCTTCGCTCGTGTGGGGGACGGAAGCCATCTCGCGCGGGCGCTAGGTCTGACAGGATGGCCTTGTCATCACAGTGTGACCTCTGTGGCAACCGTCCGCTCCCCACTAGCCTCTTCGTTCACATGTGGTCCCGTTCCCACATGTCAGTGAGATGACGGCGAGTCCTTTTGTACAATTTCCGAACGTACGTCTATGTAGGCCGGGGCGCCTCTTCGTGTACTGTCGCAACCGTCCACCGACTCTTCGCCTTTCCCTCTTGATTTGGAACTGCTGTCGCACGCTCTTCCTCCCTCCTCCATTTCCCTTCACCCTTCCTTCTGCCATTGTTCGATCGTCTTCTCCATGGAGGGAACAGACTGGAAACGACCCCGTTATTCTTGCCCCGATCTGAAAGATGACGTGGTGGAGGAACTCATTGATCGGTGCGACGTCATCACCTCGGCTAGCATGGCAGGTTCGTTCAAGACCATTCTCGACTCAACTAATAACATCATTACAACGAACCCAAGGGTCCAGGAGCGGTTTGATCTCCCCTATCTTCTTCACCATGACCCTGCTCACTGGCGCACGGACGACAAAGGCCTCGCATTGTGCAAGTTGGTGCCGCTTGATAATGATACGTGTGATGTTAAGATGCCATCGCTTGAGGGTAAGGCTTGGGTAGGCGCAAATGGAGATTGGGTTGTTTATATTGGGTCCAATTGCGAGTGGGAACTTGTGAATGTGTACACCCGTCACCGGGTTCCACTTCCAAAAATCTCAGACTGCCCAGAGGTTGAGCACACCGGTTATGACCGCACTTTCAACTATGGTCATGGTGACTGTCTTCTATAGAAGATAGCAATTTGTCAAGTTCCCGACCGCTCTTGGGATTTTATTGAATATGTAGTTGTTGCTATCTTCGACAAGCTTGTTGCCTTATGTACCAGCCCCAAAATTGGGTTATCAAATTATGTGCTGTTATTCTCTCCTGGCACTCATTTTTAAAATTTTCTCCTGAGTTTGCTGGATGACCCTCAGAAAATTTTGTCATTTCTAACCTTTCAAAATCCTGCTCATGTCTTTTTCAGTGGGCAAGACCTCATTTGCATCAGCTCAATTCCTCTTAAACCCTAATTCCAAATTTTTGGAATTTGGATATGCCCTTATGATTACAAGGGAGCCACCATTTTCCTTGTTCTGTTGATCCTCCCAATTGATCCCAGAGATCATCCTATCTTTCTTAACCTTGGATATGAAAAAATATTGCTAAGTCCAATGCAATATTTTTGAATTATGATTTATTCCTTTTCTTGCCTTTCTAAGGAATAAAATCCAAAGGCATAGCTAGCCATCTCCTAAATTCATGAGAATTGGTGGAGTTGATACTTATGCCCAATCCAAGCTCTGGCAAGTATATTGGCCATAATTAAATAAGGAAAATTGCCTTTTCCTATTTAATGCCAATATTGCATTTCTGCCATTTTCCAAAGGAACTACTATTTTCATAGCAGAGAAAATTCCCACATAAATTGTGGAGCTTGTACTTGCTATATAATCACTAGTTCCAACATAATATCATGTTCCTCAGTTCAAAAATTTGGCACATGATCCAATGCAAGTTTCTGCCTTCTCTGAAATTTTGCAAAGGAAGTGCTTTATTCCTAAATACAATTCAGCTGCAATTTGGCAGGGTGTTTAACATTGATAAATAACCCATGTATGGCAAATATGAGCTCAATCCATTCATCCCAGCTCCCTGTGCAATTTTTTAAAGTTTCTGACAAGAATGCAACTTTGTGAAGGAAGTACCTTCATAGAGTTTCAAAATGGGATGAAACTTTGCCACCCTCTCCTATATCTCAAATCTTCATCCTCCACCTAAATTCAGTTCATTTCATTGAACTATGTAAGCACAGAAGCAACTCTTGGTTTCTGTCAAATTTATTAGTTTGTGAAGCAAGTGCATTTTATCTTGCTCCATTATGGCTGATAATTTTCACAGGCCATTTCCTATCTATATGATCCATATCCACAAGATTTTGGATCATTTCACTTGACCAATTGCCCTGAGGATTTTTCTGAAGTTTTTGGACAAAAATGATAGCTGTGAAGGAAGTACTATTTTGGTGAGTCCATTTGGTATGAACTTTCTACAGCATCATGGTATGTTCAAATCATCAGGCTTTGCCAAGTTATAGCCCAATCCATCACTCCTAGTGAGTGTTTCATCATGATTAAGTTTCTGGGTCAGTTTTGGTGGTTGTACAACAACTATGGTAAATAGTTGTCCATTTTACCTCAAAACTCCGAGGACCGTAGTCCTTTCCACCCCAAGCCTCCCGGACATCAAGTTTACCATTTACCCTCTCTGTTTTAATCTCTAGGATGTTGCCAAGTTTGCAATAGCAAACTTGTGGAGCTTGTTTCACTCATCTCCATTTGTCTCTTCCCGATCTTTCACCATGGTAACACTCCACGCTGGAAGTACTACGCGTTAGACATGAACTTACATCAGTAAAAAACCCAGAGCGCGCCATGCCAGTGGTGACTACGAGGGCAGCCAGCCAAAACGGTGGTCTAGCCACTGTTGTCGTCGGCAGCGCTGCTCCGACCGTCTCTGGCCTCGCCATTAATGTCCTACAGCTCCCTCTAGGCGTCGTCTTCCCTCTGGACCTCTGGCCCCCTTCGTTTTCTTCTCCGGCGAGCCGTGCCAATGACCGAAACAGTGCGCTCCTTTGCATCGTCGCCTTCCTCCCCGATGTCCTCTTCCTCCGTTTGTCCGCAAGCTTTGCTCGTCTCCGTGACTCTCTGGCGCTCGTCTGCATCCTCCTCGTCGCCTTCCCGCCGCTTCCCGTGAGCCTTGGCCGCGCCTGCGCCCTCGCCGACGCGCGGACACGTCGCCCGCCGCGTGCCACCTCCTCCCCTCCTTGCCCCGGCTATAAATAGCCAGCCTGAGCCTTCTCTGAGCAAGCCAGCCCCCTCCCCTCTCCCTCTAGAGCCCTCTCACACCCGTGCCCGGACGAATCCCTCGCCGGAGCCCGGCAATTTAGCCGGAGTTCGCCCTCGGCCTCCGCACCCAACCTCCCTCTCAGGCCATCCCCTGCCCAGTCCGAGCCCATGGATGGACGCGCCACTCTCCGGCGACCCTTCCCGACCCGTCGCCCCTCCATTTCCCTCACCGGAGCCCCGTGTCCACCCGAGCCCGAAGCCCCTCTTCACTGCGTGCCCCGCTGCTTCTTCTCCCGCGCTCCTCGCCGGCAACAGAGCTCACGAAGAGATGCGTCTCGTCCTCCTGAGCTCGTGGGTAGGTCGCACGCCGCAAGTGGTGGCCGGAGTCGCCGGCGCTCCTCGTCGGGGCGATCCCCTGCCTCGGCTCGTCGCGCCCCCGAGTGGGAGGAAGAAGAAGGCCAGTCGGGCCCCGCCCAGCGTTGACCTTGCTTCTGGGGCCCGCCTGTCAGCCTCTGCACGCTGACTGGGCCGGCTCGCTGAGCTGGTGTAAGTGGAAACGCCCCACACGAATACGCTTTCGTCTCCCGAAAGCGTACTTCGTCGCGGCTTCAGAGAGGAATGTGTTTTCGTTTTCTGAAAACGTACTTTCGATCGCCTGCGGTCAGTAATGCGCTTTCCCTTAGCCGAAAGCGTATTCCTCCTCTTCTTCGGGCCAGAATGCACTTTCCTCTCTGGAAAGCGTATTTCTGAGAAAGACGCGATCTGTTTTTCTGCCAGGGCCCAGTTTGTAATGATTTTCTTTACAGATAGATCCCTGGTAGTTAAACAATCATATCTTTTTACCCGTAGCTCCGAATCAGGTGATTCCAAGGCCCACGTCTTCGTTTCGTCGAGCCCGTTTCGTTGATATCATTTCCATAATTTTTTCACACAGTGAAAATGACCTTTTTGCCCTTGCCCGTAAACAGCCCCCTCCGAAAAGGAACTGTTTCCGGCAAATCTTTTCGCGATCATTTCGCACTTCTTCCCGGAGTATTTGCCGACCCCCAGGCAAGCCAACCTCTTATCATGAGCCCCGAACTTGCATGTTGACTTTGCTTGCACGTTGTGTGTGTGTGTGTAGTTGTAGTTGTTTTATATCGTTTTCATCGGCAGTTATTTCTTTATGCCTATCTTGCATGCTTGTGTTTCATGATACCTTTGCCATGTTAATTAGAATGTTATTATTAATAATGCCATGCCACTACTCTACTTTATTTGCATGTCATCATTATAAACTGTTATGAGGATTGTAATGCACCGTTGATATACTATTGTTGTGTCCTTTATGTTATAGTTGTGCACTTGAGGAGTTCAATATTTTGTTCGTGCATTTGTATGCGGCATGTTGCACTCATGTTAAATATGTTCATGATGACGGAGAAGGAAATAAAATGACTTAATAATAACATACCTCCTCCATCATCGATGGGATCGAGTCATAGTGCCGCCAAACCGAACTTTTTCAGTGCAGCCACATTTGCCTTTTTGGGAAGGCCTTAATGCGATCTATTGTCGTGCCTCTCGTCGGTGCCTCCAACTAGGGAAGGTTATGGGCGTGCTTACCCTGATCAGGTAAGCGGACATAACCTTGTGTGCTCGTTTTTGAGATTTTTGGTACCAGTCCCCGAGTGGGAGTGTCCCCGAGTGGGAGTTGACCACGACGGTGGTCGGGGTGTCTTTGGTAGACACGGGGCCACCCAGGACCAGCCCGTTGGGGATTGGGTTGGAGTGGCCAGGAGAGCGTCATGGCAGTACGTTGGTTTCATCGGAATGGCATTGGTCTACCCGAACGGGATGACGAGGCCATGGGTTCCGTGGTGTGGGTACAGTGTGCTACCTCTGCAGAGTGTATAAAGTCTATCGATAGCAACAGTTCGTAGTAGGTCCCACTATCAGGTCTTGGTCGAAATGGAGGACAAACCGAAATAATTAAGTTGGTAAATAAATATGTGATAACAAGAATATGGTAACTTGAACTATGAGATAGTCGTGAGGAGTCACGACGATATTTTGATGATGAGATAAGTGGTTGTGATCGCCGTAAGGATCACGTTTGGTGACCAAGTGTTGGTCGTGGTTGTGATCGCCGTAAGAATCACGAGTTGTTCTTGAGAAAGACCACTTTGGTGGTGTGTTTGTGATCCAGAGATGATCACAGTTGATAAGAGAGTCCGAGGGACTCGGTGCACAAGTTTGGTTGCAATGCTGGAATAATATATCATTATTTGCATTTAAAGAACCATGATAGAACAGAAGATGATTTCATAATGTTAACATGCTATGTCTGCATTGGATATTATTGGTAGTTTATTTTCAGCATAGTTTCTTGATGCCATGCTATGCTTTGATTGACATGTTAAGTTATGCCATGATTGAGATAAAATTCTATGTTTTGCTATTACAATGTTATAATCATGTTCTGATATGCCATGTCATTGCCATGTTAGTAGATGTTATGATTTTGTTCATGCTTAGTTGATTTTTATCATGCCATGTTTAGTAATTGATATGAGATAGGGTGTTGCATGCGCTCGGTTCTTGCTTTGTCTGCAGCTTGTTTGGATGCTATGTATTTGGTTGTCTTGCAAGTACATTCAATGTACTGACCTGGCATGTCATGCCAGTTTTGTAGGTCATACCCGTATTGCTCGCTTGATCCGTCGTTCTAGGTCATAATCTTGCTAGTCCTGTGAGTTATGGAGCCCAGCCAGAGTTGTTATGCTGCCAAACCAAGAATTCCGCCGCCATTTTTATCAGACTTCCGCTGTCATTTAATAGCCTTAGGGCTATGCCAGATAATTGTATTCATCAATGATGTAATCTCATATACATGTATTTGATGAATATTTTTGTACCTGGAATGCTGTATTATGGACCTGTCGTGCGTCAGGTGTTATCCTGGGCTGACGTGCGAAGGCCCCCTGCTCCATGCGGATCGGGGTGCCACAGGGCATGGTATCAGAGCAGCTAGGCTGGCATAGGTTATCCTAGTATTAGATCACCGCTACCATTAACCGGTAATGGCCCTAAGGGATTTGACCCATCCCTGCATATGGCATGGCCACTATTAATCAACAGGTGGCGCAGTCGGGACCGACACATCCTCACCCCGCTGTCCCCGCCTAGTTATCCGTGGCGCGAGTAGCAACCATATCCTTTCGGGTCAGCCACACCGCTCACCCTTCGCCATTAAGGGAAAGGGGCCACACCATGCGGGCATGTCCCGCATAGCTGCCTATAAAAGTCCCCTTTCCGCTCGCCGTAACGCTCACCCCTCAGTCAACCATGTCCCTGCAGAGAAGCCTAGCTAGTAGCACTCCAGCCATGACTGGCACCTTCAAAGCTCCCAAGTTTCACAGCCGCACCGGTGCCTTCAACCACACTGGCTTTCCACCCCTTCTTACTGAGATGCTCACCAAAGCCTTTGGCTGTAAGGCTAGCCCCGATTACCTGGTGTTCCAATCGTCACCCGTCCCTCACCTTCATTGCTTCGATGCAAGAGTGTGCATCAGCCTAGCAGCGGATGGCCAGCCGTTGGTTTTTCAGGGTAGAGCTATGCCTACCTCTGATTTAGCCATTCAGGCCGCTGCTGTGGAGGCTATGCTTCACCTCCGAACCAGATACCAGCATATGGCAGCAAGGCGTGATTTCTGCTTCTAACCCATTGTGACAGAGGTAGGAATGCAGCCTTCTCCCGCTAGCCAAGGAGATGACCCCGCAATCGCTCGCCTGGTGCAGTATATTACCGCCCAGGGGATGATGATTTCCCAGATGCTTGCCGAGTTTCGAACTCTGGACAACGATGCGGTGCGAGTCGTCAAGGAAGCTTACCGTGAGTCTCGTAAATTCGCATCTCAAGTCATTTGTCCAACGCCATCCGAACCAGTGCTGTCCTCTCAACCCGTGTGGTGGCCTAGACCCAACATCGTCACCCTCGACAAGGCTCTTTTACGGATCCACCAGCAGCATTTGCTTGGATCAATTTCAGCCACACCCCCAGCAGCCGAACCCCAACCCATAGTAGTGTCGGATGATGAAGAAGGAGATTGGCTCGGTCTTCGTCCTCCCGGAGAGCCCCAGCAAGACAAGTCCTCTACATGACCTCAGTCACGCAGTAAGACGATCAGTCTGTCGGTTCATCCTCGATATGAGGGTAGAACTATGTATCCCCAGATGAGTTGCTTCGTTTAGCGCGTAACGCGTTCATGTTCTGTCGTCTGCTGGTACTGTTGTAGTCCGTATGCTGTGTTCTATGTATGTTTTTGTGCTTTTGTTTTTGTGTTGTTTTTGCTTGTCTCTCTGTCAAGCAGAAATGTTTGGCAGGGTTGACACTTTGTTGCTAACAAGATTTCAATTAGTAGATCACATACACTAAATTAACCCTGACTCGTCTCGAGTCTATAATAAAATGCGCGCTGGTGTAGGTATATGTATACCAGGAGTACATATACCCACTAGCATTAAAACACCGTAGAATGATTTTGCCTGGTGTGTTTTCCGTTGCATGTTTATTGCCTCTGTCTGTTTGCTAGTTTAGATTTTTCTGCATACTGCACGCATACCCAGTTCACCCACGAGTACATTCGGGCAGTACTCGGGGAAATGCAAAGTCACATATCCCTATCTATCTGTGCATACGCCGTGTGTCGGATTTCCAACTCTAGAAACCCTGCAGAGGCATTTCCTCTTGGAAATATCTCGTCTCTAATTCTTTTTCCTGATTTCATTTCCGGAGAAACACTGCCAATTTTATTTCACTCGATCCAGTACATCTACCCCGATACAGGTTTCACCTTGATTCTACCTCGACACCTACGTTTCGTGGAGGAATCCGCGATTTTTTTTCTCGGTGCCCCCAACTCGTTTGAATTTAACCAAAGGGTTAAAAATTAACCCCGAGGTTTTTCTCCGGAGTTGTTATTCTTTCGTTTGTGCTGTAACCCTAGGAATCTCGAGGACGAGATTTCTTTTTAAGGGGGGAAGAGTTGTAACAGCCCCAAAATTGGGTTATCAATTTTTGTGCTGTTATTCTCTCCTGGCACTCATTTTCAAAAAAAATTCCTGAGTTTGCTGGATGACCCTGAGAAAATTTTGTCATTTCCCACCTTTCAAAATCCTGCTCATATCTTTTTCAGTGGGCAAGACCTCATTTGCATCAGCTCAATTCCTCTTAAACCCTAATTCCAAATTTTTGGAATTTGGATATGCCCTTGTGATTACAAAGGAGCCACCATTTTCCTTGTTCTGTTGATCCTCCCAATTGATCCCAGAGATCATCCTATCTTTCTTAACCTTGGATATGCAAAAATATTGCTAAGTCCAATGCAATATTTTTGAGTTATGATTTATTCCTTTTCTTGCCTTTCTGAGGAATAAAATCCAAAGGCATAGCTAGCCATCTCCTAAATTCATGAGAATTGGTGGAGTTGATACTTATGCCCAATCCAAGCTCTGGCAAGTATATTGGCCATAATTAAATAAGGAAAATTGCCTTTTCCTATTTAATGCCAATATTGCATTTCTGCCATTTTCCAAAGGAACTACTATTTTTATAGCAGAGAAAATTCCCACATAAATTGTGGAGCTTGTCCTTGCTATATAATCACTAGTTCCAACCTAATATCATGTTCCTCAGTTCAAAAATTTGGCACATGATCCAATGCAAGTTTCTGCCTTCTCTGAAATTTTGCAAAGGAAGTGCTTTATTCCTAAATCCAATTGAGCTGCAATTTGGCAGGGTGTTTAACATTGATAAATAACCCATGTATGCCAAATATGAGCTCAATCCATTCATCCTAGCTCCCTGTGCAATGTTTCAAAGTTTCTGACCAGAATGCAACTTTGTGAAGGAAGTACCTTCATAGAGTTTCAAAATGGGATGAAACTTTGCCATCCTCTCCTATATCTCAAATCATCATCCTCCACCCAAAATCAGTTCGTTTCATTGAACTATGTGAGCACAGGAGCAACTCTTGGTTTCTGTCAAAATTTTCAGTTTGTGAAGCAAGTGCATTTTATCTTGCTCCATTATGGCTGATAATTTTCACAGGCCTTTTCCTATCTATATGATCCATCTCCACAAGATTTTGGCTCATTTGACTTGACCAATTGCCCTAAGGATTTTTCTGAAGTTTTTGGACAGAAATGATAGCTGTGAAGGAAGTACCATTTTGGTGAGTCCATTTGGTAGGAACTTTCTACAGCATCATGGTATGTTCAAATCATCAGGCTTTGCCAAGTTATAGCCCAATCCATCACTCCTAGTGAGTGTTTCATCATGATTAAGTTTCTGGGTCAGTTTTGGTGGTTGTACAACAACTATGGTAAATAGTTGTCCATTTTACCTCAAAACTCCCAGGACCGTAGTCCTTTCCACGCCAAGCCTCCCGGACATCAAGTTTACCATTTACCCTCTCTGTTTTAATCTCTAGGATGTTGCCAGGTTTGCAACAACAAACTTGTGGAGCTTGTTTCACTCATCTCCATTTGTCTCTGCCCGATCTTTCACCATGGTAACACTCCACGCTGGAAGGACTACGTGGTAGACATGAACTTACATCAGTAAAACCCCAGAGCGCGCCATGCCAGTGGTGACTACGAGGGCAGCCAGCCAAAACGGTGGTCTAGCCACTGTTGTCGTCGGCAGCGCTGCTCCGACCATCTCTGGCCTCGCTATTAATGTCCTACAGCTCCCCCTCGCCGTCGTCTTCCCTCTGGACCTCTGGCCCCCTTCGTTTTCTTCTCCGGCGAGCCATGCCAATGACCGAAACAGTGTGCTCCTGTGCATCATCGCCTTCCTCCCCGATGTCCTCTTCCTCCGTTTGTCCGCAAGCTTTGCTCGTCTCCGTGACTCTCTGGCGCTCGTCTGCATCCTCCTCGTCGCCTTCCCGCCGCTTCCCGTGAGCCTTGGCCGCGCCTGCGCCCTCGCCGTTGCGCGGACACGTCGCCCGCCGCGTGCCACCTCCTCCCCTCCTTGCCCCGGCTATAAATAGCCAGCCCGAGCCTTCTCCGAGCAAGCCAGCCCCCTCCCCCCTCCCTCTGGAGCCCTCTCACACCCGTGCCCGGCCGAATCCCTCGCCGGAGCCCGGCAATTTAGCCGGAGTTCGCCCTCGGCCTCCGCACCCAAGCTCTCTCTCAGGCCATCCCCTGCCCAGTCCGAGCCCATGGATGGACGCGCCACTCTCCGGCGACCCTTCCCGACCCGTCGCCCCTCCATTTCCCTCACCGGAGCCCCGTGTCCACCCGAGCCCGAAGCCCCTCTTCACTGCGTGCCCCGCTGCTTCTTCTCCCGCGCTCCTCGCCGGCAACAGAGCTCACGACGAGATGCGTCTCGTTCTCCTGAGCTCGTGGGTAGGTCGCACGCCGCAAGTGGTGGACGGAGTCGCCGGCGCTCCTCGTCGGGGCGATCCCCTGCCTCGGCTCGTCGCGCCCCCGAGTGGGAGGAAGAAGAAGGCCAGGCGGGCCCCGCCCAGCGTTGACCCAGCCTCTGCGCCCCGCCTGTCAGCCTCTACACGCTGACTGGGCCGGCTCGCTGAGCTGGCGTAAGTGGAGACGCCCCACGCGAATGCGCTTTTGTTTCTTGAAAGCGTACTTCATCGCGGCTTCAGAGAGAAATGTGTTTTCGTTTTCTGAAAACGTACTTTCTGTCGCCTGCGGTCAGGAATGCGCTTTCCTTTAGCCGAAAGTGTATTCCTCCTCTTCTTCGGGCCAGAATGCACTTTCCTCTCTGGAAAGCGTATTTCTGAGAAAGACGCGATCTGTTTTTCTGCCAGGGCCCAGTTTGTAATGATTTTCTTTACAGATAGGTCCCTGGTAGTTAAACAATCATATCTTTTTACCCGTAGCTCCGAATTAGGTGATTCCAAAGCCCACGTCTTTGTTTCGTCGAGCCCGTTTCATTGATATCATTTACATAATATTTTCACACAGTGAAAATGACCTTTTTGCCCTTGCCCGTAAACAGCCCCCTCCGAGAAGGAACTGTTTCCGGCAAATCTTTTCGCGATCATTTCGCACTTCTTCCTAGAGTATTTGCCGACCCCCAGGCAAGCCAACCTCTTGTCATGAGCCCCGAACTTGCATGTTGACTTTGCTTGCACCTTGTGTGTGTGCAGTTGCATTTGTTTTATATCGTTTTCATCGGCTGTTATTTCTTTATGCCTATCTTGCATGCTTGTGTTTCATCATACCTTTGCCATGTTAATTAGAATGTTATTATTAATAATGCCATGCCACTACTCTACTTTATTTGCATGTCATCGTTATAAATTGTTATGAGGATTGTAATGCACCGTTGATATACTATTGTCGTGTCCTTTATGTTATAGTTGTGCACTTGAGGAGTTCAATATTTTGTTCGTGCATTTGTATGCGACATGTTGCACTCATGTTAAATATGTTCATGATGATGGATAATGAAATAAAATGAATTAATAATAACATACCTCCTCCGTCATCGATGGGATTGAGTCATAGTGCCGCCAAACCGAACTTTTTCAGTGCAGCCACATTTCCCTTTTTGGGAAGGCCTTAATGCGATCTATTGTCGTGCCTCTCGTCGGTGCCTCCAACTAGGGAAGGTTATGGGCGTGCTTGCCCTGATCAGGTAAGCGGACATAACCTTGTGTGCTCGTTTTTGAGATTTTTGGTACCAGTCCCCGAGTGGGAGTTGACCACGACGGTGGTCGGGGTGTCTTTGGTAGACACGGGGCCACCCAGGACCAGCCCGTTGGTGATTGGGTCGGGGTGGCCGGGAGAGCGTCATGGCAGTAGGTTGGTTTCGTCGGAATGCCGTTGGTCTACCCGAATGGGATGACGAGGCCATGGGTTCCGTGGTGTGGGTACAGTGTGCTACCTCTGCAGAGTGTATAAAGTCTATCGATAGCAACAGTTCGTAGTAGGTCCCACTATCAGGTCTTGGTCGAAATGGAGGACAAACCGAAATAATTAAGTTGGTAAATAAATATGTGATAACAAGAATATGGTAACTTGAACTATGAGATAGTCGTGAGGAGTCACGACGATATTTTGATGATGAGATAAGTGGTTGTGATCGCCGTAAGGATCACGGTTGCAGACCAAGTGTTGGTCGTGGTTGTGATCGCCGTAAGAATCACGAGTTGTTCTTGAGAATGACCACTTTGGTGGTGTGTTTGTGATCCAGAGATGATCACAGTTGATAAGAGAGTCCGAGGGACTCGGTGCACAAGTTTGGTTGCATTGCTGGAATAATGTATCATTATTTGCATTTAAAGAACCATGATATAACAGAAGATGATTGCATAATGTTAACATGCTATGTCTGCATTGGATATTATTGATAGTTTATTTTCAGCATAGTTTCTTGATGCCATGCTATGCTTTGATTGACATGTTAAGTTATGCCATGATTGAGATAAAATTCTATGTTTTGCTATTACAATGTTATAATCATGTTCTGATATGCCATGTCATTGCCATGTTAGTAGATGTTATGATTTTGTTGATGCTTAGTTGATTTTTATCATGCCATGTTTAGTAATTGATATGAGATAGGGTGTTGCATGTGCTCGGTTCTTGCTTTGTCTGCAGCTTGTTTGGATGCTATGTATTTGGTTGTCTTGCAAGTACATTCAATGTACTGACCTGGCGTGTCATGCCAGTTTTGTAGGTCGTACCCGTATTGCTCGCTTGATCCGTCATGCTAGGCCGTAATCTTGCCAGTCCTGTGAGTTGTGGAGCCCAGCGAGAGTTGTTATGCTGCCAAACCAAGACTTCCGCCGCCATTTTTATTAGACTTCCGCTGTCATTTAATAGCCTTAGGGCTATGCCAGATAATTGTATTCATCAATGATGTAATCTCATATACATGTATTTGATGAATATTTTTGTACCTGGAATGCTGTATTATGGACCTGTCGTGCGTCAGGTGTTATCCTGGGCTGACGTGCGAAGGCCCCCTGCTCCATGCGGATCGGGGTGCCACACCTTACTTCATAGTTTGACTGGATGGATATTGCTTTAAAATCAGTTTCTATACAAGGATGAGTACTGTGATGCAATTCAATACGAGGGTCTTGTGTTTGCTGCCACCACTCGTGGCACTGTTTTTGCATGCAATCCTTATGCTTTCGGTACGTTTGTCTTCCACCGTAATTATAATTGTTTCATCCACATGCATGCGAGTTAGCTAGTTTCCCTTTACTAATTAACCTTCTTGTGTTTCCAAGGTCCTGTGAACATTCCACCACCTATACTTGAAAATTATTATAACCAAGGGGGAGATGACGATGATGATGATCACGAGCATGAGGACCAATATACTCAGTGGCGCCTGGCAACTTATTCTGATGGATCACCTCTTCTTGTCTGTATACAGGGCACCGCTGATGTGACTAAGGAAGCAGGTGTTGTCTCCCATGGTCGCACTCTCCAGACCTATTCCAACATCCTTTGCAGGGTATTCGGGATGGATACTACTGTGCTAGCTCCAACACCTTCTCCCTGGTTTAGTATTGATACTCTTGGAGGAAACTCGCTCTTCCTTGGACAAAACTGTCCAATCATGGTGAAAGGCGATCCAGCTGCTGTTGACACAACGTTACTACCATTTATGGGAAGCAATTGTATCTATACCTCGGATATTGCTATGCTTCCCTACCGTGGCTATCACAATATGGGTCATGAAATAAGCCGCTTTAGCCTGGATGATCTGTCCTGCGTTGGTCTCAAGATTGACAGTAGCTGGCCCATCCGAGACAAACTCTTCTGGTTCAAAGCAAGCATTTCTAAAGCCGAGGAGTGGTTGAGCTGAAGTTCATTTCATTGCTTGTTATTTGTTGTGTGATGAAAACTTTAGTATTTACTAGAATGTTTTTTGGTGGGGTGAGAGAGGCTCGAACTCTCATTTACTAGAATGTTTTGTTGGAACTAATCTATAATCCAACATGTATCCTCGTTGTCGTTGTGTGTTGATGACTTGTTGTATGTAATGAATGGTACATTTGCATATGCATGTCATAAACTCAATTTATAAATGGTTTTCGACTCACTTCTTGGAGTGTTAGTGCCGTAGTAGTATAGCCAACATCTGTAGTAATATGAAGTTGCCACATCACATATAGCCAACAGATAGTTAGTTCTAGTTAGATCAACTAGAGCTTGGTGTCGCACGGAGGCCGAGAAATATGGTGATAGTGTGACTATGTGAGGTGGGCTTGTTTGTAGTATGATGTAGGCACAGGGCTTGCCGTGTTTCCTACTCCTCCGGTCTAAATGTGGAGAAGATTTGGTCGAGTTCTTCCTCCTTTTGCCGACAGTGGGACATCCAGCAGCCAGGTCGTGTCATGCAAGAAAATTGAGTGGTAGTGGAAGCCACGTGATGTGCATCTTGGGTTAAACTGTAAATAGAATCTTACTACTCTTGAGTAACTCCAAAAGCGGCCACCGAAGATCTTTATTGGATTTGTTTTTCATCACCAGCACGTCGAGGTGAAAGATGTGCAGGTTCAGTGGGTCCTCTTGCGTTTTCAGTCACATGTGGGACTGCATGTGAGCAAACAGACGATGGGCTCCGCGCGTCTGCTAGCTGGCTGAGAAGAGAGATAGAGGAGGGCTGAGCATGGACTCCAGGAAATTTTTTCTACGTAACCAGCACCTCGATATAGGCTCGATATAGTGGGGTGGCGTGGGCCATAACTAGCATTCACGTCTAGCAGTACGGCACACGCCACCCACACGAGTCCCATCCGACACCAATTCTTGGAGTCCGTGCTACAACCATCTCTTCTCCCTCCTGTTTTCTCAGCCATCACGCGGTGGGAGGGGTGGGGGTTTGCCGATAGTCGGTTTGCTCAACTGCGATCACACTTGTAAGTGAAAATGCAACACAGCACGCATTCCCCCTTGAGCGGCGTGCCAGACCAACCGTGTGGGGGTGCGATGCGAACACGGCAGGCTTTTCCTTTTGAACTTGTAACTTGTAAAATTTGGTTCTGCTCCATGGCGCGACCGATAGATAGAAATAACGATTTCCCTAGAGTAATGAGAAGTTTGGTTCTGGCGCGGTTCATGCATGGAGTACATACGAAAATTATGAAGCTGATGCAAAAGGTAAGATAATTACTAGTAGTACCATATACTACAACATGGATTGACGGAAAGATAAAGATACATACAGATCCATCAACGACATCCTCACGCCGTAGTGTGCCGGTTCACCAACCGACGTGTGAGGAGCAGCGGCGTTGGCGGCGTGCTCAACGTACTTCTGAACAATGCCGTCCAAGGTTGCCCTACGGGTCAAGAAGGCCAGTGACCTATCGTCCTCCTCTGGCACGTAGTAGTCCTTGTGGACGATTTGCACGTAGACGTGGGTGATTATGTCGATGGTGTCTTGCTGCGCCAGGTGCTGCGCGGCGAGCGCGACCTCGAGGTGGACATTCTCCGGCGCGACGGCGGGCAGTTGCAGGGCCACCAATGCGTCGAAGAGGTTGTCACCATAGAGTCCATTGAGGGTGGCGGGCATCGCAAAGCCTGTGCGCATGGGCTAGAGGCGTACGTCAAGGTCATCCGCGAGCTTCTTGATGATGGTGAACTTGTCGAGGAAGCCGACGAGGACCTTGTCGAACAAGGAGACGAAGTTGTCGTCCAAGCGGCCTCTCGCACTGGCGGCCTCAAGCACGACCTAGAGACGTTCCTCGGTGTCGGGCCGCAGGCCGGCGTCATGGACCATCTGGCACAGCCGGCTGATGCTCACGCTCATCGCCTCCATGGGTCTAGCTTCTAGTCAACTGATCTTGCGATTGGAGTGATCACTCTTGCCCTTGGTTAGGGTGCGTAGGATTTCGTAGATTGGACTGGCGGGGAGCCTTTATATGAGAAGTGCAGACTGCGTTGCATTCACGTGTGTGTTGGCCATCTACTCCTTGGCCCTCTACTACACCTGCCTTTGGCTGTATGACAGGTGGGCTAGCCACCTGTTGGGCCCACGTGTCATTCAGCCAAACGCTGGTGCAGTAAGTCAATGAAGCTGCGTCCCCCTCCGTCCCAAAACACTTAGGCTGGTCATAGTGGGGAGTAACTTATACTAATATCATGCATATGATACTAGACTAAGTTACTACCTTCATAGTGCAAAGTAACATAGTAGTAGTGTCATAGATGGCTTCATTTATTAGCTTGTAGACTCATCTTGTATTGGGAAGCGCTATGTTACAGTAACATATTATGTTACTACTTCTCATTAACTACTTGCCAAATAAGCAAAAAATTCTTGGAGTGTGCTATGTTACTCCCACTATGACTAGCCTTAGGCACGGTACATTAACTCCCTCCTTGTTTCTTATTTCGTGACATATCAACTAATGAGAGATGTGGGCCGTGCATGCTTTCAATGACTTGAGACTACCAAACATGACATGCAGTGGTTAGTTCATTGGATGTAATCCTATTAATTAGCAAAAAGAGCATGGTTAGAGCAAGTACAATAGGATGACGTAGGCGGGCTGTAAGCCTTTAAATATTATATTTTGGATGAGTTGGAGGAGAGAGAGAAGGGAAGTGGGCTACTGATTAGCAGCCGGCTGCAGCACGTGCTCCTAGGCATGTTGTGAGAGACGGAGGTGGGCCATGTATCAAAAAATTAGTACATATTTATATGTAACTATTGTACTTGCTGGCTATAAGGTTAGCTATAAATGATGTGGCAAGACAATATAGCCAGCAGTTGGCTATACTATTAACCATGCTCTTTATAGTATAGCCAGCTGCTGGCTATACGATGTTGCCATGTCATATAGAGCCATCACTTGTATCCACTTATACAATAAGGTTAGCTATAAGGCTGGCTATAAGAGTACTACTTTTTCTCATCTTCTCTCTCTTTCTTCATATTTATTGTATATCGGCCTAGGAATCCGTATATAGCGACTCTTGCATGAGAGCCCACTCCTCTTTTTCACTTGCTCTAAGATGACTTAGACTAGCCACAGTGGGAGTAACTTCAGCAGTAAGGGCATCTCCAATGGTTGTAAGATAGTTGTTGGTAGACTTTGCCACATAGGATTTTTGATGATGTGTCATACAATAAATGAGGGAAGAGAGAAAGTTTGTATGTACATGAACCAACACCCCTTGCACAAGCTCCAATGTAGAATGACAGAGCACCTTATTTATTATCTCACAATCTATTGGGCAAACTAGATACAATCCATTGGAGTTGTTGTATGTTAAGGTGTTGGTTGATGACATGGCATATCTTACCAACAAGTTAACATACAAACTATTGGAGATGCCCTAACATCAAGTCCAACTTAACAAATTTGCTTATGTGGAAATGAGTTAATGAGGAGAGAGGTAGTTTGAGTAACTTAGCTAGTTACTGTAACATCACATGTCCTAATGCAATATGAGTCTATAACCTAATAAATGAGGCTTTGCATGTTACCATACTTATGTTACTGCTACCCACTATGAAAGGTAGTAACATAGTTTAGGGATATGTGTATGTTACTAGTGTATGTTACTCTTCATTGTGGCTAGTCATACACCTAGACAGAGGGAGTAGTCTCAAGTCATTGGATGCATACGCACCCACGTCTCGTATTGGGTGATTTCTTTTTTCTTGGCAAAAAATAGGGAACGAGGTGGGTAGTTAATGCACCGTGCCTAAAAGTTTTGGGATTAATATTTGGTTTTCGTAACGTGACTAATGCACCAGTATGGATGGAGTACAATAGTAGTCTTTGATTGCAATTTTTTATTGGTAACTTACAAAGCTGAGTGCTCGGTGAGTACAATAGTAGTCTGGTTGATGAGACTTCAGATTTGAGCCATCTATCGGAAGGAATAAAACAATACACCGTGTATTTATTTACAGAGGGAGTAGTACATTTTTTGTTTTTTGTGACATGCATTACTAGATATTGCTAGTCAAATACTAAATCCAGATGGACGTGGTAGTACTACTAAATCCATACGGTGGTACTAGTACTAGTAGTAGTACTACCAATGTAGTAGCACTGTACTACCCATTTGTCAAATTTTTACGTGCTGCTCGTCGCAGTGAAGTGACAAGACCCTGCGCCAGAGATGACACCTGAGTATAGGCGCCGTGTTCGCATAACATAGTCAGCCTCACCGTCTGCAGTCACTATCATCATGGCTGTAGAGCTAGCCTGCTTACAACTAGCCGTGTTCGACATAATTTCCCGTCTGTAGATGCCCGTGCATTGCACGGAACACCAAGATTGGGGGTGGACGGCGCCGGCAGCGGCCATCGCGCCAGATTTTTCCATGGCCTTCTAGATGTGGTGGCGAGGAAATAAGGCTGATTGTGAGAGAGGAGTTGTTTGTAAATAGGGAACAAGTGCGGGCATCTTTTTGCAAAACTGGAGAAGTTTGGTTTGTATGCATCAGATCTAGATCCGACGACTATTGGTGAAAGATGGCAGGCACAATATCATCACCAACTCAGGAACTCTTTGATTCGCAGGATTTTGAAAATGCAGGAATAGGACAGGGCAATATTACAAATTTCAAACTGATATTACAAATGTTAGGAGTAATGCTGCACCTACGAAGAGGGAATCTAGGAAGTTTACGTAAGAACTTTCTTTACTTTAGGTGGATGCAGCATTATCGTAGAAACTAAAATCCACTGCCCTGACAAGTCACTAATGGGCAAATAAATTTTCGAGTCTCTGGCCACTTGATGTTTCAAAAACAAATTCAGCTTCTGCGGAGACTTTGTCATTTAGGCTTAGATGCTTGCGGTGATCAGCACGCCATTTATTGTTGCACCAGAGAACGCCAAACCTCATTACCTTGAGCACACTTGCCTCCAGAACAAAGAACCTGGCCAATTTAATCTCAGATGTGCTGCCTCGGTAGTCAATCAAATCAATTTTTGTAAGATGGAGATCAAGGCATTCGATGAGATTGTTATAGTGCAACACATTTTTCACTTTTGGGTCTTTTTTTATCTGCAAAACAAGAGAACATATTAGAGCAGCTGCCTGTATAAGATTGTCGTGTCATCAAGAGGTACCAATATCATTCGCTCATACGATAGGGTTGGCTGGCTAGTGATATTTTTTCACTCTCTCTCTCTCTCTTTCTCTTTCCTCTCATTTACCTAGGAGCACGTGAAGAGCTTGGGCATTTGTTGCCTTCCACTATGTGGCCGATGCCATATTTCTCAAAAGTATGCCACATAATACGCATCGATGTCAAATCAAAAGATTTTGGCACCGCTCTCGCGATGTGTGAGAGTTGGCACCACTGTGCACATAGACCCACATGTATAAACAAATCAATCAAACCAACTACACCAGCCTCCCACTCTCCCAAACAAGTGTTTTTTATTGCCTCAGTCCTCTCTCTCTCTCTCTCCCACGCAAGTGTTTTTCCATTGCGTGGGTTAATTTGGCACCGGAGCAAAGTAGGTGATCTAGATTGGGGCACCAGGTGAGCAATGGAGGGGCATCGATGCCAAATGCCTCACAAGTGAATTTGGCACGTGTTTTGGCCTACATAGTGGAGGGCCGTTATAGCCCACTTTTGTACTACCTCGTATTTAGTGCAAAATTTTGACCATAGATTTACCTAAGAAAAGGCCAATGCATGTCACCAAAAATTATACCATTTGAAATTATGTTCAAATACGAATCCAACGATATAATTTTTAGTGACATGCATTAACATTTTGTCAGTTAAATCTATGGTCAAATTTTGATACTACAAAATAGGAAGAGTAAACTAGGACGGAGGTAGTACTTGCTCTTAGGGTAACCATAGAGTTACTAGTCTAAGTTACTTTCCACTATGACTAGCCTAGGATACTATAGTAGTATAACAAAAAAACGATGCAGGTGATCACGAGAGAAAAAATACTAAAAACATTTCTTTCGGTGCAGTGCGTAGATGCAGTTTTGAACACTACACTTGTCATCGTAAGAAAATTACGAAAAAATTGAGCTACGTTGTGATTACCGTTTACTAATAGGAAATAAGTTTCACCTCGATGAGTAGCTTCTCCGTGCACGGAAAGCATGTAAGGAATCCAACAACTTGATCCAGATTGGGGCCGATAGATTTTATTGCCAAGATCTTCACTGTGCGCATAGACTGGGTCAAGCTTGTGGGAATCATTTTCAGGAAGACGGTCGTAAATACTTCAAGAAGAAATTTAAAAATTTCAATTTCAAGAAGACCGAGAAGAAGATGAGTGTTGTACCTGAACAATTACGGATCCAATAAAGAGTTTGGAGAATTTGGCATACGAGTATATGTACTATGTCAATTTCGGCGCGTCAATGACCCTGATTTTTGTTGGACCTTCTAGATCAGATACAAGCAATCTCTCAAGGAAAGGCGCATTCTCAATGACCATAACGTGGAACAGCTGGAGTGATCTCCTCCCAATTGATGTCTTGTTGCGGGGCCAGCAAGACACATAAATCCATCAGAGATTCGTCGAGGCGACGTGGAGGCTAATGAACCCGTGGATCTGCTCAAGACGAAGGTACTCAAGCGCAGTACAGCTACGAAGCAGGTGCTCCATAGCCTGCTTCGAGATGCCAACGTCAAAGAGGTCGAGCTGCTTGAGTTGAGGGAGAAGAAGGGCGGGCGCAGCATTAATCTGGGAAAGATAGCAGGAGCTGAAGCTAGCACGGCGCAGCGTTGGCGTGAGGCGGAGCACGGACGGTGGCAGAGAGCGACATCGTCCAGCTTCAAAGCTGAGCTCCTCGAGCTGATCTAGGGCGGAGGATAAGAACCACTCGTCGAACTTGGCTTGGACCTTGCAGTTGGTACTGAACATGCGGATGTCAAGGCGTCTGGCTGGCCCAGGGTGCGATGAAAGGATCTTGGAGACTGCGGCCATGCGTTTGCAATCCCCGTCGCAGAGGCAGCTGTCGACAGTGAGGTTGAGGGGGACGCGGCGCCAGAGGGGGTGCCACCGCCGGGAGAGTAGGGCGGTCCGCACGGCAGATTTGGTGGGGAGGAGGCCAATGATGATGAGCAGCATGTCGTCGGGGAGGCTGCTGATGAAGTCCAGGCTCGCCGGATGCGGTTTTGGCTCGAGCCGCCTCCGCTTGTTGGCTGCCTCGCCGTCCATCTCAACCGGCGGCGACGCCGGTGTACACATGTGCTGGTGTGTGTTGTGTGCTGGCCTGCTGGGTGTGCGCGAGTGCGTCCTTCTGTGCATGCCGTATGCAGTGGTGTATTGTGCGCGAGTGCGTCCTTCCCGTGGAAGAAGTGTGTCCTGAATGCGCCCTCAATTTACTAGCGTGCGGGGTGCTACCCCGAGTGGTTTCAACTTAGTTTACTTCACCGCGTGTCAGATGGGCCTCTAGTTTACTTATTTTCACCCACTGCCACATGGGCTAGCACACGAAGATAGAGAACACGAGCTGACAAGGCAGCATGTGGACTGGTTGACCGGTCAACTAAACAATATACGGAGCTATACGCTGACACAGTGAGCGTATAATCCGTCGGTATAGAGAGTTCGAGTGAGAGGGAAGGCCCATGAGAGATAGCAGAGAGAGAGAAAGAGCTACTCCCTCCGTTCGATAATGTAGTGCCAACATTTTTTTTAAAGCCAAACTTTTGAAACTTTGACCAAGTTTATAAAGAAATTACTTATATCTACAATACCAAAGATAAATGATAGTATGAAGTAAGTACGTGTTGTGATGAATCTAATTATCGTTCCAGATGTAAATGTTTTTCTCCACATATACCTGGTCAAACTTTTCTGAGGTTTGACTTTTCAAAACATCCATATGCTTATGGACGTGAGAGAGTCCCTAACTAGAGAGAGAGAGAGAGAGAGAGGGAGAGAGTGAAATAGAAAGAGTGAGTGAAAATGTTGTGTGTGCGTGTGTGAAAGAGACATGGACAACACATGATAAAAGTATAGAAAAGGCGTGTGTGTCTTATGCAAAAATATCACACATGCATCTTTGACAACGGAAGCAAGGTGAGGAGATAGTGTGTGGTTGTTTGCAACCGAGAGAGAAAGACCCCTAGCACGTGGCCAAGAGGGGTCTGACAAACAAAGGAGAGAGGTCGAGAGAGACGTACGGAGAAAATGCAGACATGGGGAGGAGAGAGTGTATGTTTGTCATAGAGAGATCCCCCGGAGATCGAGATGGGACTATATGGGTGGGAGATCGAGTGACAAGGTGTGTGCCCGATAGAAGATACCCCGAGAGATATCGAGATAGACGTATGGATGGAAGGAGACAATACATGTGTTCCTGATGGCTAGTGAGAGATAATCATACTTAGGGGGAGTGCGTGCGCCTATGATGGAGTGAGGGATTATGGTACTTAGGGGGGTGCGTGTCACATAGATAGAGAACAAGGGCGGTGAGTGTTGGATGGGTCTATATGTAGCGCGAGCAAGACATGTGTATGTGTGAACCAGGGAGATATAAGGGTTGTTTGGTTCTAGGCCTAGCATTGCCACACTTTGCCATACATTTTTACCAACCTTGCCTAAGCTTAGTTCATCAAAATGAGAGCCACAAGTTGGCAAGCCTAAAGGAATCTTGCCACACTTTTTGTGTGTATGCCATGTGGGGCCCAAGTGTGGCTTGCCCAAGGTGTGGCTTGAACCAAACACTCACCAAAGTTAGTCAAACTTGCCTAACCTTAGGTGTGGAAATCTTTGGCAAACTTAGTCACAAACCAAATAACCCCATAAAGTTTGAGAGAGATAGAGGATCCCCGATAAGGCTGAGTGGTGCGTCAGATAGCTGAGAGGGGGAAAGAGATATTCCATCCGCTCGATAATGCAGTGCATATAAATTTTTTAGAAGTCAAACTTTGGAAACTTTGATCAGGTTTACGCAAATGTTATTTATATCTACAATACCAAAGATACATCATACGAAACTACATCTCATGATGAATCTAATGGTATATGTTTGCCGTTCTAGATGTAAATGTTTTTCTCCACGTACATGGTCAAACTTTTTGATGTTTGACTTTTCAATAAATCTATATGCTATGGACCGAAGAGAGTGCCTAAGTCGAGAGAGATCAAGTGCGTGTGAAGGAGAATGAGTGAGTGTGCAAAAAGAGTATGTGCGTGAAACAGAAAGGGACAACAAACAATAAATTAGAGAGAGTGTGTGTTTTTTCGTTTCTTATGCAAACATATCACGCATGCATCTCCAAGATAGAAAAGTGAGGTGAGAATATACACGAAGATAGCTAGTGCATGATTGTTTGCAACGGAGAGAGACACCCCTATAGCACATGTCCAATAGGTCTGGCCAACAAGGAACAAAGGTCGAGAGGGACACATGCAGAACATGGACGCATGGGGAGGGAGAGAGGGTGTGTTTGTGATAGAGAGATCCCCTCGAGATCATGAGGGGACTATATGGGTGGGAGATCGAGGGAGGTGCGTGTGCGATAGAAAGATGCCCCGAGAGAAATCGAGATAGACCATGCACATGTTTTTGATGGAGACTAAGATTAGCTAGTCATACACATATAGGGAGGGACTGCGTGTGCCTACATTTGAGTGAGAGACCATCATACTTGGCTAGGCATGAGATTGTGTGTGTGTGCGCGTGTGAGATGGAGAGAGAACGAGGGAGAGAGATAGAGTTTTAGATGGGTCTATCGAGTGTGAGTGAGATATGCATGTGTATGTGTGACCCAGGTAGATGGAGAGTTTGAGAGAGAGAGGGAAGAGCTCCGAGATGACAGAGTGGTGCGTGAGAGAGTTACGGGCAACGAGCCAAGGAATTTGTGTGTGTACGACGAGTGCACCCAAGATATTACTAGAGAATCATACATAGTGTGCGAGAGAGGCCTATAGATGGAGTGTATATGCATGCGAACTAGAAAGCCCCCCCCACACACACAAAGAGAGAGAGACGTAGAGAGAGGGAGAGGGACCAAAAAGGTTTGTGTGTTGGATGCGTGCGACAGAATTGAAGATTGTCGGCGAGAGAGAGAGAGAGAGAGAGAGAGAGAGAGAGAGAGAGAGAGAGAGAGAGAGAGAGAGAGAGAGAGAGAGAGAGAGAGAGCAGGAGTCCAGGAGAGGGGGAGGTCGCGTTTTATGCATCAAAGACTGATATAAACCATGTTTCGATATAAACTTGCATTCAAATATTTAAATTGGAGAACATGTTGTCTTAAATCCACACATGAACGGAGATATGCGTATATCAAACAAGTTCATTAATTTGACTTTCAACATGTTCATGGAGTACTATAATACTGTACAACAAGCTACTCGATTGAGGTGTTCAATTTTGGATTTAGTTCACTATTTTGACCTGGTGAACGAGCTATTTCATTGAATCGAGATATTTAATTTTGGGTTTGATTCCCGTTTTTGAGTGGGTCAACTATTTGTCATATAGTAAATCGCTAGCAACGAGCATGTAAAAACACATTACTCCCGGGCATCATCTCTCCATCTAAAAAAGAAGTGGCAAGCTAATATTTCAAAATTTGATTCGAATCGACTTGGTAAGGTAGACGTGGATGCTCATTCTCCCAAAATTTGAACGAACCGTTAAACACCCTCTGCTCGGTGGAATTCGCCCGAGCAAATAAATGGGAGACGCGAAATTACCGGCCTATGTGGGTCACGCATCAATTGGCCCGTTGTACGTCGACGGTAGGTTCGTAACTTCATCCAAGCGCGCCTTCTCCTCGGCCAAAATGACATGTGCCGAATAATTCATAAACCATGGTCGGCAAAACACCCTCTCCTCGCCCGAAATAGCTTGCGCCCACTATTTCAGAACACGCTCTCCTCGCCCGAAATCGCTCGCGCCCACTATATTCCAAAACACACCCTCCTCGCCCAAAATCGCTCGCGCCCACTATATTTCGAAACACGCCCTCCTCGCCCGAAATCGCTCGCGCCCACTATTTGGGAGAAGCAAAGTTACTCTACTATCCCCGACCCTGAGTACACAGACCCAAGCCGAGAAGCCTAAAGGCAGGGGTAGAACTGTAAACCCCCCCCCCCCACACACACATTTCAGACAAATGTGTCCGTAAGACATGGTCCCCCCTCGCAATTCCCCATTCATACCTCGTGGGCGCCAAATCACCTTCTCCCCGGAAGCTCCCTTCTCCCGAGCCGCGAAACCTCAGCCCCTCCTCCATGGCGCCCCCACCGCACCAAATTCACAGCCGCCCTCCTCTCTAATCCCGGAGACGCTGCCCATTTGCCTTCGTGCACTGGGCCATGTGCCTCTTACTCTGTGCTACCGGAGCTGCCTCGACGACGGCCACGTGAACCGTATCGGAGCTGATTCACCCCCGCCATTGTTCACGGCGCCGGAGCGGCTCCAACTTTGGATCCGTACAGAGCCCCGGTGCTACTTCCCCGTAGCTGTCGACCATCGTGACATCTCTGCTTCCCTGTCGCCGGTAGCCACCGCAACCGCGCCGGCCTCACCGACTGGGCAGCTAGAGCTGCCTACTTCACTGGGCCGCCAGATAGGTCGCACCCTCATCTCAAATCACTTTATTTAGGCGTCAGTTGTCTGAATTTTTATTCTGGGCCAATCGATTCCCAAAGGGAAGCGGCACCCCTCGAGCCGGCGGAGCTCCTAGGCTGCCGGTTGGCTGGTGTCTAACATAAGCGTGTAGGGGCGCAAGTTCTCCGCGGAAGCAGCGCTTAGATGGCTATCTTACAGTTGCGTGGGTTGAAGGTACTGCCGCCGCCAGATCTGGATGACGGCGAGTCTTTGTGGATTGGCCCGGGGGCGGCGCAACCACGACAATGTGGTGGGGCGGGGAGCGGGGTTTAGGTCGGGGCCACGGACGGCGGAGGCAGGCTGATCTGGCGGTGGTCGCTGGCTCTTCGGGGAAGATTCCGAACAGTGTCAGCCGGGAGGCACAAGACGGCCATCAAGCCATCCGGCGTAGATCGGGCAGTACCAAAATAAAATAAAATCGTGTGACCCCAATTTAGTCTTCAGTCAACAGACGTGTGACCACTCACTACCTTGTTGTTGATCTCTTAGGGTATTTCTTCATATCAGATAGATGTGTCGTTCTTAACATTATGCGTTTTCTGCATCTTCAGCCACACCGTCTTCTGACTCACCGCAGCTGCTCCAACAAGGGAAGCATACACCAGAAGGGAGCTATAGTCCCCACTCAACAGTTCCCTGCATCGAATGCGCGTGCCCAACATGGACAGCCACAACAACTGCAGGGCCATCGACAAGTCAGCACATGATGCTCACTCCTATAGATGGCAGCCATATAGGTTGTACCCTCATCTTACTTGTGTGCAACATTTATGGCTTTGTAATTCATCTAAGCATGGAAAATAGATTATCACATTGCACTGTATATTCATACTGATCTCTTATGGGTCTTGTTCAGGAGTTAACGTTGTTCCATAGTTCAGCTAAGAGACTTGTTCTTTAGGTAACGCTGTTCCATAGTTATCATCCATCAGCCAATGCTATCCCACAGGCTGGTGATTATAGTATTATACCACTTCTAGTATAACCTATGTTGTTCCTTAATACTTTTGCGTGCCATCTAGTTAATCTCGAGGACAAACGATACATATTATGTAGCTGTCATTTGTGTTCTCCCTTTAGTTTTTGAGACTTGTTGCTCCTAGTTAACCCCAGTTCTACTATTTATGTCGTCTCCTACAGGCACTCATTACATAAATCTAACTACTAGTTGTCTTCCATGTATGTCAGATATAATTGCACACACTGATTTATCCACAAGAACCTCATGGAGCAATGTAACGGCCAACAAACTTGATGTCAATGATACCCAATATGATGAACATGTAAAGGCAGTTCTTCACAAGACTTGCAGAAAGATGATGAATCATATTCACCCCATAAGGTCATTGCTCTAACTTGGCCCTTGATATGGGTACAACATGCATATAATGTCCTGGAGTGCATCTACTCTGTTGCAATGCCTTGTGCTTCGCCTGCTGATCATGCATGTAAATATGGCATGCTTTCCTGTTTTTCAGTACCTATTCCATTAATGATAACATGTTTTCAAATTCAAGTACTGTCATTCTACTCTATCACAATGCCATCTGCTTAGTTTGGACATCATGCTTCTCAATATCTTATGCATTGTTATTCATCAGTATGTACTTCATCTGTCTACCATACCATGTTCTTTTTTTTACATTGAAGTGCTGTTCTAGTGGTCTCTTGCAATGCCATCTTAGTTTCCCAATCATACACGATATGTTCCCTTAGTGTTTTTCTGTAATGTATTCCGCTAGCATACAGTTTTACATTCAAGTGGTGTTTTTTACACTGTTGTCCTGTCGTATCCCTAGCTCTTACATCATACTCCCGCCGTCCGGATTACATGTCGCAGAAATGGATAAAACTGGATGTATCTAGCTGAAATACGCCTAGACCCATCCATTTATTTCCGGATGGAGGAAATACATGTCAATATGTCATGCCTTTCTATTCTTCAGTACCTATTCCATCTCTGATGTAGCATGTTTTATAATTGAAGCACCATTCTTCTATATAAGGCATGCAAGGGGAAGACGGCTATGTTAGAATCTGAAGGGTTACAAACCAGGTCTTTGCAAAAGATCCAAACGCCAGGAGATAATTAACCAACTCCAGTTTTCATAGATACTGCTCCAGCACTGTCGTGGAATCGTCACGGCAGATGTCCTAGTATGAGGGCTTAGTCGTGAGGCCAATGCATCTATGTGGTAGCTTCATAGGGGTTGATCGGGATGAGAGACGCAAGGCGGATCAACAAACAAGACAAGGATTTAGACAGCTTCGGGCCCCGGGAAACATCATCTGGTAATAGCCCAACATGCTGTTTGTGGATAGGTCTCATTATGCTCATGAGGGAGTCGCCGCATAAGCCGGCTCCCCTTTAGTTGTGTCTAGCCTTAGCGATTATTTTTCTGTCCCTCTTGGGGTGTCCTGCCCCTCCTTATATATGTTGAAGGGGCGGGTTACATGACTAGTCCTAGTAGGATTAGGATTACTCTATTACAAGTGGAGTCCTAGTCTTGCTTTCTTTGTAGGAGAATATTCCTTACGCCTTTCCTCTTAAGCCGTCCCACCTTCATATGAACCGGCCTACTAGGCCTTGGGCCTTGTCGTCCGTCTGACCCATCTGCCGGGTCTCCAGTGAGTCGTAATGCTCAAGCGGGTTACCCGTAAACCGCCAGGTCCGGGCGGGTCGCCAGTGAGTCGCCAAGCTCCAGCCGGGTCATACATCCGGCGGGTTACACCGTGGGTTATATCCCCGACATTAGCCCCCAGTTTAATTTGGATTTATCCATGTTAAACTTGATCCTGCAACATAAACACAAGAACAAATTTGACAGGTTGTGCTCCGGGTTAAATATTCTTGTAAGCCAACACCTGATCATCCTTAAGTCCTTGACATTTTCTCCTGGAAAATCTGGGTCAATAGGCCAGCTTCATAATCCATTTGCTGACATTGGCTCTTGTAAAGAAATATTATAAGAAATAATCCATTTGAGTCGGCCTTCAATGCTCTGATTTGCTCAAAACTAAGAATTTGAAGTTATTCCTCCCTTATATGCATATCACCTGTAGCCCCCAAGTGCCGGGTTGTCATGCTTGCAGCAACCTGGGACTTGTAATTGCCTTATGCTCATAAAAATTTCAACCAGTGTAGCCCCCAAGGGCGGGGTCATTATGCAATAATGAGCAGGGACTTTGTAAATATGATCATGTGAACTGGAGCAGCAATGTGTAGCCCCCAAGGGCTGGCTCAGTAAGATATTACTAGGCTGGGACTTTGTATATGATTCATTGGTAATAACATCATATGATGTAATCTCCACCATGGGGCTTGAACCCACGTCCACAAGGTTAAGAGCTTTGTACTCTACCAACTGAGTAGTGGATCTTTCAATATAATGGGTTAAGGCTTGTGTACCTTGAATTTTCGACAGGAGCAATTGGTAGCCCCCAAGGGCCAGCTCATTTAGAATGTGATGAGTCGGGTCTTCAATAAGTTGAGCAAAAACTGACTTTGCATTAGCCCCAAGTGCCATGGTGCATGTTGGCAGTGACATGGGACTTGCATATTCGATGTAATCTCAATTTGAATAATGTAGCCCCCAAGTGCCGGGTCGTAAGCCTGCAGCGACTCGGGACTATTCCTTCCATTGTAGAATAAACCATATCCATTGATAAAATAATAGCCATTGCGCCAAAGCGACTTTGAATACCTTATCTGTTGACAAGTAAATCCGGAGTTTAAATACCTGGCGGCTCTTGACCGATGGCGATTTAATACGCCTCCATTGTAAACCAGAATTTTTATAACCCGGCGGCTTATAGCCTTTGAGAAAATCCAGAACGTATAATCATTTTGAAGCATCAATTTTAATGATGAGCTTGGACTTAAGCATTTTATATAAGTCATAGTTCTGCAAATCCTGCACAGAGTTTAAACAACATATGCCCTGGCGACTTAACATCAAAAGCCAGGGCCGACTTAAACATAATCATGTATAAACAATATCATACCTGTGATATTGAATCGTACTGCCGGCTTATGATACCTCTGCAGTAAGGGTGATTACCCAATCTTTAGAAGCCAAAACTTCCAAATGTTTATGATTGTTATATATGGCGACTGATCATCCAAAGTCAAGCCGGGTTAATCGAAACCACATATATGTTTCAGATATGAACAAAAAGGTTTGAAGACAAAACCAAAGATTATTTTCAAAAAACTTAAGCCAAACAGAGAAAAAATGAGGCTTATGATTCGAATACGATCAGTAAACCAGACCAAAAGGGGTTAAGCTAGGATTCGAATACGATCATGAAGCCCCCTAGTGGTTTTGGCGTTGCGCCGATCAAGAGGGTACCGACAGCTATGTTCTCTTTGGTTTGAATACGACCTATGTTTGTACAGGAAGCCCCCAAATGACCTTGAGAGTTTTTAACGACTCTGATTCAAATACGATCAAAGTCGGACCCAAAAGGGGTTAAGCTATGATTCAAATACGATCAAGAAGCCTCCTAGTGGGTTTGGCATTGCGCCGACCAAGAGGGTACCAACAACTATGTTCTCTTTGGTTCGAATACGACCTGTGTTTGAACAGGAAGCCCCCAAATGACCTTGAGACTTTTTTAACGACTCTGATTCGAATATGATCAAAGTCGGACCCAAAAGGGGTTAAGCTAGATTCAAATACAATTAGCCCCCAATGGTCTTTTGAAGCAGGGTACCTATGTGTAACGCCCACGATGCGGCTATATCTCCCACGTGTCGAGGCACGACTTAGAGGCATAACCGCATTGTGGCTTTGTCGCAAGAAGGGTCATCTTCACACAATCCCATGTAATGAACAAGAATGGGATAACGAGAGTTGGCTTACAATCGCCACTTCACACAATACATAAATATAATTCATACATCATCCAAAATACACACATAGACCGACTACGGTCAAATCCAAATGAAAATAAGATCACCCCAAATGCTAGATCCCCAATCGTCCCAACTGGGCTCCACTACTGATCATCAGAAAAAGACACATAGTAACGACCACGTTCCTCATCGAACTCCCACTTGAGGTCGATCCCATCATCTGCAATGGCATCGTCGTCACCTGCAACTATTTTGGTAGAATCTGTGAGTCACGAGGACTCAGCAATCTCACACCCGCGAGATCAAGACTATTTAAGCTTATAGGAAAGGATGGTGTAATGAGGTGGAGCTGCAGCAGGCAATAAGCATATATGGTGGCTAGCATGCGCAAATGAGAGCGAGGAGAGAAGCAACGGAACGGTCGTCATCTAGTAATGACCAAGAAGTGATCCTGAACTCCTACTTACGTCATTCATAACTCAAACCGTGTTCACTTCCCGGACTCCGCCGAGAAGAGACCATCACGGCTACACACACGGTTGATGTATTTTAATTAAGTCAAGTGATAAGTTCTCTACAACCGGACATTAACAAATTCCCATCTGCCTCATAACCGCGGGCACGGCTTTCGAAAGATAAAACCCTGCAGGGGTGTCCCAACTTAGCCCATTATAAGCTCTCACAGTCAACGAAGGATAAACCTTCTCCCGGAAAGACCCGATCAGTCTCGGAATCCCGGTTTACAAGACATTTCGACAATGGTAAAACAAGACCAGCAAAGCCACCCGAATGTGCCGACAAATCCCGATAGGAGCTGCACATATCTCGTTCTCAGGGCACACCGGATGGGCAAGACGTCGGGTTGGCATAGACCCTGGTTGCCCAGGGGGCGCCGGACATCGCCCAGTTTGGGCCAGCACTCGAAGGAGCACTGGTCCGGGGGTTTAAAATAAAGATGACCCTCGGGCTCGCGAAAACCCGGGGGAAAAGGCTTAGGTGGCAAATGGTAAAAACCAAGGTTGGGCCTTGCTGGAGGAGTTTTATTCAAGGCGAACTGTCAAGGGGGTCCCATAAATCACCCAACCGCGTAAGGAACGCAAACTCAAGGAACATAATACCGGTATGACGGAAACTAGGGCGGCAAGAGTGGAACAAAACACCAGGCATAATGCCGAGCCTTCCACCCTTTACCCATATATATATATATGCATTAATTAAATAAGAGGTATTGTGATATCCCAACATATCCATGTTCCAACATGGAACAAACTTCAACTTCACCTGCAACTAGCAACGCTATAAGAAGGGCCGAGCAAAAGCGGTAACTTAGCCAAACAACGGTTTGCTAGGAAGGATGGTTAGAGGCTGTCACGGCAATATGGGAGGCATGATATAGCAAGTGATAGGTAGCGCAGCATGGCAATAGAGCGAACAACTAGCAAAGCAAAGATATAAGTGATTTCGAGGGGTGGTCATCTTGCCTGCAAGGTTCTCAGAGTTGTCGAAAGCTTGATCCTCGTAAGCATACTCAACAGGTTCCTCGTTCACGAACTCGTCTCCTGGCTCTACCCAAGACAAGAACACAAGCAATGGAACCACAATCAATCACGGGAAATGCACAAGCAACATGATGCAAAACATGAATGATATGCAAGATATGATATGCGATGCATATGCGTGCTCCGGAAGGAAAATGATGAACAAGGCAGTAACTTGGCAAACCAAGCATGCCACTGGAAAGATGAGATGATTTCGGTCGAAATCGATATAAAGATCGCCGGAAACGGATGCACGGGTTGCAAATGGCAAGCAAAACAAGAATGTCACGAATCTGTGATTAACAGCATGATAGCACTTAGAATGCAACGTGTAACAATGCTACAGCTCTCCAACATAGCAACAAAGCATATGGAAGTAATCTACAGGAGATTCTTGACAAAAGATGAACACTGGGCTACGGCTAGTTCACAACATAACAGGCTCAAACAAGCATGGCAAAAGTGCAAAAGATAACAGGTTCACAGACTTGGTGAAATTACTGGACATGCCTGAAACAACATCAGGTAGCAATGTTTAGAGCACAAAATCAACATGCTACAGGAACTTAACAAGGCATGGCAGTATTCTACTAAAGGCATATGACAAAAGTCCCTTACTGACCATAAGCCAAAAAGGACCATAAGATATGATGGCAACCATGTAAACTTAGCAAGTTTCATTAACAGGTTTCAGACTTAGCAGAAAACAGAGGATGGCAGAAACAATAATATGAAGGCATCTTGGTTAGCTTGATGCACTCATCACAAAGCAATCCATGACAAAACAAGCATACCTACAGCAAGATGGCATGTTTATGAAGCTATCCATGGCAAGAACAAGTACATTGGATGTATGGATCAACTACAACAAGCTTGGCAAAATTGAATATCATGTTAAGAATCTGCCAGAAATATTTTATAGCAAAAGTAGAGCAAGATTGAGTCATGCTATGGCACTCCATAATTGCAAACAAGGGCATGAATGGATCAACTATAATAATATCTACAAAACATCCTTACTGAACAACACCAAAATAAGCATGGATCTCTCTGTAGACACATGGATACATAGCAACCAAATAACAGCAGTCACAGACTTGGAGAAATTACTAAGTCCCTGAAATCAGAAATATTACGGAGCCTAGTTTTCATGCTTGTGCTAGTCACCACAGAGATCACAAAAATACATGGCATCCACTCCTGTAAAGATGGCATGGCATACATCACAACACATGTAGAGCTCATGCCCATAAGATGCACAGATTAAATGCAACAAAAAAAAACAAATCTCCAAGTTCTGCTAAGTAACAGCAGATAACAGCAACTAGCACTATTGCACCAGAGATTTGGGCATCAACATGGACTCAAATGAACATGATGCAATGGAACAAAATGTAGAGTATCACGAGGCGAACATTTTGATATATTACACGCACGAAACGGAGCTATATGCAAAGAGTTATGATGCGTCAAAGTATGCCACAAAATGTTAAAACACAAGACTTAGAGAAAATCGGGGTAGAGGAGTAGTCAACCTAGGGCGTTGACTGGATCGGGATCGGGAGCACTGGCTCGCGCTCGCCGGGGCGGTTGCCGGCGACGGGAGAGGAGGCGGCCGGAGGAAGGAGAGGAGGCGGCGGAAGGCGCGGCGTCGGAGGGCGACGGAGGAGGAGGCGATGCCTCGGGGCGGCGGCGCGGGGCACCGAGGTCGCCGGAGCGGCGGCCGGCCGGCGACGGGCGCGGAGGACGGCGGCTCGGCGGTGATGGCGGCGGGGCGGCGGCGCTGGAGGAGACGGGCGGCGGGGAGGCGCGCGGGCCGGGAGGGCCTGACGCGGGCTCTCGGGGCCGGCGGCGCGGGCGGCGAAGTGGGCGCGGGCGGCGGTGAATCCGGAGGCAACACGTGGCGGCGGCGGCTGGAGACGGACACGTCCGTCGGTGGGAGTTCTGGCTGGCGGCGCGGAGGGGACGAGGTTAGGGTTTTGGACTGCGGGAGGATTTCGGGAGAGACACTTATTTATAGGTAGAGGGAGCTAGGAGACTCCAAATGGAGTGCGGTTTTCGCCCACACGATCGTGATCGAATGACCTAGAGCATGGAAGAGACTTAGAAGGGTTTTCGGCTATTTAGAGGGGGGGTTTTTCTGCAACACACAAAAGGACTTTGCGATTACCCGGTTAACCGTTGGAGTACCAAACGACCTCCAAATGGAACGAAACTTGACCGGTGGTCTACCGGTGGTATACCAAGGCCACTTGACAAGCCTCGGTCCATTCCGAGAATGTTCAACACCCTCTCACGAAAAGAAACAAGAAGGGTGCGCCGGAGGAGGTGGGAGTGCCGGATTGCAAAACGGACAACGGGAAAATGCTCGGATGCAAGAGACGAACACGTATGCAAATGCAATGCACATGATGACATGATATGAGATGCATGACATGAACAAAATGCAAAACGACAAACAAAACCCGACCACGAAGGAAATATCATAACACATAGCCGAAAATGGCAAGAGTCGGAGTTACAAATATGGAAAGTTACATCCGGGGTGTTAAAAAATTGCGGACACCTTCTCGGGATGTCAAGCAGCTTCGCAGTTTTCTTGGTCTTGCAAGCTATTGCCGAAGATTCGTTGAGAATTTCTCTAAGATTGCAAAGCCTCTTTCCAACCTCCTCCAGAAGCATGTGAAGTATGTCTGGTCTCCTGAGTGTGACGTTGCTTTCAACACTCTCAAAGAGAAACTAGTCACAGCTCCTGTCTTAACTCCTCCTGATGAATCCAAGCCATTTGAAGTTTTCTGCGATGCTTCTCTCCAAGGTCTCGGTGCTGTGTTAATGCAAGAGAAGAAAGTTGTGGCCTATACCTCTCGTCAGTTGAAGTCCAATGAAAAGAACTACCCCACTCACGATCTTGAGTTGGCGGCAGTTGTCCATGCATTAATAACATGGAGACATCTCTTGTTGGGAAGACAAGTGGACATTTTCACCGATCACAAGAGTCTCAAGTACATCTTCACTCAGCCCAACCTCAACCTCAGGCAGACTCGATGGGTCGAAATGATTCAAGAGTACAATCCGAGTATTGAATATACTCCAGGCAAGGCCAATGTCATTGCAGATGCTTTGAGCAGGAAGGCTTATTGCAACAGCTTAATTCTCAAGCCATTCCAACCGGATCTTTGTGAAGCTTTCCGCAAGCTGAATCTCCAAGTTGTTCCTCAAGGCTTTCTTGCCAACCTCATAGTCTCTCCTACTTTGGAAGATCAAATTCATGAGGCACAACTTCTTGATGCCATGGTGAAGAAGGTGAAACGTGGTATCGACAAGGGTCTTTCCAAATACAAGTGCTATCGCATTGATGACAGAGACACTTTATTCTTCGAGGACCGGATTGTGGTTCCTAAAGGTGATCTAAGGAAAGTCATTATGAACAAAGCGCACAATTCTCTTCTTTCCATTCATCCTGGAAGTACGAAGATGTACCATGACCTCAAGCAGTCGTATTGGTGGACTCGAATGAAGCGAGAAATCGCTCAATTTGTGAATGAATGTGATGTCTGTCGAAGAGTGAAAGCAGAACACCAACGACCAGCTGGTCTCCTCCAACCTCTTGCTATCCCAGAATGGAAGTTTGATCATATCGAAATGGACTTCGTGACTGGATTTCCCAAGTCCAAGCGTGGAAATGATGCTATCTTAGTTGTCATCGACAAGCTTTCTAAAGTGGCTCATTTCCTTCCAATCAAAGAGTCTATCATAGCAGCTCAGTTGGCAGAGCTATAGACCTCCAGGATTGTCTCCTTGCACGGCATTCCACAATTGATTTCCTCAGATCGTGGAAGCATCTTCACCTCTAAGTTCTGGGACTCCTTCCAAAAGACCATGGGCACCAAAATTCTCTTCAGTACAGCTTTCCATCCTCAAACTAGTGGCCAAGTCGAGCGAGTCAATCAAATTCTTGAAGATATGCTCAGGGCTTGTGTCATTTCCTTTGGCATGAAATGGGAAGATTGTCTTCCATATGCCGAATTCTCCTACAACAACAGCTTCCAAGCAAGTTCGGGCAAGGCCCCATTCGAGATTCTCTATGGCAGAAAGTGCCGTACTCCTCTCAATTGGTCAGAGACTGGTGAACGCCAACTTCTTGGCAATGACTCAATCACAGAGGCTGAAGAAATGTGTAAAGTCATCCGTGAAAATCTCAAAGCCGCGCAATCGCGCCAGAAGAGTTACTATGATAGTAAGCACCGTGATTTGGCTTTCGAGATCGGAGACCATGTCTACCTCCGCGTCTCTCCAATGAAAGGCACTCGTCGCTTCAGTATCAAAGGGAAGCTTGCCCCTAGATATGTGGGTCCTTTCAAGATCATTAGCAAAAGAGGTGACCTCGCCTATCAACTTGAGCTTCCTTCCAACTTCGCGAACATGCACGATGTGTTCCACGTGTCACAGCTTCGCAAGTGCTTCAAGACGCCTGAGCGCACCATCAACTTCGAAGAGATTGACCTCTAAGAAGATCTGTCTTATCATGAGCACCCCGTTGCTATTCTTGAAGAAACTGAGCGCAAGACTCGCAACAAGTCAATCAAATTCCTGAAAGTGAAGTGGTCGCATCATTCCGACCGAGAAGCCACCTGGGAACTCGAGGACCATCTCTGTTCCGAATATCCGGAGTTCTTTCAGTCCTAGATCTCGGGACGAGATCCTCTCGTAGCGGTGGAGTGTTGTAACACCCCGGATGTAACTTTCCATATTTGTAACTCCGACTCTTGCCATTTTCGGCTATGTGTTATGATATTTCCTTCGTGGTCGGGTTTTGTTTGTCGTTTTGCATTTTGTTCATGTCATGCATCTCATATCATGTCATCATGTGCATTGCATTTGCATACGTGTTCGTCTCTTGCATCCGAGCATTTTCCCCGTTGTCCGTTTTGCAATCCGGCACTCCCACCTCCTCCGGCGCACCCTTCTTGTTTCTTTTCGTGAGCGGGTGTTGAATGTTCTCGGAATGGACTGAGGCTTGTCAAGTGGCCTTGGTATACCACCGGTAGACCACCGGTCAAGTTTCGTTCCATTTGGAGGTCGTTTGGTACTCCAACGGTTAACCGGGTAACCGCAAAGTCCTTTTATGTGTTGCAGCAAACCCCCCCTCTAAACAGCCCAAAACACTTCTAAGTCTCTTCCATGCTCTAGGTCGTTCGATCACGATCGTGTGGGCGAAAACCGCACTCCATTTGGCGTCTCCTAGCTCCCTCTACCTATAAATAAGTGTTTCTCCCGAAATCCTCCCGCAGTCCAAAACCCTAACCTCGTCCCCTCCGCGCCGCCGGACAGAACTCCCACCGACGCACGTGTCCATCTCAAACCGCCGCCGCCACGTGTCGCCTCCGGATTCGCCGCCGCCCGCGGCGCCGGCCCGGAGAGCCCGCATCAGGCCCTCCCGGCCCGCGCGCCTCCCTGCCGCCCGTCTCCTCCAGCGCTGCCGCCCTGCCGCCATCGCCGCCGAGCCGCCGTCCTCCGCGCCCATCGCCAGCCGGCCGCCGCTCCGGCGACCTCGGTGCCCCGCGCCGCCGCCCCGAGGCGTCGCCTCCTCCTCCGTCGCCCTCCGACGCCGCGCCTTCCGCCGCCTCCTCTCCTTCCTCCGGCCGCCTCCTCACCCGTCGCCGGCAACCGCCCCGGCGAGCACGAGCCAGTGCTCCCGATCCCGATCCAGTCAACGCCCTAGGTTGACTTCTCCTCTCCCACGATTTTCTCTAAATCTTGTGTTTTAACATTCTGTGGCATACTTTGACGCATCAGAACTCTCTGCATATAGCTCCATTTCGTGCGTGTAATATATCGAAATGTTCGACTCGTGATGCTCTACATTTTGTTCTATTTCACCATGTTCATGTGAGTCCATCTTGATGCCCAAATCTCTGGTGCAAGAGTGGTAGTTGCTGTTATCTGCTGTTACTTAGCAGAACTTGGAGATTTGTTATTTTTTGTTGCATTTAATCTGTGCATCTTATGGGCATGAGCTCTACATGTGTTGTGATGTATGCCATGCCATGTTTACAGGGGTGTATTCCATGTATTTTTGTGATCTCTGTGGTGACTAGCACAAGCATGAAAACTAGGCTCCGTAATATTTCTAATTTCAGGGACAGTAATTTCTCCAAGCCTGTGACTGCTGTTATTTTGTTGCTATGTATCCATGTGTCTATAGAGAGATCCATGCTTATTTTGGTGTTGTTCAGTAAGGATGTTTTGTAGATATTGTTGTAATTGATCCTGTCATGCCCTTGGTTGCAATGGAGTGCCATAGCATGACTCAATCTTGCTCTACTTTTGCTATAAAATATTTCTGGCAGATTCTTAACATGATATTCAATTTTGCCAAGCTTGTTGCAGTTGATCCATACATCCAATGTACTTGTTCTTGCCATGGATAGCTTCATAAACATGCCATCTTGCTGTAGGTATGCTTTTTTGTCATGGATTGCTTTGTGATGAGTGCATCAAGCTCACCAAGAGACCTTCATATTATTGTTTCTGCCATGCTCCGTTTTCTGCCAAGTCTGAAACCTATTAATGAAACTTGCTATGTTTACATGGTTGCCATCATATCTTCTGGTCCTTTTTGGCTTATGGTCAGTAAGGGACTTTTGTCATATGATTTTAGTAGAATACTGCCATGCCTTGTTTGGCCATGTTAGGTTCCTGTATGATGTTGATTTCGTGCTCTGAACATTGCTACCTGATGCTGTTTCAGGCATGTCCAGTAATTTCACCGTCTGTGAACCTGTTATCTTTTGCACTTTTGCCATGCTTGTTTGAGCCTGTTATGTTGTGAACTAGCCGTAGCTCAGTGTTCATTTTTTGTCAAGTATCTCCTGTAAATTACTTACATATGATTTGTTGCTATGTTGGAGTGCTGTAGCATTGTTACATGTTGCATTCTAAGTGCTATCATGCTGTTAATCACAGATTCGTGACATTTTTGTTTTGCTTGCCATTTGCAAACCGTGCATCCGTTTCCGGCGATCTTTATATCGATTTCGACCGAAATCATCTCATCTTTCCAGTGGCATGCTTGGTTTGCCAATTTACTGCCTTGTTCATCATTTTCCTTCCGGAGCACGCATATGCATCGCATATCATATCTTGCATATCATTCATGTTTTGCATCATGTTGCTTGTGTATTTCCCGTGATTGATTGTGGTTCCATTGCTTGTGTTCTTTTCTTGGGTAGAGCCGGGAGACGAGTTCGTGAACGAGGAACCTGTTGAGTACGCTTACGAGGATCAAGCTTTCGACAACTCTGAGAACCTTGCAGGCAAGATGACCACCCCTCGAAATCACTTCTATCTTTGCTTTGCTAGTTGTTCGCTCTATTGCCATGCTGTGCTACCTATCACTTGCTATATCATGCCTCCCATATTGCCATGACAGCCTCTAACCATCCTTCCTAGCAAACCGTTGTTTGGCTAAGTTACCGCTTTTGCTCAGCCCTTCTTATAGCATTGCTAGTTGCAGGTGAAGTTGAAGTTTGTTCCATGTTGGAACATGGATATGTTGGGATATCACAATATCTCTTATATAATTAATGCATCTATATATATGGGTAAAGGGTGGAAGGCTCGGCCTTATGCCTGGTGTTTTGTTCCACTCTTGCCGCCCTAATTTCCGTCATACCGGTATTATGTTCCTTGAGTTTGCGTTCCTTACGCGGTTGGGTGATTTATGGGACCCCCTTGACAATTTGCCTTGAATAAAACTCCTCCAGCAAGGCCCAACCTTGGTTTTTACCATTTGCCACCTAAGCCTTTTCCCCCGGGTTTTCGCGAGCCCGAGGGTCATCTTTATTTTAAACCCCCGGACCAGTGCTCCTTTGAGAGCTGGCCCAAACTGGGCGATGTCCGGCGCCCCCTGGGCAACCAGGGTCTATGCCAACCCGACGTCTTGCCCATCCGGTGTGCCCTGAGAACGAGATATGTGCAGCTCCTATCGGGATTTGTCGGCACATTCGGGTGGCTTTGCTGGTCTTGTTTTACCATTGTTGAAATGTCTTGTAAACCGGGATTCCGAGATTGATCGGGTATTTTCGGGAGAAGGTTTATCCTTCGTTGACCGTGAGAGCTTATAATGGGCTAAGTTGGGACACCCCTGCAGGGTTTTATCTTTCGAAAGCCGTGCCCGCGGTTATGAGGCAGATGGGAATTTGTTAATGTCCGGTTGTAGAGAACTTGTCACTTGACTTAATTAAAATACATCAACCGTGTGTGTAGCCGTGATGGTCTCTTCTCGGCGGAGTCCGGGAAGTGAACACGGTTTGAGTTATGAATGACGTAAGTAGGAGTTCAGGATCACTTCTTGGTCATTACTAGATGATGACCGTTCCATTGCTTCTCTCCTCGCTCTCATTTGCGCATGCTAGCCACCATATATGCTTATTGCCTGCTGCAGCTCCACCTCATTACATCATCCTTTCCTATAAGCTTAAATAGTCTTGATCTCGCGGGTGTGAGATTGCTGAGTCCTCGTGACTAACAGATTCTACCAAAACAGTTGCAGGTGACGACGATGCCATTGCAGATGATGGGATCGACATCAAGTGGGAGTTCGATGAGGAACGTGGTCGTTACTATGTGTCTTTTCCTGATGATCAGTAGTGGAGCCCAGTTGGGACGATCGGGGATCTAGCATTTGGGGTTATCTTATTTTCATTTGGATTTGACCGTAGTCGGTCTATGTGTGTATTTTGGATGATGTATGAATTATATTTATGTATTGTGTGAAGTGGCGATTGTAAGCCAACTCTCGGTATCCCATTCTTGTTCATTACATGGGATTGTGTGAAGATGACCCTTCTTGCGACAAAGCCACAATGCGGTTCTGCCTCTAAGTCGTTCCTCGACACGTGGGAGATATAGCCGCATCGTGGGCGTTACACTATGTTTGAGTTGTGCCTTGCAACAGACTCTCTTTGGTCCCTTTAATTTTTCCTGAGAACTCGAGCTTTGCGAGAGATAAATTCTTCTTGAACCGGATTTTTTTCCGGACAGCCTTTAAACTGGCAACATTTATTGAGCTGTGTCCATGTAGCCCTCAAGTCTTTAAGATGACTCAATGAGTTGACTTGAGATTCTCCACAGTTGACCGTGATATAGACCGGTTTGAGTCATGCATGGGAGAACATGCAAGCCAGAGTAATTGCTCTTTTAAAGAAAGTAATATGTAATATAAAAATATATTGGATGGATTTCACCTGATACGTCAAGCCAGTAATTATCCACCGCAGAGTTGATGATAACCTCGGTGAAGCTGAAGTCAATCACGGCCGAGTCGGCCACGGGAGCAGGTAGATGAGCCGGCCGCGGTGTTGTAAGCCGGTGCGTACGGGTGAATCAATCGCAACAGCGGTAAGCCGCACGGTCGGCGAGTCAATCGCGGGCGTGGTTTCAGCGAGTTGATGTAGATCGAGCTGCTCGGGCGGCGGCTTGCGTACACCCATTCAATAGCAAACGGGCAGCATGGAGAGGCCGTTGCAGGAGCGACTAGAGATAGAGCCGACTTAGCAACACCAGCGAGGGGAGACTGTAGCAGCAGCCAAGGCGCGGCTCACGGAGCAACGAGGCGACTCAGGGAGAATCCATCTTGATGTTTTCCAGATCGTGGCTCTTTGGTGTTTTCAGGTGTGGTTGATGACGAATGCCAAGGCGGGTCACTTGGAAACTACAACTCGGACGGCCGTAGGGGCGGCAGTGAGGCCGGGTCAACTTGATCCAGCGGCGACTCAACACCGGGATGGCGGCCCGTGTCAAAGGCGTCTTGCAGTTGTGGTGAAGGAGATGATCAGCCAGGGGCAGGGGCGATTTGTAGGCACGGACGGGCCTGCAGGGCTTGGCGGTGCAGCGGCTCAAAACCGGCGCGAGACTACAGAGGAGGCGGCTCATTCGACGACAAAGAAGAGAGCTGACGCGGTGGCTCATAATAACGAGACAAGCGCAACAGCGAGCGACTCGCGATTGGCACGAGGTTACCGGCGACGGCTCAGAGGCGTAGCACCCCGATGGAGGAAGCGGAGGTAAAGCTGTGGCATTGAGGTGAGCCGGCGCGAGTGGTTCTCAGCTGGGGCGTGCCGGCCAACGGGCGGCGAGGAGAGGCTCGAGCGGCGGAACCGGGACGGCCGGCCTCGAAGCACGGACAGTGGATGTGTGCCAGAGGCACGATGAAACGATGCGGGGCCAGGCCTGAAGTTGCAGCGACTTGCAGCGGATCTGAATCCATAGCAACTTGGACGAGTGAAAAAGTGAGCCGCCGTCGTTTGGCAGAAGCAGCTCCTGGAGGTGGCTCAAGACGGAGGCGAAGACCAGCGCAAGCTATTCACAACGGCAACTGCAACTTGGCGACAGAGCGACGAGGCGGAGGGCGGCTCAGACCGAGCTGCCGGGCTGCAGAAACACGGCTGCTTGGCAACTCGGGCAATGCTATGGGCAGCTTGATGCATTAGTGAGCGGCTTAGAAGTGCGGCGATTCAATTGTGAAGACTGGGCCATTCAAGGTGCTGGCGACGACCTTGGAGGCAAGCAGCAGAAGGAGCTAAGCCTGAGTCAACGCCTACCATTATATATCTTCTGAGTCATGGTTGCTTCTGAAGATTTCATCGCATGTCGTGGCACTGCTTGAGGCGTGCTGAGATGGCAGAGGCGGCGAAGTGCGGCTGAGCCGGCGATGGGTTGGAAAATGCCGACGCAGCGGGGGCCGCAGCCGAGCAACGGTTGGAGTCGCGCCCGGCGATGGCGGCTTAGAGACAAAAACGGTGGCCAAGTCCCAATCCGTGGCCTCATCCAGTTCTGTCGATGGCCGCTCAGAGACGAAGATTGAATCCGTATTGACGCGCGGTGATAGCTTGCCCCTGATGGATCTTCATCTTCCTTGGTATTCACATGCTAAACTCACGTAGTAGCTTTCCTTCTTTAATTCTTGACTCCTAGTAGACTTCTTGTACGCACGTAGCAATCATAGTTGACAAAAGAAACACCGATTTGGCTTCCGGTGATGTTCTAGTCGAAGGTACACTAGTACTGTATTGAAACCATTGGGTTTGATGCTTGATTTTATGGAAAACTTTTAACTTATCCACAGCCTCCACCGTTGTGGCTTTTGGTTTCCGCGCTGGGGAGTAGCAGTAATAGTTCCGGTTGATGCCTTCCGGAATTTGATCTGTATCTAATCAACAAAAAAGGTTTAGGACAAATTGACTGTCTCGGTGATTCGGACGAACCCCTTTTGCCCTTGGCTTCTTGCGGTGGTTCAACGGAAAGTGATCCGGACACGACGGATCGCCCGGTCGCGTGTGAAGGTGCACACAGAGGCAACCCTAATTTCTTTTCTTTGACTTGAATCTCACGGATCGTAAGATCTGAACTGATGAACTCGAAGCTGATGCAGATCCTTCCGAGCTGAGTCTTTCTATCCATAAAATTGTGAATTCCTCAATCCCGGAGGGAGATCCCTTCAAGAAATCAACACCACCGTGCGCAGGTCCCACGGTGGGCGCCAACTATCGTGGAATTGTCACGGCAGATGTCCTAGTATGAGGACTTAGTCGTGAGGCCAACGCATCTATGTGGTAGCTTGAGAGGGGTTGATCGGGATGAGAGATGCGAGGCGGATCAACACACAAGACAAGGATTTAGACAGCTTCGGGCCCCGGGAAACATTATCCGGTAATAGCCCTACATGCTGTTTGTGGCTAGGTCTCATTATGCTCATGAGGGAGTCGCCGCATAAGCCGGCTCCCCTTTAGTTGTGTCTAGCCTTAGCGATTATTTTTTTGTCCCTCTTGGGGTGCCCTGCCCCTCCTTATATATGTTGAAGGGGCGGGTTACATGACTAGTCCTAGTAGGATTAGGATTACTCTATTACAAGTTGAGTCCTAGTCTTGCTTTCTTTGTAGGAGAATATTCCTTACGCCTTTCCTCTTAAGCCGGCCCACCTTCATATGAACCGGCCTACTGGGTCTTGGGCCTTGTCGTCCGTCTGACCCATCTGTCGGGTCTCCAGTGAGTCGTAATGCTCAGGCGGGTTACTCGTAAATCGCAGGTCCGGGCGGGTCGCCAGTGAGTCGGCAAGCTCCAGCCGGGTCATACATCCATCGGGTTACACCGTGGGGTATATCCCCGACAAGCACAGAGAAACCCAACTCCCACAGATAATAAGCAGATTCCAGTGGCCAAAGAACTAGTCCGCTGCAGTCCAGCAAAAATATGTCAACTCCATTCTAAGAAGCGTGTGCGTATCCTCGCATCATGAAATTTTATAGAATTCTGATCATATTTTCTACATGTTTCTTACCCATCTCTCTTTTAGAAAATAAGCTTAAAGGATAGAAGACTTTCTGTACGAGATCGTATTCGAGTAAAGTATCTTGCGGGAATTCTCTGTGCTCCAATGCTAATGTAAGTACCTACTGTATATCACTATATTTTTACATCAGCATGTATTTTGTTAATCGGTGTGAATCCAACCTTTATCTGATCTAAATTCCGTTGTAGCAAAATGCTAAAGGTGACAATGTTGATTTTTGTAAGGAAAACTGCCTGGTAGTTTTGCATACTGAGCTGCATGAGTGTACTATCTCATATCATGCACATTACTGAATTGTAGTGCTGCTCTGGTTGCCCATTCATTCATTGTGTCAATGTTGCTTTCGTATTACCTTACCTGGCTGATGATAGATGTGCCATATTGTGTTAATTTGTTGTAGGCTGGTGTGGTCTGGTTTCCCAAATGTTCGTTGTGTCAATGTTGCTTTCCTATTATCTGACCTGGCCAATGATAGCAATGCTAGTGTGTTAATTTGGTGCAAGCTGCTGAAGATAAGAAGACAAACTCTGAAAACAGCAAGGCAACCCCATTATTTCTTTCCAATAAATCTAGGCCAGGTAATATATGGCAATAACTCATGATTAATCTGTTTGGTTCCCCTCCTAATTTATGTTATGATGCAGTGGCCGAGACACTCTCCACTATCAATAATACAAGCCTGCCAAAATCTCCATCTGAATCTGTTCAGTTTCCTCTGTCTCGAATGAAACGGAAAAAATGTATGTTTGTGAACCAATTAATGGCTGAAGCAATGATGGAAATGGTGGAGGAATCAGAGGTGCACATTCATGCGCAACAACAACTGATCAATGTTTTCAGAGACAGTGCAGCAAAGCACCAAGAACTTGCCCACATGCTTATGGGCGTCATCCGCGCTGAGGTTGCAGATTGTGACGTTGTAGATCGTTAGGTTCTGTTCATTTATTTGCACTGGCATCAATCTTTGATTGCCCAGTGGATGTAATTTCCTGTAATATATGCTGGATGTGCAACATTTTTCCCTATATGCCGTACCTTTGCTTGATCGCTTTTGTTCCTGTGCATAATTGCTCATCGTAATGGGCTCAAATTATCTAATTGGGCCTAAAGACATGTACGAACTTTAGTGGGCCCTTTAAGTTAAGGGGTCGTTACCAGGCTGAAAGTTAATGGTCGGCCCTCTTACCTCCGGGGTCGTTAACAGGACGACATCGAAGCGGGCAACAGGTGGGCCCATTTGATTTCACGGTCCGTTAACAGGCCGTTACTAAGGTCGGGCTACATATGGCCCAACTATACTGTGGGCCTTTAGCAGGCCGAAAGAGAGTAGGCTCGTACTGGACCATGAAGAGCATGGGCCGCTAAGAGGCCGAAAGTCAGGTCGTACTGTAAATGGCCCAACTGTGTTGTGGGCCTTTAGCATGCCAAAAGAGAAACCGGGCTGGTATTGGACCATGAAGAGCATGGGCCATTAAAAGGCCAAAACTCAGGTCCGACTACAAATGGCCCAACTCATTTATGTGCCGTCAACAGGCTGAAAGACACACCGGGCCGGGAATTGGCCCAACACTTAAATGGGTCGCTAAAAGGCCAAAACTAAGGTCCGACTACAAATGGCCCAACTCATTTATGGGCCGTCAACAGGCTGAAAGACACACCGGGCCGGAAATTGGCCCAACACTTAAATGGGTCGCTAAAAGGCCGAAAGATGTCCATCCTGAAAATTGGCCCATCCCTTGAATGGGTCGTTAACAGGCCGAAATCACATCAGGCCGCTATTGAGCCCAAATATATAGCGGGCTGTTAACGGGCTCGAACTGACGATGGGCTGCAATGGTGTCAAATCTTTAACGGGCCGTTGACGGGCCGAATTGGCACATCTCGTATGGGCCGTGGGCTTAATTGGACCTGACACAAGTAGGCCTTATATGGGCCGGCCTGCTAATTTTTACTGGGCCGGCCTTTTTCATCGGAATGGGCCACTGTTGGGCCGTGCCACATGTCGACCTATCATAGGCGCCTCCCTTCCAATGACTGGATGACATCTGTCCCAACGGCGAGCCAACACGTGTTTCCTCCGGCCAATGAGAATTTTACACGTGGAAAATCCTCATTGGTCCGGGCTGTTAATGGGTTATCGGATCCAAAACCGGACCCGATAGCTTAACGGCGACCAGTTACGGTGGATGCTGCTACCTCTTGAGCATGCGTTGGTTTTTCCCTTGAAGAGGAAAGGGTGATGCAGCAAAGTAGCGTAAGTATTTCCCTCAGTTTTTCAGAACCAAGGTATCAATCCAGTAGGAGGCCACACGCAAGTCCCTTGTACCTACACAAACAAATAAGAACCTTGCAACCAACGTGATAAAGGGGTTGTCAATCCCTTCACAGCCACTTGCAAAAGTGAGATCTGATCGAGATGCTAAGATAATATTTTTGGTATTTTTATGATATAGATTGAAAGTAAATATTGCAAACTAAAAATAGATTGGAAACTTATATGATGGAGAATAGACCCGGGGCCCACAGGTTTCACTAGTGGCTTCTCTCAAGATAGCATAAATATTACGGTGGGTGAACAAATTACTGTCGAGCAATTGATAGAAAAGTGCATAATTATGAGAATATCTACGCATGATCATGTATATAGGCATCACGTCTGCAACAAGTAGACCGACTCCTGCCTGCATCTACTACTATTACTCCACACATCGACCGCTATACAACATGCGTCTAGAGTATTAAGTTCATAAGAACAGAGTAACGCATTAAGCAAGATGACATGATGTAGAGGGATAAACTCAAGCAATATGATATAAACCCCATCTTGTTATCCTCGTTGGCAACAATACATTATGTGTCGTTTCCCCTACTGTCACTGGGATCGAGCACCGCATGATTGAACCCAAAGCTAAGCACTTCCCCCATTGCAAGACATATCAATCTAGTAGGCCAAACCAAACTGATAATTCAAAGAGACTTGCAAAGATAACCAATCATACATAAAAGAATTTAGAGAAGATTCAAATATTGTTCATAGATAATCTTGATTATAAACCCACAATTCATCGGATCACGACAAACACACCGCAAAACGAGTTACATCAAATAGATCTCCAAGAAGATGGAGGAGAACTTTGTATTGAGATCCAAAGAGAGAGAAGAAGCCATCTAGCAAATAACTATGGACCCGAAGGTCTGTGGTAAACTACTCACACATCATCGGAGAGGCTATGGTGTTGATGTAGAAGCCCTCCGTGATCGATGCCCCCTCCGGCGGAGCGCCGGAAAAGGCCCCAAGATGGGATCTCACGGGTATAGAAGGTTGCGGCGGTGGAATTAGGTTTTCGTGGTGCTCCTCGATGGTTTTGGGGTACGTAGGTATATATAGGAGGAAGAAGTAGGTCGGTGGAGCCACGAGGGGCCCATGAGGGTGGAGGGCGCGCCTAGGGGGTAGGTGCGCCCCCTGCCTCGTGGCCTCCTCGTTGATTGCTTGACGTCCACTCCAAGTCCTCTGGATCACGTTTGTTCCAAAAATCACGCTCCCGAAGGTTTCATTCCGTTTGGACTCCGTTTGATATTCCTTTTCTGCGAAACACTGAAATAGCCAAAAAAACAGCAATTTGCACTGGGCCTTAGGTTAATAGGTTAGTCCCAAAAATAATATAAAAGTGTATAAATAAGCCCATTAAACATCCAAAACAGAATATATAATAGCATGGAGCAATCAAAAATTATAGATACGTTGGAGACGTATCAAGCATCCCCAAGCTTAATTCCTGGTCGTCCTCGAGTAGGTAAATGATAAAAACAGAATTTTTGATGTGGAATGCTACTTAGCACATTCTTCAATGTAATTTTCTTTATTGTGGCATGAATGTTCAGATCCGAAAGATTCAAGATAAAAGTTTAATGTTGACATAAAAATAATAATACTTCAAGCATACTAATCAAGCAATTATGTCTTCTCAAAATAACATAGCCAAAGAAAGCTCATCCGTACAAAATCATACTGTTTGGCCATGCTTCATTTTCATCACACAAGAATACTCTCATCTTGCACAACCCCGATGACAAGCCAAGCAATTGTTTCATACTTTAGTAATCTCAAACTTTTTTCAGCTTTCACGCAATACATGAGCGTGAGCCATGGACATAGCACTATGGGTGGAATAGAATATAATGATGGGGGTTGTGTGGAGAAGACAAAAAAGGAGAAAGTGTCACATTGACGCGGCTAACCAATGGGTTGGGGAGATGCTCATCAATTGATGTTAATGCAAGGAGTAGGGATTGCCATGCAACGGATGCACTAGAGCTATAAATGTATGAAAGCTCAACAAAATAAACTAAGTGGGTGTGCATTCAACTTGCTTGCTCACGAAGACCTAGGGCATTTGAGGAAGCCCATTGTTGGAATATACAAGCCAAGTTCTATAATGAAAAATTCCCACTAGTATATGAAAGTGACAAAACAAGAGACTCCCTATCATAAAGATCATGGTGCTACTTTGAAGCACAAGTGTGGAAAAAGGATAGTAGCATTGTCCCCTTTTTATTTATTTTTTGGGCCTTCCCTTTTTTTATTTGGCCTTTCTCTTTTTTTTGGGACAATGCTCTATTAATAATGATCATCACACCTCTATTTATTTACAACTCAATGATTACAACTCGATACTAGAACAAAAGTATGACTCTATATGAATGCCTGCGGCGGTGTATTGGGATGGGCGATGAATCAAGAGTGACATGTATGAAATAATATGCATGGGGGCTTTGCCGCAAATACAATGTCAACTACATGATCATGCAAGGAAATATGACAACGATCAAGCATGTCATGATAGACGGAACGGTGGAAAGTTGCATGACAATATATCTCGGAATGGCTATGGAAATGCCATAATAGGTAGGTATGGTGGCTGTTTTGAGGAAGATATAAGGAGGTTTATGTGTGATAGAGCGTATCGTATCACGGGGATTGGATGCACCGGCGAATTTTGCACCAACTCTCAAGGTGAGAAAGGGCAATGCACGGTACCGAAGAGGCTAGCAATGGTGGAAGATTGAGAGTCCGTACAATCCATGGACTCAACATTGGTCATAAAGAACTCACATACTTATTGCAAAAATCTACAAGTCATCAAAAACCAAGCACTACGCGCATGCTCCTAGGGGGATAGATTGGTAGGAAAAGACCATCACTCGTCCCCGACCGCCACTCATAAGGATGACAATCAAAGAACACCTCATGTTTCAAATTTGTTACACAACTTTCACCATACGTGCATGCTACGAGACTTGCAAACTTCAACACAAGTATTTATCAAATTCACAACTACTCAACTAGCACAACTTTAATATCACTATCTCCATATCTCAAAACAATCATCAAGTATCAAACTTCTCTTAGTATTCAACGCACTTTAAAGTTTTTATCTTGGATGCATATCATATTAGGACTAATTTTATAACCAAAGCAAATTACCTTGCTGTTCTAAAGGACTCTCAAAATAATATAATTGAAGCATGAGAGATTAATTATTTCTATAAAATAGAACCACCGCCGAGCTCTAAAAGATATAAGTAAAGTACTAGAGCAAAATTGTTTAACTCAAAAGATATAAGTGAGGCATAAAGAATATTCTAATAAATTCCGAATAATGTGTGTCTCTCCCAAAAGGTGTGTACAGCAAGGATGATTGTGGTAAACTAAAAAGCAAAGACTCAAATCATACAAGACGCTCCAAGCAAAACACATATCATGTGGTGAATAAAAATATAGCTCCAAGTAAACTTACCGATGGACGAAGACAAAAGAGGGGATGCCTTCCGGGGCATCCCCAAGCTTAGGCTTTTTGGTGTCCTTGGATTTTACCTTGGGGTGCCTTGGGCATCCCCAAGCTTAGGCTCTTACCACTCCTTGTTCCATAATCCATCAAATCCTTACCCAAAACTTGAAACTTCACAACACAAAACTAAACAGAAAATCTCGTGAGCTCCGTTAGCGAAACAAAACAAAACACCACTTCAAGGTACTATAATGAACTCATTCTTTATTTATATTGGTGTTAAACCTACTTTATTCCAACTTCTCTATGGTTCATAAACTCCATTACTAGCCATAGATTCATCAAAATAAGCAAACAACACACGAAAATCAGAATCTGTCAAAAACAGAACAGTCTGTAGTAATCTGTATCAAACGCAAACTTCTGTAACTCAGAAAAATCTACCAAAATAGAACGACCTAGAAAATTTGTTTATTGATCTACTACAATTGGAATCAGTATTTTATCACGTTCTGGTGATTTTTAACAATTGTTTTTGTGAACATAAAGTTTCTGGAATTTTCAGCAAGATCAAATAACTATCATCCAAGAAGATCCTATAGGTTTAACTTGGCACAAACACTAATTAAAACATAAAACCACATCTAACCAGAGGCTAGATCAAATATTTATTACTAAACAGAAACAAAAATCAAGAAAATAAAATAAAATTGGGTTGCCTCCCAACAAGCGCTATCATTTAACGCCCTAGCTAGGCATAAAGGCAAGGATAGATCTAGGTATTGCCACCTTTGGCAGGCAATTCTTCAATGGAACACTTACAACCCTTAGAAGTTTCCTTCTTTTTATTAATGATTAAACTCCTAGGCAAGAAATCAAAAAAATCATTCATAGCAAAAGGTTCCTTAATGATAGCGAGAAACTTGGGGTGAACACTTATTGATTTGAGATCAGCATCTTCCTTACTAGAAGTTTCACCCTTATTTTCAGGAACATACATTAATTTGGCAATTTTAGTAGGAGGTTTTGAAGTATTTTTCGTGGAAGAAAAGGCTGACCCTAAGTTGGTAATAATATCCTCAATTTTATCAATTCTAGTGGAATCTTGATCTATCTTTTCATTAACCATGGGTTCCTTTTCTTTGAAATTTTTAAGAGCAACTCCTACCTTAGATCCATATTGGGTAATTTGGTTGTGGATCTTTTTATCCAAATTTTCAATCAACTCTACAGTGGCAACTTTATTTTCAATAATTTCAAGCCTTTGCATCACATGTTCCAAAGTTAAAATAGTTTCATTAACCAAAAGAGGTGGTGGCCCAAACAAATCTATCATAGCATTATAAGAATCAAAAGTATGGCTACCCAAAAAATTCCCTCCGGAAATGGTATCAAGAATATATCTATTCCAAGGAGTGATGCCTACATAAAAATTGCGAAGAAGAACGGAAGTAGATTGCTTCCTAGTAGATCTATTTTGCGCATTACAAATTATGTACAAAGCATCTTTTGGAATTTCCCCCTCCCTTTGTTTAAAATTAAGAACTTCATTCTCGGGAGACAAAGGAGTAGATAAAGTACTAGCCATGACGGCACACGGGGCACAAGAGGCAAGCGAAAAAGTGGCGAACGGAAAAAGAGCCCAAATAAAACGGCAAGGGTGAAGTGGGGGAGAGGAAAACGAGAGGCAAATGGCAAATAATGTAATGCGAGGGATAAGAGTTTGTGATGGGTACTTGGTATGTCTTGACTTGTGCGTAGACTTCCCGGCAACGGTGCCATAAATCCTTCTTGCTACCTCTTGAGCATGCGTTGGTTTTTCCCTTGAAGAGGAACGGGTGATGAAGCAAAGTAGTGTAAGTATTTCCCTTAGTTTTCGAGAACCAAGGTATCAATCCAGTAGGAGGCCACACGCAAGTCCCTTGTACCTACACAAACAAATAAGAACCTTGCAACCAACGCGATAAAGGGGTTGTCAATGCCTTCATGGCCACTTGCAAAAGTGAGATCTGATAGAGATGATAAGATAATATTTTTGGTATTTTTATGATATAGATTGAAAGTAAAGATTGCAAAGTAAAAATAGATTGGAAACTTATATGATGGAGAATAGACCCGGGGCCATAGGTTCCACTAGTGGCTTCTCTCAAGATAGCATAAGTATTACGGTGGGTGAACAAATTACTGTCGAGCAATTGATAGAAAAGTGCATAATTATGAGAATATCTAGGCATGATCATGAATCACGTCCGCAACAAGTAGTCCGACTCCTGCCTGCATCTACTACTATTACTCCACACATCGACCGCTATCCAGCATGCATCTAGAGTATTAAGTTCATAAGAATAGAGTAACGCATTAAGCAAGATGACATGATGTAGAGGGATACACTCAAGCAATATGATATAAACCCCATCTTTGTTATCCTCGATGGCAACAATACAATACGTGTCGTTTCCCCTACTGTCACTGGGATCGAGCACCACATGATTGAACCCAAAGCTAAGAACTTCTCCCACTGCAAGAAAGATCAATCTAGTAGGACAAACCAAACTGATAATTCGAAGAGACTTGCAAAGATAACCAATCATACATAACAGAATTCAGAGAAGATTCAAATATTGCTCATAGATAATCTTGATCATAAACCCACAATTCATCGGATCTCGACAAACACACCGCAAAAAGAGTTACATCAAATAGATCTCCAAGAAGATCGAGGAGAACTTTGTATTGAGATCCAAAGAGAGAGAAGAAGCCATCTAGCTAATAACTATGGACCCAAAGGTCTGTGCTAAACTACTCACACATCATCGGAGAGGCTATGGTGTTGATGTAGAAGCCCTCCATGATTGATGCCCCCTCCAGCGGAGCGCCGGAAAAGGCCCCAAGATGGGATCTCACGGTTCCAGAAGGTTGCAGCGGTGGAATTAGGTTTTTGTGGTGCTCCTCGATGGTTTCGGGGTACGTAGGTATATATAGGAGGAAGAAGTAGGTCGGTGGAGCCACGAGGGGCCACGAGGGTGGAGGGCGCGTCCAGGGGGGTAGGTGCGCCCCCTGCCTCGTGGCCTGCTCGTTGATAGCTTGACGTCCACTCCAATTCCTCTGGATCACGTTTGTTCCAAAAATCACGCTCCCGAAGGTTTCATTCCGTTTGGACTCCGTTTGATATTCCTTTTCTGCGGAACACTGAAATAGGCAAAAAAAATAACAATTTGCACTGTTCCTTGGGTTAATAGGTTAGTCCCAAAAATAATATAAAAGTGTATAAATAAGCCCATTAAACATCCAAAATAGAATATATAATAGCATTTAGCAATAAAAAGTTATAGATACGTTGGACACTTATCAAGCATCCCCAAGCTTAATTCCTGCTCGTCCTCGAGTAGGTAAATGATAAAAATAGAATTCTTGATGTGGAATGCTACTTAGCACATTCTTCAATGTAATTTTCTTTATTGTGGCATGAATGTTGAGATCCGAAAGATTCAAGATAAAAGTTTAATGTTGACATAAAAATAAAAATACTTCAAGCATACTAATCAAGCAATCATGTCTTCTCAAAATAACATAGCCAAAGAAAGCTCATCCCTATAAAATCATATAGTTTGGCCATGCTTCATTTTCTTCACACAAGAATGCTCTCATCTTGCACAACCCCGATGACAAGCCAAGCAATTGTTTCATACTTTAGTAATCTCAAACTTTTTTCAACTTTCACGCAATACATGAGCGTGAGCCATGGACATAGCACTATGGGTGGAATAGAATATGATGATGGGGGTTGTGTGGAGAAGACAAAAAAGGAGAAAGTCTCACATTGACGCGGCTAATCAATGGGCTAGGGAGATGCCCATCAATTGATGTCAATGCAAGGAGTAGGGATTGCCATGCAACGGATGCACTAGAGCTATAAATGTACGAAAGCTCAACAAAATAAACTAAGTGGGTGTGCATCCAACTTGCTTGCTCACGAAGACCTAGGGCATTTGAGGAAGCCCATTGTTGGAATATACAAGCCAAGTTCTATAATGAAAATTTTCCACTAGTATACGAAAGTGACAAAACAAGAGACTCTCTATCATAAAGATCATGGTGCTACTTTGAAGCACAAGTGTGGAAAAAGGATAGTAGCATTGTCCCCCTTTTATTTATTTTTTGGGCCTTCCCTTTTTTTATTTGGCCTTTCTCTTTTTTTGGGACAATGCTCTATTAATAATGATCATCACACCTCTATTTATTTACAAATCAATGATTACAACTCGATACTAGAACAAAAGTATGACTCTATATGAATGCCTCTGGCGGTCTATTGGGATGGGCGATGTATCAAGAGTGACATGTATGAAATAATATGCATGGTGGCTTTGCCGCAAATACAATGTCAACTACATGATCATGCAAGGCAATATGACAATGATGAAGCGTGTCATAATAGACGGAACGGTGGAAAGTTGCATGGCAATATATCTTGGAATGGCTATGTAAATGCCATAATAGGTAGGTATGGTGGCTGTTTTGAGGAAGATATAAGGAGGTTTATGTGTGATAGAGCGTATCGTATCACGGGGTTTGGATGCACTGGCGAAGTTTGCACCAACTCTCAATGTGAGAAAGGGCAATGCACGGTACCGAAGAGGCTAGCAATGGTGGAAGGTTGAGACTGGTATAATCCATGGACTCAACATTAGTCATAAAGAACTCACATACTTATTGCGAAAATCTAGAAGTCATCAAAAACCAAGCACTACGCGCATGCTCCTAGGGGGATAGATATGTAGGAAAAGACCATCGCTCGTCCCCGACCGCCACTCATAAGGATGACAATCAAAGAACACCTCATGTTTCAAATTTGTTACACAACTTTCACCATACGTGCATGCTACGGGACATGCAAACTTCAACATAAGTATTTCTCAAATTCACAACTACTCAACTAGCACAACTTTAATATCACTATCTCCATATCTCAAAACAATCATCAAGTATCAAACTTCTCTTAGTATTCAACGCACTTTAAAGTTTTTATCTTGGATGCATATCATATTAGGACTAATTTTATAACCAAAGCAAATTACCATGCTGTTCTAAAGGACTCTCAAAATAATATAATTGAAGCATGAGAGATTAATTATTTCTATAAAATAGAACCACCGCCGAGCTCTAAAAGATATAAGTAAAGTACTAGAGCAAAATTGTTTAACTCAAAAGATATAAGTGAGGCATAAAGAGTATTCTAATAAATTCCGAATAATGTGTGTCTCTCCCAAAAGGTGTGTACAGAAAGGATGATTGTGGTAAACTAAAAAGCAAAGACTCAAATCATACAAGACGCTCCAAGCAAAACACATATCATGTGGTGAATAAAAATATAGCTCCAAGTAAACTTACCGATGGACGAAGACAAAAGAGGGGATGCCTTCCGGGGCATCCCCAAGCTTAGGCTTTTTGGTGTCCTTGGATTTTACCTTGGGGTGCCTTGGGCATCCCCAAGCTTAGGCTCTTACCACTCCTTGTTCCATAATCCATCAAATCCTTACCCAAAACTTGAAACTTCACAACACAAAACTAAACATAAAATCTCGTGAGCTCCGTTAGCGAAACAAAACAAAACACCACTTCAAGGTACTATAATGAACTCATTATTTATTTATATTGGTGTTAAACCTACTTTATTCCAACTTCTCTATGGTTCATAAACTCCATTACTAGCCATAGATTCATCAAAATAAGCAAACAACACACGAAAATCAGAATCTGTCAAAAACAGAACAGTCTGTAGTAATCTGTATCAAACGCAAACTTCTGTAACTCAGAAATATCTACCAAAATAGAACGACCTAGAAAATTTGTTTATTGATCTACTACAATTGGAATCAGTATTTTATCACGTTCTGGTGATTTTTAACAATTGATTTTGTGAACATAAAGTTTCTGGAATTTTCAGCAAGATCAAATAACTATCATCCAAGAAGATCCTATAGGTTTAACTTGGCACAAACACTAATTAAAACATAAAACCACATCTAACCAGAGGATAGATCAAATATTTATTACTAAACAGAAACAAAAATCAAGAAAATAAAATAAAATTGGGTTGCCTCCCAACAAGCGCTATCATTTAACGCCCTAGCTAGGCATAAAGGCAAGGATAGATCTAGGTATTGCCACCTTTGGCAGGCAATTCTTCAATGGAACACTTACAATCCTTAGAAGTTTCCTTCTTTTTATTAATGATTAAACTCCTAGGCAAGAAATCAAGAAAATCATTCGTAGCAAAAGGTTCCTTAATGATAGCGAGAAACTTGGGGTGAACACTTATGGATTTGAGATCAGCATCTTACTTACTAGAAGTTTCACCCTTATTTTCAGGAACATACATTAATTTGGCAATTTTAGTAGGAGGTTTTGAAGTATTTTTCGTGGAAGAAAAGGCTGACCCTAAGTTGGTAATGATATCCTCAATTTTATCAATTCTAGTGGAATCTTGATCTATCTTTTCATTAACCATGGGTTCCTTTTCTTTGAAATTTTTAAGAGCAACTCCTACCTTAGATCCATATTGGGTAATTTGGTTGTGGATCTTTTTATCCAAATTTTCAATCAACTCTACGGTGGCAACTTTATTTCCAATAATTTCAAGCCTTTGCATCACATGTTCCAAAGTTAAAATAGTTTCATTAACCAAAAGAGGTGGTGGCCCAAACAAATCTATCATAGCATTATAAGAATCAAAAGTATGGCTACCCAAAAAATTCCGTCCGGAAATGGTATCAAGAATATATCTATTCCAAGGAGTGATGCCTACATAAAAATTGCGAAGAAGAACGGAAGTAGATTGCTTCCTAGTAGATCTATTTTGCGCATTGCAAATTATGTACAAAGCATCTTTTGGAATTTCCCCCTCCCTTTGTTTAAAATTAAGAACTTCATTCTCGGGAGACAAAGGAGTAGATAAAGTACTAGCCATGACGGCACACGGGGCACAAGAGTCAAGCGAAAAAGTGGCGAACGGAAAAAGAGGGCGAATAAAACGGCAAGGGTGAAGTGGGGGAGAGGAAAACGAGAGGCAAATGGCAAATAATGTAATGCGAGGGATAAGAGTTTGTGATGGGTACTTGGTATGTCTTGACTTGTGCGTAGACTTCCCGGCAACGGTGCCATAAATCCTTCTTGCTACCTCTTGAGCATGCGTTGGTTTTTCCCTTGAAGAGGAACGGGTGATGAAGCAAAGTAGTGTAAGTATTTCCCTTAGTTTTCGAGAACCAATGTATCAATCCAGTAGGAGGCCACACGCAAGTCCCTTGTACCTACACAAACAAATAAGAACCTTGCAACCAACGCGATAAAGGGGTTGTCAATGCCTTCATGGCCACTTGCAAAAGTGAGATCTGATAGAGATGATAAGATAATATTTTTGGTATTTTTATGATATAGATTGAAAGTAAAGATTGCAAAGTAAAAATAGATTGGAAACTTATATGATGGAGAATAGACCCGGGGCCATAGGTTTCACTAGTGGCTTCTCTCAAGATAGCATAAGTATTACGGTGGGTGAACAAATTACTGTCGAGCAATTGATAGAAAAGTGCATAATTATGAGAATATCTAGGCATGATCATGAATCACGTCCGCAACAAGTAGACCGACTCCTGCCTGCATCTACTACTATTACTCCACACATCGACCGCTATCCAGCATGCATCTAGAGTATTAAGTTCATAAGAATAGAGTAACGCATTAAGCAAGATGACATGATGTAGAGGGATACACTCAAGCAATATGATATAAACCCCATCTTTGTTATCCTCGATGGCAACAATACAATACGTGTCGTTTCCCCTACTGTCACTGGGATCGAGCACCGCATGATTGAACCCAAAGCTAAGAACTTCTCCCACTGCAAGAAAGATCAATCTAGTAGGACAAACCAAACTGATAATTCGAAGAGACTTGCAAAGATAACCAATCATACATAAAAGAATTCAGAGAAGATTCAAATATTGCTCATAGATAATCTTGATCATAAACCCACAATTCATCGGATCTCGACAAACACACCGCAAAAAGAGTTACATCAAATAGATCTCCAAGAAGATCGAGGAGAACTTTGTATTGAGATCCAAAGAGAGAGAAGAAGCCATCTAGCTAATAACTATGGACCCAAAGGTCTGTGCTAAACTACTCACACATCATCGGAGAGGCTATGGTGTTGATGTAGAAGCCCTCCATGATCGATGCCCCCTCCAGCGGAGCGCCGGAAAAGGCCCCAAGATGGGATCTCGCGGGTACAGAAGGTTGCAGCGGTGGAATTAGGTTTTCGTGGTGCTCCTCGATGGTTTCGGGGTACGTAGGTATATATAGGAGGAAGAAGTAGGTCGGTGGAGCCACGAGGGGCCACGAGGGTGGAGGGCGCGTCCAGGGGGGTAGGCGCGCCCCCTGCCTCGTGGCCTGCTCGTTGATAGCTTGACGTCCACTCCAATTCCTCTGGATCACGTTTGTTCCAAAAATCACGCTCCCGAAGGTTTCATTCCGTTTGGACTCCGTTTGATATTCCTTTTCTACGAAACACTGAAATAGGCCAAAAAAATAACTATTTGCACTGTGCCTTGGGTTAATAGGTTAGTCCCAAAAATAATATAAAAGTGTATAAATAAGCCCATTAAACATCCAAAATAGAATATATATAATAGCATGGAGCAATAAAAAATTATAGATAAGTTGGAGACGTATCAAGCATCCCCAAGCTTAATTCCTGCTCGTCCTCGAGTAGGTAAATGATAAAAATAGAATTCTTGATGTGGAATGCTACTTAGCACATTCTTCAATGTAATTTTCTTTATTGTGGCATGAATGTTCAGATCCCAAAGATTCAAGATAAAAGTTTAATGTTGACATAAAAATAAAAATACTTCAAGCATACTAATCAAGCAATCATGTCTTCTCAAAATAACATAGCCAAAGAAAGCTCATCCCTATGAAATCATATAGGTTTGCCATGCTTCATTTTCTTCACACAAGAATGCTCTCATCTTGCACAACCCCGATGACAAGCCAAGCAATTGTTTCATACTTTAGTAATCTCAAACTTTTTTCAACTTTCACGCAATACATGAGCGTGAGCCATGGACATAGCACTATGGGTGGAATAGAATATGATGATGGGGGTTGTGTGGAGAAGACAAAAAAGGAGAAAGTCTCACATTGACGCGGCTAATCAATGGGCTAGGGAGATGCCCATCAATTGATGTCAATGCAAGGAGTAGGGATTGCCATGCAACGGATGCACTAGAGCTATAAATGTACGAAAGCTCAACAAAATAAACTAAGTGGGTGTGCATCCAACTTGCTTGCTCACGAAGACCTAGGGCATTTGAGGAAGCCCATTGTTGGAATATACAAGCCAAGTTCTATAATGAAAAATTTCCACTAGTATATGAAAGTGACAAAACAAGAGACTCTTTATCATAAAGATCATGGTGCTACTTTGAAGCACAAGTGTGGAAAAAGGATAGTAGCATTGTCCCCTTTTTATTTATTTTTTGGGCCTTCCCTTTTTTTATTTGGCCTTTCTCTTTTTTGGGGACAATGCTCTATTAATAATGATCATCACACCTCTATTTATTTACAAATCAATGATTACAACTCGATACTAGAACGAAAGTATGACACTATATGAATGCCTCCGGTGGTGTATTGGGATGGGCGATGTGTCAAGAGTGACATGTATGAAATAATATGCATGGTGGCTTTGCCGCAAATACAATGTCAACTACATGATCATGCAAGGCAATATGACAATGATGAAGCGTGTCATAATAGACGGAATGGTGGAAAGTTGCATGGCAATATATCTCGGAATGGCTATGGAAATGCCATAATAGGTAGGTATGGTGGATGTTTTGAGGAAGATATAAGGAGGTTTATGTGTGATAGAGCGTATCGTATCACGGGGTTTGGATGCACCGGCGAAGTTTGCACCAACTCTCAAGGTGAGAAAGGGCAATGCACGGTACCGAAGAGGCTAGCAATGGTGGAAGGTTGAGAGTGGTATAATCCATGGACTCAACATTAGTCATAAAGAACTCACATACTTATTGCGAAAATCTAGAAGTCATCAAAAACTAAGCACTACGCGCATGCTCCTAGGGGGATAGATATGTAGGAAAAGACTATCGCTTGTCCCCGACCGCCACTCATAAGGATGACAATCGAATAACACCTTGTGTTTCAAATTTGTTACACAACTTTCACCATACGTGCATGCTACGGGACTTGCAAACTTCAACACAAGTATTTCTCAAATTCACAACTACTCAGCTAGCACAACTTTAATATCACTATCTCCATATCTCAAAACAATCATCAAGTATCAAACTTCTCTTAGTGTTCAACGCACTTTAAAGTTTTTATCTTGGATGCCTATCATATTAGGACTAATTTTATAACCAAAGCAAATTACCATGCTGTTCTAAAGGACTCTCAAAATAATATAAGTGAAGGATGAGAGATTAATTATTTATATAAAATAGAACCACCGCCGAGCTCTAAAAGATATAAGTAAAGTACTAGAGCAAAATTGTTTAACTCAAAAGATATAAGTGAGGCATAAAGAGTATTCTAATAAATTCCGAATAATGTGTGTCTCTCCCAAAAGGTGTGTACAGAAAGGATGATTGTGGTAGACTAAAAAGCAAAGACTCAAATCATACAAGAGGCTCCATGCAAAACACATATCATGTGGTAAATAAAAATATAGCTCCAAGTAAAGTTACCGATGGACGAAGACAAAAGAGGGGATGCCTTCCGGGGCATCCCCAAGCTTAGGCTTTTAGGTGTCCTTGGATTTTACCTTGGGGTTCCTTGGGCATCCCCAAGCTTAGTCTCTTGCCACTCCTTGTTCCATAGTCCATCAAATCCTTACCCAAAACTTGAATACTTCACCACACAAAACTTAACAGAAAATCTCGTGAGCTCCGTTAGCGAAACAAAACAAAACACCACTTCAAGGTACTGTAATGAACTCATTCTTTATTTATATTGGTGTTAAACCTACTGTATTCCAACGTCGCTATGGTTCATAAACTCCATTACTAGCCATAGATTCATCAAAATAAGCAAACAACACATGAAAATCAGAATCTGTTAAAAACAAAACAGTCTGTAGTAATCTGTATCAAACGCAAACTTCCGTAACTCAGAAAAATCTACAAAAATAGGACGACCTAGACAATTTGTTTATTGATCTACTGCCATTGGAATCAGTATTTTATCATGTTCTGGTGATTTTTAACAATTGTTTTCGTGAACATAAAGTTTATGGAATGTTCGGCAAGATCAAATAACTATCATCCAAGAAGATCCTATAGGTTTAACTTGGCACAAACACTAATTAAAACATAAAACCACATCTAACCAGAGGCTAGATCAAAGATTTATTACTAAAAAGAAACAAAAAGCAAGAAAATAAAATAAAATTGGGTTGCCTCCCAACAAGCGCTATCGTTTAACGCCCCTAGCTAAGCATAAAGGCAAGGATAGATCTAGGTATTGCCACCTTTGGCAGGCAATCCTTCATTGGAACACTTATAACCCTTAGAAGTTTCCTTCTTTTTATTAATGATTAAACTCCTAGGCAAGAAATCAAGAAAATCATTCGTAGCAAAAGGTTCCTTAATGATAGCGAGAAAGTTGGGGTGAACACTTATGGATTTGAGATCCGCATCTTCCTTACTAGAAGTTTCACCCTTATTTTTAGGAACATACATTAATTTGGCAATTTTAGTAGGAGGTTGTGAAGTATCTTTCGCGGAAGAAAAGGCTGACCCTAAGTCGGTAATAATATCCTCAATTTTATCAATTCTAGTGGAATCTTGATCTATCTTTTCATTAACCATGGGTTCCTTTTCTTTGAAATTTTTAAGAGCAACTCCTACCTTAGATCCATATTGGGTAATTTGGTTGTGGATCTTTTTATCCAAATTTTCAATCAACTCTACGGTGACAACTTTATTTTCTATAATTTCAAGCCTTTGCATCACATGTTCCAAATTTAAAATAGTTTCATTAACCAAAAGAGGTGGTGGCCCAAACAAATCTATCATATTATTATAAGAATCAAAAGTATGGCTACCCAAAAAATTCCCTCCGGTAATGGTATCAAGAATATATCTATTCCAAGGAGTGATGCCTACATAAGAATTGCGAAGAAGAACGAAAGTAGATTGATTCCTAGTAGATCTACTTTGCGCACTGCAAATTCTGTACCAAGCATCTTTTTGAATTTCCCCCTCCCTTTGTTTAAAATTAAGAACTTCATTCTCGGGAGACAAAGGAGTAGATAAAGTACTAGCCATGACAGCACACGGGGCACAAGAGGCAAGCGAAAAAGAGGCGAACGGAAAAAGAGGGCGAATGAAACGGCAAGGGTGAAGTGGGGGAGAGGAAAACGAGAGGCACCTGGCAAATAATGTAATGTGAGGGATAAGAGTTTGTGATGGGTACTTGGTATGTCTTGACTTGTGCGTAGACTCCCCCGCAACGGCGCCAGAAATCCTTATTGCTACCTCTTGAGAATGAGTTGGTTTTTCCCTTGAAGAGGATAGGGTGATGCAGCAAAGTAGCGTATGTATTTCCCTCGGTTTTTGAGAACCAAGGTATCAATCCAGTAGGAGGCCACACGCAAGTCCCTTGTACCTACACAAACAAATAAGAACCTTGCAACCAACGTGATAAAGGGGTTGTCAATCCCTTCACGGCCACTTACAAAAGTGAGATCTGATAGAGATGATAAGATAATATTTTTGGTATTTTTATGATATAGATTGAAAGCAAAGAGTGCGAAGTAAAAATAGATTGGAAACTTATATGATGGAGAATAGACCCGGGGCCATAGGTTTCACTAGTGGCTTCTCTCAAGATAGCATAAGTATTACGGTGGGTGAACAAGTTACTGTCGAGCAATTGATAGAAAAGTGCATAATTATGAGAATATCTAGGCATGATCATGGATCACGTCCGCAACAAGTAGACCGACTCCTGCCTGCATCTACTACTATTACTCCACACATCGACCGCTATCCAGCATGCATCTAGAGTATTAAGTTCATAAGAACAGAGTAACGCATTAAGCAAGATGACATGATGTAGAGGGATACACTCAAGCAATATGATATAAACCCCATCTTTGTTATCCTCGATGGCAACAATACAATACGTGTCGTTTCCCCTACTGTCACTGGGATCGAGCACTACATGATTGAACCCAAAGCTCAGCACTTCTCCCATTGCAAGAAAGATCAATCTAGTAGGACAAACCAAATTGATAATTCGAAGAGACTTGCAAAGATAACCAATCATACATAAAAGAATTCAGAGAAGATTCAAATATTGCTCATAGATAATCTTGATCATAAACCCACAATTCATCGGATCTCGACAAACACACTGCAAAAAGAGTTACATCAAATAGATCTCCAAGAAGATCGAGGAGAACTTTGTATTAAAATCCAAAGAGAGAGAAGAAGCCATCTAGCTAATAACTATGGACCCAAAGGTCTGTGCTAAACTACTCACACATCATCGGAGAGGCTATGGTGTTGATGTAGAAGCCCTCCGTGATCGATGCCCCCTCCGGCGGAGCGCTGGAAAAGGCCCCAAAGTGGGATCTCACGGGTACAGAAGGTTGCGGCAGTGGAATTAGGTTTTCGTTGTGCTCCTCGATGGTTTCGGGGTACGTAGGTATATATAGGAGGAAGAAGTAGGTCGGTGGAGCCACGAGGGTGGAGGGCGTGCCTAGGGGGGTAGGCGTGCCCCCTGCCACATGGCCTTCTTGTTGATTGCTTGACGTCCACTCCAAGTCCTTTGGATCATGTTTGTTACAAAAATCACGCTCCCGAAGGTTTCATTCCGTTTGGACTCCGTTTGATATTCCTTTTTTGTGAAACACTGAAATAGGCAAAAAACCAGCAATTTGCACTAGGCCTCGGGTTAATAGGTTAGTCCCAAAAATAATATGAAAGTATATAAATAAGCCCATTAAACATCCAAATTGGAATATATAATAGCATGGAGCAATCAAAAAATTTAGATACGTTGGAGACGTATCAGATGCCACGTGTCGGTCACCCTTGACGAAAGCACTTTCGTGATGCGCCATTTATCGTCATGGAAGTGGACACTTCCGTGATGATAATTTTGGTAATGTCATGGAACACTTCTACGACACCACATGTATGACTATCTTGATTTTGTCATAAAATCGTCATGGATGTACATGCATGACAGAAAATGTGACCTACTGTGACAAATACGTATCATCGCGGAAGTGTATTTTTTTTGTAGTGCCTCCTCTAGTCATTACTCTAACAGCATGATCATTGATATTATTATTCATTTCATCTAACAACTCTCTTTGAGATTTAGCAACTTGTTCTGGGTTTGAACCATAGAAGCATGCTTACCCACACCTCTAACATCATTTGAGATTCTAAATAACAAGTCACTCAAGCGAGCAATCATATCATAATTGTATTTCAATTGTTTCATAACATTTGCATTGACGTGATCTTGTTTTCTAATGTAATTCTCAAACTCATAAAGGTATTGACAAGGGTGCATATTATGAGGATTATCATTATCATTGAATTTCATTAGAGAATTTACCTCTACCACCTTAGGCAGCGGTGGTGTATCAAGCCCATATATTTCTTCAATAGGAGGTAAATGTTTGACATCCTCAGCTTTAATACCTTTTTCCTTCATAGATTTCTTTGCCTCTTGCATATCTTCAGGACTGAGATATAAAACACCCCTCTTCTTCGGAGTGGGTTTAGTAGGTGGTTCAGGAGGAGTCCAATCATCATAATTTTTCAATATGTTATTCAATAATTGTTCAGCTTGCCCAATAGTTTGTTCCCTGAAAACACAACCAGCACAACTATCTAGGAAATCCCTAGAAGCATCGGTTAGTCCATTATAGAAGATATCAAGTATTTCATTTTTCTTAAGAGGATGATCAGGCAAAGCATTAAGTAATTGGAGAAGCCTCCCCCAAGCTTGTGGGAAACTCTCTTCTTCAATTTGTGCAAAGTTAAATATTTCCTGTAAGGTAGCTTGTTTCTTATGAGCAGGAAAATATCTTTCAGAGAAGTAATAAATCATATCCTGGCGACTATGCACACAACCAGGAGCAAGGGTATTGTACCAAGCTTTAGCACCACCCTTTAATGAGAATGGAAATAATCTGAGGATATAGTAATAGCGAATTTTCTCATCATCAGCAAGAAGGGTGGCTATGTAATTCAACTTAGTAAGATGTGCCACAACAGTTTCAGTTACATAACCATCAAAAGGATCAGATTCAACCAAAGTAATCAACTCTGGGTCGATAGAGAATTCATAATCCTTATCATCAATATAGATAGGTGAAGTAGCAAACTTAGGATCACATTTCATTCTAGCATTCAAAGATTTTTCTTTATATTTGCATAATAATTTCTCTAGATCATCTCTATCCTTACAAGCAAGAATATCTCTAGTTGCCTCTTCACCCATAACATAACCTTCCGGTACCTTTGGCGATTCATATCTAGGAAGGCTAGTTCTAGTAGGTGTTTCAAGATTTTCAGTTTCAAGCTCATCATAAGTTTCAACAATATCATGCTGTCTTACTCCATCAATTTGTTCATCCAGAAATTCACCTAGTGGCACATTATCATCAAGCAAGGTACTAGCATCATCATAAGCATCACTCATAGCAGAGGTAGCATCATCAATAATTTGTGACATATCAGGATTGATAGCATGTGGTGGTGTTGCAAGTTTACTTATAACAGAAGGTGAATCCAAAGCAGAGCTAGATGGAAGTTCCTTACCTCCCCTCGTCTTAGAGAGAAAAATCTTAGTCTTAGCATCCTTCAGATTCTTCATAGTGACAATTTGATAATAATCCCAAGTGACTCAACAAATATAGCTATGCTCCCCAGCAACGACCCCCAGAAAAAGGTCTTGATAACCCACAAGTATACGGGACCGCAACAGTTTTCGAGGGTAGAGTATTTAACCCAAATTTATAGATTCGACACATGGGGAGCCAAACAATATTTGTAAGTATTAGCAACTGAGTTTTCGATTCAGCCACACCTGGAGATTATTATCTGCAGCAAAGTGATCAGTAGCAAAGTAGTATGATAGTTTTGATAATAGTAGCAGCAGCAATAGTAACGGCAATAATGATAGCAGTAGTTTTGTAGCAAGTGCAACAGTAACGATAACAGTGGTAACTTAGCAAGAACAATATAAGAGAAATTCGTAGGCGTTGGATCGGTGATTTGTTGGATGATATTCATCATGTGACAGTTATAACCTAGGGCGATACGGCACTAGCTCCAGTTCATAAATATAATGTAGGCATGTATTCCGTAAATAGTCATACGTGCTTATGGAAAGAACTTGCATGACATCTTTTGTCCTACCCTCCCGTGGCAGCGGGGTCCTATTGGAAACTAAGGGATATTAAGGCCTCCTTTTAATAGAGAACCGGAACAAAGCATTAACACACAGTGAATACATGAACTCCTCAAACTACGGTCATCACCGGGAGTGGTCCCGACTATTGTCACTCCGGGGTTGCCGGATCATAACATGTAGTAGGTGACTATAACTTGCAAGATCGGATCTAGAACATAGATATAATGGTGATAACATAAACGGTTTAGATCTGAAATCATGGCATCGGGGCCCAAAGTGACAAGCCTTAAGCATGGCAAAGTCATAACAACATCAATCTCAGAACATAGTGGATACTAGGGATCAAGCCCTAACAAAACTAACTAGATTACATGATGAATCTCATCTAACTCCTCACCTACCAGCGAGCCTACGAAGGAATTACTCACTCCCGGTGGGGAGCATCATGGAATTGGCGATGGAGAAGGGTTGGTGATGACAAAGATTGAAGATCCCCTTCTCTGGAGCCCCAAATGGACTCCAGATCTGGCCTCCCGATGAAGAACAGGAGACGGCGGCGGCTCCGTCTCGTGGAACACGATAATTCTTTCTCCCATAGTTTCAGGGTCTGTGGGGCCACCAGGTGGGGACAACCCACCTGGACACGCCTGGAGGGGGGCGCCCTGGTGGGTTGTGCCCACCCAGGTGCCCCCCTTCGGTGGTTCTTGGCTCCAGAAATTCTCATATATTGTATAAAAATCCTCGCAAAGTTTCGTTCCAATCGGAGAACTTTTATTTCTGCACAAAAACAACACCATGGTAGTTCTGCTGAAAACATCGTCAGTCCGGGTTAGTTTCATTCAAATCATGCAAATTAGAGTCCAAAACAAGAGGAAAAGCATTAGGAAAAGTAGATACGTAGGAGACGTATCAAATTTGCTTTGCTGTTATTTTAGTACAAACTCTTGATAGATCGATCGGAAAGAATAACTTGGTGTTATTTCAGTACAAACTCTTGATAGATTGATCGGAAAGAATAACTTGGTGTTATTTTAGTACGAACTCTCGGATAGATCGATTGGAAATAATAGCTAAAAACAATTTCTTCTTATGTTCTCCGCTAGATAAGAAATTTGGAGTGATTCTTCATCGCGCTTTGAGGGATGGTTATATGATCCAATTATATTAGCATTGTTGAGAGATTGCACTAGCGAAAGTACGGACCCTAGACCTCATTTTCAAGCATTACAATACTGTTTGTGCTCCGTTTTATCAATTGCTACCTTGCTATTTTTTATTGTTCTTATTAGAAAAACCAATATCTACTATCCATATTACACTTGTATCACCATCTCTTTGCCGAACTAGTGCAACTATACAAATTACCATTGTATTTGGTGTGTAGGGGACACAAGAGACTTTTTATTATTTGGTTGCAGGGTTGTTTGAGAGAGACCATCTTCATCCTACGCCTCCCACGTATTGATAAACCTTTGGTCATCCACTTGAGGGAAATTTGCTGCTGTCCTACAAAACTATGCGCTTGGAGGCCCAACATGAGTCTACAAGAACAAGTTGTTCAGTAGACATCAGCCGCTGCCGCCATCCTTGCTACAGCCCTGACCTGTGTCGCCGATGCGTGGGGTGTTGGACGGCCCGGGCGCCGCCTCGTCGCAGTTGTCGAGGATGATGACGCCGCCCTCCTCGCGGCCGCAGCGCCGGACGGTGTTCTCCTATAGGCCGCGGCGCTGGCGCTCCATCTCTTGTCGGACGTAGTCGTCCCGCCCCCATTTCAGGCCCGTCTCCTTGTTGGCGGCCATGGCCTTGTTCTCCTTCTTCCCGGCAAGGAGCCCCGGCTCGGTATTCTGCCTGACGAGGCGGGAAGAGGGAGGAGAGGGGCCACGGCCACCCTTGTTGATGACGAGGGCACCGCCGCGGGTGCGCCACCCGAGCGACGTCTCCTGTGGCTCCGGCTTGACGGAGCGGAGCGCCGACGATCCGGAGGAAAGGGAGCCCGACGATGAGGAGGACGGTGTGTCCATTCGTCGTGGCGTCTAGGAGCTGTCGTGGCGGCGAGAGAAGGAAGGGGTGCCGGGTACTCCAAGCGCGGCGTGTTGCCGGCCTCGATGTGATCGAGGATGGCTTTGAGGGTGGGGCCAGGGACGCCCCACCATTGGCGGCGCCCCTCGGAGTTGAGGGGGCCGCGGGGCTCGACGCTGTTCATGGAGGCAAGCTGCTCCTCACGGCGGCGGTCGAAGTACGCCGTCCACATCGTGTGGCTGTCGGGGGCGTACCTCGGCTGGTTCCGCTCTTGCTCTAGCAGCGATGACAGGATGTGCGCAATCTCTGGGCGCTGATCAGCGTCCGTGGGCGCCGAAGGTACCGGGACGCCCCTGGCGCTGAGCCTCCAGGAGCCTAGCACACGCATGTCCGACGGCGCCGGGTAGGCCGCCTCCTAGAGGAGGCGGGCTTCGTCCTCGTGCAGGTGGCGGCGGCTGAAGCCATTGGCCGCCGCTCCGTCGCCGGGGTAGCGCTCGACCATGGTTTTGAGACGGGGAAGATGGAGAGAGAGGGGAGAAGGGCGTCATCGGCAAGAGGGCGAGAGGGGCATCATGGGCGAGAGGGGGAGAGGGGTTGTGGCGAGGAAGTGTGCTCCATCTTGAGCTTGCGTTGATTTTTCCCTTGAAGAGTATAGGGTGATGCAGCAGAGTAGAGATAAGTATTTCCCTCAGTTAAGAACCAAGGTATCAATCCAGTAGGAGGCACAAGCAACTCTCCAATATATGCACCTGCAAAAACTAACAAACACTTCCACTCAACGTGAAAAAGGGGTTGTCAATCCGTTCACGGTCACGAACAAGAGTGAGATCTAATAGAGATAGATTTAAAACAAATAAAAGTAAATAAAATCAGCAAGGTATTTTTGTGTTTTGGGTTTTATAGATCTGAAAATATATGACCGAAAATAGACCTGGGGGCCATAGGTTTCACTATAGGCTTCTCTCTTGAAAGAAAACATACGGTGGGTAAACAAATTATTGTCGAGCAACTGATAGAAAAGCGCAAAGTTATGACGATATCTAAGGCAATGATCATAACTATAGGCATCACATCCGTGACAAGTAGACTGACTCCTGCATGCATCTACTACTATTACTCCACACATCGACCGACTCCTGCCTGCATCTAGAGTATTAAGTTCATAAGAACAGAGTAATGCCTTAAGCAAGATGACATGACGTAGACGGATAAACTCAAGCAATATGATATAAACCCCATCTTTTTACCCTTAATGGCAACAATACAATAGGTGCCTCGCTACCCCTACTATGTCACTGGATGAGGACACCGCAAGATTGAACCCATCACAAAGCACCTCTCCCATTGCTAGGAAAAACAATCTAGTTGGCCAAACCAAATCGATAGATCGGAGAGAAATACAAAGCTATCAAATCATGCATATAAGAATTCAGAGAAGACTCAAATATTATTCATAGATAATCTGATCATAAATCCACAATTCATCGGATCTCAACAAACACACCGCAAAAGAAGATTACATCGGATAGAACTCCAAGAACATCAAGGAGAACATGGTACTGAAGATCAAAGAGAGAGAAGAAGCCATCTAGCTACTAGTTATGGACCCATAGGTCCATGGTAAACTACTCACGCATCATCGAAACGGCAGTAAGGTTGATGTAGAGGCCCTCTGTGATCGAATCCCCCTCTGGCGGAGTGCCGGCAAAGGCCCCGAGATGGGATCTCACGAGAACAGAAGCTTGCGGCGGCGGAAAAGTATTTTTGTGGACTCCTTTGTCATAGGGGGATATTTGAGGATTTATAATGCTGGGATTAGGGTTAGGAGACCCCCGAGGGGCCCACAAGCCTAGGGGGCGTGCCCCCCTAGGGCTTGTGGCCACCTCGTGTGTCTTCTGGCCTCCTCAAGAAGCTTCCTATGTTTCTTCCAGTCCAAGAAAAATCATCGTAAAGTTTTATTCTGTTTGGACTCCGTTTGATATTCCTTTCCTATAAAAGTCAAAAAGAAAATACAGAAACTTGCACTAGGCACTAGGTTAATAGGTTAGTCCCAAATATGATATGAAATAGCATATTGATGCATATAAACATTCAAAACAGATAATATAATAGCATGGAACTATAAAAAATTATAGATACGTTGGAGACGTATCAAGCATCCCCAAGCTTAATTCATGCTCGTCCTTGAGTAGGTAAATGACAAAAACAGAATTTTTGATGTGGAAGACTGCCTAACATATTTATCAATGCAATTCTTCTTATTTTGGCATGAATGTTCATACCCATAAGATTCAAAACAAAAGTTTAATATTGACATAAAAACAATAATACTTCAAGCATACTAAAAAGTAAAATCATGAAACTTCAAAATATCATTGCTAAAGAAAAGTTATCCCTACAAAATCATATAGTCTTGTATGCTCCCTCTTCTCAACACAAAGTATAAATCATGTACTACCCCGGTTTCAGCCAAGCAATTGGTTCATACTTTTTTACGCGCTTCAGCTTTTTCAACTCTTCACGGAATACATGAGCGTGAGCCATGGATATAGCACTATAGGTGGAATAGAAGGTGGTAGTAGACAAAAGAAGGGAGAATGTCCCACATCAACTAGGCAAATTAATGGACTATGGAGATGACCATCAATTGATATCAAATGTGAGTAAGTAGGGATTGCCATGTAACGGATGCACTTGCGCTATAAGTGTATGAAAGCTCAAAAGAAAACTAGGTGGGTGTGCATCCAACTTGCTTGATCATGAAGACATAGGGAAATTTGAGGAACTCCATTTTTGGAATATACAAGCCAAGTTCTATAACGAAAAATTCCCACTAGTAATATATGAAAGTTTCAAAATAGTAGACTCTCTATCATGAAGAACATGGTGCTACTTTGAAGCAGTGTGGAAACGGATAGTAACATTGTCCCTTCTCTCTTTTTCTCTCATTTTTTTATTTTGGGCTCTTTGGCCTCCCATTTTCTTATTTTTTTTATTTTGGGCTCTTTGGCCTCTCTTTTTGTTTGGGCTCTTTGGGATCTTTTTTTTGATTTGGGCTATTTGGCCTCCTTTTTAGTTATAACCTCACAAGGGACAATGCTCTAAAAATGATGATCAGCGCACTTTTGTTTACTTACAACTCAAAAATTATAACTCAAGGTAAACTTATAATGACGGAACAGTAGAGTTATATGGCAATATATCTCGGAATGGCTATGAAAATGCCATAATAGGTAGGTATGGTGGCTGTTTTGAGGAAAGGTATAAGGTGGGTTTAATGCACCAGCGAAAGTTGCGCGGTACTAGTGTGGCTAGCAAAGGTGGAAGGGTGAGAGTGTGTATAATCCATGGACTCAACATTAGTCATAAAGAACTCACATACTTATTGCAAAAAGTTTATTAGCCCTTGAAGCAAAGTACTACTACGCCTGCTCCTAGGGGAGAGGTTGGTAGGAGTTAACCATCGAGCGCTCCCGACTTTCACACAAAGGAAGACAATCAATGATATATTACGCTCCAACTTAATCACATAACTAGAAGACCATTCGTGCATGCTATGGGAATCACAAACTTTAACACAAGTATTTCTACTATTCCACAATTTACTACTAGCATGACACTAATATTACCATCTTCATATCTCAAAACAATTGCAAGGAATCAAACTTCTCATATATTCAATGCTCTTTATGAAAGTTTTTATTATATCCCCCTTGGATGCCCATCATATTAGGACTAAATTCATAACCTAAGCAAATTACCATGTTGTTTAAGTCTCAAAATAATATAAGTGAAGCATAAGAGTTCATCAATTTCTTAAAAATAACATCACCGCTATGCTAAAAAAGATATAAGTGAAGCACTAGAGCAACTGCCTAGCTCAAAAGATATAAGTGAAGCACATAGAGTATTCTAATAAATTCACGATTAATGCATGTCCCTCTCAAAAGGTGTGTACAACAAGGATGATTGTGGTAAACTAAAAAGCAAAGGCTCATATCATACAAGACGCTCCAAGCAAAACACATATCATGTGGTGAATAAAAATATAGCCTCAAGTAAATTTACCGATGGATTGAAGACGAAAGAGGGGATGCCATCCGGGGCATCCCCAAGCTTAGATGCTTGGTTGTCCTTGAATATTACCTTGGGGTGCCTTGGGCATCCCCAATCTTAGGCTCTTGCCACTCCTTATTCCATGGTCCATCAAATCTTTACCCAAAACTTGAAAACTTCACAACACAAAACTCAACGGAAAACTCATAAGCTCCGTTAGTATAATAAAGCAAATCACCACTTTTAGGTATTGTTGTGAACTTATTCTAAATTTATAATGGTTGTATATCTACTGTATTTCAACTTCTCCATGGTTCATACCCCCCGATACTACCCGTAGATTCATCAAAATAAGCAATTGGTTCATCATAATTGGATCTTTTAAAAACTTCAGATTGGTTCATCTCCATGGTTCATACCCCCTGTTACCCATAGATTCTTTTAACACTTCATCACAATTTTCAGATTCACGAATTTCAATCAAAACTTCATAAAGATAATCTAGTGCACTCAACTCACTAGCAATTGGTTCATCATAATTGGATCTTTTAAAAATATTAGCAAGTGCATGAGTATCCATAAGACTTTTGCTTTCTGAATTGCAATAAACGCACAATTATGCCAAGCAAGCAAGCAAACAAACCAAGTAAGACATAAAGGCAACCGGAAAAGGCAAATATTTTTGTGTTTTTTGAACATGTTTTGGAAGAGGGGGAGACGAAAACAAGAGGCAAATGGAAAATATGTAAATGCAAGAGATGAGAGTTTATAATAGGTACTTGGCAGGCTTGATGTGTATCCTCCCCGGCAACGGCACTAGAAATTCTTCCTGCTACTTCTTGAGTTTGCGTTGATTTTTCCCTTGAAGAGGAAAGGGTGATGCAACAAAGTAGAGATAAGTATTTCCCTCAGTTAAGAACCAAGGTATCAATTTAGTTGGAGGCACAAGCAAGTTTCCAATATATGCACCTGCACAAACTAACAAACACTTGCACTCAACGCGAAAAAGGGGTTGTCTATCCCTTCGCAGTCACGAACAAATCTGAGATATAATAGAGATAGATTTAAAACAAATAAAAGTAAATAAAATCAGCAAGGTATTTTTGTGTTTTTGGTTTTATAGATCTGAAAATATATGATAAAAATAGACCCGGGGGCCATAGGTTTCACTAGAGGCTTCTCTCTTGAAAGAAAACATACGGTGGGTAATCAAATTACTGTCGAGCAATTGATAGAAAAGCGCAAAGTTATGACAATATCTAAGGAAATATCATGAATATAGGCATCACATCCGTGACAATTAGACCGACTCCTGCCTGCATCTACTACTATTACTCCACACATCAATCGACTCCTGCCTGCATCTAGAGTATTAAGTTCATAAGAACAAAGTAACGCCTTAAGCAAGATGACATGATGTAGAGGGATAAACTCAAGCAATATGATATAAACCCCATCTTTTTACCCTTAATGGCAACAATACAATACGTGCCTCGCTACCCCTATGATGTCACTGGGTGAGGACACCGCAAGATTGAACCCATCACAAAGCACCTCTCCCATTGCAAGAAAAACCAATCTAGTTGGCCAAACCAAATTGATAGATCAGAGAGAAATACAAAGCTATCAAATCATGCATATAAGAATTCAGAGAAGACTCAAATATTATTAATAGATAATTTGATCATAAATCCACAATTCATCGGATCTCGACAGACACACCGCAAAATAAGATTACATCAGATAGAACTCCAAGAACGTCAAAGAGAACATGGTATTGAAGGTCAAAGAGAGAGAAGAAAGACATCTAGCTACTAGCAATGGACCCATAGGTTAGTGGTAAACTACTCACGCATCATCGGAAGGGTAGCAAGGTTGATGTAGAGGCCCTCCATGATCGAAATCCCCTCTGGCGGAGTGCCGGAAAGGGCCCCAAGATGGGATCTCACGAGAATAGAAGCTTGCAGCGGCGGAAAAGTATTTTTGTGGACTCCTCTGGCATAGGGGGATATTTGAGAATTTATAGTGCTGGGGTTAGGGTTAGGAGACCCCCGAGGGGCCCACAAGCCTAGGGGGCGCGCCCCCAGGGGCGGCCCCCTAGGGCTTGTGGCCACCTCGTGTGTCTTCTGGCCTCCTCCCGAAGCTTCCTGGTTTCTTCTGGTCCAAGAAAAATCATCATAAAGTTTTATTCTGTTTGGACTCCGTTTGATATTCCTTTCATATAAAAGTCAAAAACAAGGAAAAACATATACTTGCACTAGGCACTAAGTTAGTAGGTTAGTCCCAAAAATAATATATAATAGCATATTCATGCATATAAAACATCCAAAATAGATAATATAATAGCATGGAACAATCAAAAATTATAGATACGTTGGAGACGTATCAAAGTGTGGGTGCACCGTCAAGTTGAGGGGCGGCTTTTATAGCCGCGGGTGGGCGGTGAGCGGGCGGCCGTCGTGTGTACGTGTGGCGGGAGGGGGCGGGACGCGCGTCGGCGCGCCTTCACTGCGCCGCCCGTGAGGAATCAATGGAAGGCTGACCGATGACAGCCTTTGCATTGATTCCCCGCGGGAAACCGAGGTGATGAGGACGACAAACGTGCCTAGTCGCTGACTCGACTAGCCCACAAGAATTCGTGCCAAAACTGTTTCCCTCGGCGCCCCCTAGCGCACCGGGTTCCGGCGCCAAATTTGGCCCTAACCGGTGAAAATTGCTTCTTGGGGCACGACTGGGCCGTTTTTTTCACGCCTGCGATAAAAAAGGGCCTTCAGGGCTGTTGGGGGGGTGCGAGTGGACATGCTCTAAGCTTTCCTAGATCGAGCTTCGGTGCACGTGTATCGCTTTTTGTGGGTCGGCCCACATGTAATTTGTTAAGTGGGGGGTGTTCGCCCTGTACCATTATGCCTATAACGGGCACCAAATAGGAAATGCAATCTGTTGGCGCGAGAGCTATATTCGCCTACAACGAGAAAGAAGGTGCTCTCGCCTGAAGCGTCCAAAGTAACGGCTTGCCCCATTAGCCCAAACTTAAGTGAAATAGAAAAGAGAAAAAAGAAAGGAGGCAAGGATCGATCCCTGGTCTCCTGGATGCTATGTCGCATTGCATACCTCAATGTCAAGTTCTTGTTAAACTCGTAGGGCGCAACCAACGTGAGGGAGAAAAGAGATGGGTTTTCCACTGGTAATTCGGGTTTTTTTCTACCGATTTTCTTCGTTTATTTATTTGTTTTCACTGAGTTTTTTCATTTTCTTGTTTTCCTTTTTGTTTTCTTTGTTACCATCTTGGTTTTTACTGCCTTTTTCCCTTTCTTTTTTCTTTGTTTTTTTGGCTTCTTTCTTGTTTTTCATCGATTTTCTCTTAGTTTTTAGTATTCTTCTGTACTCATTTTTGCTCTATATCTAATACATTTTCTAATACACATTGAACATTTTTCAAATACAAGATTAATAATTTTTGAAGACATGGTCATCATTTTTTCCAAACGCATTTAACATTTTTCAAATGTTTGATTACATTTTTCAAATACAAGATTAACATTTTTTAAATACATGGTCAATATTTTTCTGTACACATTTAACATTTTTCAAATGCTTGTTTAAAATTTCCGAGTACAAGTTTAACATTTTTAACTTACACGATCAATATTTTTCTATACACATTTATCATTTTTCAAATACAAGTCTAGCAAATTTTTAATACATCATCGATATTTTTTCTATACATATTTACCATTTTTCAAATACTTTATTAATTTTTGAAATTCTTGTTTAACATTTTTATATGCTTGGATTAACATTTTTTAAATACATGTTCAATTTTTTTAACACTGATTGAGTATTTTTTGTATACATATTGGTATATATGAGAAACATTTTCCCTACACATATTTAACATTTTCAAATGCTTGATTAATATTTAAAAAATGTAAAGTATTTTTGTTATTATATTTATTTAAAATATTTGGAAATATAGAAAGGAAAGAAAGAAAAACAAAAACAAAATCGTGAAAAAATGAGGTTATGGCCTCCCGCGCGCCTCAGCCAGCCCAACTCGCGCTCTGCTTGACGCGAGGCTTCCCCTCGGTCTCGCTAGAAGAGAGGTATAGCCGTGCCCGAAAGCCATAGTTTAAAAAACTGGAACAGACCGGCAATCCTACCGAGAAACCAGAAGCAGACAGTCTTTTAAGCCTAAAAGACCGTTCATGGAATGGACAAAAGAAAACCGATTGGATTGGGCTAAATGGTCATTTTTTATATATTAAAACCGAACTAGAAAAATACGGTGCACGCAACCTTCTGGTTTCAATCGAGCGTGCAAAGCCACTAGTGCTCACGGTGCTTCGTGACTGGCAACAAAAGCAACTTTTTTTTTCCAGATAAGAGGCGCTTGCTCGGCCTTAAACTGAGGCCCTTACAAACCAACGTCACAAGTCTTAGAGAAACGCACAGCAGGAACGAAAAGATAAAGATACATGCCATAGGCAAACGGGCAACGCAGCGTCGTAGTATGACCAACATGCAGACACTACCGGCTATCTGGGTAGCAGATGGTTGCACCCCACCGAAGCTCGCCCTCTGAAGCTCATCGAAGATCGCCCTCTGAAGCTCGTCGAAGATCAGTGCACTTTGCCCGGATCCTTGTTACGAGCTCCTCCACGCATCCTCTGTCCTAAGGTCTTGTATGAATCTTCCACAGCTGCAGGAAGGACACAATTTTATTTAGAAGGTCAGCCGAATGTCGGATAATTTGTCCCTCTATTAGTGCTTTATTTCTAGTAGTCCATAGGGCCCAGGCTATCGCCCCGAAACCCATCCACGCCAATCGCTTATCTCTCCCTCTCTTAGAACTGATCAAACGATACAGGTCCGAGAATCCACCCGGGCTCCACCCCGATCCCGTGGCTTCTCGAACCGCACTCCACACAAATCGAGCCATAATGCATCTAAAAAGTATATGATCACGGTCCTCGTTCTCGCCGCACCAGACACACTTTCCGTCACCCAGGCCGTGGCATTTCTGAACCTGGTCCCCACTTGTAATTCTTTTGCGTGCCACTTGCCACAGAAAGATTTTAATCTTCACCGGAATGCGAGCTTTCTAGATACCCGCTAGGTCACATGCTACTGCGGATCTAAAAATCTCCTTATATAACGATCCCGTGGAAAATTGCCCTGACGGCTCGAGGTGCCAGCTGACCACATCCTGCTCCTGACTCAACTAAATCCATTGGAGCTTCGTCCGCATTTCTTCCCATTGCACTACCTCAGCCTCCCCTAGAGGTCTGCGGAACCTAGGTGCCCACCTATTTTGTTGCGATACGTCCGACACCCACTCGTTCTGATTTTCGGCGATAGCAAATAAGTCAGGGAAGCTCTCCTGAAGTCACCTACCCTCGCACCAGATATCTGACCAGAAGCGTGTGGTCTTCCCGTTCTGCACCTCGAAACGGGTCCCTAGCCGGAGGAGAGGTTGGACCTTCTTTACAGCCCTCACAAATTGAGACAGTTTTACATTCCTTCTGAAGTTTATTCCCCCTGGTCTAGGTATTTCGTCCTGAAGATCTGAAGCCACAGGCCCCCTTGCCCCGTTAAGATCTTCCACGCCCATTTAGTCATAAGGCACCAGTTCATAACCTTGGTGTTTATGACCCCCAAGCCTCCCACTTCCTTTGGTTCGCATATCTTATCCCACCTGACCATGTGGTATTTTCCCCCATCCTCCTTCGCCCAAAAGAAGCGGGATCGCACCTTGTCAAGTTTTGCATGAGTGCCTTCATGAAGGAGATAGAAGCCCATAATGAACATAGGGATGTTTGTGAGGCAATCGTTGATGAGAACTAGCCTCCTGCCCGATGCAAGGAGTTTGCCTTGCCATGGCTCCACCCTAGCCGCAGTCGTATCCACTACAGGCTGGAAGTCTCCCATAGATAACGCTCTTGATGATATAGGCATTCCCAGGTATTTCATTGGGATGGACCCTAGTTCACAATTCATCATGTGCGCCGCTCTCAGCTGTGATTCTAAATCACCTCCTGTGACAAATGCCTCGCTTTTCTCAAAATTTATCTTGAGCCCCGACATCTCCTCAAAGCACATTAATAGAAATTTTAAGTTCGTTATCTCCCGCTCCGAATTCTTGATAAAGATGAGGGTGTCATCCGCGTATTTCAGATGTGACAGGCCCCTGGGGATAATCCCGGAAGCCACTCCGGAGATATGACCTACCTCCTTCGCATGGTCCAGGATTCTAGCAAGGGCATCGACCAAGATGTTAAAAAGACGCGACGAAATGGGTCTCCCTGCCGCACCCCCTTTGGTTTCTAAAGAATGAGCCCACTTCCCCATTAATGTTCACGGCCGTTTTTCCTCCCCTCACCAACTGCCACATCCAACTTACCCATAGGGGTCAAAATCCTTAGCCTTAAGCACATCCTCTAGAAAATCCCATCTTACCCGGTCGTAGGCCTTTTCAAAGTCAATTTTGAGAATAAACACCTCCTCTTTAGTTTCCTCAAGCTCGTGAAGCACCTCGTGCAGGACTGCCACCCCATCGAGAATGCTCCGGCCCCGAATAAAGGTTGTTTGACTCCCGTCAATTATTTTGTTGGCCACTGGTGCCAGGCGAGTCGTGAAACCTTTTGCCATCAGGCGGAAACTTACATTGATAAGCGTGATTGGGCGAAATTGTCGAATGTTGTCTGCCCCTGGACCTTTGGCAATAGAGTCAACACCCCATAATTGAGCCTCTCGACGTCGATCTTTCCTAGTGTGAAGTAATGGACTAGGCCACAGAATTGTTGTCCCACTATGTTCCAGAATTTTTTATAGAATGTCATCGGAAACCCATCGGGTCCCGGTGCCGTGTTGGCCCGCATTTCCCACAGGTTATTAGTCACCTCCTGATAGGAGAAAGGTTGTGTGAGTTTTCGGTTGTCTTCGGTAGAGACTCTCCTGTCTTGTCCCCACATATATGGCCCTAGTCGCCCCCCCCGGCGGTGGACCCTAGCAGTTGCCTGTAGAAGGCATCAATGTGTGTACACAACTCCCCCTCCTCGGAAAAGATCCGGTCCCCCTCTTGCATGACCCGGATGGTACATCGACGTCTTCGACCATTCGCTACAGCGTGGAAAAATTCCGTACTGCGTCCCCTTTGAGAACCCATTTTTTTGCCCTCTTTGCTTCCAGTAGATTTCTTCACACGCTAGGATAAAGACCATTTCTGCCTCCACCTCATATCTCCTTGCCCATCCATCAGGAGACAAGGCGTTGTTATCCACATGATGATCCATAGCCTTTATTTCCTCCAGCAGATTCGCTTTACGGTCTCGTAACTGACTCCCCACATTTGGCCCCCACCCTCTAAGGTGACGTCTCAAACGACGGATGCAATGCTGCCATTCATCGAGGAGATCGCAGAGAGGTCCATATCGATGGGGTCTATGAGCCCGTGCTTCATGCCAAATGTGAGTCATCCTCTCAGTAAAACTTGGCTGGAGGAGCCATTGCTTCTCGAAGTAGAACCGTTTCGGTATGCGTCGGAATCGCTCCTCGAACAATAGGGTAAGGGGGCAATGATCGGAGCCCAGTCTCGTTTCCGCGATGAGTGAGCAAGCGGGAAACTTCGCCTCCCATTCCATCGAAACGAACACTCTATCTAGCACGCTACGGATTGGATTTTCCTGGTTGTTCGACCAGGTGAAGTGAGCTCCAACCCTCTACAGCTCAATAAGCGCCAAATCTGCCACCCACTCATTAAACATATCCACAAGATGCTGATCATTAATAACCTGGTTGCTCTTATCCTCTCTTGACCTGATAAGATTAAAGTATCCCGCAATGCCCAATCGATTCGTAGACTGGCTCACTTTGGCATGTAATTCGCTCAAAAATTCCTGGGACCTGGAATGGTCCGCCGGTCCATACACCACTAATAACTCCCACTTGAAGTTAATATTTCGTTGAATTATCTCCACTCCTATGAAAGAATCTCCCCTCGAATATGATAGAGCTTCAAAGGTCTCCATGTTAGCCCCAAGGAGGATGCCTCCCGACCGGCCCGACACCGGGACCCATTCCCACTGGAACCCCACTGTCCCCCCCAGCGAGGCCAACTCCACTTGAGAGAAGGACGAACGGATCGTTTCTTGCAGGCCCACAAAATCAATGCACTGGTCTCTAATGTACTCTATTAGTTGCCACCTCAGATCCAGTTGCCCAAACCCTCGGATGTTCCATATCAGGGCCCTCATTGTGTCACCGAGGGGCATCGGGCCCCCGCCCCTTCATTCATCACTTCGGCCCTAACGATGGCGGTTCTCCCGCGACCACGGCCACAGCCTCAGCCGCCGCCCCAGCCCCTCCCTCTCCCACGATGCGAGCCCGCGCGGTCGGCTGGCACTGTTGGCTCCCTGATGGTCCCAGCCTCCTCGCGTGCCCGGCTCTCGGCCAGGGCTGTTCGCGCAAGATCACATCGTGCAGTAGCCTCGGCAATAGCTGCCTGGGCTGCCTCCTGGGCTTTAAAGCCCTCCAGCACCTCGAGTAGGCTTCTCTCCTCCAACCCCAATATCACGTTTCTATCCTTAGCCACTCTCAGCAAGTGGGCATCCGAAGCGAGCGCTAAAACCTTAAATGAGGACATGGATCGAGTAGTGGGTTTGGAAATTATACCTTGGAGGCCTTTGCTAGCCTTGAGTTTCATGGCTTTCTCCATCATGTGCGATGCCTTGGATGCAGCCACCCTTGAGCTAGTCCTTGACGCCCGAACCGGAGAAGCGTTTCCTCCTACCTAGCCTTGAGGACTCGCTGTCTTGCCACCCCCTCCAGCTGAGGGAGTCCTGGACTAAGGGGTCCTCGGGCGTCCGACCTGTTAGACATGGGCCGGACTGATGGGCTGTGAAGATACGAAGACCGAAGACTCTACCCGTGTCCGGATGGGACTCTCCTTGGCATGGGAGGCAAGCTTGGCGACCAAATATGAAGATTCCTTTCTCTGTAACCGACTTTATGTAACCCTATATCCCTCCGGTGTCTATATAAACCGGAGGGTTAGGCCCGTAGAGCCGAAGACTCATCATCATAGTCATACAGGCTAGACTTCTAGGGTTTTAGCCATTATGATCTCGTAGTAGATCAACTCTTGTAATACTCATATTCATCAAGATCAATCAAGCAGGAAGTAGGGTATTACCTCCATAGAGAGGGCCCAAACCTGGGTAAACATTGTGCCCCTTGTCTCCTGTTACCATCGACCCTAGACGCACAGTTCGGGACCTCCTACCCGAGATCCGCCGGTTTTGACACCGACATTGGTGCTTTCATTGAGAGTTCCACTGTGCCGTCGTCAAAAGGTTTTGATGGCTCCTTCGATCATCTATAATGATGCTGTCCAAGGGGAAGTCTTCCTCCCCGGACAAATCTTCGTATTTGGCAGCTTCGCACTGCGGGCCAACTCGCTTGGCCATCTGGAGCACATCGAAAGCTACGCCCCTGGCCATCAGGTCAGATTTGGAAGCTTGAACTATGTCACTGATATCCGCGGAGACTTGATCTTCGACGGATTCGAGACCACGGCAGCCGCTCCCTGCCACCACGATGAACATGACGTAAATCTGTCATCGGACCACACCCAAGAAATAGCGCCTGTAACTGCTCTGGCCTTAGATCCGGAGCAGATCGCGCCATCCGAGGACGGGAAGCTCAACCCCACCACGGAAGCCGCAGACTCAGCGGCGTTGGAGCCGCACACAGACTTAACTTCAAGTGATGTCTATGTCACCAGAACCATGGACTCGTCTCCAGCTACAGGTTCCGAACCTTGATCGGTCATCGATCGTCGAATTCAGCTCCGCGGACATCTTTTGGCAGTCGCCCTTGGGCGACGTGCTGAACTAATTAAAAAATCTATCCTTGGCGGGAGACTCATAGCCGAATTATATCCGGTTCGAACTGGAGGCTGATGACGGAGAATTTCGTTTCCCACCCACCGCCCACTTCATAGCCACCGTCGAGGACTTAACTGACACGCTCGATTACGGCTCCGAAGACATCGACGATATGGACGACGATGCCAGAGAAGAAGAGGCCCAAAATCCGCCGTTTATCGGACGTTGGACGGCCACTTTCTCGTATGACGTATACATGGTGGATGCAGCAAAAGAGAATAGCGGCGATGACAAGGAAGATCCAGTTGAGGATAAATCTCCTGAGATACAACCAAAGCGCCGGCGTCAGCGGCGCCGCTCTAAATCACGCCGCAGCAAAGGCAGCAACACCGGCACAGGGGAAGATAACACTCCGAACGGTGTCGAAGACAATGAAGACCCCGTTGAGCCAACTTCCGAACAGGACGAACGGGAAGACGGGCAAGTTAGCCCTGATGAACAGGCCATAAACAAATACTCAGAGGACAATAATTATTTTCCGCTATCCGAGGAGGAGGTGAGCCTCGGCAACGAGGATTTTATCGTGCCCGAGGAACCTCTCGAGTAGGAGCGCTTTAAGCGCCAGCTAATAGCCACTTCAAGGAGCCTGAAAAAGAAGCAGCAGCAGCTTCAAGCTGATCAAGATCTGCTAAATGACAGATGGACTGATGTCCTGGCAGCCGAGGAATACGGCCTCAAGCGCCCAGCCAAAAGTTACCCGAAGCGCAAATTACTACTTTAGTTCGATGATGAGGCGCTGGATCCCGTACCATCATCGTGCAATGCGGCTGACCGACCACCACTCGGTCGGGATAAAGTGGCAACTCAAGCCGAACACCAGCCCGCCCCGCCTCATCGTAAAGGCAGAGATAAAATAGCTCATGATCATACATATTACCTCCGGCAGAAACTGGACAATAGAGCAGGACATACTAGATCGATCTACGAATCGCGAGGACGTGCCCCGACACGTGACAACGGCTATCTATTCGGACGCGACAAGCCTAGTCACGCCCGGCCGAAAACCGCAGACGGACTCCATCGGAGCTATGTCGCGATGTGGCCCGATACAGAGGCGCCGCACACCCTCTTTGCTTCACTGATGAAGTAGTGGACCATGAATTCCCGGAAGGGTTTAAACCCATGAACATCTAATCATATGACAAGACAACAGACCCCGCGGTATGGATCAAGGATTTTCTTCTCCATATTCATATTCAAAGGACCAGCTCGGTACTGATTGAACAGTCTGCCCGAAAACTCCATTAGCAGTTGGGAAGACTTGGAAGAAGCCTTTCTTGACAACTTCCAAGGAACATATGTCCGACCTCCGGATGCAGATGACTTAAGTCATATAGTCCAACAGCCCGGAGAGTCAGCCAGGAAATTCTGGACTAGGTTCTTAACTAAAAAGAACCAAATCGTCGACTGTCTGGATGCTGAAGCCCTAGCGGCCTTTAAGCATAGCATCCGCGATGAATGGCTCGCCCGCCATCTCGGGCAGGAAAAGCCGAAGTCCATGGCAGCCCTTACGGCACTTATGACCCGCTTCTGTGCGGGCGAAGATAGTTGGCTAGCCCGTTGCAATAATAATGCAAGCGAACCTGGCACCTCCGAAGCCAAGGATAGCAACGGCAAGCCCCGACGCAACAGACATAAGCGTCGAAACAATGGCAACAATACCGATGACACGACGGTCAACACCGGATCCAGTGGCTCCAAGTCCGGTCAGCGGAAGAAGCCATACAATAAGAACAATTCGGGCTCATCCAGCCTGGACCGCATACTCGATCGTTCGTGCCAGATCCATGGCACCCCAGAAAAACCAGCCAACCACACCAACAAAGATTGTTGGGTTTTCAAACAGGCCGGCAAGTTAAATGCCGAGAATAAGGAGAAGGGGTCGCAAAGCGAGGACGATGACGAGCAGCCTCGGCCACTGAACATAGGGGGACAGAAGAAGTTTCCCCCTCAGGTGAAAACGGTGAACGTGATATACGCTACCCACATCCCCAAGAGGGAACGCAAGCGCGCACTCATGGACGTCTATGCAATGGAGCCAGTCGCCCCAAAATTCAGTCCATGGTCTTCCTGTCCGATCACCTTTGATCGCAGAGACCATCCGACCAATATCCGTCATGGCGGTCAGCCGCACTGGTCCTCGATCCAATCATCAATGGATTCCACCTCACGCGGGTCCTAATGGACGGAGGTAGTAGCCTGAACCTGCTTTATCAGGACACAACGCGCAAAATGGGCATTAATCCCTCAAGGATCAAGCCCACCCAGACTACCTTTAAAGGAGTCATACCAGGTGTAGAGGCTCCCTGTACGGGCTCAATCACACTAGAGGTTGTCTTCGGATCTCTGGACAACTTCCGAAGCGAAGAATTGATCTTCGATATCGTCCCGTTTCGCAGCGGCTATCATGCACTCCTGGGACGAACGGCATTTGCACGCTTCAACGCGCTGCCACACTACGCTTATCTTAAGCTCAAGATGCCCGGACCACGCGGCATCATAACAGTCAACAGAAATACAGAACGCTCCCTCTACAGAGGAGCACACCGCTATGTTAGCAGCAGAAGTACAGAGCGACCTTCTCAAGCAGAACCTTAATTCGTCGGCCGAACTCCCGGACACTGTCAAACGAGTCCGGACTACTCTGCAGCAGGACAGCGCAACTCGTCAAGAGCTCGATTAGCAATTTGGCCTCCGTCCCAGTCCCAACAAAGTGGCGGCATTTGCACCACGCGTACATAACTACGCACTCAATATACCATGGGCATAGACGGAGGCATAACTAGCTTGTGATCCATAATACGGCTCGACCGCTCCTGGACACACATACTTTCAATTCTTCTTTTTTCTATCCTTTTTAGGTTTCTTTTCTGCAGGCTTCTTCCGACGACCTAATCATTGGTCCTCTCGACAGAGCGGATACACCAAGATGGCAAGAAGCACTGGCGTACAAGGGAATTTTTAGGTGGTCTCTTTAACCATCACTCTACCTGTTCTCAGGGCCCACAGCCAGCTCTCCCTTGGTAGTGGCATGTTAAATAGCCCGGTTGCTTATTGCACCACCTGTACGAATACGCTTTGACGTATTAATCCAACTATAATGGAAACAGTTTGGGGCCCAACTTCTGTGGCACTAGCTTACTACTCCCTTTTTTATTTTACCTTCTTTGGAGTTGCGCACATACACTCTGGTACGCTTTAATCTTCTAGGGGCTTCATTGCGACCCATAATACGGCAACCAAGTCCGAACACTTTTTACAACAATAGTTCGGCACCCCGAATTTAGCATTATATGCATTGGCTCCGAATCATGTCTTTGGTCAATAGTTAGGTTGCCCGGCTCCTGTGCTTACTACCTTACGTTATGCTATATCGGCTAGGGTAGTAAAGGGAGAACTACTGCGATTGTGTCCTGGTTTATCCGGATGAGCACCTCAGTAGAGAAAGCCGAAAACTGACTGTCATGATGTGGCCAAAGCTGGTCAGCTCTTCGGAGGTTTCAAATCTTTAGCGATTTTCCGCATTATGCGAGGGATCGGTTCTCGCCCGATCAGGTGTTTACAGTACCCTAGTTCGGATACTAGGGGCTGCGCCTAAATTTTCATTGTCAAACTCCTATGGCTAAGTGAGGGTGATAAAGCCACATAGTCCGATTGCCTGGTTCGTTCCGCTAAACACCTCCTTGACGGACCAAACAATTGGATAAAGAGTGTTTAGATTCCATCCCGAACACCCCCGTACTATCTACGTGGGGGCTGAAGCCGACGACTGGCCAACTCTCAGAATATTATAAACACGGCCGCACAGGAGGAAAAATTGTAAACAAACATTTATCTTACATAAATTAACTTGTTCCACAATACAGAGCAAGATAGTACAAATGTACTCATTCAAAGATTACATCTTTGGCGCACTGCGCCGCCACAATGCGGGATCCCTCCAGGACATTGCCAAAATATAGTTCGGGCGTCCGGTGCTCCTTGCCCTCGGGAAGACCCTTGGTCGCGAGCTTGACTGCGTTCATCTTCGCCCACTGCACCTTGACGCGGGCGAAGGCCATCCGCGCACCCTCGATGCAGACCGACCGCTTGATAACGTCAAGCCGGGGGCAGGCGTTGACCAGCCGCTTCACGAGCCTGAAGTAGCTGCTGGGTATAGCTTCGGCAGGCCACAGCCGGATTATTAAATCCTTCATGGCTAGCTCGGCCACCCTATGCAGCTCGACCAACTGTTTTAGCTGTTCGCTAAAGGGCACCGGATGTTCTGACGCAAGGTATTGCGACCAGAACAGCTTCTCCGTTGAGCTCCCCTCTTCAGCTTAGAAGAATTTCGCAGCATCAGAAACACTGCGCGGCAGATACGCAAAAGCCCCTGGAGAACTCCAAATTCGGGTCAGTAAGAGATACCTCTTCTTCGCATACTTGCTTTGCATAATAAAAGCCTTACCCGCGGCGAATTTCTTGGCCTATTGGATCTCCTGGAGGGCGTTTTGGGCTTCGGCCCGGGCTTCTTGTGCGCTTTGGTGAGCCTTGGCAAGTTTGGTCTCTTGAGCCAAAACATCGCGTTCCAAGGACTCGCACTTCTTAACGGCATCCTGGAGCTCCTGCTGGACCTCATCAAGCCTGGCCTCATGCTTCTCACGAGTGGCCTGTTCCTTGGCAGCTTTCTCCTTGGCTTCGACCAGCGCCTTCTTAAGGACCTCGACCTCGGTCGCTGCTCCTACAAATATCATGGCACTTCGGTCAGTACACATCATTTATTCTTTTCGAATATATAGCAAGCCACCACATACCTTGCTTGTCCTCCAGCTGCCTTTTCACAAGGCCGAGCTCTTCTTCGGCCCGCTCCAGACTCTGCTTTAGTCCAGAGACTTCAGCAGCATGAGAGGTTGCGGCCAGCAACGACGCCTACACGTTCACACAAGACATATTTAGTTAGTTTTCCTGCGAAAATTACTGATCCTCTGTCCGGCTTTTCTTCCCGAACAACGGACAGTGTCTCACGGGCTACTGTCTATATCTTTTGTGTCGCTTACCTCAAAGCCTGTCAGCAGACTAGTGCAGGCTTCGGTCAGTCCGCTCTTGACGGACTGAACCCTCTCAACCACCGTACCCATAAGGACACGGTGTTCCTCCACAATGGAAGCGCCTCGTAGTGCTTCCAGCAGATTATCTGGTGCCTCTGGGTGGACAGAGGTCACCGGCGTAATAGGCACACCTCCTCCCTTTGGAGGAGGCTGCTCGCTTGACCCCGGAGCCGTGTAGGTCTCCGCGATGGTATCCGGCTGGGGGCCGAATTGGATATGGCCCCCATCGCCAGTTTCCATGGGGGATTCCCCCCCCCCCCCCGTGTGTCCGGCGGCCGAGGAGTAATCCTCCGGCGCCACCTTGACGACCTCTTGAACCTCTACCCGGCCAAGGAAGGTCCTTCGGGACAGCACCTCGGCGTCGCCCTTGGCCCTGGGAGAGTGTGCCATCAGTGGCGACTCGCTGGCCATCGCCTTTGAATCCAGCGAATCGCCCGATGAGGACTGCGGGGAGCTGTCGCGAGCCGGACTGCAATTGCATAATTCGACATATTAAAACTGTGAAGTAGAGAGGCCGGATATAGGGATGCGTCAGGGTTTTTTTGTACTCACAATGCGGCCAGAGGCTTCTCTCGGGGGCGTTGCTCTGGTCTGCTGTCCACGTCCCATGCGGAGTTATCCGCGAGGGGGCCCTTTCCCCTCTTGGGCGCCTCCGCCTCCAGATTTGCGGAGGCTGCCCTCTTCTTCCTTCCCCCATCAAGGGGATAGTTGCTTTCTTCCTCTTCCTCGTCGCCGTCTTCGGTGGCTGAGGAGTGAGTCTTGTCTTCGAACGACGCGTCCGAAGCTCCCTTGCGGCGGGGGCCACTCCATACCCCCTTGGCCTTCTTCTTCGGCGCCTGATAGGGCACCGAGACCAGCATCTTCGCCAGGAGTGGGATGACTGGTTCTTCGGGCAGCGGAGCCGGACACCGAATCTGCTCCGCCTTCTTCGTCCAGTCCTGAAAAATAAATGGTGAAGTTTAGATATCTTCCTTGATCATACAAGTAGATGATGCACCTTGAGATGTGAAGGACTTACCGCACTGGCAGGATGGGCAAGATCATGCCCGCGGTCCGAGTCTACGTCCAGCGGCATCTCATTGCCCTTAAAGAGCACCTTCTAGATGTCTTCGTGCGTGGTTCCGTAGAACCGTAGCAAAGTCTGGTGCTTGGCTGGATCGAACTCCCATAAGTGGCAAGTCCGGCTTTGGCATGGAAGGATCCGGCGAACTAGCATCACCTGGATAAAATGGACGAGCTTGATGTTCTTGTCCACCATGCTCTGGATGCGCGTTTGCAGCACCGTCAGCTCGTCCGAGGAAGACCAATTCAGGCCCTTCTCTAGCCAGGAGGTGAGCCGCAGGGAGCTCCGGATTTGAATTCGGGAGCCGCGGCCCAGGTGGCGCCGCGGGGCTCTGTGATATAGAACCACAGTTTCTGCCACTCTTTGACGGTCTCCACAAAAGTACCCTGGGGCCATGTGACATTGGGCAACTTGCTCACCATGGCACCTCCGCACTCCGCGTGTTGGCCATCCACCACCTTCGGCTTCACGTTGAAGATCTTGAGCCAGAGTCCAAAGTAGGGAGGAATGCGAAGGAAGGCCTCGCACACGACAATAAATGCCGAGATGTTGAGGAAGGAGTTTGGGGCTAGATCATGGAAATCAAGCCCGTAATAGAACATAAGTCCGCGGACAAAACGGTGGAGAGGAAACCCTAACCCGCGGATGAAATGGGGGATAAACACCACCCTCTTGTTGGGCTTCGGGGTGGGGACGACTTGCCCCTTGGCCGGAAGCCGGTGGGCGATCTCTTTTGCCAGATACCCGACCTCCCGAAGCACGGTGATGTCCTTCTCCTTGATGGAGGAGGCCATCCACTTGCCTTGCGCTCCAGATCCAGACATGGTCGAGTGCTTTCTTGCGGCGGAAAAGATGAGGACTTGAGCGCTGGAGCTCGAGAATGGGAGAACAAAGAAAGACAGAAGGCGTGGGTGAAGAAAGGAAATTCTTATCTCCTTATAAAGGCAGTGAATATGAAGCGCCTCCCCACTCGCCTTAAAACTCGCCTGTTCCCAAGGGCTGTGCAAACGGCACGGTTGGATTATCCACACCCGTATTGATGAGAAATCCCGCAATAAGGGGACACGATCTCTGCTTTGACAAGACGTGCCAATGAAAACCGCGTCTCGAAATGTGGAATGGAAGATGAAAACGGTTCGAAATAATGCCCGGACAGACGTGATGTCACCTTACAAAAAGTTGTCAGCGGATGGGACTCATGATATATTATACTCTCTGCGGTTGTGTGTGTTACTTGTGTTGCAGATCCGGACACGTTCGTTGCGTCCGAAGACTATCTTGGAGTATTCGGGAAAGGTAACCCGCCTTGCAATGCCGAAGACAATCTGCACGCCGGACACCTCGTCATTGAAGCCTAGTTCAGGGGCTAATGAGGGAGTCTGAGGGAGTCTTGGACTAAGGGGTCCTCGGGCGTCCGGCCTGTTGGACATGGGCCGGATTAGTGGGCTGTGAAGATACGAGACCGAAGACTCTCTCCCGTGTCCGGGTAGGACTCTCCTTGGCATGGAAGGCAAGCTTGGCGACCAAATTTGAAGATTCCTTTCTCTGTAACCGACTTTGTACAACCCTAGTCCCCTCCAGTGTCTATATAAACCAGAGGGTTTTAGTCCGGAAACGGATACGGTCATACATGCTAGACTTCTAGGGTTTTAGCCATTACGATCTTGTGGTAGATCACCTCTTGTAATACACATATTCATCAAGATCAATCAAGCAGGAAGTAGGGTATTACCTCCATAGAGAGGGCCCGAACCTGGGTAAACATTGTGTCCCCCGTCTCCTGTTACCATCGACCTTAGACGCACAGTTCGGGACCCCCTACCCGAGATCCGACGGTTTTGACACCGACATTGGTGCTTTCATTGAGAGTACCACTGTGCCGTCCCCAAAAGGTTTGATGGCTCCTCCAATCGTCAACAACGATGCCGTCCAAGGGAAAACCTTCCTCCTCGGACAGATCTTCGTGTTCGGCGGCTTCGCACTGTGGGCCAACTCGCCTGGCCATCTGGAGCAGATCGACAGCTACGCACCTGGCCATCAGGTCAGATTTGGGAGCTTGAACTACGTCGCGGATATCCGCAGAGACTTGATCTTCGACGGATTCGAGACCACGGCAGTCGCTCCCCGTCGCCACGATGAACATGACTTAGATCTGTCATCGGGCCATGCCCAGGAAATTGCATCTATAACCGCTCTGGCCTTAGATCCAGAGTAGATCGCGCCATCCGAGGACGGGAAGCTCAACCCCACCATGGAAGCCATAGATTCCGCGGCGTTGGAGCCGCACACAGACCTAACCTCGGGTGATATCTGTGTCTCCGGTACCTCGGACTCGTTTCCGGCTATAAGTTCCGAACCATGTGCGTCGTGCATGTCGAGCAGGATTGGTCATCGGTCGCCGAATTCAGCGCCGTGGACATCTTCTGGCACTTGCCTTTAGGCGACGTGCTCAACTCATTAAAAAATCTATCCCTAGCGGAGGACTCTCATCCGAATTATATCCGGTTTGAACTGGAGGCTGATGATGGAGAATTTTGTTTCCCACCCACCGCCCACTTCATAGCCACTGTCGAAGACCTAACCGACACGCTTGACTATGACTCCGAAGACATCGACGGTATAGACGACGATGCCGGAGAAGAGGAGGCCCAAAACCCGCCGTTCACCGGACGATGGACGGCCACTTCCTCATATGACGTATACATGGTGGATGCACCAAAAGATAATAGCGGCGATGACAAGGACAACCCAGCGAAGGATGACCCTCCTAAGACACAACCAAAGTGCCGTCGTCAGCGGCGCCGCTCTAAATCATGCCGCAGCAAGGACAGCAACACCGGCACAGGAGACGATAACACTCCGGATGGTGCCGAAGACACAGAAGACCCCGACGAACAAAATGCCGAACAATACAATCGGGAAGATGGGCAAGTCAGCCCTGATGGACAGGCCATAGAAGAAGACTCGGAGGACGGTAGTTATCATCCGCTCTCCGAGGAGGAGGTGAGCCTCGACACGAAGATTTCATCGTGCCTGAGGAACCTCTCGAGCAGGAGCACTTTAAGCTTCAGCTAATAGCCACTGTGAGGAGCCTGAAAAAGAAGCAGCAGCAGCTTCAAGCTGATCAAGACCTACTCAATGACAGATGGACCGATGTCCTGGCAGCCGAGGAATACGGCCTTAAACGCCCAGCCAAAAGTTACCCGAAGCGCAAATTGCTACCTCAGTTCGATGACGAGGCGCCAGAGCCCGCACCAGCATCGCGCAATGCGGTTGACCGGCCACCGCGCGGTGGGATAAAACAGCAACTCGAGCCGAAAACCAGACTGTCCCACCTCGCTGTAAAAGCAGGGATAAGACAGCTTGGGGTTATACATATGACCTTCGTCAAGACCTGGACAGTAGAGCAGGACATACAAGATCGATCTACGGATCGCGAGGACGTGCCCTAACACGCGAAGACGGCTATCTATTCGGACGTGACAAACCTAGTCACACCCTGGCCGAAAACCGCAGACGGACTCCATCGGAGCTACGTCACGATGCAGCCCGATATAGAGGCGCCGCACACCCTCTTTGCTTCACTGATGAAGTAATGGATCATGAATTCCCAGAAGGGTTCAAACCCGTAAACATCGAATCATACGATGGAACAACCGATCTCGCGGTATGGATCGAGGATTTTATTCTCCACATCCACATGGCCCGCGGGGATGATCTTCACGCCATCAAATACCTCCCACTAAAACTCAAAGGGCCAGCTCGGCACTGGCTAAACAGTCTGCCTGAAAATTCTATTGGCAGCTGGGAGGACTTGGAAGAAGCTTTCCTTGACAACTTCCAAGGTACATATGTCCGGCCACCAGATGACGATGACTTAAGTCACATAGTCCAACAGCCTGGAGAGTCAGCCAGGAAATTCTGGACTAGGTTCCTAACTAAAAAGAACCAGATCGTCGATTATCCGGATGCCGAAGCCCTAGAGGCCTTTAAACATAGCATCCGGGACGAATGGCTCGCCCGCCACCTCGGCCAGGAAAAGCCAAAGTCCATGGCAGCCCTCACGGCACTCATGACCCGCTTCTGTGCGGGTGAGGATAGTTGGCTGGCCCGTAGCAAAAACACAGCAAGTGAAATAGGCACCTCCGAGGGCAAAAATAGCAGTGGCAAGCTCCGACGCAACATACACAAACGCCAAAGCAATGGCGACAACACCGATGACACGACATTCAACACCGGATTCAGTGGCTCCAAGTCCAGTCAGCGAAAGAAGCCATATAAAAGGAAAAATCAGGGACCATCCAGCTTGGACCGCATACTCGACCGTCCGTGCGAAACCCATGGCACCCCTGACAAACCAGCCAATCATACCAACATCGATTGTTGGATTTTTAAACAGGCCAGCAAGTTAAATGCCGAGAACAAAGAAAAGGGATCACAAAGCAAGGACGATGACGAGGAGCCCCGGCAACCGAACACAGGAGGACAAAAGAAGTCCCCCCCCCCAGGTCAAAACGGTGAACATGATATATGCTACACACATCCCCAAGAGGGAGTGCAAGCGCGCGCTAAGGGACGTCTATGCGATATAGCCAGTCGCCCCAAAATTTAATCCATGGTCGTCATGCCTGATCACTTTCGATCGACAGTATCAAACGACCAGTATCCGTCATGGCGGTTCAGCCGCGTTGGTCCTTGACCCAATAATTGACGGATTCCACCTGACGCGGGTCCTTATGGACGGCGGCAGCAGCCTCAACCTGCTCTATCAGGATACAGTGCGCAAAATGGGCATTAACCCATCACGGATCAAGCCCACAAAGACTACCTTCAAAGGTGTCATACCAGGTGTAGAGGCCCGCTGCACGGGCTCAATTACGCTAGAGGTTGTCTTCGGATCTCCGGACAACTTCCGAAGCGAAGAGTTAATCTTCGATATCGTCCCTTTTCGCAGTGGCTACCACGCACTGCTTGGACGAACCGCATTTGCTCGGTTCAACGCGGTGCCACACTATGCTTATCTCAAGCTCAAGATGTCCGGTCCACGTGGTGTCATAACAGTCACTGGAAACATGGAACATTCCCTCCGCACCGAGGAACACACTGCAGCCTTAGCAGCAGAAGTACAGAGCGGCCTTTTCAAGCAGAACCTTATTCGGCGGCCAAGCTCCCGGACACTGTCAAGAGAGTCCGGACTATTGTGCAGCAGGACAGCTCGGCTCATCAAGAGCCCGACTAGCAATTTGGCCTCCGTCCCAGTCCCACTGAAGTGGCGGCATTTGTACCGCGCATACATAACTACGCACTCAAAATACCATGGGCATAGACGGAGGCATAACTAGCTTGTGATCCGCAATACGGCTCGACCGCTCCCGGACACACATACTTTCATTGTTTCTCTTTCCCCTTTTCAGGTCTCTTTTCCACAGGCTTTCCCTGATGGCTTGATCACCGGTCCTGTCAAAGGATAAACACACCAAGATGGCAAGAAGCACAAGCGTACAGGGGAATTTCTACATGTTTTCTTTAACGATCACTCTACCTATTTTCCGGACCCACACGCAGCTCTCCCTTGGTCGCGGCATGTCAAATAGCCCGTTGCTTATCGCACTATTTGTATCAATGCGCTTTGAGTATTAATAAAATTGCAATGAAAACAGTTCGCGCCCAAATTCTGTGGGCCTATCTCATCACCTTAGCTCCTTTTTCTATTTTCCTTTATTTTCTCTTAATAACCTTATTAAGTAGCACCCGTACACTTTGGTACGCTTCCATTTGCCAGGGGCTTCATAGCGCCCCGCACTACGGCAACAAAGTCTGAACACTTTTTTACAGTACAGTTCGGCACCCTGAATTTAGCATTATATGCATTGGCTCCGAATCATGTCTTTGGTCAATAGTTGGGTTTCCCGACTCCTGTGGTTGCTACCTTACGTTCCGCTATATCAGCTAAGGTAGTAAAGGGAGAACTACTGCGATTGTGCCCTGGTTTACCCGATGGAGCACCTCAGTAGAGAAAGCTGAAAACTGACTGTCATGATGCAGCGAGAGCCGGTCAGCTCTTCGGAGGTCTCAAATCGTTGGAGAATTTTTCCGCATTACGCGAGGGATCGGTACTTACCCAGTCAGGTGTTTACAGCATCCTAGTTCGGATACTAGGGGCTGCGCCTATATTTTTATTGTCAAACTCCTATGGGAAAGTGTGGGTGTTCAAGCCGTATAGTCTGATTGCCTAGTTCATGGCGCTAAACACCTCCTTCAAGGACCAAACAATTGGGTCAAGAGTGTTTAGATTCCATCCCAAACACCCCCGTGAAGGAAATATGCCCTAGAGGCAATAATAAAGTATTATTTATTTCCTTATATCATGATAAATGTTTATTATTCATGCTAGAATTGTATTAACCAGAAACATAATACATGTGTGAATACATAGACAAACAGAGTGTCACTAGTATGCCTCTACTTGACTAGCTCGTTAATCAAAGATGGTTATGTTTCCTAGCCATAGACATGAGTTGTCATTTGATTAACGGGATCACCTCATTAGGAGAATGACGTGATTGACTTGACCCATTCCGTTAGCTTAGCACTCGATCGTTTAGTATGTTGCTATTGCTTTCTTCATGACTTATACATGTTCCTATGACTATGAGATTATGCAACTCCCGTTTACCGGAGGAACACTTTGTGTGCTACCAAACGTCACAACGTAACTGGGTGATTATAAAGGTGCTCTACAGGTGTCTCCAAAGGTACTTGTTGGGTTGGCGTATTTCGAGATTAGGATTTGTCACTCCGATTGTCGGAGAGGTATCTCTGGGCCCACTCGGTAATGCACATCACTATAAGCCTTGCAAGCATTGTGACTAATGAGTTAGTTGCGGGATGATGTATTACGGAACGAGTAAAGAGACTTGCCGGTAACGAGATTGAACTAGGTATCGAGATACCGAAGATCGAATCTCGGGCAAGTAACATACTGATGACAAAGGGAACAACGTATGTTGTTATGCGGTCTGACCGATAAAGATCTTCGTAGAATATGTGGGAACCAATATGAGCATCCAGGTTTCGCTATTGGTTATTGACCGGAGAGGTGTCTCGGTCTTGTCTACATAGTTCTCGATCCCGTTGGGTCCGCACGCTTAAAGTTACGATGACATTTATATTATGAGTTTATATGTTTTGATGTACCGAAGGTTGTTCGGAGTCCCGGATGTGATCACGGACATGACGAGGAGTCTCGAAATGGTCGAGACATAAAGATTGATATATTGGACGACTATATTCGGACACCGGAAGTGTTCCGGAGAAGTTTCGGATAAAACCGGAGTGCCTGAGGGGTTACCGGAACCCCCCGGGGAAGTATTGGGCCTTAGTGGGCCTTGAGGGGAGAGAGAGGGCAGCAGCCAGGAGGTGGCGCGCCCCCTCCCATGAGGAGTCCGAATTGGACTAGGGGAGGGGGGTGCAGCCCCTCTTTCCCTCTCCCTCTCCCTCTCTTTCCTTCCCCCCCTCTCTTCCTAGTTGGACTAGGAAAGGGGAGTCCTACTCCTACTAGGAGGAGGACTCCCCCCTCTCCTTGGCGCGCCCAAAGGCAGCCGGCCTCCCCCTTGCTCCTTTATATACGGGGGTAGGGGGCACCTCTGGACACACTTGATATACGATATTTTAGCCGTGTGCGGTGCCCCCCTCCACCATATTACAACTTGATAATACCGTTGCGGAGCTTAGGCGAAGCCCTGCGTCGGTGGAACATCATCATCGTCACCATGCCGTCGTGCTGACGAAACTCTCCCTCAACACTCGGCTGGATCGGAGTTCGAGGGACGTCATCGAGCTGAACGTGTGTTGAACTCGGAGGTGCCGTGCGTTTGGTACTTGATTGGTCGGATCGTGAAGACGTACGACTACATCAACCGCGTTGTGATAACGCTTCCGCTTTCGGTCTACGAGGGTACATGGACAACACTCTCCCCTCTTGTTGCTATGCATCACCATGATCTTGCGTGTGCATAGGAAATTTTTTGAAATTACTACGTTCCCCAACAGTGGCATCCGAGCTAGGTTTTATGCGTTGATGTTATGCACGAGTAGAACACAAGTGAGTTGTGGGCGATATAAGTCATACTGCTTACCAGCATGTCATACTTTGGTTCAGCGGTATTGTGAGATGAAGCGGCCCGGACCGACATTATGCGTACGCTTACGCGAGACTGGTTTCACCGTTGCGAGCACTCGTTGCTTAAAGGTGACTGGCAGGTGTCTGTCTCTCTCACTTTAGTTGAACCGAGTGTGGCTACGCCCGGTCCTTGCGAAGGTTAAAACAGCACCAACTTGACAAACTATCGTTGTGGTTTTGATGCGTAGGTAAGAACGGTTCTTGCTAAGCCCGTAGCAGCCACGTAAAACTTGCAACAACAAAGTAGAGGACGTCTAACTTGTTTTTGCAGGGCATGTTGTGATGTGATATGGTCAAGACATGATGTTATATTTTATTGTATGAGATGATCATGTTTTGTAACCGAGTTATCGGCAACTGGCAGGAGCCATATGGTTGTCACTTTATTGTATGAAATGCAATCGCCATGTAATTGTTTTACTTTATCACTAAGCGGTAGCGATAGTCGTAAAAGCAATAAGTTGGCGAGACGACAACGATACTACGATGGAGATCAAGGTATCGCGCCGGTGACGATGGTGATCATGACGGTGCTTCGGAGATGGAGATCACAAGCACAAGATGATGGTGGCCATATCATATCACTTATATTGATTGCATGTGATGTTAATCTTTTATGCATCTTATCTTGCTTTGATTGACGGTAGCATTATAAGATGATCTCTCACTAAAATTTCAAGACAAAAGTGTTCTCCCTGAGTATGCACCGTTGCGAAAGTTCTTCGTGCTGAGACACCACGTGATGATCGGGTGTGATAGGCTCTACGTTCAAATACAACGGGTGCAAAACAGTTGCACACGCGGAATACTCAGGTTAAACTTGACGAGCCTAGCATATGCAGATATGGCCTCGGAACACGGAGACCGAAAGGTCGACCGTCAATCATATAGTAGATATGATCAACATAGTGATGTTCACCGTTGAAACTACTCCATCTCACGTGATGATCGGACATGGTTTAGTTGATGTGGATCACGTGATCACTTAGAGGATTAGAGGGATGTCTATCTAAGTGGGAGTTCTTAAGTAATATGATTAATTGAACTTAAATTTATCATGAACTTAGTCCTGATAGTATTTTTGCAAATTATGTTGTAGATCAATAGCTCGCGTTGTTGTTTCCCTGTGTTTATTTTTGATATGTTCCTAGAGAAAATTATGTTGAAAGATGTTAGTAGCAAAGATGCGGATTGGATCCGTGATCTGAGGATTATCCTCATTGCTGCACAGAAGAATTATGTTCTTGATGCACCGCTAGGTGACATACCTATTGCAGGAGCAGATGCAGACGTTATGAATGTTTGGCTAGCTCAATATGATGACTACTTGATAGTTTAGTGCACCATGCTTAACGGCTTAGAATCGGGACTTCAAAGACGTTTTGAGTATCATGGACCATATGAGATGTTCCAGGAGTTGAAGTTAATATTTCAAGCAAATACCCGAGTTGAGAGATATGAAGTATCCAACAAATTCTATAGCTAAAAGATGGAGGAGAATAGCTCAAGCAGTGAGCATGTGCTCGGATTGTCTGGGTACTACAATCGCTTGAATCAAGTGGGAGTTAATCTTCCAGATAAAATAGTGATTGACAGAATTCTCTAGTCACCATCACCAAGTTAGTAGAACTTCGTGATGAACTATAGTATGCAAGGGATGACGAAAGTAATTCCCGAGCTCTTCGTGATGCTGAAATCGACGAAGGTAGAAATCAAGAAAAACATCAAGTGTTGATGGTTGACGAGACCACTAGTTTCAAGAAAAGGGCAAAGGGAAGAAGGGGAACTTCAAGAAGAACGACAAGCAAGTTGCTGCTCAAGTGAAGAAGCCTAAGTCAGCCTGAGACGAAGTGCTTCTACTGCAAAGGGACTGGTCACTGGAAGCGGAACTACCCCAACTATTTGGTGGATAAGAAGGATGGCAAAGTGAACAAAGGTATATTGGATATACATGTTATTGATGTGTACTTTACTAGTGTTTATAGCAACCCCTCGGTATTTGATACTGGTTCAGTTGCTAAAGTAGTAACTCGAAACGGGAGTTGCAGAATAAACAGAGACTAGTAAAAGGCGAGGTGACGATGTGTGTTGGAAGTAGTTCCAAGATTGATATGATCATCATCGCACACTCCCTATACTTTCAGGATTAGTGTTGAAACTAAATAAGTGTTATTTGGTGTTTGCGTTGAGCATGAATATGATTTGATCATGTTTGTTGCAATACGGTTATTCATTTAAATTAGAGAATAATTGTTGTTCTGTTTACATGAATAAAACCTTCTATGGTCATACACCCAATAAATGGTTTGTTGGATCTCGATCGTAGTGATACACATATTCATAATAATGAAGCCAAAAGATGCAAAGTTAATAATGATAGTGCAACTTATTTGTGGTACTGCCGTTTAGGTCATATTGGTGTAAAGCGCATGAAGAAACTCCATACTGATGGGATTTTGGAATCACTTGATTATGAATCACTTGATGCTTGCGAACCGTGCCTCATGGGCAAGATGACTAAAACGCCGTTCTCCGAAACTATGGAGAGAGCAACAGATTTGTTGGAAATCATATAGATGTATGTGGTCCGATGAATATTGAGGCTCGTAGCAGGTATCATTATTTTCTGACCTTCACAGATGATTTGAGCAGATATGGGTATATCTACTTAATGAAACAGAAGTCTGAAACATTTGAAAAGTTCATATAATTTTAGAGTGAAGCGGAAAATCATCGTAACAAGAAAATAAAGTTTCTACGATCTGATCGTGGAGAAGAGTATTTGAGTTACGAGTTTGGCCTTCAGTTAAAACAATGTGAAATAGTTTCACTACTCACGCCACCTGGAACACCATGGTGTAATGGTGTGTCCGAACATCGTAACCGTACTTTATTAGATATGGTGCGATATATGATGTCTCTTACCGATCTACCACTATCGTTTTGGGGTTATGCATTAGAGACAGCTGCATTCACGTTAAATAGGGTACCATCTAAATCCGTTGAGACGACATCTTATGAACTGTGGTTTGGCAAGAAACCAAAGTTGTCATTTCTTAAAGTTTGGGGTTGCGATGATTATGTGAAAAAGTTTCATCCTGATAAGCTCAAACCCAAATCGGAGAAATGTGTCCTCATAGGATACCCAAAGGAGACAGTTGGGTACACCTTCTATCACAGATCCGAAGGCAAGACATTCGTTGCTAAGTATGGATCCTTTCTAGAAAAGGAGTTTCTCTCGAAAGAAGTGAGTGGGAGGAAAGTAGAACTTGATGAGGTAATTGTACCTGCTCCCTTATTGGAAAGTAGTTCATCGCAGAAACCAGTTTCTGTGACGCCTATACCAATTAGTGAGGAAGTTAATGATGATAATCATGGAACTTCAGATCAAGTTATTAATGAACCTCATAGGTCAAACAGAGTAAGATCCGCACCAGAGTGGTACGGTAATCCTGTTCTGGAGGTTATGTTACTAGACCATGACGAACCTACGAACTATGAAGAAGCGATGGTGAGCCCAGATTCTGCAAAATGGCTTGAGGCCATGAAATCTGAGATGAGATCCATGTATGAGAACAAAGTATGGACTTTGATTGACTTGCCCAATGATCGGCGAGCCATTGAGATTAAATGGATCTTCAAGAGGAAGACGGACGCTGATAGTAGTGTTACTATCTACAAAGCTAGAATTGTCGCAAAAGGTTTTTGACAAGTTTAAGGTGTTGACTACGATGAGAGTTTCTCACTCGTATCTATGCTTAAGTCTGTCCGAATCATGTTAGCAATTGCCGCATTTTATGAAATCTGGCAAATGGATAAACAAAACTGCATTCCTTATTGGATTTATTAAAGAAGAGTTGTATATGATGCAACCAGAAGGTTTTGTCAATCCTAAAGGTGCTAACAAAATATGCAAGCTCCAGCGATCCATTTATGGACTGGTGCAAGCCTCTCGGAGTTGGAATATACGCTCTGATAAGTTGATCAAAGCATATAGTTTTATACAGACTTGCGGTGAAGCCTGTATTTACAAGAAAGTGAGTGGGAGCACTACAGCATTTCTGATAAGTATATGTGAATGACATATTGTTGATCGGAAATAATGTAGAATTATTCTGCAAACCATAAAGGAGTGTTTGAAAGGAGTTTTTCAAAGAAAGACCTCGGTGAAGCTGCTTACATATTGAGCATCAAGATCTATAGAGATAGATCAAGACGCTTGATAAGTTTTTTTTCAATGAGTACATACCTTAACAAGATTTTGAAGTGGTTCAAAATAGAACAGTCAAAGAAAGAGTTCTTGCCTGTGTTACAAGGTGTGAAATTGAGTAAGACTCAAAGCCCGACCACGGCAGAAGATAGAAAGAGAATGAAAGTCATTCCCTATGCCTTGGCCATAGGTTCTATAAAGTATGCCATGCTGTGTACCAGATCTATTGTATACCCTACACTGATTTTGGCAAGGGAGTACAATAGTGATCTAGGAGTAGATCACTGGACAGCGGTCAAAATTATCCTTAGTGGAATAAGGATATGTTTCTCGATTATGGAAGTGACAAAAGGTTCGTCGTAAAGGGTTACGTCGATGCAAGTTTTGAAACTAATCTAGATGACTCTAAGTCTCGGTCTAGATACATATTGAAAGTGGGAGCAATTAGCTAGAATAGCTCCGTGCAGAGCATTGTAGACATAGAAATTTGCAAAATACTTACGGATCTGAATGTGACAGACCCGTTGACTAAAATTATCTCACAATCAAAACATGATCACACCTTAGTACTCTTTGGGTGTTAGTCACATAGCGATGTGAACTAGATGACTGACTCTAGTAAGCCCTTTGGGTGTTGGTCACATGACGATGTGAACTATGGGTGTTAATCACATGGTGATGTGAACTATTGATGTTAAATCACATGGCGATGTGAACTAGATTATTGACTCTAGTGCAAGTGGGAGACTGAAGGAAATATGCCCTAGAGGCAATAATAAAGTATTATTTATTTCCTTATATCATGATAAATGTTTATTATTCATGCTAGAATTGTATTAACCGGAAACATAATACATGTGTGAATACATAGACAAACAGAGTGTCACTAGTATGCCTCTACTTGACTAGCTCGTTAATCAAAGATGGTTATGTTTCCTAGCCATAGACATGAGTTGTCATTTGATTAACAGGATCACCTCATTAGGAGAATGACGTGATTGACTTGACCCATTCCATTAGCTTAGCACTCGATCGTTTAGTATGTTGCTATTCCTTTCTTCATGACTTATACATGTTCCTATGACTATGAGATTATGCAACTCCCGTTTACCGGAGGAACACTTTGTGTGCTACCAAACGTCACAACGTAACTGGGTGATTATAAAGGTGCTCTACAGGTGTCTCCAAAGGTACTTGTTGGGTTGGCGTATTTCGAGATTAGGATTTGTCACTCCGATTGTCGGAGAGGTATCTCTGGGCCCACTCGGTAATGCACATCACTATAAGCCTTGCAAGCATTGTGACTAATGAGTTAGTTGCGGGATGATGTATTACGGAACGAGTAAAGAGGCTTGCCGGTAACGAGATTGAACTAGGTATCGAGATACCGACGATCGAATCTCGAGCATGTAACATACCGATGACAAAGGGAACAACGTATGTTGTTATGCGGTCTGACCGATAAAGATCTTTGTAGAATATGTGGGAACCAATATGAGCATCCAGGTTCCGCTATTAGTTATTGACCGGAGAGGTGTCTCGGTCATGTCTACATAGTTCTCGATCCCGTAGGGTCCGCACGCTTAAAGTTACGATGACAGTTATATTATGAGTTTATATGTTTTGATGTACCGAAGGTTGTTCGGAGTTCCGGATGTGATCACGGACATGACGAGGAGTCTCGAAATGGTCGAGACATAAATATTGATATATTGGACGACTATATTCGGACACCGGAAGTGTTCCGGAGAAGTTTCGGATAAAACCGGAGTGCCGGAGGGGTTACCGGAACCCCCAGGGGAAGTATTGGGCCTTAGTGGGCCTTGAGGGGAGAGAGAGGGCAGCAGCCAGGAGGTGGCGCGCCCCCTCCCATGAGGAGTCCGAATTGGACTAGGGGACGGGGGCGCAGCCCCTCTTTCCCTCTCCCTCTCCCTCTCTTTCCTTCCCCCCCTCTCTTCCTAGTTGGACTAGGAAAGGGGAGTCCTACTCCTACTAGGAGGAGGACTCCCCCCCTCTCCTTGGCGCGCCCAAAGGCAGCCGGCCTCCCCCTTGCTCCTTTATATACGGGGGCAGGGGGGCACCTCTGGACACACTTGATATATGATATTTTAGCCGTGTGCGGTGCCCCCCCTCCACAATATTACACCTCGATAATACCGTTGTGGAGCTTAGGCGAAGCCCTGCGTCGGTGGAACATCATCATCGTCACCACGCCATCGTGCTGACGAAACTCTCCCTCAACACTTGGCTGGATCGGAGTTTGAGGGATGTCATCGAGCTGAACGTGTGCTAAACTCGGAGGTGCCGTGCGTTCGGTACTTGATCGGACGGATCGTGAAGACGTACGACTACATCAACCGCGTTGTGATAACGCTTCCGCTTTCAGTCTACGAGGGTACGTGGACAACACTCTCCCCTCTCGTTGCTATGCATCACCATGATCTTGCGTGTGCGTAGGAATTTTTTTGAAATTACTACGTTCCCCAACACCCCGTACTACCTACGTGGGGGCAGAAGCCGACGACTGGCCAACCCTCAGATTTTATAACACACGGCCGCACAGGAGGTAATTTTTTTTATAAAAACAAATATTATATTACATGACAAATTTTTTAGATCATACAAGGCTGAGACAACATGAATGTATTCATTCAAAGATAATGTCTTTCGCACATTGCGTCGCCACAATGCGAGACCCCTCCAGGACGTCTCCAAAATATCGCTCGGGTGTGCGGTACTCCTTCCCTCAGGCGGACCCTCGATCACTAGCTTGACGGCGTCCATCTTTGCCCACCACACCTTGACATAGGCGAAGGCCAGGTGCGCGCCCTCGATGCAGACCGACCACTTGACGACGTCCAGCCGAGGACAGGCATTCACAAGCCACTTCACGAGGCCGAAGTAGCTCCTGGGTATAGCTTCGGCAGGCCACAACCGGATTATCAAATCCTTCATGGCCAGTTCGGCCACCCTATGCAGCTCGACCAGCTGTTTGAGCTGATCGGTGAAGGGCACTGGATGTTCTGGCGCAAGGTACTGCGACCAGAACAACTTCTCCGTCGAGCTCCCTTCTTCGGCTCGGAAGAACTCCGCGCGTCTGACACGCTGCGCGGCAGGTCCGCAAACGCCCCTGGGGAACTGCAAATTCGGGTTAGTAAGAAATACTTCTTCTTCACATACTTGCTTTGCATATTAAACGCCTTACCCGCCGCGATCTTCATGGCTGCCTGGATCTCCTGGAGGGCGCCCTGGGCTTCAACCCGGGCCTCTTCCGCACTTTGGCGAGCCTTGGCGAGTTCGGTCTCTCAATCCGAAACATCACCCTCCAAGGCATCGCACTTTTTCACCGCGTCCTGGAGCTCTTGCTGGACCTCGTTGAGCCTGGCCTTGAGCTTTTTGCGGGCGGCTTGCTCCTTGGCAGCTTTCTCCTCGGCTTTGGCCAGGGCCTTTTTTAGGGCCTCGACCTCGGTCGTCGCTCCTACACAAATCATGACATTACAGTCAATACACATCATTTATTCTCTCCGAATATATAGCGAGTCATTCCATACCTTGCTGCTCTTCCAGCTGCTTCCTCGCTTGGCCGAGCTCTCCCTCGGCCCGCTCCAGCTTCTGCTTCAGTCCGGAGACTTCGGCAGTGTGTGAGGTCGCGGCCAGCAATGACGCCTGCTTATTGATATAACAACACATTTAGTTAGTTCCCTGCGAAAATTAATTGATCCTATGTCCGGCCTTTCTTTCCGAACACCGGACAGTGTCTCAGGGGCTACTGTCTATATTGGGACTTTTTCTCTGTTGGGTCGCTTACCTCAAAACCTGTCAGCAGGCCACTGCAGGCTTCGGTCAGTCCGCTTTTGACGGACTGAACCTTCTCAATCACCGTACCCATAAGGATACGGTGTTCATCCATAATGGAAGCGCCTCGTAACGCTTCCAGCAGATTGTCCGGTGCCTTTGGTTGGACAGAGGTCACCGGCGGGATGGGCGCGCCTCCTTCTTTCGAGGGAGGCTGCTAGCTGGATTCCGGAGCCTTGCGGGTCTCCGGAACCGTATTCGGTTGGGGGCGGAACTGAACCTGGACCCCATCATCAGTCCCCATGGGGATCTGTTCCCCCATGTGTCCAGCGGCCGAGGTCTTGTCCTCTGGCGCCGCCCTGACGGCCTTCGGAGCCTCTCCCTGGCCTGGGAAGGTCCTTCGGGACACCACCTCGTCGTCGCCCTTGGCCATGGGAGAATGAGCGGCCGGCGGTGACTCGCTGGCCATCGCTTTTGAATCTAGCGAACCTCCTGATGAGGACCGCTAGGAGCTGTCATGGGCCGGACTGCAATAGCACAATTACCCATGTTAATATAATGAAGAGGAGAGGCCGTATACACGGACGAATATGAGTCTGACAGTACTTAGGACGCGGCCAGGGGCTTGTTCCGGGGGCGTCGCTCTAGACTGCCGTCGACGTCCCACGCGGTGTTACCCGCAAGGGAACCCTTCCCCTTCTTGGGCGCCTCCGCCTCCAGACTTGTGGAGGCCGCCCTCTTCTTCCTCCCCCCATCAGGGGGAGGGTTCTCCTCCTCGTCATCATCTTCGGCGGCAGAGGAGTGAGTCTTGTCTTCGGACATCACGTCCGAAACGCCCTTACGGCGGGCCCCCCCGGCCCCCCTTGGCCTTCTTCTTGGCCTTCTTCTCCGGCCGCTGATAGGGCACCGGGACCAGCATCTTCGCCAAGAGAGAGATGACTGGTTCTTCAGGCAGCGAAGGCGGACATCGAATCCGCTCCGCTTTCTCCGTCCATACCTGAAAGGAATAAATCGGTAAAGTTTAGTTACCCTCCTTGAACAAGCAAGTAGAGGATACGCTTTGAGACTCGAAGGACTTACCGGATTCGTGGGATGGGCAAGATCGTGCCCACGATTCGAGTATATGGATGGTGGCTTCTCGTCTCCCTTGAAGAGAAACTTCCAGGCATCTTCGTGAGTGGTTCCGAAGAGCCCCGCCAGGGTTTGGTGCTTCTCTGGATCGAATTCCCATAAAGGGGAAGTTCGGCTTTGGCAAGGGAGGATTCAGCGAACTAACATCACCTAAATCAATTCGACGAGCTTGATGTTGTTGTCCACCATGCTCTAGACACGCGTTTGCAGCGCAATCAGCTCGTTCGACGAGGACCAATTTGGGCCCTTATCCATCCAGGAGGTAAGCCGCACGGGAGCTCCGGACTTGAATTCGGGAGCTGCGGCCCAGGTGGTATCGCGGGGCTCTGTGATATAGAACCACAGCTTCTGCCACTCCTTGACGGTCTGCACAAACGTGCCTTTGGGCCAGGTGACGTTGGGAATCTTGCTCACCATGGCTCCCCCGCACTCCGCGTCTTGGCCATCCACCACCTTTGGCTTCACGTTGAAGATTTTGAGCCACAGTCCGAAGTGGGGCTGGATGCGGAGGAAAGCCTCACACACGACAATGAATGTTGAGATGTTGAGGAAGGAGTTCGGGGCTAGATCATGGAAATCTAGCCCGTAATAGAACATCAGCCCGCGGACGAAAGGGTGGAGTGGAAACCCTAGCCCGCGGATGAAATGAGGGAGGAACACCACCCTCTCGTTGGGTTTTGGTGTAGGGACGACTTGTCCCTTGGCCGGAAGCCGGTGGGCGATCTCCTTCGCCAGATACCCGGCCTCCCGAAGTCGGCGATGTCCTTCTCCTTAACGGAGGAGGCCATCCACTTGCCCTGACCTCCGGATCCGGACATGGTTGGGTGTTTTCTCGGAGTGGGAAAGACGAGAACTTGGGCGCTAGAGCTCAAGAACGGAAGGGCAGAGGAAGAGAGAAGGCGTGGGTGAAGAAAGGGAATCCTTATCTCCTTATAAAGGCAGTGAATATCGAACACCTCCCCACTCGCCTTAAAACTCGCCTATTCCCAAGGGTCATGCAAACGGCACGGTTGGATTACCCACGCCCGTATTGATGAGAATCCCGCAATAAGAGAACACGATCTCTGCTTTGACAAGACGTGCCAATGGAGACCGCATCTCGAAACACGGAACGGCAGACGAAAACGGTTCGAAATTATGACCGGGCGGGTGTGATGTCATCTTGCGAAAAGTTGTCAGCGGATCGGACTCGTGAAATAGTATACTCTCTACAGCTGTGTGTGTGGTACTTGTGTTGCAGATCCGGACACGTTCGTGGCGTCCGAAGACTATCTTGGAGTATTCGGAAAGGAGAACCCGCCTTGCAATGCCGAAGACAATCTGTGCGCCGGACACCTCGTCACTGAAGCCTGGTTCAGGGGCTACTCAGGGAGTCCTGGACTAAGGGGTCCTCAGGCGTCCGGCCTGTTGGACATGGGCCGGATTAATGGGCTGTGAAGATACGAGACCGAAGACTCTCTCCCGTGTCCGGATAAGACTCTCCTTGGCGTGGAAGGCAAGCTTGGCGACCAAATTTGAAGATTCCTTTCTCTGTAACTGACTTTGTACAACCCTAGTCCGGTGTCTATATAAACCGGAAGGTTTTAGTCCGGAAACGGATACAGTCATACATGCTAGACTTCTAGGGTTTTAGCCATTACGATCTCGTGGTAGATCAACTCTTGTAATACTCATATTCATCAAGATCAATCAAGCAGGAAGTAGGGTATTACCTCCATAGAGAGGGCCCGAACCTGGGTAAACATTGTGTCCCCCGTCTCCTGTTACCATCGACCTTAGATGCACAGTTCGGGACCCCCTACCCGAGATCCGCCGATTTTGACACCGACAGAGTCCTGGACTAAGGGGTCCTCAGGCGTTCGACCTGTTAGACATGGGCCGGACTAATGGGCTATGAAGATACGAAGACCGAAGACTCTCCCCGTGTCCGGATGGGACTCTCCTTGGCGTGGGAGGCAAGCTTGGCGACCAAATATGAAGATTACTTTCTTTGTAACCGACTTTATGTAACCCTAGATCCCTCCGGTGTCTATATAAACTAGAGGGTTAGGCCCGTAGAGCCGAAGACTCATCATCATAGTCATATAGGCTAGACTTCTAGGGTTTTAGCCATTACGATCTCGTGGTAGATCAACTCTTGTAATACTCATATTCATCAAGATCAATCAAGCAAGAAGTAGGGTATTACCTCCATAGAGAGGGCCCGAACCTGGGTAAACATTGTGCCCCTTGTCTCCTATTACCATCGACCCTAGACGCACAGTTCAGGACCCCCTACTCGAGATCCGCCGGTTTTGACACTGACACCAGCCTAAATAGCCTTGAACGCATCCGCGCAATCCTTAGCTGGCAGCTGATTCTCCAAGAACTCCTTCCCCTCGAAACGTGACTCAAGCTGCACCGGCTCAATCGCCGCCACCATTTCCTTGGCGCGGACCACCGGTGGGACTGCCATCGAGGCCGCCAAATGTACGGGAGGCGAGGAACACGGCGTTGATGACCGTGGAGTCGAAGAAGCTCGAAATCGGGGAGGCTGCAGTGATGCCAGACATAGCCACCCGCGCTGCATGGCCCAACACAGTCATCGCTTCCGGCGAGCTGCCCGAGGACGGGGAAGACACGGACTGCCCCCGCTCAGGCCGAAGGTCACCTCATCCATATTGGAGCCATACTGGTCCACGTCGATGGGCAGGGGAGCGACCTCCCGGCGCAACATGCGCGGCGTGTCCACTGGTGGCAGAATCTGGGACGCCTCCGGTTCCTTCCTCGCATTGACCACCTCCACCCCAGCACCCGAGCCCAGCACTTGCTTGCCGACACCCCCAGCCGCCCCCTTCGCGGTAGAGGCCCCGTCATGGACTGAGTACTTGGCCATGGCACCCACAGTCTCCCACTCGCCGGTGGTCAGACTATGAGTTGACCCATCTTCGCCCTCCTGGTCGTTGTCGGTAGGTGGCCGGGGATGAGGAGGATACGGTGGGGGTGGAGCAAGCGGACCTCCCACCTCCCGCTCCACACGCATCATAAATCCACTCATCTCGCGGAAAATCTCAAACATGCCGCTTAATTTTGTTGGATCCCTGCACCAGATTTTAGCGCGGACCGGGGCCCCGCGGATTCCTCCCATGTCCACCCTGATAATTGTAAGCTCATCGATTAACACTGCCTTTCCCGCCACCCGTAGAAATTCCTTGATGAGAGGGGCTTGACGAAGCTTGTCTGGTATTCCAGTGATCCGCACCCAGCACTCTTGCAGCCAAGACACCACATGCGGCTCGGCGAAAGGCTCTCCCACCTCCGCCTTGTAATGGTGCCGCCCTTCTTAGGCATCCGAAGGGCTGCCTTGGATGGATACACCACCGAGAAGCAGTTCCTTCGAATTTCGCGCACTTGCCAGTCCCACTCCGAGTCCCACATGTCTCGCAGGTCAATCTTGACTGAGTCGTCCGTGGCATTGGCTGGCAAGTTAACCTCCGCATCAGCGCCCCCCTCAAGCATATAGAAGCCCTGATCTTTCACCCCAAAGCCGTACATCACAAGCTCCAGCTTCGCTTGTTTGGATGGGCAGTTGTTCGAAGTGTGTCCCTCCACCTTGCATACGAAACACAGAGGAGGAAACTAGCACCCCACCTGGTAATGTCCCATTCTGCCACACTTGAAGCACATAACATCCGCCAGGTTCTGCCCCGATCCCCCTCGCTCGCCGGCCGGATTCTTCCGCTCCTGCCGACCAGAAGGATCCCCTCCCCTGCTCCTCCATTCCCCATCGCCCTGCCACCTGCCCCACTTGTTGCTGCTCGCCAGCGACTCGCCTGAGGGACGGCCCATGGGGCGCTGCGCCCCCACCACCGGCGGAGGGCCCGAAGGTGGCGGAGGGAGATGGGGAGGCGATTCGCGGCCCCTTGAGGACGACCGCCGAGGGGATCTGGATTCCCGACGCACCCCACCGCCGACCCGTCCCTCGGCTGCGGCTCCCTGTGAGCCGAGAGTTGGGCGCGGAGGTCACGCTCCCGGGACTGCGCGTCCGCATCCGCCCCCTCCGGCTCGCGCGGCCGCTTGCTACAGCCATGGACTTGAAGCCGTCTCTCCTTCTCCATCCTTGTCGCTGCCGCCACCAGCTCCGGCACCGCCACCGCCTGGACAAATCTCGCCCTCCTCCCCAACCTTTTGATGTCTCTTGGGGCGGCAGGAAACCCTAACTAGATTGGCACCACCCTGCGAGGCACCCACCACCATCTCTTATAGGCCACCCGAGGCACCTCACCATTCCCCCATGGGCCGACCCCTTTTGGGCCGTCAGGGCCCCGACCAGGGAAAGGCCCGCGTGCGGCCACCGCTGGCCACCAGCTCCGCAAAACTAAACCCGAAGGAAGGGCCCAAGACACGGCCCGGTGACAGCCCAACCGGCCCACAGCCCCGCTAGTCCACCTAATCTGTTGACTCATCCCCACCCCGCAGGGGAGCAAAATCCTCCACCAAGAACTCCGGTGGCCCCCTTGCCGGCATTGCCCCAGCGCCGCCGCACATCTCCTGCCCTGACCTGCCACAGCCGCGAACCTCGTCCCGGCTGCCAGACGCCGACGGACGCATGCACCTAGCCCCAGCGCCCACCGCGCTCGACCTCGACCACCAGGCAGATCCTCGGACCGACCCGCCCTCCCTCACCCTTGCCCGGAGCCAGCTAGCACGACTCGATTTGCGCCGCCGCACTAAAATCCACCCCCATCATCGGACCTGAGCCGCAGCGAACCCTCCATGACCCGATGGCGCCCGCACACCGCCACCGAGGAGCACCCCTTCCTCGACATGGCAACTTTATTTTTGACAACTAAAGCTCCCTCTTTATTCATTGTTGATAACACTTATATCTTTAAGTAAAAGAGGAAGAAGCTCATTAGGAGCAATTTCAATCCACTCACTTCAGAATTTAGATCTAGCTACACTAGCTAATTCATGAGCAACAACGTTTGCTTATCTAGGACAGAATTCAAACTGAATTGAACTAAACTCACATGCCAAGTGGTAACAATCATCAATGATGGTTCCTGCATTGCCCGCATACTGACCGTTCTTGTTCTTAATCTCCATTAGTTCCAGGCTGTCGGAATTAACGACTAGCCTGTTACACCCTACCGAGGAAGAGAGTTGTAAACCAAATTTAAGAGCCAATGCCTCTGCACAAAGAGGATCATAACATGACTCTATTAGTTTGTTCCCAGAAACAATAAGATGACCTCTGTCGTCTCGTATGACTGCTCCCATAGCTCCATGTAGCGCGTCATAGTCGAAGGCCGCATCTACGTAAGCTTAACATAGCCATTAGATGTTTTTCTCCATCTGTCCTTCTTTAGTACTGCCTTTGGGTCACATGCAATAACAAAATTTTCTGCCATCGCCCTCACAGATTGTGAAATTCTTTTCACATCTTCCACATGCTCCTTATTAACTAGTTTCCATCTTTCCCACAAGAGATACCAGCAAGGGATAGACATGAGCTCATAGAAATCTTTAAAGCCTAAAATTACCGCCTCCTATGCGGAAAAATTCAGCAAATAAGCAAGTACTGCTTCCCCTACTCGATCCACTTCGCATGCATGTGCTATAACATCCTCCAGTCCTAGGAGGCGCCACACTTGGCTTTTTCGCATCGAAACAACACATGCAAAACATCTTCCGCACTTTGGCCACATGCTGGACACGTCGGTCTAACAGCTATATGACGATTTGCAAGAACAACATTACAAGGCATAGTTCCATGTAGTGTTCAAAAAGCAACAAAAGTTCAAAAATTCCGAACATTTTTTCTAAATGTAAAGAAGATTTGAGAAAAGTAAATTTTAAAAAACACATTAAACTGTTTTTAGTAAATGGTGAAAAATTGTGAAATACACACTGACCATTTTTAATAGGGACTTTTACATTTCAGCCCATAACTTGAACCTACTACTCAGATTTACCCCTAATTTCAAAGTGTGCTCAAATTTGTCCCTCTCCCGTTATGTGGTATTATAGAAAAACCACTAAACGATGTTTTTGTCAGGTCTTCTCTACTTTATAAGCTTCGCAATGCCCCTCTATAGCTGTTGGTGCTTTCCGTTCTTTTATAGCATTCCCGAGCATCTCCATGGATGACACATCTCCTATTTTTGGCTACCTCTATTTTTAGGGAAAATAAATATTTTCAGGGATGCTATAAAAGAATGGAAAGCACCAGCAACTACAAACGGACATTGCGAAGCTTATAAAGTAGAGAAGACCTGACAAAAACATTGTTTAGTGTTATTTCTATAATACCACATAACGATAGAGGGGCAACTTTGAGCACACTTTGAAATCAGGGGTAAATCTGAGTAGTGGGTTCGACTGAAGGGCTAAAATGTAAAAGTCCCTTTTTAATATACATTGATTTTTTTTCAAATGCACACTAAACAAATTTTCTATACACAATGAGCATTTTTTGAAATTGCTAACAAATAGTGAATTTCAAACAGTTTTTTCTGAATTGCGAATAAAAATTTAAATATGCAAACAAAAAAACATGAAAAAATGTTTTTTTAATTTTCGAATTCTGAACAAATTTTAAGAAGTGAAATTTTTTGAAATCGTAAACATTTTTCGAAATTGTGAACAATATTTTAATTCCAAACATTTTTTGAATTGTTTGTTTGGAAAATTAACAAAATTTGAAAACTAAACAGTTTTGAAACATTTACAAAACATCCAAAAATTTGAACAATTTTTGGAAATTGAGACATATTTTGAATCTGTGGATTTTTGTTGAAATCATAAACAAAATTTGAAATTTCAAACTTTTTTAAAAGTGAGAAAAAATTAAAAAATTATAACAAAAAGGATAAAAAAAGAAACATAAACAGAGAAAAGAAAAGGAAAGAAAAAAAGTTAAACAAAAACCGAAAAAAGAACATAACCGATTGAGGGAACTTCTAAAAGGTTCCCAAAACCGGTTTGCATCGCATCGATTCAACGCTTCAGATGGGCCGGCCTGGCGAACCAACATGTGGTTGGATGGTTATGAGGACAGTGGTAATCCCCAGCCCACTAGGCTTCAAATCCTGGTGCTCTCATTTATCTTGAATTTATTTCAGAATTTCGGCTGATACGCATTTAGTGGCAGGAGATGTTCCCGTCGACTACAAGGTGCTTACGGTGACTTCGTAAAATCTCAAGATGACATGCCGACTCAGTCTCTCGGAGATGCTCATTGGGATAGAGTGTGCGTGTGTGCGTTTATAAGGGTGAGTGTATGCGCGTATATATAAGCGCTTGCTTCTATACTGTGTTAAAATAAAAGGATGGGTACCATGTGACATATGTGGTAAGCAATCCAAACTATTAGAAAAAAGGATGGGCCGGCCTGTCTCGCGCCCCTCGCTCACGCGCTTCAATGAAGCCGCAACACGCGGGCGTCAAATAGGGTTTGCCGCACGCACCAGGATTTGATCAATGGTCGCTCATATAAGAAACCAAAGCTTAAATCCAGCCCAATAAAAAACTTGTCAAGACTACGTTGACGTCAAATTGAAAGTACACAAATCCTTTGAACTCCTTTTCCGCTATATTAATATAAAAATTGATTTATTATACGCCCTAAAACCAGCAATTGAATCAACAAAAAGGCGGTCCAATTAGTAAAAATCTGAACCGACAATCTCACCGGTTCGGTTTTTTAAACTATGCCAAATGACGAGCGTGGGCAGACATCACAAGACAGTGAAGACACTATTGTCGATCAAGCGACATGTGTAGTTGACAATGACGCGATACACCTTGGGCGCCATAAGCATTTTATTTTTCAAGAGTATGCGAATGCATACCGTATTTTCATAGAAGACGTAATTTCAAGTACAAGAGGACTAGCTTGTTGCGAACAACGAGCATAGCACTCCCCACTAGGGCTAGTCTGAAGACATCTATCACTGACAACACAATTATAAAGCAAAAATAGCCTGCCTAAGACAGAGGAACATCACCGCATCTTAACCAATACCGCTTACCTCTTAAGACAACACCAAGTCCGACTAAACTTCCCTTGTTGATGCACCATCCAACCTTGATGCCTGTTGAGTATATATTTTGTGTTGTATGTATATTCGTATTATGGCCCACCTCCTAGTCCTAATATAGTTAAGGTTGCGGCCTACCCTGTAATTATATATACGTGCACCAGCACCCCATCAATACATCGATCATTGTATTGCAAACTTGTTCGTCTACATGGTATCATCCTTTTCGGTCCTACCCAATGGTTTGCCGCCGCCGCCACGCCCCCTCGCGCGAGCCGCCTCCGCCGCACCCCCCCCCCCCCCCCCGCCGCCGTGCCCCTCCTCTACCCGCACCGTCGCCGCCCCATGCACCGCTTCCGCCCCCTCTGTCGGGACGCACCTCCCTCCGTCGTGTGCCGCCCGCTGCCCCCTGCCGTGCCGCCCTCTCCCTTCATCGCTGCTGGTGCTCACGCCGCCCGCTGCCCCTTACCGTCGCGCCCGTCCCGCATCCGCCCCTCACCGCAGCCGCCTCCCCCGCCGCTGCCTTCTCCTCCTCCCAAAACCCTAACACTACCCACCGCCACACCGCCATGTCTTCCTCGGGCTCCTCCACGACCCGCTCGTCGAACCTCTTCGCCGGCCCCGAGCCCTCCGCCGCCGCCATTCGTGACCTCAACATCGAGGACCGGGTCCCTATCTGTCTCGACAGCTCCATCACGTCGTACTGCGCGTGGAAGACCTACTTCAACCTTATCTTCCGCGAGTACTATCTCATCGAGCACATCGACGGTTTCGTGGACAGCGAGTACATGCGGGGCGATCCGGAGTGATCCGTCATTGAGGCCACGATCATCCGATGGTTCTACCAGACCGTCTCGAAGGACATCTTCCACACGGTTGTCGCTGAGGACGATGACACCTGCGCCGTGTGGGCCAAGATCAACACGCTCTTCATCGACAACAAACTTCAGCGCCTTGTTTTCTTACAGCACGAGTTCTTCGGTTGTCACCAGGACAACTCCACCATCGATGAGTAGTGCATGAGGCTTAAGATGCTCGCCGACGAGCTTCGCGACATCGGCGCTAAGGTCTCTGACAACCTCATGCTGAGCACCCTCACCGCCGACCTTAACGAGGACTTCGGCAACGCGGCGTCCAACCTCATCCTACTGCCGCAACCCACTTTCCAGCGCGTCGTCGCGTACCTCAAATTTGAGGAGCGCCGGATGACGAAGCTGAAGTAGCGGGTCCAGCACACCGCCCTCGCCGCCAGCACCACCCGCGGCGGTCCTGCTCCACCGGCCGCGCCTCGTCCGCCCCACCACCTGCGCCCGCCGGCTACTTCCCGCTACTGCCCGCACCGCCCCCGCCCCCCGCGCCTCCCCAGCAGCCGCAAGGTGGCGGGGGCCAACGCAACTAGCGGGGCGGCGGGGCCGCCAGTAGCAGCCGCAGCAGCAGGCATAGGGTGCTGGAGGGGCGCCCCGCTATCAGCAGGCTCCTCTGCCGTGAGCGGCCGGGCAGAACCCATGGACGGGCGTCGTCCACGCCTATCACATGGCCGTCCCGCGGCCCCATGCACCGGGTCTCCATGGTCCCCGCCCCGTGGGTCACCAGGCGCCGCCCTATGGAGGTCAGCCATCACCGCCGGTACCTGCACCGTGGGACCCCGCCCTCCTGGCTGCCCTCCACTCTGCCCCATCTCTGAGCAACTATGGTAGTGGAGGCGACTGGTACATGGACTCACGTGCTACTATGCACATGACAGCTCATCCCGATAACCTATCGTCTTCCACTCTAGTTAACACTCCCACTCGCAGCACCGTTGGCAACGCTTATTCTTTACCTATCACTCATGTCGGTAGTACTAGTTTTCCTTCTAGTTCCACACCTATCACTATGTCTAATGTCCTCGTCTCACCCGACTTAGTCACTAGCTTAGTTTCCGTTCGTCGTCTTACTTGTGAGAATCCACTTACTTTTGAATTTGACGGCGTTGGTTTTTCTGTGAAGGACGCCCGTACCCGGATGCTGCTCCGCTGATGTGATAGCCCTGACGAGCTCTATCATGTGCTCGCCGGCGCCTCCACCTCCACACCCGTCGCCCTCGCCGCCGGCGTCGACCTTTGGCAGGCTCGCGTGGGCCACCCCAACCCCGTCATTTTGCGTCAAATTCTTAGGAGTTTTTCTTTCTCATGTAATAAGCTCGACGAGCATACTTGTGAGGCTTGTCGTTTGGGCAAGCACGTTCGTCTTTCCTTTAGTGCGTCTACTACAATTTCCACTTTTCCGTTTCAATTACTTCATAGTGATGTTTGGACGTCTCCCGTTGCGAGTAACACGGGCTATCTACTTGGTGATTCTAGATGATTATTCTCATTATGTGTGGACTTTTCCTCTTCGTCGTAAATCCGATGCTTTAGCCACACTCACCGCCTTTTATTCCCCTATGTCATCACCCAGTTCGGTCGCCCATACTTGCACTCCAAACCGATAACGGAAAAGAGTTTGACAACGTCGCTCTCCGCACACTTCTCGCCTCTCACGGCACCATGTTCCGTCTGACTTGCCCTTACACCTCCCAGCAGAACGGCCGCGCCGATCGTATCCTCCGCACTCTTAATGACTGCATTCGCACGTTACTCTTGCACTCTAACATGCTCGCTCGGGTTTGGCCAGATGCTCTTTTAGTTAACATCCGTCCGTGTCGCCCTCGGTGGAACTACGCCCCTCACCACCTTCTCTGCGGTACACCACCGTCCTATGACGGTCTCCGCATCTTTGGGTGTCTTTGTTATCCTAGCACCGCGTCCACCACGTCACACAAACTCGCACCATGTTCCATCCCATGCGTCTTCCTTGGCTACCCTCCTAACACCAAAGGTTACCGGTGCTATGATCCTGTCACTCATCGTGTGTACACCTCGAGGCACGTGTACTTTGTCGAGACGGTGTTCCCTTTTTTCAGGTTTCTCCGGCTTCGGCTCCTTCGGCGCCGACCCCCGCGCCCCCTGCCTGGAGTGATGCACGGCGGAGCCCACCGGAGGCCCCCCAGCACGGCGCCTTCTATCGCTGCCTCCCGGTTTTTTGACTCCCTCCCCAGAGGTCGAGTCTGACTGGGTCCCCGTCTCCCTCCTACGAGGTTGAGCCGGCAAGCACCTTGCCTGCCACCCCGGCTGGCGCTGCCACCCCGGCGACGGGCTCGACTTCCTCCTCGCCCATCGCCACCTCCGCCGCCGGTTCGGATGTCGCTGCCGCCGTCGCCGGGGCCCCCGCGGCCGTCGTGCTCCACACCGCCGCGGGCCCTGCTGCCCCGCCTCTAGGCGTCACGACCCACGCCCGGGCCGGTGTGCTTTGGTCGAGCACGCGCTACTCCTCCGACGAGTATGTGTGTGTCGCCTCGATATCGACGCCATCACACATTCCCGCCTCCGCTCGCGCTGCCCTTCGGGATCCCCATTGGCTCGCTGCGATGCAGGAGGAGTTCGATGCCCTACAACGCAACCGCACGTGGCAGCTTGTTCCGTGACCCCCTTGTGCCAACATCATCACTGGCAAGTGGCACTACAAAAAAGTACACTTCCATGATGATATGTGTTCGTCACAGTAGGTCATGTTTTCTATCATGCATATACATCCATGATGATTTTATGACAGAATCAAGATAGTCATACCTGTGTTGTCGTAGAAGTGTTCCATGACATTACCAAAATTATCATCACGGAAGTGTCCACTTCCATGACGATAAATCGTGCGTCATAGAAGTGCTTTCGTCAAGGGTGACCGACACATGGCATCGATCGTAACGGGTCACCGTTAAGCTATCGGGTCCGGTTTTGGATCCGATGACCTGTTAACAGCCCGCACCAATGGGGATTTTCCACGTGTAAAATTCTCATTGGCCGGAGGAAACACGTGTTGGCTCACCGTTGGGACAGATGTCATCCACTCATTGGACAGGAGGCGCCTATGATACGTCGACACGTGGCATGGCCCAACAGAGGCCCATTCCGATGAAAAGGCCGGCCCAGCTAAAGGCCCAGCATGTTTTTTAGACACTAGTGGGCTGGCTCGTTAACAGCCTGCCATGTTTTGGGTCAAATTGAGGCCCAAAGCAGATCAGAGCCGTTCACAGCCTGCCGTGTTTTGGGCCAAATTACGGCCCATATCGGATCAGGCCCGTTAACATGCCACTGTTCTTTTGGGCCCATTCTAAGACAGGTTTGTATTTCAGCATGTTAAATGCTCGTTTACCAGTTTGGCCCGATAATAGTTTCGGCCTGTTAGCGGCCCATGGTGCATCTGGGACGTTGTCGGCCCGGTTTAACTTTAGGCCATTTAACGGCCCATGTAGAAATTGGGATATTTCTTGTCCGAAGTAACTTTAGGCATCTTAACAGCCGTAGTCTTCGTGGATAAATTTTAGCCCAACTGGCCTATCGGCCTGTTAATGACCTGTGTAACAGTTGGGCCTAATTACAGCCCGCGTTGAATCCGGCCTGCTTACAGCCCATCTGATAATGGCCCGTGACACTTTTAGGCATATGGCCCGCCTAGATACCGGCCTGCTTGAAGCCCATAATTTCATTGGGCCAAATAGGCCCGAGATATATTTTGGCCGGTTAACTGCTTGTCCTATTTGGGCCAAACATGGGCCTTAGGCAGTTTCGGCCTGTATTGGCCTGTGAATTTTTCGGCTCAACGCTAGCCCAATCTAGGTTTTAGCCTGTTAAAAGCCCATGGCATTCTCTGGCCCAGCTGGCCAGAACTTTACTCGGCCTGTTAAAGGCGGGAAACAACTATAGGTTTAGACCTGCTAATGGCCCAAGATGATTATAGGCCCACGTTTTGGCACATATGAGTAACGGGCCGGCCTGAAGACCGACAACATTGAGATCCATTGAACCTTCCGGCCTACATTACAGCATACCGGCCAAGAATAAACCTAGACTATACAACAACGAAATTACAGCATATTACATCCCCTCGGCATCAAATTTCGCCGCCAGTGATAATAAAGGGCAACCAGACAGCAGATTACATAAACTAGGCAGGTCGCCACCAGTGAAAGTTAACAGGTGGACAAAATAATAGACAGAACCGACAGCACTTCAACACATTTCAAGAAAGGTTAGCCCGGCCCAGGAGCTGCAGCGCAAGCAGCTTAGCAACCTGATGAGACTGCGCTTCTTTGGCGCTCATATCCACCAACTTAAGCAGCATAGCATCAATAAACATCATGTACATACGGTTAATCTTGCATAGACATTGGAGTTCCAGTCGTATTTGAGCGGAAGCATGTATTTCTGCTTGAATTTCAGATTAAGGAAGTCGAACAGATTCAGGCGGCGACTTCATCGAGCTTGTGTAAATGAGTAAGTTTGACACTACATCAAGATGTGACTTCGTGGTTGTATCCCTACCCTCAAGATGTGTTGCCTTCTCCTCTAGAATATGTGTTAGAGGGACAAACAATGGGTTCTTCTCACTATCATTGTGGTAGTTCTTCCTAGCAGCGGTGTTGTCACCCTGAAAAAGAGACAAGTAGGTAGATAATAGGTTTTGCACGTATAGGCATCAGTGCTGTCAATTCATCTCATTTCTTTGTCAGAAATAAAGAGACACGGTTTAAAATAGCATTAACATAATAGGCATTGTTCAGAGTTAAGACGGTAGGAAATGGCATTGTGCAGGAGCGGCCAGCTTCACCAGACCACTGGATTACAGATCAAGAACACAAGCATAGATGTAGTTCTAAACAACGTATAAGCATGAATGTTGAGTGTACTGTCAATTTATACCATTTAAGATTGGTAAATAAAGAGACACGATTTAAATAACATTAATATAATATGGCATTGTTCATAGTTGAGACATACCAGGATATGACATTGTGCTGTTGTTGGTAGTTTCACCACACCACTTGATTATAGATCAAGAACACAAGCATACACATAGTGCTAAAGAAGATAACTTGCTATGTTTAGTTTAATTTACATGGTACGAATAAGGAACTAGATTGTACAACTAAAGACTGAAATTGAGAAGGATAAACTTATGTTTATGTACTTCTACTTTATAAACTTTGAACAAGCAATTTGATGCAGACGACAAAAATAAACAGCATTTGCACTCATAGCTATCCAAATAAACAACAAAGTTTGAAGGCTCGAGGAGGACAAACTTACATTAGTAGTGAAGACAGGTTCTATAAAGGCCTTGTCCATATTGATGGGGGGCAATTCAAGAAGTTTACCGCACACTCTTCTTCAAGAATATTGCCTTTATTCTACATTTTGTTAATAGTAAATATAGATGTGAAAATATAGGAACAAATGGCGATTATTTAACTTAATATGCAGAGTACAAATGTAAATACAGCATACAGGCAGGAGGCACTGACAAGAGCAATGCGGAGCTAAACTTTTTCAATAACATTGGTTTTATTCAATATTTTGGCAAGAGTAAATGTAGATCTGATGTGTAGAAAAATGAAGGACAAGGGAAAGTAAGCTGCAAAGTGTACATGAAGAACTAGCTGACAAATATAAGTACAGTGATGAAGGACAACATATACTTACAAGAACAATGTAGAACTAAATTTCATCATAGGCATTGGGTTTATTCTACATTAATTTAAGCATTAATATAGATCTGATAATTTGGAGCGAATAGTGGATAAGCAAGCTATAATGCACAATGATGTCACATAATCCACCAGGTATGAATGTAAGGACAGCGATAGGACAATAGGTACTCACAGGAGCAAAGCAGCGACCAGCATAGTTGCGATATCCTAGGTTTTGCGGCGCTGGTTCTATCGCCAATATACGCCGGGTGCTATGTGATTTCTCCGGTAGCACCACCTTTTTCAAGGAATTTGATTGTACTCCTTCAGGTTCTGTAATCACCATCTTCCTTTTCGATGTCTGAAACACAAGAACAACATTTGAATGGAAAAACATGGTATGACGACAAATGGAATAGGTGTTGATAATGGATGGGCATGGCATCTTCACATATATCATGAGTAAACTAATCAGATGGCGGTGCAACGAAGCAAAAGAAATGCAAGACACCTTATGCTAGATATGTGCAACCAATAAAACCTTGCCAAATTGGAATAGGCACCTTATTGGGTGAATAGGTTAGGCCATCTGCCTTTGACTCCTTGAACTCAGAATAGTCATTAGGATCCTATTCTGAATACAAACTATAGGTCGGGAACATGTGGGTTTCATTGTATCCACAATGGACCTTAATCCCTTGTTACCAAGTTTGTTACCCATTGAACTGTTCCGCAATATTCTTCTGATGTGCGCATTCTTATATTCATTGTAATTACGTACAATATCTGTAAAGCATGAAAACACAAATAGTAGTGAGATTATCTTTGTAATGCAGAGGATATTGTAATATAATAGAGGCTCCCTGTAAACCCGTGTGTGCTATCACTGGATTATGATGAGAGAGCCCATGTGTGTTGTAATATGGTGAGTAGATTAATATAATCTGGCACAACTACACAAAAAATAGGCTCCCTGTTGGGGGCCCCAAATGTAAGGATAGTTGGCAGATGATAGGTTCATAATATACCGTATAGAAAGTTTATTGCCAAACCATGATAACGAGAGCGCAGAGCCAGTAGCCAGATTGTAGTGTAGATAATAGGGGTACACCATAACCACCATAAATAAATCAGGAAAGCGGAACTGGCTGGAAAACATAGGGTTTCGCCGCTAGTAATATGCAGCCTATCGATCACCTACAGGCCAGCTCTATTCATCTGAAGGCGCACAACTGTTACTATCAGTTTAGTCTATCAAAGACCGTGCGGCTACCACCATTCCCGGGGTATTATGGCAGACCAACTTGAAGTGCAAAATTATTTAGCAGAACCAGCCCAATAGAGGTGTCGATTGTAGATGCCCCTGCTCCCCTTCCTGACAAGGAACATACTGTGCTTACTAAAGAAGAACAAAAGAGGAAGCATATTATTGGGATTCCCCTTCTTTCTATACGATGTTGGTTAGCCAACCATGATGAATCAGAGCGCCCAAAGAAATGCAATTCCATGATGTCTCTCTATATGTGGCCACATGCATTTGGAAAATCAAGTGGGAGCATTACCTGACCAATTAAATGTGTGTCTGTTAACTAATGTCAGTATCATATCACAATTCGTATTTGAAGAAGTAAGCTTTGGACTTATGATTGGTGTGTTGTTTAGCTTCAAGAGTGGACTGCTGCTAGTGCGACACAAAGCAGCTACATAGATCATAGTGTAGATATAAAGGGAAAACCGTAAGCATTAGGAGTAAAATCTGCAAAGTGGAACTTGCTGGAATATATGTGCTAGTATTGCCGGTACGTCTAGAAAGGCTTCGAATACCAGCTCTCTTCAACTGAAGGGGCGGTACTGTTAATATCAGTGTAACTCTCAAAGGCAACATAGCTCCCCGCATTTCCTAGCTAATCTTATAGGATTCAAGTGGGCAGGCCACTACAATTCCTATTCCTATGTTTACAAAATCCTACGAATCAAAGAGGCCCGAAGAGTTCAAAGTGTCCATCACAACCGACCGTATAGACCTCTACATTGCAAATGTCCCTGCTCATCTTCACTACAAGGAACATACTGTACTACTATCATACTCCCTACGTTCCAAAATATAAGTCTTTGTAGAGATTTCCACTATGGATCAAATACAGATGTATACAGATACATTTTAGAGTGTAGATTCACTCATTTTGCTCCATATGTAGTCCATTGTGTAATCTATACAAAGACTTGTATTTAGGAATGGAGAGAGTGCTTATTAAAGAAGAACGGAAGACGAACATGCTAAAGAAGAGCAAGCAGATTTTGGATAATAAAATGTTTATTGCGCAGTGCCCACACATGATGAACCAGAGCGCATTAAGAATGCAACTCCTTGCTGTCTCTCTATATATCATGCACGTGCTTTCAAAAGTAAAGTAGGAACATAATCTGACCAGTTAAACATTATCTGTTTTAGTAATATCAGCATCATATCAGATTCGTATTTGAGCAACAAGTTTGGAATTATGAGTGGCACGTTGTTTAGCTTGATGGATTGAGCAGCAGTGCTAAGCAGCTATGATGATGGTACTAAATATAAAGGCATGACTGCATGCAAGTCGCGTGACTTTTGTCATTTGGGTCACTCAACCATTTCAGGTGGTTGGATGAAGATCCTACGTCTCCTAACCCTCCTTCTTCCTCGTCTCTGATTCTTCCCATACAGAACACCGCACGGGCTGCCGGCCGAACCACCGGCCCCCACCCCCCACCCATGCCCCACCCGCGTCGAGTTTTCTTCGTTAGGCGAGGCCCCACCACCGCCCCTCACAACCATCGTCCCGACTCGAGCCCTTTCCTTCGCACCAGCGAACTCCGGCGAGCTCTAAAAAATCGACTGACCCAATTTTGAAATTTAGTCTACTGTCATTTAACTAGCGTGGAATATAAAAGGGGAAAACCATAAGCATTGTGAGTATAGTGTTGAGCGTGCCATGGCAGATCTGAAGGTGCAAACCGGACAAAGGCAACTTCGCAACCAATGTTTGCTTTCAAGTAACAAGTAAGTGATGAACAAGAAATCAGAGTAAAGCAGTGGTGATCTATTTTCTTGCTGCGCTAAATAAGTTGAGCAAATATGAAAGAGTACCACCTCTGGTGCGGCGCCGTGTATGCATCTGCTGAGAATTTGACGATGATGTGGTAGCGATGGCTGTTGGCGGCATGGAAGCAGATCTAGGAGGGTAGACGGTGGTGGCGGGGCGCGGTGGACGATACAGTCGTAGGAGCGACGCCGGCAAGGTGGACGACGGCGGGGATGAAGCGAGAGGACGGGATGCAAGGATCCTGGTCCGAAGCCGTGGATGAGAGAGGTCGGTCGCTTGTAATGGACGACGGCATCGGGGTATCAGCTCCGGCATGGTGGAGGAGGACGGTGGTGGATGGGGTGGCGGACGGAGGAGGCTGGGGTGGAGAGGGTGTTTTGGCGCCCACGGAGTACGAATGGGGAAATGGAGGGAGACAGGAAGGAGGCCATGTCTTCAGGGTCCGCTTGTCTCAAATGCGAGGAAATTTACAAACTTAGCCCCCGTTTAAAATTTCCTACATCACAGCAATATTTGTCGGTTGGGGATAGGACGGTAATCTCGCATACACCAAATATTTGCCAATGAGAGTTTGTTTTTGGCGCCCACCGTGTATGAATTGGGGAGGGAATCGATTTTGGCCGAGGAGACACTATGTTTTGGCACCCACCGTGTATGAATCCGGGTGAGAGGCAGTTATGTCACGTTTGAGGGAAATTACAAACCTACCCCTATCGAAACCTATAGAAATCGAGGCGATAGGCTTTGCGTGTCCGGGATAGGCAGTAATTTCTATCTCGCGGATTTTTATTTCGGGCGGTTACTGCGACTTTCCCCGCTTCATTCAAATTTTTGCAGAGCAAGAGTGCACGTTTACCGTGCCAACTTAATTCGAATCCAGTCTGTATTCTATTTTTGTTTAGGCAGGATCCATTTTCGATTGGAATAAAATTCTATATACATCATTTTTTATATATACTTTCAAAAGCACAACACCCTTTATACATAAATATGGTTTACAAATGGCATGATCTCAGATTCATAAGGCTGTATCCATCTTAATTTGGATTTTCAAATATTTGAAACCACTTTATGTTGAAATCCAATGTATGCATTCCTCGCTAACTGTCTCCAATTAATGTGTGTTTCATGCATTTTTTTACTTCTCAAACATGTATAATGTGTTTCACACACGCAACATATAGTGTAATCCCGTTTAGACATTAATTGCATATAAACCATGCATTGTCTCTAATTAAAGAATCTATGGATCACTAATATTGATAAACTATATAACATTACACGTGTCCCCAAATTCAAATGAATATGCATGTTTGATACACCAATTTGCATTATGATATTATCGATGTCGTGATCTCCATTTAAACATTTGAATCCCCTTCAATCCAAATATTCGTCTCATATAGCTATTTCTCATGATTATATAGGAGTATCTCTCTAGACCTATACGCGTTCATCGTCTCTCAGGTATCGCTCGTGCTACCTGTATGTCGACAATGATCTTTTATCTTTGTAATACACTGACGGTACTCTCTCCCTCGACCTTCATCACTCTATCTCTCTCTCTATGTATATCTCGCTCCCTGCTATGTGTCTCTAACTATGATTCTCCATGTGAAATATCTTTCTCTCACACAAACACAAACTTCGTCTCCCGGGGTCTCATTTCTCTCTACTATTCCCCTGTGTGCCACTCGCACACCCCCTCTCACACAGAGATGTCTTTCGCTCCTTAGGTATGAGAAGCTACGACTCTTGCTCTTAAATATCTCTTTCTCACACACAACACAAACTCTGTCTCCCAGGTTCTCATATCTCTCCACCATTCTCTTGTATGTCGCTCACACACACTCTCTCTCCCTAGAGATATCTTGTGTTCCCTCATATGTCTCTCTCGCTATCACTCTCGTTGTGAAATATCTTTCTCTCTCGCAGACACAAAACTCCTTCTCTCGGGATATCATTTCTCTCTGATATTTGTTTGTATGTGACTCACATGCACCCTCTCTCTATCTCTCTCACACCCACACACATAACTCAGCCTTCTGATCCACACGACTCCTATCTCTAATGCACACTAACTAGCATCTTTATCTTTCTATTTATCTGTTTCTCCATCAACCTTCTTTCTCGCCCTCACTCTTGCTTCCTATCACGCACACTGTATATGTTTCTCTCTACATGCAGTCAAGTGCCCTCTTTTTATCTTTCTCTCACACACACATAACTTCACCCTCTGAACCACCCGGAGGTCATCTCCAACACTCAAACTAGCTGCTGTCCCTCTAGCTAGAATCTCTATCTCTGTATCTATATGTAGTTTCTCCGTCAACATTTCTTTCTCGCACGCACTCTTGCTTCCTATCACCCACACTATATATGTCTATCCATACATGCATTTATAGGTTGATCTCTTTTGCACAATCGTTATGTCTCGCTCCCTCTTCTCGCCATACATGCATGCTCCAGCCCACGCCACTATCTCTTAAAGACAAAAACACATGCTCAATTATCGGGCTTTCTTCCCTGCACTCTCACATGCATGCATATTGTCATACCGATCCGTCTCTCCCATGTCGTTGATCTTATGACTTATGTCTTCTTTCTTTTATCTCGATCATGAGTGCGCGCGCACACACACACACACACCCCACGTATACATGTATACCTCTCGCACATGCACATTAAAGGTCTCCTATGTTTCCATACGTAGTTAATTACCCTCAACCCTAACGCCACATCGAATAGTTCTCTTCTTGTGTGTACATAACTTCCGCCTGGATGGGTAAAACACACACTCACACTTAACAATCTCCTTCTAGCTACCCCCCTCTCTCACTCTTCCCCTATATCCCCGAAACCAATAAGACCATCCCTTCGCTTAATTCCCGCCTACATGCACCATCGATATATAGTAGTCTTCCTCGGTGTCTCTCGAACAAACATGTTCTCTCGATGTCGACTCCTCTCACGCGCACACGCCTTCTCTTCCCTCTCTACGTGCCTTTTCTCTCTCGCGCCCCCTCGTTGGTGGCCTCCGCCATACACATCACCTCTCTATGATGAAGCCACGCACACTTAAATTACATCCGCCACCGAGGACCCCGCGTCACACACACACACGCACCCACCCACCCACCCCCCACACACACACACTAAAACTCCATCTCACACACACATGCTCTAGGCGGAGCATTTGTTCCTACCACCCTTCATCCAACCTTACCCGTATGATAAACAATCACCTTAATTTACTTGTATATAACATGGACAAATTCCACTTTACTTTAGTAGTTAGCAAACTTATCATCTCTACTCTTATAAAAAAACGAGTTGGTGATGATGGTGTGCCAGCCATCTTGTAATATAGACCGTCCGATCTATATCTGACGGAAAGAAAGCAAACTATGACAATTTTACAAAAGATACCCGCACCTCTCTCCACATTTAGAGCATGATTGGTTTGTTGCCAATATTTGGCTAGCCAAATGTTGGTATTGCCAGATATTGGCAATACCAAGACTTGCCAAATATTGGCATTACCAAGACTTGCCAAATATTGGCAACTTTATGTGAGATAGGCAAGACAACTCAGTAACCAACCAAGTAGTAGCGAATATTTGGCACAATGCCAAACATTGGCATGCCTATTTTTGGCACCAAACCAATTATGCTCTTACAGGCAAGGCCTTGCCTCGTTCATCCTTATCTCCCACAACCTCATTGCTGAGCAATTAAAAAAGGAAGTCTCTAGAACAATCTAGCATGGTGGCCGCTGCCGCCTGCCGGCGCCGTCCATCCCCATGCCTCCGCCCAGTCTGACCACCAGTCACCACCACGCTCCACTCCTCCTCACCTTATCTCTCATCTTTCATTTTTTCGATGAAATTCTCGAGATACTAGTTTTCTGATAAAATTCTCAAGATATCATTAGTTTTTGCACATGGGATTACTCCTGCATGTGTCAATCACAACAGGTGTTTTGTAAAAAAAAATGCATATTGATGTTCCGTGCAATGAACGAGCATCTTGCTAGTAATTATATAACGCAAATCACGAGCAGGAAGTGACATTTTTTTACACAACCACGTTAACATGGCCACGTAAATCACTAGCTTAAGTGTAATACCATTATACTTATATCTCGATGCAAAAGGTTGAGTACATGTCCGAGTAGAGTCGCACACACGCACTCTGTCTCTCAGAATCTCTCACACACACCAGTTACGCGACGCCCACTTAAGCAGACATGTATGTTACAATTTGTGCACCCGCGGGTACACGTGATGGTGCGCATTTATTTAAGCCGGGTGGCGAACCCAAACAGTAGTTGCATTCATTCCCCTCTCGCCGCCTCTTCTCTGGTCGCTGTCGCCCAATAGCCATGGCCCGGCCAAAGGTAACGACCTACGCCATACTCCCGCCGGAGCGGCGCTTTAATCTGGAAATTTTAGTGGTCATGCATGCATCTTTTTTTGCTAGCACTCCTATATAAGGGTTGACCGGTCGCTTCCCACGGACGTGTGCGGGCGGTGGAAGAGGAAGGAGAAGGGAATCAGGCTGTGGAGTAACGTTTTTACCATAATTTCTTAGGAAACTGAGTGCAATAATTGAGTAGTTTTGCAAACTACCAGTACTACACCTGAAATGGTTCAAAACAAATACCACCACCACGCCAGCGTCTGACCGCCCTGGCCGACCCAACCCCCCTCCCTTGCCGGCGCACGCTTCCCGCGTGAAACGTTCAGCATCGCCCTGGAACGTTAGTGCCGCATTAATGCCGGGCCAGAGCGGAGGCGACCTCTCACTGGCGCCGGCTTTGAAGCAGCGCGACGGCCGAGAGAGCGCCGCTTCCCTGTGCACGCGACTGCTCCACGTCGAGTCTGTCCAAAGTTTGGATGAGTCTCCATCATGGGGAGCCACCCTAACTGCGATGATATGGACTCCCGTTGCCCACAGCTATGGATCGTTCCATCTATGAAGAACACGTGGGACTAGAACTACGAGATGGACATGTACCCAGGAGTGGACGTATGGACCTGAGTAATGTAGCGCAGTAAGTGAAGTAGAAAGGCACAAATAGTATGAACATGCGTGAAATGTAGGCATTTGTCTCTTACTACCACTAAGTGTTGTACGTGCAATGCACGGTGATGTTATGGAGTATGTGCCTAAGTACTCTACTACTACTATATTAATTGGAGGCACATATTAGGTTTTATATTTGTTTACGTCTATGCCTCGAGACCTTCCAACTAGACGTGCCTTTCTCTCCGGGTCGCACTTTGTATCGTTCATACCACTAACTACGCGTGGTCTCCGACCCAGAAGTGGAAGAAGGGGCTGTTTGGTTTGTGACTAACTTTGCCAAAGGTTGCCACACCTAAGGTTAGACAAGTTTGACTAACTTAGGTGAGTGTTTGGTTCAAGCCACACCTTAGGCGAGCCACACTTGAGCCCCACATGGCATGCACATAAAAAATGTGGCAAGATTCCCTTAGGCTTGCCAACTTGTGGCTCTCATTTTGATGAACTAAGCTTAGACAAGGTTGAAAAAAATGTGTGGCAAAGTGTGGCAATGCTAGGCCTAGAACGAAACAGTCCCGAAGTGGAGACGCTCTACCACGTTGTTCATGTCCCACTCCTTTCGCTGACGTGTGGGACATCCAGCACGTGCCGTGTTTGGCACTCCTTCGTCGTAAGAGTTGAAACGCTAGCATTCATCAGAAATAAAAAATAAATATAAATCAGCAGTGATACTATACCACGTGGTTTGCTTGCTCCTCGATATCGGAAAGAATACTTCTGTTCGCCGACATGTGGGACGTCGACCATCCTGGTCCACTTGCCATGCACGCAGAACTCCAAGGGAGAATCATCCCGGTCGTCGCGCCGCAGTAATAATGACTAATGAGCCGTCGAATCACAGGCCCAACCTTTCCCACTGCGAAGTTGCTCGGACGAAGGAACCATCATGCCTTTGTTAAATTCTACTTCTTGAAGGAAACTATTGTACCAGCAGTACTGCTAGCTACAGTAGTTACTCCAGCAGAGGCCTCCTTTGCTCCACAGGATGGAATTTTATAGGAATATGAAAATCATAGGAAGTGAGATGACATGCATCTCAATTCCTATAGAGAAAGAGATGCCATTTGATGCATAGGATAGGAATTTTTTCCATTGAGTCTAAGATAATGTACTCATAAGTTGCTCTAAAAACTACAGTAGTAACTAGTACTGGTACATGCTCGTTATTAATTAAACAAACGTACGGGCGACACATACACACACACTAACTACTAATACTACTACTTCTCACATGATGGCCAGACACCGTCGTTCTCCTTCCCAGCTTTGTCAGCGACACCCCACCGTGCTTGGATCTCCGCCGACCTCTCTGCAGTAGCGCGTGCGTCCTCTTCTTTCTTGCGGCGGCGGGCCTCTCTTTTCTTGAGTGCTTTCTGACTTTTCCGCTCCCTCTGTGCGGCTTTGGCCGCCTCTTGCTCTTCCGCACATTCGGCCTTGGCAGCTTCAGATTCCGCCAACATAGGTGTGAGGTCGTGAGCGGCGATGAACACAGCACGGTGGGATGCCATCGCTTCCCTACCATTTTGTGTGCGGTCGTGGGCGGCGAGGAACTCGGCGCGGCGGGATGCCATCGCTTCCTTACCGGTTGGCGCGGTGGCATTAATGACGCTTGGTGACAACTCTGGGGTGGAGTCGCCGGACAACCGTATAGTGCATTGGTTTGTCAAGAGCTCAAGGATAGAAGACGAAGGAAATTTGGATGCCTAGTTGCATGGACGCCTGGTTGTCAATACGTGCCGCATACGCTTCAAAGGCTCGTCATCCATGAGTTCACATGTTACCACCACGCCAGCTTCTGACCGCCCTGGCCTACCGAAACCCCTTCCACTGCTAGCGCACGCTTCTCGCCTGAAACGGTCACCGTCTCTCCAGAATGTCAATGCCGTATTCACCGGACTTAACTGCACGTGCTGGACATGGTGGTCGGGCGCCGGCGATCGTTTAGATTAGGTTTACAGTAGGTTTTAGTACGGTTTGTGCAAAATATGTAATGAATTTCGTCCAGTTTATAGGATAAGTTTTCGAAATGTAATGAATTTCATCCGGTTAATTTGAAATTTGCTTTGTTTGCACGAATTTCGTCCGGTTAGTTCATATAGTTGTCGAAAGGTATGCGGGCAGCATTGGATGGCATCCATCAGTGTCCTCGGACAGATGCCGGTGTTTGTGGGCCAGCGCTGGAGATGCCCTAACTATCATGCTATAATCGCTAACAGTGCTCCATTATTTCATAGGGAATAGTTATCCCTCAATCAAAATCAGATCCGCCGTGTTACGCACTCCTCCCACCTAAGAGTGTAGACTCTTGCTTACATAAAAAGGGAGCAAGTGGACGGCACTGTAGCACGTCATATCACTCAAACTAGCCCGCCTACCGCGTGGGAAAGCACCGCCCTCATGATTTTGTTCTGGATTTCTACCGATCGATCGCACGAAAATGTTACGCTTTGCAAGTTCAAAAGGAAAAGGCGGCACACTTATGACTCGTATGCGTCGCATTCGCGTCGCACCCCCGACAGTCCGTCTCGCACGCCGCTCACTAGAAGGGACACGCGTTATCTTGCCTTTTCACTGACATGTGGGACTGCAATTGAATAAACCATCGATAGCCGAAATCTAATCACTCGGCGGGCGTCGGCTGAGAAGAGAGAGATGGGGGAGGGAGAAGGGATTGCCCACCCGCCGCGCACGGACTCCAAGAAATATATGGTGATAATGTGAGGTGGGCCATGCGGGAGTCTGGACCGCTTCCAAGCCCACTTCTGACCGCCCTGGCCCACTAGAAACCCCCCCCCACCTCCCCGCGCGCGCTCCCCCCTCAGACGCCAGCTGCCCGCATTCATAGCAAGTAGTACCAGTAAAATTCTGGGCTATAAGCCCGCTTATGTGGAGGAGAGAGAGGCATTGACAAAGTCAACGAGTGGGCTCTGCAAGAGCTCGTCTCTGCACGTGCTCCTAGGTATAAAAAACTAATTCTAAAAGAAGAGGCATAAAAAACAATTGTGTCTAAAAAATAAAGGTAAAAACATTTGAGAGGAAATAGATAGAGAGAAAGTGAGAAAAATTTGTAACCTTATAGTCAACACTATGGTAGTATTACATGAGGAAGGAGGGAGTGGTGCACATGCCAAGTTCACTGGGTTGCCGTGTTTCACACTCCTCCATTGTAACAGTGGGGACAATAGCTTTCATCAAAAATAAATAATGAATACTCGTTGCTCGTCCTCTATATCGGAAAGAATACTTTCATTCGCCGACATGTGGGACGTCGACCATCCTGGTCCACCTGCCATGCACAAAATTATCCTAGTCCATCCCGGTCGTAGCGCAGGCCCAACCTTTCCCACTGTAAGTTGGTCGGACGAAGGAACCATCATGACTTTGTTGAATTCCGCTTCTTCAAGAAAACTTACTGTACCCGCAATACTGCTACCACACGTGAAGACTGGACGACACTGTACCACGTCATATCACTTAAACCCACTAGGCCAAACTAGCCCGCCTAGGATTTGTACTCCCTCCGTTTCAAAGTTAGTAGTACAAAGTTGAGTCATCTATTTTGGAACGGAGGGAGTACGTCTCTGTACTGCTATGATTTTCTATTGTACGTCTCTATAATTTTGCTACGATTTTCCTACCCTATGTACCAAATGAGGCCTGAATGTATCCGTGTCGACTATTGTCTGATCGATCGCTAAGCCTGCAATTTTAGGAGCTTGGGTATTGGCCGATCGACGACGGATCAGTATAAGCGTACCACGAGCTCATCAGCCCCAATGTTTCTCTTCGTGAGTGTTTTGCAAGTACTATAGCTCGCACGGTAGCTCGCCTACTAACACCAAGAATCATCAAACAAGCCCTATTGATATGATAAATAGTTCAAACTTACATCTAAGCATGTCATATATTACATCAAAAGCTGGTGAGGATACATATGTTTCCATAACTCCGAGAGGGTTTGCATGATTCACTATCAAACAAAAGTAGCAAGTACCGCCCACACAAGACAGTGCGCTAGCCCTAAGACGGTTTGATAACACGCATCGTTCTAGTAATTAAACACAATGCAAACTACCCTAAAGGATTAGCGCGACCAACTATTTCTTGTCATCGATCTCTCGGACAATGACCACAGCACGGATAGCGGCATGGGAATCGATCTCTGGGGCGATGTCCATAGGACGGACCGTGACATCGGAATCGATCTCTGGGGCGATGTCCACATGATGGACAACAGCATCAGAATCGATCTCCAGGGCGATGTCAACAATACGGACCGCGACATCGAAAACGATCTCTGGGGCATTGTCCACAGGACGGGTCACGACATCGGAATCATCAAGCACGTCCACCGGCACCTGCACAACCCTAACATATTAGCAAGCACATTCCAAATAATCAAAAACCACAACTATGGTAATCCATTATTTTTTACCTTGTGCAACTCACCGGGGGATCCCGTCCCTCCAGGGGCCATCTCCTCGTCCTCGATGGGGGCCATCACCTTGCCAGGGGAATACTGCTTCTCAATAGTGACTATCTCCTCAAACTCGACCTTGAGCCTCACATAGGTGGCCATTAGAGTTTCTGGGGTAGGCACGGTGGGGCCCTTATTGTTCTTCCAACTTTCTTTGAGGAGTTCGTCCGCCAAAGTCGTCAACTCTATGGCCAGTGCTTGTTCCTTGGAGTTCTTCGTCTCCATGGGTTGGCCCGCCAACATGGTCAACTCATTGGTCGGTGCTCACTTCCTGGAGATCGCTGTCTCCAGTGGGTTGTCTGTCGGCAACTCTTTGCCTAGTGCTCCAGGATCCATCAATGAACTGACAAACAAAAAGCAACCGAAAGGAAACCACAATCGCAATGAAAACGGGAAAAGAATAGGCTGTGAGAATCGGTCGGTGCTTCTCAAAAGAAGATTCTTGGAATGAAAATATAGTAGCATCACTGATTCGCCCACCTTTCCTTCATCAGTACAGAAGAAAATGGCATAAGTGAGTAGCCTGGAGTGAGGTTTTCTTCAAGAAAGGGGAGAAAGGGCTTCAACGAGTGTTCCAGTGAAATGATGGTTGCTTCGTCCAGTCCAACTTCAAGGCCACTTTACCACTTTTGGTAAAGGTGTGGGTTTTGTCATATGACAGGTCATGACGGCCACACCGGGGTGACCGGTGAGTCTCGATTGTAGCACCTCGCTGTGATTTGGTGGATGGCACGTGGGCTCGGATGCTTTGATGTCCCGCATGTAGATAGAGCGGCTAGTCATATAGGAGTACTCAATATTGTGCACCGCGACCAAGGCGGAGAGGAAAACGAGAGAACTACGTATTTATTTACGGTGTAGATTCACTCATTTTGCTCTACTCCCTCCGTCCCAGAATTCTTGTCTTAAATCTGTCTAAATACGGATGTATCAAGTAACATTTTAGTATTAGATGCATCCGTATCTAGACAAGCGTAAGACAAGAATTTTGGGACGGGGGGAGTAATACTCATTTAGGGTGTAGTCTAGTCACTTGTTGAAATCTCTGGAAAGGCAAATACTCCTTTCCGGTTTACTGGGCTATACTAGCAAGTACTCCCTCCGTTCCTAAATATAAGTCTTTTAAGAGATTCCATTATGGACTACATACGGAGCAAAGTGAATTAATCTACACTCTAAATTATGTCTATATACATCCGTATCGTAGTTCATATTGAAATCTCTAAAAAGACTTATATTTACGAACGGAGGGAGTAGTACTACAATAGTGGGCTCAAATAGCAATTTTGTCTCATGCAAGAGCCTGGCTATATGCGTGCTCCAAGGCACCACACCACGCCCCACCCCTACACAAAGACTGCCACGCGAGCGTTCGCAACTGCCACGTTCAGGTTGCGCTTGGCTCTTCGCCTCTTCGAGAAGACGAACAATGATGTTACTACTACTTCTACAGTATCGAATCCACTGCTGCATGTCCGTCCACCGCGTGCGGGAGGGATAGCTTGTTGTAGTACTCTATAGGGCTAGTTGTAATGGGAGTATCATAGGTAGTACTCCCTCCGTTCCTAAATATTTGTCTTTCTAGAGATTTCAACAAGTGACTACATACGGAGCAAAATGAGTGAATCTACACTCTAAAATATGTATATATACATCCGTATGTGGTAGTCCATTTGAAATCTCTAAAAAGACAAATATTTAGGAACGGAGGGAGTATCATGCATGCCAACTAGGCAAATTTGATGAGGTGGCATAGAATTAAATGAAGAAAGAGGGTTGAGTACCATACCATGATACCGTATCATATTAAATGTTGTGCTACTATGTGTCATGCATGCTAATAAATGAAGTCATTTATGATACTAACATATGATACTATGCACTACGAATGTGTAGTATCATACACTAGTATCCCTCCTTTCCAGTTTATAAGGCTTATCTGAAAATTTAGTTTTTCCATTTTATAATGTTCAATTTGGTTGTTTCCCATCACATGTTTAGATTCCAAGGTGCATTAAATCATTGCATGCAAGTATTAAGAGAAAATTGACCAATGCATGTACTTTATGCATGCATTGCAATTAATGCATTGATAAACATAATTTTTTGAGGAAAACAAGAGCATCAATTAGGTGCTTTTGCAAACTACAAAAAGTATTCCACCACTCACCATCTACCTTGGTTCGTGAGATTTTTGAATTGAGCCCTATAAACCGGAAAGGAGGGAGTATATGATACTTTCCATTACGACTAGCCTAAACAAAAGCATGTCCTCGTCTGCGAGCCACCGCGCGCATGGGCGAGGGAGAAGGCGTGTAGTAGTAAAATCAAGCTTCTCCTCGTTGTACGAGTTGACGCGACACATCATAGCACTAGCCCGACATGGTTGCCTCTAAACTTGGCTGAAAGACCCACAGTGTACAATATATTTGCTGCAACCTCTAACATTTACCTCACCACAAATTCAAATATATATTCCTGTCTTGACTAGATGAGCGTGCAAACTACAATCACCAGGGACAGGTAGGGCCAGAAGATTATTTTAATCAAAAAAATCTTCGAGGCGGCCTCATAGCATGGAGCCGACCCCAATGATTTTAAGCTTACAGGCACGGTACACGCTATCATAGACTACTCTACACATGAAACTGCCACACGAGCGTCTGGGATGCGCTTCGCTCTTCGCCTCTTCGGGAAGTCGAACAATGATGGAGTAATACTGCAGTGGAGGAGTACTACAGTATGCTTCTAGCCATCTGACACCGAATGAACTGCTGCATGTCCACCGCGTGCGGGAGGGACAGCGTGTAGCGAAAGCTTCTCCTGGTCCTGCCAGCCACCACGCTCATGGGCGAGGGAGGGATGCAGCTTCATTGACTTACTGCTCCTGCCTTTGCATGTATGATAGGTGGGCCCAACAGGTGGGTGGCCCACCTGTCATGCAGCCAAAGGCAGGTGCAGTTAAGGCACCGGAGCTCAGTCCGTGAGGGAGAGGGCGTTGTAGTAATCAAACTTCTCGTTGTTGTAAAGGTTGACGCGACACATCAAAGCACTGCACTCGATATATTTCAATAATTTGCGTTTACCGATGCATTAATTACAACGCATGCATGCATGTCGTGACTTTCCTTTTGATACTTGCATGTGTTGATTTAATGCACCTTGCCAAATTTTGACTATAAATTTAACTAACTAAATGTTCATGCATGTCACAAAAAATTACATCATTGAAAACTATGTTCAAATACGAATCAAACGATTATTTTTGTTAACATGCACTAACATTTTGTCAGTTAAATCTTTGGTCAAAATTTAGCACCAATTACAAAGGGGCCCAATAATATTGTACTCTCACATTTTTTTGAGGAAACTCCCACATAGAAAATATAAATAATAATGCATGTTGGGGCAGCCCACGTTTCCGATAATTTTAGTCGTGGGCTTGTTCACAAATTTGATGAGGGAGTGGTTGTTCATTTAATGGAGGGTCTTGTACCAGACTTGAACGATACAAAGTGCGACCTGGCACACCGTAACACCACTTGGAATAAGCGGGTAGCTATCTCAAAAAACAATCGACAACTCAAAAAAAGGCGACCTAGCACGTACACAATTTTAAACGATTTTTTTGATGGAGTGAAAAAGGAAAACTACCCCACTATGTATATATAGGCCGGAGCCTCCGCGCTTGCTTGCTAGGGTTGCTCTATTCACACACTCTCATCCTCTCGAGATCTAAACAAGATAGCGGTGGTAACACTGTCTTTCTCCCTTCAAAAAATACTGTCTTTCTATCCTCACCGCTGGTTACAGATTCGGACGTATCCCCCTCCGCCGGTGAAGGGGAGGAGGGGCAGCGTTTAGGCCGTCGTCAACAATGAGGGAGGAGAACCACTGCCGGCCGCACCGTTATCTCTGGCCGAGCGCCGGCGCGCGAGGTCCTCTGATCCCTTCGTCGTTGCCCTAGTGTGGGCGGATCCGGCCTCCCGCCACCAACCTATCCACATCCCGACGACCTTCAGGTATATTTTCCTTTCAAACCACCCTAGATCTACTTCCCCAGCTCGCTACGTCGCTCCATGTGCATCATTTTCTACCTCTCAGCCCCTCTCGATCGGATGGACCAACGTCACCTATTTTTTTCTTCTATTGTTAGAGGTAAAGCTACTTCATGGAGTCGAATCTTGTGCTTGGTTCAAACAAGAAATAAAGTGGGGGTGGGGGAATTTAGTATGTACATCGGACTTGGTACAAACAGGAAGGAAAGGGGGTGAAAGTAGTACAGACTAGTCATCCAACCGGTCTCTTGGTCGAAAAGGGAAATATAGGGGAAACGCTATACATAGTGGTATGACCAGGACTAGATTTGCTATCCACACATAGGAATAGGTGGCTAGAGTGAACAAAAATGGGACCAACCTAGATATGTTTCTTGGATGTTTGTTTCTCGGGGCAACAGACTCTGAATCACCACTTTATGCCCCGGTTTAGGTACATGGTGCTGGACTGTTGGTGCACCCACTGTCCCATGCCCTTATACCAAATATTTAGTTGTTCTTAATCTATGCCCCTAGTAAAATGAAGCCATGCCACTGTTATTAGCCATGACAAGTTTAGCCAAATGTTTTTGCCTGTAATTGTTTGAGACTTTGACTGTTTCCTCTGTAGCTTTTTGTGCAAACAGGGATATCCATTTCACCTAGTTGCTGTTGTGACCTTTTGGTGCACTGCACAAAACACTTCTTAAAAGAAGTGACTTTTGTGCTGTTTAACTGGAATGTCAGAATGGAACAGTTGGTTCATTTCGGTGGAACTGCACAAAGGGAGATCCGTGTTCCAATCCACATCATCCATATTGGCACCATAACCTTCCTTTAGGTATGAATGATATTTAATGCATGTGTTCATCTCTATTTTGCGACTGCCATGAGAAAACAATGCTATTGTTTATTAGTACACTTGTACTCCCTCACTGACAAAACCAATTCTGAAATAGAAGGCCAATCATGTACTTGGTTTCACCAACTGGTGAGGAGAAAGAGAAACAGAGCATGAAGAGGAAGAAGAAGAAGAATAAACAGTGCCAAGGTGATCTTGCTGAAGCCCAAGGCCTCAGTCTAGGCCATTCAAGGGCTCCGGCAACGTCTACCTTACATGTGAGACGATCCTCCAGGGAGCCCTTCCACTTCTGTTGTCTCTCCTACAAGGTCACTTAATTAATTAGGAGTACTTAAGTACCACTAATTTATTGCTGCCTAATTTTCCTGTCGAAGTTAAACAAATCTTTAGTAGCACCCTATGTTGAATCATGTATGTGTGTATGTTTGTCTGTGGAGGTGAATGATGTGGTGGAGCAGGGAGGGAATCTTGCTAGTGTCATGACATAATAGTGCTATTGTTTTGCATGTCAATTTATTGCCATTGGTGCGCTCGGCACGGTGTGGCAATGCTTTGCGTGTTGAGCTAATTGGCACTGATTAAATAAACTAATACCTCTCTTTAAGCAAGACTACTATGTTGCTAACTTTACCCATTAAGATAATGAGGGTGCTTCTATTTGTTAGTGTATGTTTCATCAACTAGTCCCACTATAATCTCACTCTCTCAATATATGTGCCAACAGGGATGCTCGATTTTGGTGGAACTGCACAAAAACTTTGGGTGCTTCATTGCCTCGACAGCTTCCTTCCTTTCATGTCAGTCGCTAATCTGGGCTTGCTTCCTTCCTTTGTTGTCAGTCGCTTTGCTTATCTTGGCTTCCAGTCAAAGGAAGTAGTAATTGATATGCTACCTCACACAGGTTGGTACTAGTCTTTATCCTAATTATTGTGCTTGTCATATGTATTGGTAATTTGGTATTGTGCTACAGTTTGCAGATTTCATAAAAGATTAACTTGGAGCCTGAACTCGCAGGCAAATCATTACATTGGGTGATTTCAGTAGAACTGCACAAAAAGATCAGATGGACAGATACTTATGCTGCTGCTATGTACTCCAAAGTTCACTCAGACAAGCATCGATGTTGACAAGAAGAAGTGCCTATATTCATTCGAGTATCAATCGGCGTCAACCAGTTGTAAAACTCCAAGTATTAGGAGAGTGAACGCCAAAAATATTGCTTGGCGCATAGCCAAGAAAAACGCAGTCCAGTCTTTGGTCCCAACTTGTGCCTTTTGGTTATCGGCACATATGGTAGCGAACTGTATGGCATGGAGTCTAAAGATTCCAGACAAGTTGGTTGACGCGTATATTCATCTAGCACTTAATCAGTCTGCACGCAAGGGATGCTCCATTTCAGTTGAGCTGCACAAAAAATTTGGGTGGTTCATTTTCTCAACCGCCTCCTTTCTTGTCTGCAATGTAGAATTTTGGCAAGCTACAGGACCAAGATGAGCCAGTAAACTAGTTGGATGAAAGTAGTGGCCAAGTTGCTCAAACATCCCTCGGCACGAGGCCGCCATTTGAGGATAAACCTACAAGCAAAGTTCAGATTGTCTGTGTTGCCTCTTATGTACTCGAAAGTTTACTCGTACAAGCATTAATTTTAGCAAGTACCTCCGACTGAACACCATTTACCAGTCTGTACCCTAGGTAATTAAAGTCTGTCCATGGATGATATTCGCTGTGATCTCAATCATTTGGATGCATAAACATACTGAACATGTGTATATCTGAATCTTTTTGTGAATTATCTATGAATATTGTCGTGTGATCTATCAATCATTTGGATGCATAGACATGCTGAACTTGTGTATATATGAATCTTTTGAGTTGTTGATTGTGAATGTTGGCTATGAATATGAACGTGTCCTGTGAACCTGAGTTTGATACGAATGTTTACCTGTTCTGTTGTACTTGTGTGTGAACTTGTTAGTATGTCTACTGTGGGATTTGTGACGTGTGGGTGTCAACAGCACACCTTCTTCCCGACAAGAATTGCACCTGCTTTGTTAGGGTAGCAACGGCGCATCAGCTCTTTTTAATATTTTTGCTCTGTCTTCCCCCTCCCCCGCTCAACCCCTGCCATAATGTTTTCGGCCTCAAAACAAACATAGTACTGTGTTGTTTTTGGGGCTTGATGAAAACTCGAGTGCTGGTTTCTGTAGGTTGGCCCGCCCAGCAAATGGGTTGCTGGTCCACCACAGACTGGGAGGCTAAAAATACAAGTTGTATGGTGCAGAGGCAAGTAAAAACGCCATCGAGAGCCATCCACTGAAGAAAAAAAATCGCGTCTGATGTGCTTCTTTAGTCGCGCCGCCGGCCCCCTCTTTAATCCAGTCCGCTCGGGGATCTAGCTGGTATCATTTTTTCCAGAGGGCGAACAAGTATCAGCTAGGCCTAGGTTTTGTTTTTTAACATGCGTAGCCCACGACATACGGAGACAGGGGTTTCAACTTATTTTTTGAGGTCCATACCGGCCTATGGGCCTCCCAGCGTAGGTTTTACTTTTTCTTAAAGATCGGCAGCCCAATGTATTTTTTTAATAAAACGCATATCTCTGTTCTATTTATCTATAGATAGGATAATACTGTTGTGTCCAATTTATGTTTTCCCTTCTAACCACATTATATATATTTATATTATTACTATTATCGTATATTTTATAGAGACTTATATATTATAAAAACATCCCACGTGTTATTAACTTATAAAAGTAAATGTTTAACAGAAGTTGGCAAGGAAAATCCTGGTTGTTTTTGACTCACAGGCAAGGAAAATCCTGGTGATTGCGTACAAAAGCTTGCGAAGATTTTAAGGACCAATGTAATAATAACGCACTCATTTTTATTTTGAGCAATAACTCGCTAATTTGTTAATTTTATATATAAAAAATGTGTCGCTCTAGTTTATTTTTTGATATTAATTGCTCCTTCTAACCTAACATTATATATAGAACGAGCCCAGCTAATTCGTGTATTTCAGGAAAGTGCAAATGGGCTGGGATTTCTTAGAAAATATTAAATGGGCCGCATTGACGCGAAATTATTTGTTCACCCAGCCTAGCAAATGGACTGTACATTCTAGAAAACATGGGTTAAATATATGCCACATTTTTGCAGGCTGACATGTGGGCCAATAGGTCAAAGCCTACGCATGGCGTTGTCAACTTGGTCAACAAATGATTATGACATCCACAGCCATTGGATTTATATCCAACGGCCGGCATGCACCTTCAATCTCTCGTCTTCTTTCTCCAGCATCGCCGGGACCGCCTGGTCTGGCCTCCGGCGGCTAGCGGCTCTGCTTAGCACGCATCGCTGTGAAGCGCTACCCCACCGACGGCCAGGCTATCCCTCCGCCCCTCCACACCTCCTGTTATTCTCCACCGACTGCAGCCCCACGCCGCACCAAAACCAGTTATAACCCTTGTACTCCTCTCAATCTGCGACTCGACTACTGCGTCTTCCCATCACCGGGTCGTTCCCGTCTGGGGCCTCGTCGTCGTCTACCGCCTCGCTGCGCTCGGCGCGGTGTGGTCAAAAAATGAGAGTCATCAGAAGAGGACTGTACGTGGAGAGCCTGACGGCTAGGACCCACGAGGTCCATGGTCGCACGCAAGGAAAGTTCCTCCTTACTAAGCTGAAAAAAATGTTTCCTCTACCTGGCGGCTGGGACCCACCGGCTGTATCTTCGCACGGAAGGAAGTGCCTCCTTGTTATGTGAAAAAAACTATTCCTCCCCTTGACAGCTGGGACCCGTCAGATTTGGTGGCTGACTTGTGGGCCTACTAAGCGGACGTGTACGCGGGGCTTTGTCAACTTAATCAATAAATGATTCGAGCAGCTGGACCGTTGGATGTTAATCCAACAGCCGTGCTCCTTCTTCAACCTCTGTTCTTGCTCCTGTCTCCCGTAGACGGCAGTGCTGCCACGCACCCGAACCAGTCAAGTTTCCCACTCCTCTCCATATGCAACTCCACTGCCGCGTCTTCCCCATCTCCGGGTCATTCCAGTCTGGGGCCTCGTCGTCGTCCACCGGCCTTGGTGCGCTCGGCACGGTGTGGTCGACGTGGTCAACACAAACGAGAGCCATCAGAAGATGACTGTACATGAGAGGCTGACAGTGGGGACGCACCACGCCCATGGACGCATGCATGCAACTGCATCCTTTTTACCCTGAAAATACATGAGAGGCTGACAGTGTTGTCCCGTCTAAACTGTGTACACGTACACACAGCCACACGCCAAAAAATACGGCCACTCGCGTACATACGGGCAGGGTCTCGAACGCCTACTCGCGCATACGTACGGCCAAGGCTCGTGTACACGACTGGGTCAGCACGGAGAAACTGCATCGTCGTGTTCATGGGGAGTGATGACCCACAAGTATAGGGGATCAATTGTAGCTCTTTTCGGTAAGTAAGAGTGTCGCACCCAACGAGGAGCAGAAGGAAATGACAAGTAGTTTCCGGTAAGGTAATGTCTGCAAGTGCTGAAATTGTAAGTAGCGGGTAGTTTGATAGCAAGGTAATTTGTAACGAGCAAGTAACGATAATAGTAACAAGTATGCAGCAAGGTAGCCCAATCCTTTTGAGGAAAAGGATAGGCCAAAACGGTCTCTTATGATAGGCAAAGCGTTCTTGAGGGTACATGGGAATTTCATTTGGTCACTTTCATCATGTTGGTTTGATTTGTGTTCGCTACTTTGATAATTTGATATGTGGGTGGACCGGTGCTTAGGTGTTGTTCTTACTTGAACCTCCTACTTATGATTAACCCTCCCGCAAGCATCCGCAACTACGAGAAAAGTATTAAGAATAAATTCTAACCATAGCATTAAACTTTTGGATCCAATTGGTACCTTACGGAATAGCGCATAAACTGGGGTTTAAGCTTCTGTCACTCTCGCAACCCATCATCTAATTGGTACTCCACAATGCATTCCCTTAGGCCCAAATATGGTGAAGTGTCATGTAGTCGACGTTCACATGACACCACTAAGGGAATAGATCGGTTATTAGACCGGTTAGCTCTCTTAGGGAGACTAGACTTCTTGAACTCCACGTGCATATCCCCGGTTTGAGGTAGAGGAATATCCTCCTCCTCCTCCGAGCTTGAATCATCAACCCTCATCAAATGAGCACCCTCCTCACCATCCGTAGTTCTACACCAAGGGGATAGGTCCCCATAGGTCTTTGGATCAGCAATGAGATGTGAGACATAGCTCTCTCCATCGGAATCTTGGGACGACACATTTTCATAACTACGCAGAAAACAACAAGAAAAAAGAACACATGATCTCTTCGCGATACGGTGATCAACAGATTCGGGAAGTCTATATAGATTTTTTATCTTGGAGGACAAGTACGTGGAAGAAAAACGGAGTACGGAAGGTGTCCCAGGTAGGCACAACCCACCTGGGCGCGCCTGCCTGGCTCGCCCTGGTGTCTTGTGCCCACCAGGGGACGCTTCCTGGAAGTTTCTTTATTTCAGAAATTCTAAAATATTCCAAAACTGATAAAAAATATTTTTGTGGATTTTTTGGAGTCCGTTTACTTACCGTATCACGCACCTCTCTATTTTCACGATTCTGGAGTGTTCCGGAAGGACTCTTTTATGTGTTCTTCCGGTGTCAAAGTTTGGATAATATTACTTTCAACATTAATATGCGTACCTAAGATATAATGCTTTATTCATTGCCCATTGACAACCTTCGGGTTAGTACCTTCGGAATTATTAATTTTGATGGCTCCAGACCAGTAAACCTCCTCGATGACATATGGGCCTTCCCATTTTGAGAGGAGCTTTCCTGCAAAAAATCTAAAACGAGAGTTGTACAAAAGAACATATTCTCCGACTTTAAACTCATGCTTTTGGATTCTTTTGTCATGCCATATTTTAACTTTTTCTTTGAATAACTTTGCATTTTCATAAGCTTGGGTTCTCCATTCATCTAATGAGCTAATATCAAATAACCTCTTTTCTCCAGCAAGTTTGAAATCATAGTTGAGCTCTTTGACTGCCCAATATGCTTTATGTTCTAACTCAAGAGGCAAATGACAAGCTTTTCCATAAACCATTTTATAAGGAGACATACCCATAGGATTTTTATATGCTGTTCTATAAGCCCAAAGTGCATCATCTAATTTCTTAGACCAATTCTTCCTGGACCTATTGACAGTCTTTTAGAAAATTAATTTTATTTCTCTATTGCTAAGTTCAACTTGACCACTAGACTGAGGATGATAAGGTGGTGCAATTCTATGGTTAACATCATACTTGGCAAGCATTTTACGGAAAGCACCATGAATAAAGTGTGAACCACCATCAGTCATTAAATATCTAGGGACTCCAAACGTTGGGAAAATAACTTCCTTAAGCATTTTAATAGAGGTGTTGTGATCAGCACTACTGGTTGGAATAGCTTCTACCCATTTAGTAACATAATCAACAGCAACCAAAATATGTGTATACCCATTAGAGGAAGGAAAAGGTCCCATGTAATCAAATCCCCAAACATCAAATGGTTGAACAGCAAGTGAATAATTCATAGGCATTTCTTGACACTTATCGATATTACCTATTCTTTAACATTCATCACAAGATGAGACATACTTACGGGCATCCTTGAAGAGAGTAGGCCAATAAAATCCAGACTGCAATACCTTATGAGCAGTTCTATCTCCAGCATGATGCCCTCCATAAGCCTCAGAGTGACATTTCCATAGGATTTTTCCCTGTTCATGCTCAGGTACAAAACGTCTAATAATACCATCTACTCCTTTATAAAGATGTGGGTCATCCCAAAAGTAGTGTCTTAAATCATAGAAGAATTTTTTTCTTTTGTTGGTAAGTAAAGCTAGGTGGCAAATATTTAGCAACAATGTAATTAGCATAGTCAGCATACAAAGGAGTACTATTAGCAACATTTATTGCAGCTAATTGCTCATCAGGAAAACTATCATCAATAGGTAGTGGGTCATCAAGCACATTTTCAAGCCTAGACAAGTTATCAGCTACGGGGTTCTCAGCTCCTTTTCTATCAATGATATGTAAATCAAATTCTTGTAACAGGAGAACCCATCGAATAAGTCTAGGTTTAGAATCTTTCTTTTCCATAAGATATTTAATAGCAGCATGGTCGGTGTGAACAGTTACTTTGGAATCAGTAATATAACGTCTAAATTTATCACAAGCAAACACCACTGCTAAGAATTCTTTTTTAGTAGTAGCATAATTTCCTTGAGCACTTTCTAGAGTTTTACTAGCATAATGAATAACATTCAATTTCTTATCAACTCTTTGTCCTAGAACAGCATCAATAGCATAATCACTAGCATCACACATAATTTCAAAAGGCAAGTTCAAATCAGGTGGTTGAACAATAGGTGCAGAAATTAAGGCTTTCTTGAGTGTTTCAAAGGTTTCAAGACAATCATCATCAAAAACAAAAGGAATATCCTTTTGCAAAAGATTAGTAAGAGGCCTAGAAATTTTAGAAAAGTCTTTAATAAATCTCCTATACAAACCAGCATGACCTAGGAAACTACGAATACCTTTGATATCCTTAGGACATGGCATTTTCTCAATTGCATCAACCTTAGCTTGGTCCACTTCAATACCTCTTTCAGAAATTTTATGACCCAAGAAAATGCCTTCATTAACCATAAAGTGGCACTTCTCCCATTCAAGACAAGATTTGTTTGTTCACATCTCTGCAAAACTCGCTCAAGATTGCTCAAACAATCATCAAACGACTTCCCATAAACAGAGAAGTCATCCATGAAAAACTCGACAATCTTTTCACAAAAGTCAGAGAATATAGCAGTCATACATCTTTGAAAGGTAGCAGGTGCATTACATAAACCAAAAGGCATACGTCTATAAGCATAGGTTCCAAAAGGACAAGTAAAGTGGTCTTTTCTTGATCAGGTTGAGAAACAGGTATTTGTGAAAAACTAGAATATCCATTAAGGAAGCAGAAGTGTGTGTTCTTAGATAATCTTTCAAGCATTTGATCAATAAAAGGCAAAGGGTAATGATCTTTTCTAGTGGCTTTATTTATTTTTCTAAAATCAATTACCATTATATAGCCTGTGTGTAGCGACCAGACCTCAAATGGTCTGTGCTGCTGTGCACCAGTGTCATCCCTGGATCAGTAATGCTGACACGCACAGTACAAATGGAGGATTTATAACAGAATAGCAATCACACACTTATTACATCGAATATCTCAAAAGAGAATAAGTATGATAAATATGGCTTAAGGCCATCTAAAAACGATAACAGCGGAAGGCTTGGAAGATAAGTGAGTCCATCAACTCCAACGGCATCACTGAGTATAAGACCACGACCTAAGGCACCTTACTCGTCGTCTGAAAAGTCTGCAACATGAAACGTTGCAGCCCGAAAATGGGTCAGCACATGGAATATGCTGGCAAAGTAACACATAGAGAATAATGAACATAATAATGCTATACTACATGCATATATGGCTGGTGGAAAGCTCTATGGTTACAATTTTGCGAAAAGCCAATTTTTCCCTACTGCAAAGGAATAATTTTTATTTAACTATCATGGTGGTTGTGAAACATTGAGATGGTTGATAGCATCTCAATCCCAATTAAGCATCATCATTAACCCAACAAAATTACTTAAAGTAACATGATGAGATTCACATGATAATCCAGGTACTAGATACTCAAGTTGTCCATAACCGGGGACACGGCTAACCATGATTAGTTTGTAGACTCTACAGAGGTTTGTGCACTTTTCCCCACAAGACTCGATCGCCTCCGCTTGATTCTCGGACTACATGATGTTTGAGAAACGGATGATCGAGACACAGTCTTTCAGAAACAATCACCCTTTACTCCGGATGGACAGTTACACCTACTTTCCCCTACATCTGCTAGCCCACCGCTTCAAGAGATCATGTAACCTACTCAACTATGCTAGAGCCCATAATAGCTTGTGGCTGCACACGGAAGTTTCTAGCATGAATAATCTTATGATCCCTTTGAGCCTGGGTGGCGGTCCTTGTAAAAACAGGCAACACTGGGTTCTCCAGGTGCCTCAATCCAGCCAGATGTGAGTTTTAGTTGCCACCTTAAGTAAACCATTATTAACAATCTCACATCTGTCATGAATATCTCTCAAACCCAATCCACGTCTACGAGCATAGCATGGCAATATAATAGCAAACGTAGAAGTAACTCCCAAGGGTTTGATAAATAAAACAAGTAATAGGTACTACCTCAACTACTTCCCAATACCCACAATTTAATTAGATCCTAATCATGCAATGTTTGAGGATTGATCTAATGCAATAAAAACTGGGTATGGAAAATATGATCAAAGTGTTACTTGCCTTGCTGATGATCCGCGAAACCTAGAGATTCGAAGTAACAAGCGGCGCACTCCGGGTACTCTATCGCAAACAAACAAGCAAACAATAAGTACTCATCTAATGCACAGGTAAAACTCGAATGAAAGATCCAACCAGAAAGTTCAACTTAAGAACTCCGGTTTGCAAAAAGAATCAACTCGAACAAAGCAACAAAAGTCAAACGGCGAAAGAAACAAGCTTCGTTTACTAATCTGGATCTAGGTCAAATTTTACAGTAGCAAAAACTTGTTTGAGTAGGTTAAACGGAAAGAGAATTTCGAGACGAAACTCTAGGCGCTTGAATCGCCTGATTCCGATAAACGAGCGAAAAGTTAAACGAAAACGAAGATCTGATCTGAAATCGAGATATGGAATAATCGCGGAAAAATCCGATGAAAAAGAAAAACTGACGTACGGTTAAAGAACGGACGTTCGTTAACAGTGAAAATCCGACGAACACGTTCGTTAAAACGAACGGGTCGGTGAACGCTCACTAAATAATAAAACCAAAAAAATAAACCGATCTAGGGTTTTAAAAAAACGAACAGGTTTTTTTAAAAAGCCGGCAACGGCGTCGGATCGGTACCTCGTCGGAACGGGGCTCCGGCGGGGTCGGCTGGGCTCCGGCGGGGCTCGGCGAGGGGCGGCGAGGCTCGGCGGGGCTCGGGCGGGGCGCGGGTGCGGCTGCGCGGCGCTGCAGCGGGCGGCGGCGGGTGCGGGGCGGCGGCGGGGTATTTAAGAGAGGGGGGGCTGGTGGCGCGGGGGAGGGGCAAGGCGGCGGGGCTCCGGCGTCATGTCCATGGCAGACTCGGGCGGGGGCGCTCGCGTGCGCGCGAGGGAGACGGCGCGGCTGGGCCGGACGCTCGGCTGGGCCTCGGCCCGGTCGGGCGCGGTTGGCTGTTTTTTAAATATTATTCCGCCAAATCTAAAAATCACAGAAAATAAATAAAAATCCAAAAATGATAAAACAAATTTTCCCCGTCTAATAAAATTAATTAGAACAGGGTGAACATTTTTTTGACACAAAATGCAGTTTCGAAAACGTGCAATTTTTTTAATGCAATTAAAATTGCAAATAAAATCCGAATAAAATCCAATATATGATTTTAATATTTTTCCTCCAATATTTCAATTGTTTTGGAGAAGTCATATTTTCTCCTCTCATTTATTTTTAATGTGAAATATTTTTCCGAAGAGAAAATAATTAAAACCAAAATCCTCGCTTTATTATTTGATGAAAATCAAATATGAATAAATCGGGAAAATCCCCAACTCTCTCCGAGGGTCCTTGAGTTGCTTAGGATTTTTTCGAGGATTTGCCAAAATGCAATAAAATATGCTATGCAATGATGATCTATGTATAACATTCCAAATTGAAAATTTGGGATGTTACAAACCTACCCCCCTTAAGATGATTCTCGCCCTCGAGATTCGGGTTGGCTAGAAAACAGGTGAGAGTGGTCCTTCCGTAGATCTTCCTCTCGCTCCCAGGTGGCTTCATCTTCTGTGTGGTGACTCCACTGGACTTTGCAAAACTTGACAACCTTACTGCGGGTGACTCGGCTGGCATACTCAAGAATCTTAACCGGTTTCTCCTCATAGGTCAAATCACCTTCCAGCTGAATCGCTTCCAGTGGCACTGTATCTCTCAGTGGTATTTCAGCCATCTCTGCGTGGCACTTCTTCAACTGGGAAACGTGAAATACATCATGAACTCCTGACAATCCTTCCGGCAATTCCAGCTTGTAGGCAACCTCTCCCATACGTTCCAAAACTCTGTATGGTCCGATAAAACGGGGCGCTAGCTTTCCCTTAACTCCAAAGCGCTTCACTCCTCGAAGTGGTGATACTCGAAGATAAACTCTGTCTCCGACTTCATGAACTGTCTCCTTTCGTTTAGAATCAGCATAACTCTTCTGCCTGGACTGGGCTACCTTGAGCCTATCGCGAATCAACCTCACTTTCCGTTCAGACTCCTTAATCAAATCTGGTCCAAACAACTGACGGTCTCCAACTTCGTCCCATAACAACGGAGTTCTACACCTTCTTCCGTACAAAGCTTCGAAAGGGGCCATCTTCAAACTGGTTTGATAACTGTTGTTGTAAGAAAACTCTGCATATGGCAAATTGTCGTCCCAACTAGATCCATAATCTAGTGCACAAGCTCTCAACATGTCCTCCAAAATCTGATTGACTCTCTCGGTCTGTCCATCTATTTGTGGGTGAAAGGCTGTACTGAATTCTAGCCTGGTTCCCAATATTTCATGTAACTGCTTCCAAAACTTGGAGGTAAACTAGGTTCCTCTGTCTGATACAATGGTCCTCGGAACTCCATGCAAAATTACGATCCTGGTCATGTATATCTTCGCCAACTTAGTATTGGTGTAAGTGGTCTTCACTGGAATGAAATGAGCTACTTTCGTCAAACGGTCGACTACAACCCATATTGAGTCATAGCCTGAACGAGTCCTGGGCAATCCCGTGATAAAATCCATGCCTATTTTATCCCACTTCCATTTGGGTATCGGCAATGGTTGTAGCAATCCTGCTGGCTTCTGATGTTCTGCCTTCACTCTCTGACATACATCACAAACTGCTACATACTCCGCAATATCCTTCTTCATTCCGGTCCACCAGAAAGTATTCTTCAAATCCAAATACATCTTGGTATTTCCTGGGTGAATCGAGTACGGTGAATCATGGGCCTCTTGCAAAATCAACTTCCTGATCTCTGGATCATTTGGCACATAAACGCGGTCCTCAAACCATAAGGTATCGTGCTCATCCTCACGAAATCCCTTGGCTTTTCCTTTGCTCATCTTTTCCTTTATCTCGTCAATCTCCTTGTCTGTCTTCTGAGCTTCTCTGATCTTTTCCATCAAGGTAGACTGAATCTCCAGTGTCGCTAAATAGCCTCTTGGGACTATCTCCAAACATAGCTCGCGAAGGTCCTCGGCTAACTCCTGAGGTAACTCTCCTGTCATGAGGGTGTCGACATGGCTCTTGCGGCTCAACGCGTCTGCTACTATGTTAGCCTTCCCTGGGTGATAATGCAATCTCATATCATAATCCTTAATGAGCTCCAACCATCTCCTCTGTCTGAGATTTAACTCCTTCTGCGTGAAAATATACTTCAAACTCTTGTGATCCATGTACACCTCACAATGGTTTCCGATGAGAAAATGTCTCCATGTCTTCAACGCTTGCACCACGGCTGCCAACTCCAAATCATGCGTAGCATAATTCTTCTCATGGGGTTTAAGTTGTCGTGAAGCATATGACACAACTCTTCCTTCCTGCATAAGCACTGCTCCAAGTCCTCGACGAGAAGCGTCGCAATAAACTTCATAATCCTTGCGTTGATCTGGCAGAATCAACACGGGCGATGTAACCAATCGTTTCTTCAACTCTTGGAAACTAGCTTCACATTCCTCGGTCCAATTGAATTTGGTGTCTTTCTTCAATAGCTCAGTCATAGGCTTTGCAATTTTCGAGAAATTCTCGATGAACCTCCGGTAGTATCCTGCAAGTCCAAGAAAACTCTGGATCTCTCCAACTGACGTGGGTGATTCCCAACTTGTTACTGTGTCCACTTTGGCGGGGTCTACTGCTATTCCTTCTCCAGAAATAACATGTCCGAGGAATCCAACTTTCTTCAGCCAAAATTCACATTTGCTAAACTTGGCATATAACTGATGTTCTCTGAGCTTCTCAAGTACCAATCGCAAATGCTCTTCATGCTCTTCCTCATTCTTGGAAAAGACTAAAATATCATCAATGAACACCACGACGAACTTATCCAAAAACTCCATAAACACTTTGTTCATCAGGTTCATGAAATAGGCAGGTGCGTTAGTCAGACCAAATGACAGAACAGTATACTCATACAGTCCCTATCTGGTGGTAAAAGCCGTCTTAGGTATATCCTGCTCTCGAATCTTTAACTGATGGTATCCTGATCGTAGATCGATCTTGGAAAATACTTTAGCTCCTTGTAAGCGGTCAAACAAATCATTGATCATTGGCAGTGGGTACTTGTTTTTGATGGTCACTTCATTCAATCCACGGTAATCAACAACCATCCTCAACGATCCATCTTTCTTCTCCACTAGAAGTACTGGTGATCCCCAAGGTGACGAACTTGGGCGAATATAGCCTTTATCCAGTAACTCCTTAATCTGCTTCTTAATTTCCTCCAAATATTTTGCGGGAATCCTGTACGGTCTCTTAGATATTGGCCCGGTGCCTGGCAAAAGTTCAATCAAGAACTCAATGTCTCTATCTGGTGGCATGCCTGGCAACTCTTCTGGAAATACATCCCGGTAATCCTTCACCACTGGTACTTCCTCCTGTACAACTCCTGATAAGGAATTCACCTGAGTCCTCTTCGGCACATGCCGGGATACATACTTGATCCTTCCTTCTGGGGTGGTAAGCAAAATCGACTTACTGGCGCAATCGATGTTTCCTCCATACATCGATAGCCAATCCATTCCCAAAATCACATCCAAACCTTGCGACTCCAAAATTATTAGGTCTGAGGGGAAAACATGCCTACCTATGGCAAATGGCATCTGAAAACATCCTTGGCTTGCCATATACTCTGCTCCAGCTTCATCAACAAAGTCATCTTCACTTGGTTCCGAGTCGGTGTCGTCAATGATGATGTAGTTATCCGGGCAAGTGCATTCGTCATCTTCTGCTTTTGGCACTGGATTTCCCATGAATACTCCAATCTTCTTCTCCGGGTCGTCATTCTTCCTACTAGTGCGATGATTTCCTCCAAATAATCCTCGCGTGTAGCCTTGAGTTCTTCCTCCAGCTCCTTGATCTTCGTCAATGCCTTCTTTAGATCTTCCTTGTCTGAGCACATCTGGTTCTCCTGGCGACGAATGTGTTGGTTTTGCTCCTGGATGAAAGCTGCAATTGATCCATCCTTCTTGGTTCTAATCATCTCCCATTGCTCGTCTCGGCGTCCACAAATCTGATAAATAGTATCCTTAAGCTCCCTGTGGTAGACTTCTCCAATGCGTCCCATAGCGATGTTGGCGGCCATGCTCTTTCCTAAACTCCAGGTTGGTGCTTCGAAAACCAATCTTATGGATTCAGTAACTGGCACAAACGTCCTTCCTGGAATGTGAACTTGAATCTTCTAGCTCTCCTCTTCGGGTAATGTGGCGTTGTAGGTTCCGGTGATGCTTGGTATTCCTATGTTCAAGTACTTAGTGACTTCCTTCAAGTGTCGTCCAAAAGGCGTGTCTTCATCTGGTTGCATAAACTTGCTCCTTGCATCCGCCATTCCTAAAAGAGTAGAAAGTGGAGAGGGGTCAGAAATGAGAAGAGAGAAGTGTTCTAGGGCTTAAGCTTAGTGGTCGTGTCCTACAGTCATCGTGTGCTCTGATACCACCTTTGTAGCGACCAGACCTCAAATGGTCTGTGCTGCTGTGCACCAGTGTCATCCCTGGATCAGTAATGCTGACACGCACAGTACAAATGGAGGATTTATAACAGAGTAGCAATCACACACTTATTACATCGAATATCTCAAAAGAGAATAAGTATGATAAATATGGCTTAAGGCCATCTAAAAACGATAACAGCGGAACGCTTGGAAGATAAGTGAGTCCATCAACTCCAACGGCATCACTGAGTATAAGACCACGACCTAAGGCACCTTACTCGTCGTCTGAAAAGTCTGCAACATGAAACGTTGCAGCCCGAAAACGGGTCAGCACATGGAATATGCTGGCAAAGTAACACATAGAGAATAATGAACATAATAATGCTATACTACATGCATATATGGCTGGTGGAAAGCTCTATGGTTACAGTTTTGCGAAAAGCCAATTTTTCCCTACTGCAAAGGAATAATTTTTATTTAACTATCATGGTGGTTGTGAAACATTGAGATGGTTGACAGCATCTCAATCCCAATTAAGCATCATCATTAACCCAACAAAATTAATTAAAGTAACATGATGAGATTCACATGATAATCCAGGTACTAGATACTCAAGTTGTCCATAACCGGGGACACGGCTAACCATGATTAGTTTGTACACTCTGCAGAGGTTTGTGCACTTTTCCCCACAAGACTCGATCGCCTCCGCTTGATTCTCGCACTACATGATGTTTGAGAAACGGATGATCGAGACACAGTCTTTCAGAAACAATCACCCTTTACTCCGGATGGACAGTTACACCTACTTTCCCCTACATCTGCTAGCCCACCTCTTCAAGAGATCATGTAACCTACTCAACTATGCTAGAGCCCATAATAGCTTGTGGCTGCACACGGAAGTTTCTAGCATGAATAATCTTATGATCCCTTTGAGCCTGGGTGGCGGTCCTTATAAAAACAGGCAACACTGGGTTCTCCAGGTGCCTCAATCCAGCCAGATGTGAGTTTTAGTTGCCACCTTAAGTAAACCATTATTAACAATCTCACATCTGTCATGAATATCTCTCAAACCCAATCCACGTCTACGAGCATAGCATGGAAATATAATAGCAAACGTAGAAGTAACTCCCAAGGGTTTGATAAATAAAACAAGTAATAGGTACTACCTCAACTACTTCCCAATACCCACAATTTAATTAGATCCTAATCATGCAATGTTTGAGGATTGATCTAATGCAATAAAAACTGGGTATGGAAAATATGATCAAAGTGTTACTTGCCTTGCTGATGATCCGCGAAACCTAGAGATTCGAAGTAACAAGCGGCGCACTCCGGGTACTCTATCGCAAACAAACAAGCAAACAATAAGTACTCATCTAATGCACAGGTAAAACTCGAATGAAAGAGCCAACCAGAAAGTTCAACTTAAGAACTCCGGTTTGCAAAAAGAATCAACTCGAACAAAGCAACAAAAGTCAAACGGCGAAAGAAACAAGCTTCGTTTACTAATCTGGATCTAGGTCAAATTTTACAGTAGCAAAAACTTGTTTGAGTAGGTTAAACGGAAAGAGAATTTCGAGACGAAACTCTAGGCGCTTGAATCGCCTGATTCCGATAAACGAGCGAAAAGTTAAACGAAAACGAAGATCTGATCTGAAATCGAGATCTGGAATAATCGCGGAAAAATCCGACGAAAAAGAAAAACTGACGAACGGTTAAAGAACGGACGTTCGTTAACAGTGAAAATCCGACGAACACGTTCGTTAAAACGAACGGGTCGGTGAACGCTCACTAAATAATAAAACCAAAAAAATAAACCGATCTAGGGTTTTTAAAAAAACGAACGGTTTTTTTTTTAAAAACCGGCAACGGCGTCGGATCGGTACCTCGTCGGAACGGGGCTCCGGCGGGGTCGGCTGGGCTCCGGCGGGGCTCGGCGAGGGGCAGCGAGGCTCGGCGGGGCTCGGGCGGGGCGCGGGTGCGGCTGTGCGGCGGCGGGCGGCGAGCGAGGCGGCGGCGGCGGCGGGTGCGGGCTGCGGGTGCGGGGCGGCGGCGGGGTGAGAGGGAGGGGGCGGCGGCGGGGTATTTAAGAGAGGGGGGCTGGTGGCGTGGGGGAGGGGGCAAGGCGGCGGGGCTCCGGCGTCGTGTCCATGGCGGACTCGGGCGGGGGCGCTCGCGTGCGCGCGAGGGCGACGGCGCGGCTGGGCCAGCCGCTCGGCTGGGCCTCGGCCCGGTCGGGCGTGGTTGGCTGTTTTTTTTTAAATATTATTCCGCCGAATCTAAAAATCACAGAAAAATAAATAAAAATCCAAAAATGATAAAACAAATTTTCCCCGTCTAATAAAATTAATTAGAACAGGATGAACATTTTTTTGACACAAAATGCAGTTTCGAAAACGTGCAATTTTTTAATGCAATTAAAATTGCGAATAAAATCCGAATAAAATCCAATATATGATTTTAATACTTTTCCTCCAATATTTCAATTGTTTTGGAGAAGTCATATTTTCTCCTCTCATTTATTTTTAATGTGAAAAACCAGAATATCCATCAAGGAAGCAGAAGTGTGTGTTCTTAGATAATCTTTCAAGCATTTGATCAATAAAAGGCAAAGGGTAATGATCTTTTCTAGTGGCTTTATTTAATTTTCTAAAATCAATTACCATTATATAGCCTGTGACAATTCTTTGTGGAATAAGCTCATTCTTATCATTAGGAACAACAGTTATGCCTCCTTTCTTAGGGACACAATGAACAGGACTTACCCATCTACTATCACCTATGGGATAGATTATACCTGCTTCTAGAAATTTTAATATTTCCGTTCTTACCACCTCTTTCATCTTCAGATTTAACCGACGTTGGTGATCAACAACGGGTTTAGCATCAGGTTCCATATTAATTTTGTGCTGACATAGAGTGGGACTAATGCCCTTTAAATCATCAAGAGTATATCCAATAGCAGCCCGGTGCCTCCTTAGAACTTTCAGTAATCTTTCTTCTTCATGTTCTGAAAGGTTAGCACTAATAATAATAGGATATATCTTCTTTTCATCAAGATAAGTATATTTCAAAGTGATTGGCAATTGTTTTAGTTCAAACACAGGATCACCTTTAGTTGGAGGTGGGCCTCCTAAAGTTTCAATAGGCAAATTGTGTTTAAGTAGAGGACGTTGTTCAAAGAAAGTCTTATCTATTTCATTTCTTTCATGCATATGTAAATCATTTTCATGGTCTAGCAAATACTGTTCTAAAGGATCAGTAGGTGGCATAGCAATAGAAGCAAGACCAATTAATTCATCCTTACTAGGCAATTCTTTTTCATGATATTTCTACTAAACTTGGAAAAATTAAACTCATGAGACTCATCACCAAAGCTAACACCAACACTTTGTTTCTTACAATCCATCTTAGCATTAACTGTGTTCAAGAAAGTTCTACCAAAGATAATGGGACAAAAGTCATCTTGTGGGGAACCAAGAACAAGAAAATGAGTAGGGTATTTTATTTTCCCACGCAAGACTTCAACATCTCTAACAATCCCAATTGGTGATATAGTGTCTCTATTAGCAAGTTTAATAGTAACATCTACTTCTTCTATCTCAGCAAGTGTTATGTCTTTCATAATTTCTTGATATAAAGTGTAACGAATAGCACTCACACTAGCACCCATGTCACATAAGCCGTGATAACAGTGATCTCCTATTTTAACTGAAATAACAGGCATGCCAACAACATGTCTATGTTTATCTTTTCTATCAGGTTTAGCAATTCTAGCAGCTTCTTCACAGAAGTAAATAACATGCCCATCCATATCTTCTTCCAAGAGATCTTTAACCATAGCAATGCTAGGTTCTACTTTGATTTGTTCATCAGGTTTAGGTGTTCTAATATAGCTTTTGTTAACCACAGTTGAAACTTTAGCATGTTCCTTTATCCTAACAGGAAAGGGTGGTTTCTCTAATATAAGCAGAAGGGACAACTGGATCAACATTATAAAGTATAGTTTCTTCTTTAACCGTTACTGGTTCCTTAATTTATTCTTTAATAGGTGGGTGATATTTAAACCACTTCTCCTTAGGGACTTCAACATGAGTAGCAAATGATTCACAAAAGGAGGCTAATATCTCAGAATCAAGCACATATTTAGTGCTAAACTTTTGGAAAGCATCGGTATTCATAAAAGATTTAACACAGTCATACTTAAGTTTAATACCTGACTCTTTACCTTCGTCGAGTTCCCAATCTTCAGAGTTGCATTTAATTCTTTCCAAAAGATCCCGCCGAAATTCAATAGTCTTCTTCATAAAAGAACCAGCATAAGAAGTATCAAGCATGGTTTGATCATTACGAGAAAGCCGAACATAAAAGTTCTGGATAATAATTTCTCTTGAGAGCTTGTGATTGGGGCATGAATATAACATTGACTTAAGCCTCCCCCAATTTAGAGTGATACTTTCTCCTTCACGGGGCCAAAAATTATATATATAATTCCGATCACGATGAACTAGATGCATAGGATAATTTTTTTGGTGGAACTCCAATTTCAAACGGTTCCAATTCCATGATCCAATATCATCGCGTAGCCTATACCATGCCAATGCTTTTCCCTTCAAAGATAAAGGGGAAACCTTTTTCATCACCTCATCCCTGGGTAAACCTGCAAGCTTAAACAATCCACAAATTTGTTCCACATATATCATGTGCATATCAGGATGTTTGGTTCCATCTCCTGCATAAGGATTAGCTAGCAGTTGTTCTATCATACCTGAAGGAATTTCATATTCAATATTGTCAGTAGGTGCAGTAGGTTGAGGGGTAGCTAAGTGTGGTTCCGGACAAGGTGAAGATACACCGAACAAACCCCTCAAAGGATTGTTTTCCATAGTAACAAGTGACAATAAATTTCAGCACACTATATCAATGTTTCCTTATCAAATTCCACTTACCAAAGGCGCTACACTCCCCGGCAACGGCGCCAAAAAATAGCCTTGATGACCCACAAGTATAGGGGACCAATTGTAGCTCTTTTATATAAGTAAGAGTGTCAACCCCAACAAGGAGTAGAAGGAAATGACAAGTAGTTTCCGGTAAGCTAATGTCTGCAAGTGCTGAAATTGTAAGTAGCGGGTAGTTTGATAGCAAGGTAATTTGTAACGAGCAAGTAACGATAATAGTAAAAAGTATGCAGCAAGGTAGCCCAATCCTTTTGAGTCAATCGACATGCCAAAATGGTCTCTTATGATAGGCAAAGCGTTCTTGAGGGTACACGGGAATTTCATCTAGTCACTTTCATCATGTTGGTTTGATTTGTGTTCGCTACATTGATTATTTGATATGTTTGTGGACCGATGCTTAGGTGTTGTTCTTACTTGAACAAACCTCCTACTTATGATTAACCCTCCCGCAAGCATCCGCAACTATGAGAAAAGTATTAAGAATAAATTCTAACCATAGCATTAAACTTTTGGATCCAATCAGTCCCTTACGGAATAGCGCATAAACTGGGGTTTAAGCTTCTGTCACTCTCGCAACCCATCATCTAATTGGTACTCCACAATGCATTCACTTAGGCCCAAATATGGTGAAGTGTCATGTAGTCGACGTTCACATGACACCACTAAGGGAATCACAACATACATACTATCAAAATATCGAACACATATCAAGCTCACATGATTAATTGCAACATGATTTCTCCCGTGACCTCAAGAACAAAAGTAACTACTCACAAATGATAATCATGCTCAATATCAGAGGGGTATTAAATAGCATATTGGATCTGAACATATAATCTTCCACCAAATAAACCATATAGTAATGAACTACAAGATGTAATCAACACTACTAGTCACCCACAAGCACCAATCTATAGTTTCGGTAACAAGATTGAACACAAGAGATGAACTAGGGTTTGAGATGAGATGGTGCTGTTGAATATGTTGATGGAGATTGCCCTCCCCAAGATGGGAGAGTTTTTGCTGATGATGATGACGATGATTTCCCCCTCCGGGAGGGAAGTTCCCCCGGCGGAATCGCTCCGCCGCAGGGCAAAAGTGCACCTGCCCAAGTTCCGCCTCGAGACGGCGGCGCTCCGTCCCGAAAGCCTTCTCCTTATTTTTTCTAGGTCAAAATGACTTTTATACCAGAAGATGGGCACCGGAGGTGGGCCGAGGAGGGCACAACCCACCAGGGCGCGCCTGGGCTCCCTGGCGCTCCCAGGTGGGTTGTGCCCACCTGGTGGGCCCCCTCTGGTAGTTATTTGCTCCAATAATTCTTAAATATTCCATAAAAATCTCCGTGAAGTTTCAGCTTGTTTGGGGTTGTGTAGAATAGGTGGCCTGACGAAGCTTTTCCAGGTCTAGATTTCCAGCTGTCGGAATTCTCCCTCTTGGTGTGTACCTTGCAAATTATGAGAGAAGGCATTAGAATTACTCCAAAAAGCATTATTGTGGATAAAAACATTATAAATAACAGTAAGAAAACATGATGCAAAATGGACGTATCAACTCCCCCAAGGTTAGACCTCGCTTGTCCTCAAGCGAAAACCGAAATCGAAAAACATGTCCACATGCTTTGAGAGAGAGGTGTCGATAAAAGCAAAATACAGACATAGAAGCATCATGCTTATTATTATAACAGCAACAAAATTAAACATAGGGATTTTATAATAAAACTTTCATCATATACTTCTCATGAATAAGTAACATTTCATCACACAATTGAAGTATAAAGCAAAAAACTCTATTAGAAACCAAAAAACTATGTTCTTAGTCAACTTTGCAACTACAATTCATCATATTTTCAGGAAGGGTCACGTGTCGGAGCCTTTAGGCAAGTTCACATACTCAACCATCGTATAGTCTTCTATGATTGCTAACACTCACCTCATACCCATGAGCAAAACATTTCAACCGGACACATAGAAAGATAGGGGCTTATAGTTTCACCTCCCAACATACTCACCTCAAGGGTGATGTCAACAATAATAACTCATGCTATCTATGTTCAACTAGACATATGTGCCAAGATCTTTCCTCACCACATGATTCTTGCCAAAGGAGAAAAATAAAAAGGAATAGAAGGAAAACTTTGACTCTTTGCATAAAAGTAAATACATAAAAGTAAAAGATAGGCCCTTCGTAGAGGGAAGCAGAGGTTGCCATGCACTTATTTGTTTGCATGCTCAATCCCTTAGTGCAAGAGAACGTCACGTTGTATTGCCCCTTAAGATGACAACCTTTATTATGCAGTCTGTCGCTTTTATTCTTTGTCATCCAAGTTCGTACAATGCTCAATTTTATCTTACACTAAATGATCTCACACATTTAGAAGCAAATTTTATTGCCCTTTTGCAACGATGACAACTTACTTGAGGGATCTTACTCAATCCCTAGGTAGGTATGGTGGACACTTGAAAAAGATTTGGTTTAAGGGTTTTGGATGCACAAGTAGTATCTCTACTTAGTGCGGAATTTTTGACTAGCAAAGATAGGGGGCAAGCATCACATGTTAAAGGATCTATGACAATATGACTTCTATGTGAATATAAACAAACATAAACCGTTAAGTTGTCTTCCTTGTCCAACGTCAACAATTTTGGCATATAATATTTTGATGAGGGCTCACAATCACAAAAGATTTCTAGGATAGTATATTTATATGTGAATCTTCTCTTCCCTTATTAATTCTTTCATGAGTTGCGTCATTGACTAATGATATGTTTGTGAATCTCTAATAAAATTTTCTACTTATACTTTTCCTTATGTGGTGCTATCACCTACCATAGGATTAGTATATGATCTTATTGATTATTTCCTTTCTTTTATTTATTTATTTTCTCTCTTTCTTTCTTTCTCATTTCTTTTCTTTATTTGCAACATGAAAGTAAAGAAAACAAAAACTCAAACTAAACTTTATTATATAACTTGCACATGATTACAAGGATAAATCACGAAGCAGACTCTAAAAGAAGAAAGGATCGAACTAACTTTTATTCATTCTAAAGCAAAAGATCGAACTAACATAAGTAAAAGCAAAAACATAGTGGGATGGTATGCTATCGGGACACCTCCCCCAAGCTTGGCGGAAACCAAGGGGAGTGCCCATACCCGATACTCAATTCTCCTTTGGTGGTGAAGAAGATGGTGGTGATGATAACTGTGCCTTCAGCTTTTTCATATTGTAGTTGAGGAGAGCAATTTCTTCTTTTAAATCATCGACTTCCAACTCCAGCTTCAAGATCTTGTCACATAAATCCCTTTTGCTTTTCTGCCTAAAATGAAGAGGAATAGATCAGTTATTAGACCGGTTAGCTCTCTTAGGGAGACTAGACTTCTTGAACTCCACGTGCATATCCCCGGGTTGAGGTAGAGGAATATCCTCCTCCTCCGAGCTTGAATCATCAACCCTCATCAAATGAGCATCCTCCTCCTCATCCATAGTTCTACCACAAGGGGATAGGTCCCCATAGGTCTTTGGATCAGAAATGAGATGTGAGACATAGCTCTCTCCGTCGGAATCTTGGGATGACATATTTTCAGAACTACGCAAAAAACAGCAAGAAAAAAGAACATAGGATTTCTTCGCGATACGGTGATCAACAGATTCGGGAAGTATATATAGATTTTTTTTTATCTTGGAGGACAAGCACATGGAAGAAAAACGGAGTATGGAAGGTGTCCCAGGTGGGCACAACCCACCTAGGCGCGCCTGCCTGGCGCGCCCTGGTGTCTTCTGCCCACCAGGGGACGCTTCCTGGAAGTTTCTTTATTTCCAAAATTCTAAAATATTCCAAAACTGATAAAAAAATATTTTTGCGGATTTTTCGGAGTCCGTTTACTTACCGTATCACGTACCTCCTTATTTTCATGATTCTGGAGTGTTTCGGAAGGACTCTTTTATGTGTTCTTCCGGTGTTAAAGTTTGGATAATATTACTTTCAACATTAATAGGCGTACCTGAGATATAATGCTTTATTCAGTGCCCGTTGACAACCTTTGGGTTAGTACCTTCGGAATTATTTATTTTGATGGCTCCAGACCGGTAAACCTCCTCGATGACATGTGGGCCGTCCCATTTTGAGAGGAACTTTCCTGCAAAAAATCTAAAACGAGAGTTGTACAAAAGAACATATTCTCCAACTTTAAACTCATGCTTTTGGATTCTTTTGTCATGCCATCTTTTAACTTTTTCTTTGAATAACTTTGCATTTTCATAAGCTTGGGTTCTCCATTCATCTAATGAGCTAATATCAAATAACCTCTTTTCACCAGCAAGTTTGAAATCATAGCTGAGCTCTTTGACTGCCAATATGCTTTATGTTCTAACTCAAGAGGCAAATGGCAAGCTTTTCCATAAACCATTTTATAAGGAGACATAACCATAGGATTTTTATATGCTGTTCTATAAGCCCAAAGTGCATCATCTAATTTCTTAGACCAATTCTTCCTGGACCTATTGAAAGTCTTTTGCAAAATCAATTTTATTTCTCTATTGCTAAGTTCAACTTGACCACTAGACTGAGGATGATAAGATGATGCAATTCTATGGTTAACATCATACTTGGCAAGAATTTTACGGAAAGCACCATGGATAAAGTGTGAACCACCATCAGTCATTAAATATCTAGGGACTCCAAACCTTGGGAAAATAACTTCCTTAAGAATTTTAATAGAGGTGTTGTGATCAACACTACTGGTTGGAATAGCTTCTACCCATTTAGTAACATAATCAACAACAACCAAAATATGTGTATACCCATTAGAGGAAGGAAAAGGTCACATGTAATCAAATCCCCAATCATCAAATGGTTCAACAGCAAGTGAATAATTCATAGGCATTTCTTGACGCTTATCGATATTACCTATTCTTTGACATTCATCACAAGATGAGACGTACTTACGGGCATCCTTGAAGAGGGTAGGCCAATAAAATCCAGACTGCAATACCTTATGAGCAGTTCTATCTCTAGCATGATGCCCAACATAAGCCTCGGAGTGACATTTCCGTAGGAGTTGTCCCTGTTCATGCTCAGGTACACAACATCTAATAATACCATATACTCCTTTATAAAGATGTGGGTCATCCCAAAAGTAGTGTCTTAAATCATAGAAGAATTTTTTCTTTTGTTGGTAAGTAAAGCTAGGTGGCAAATATTTAGCAACAATGTAATTAGCATAGTCAGCATACCAAGGAGTAATATTAGCAACATTTATTGCAGCTAACTGCTCATCAGGAAAACTATCATCAATAGGTAGTGGGTCATCAAGCACATTTTCAAGCCTAGACAAGTTATCAGCTACGGGGTTCTCAGCTCCTTTTCTATCAATGATATGTAAATCAAATTCTTGTAACACGAGAACCCATCGAATAAGTCTAGGTTTAGCATCTTTCTTTTCCATAAGATATTTAATAGCAGCATGGTCTGTGTGAACAGTTACTTTGGAATCAACAATATAAGGTCTAAATTTATCACAAGCAAACACCACTGGTAAGAATTCTTTTTCAGTAGTAGCATAAATTCCTTGAGCATTGTCTAGAGTTTTACTAGCATAATGAATAACATTTAATTTCTTATCAACTCTTTGTCCCAGAACAGCACCAACAGCATAATCACTAGCATCACACATAATTTCAAAAGGCAAGTTCCAGTCAGGTGGTTGAACAATAGGTGCAGAAATTAAGGCTTTCTTGAGTGTTTCAAAGGCTTCAAGACAATCATCATCAAAAACAAAAGGAATCCTTTTGCAAAAGATTAGTAAGAGGCCTAGAAATTTTAGAAAAGTCTTTAATAAATCTCCTATAGAAACCAGGATGACCTAGGAAACTACGAATACCTTTGATGTCCTTAGGACATGGCATTTTCTCAATTGCATCAACCTTAGCTTGGTCCACTTCAATACCTCTTTCAGAAATTTTATGACCCAAGAAAATGCCTTCATTAACCATAAAGTGGCACTTCTCCCATTCAAGACAAGATTTGTTTGTTCACATCTCTACAAAACTTGCTCAAGATTGCTTAAACAATCATCAAAAGACTTCCCATAAACAGAGAAGTCATCCATGAAAACCTCGACAATCTTTTCACAAAAGTCAGAGAATATAGCAGTCATACATCTTTGAAAGGTAGCAGGTGCATTACATAAACCAAAAGGCATACGTCTATAAGCATAGGTTCCAAAAGGACAAGTAAAGTGGTCTTTTCTTGATCAGGTTGAGAAACAGGTATTTGTGAAAAACCAGAATATCCATCAAGGAAGCAGAAGTGTGTGTTCTTAGATAATCTTTCAAGCATTTGATCAATAAAAGGCAAAGGGTAATGATCTTTTCTAGTGGCTTTATTTAATTTTCTAAAATCAATTACCATTATATAGCCTGTGACAATTCTTTGTGGAATAAGCTCATTCTTATCATTAGGAACAACAGTTATGCCTCCTTTCTTAGGGACACAATGAACAGGACTTACCCATCTACTATCACCTATGGGATAGATTATACCTACTTCTAGAAATTTTAATATTTCCGTTCTTACCACCTCTTTCATCTTCAGATTTAACCGACGTTGGTGATCAACAACGGGTTTAGCATCAGGTTCCATATTAATTTTGTGCTGACATAGAGTGGGACTAATGCCCTTTAAATCATCAAGAGTATATCCAATAGCAGCCCGGTGCCTCCTTAGAACTTTCAGTAATCTTTCTTCTTCATGTTCTGAAAGGTTAGCACTAATAATAATAGGATATATCTTCTTTTCATCAAGATAAGTATATTTCAAAGTGATTGGCAATTGTTTTAGTTCAAACACAGGATCACCTTTAGTTGGAGGTGGGCCTCCTAAAGTTTCAATAGGCAAATTGTGTTTAAGTAGAGGACGTTGTTCAAAGAAAGTCTTATCTATTTCATTTCTTTCATGCATATGTAAATCATTTTCATGGTCTAGCAAATACTGTTCTAAAGGATCAGTAGGTGGCATAGCAATAGAAGCAAGACCAATTAATTCATCCTTACTAGGCAATTCTTTTTCATGATATTTCTACTAAACTTGGAAAAATTAAACTCATGAGACTCATCACCAAAGCTAACACCAACACTTTGTTTCTTACAATCCATCTTAGCATTAACTGTGTTCAAGAAAGTTCTACCAAAGATAATGGGACAAAAGTCATCTTGTGGGGAACCAAGAACAAGAAAATGAGTAGGGTATTTTATTTTCCCACGCAAGACTTCAACATCTCTAACAATCCCACTTGGTGATATAGTGTCTCTATTAGCAAGTTTAATAGTAACATCTACTTCTTCTATCTCAGCAAGTGTTATGTCTTTCATAATTTCTTGATATAAAGTGTAACGAATAGCACTCACACTAGCACCCATGTCACATAAACCGTGATAACAGTGATCTCCTATTTTAACTGAAATAACAGGCATGCCAACAACATGTCTATGTTTATCTTTTCTATCAGGTTTAGCAATTCTAGCAGCTTCTTCACAGAAGTAAATAACATGCCCATCCATATCTTCTTCCAAGAGATCTTTAACCATAGCAATGCTAGGTTCTACTTTGATTTGTTCATCAGGTTTAGGTGTTCTAATATAGCTTTTGTTAACCACAGTTGAAACTTTAACATGTTCCTTTATCCTAACAGGAAAGGGTGGTTTCTCTAATATAAGCAGAAGGGACAACTGGATCAACATTATAAAGTATAGTTTCTTCTTTAACCGTTACTGGTTCCTTAATTTATTCTTTAATAGGTGGGTGATATTTAAACCACTTCTCCTTAGGGAGTTCAACATGAGTAGCAAATGATTCACAAAAGGAGGCTACTATCTCAGAATCAAGCACATATTTAGTGCTAAACTTTTGAAAAGCATCGGTATTCATAAAAGATTTAACACAGTCATACTTAAGTTTAATACCTGACTCTTTACCTTCATCGAGTTCCCAATCTTCAGAGTTGCGTCTAATTCTTTCCAAAAGATCCCGCCGAAATTCAATAGTCTTCTTCATAAAAGAACCAGCACAAGAAGTATCAAGCATGGTTTGATCATTACGAGAAAGCCGAGCATAAATGTTCCGGATAATAATTTCTCTTGAGAGCTCATGATTGGGGCATGAATATAACATTGACTTAAGCCTCCCCCAATCTAGAGTGATACTTTCTCCTTCACGGGGCCAAAAATTATATATATAATTCCGATCACGATGAACTAGATGCATAGGATAATTTTTTTGGTGGAACTCCAATTTCAAACGGTTCCAATTCCATGATCCAATATCATCGCGTAGCCTATACCCTGCCAATGCTTTTCCCTTCAAAGATAAAGGGGAAACCTTTTTCATCACCTCATCCCTGGGTAAACCTGCAAGCTTAAACAATCCACAAATTTGTTCCACATATATCAAGTGCATATCAGGATGTTCGATTCCATCTCCTGCATAAGGAATAGCTAGCAGTTGTTCTATCATACCCAAAGGAATTTCATATTAAATATTTTTAGTAGGTGCAGTAGGTTGAGGGGTAGCTAAGTGTGGTTCCGGACGAGGTGAAGATACCCCGAACAAACCCCTCAAAGGATTGTTTTCCATAGTAACAAGTGACAATAAATATCAGCACACTATATAAATGTTTCCTTACCAAAGGCGCTTCACTCCCAGGCAACGGCGGCAGAAAATAGCCTTGATGACCCACAAGTATAGGGTATCAATTGTAGCCCTTTTAGATAAGTAAGAGTGTCGAACCCAACAAGGAGCAGAAGGAAATGACAAGTAGTTTTCGGTAAGGTAATGTCTGCAAGTGCTGAAATTGTAAGTAGTGGGTAGTTTGATAGCAAGGTAATTTGTAACGAGCAAGTAACGATAATAGTAACAAGTACGCAGCAAGGTAGCCCAATCCTTTGAGGCAAAGGACAGGCCAAAATGGTCTCTTATGATAGGCAAAACGTTCTTGAGGGTACACGGGAATTTCATCTAGTCACTTTCATCATGTTGGTTTTATTTGTGTTCGCTACTTTGATAATTTGATATGTGGGTGGACCGGTGCTTAGGTGTTTTTCTTACTTGAACAAACCTCCTACTTATGATTAACCCTCCCGCAAGCATCCGCAACTACGAGGAAAGTATTAAGAATAAATTCTAACCATAGCATTAAACTTTTGGATCCAATCGGTCCCTTACGGAATAGCGCATAAACTGGGGTTTAAACTTCTGTCACTCTCGCAACCCATCATCTAATTGCTACTCCACAATGCATTCCCTTAGGCCCAAATATGGTGAAGTGTCATGTAGTCGACGTCACATGACACCACTAAGGGAATCACAACATATATACTATCAAAATATCGAACACATATGAAGCTCACATGATTACATGCAACATGATTTCTCCCATGACCTCAAGAAAAAAATTAACTACTCACAAATGATAATCATGCTCAAGATCAGAGGGGTATTAAATAGCATATTGGATCTGAACATATAATCTTCCACCAAATAAACCATATAGTAATGAATTACAAGATGTAATCAACACTACTAGTCACCCACAAGCACCAATCTATAGTTCCGGTAACAAGATTGAACACAAGAGATGAACTAGGTTTTGAGATGAGATGGTGCTATTGAAGATGTTGATGGAGATTGTCCTCCCCAAGATGGGAGAGTTGTTGGTGATGATGATGACGATGATTTCCCCCTCCGAGAGGGAAGTTCCCCCGGAGGGCAAAAGTTCTCCTGCCCAAGTTCCGCCTCGAGACGGCGGCGCTCCGTCCCGAAAGCCTTCTCCTTATTTTTTTCTAGGTCAAAATGACTTTTATACCAGAAGATGGGCACCGGAGGTGGGCCGAGGAGGGCACAACCCACCAGGGCGCGCCTCGGCTCCCTGGCACTCCCAGGTGGGTTGTGCCCACCTGGTGGGCCCCCTCCGGTAGTTATTTGCTCCAATAATTCTTAAATATTCCATAAAAAATCTCCATGAAGTTTCAGCTTTTTTGGAGTTGTGCAGAATAGGTGGCCTGACGTAGCTTTTCCAGGTCCAGATTTCCAGCTGCCGGAATTCTCCCTCTTGGTGTGTACCTTGCAAATTATGAGAGAAAAGGCATTAGATTACTCCAAAAAGCATTATTGCGGATAAAAACATTATAAATAACAATAGGAAAACATGATGCAAAATGGACGTATCAGGGAGGCAACGGAATGCGTCGTGTTCACTTGGAGGCAACGGAATACGTCATGTTCATCGGGAGCCAACCGGCTTGGACGGAACAGCTGGTCGAAACGAGGCCTGGCGTACCGCAGAACGGAGGAAACGGCCTTGTGTTCGACCGGCCACGGTCGGAACAGGATCCTGTTCATCGGGAGGGGTCTGGCGTACCACAAAACGGAGGAAACGGACTTCTCTTGGACCTCCTATGGTCGAAACGGGGTCCTGTTGATCGGGAGTGGTGTGGCGTACCGCAAAACGGAGGAAACGGACTTGTGTTGGAGCGCCAGGTCTAAAAGGGGGTCCTGTTCATCGGGAGGGGTGTGGCGTACCGCAAAACGGGACTCCACGGGATACTGTTCATCTCCGCCGTCGACCTCCTCCAGCCTCCACGGGCTACTGTTCATCCACCGTCGACCTACTCCAGCATCCACCTGCGACTATTCATCCACGTGCTCCTGTTCATCCAGCCTCCACCGCTCCTCCACCGGCTATTGTTCAACCAGCCTTCTCCACGGGGTCCTGTTTAACCACCCCTCCACGGGCTACTGTTCATCCAGCCCTCCACTAGCTACTGTTTGACCAGCCCTCCACGGGGCCCTGTTCATCCAGCACTCCACGGGGTCCTGTTCATCCACCCTCAACCGGCTCGATCGGGGTCCTGTTCATCCAGCGGCAACGGCCTCTACTACCACGGGGTCCTGTTCATCCAACCCCCCACCGGGAACTGTTCATCCAACCCGCCCCCCCCAACAACGCTCACTGTTCATCAAGAGAAGGAGGCAACACGGTTCGATCGGCTTCAGTTAGCAGGAGCAGCGAAGGAATCACTCGGGTTCAGTTAACAGCAAGGGATCGATCACTCGGGTTCAGTAACGTACCTAGTGCAATCGCTCGGGTTTAGTTAGAGCCTAACACCTCGCTCGGGTTCAGTTAGAGCGCAACGCCTCGCACACACACGCACGTACGTGTACGAGAGAAACGTGCATCGCTCGACCCCGACCACCCACCGTAACGGGGAACTCCCCGATATTTTCCTCGCCCTCGCTTCTACCACGGTTTTTTCCGTCATGGACGGTCCAAAGAATGTCATGAAGCTACGTCTCCGGCCTGCCCAGGACGAAAAGCCCATTTTCTATCATGATTTTTGTCATAGAAGTAGGAGCCCACCACATCTATGATGATACCAGGTTTTGTCACAATTATCGTCATAGAAGTGTCATAAGCATGACAGAAATTTTTTTCGTTCGGCCCAAAATGTCATGGATGTGTCTTCTTTTGTAGTGTGGGTGTTTCGCCACATGACCCGCCCGGACGGTTCTCTCGAGCGCTACAGGGCTTGGTGGGTGGTTCGTGGATTTCGGGAGCGCACAGGCGTGGACTTCACAGACACCTTCGCCCCGGTTTAACGATCCGCGTCGTGCTCTAGTTGGCGGTCTCGCGCGCCTGGCCTATGCACCAGTTGGATGTCTCCAACACCTTCTTGCACGACCATCTCACTGAGCAGGTGTTCTGTGAGCAGCCCACTGGTTCGTCGACGCCGAGCATCCGGACTTCATGTGCTTGCTCTCCCGTTCTCTTTACGGGTTGAAGCAGGCGCCTCGGGCTTGGTACCAGCGTATCGCAGCCTTCCTGCAGTCTCTGGGATTTCGGTCCACTTGCTCTGATGCCTCGCTCTTCGTGTATCATCAGGGAGCTAACACTGCATATCTGCTGCTCTACATCGACGACATCATCCTCAAGGCATCCACACCCGATCTCCTTCAGCGGCCGACAGCTCATCTTCGTGATGAGTTCGCCCTCAAGGACTTGGGGCCTCTGCACTACTTCCTCGGCATCGAGGTGGTCCATCGGGCTGACGACTTCTTTCTGCATCAGCAGAAGTACGCCCCACGAGCTTCTGGAGCGTGCCGGTATGCTTAACTACAATCCGGCGCCTACCCCCGTCGACACGAAGGCGAAGGTCTCTGCTCTGGAGGGGTCTCTAGCGTCCGATCCAGCGTTCTATCGCTCCATTGTTGGTGCTTTACAGTACCTGACGCTGACTCGACCTGACCTGCAATACGCTGTCCAGCAGGTGTGCCTCCACATGCACGCTTCGCGTGACTCTCATTGGACCTTGGTGAAGCGTATCCTCCGTTACATACGCGGCACCGTGTCCTTGGGACTCACCCTGACGGCCTCCGCCTCCACCGACCTTGTTGCCTACTCGAATGCCCACTGGGCCGGCTGCCCTGACACTCGACGCTCCACGTCCGACTATTGTGTCTACCTTGGGCCCTCGTTGATCTCCTGGTCATCGAAGCGGCAGCCCACGGTCTCCCGCTCCAGCGCCGAGGCAGAGTATCGGGCCGTGGCTAACGCCGTGGCCGAGTGCTCTTGGATTCGTCAGCTACTCCAGGAGTTGCTTTGTGATGTTCACAAGGCCACTCTTGTCTACTGCGACAATATCAGCGCGGTCTACCTCTCCGCCAACCTGGTGCACCATCGACGTACGAAGCATACTGAGCTCGATATTCACTTCGTGCGCGAGCAGGTTGCCCTTGGCCGTGTTCGGGTTCTCCATGTTCCGACGTCGCAACAGTTTGCTGATGTGATGACTAAGGGATTGCCTACTCTCATCTTCGAGGAGTTTCGGTCCAGTCTCTGTGTCTCCGGCGACGCTTCGACTGCGGGGGGGGGGGGGGGGGGGGTGTTGAGTATATATTTTGTGTTGCATATATATTCGTGTTGTGGCCCACCTCCTACTCCTGTATAGTTGAGGTTGAGGCCTACCCTGTAATTATATATACGTGCACCAGCACCCCATCAATACACCGCTCATTCTATTGCAAACTTGTTCGTCTACAATGCCTAAGAGGAGGTGGCAAGTAGATGGCTAAGCTTGATCGGTCCACTAATGCCACCGTCTTGGACTCACCGTCGATGACGTACATTGCACTGTTGAAGATCATCTTGAACGGTGGCGAGCACCGGAAGCAACCCAACATGAAACCTCAAGACCATGCCTTTAAGCACGATGCTTCCAACAAAGAAGCAGTGTTCCGAACGTAGGCTTTCGCCCGAAGACAACTACTAATTCCGAGAGTGAGCGAGGGAGATACGGCACACCTTGGCGACGCCTTCAAGGAGGGGAACAGCACCCACGGGCGTCGTCGCCGCCAGCACCGACCGAGTACGAGCAGGAATTTCTTCCGAGTCGCCACACACCTTCATCCTTTCTCACCGGATTAGGGTCACATCGTCCAAGTTGACCACTCCGCCGCGGCCGCCGCAACACTTCGACGGCATAAAAAACGAGACCAAGGGGCAAGCACCCCCGGCATATTTTTATAGAAGAGGCAAGAAACTGAGTTGAAATATTCGTTCCCCGTAGGGATCGAACCCGGCTGGCCTGAAACGCAAGACAGCGTCCCTACCAATAAGCTAGCGCTCAGTTCTCAACACTTCGACGGCGTAGTCAAGATGCCGAGGTGCACCCAGGACATGCACAATCAGGAGCACACAGCCCAACCACAAGCACCACCACGGCTGAGAACTCGCACGTAAGCATTTGATTCGCCTACGAAAGAATAGCTTGAGAGGTACACTCAAAGCGTGTGGCCAAAACCGTAGCAACGAATCCAGGTAAACCAAGCAAGCAACGTATTACTACTTATCAAATAACACTCGTGTAAGTCGGCGATCGATCAGATAGACAGACAGACACAATCG